>NC_057409.1:26578306-27778306 GCF_019320065.1 Cervus canadensis
TTCACATCAACCTTATAAGATAGGTACTAATGTCATCACCATGTTACAGGTGAGGAGAGTAAAGTATAAATGAGGTGACTTGCCTAACATAGCTAGTAACCACTAGAGATGGGGTTTTACATCAGGCAGCCTGGCATTATAACAATAGCATCTAGCTCAAAGCTTTGCCCTTAAGACCTCAAATAATGTGTTTGATCATTTTGTTGATAGAGCAAGAAAATCTGGAGTTACCTTTGATCCCTCCTTCAGCCTTATATGGGCTTCCCCTATGGCACAGTGGTAAAGAGCAGGTAAAGGAGCAGAGCATCCCTGTGTTGGGAAGACCCCCTGGAGAAGGAAATGGCAACCCATACCAGTATTCTTGCCTGAAGAATTCCATGGACAGAGGAGCCTGGTAGGCTTAGTGACTTAGCATGCATGCATCAGCCTTCCATTCAAGCAATGACCATTTTCACTAATGTCTTGTGTGTATATATATATTATATATATTTTACCTTCTTTACATTCCCATGGCTCCTGTTCCAGGTCAGGTCTTTATCTAGACACTGCCAAAGCTTCTTCTTGGGTATTTTTTGTCTTCATTTCCTTCCCTCCTTCAATCCATTCTTCATATTCTTACCAAAATTCTCTTCCAAAGCACAATTCTGATCAATCCAATCTCTTCCACACAAACTTTCTTCAGCTCCTCTTTGCTTACAAAATAAAAGCCATGCTTTGCTAATGGCATTCAAGACTCAAACCACTCTCTTTAGGTTTGTCCAGCTACACTACACACTTTACGCTACACTCAGACTAGATCAATGGTTCTTAAACATTTTTATTTCAGGATCCCTTTGTTGTTTAGTAGCTAAGTGATGTCAGACCCTTTTGTGACCCCATAGACTGTTGCCTGCCAGGCTCCTCCTTCCCAGGCCATTTCCTTCTCCAGGGATCTTCTCCACCCAAGGATTGAATCCTGCTTTGTATGTGAATTCTTTACCACTGAGCCACCAAGAAAGCTCCTTGGGACCCCTCCTAGCATGTAAAAACTATTAAACATTCCCAAACTGCCCTTTCCCTAAACAAAGTATTGTTTCAGTCCTATTGATAGTGCTATTTTGAGAAATAGCCAGCACACTCTTCCCAGACTTAGTGGTTCTTATATCACTGAGTGAATTCTTACATTAAAAATTAAACAAAATTTTTAAACATTATAGCATTAAATTTTAAATAAAAATAAATTCACTATATGCTGATATAAATATCATATTATTTGTAAAATCATATTTTCTGAAATAAAAATATATTAAGTGAAAAGAGTGGTATTCTACAGTTTTACAGATCTCTAATAGCCGGTTGAATGGAGAACAAGTAAATTCTTATATTTGCATTCACATCCAATCTTTTGAAATATCACACAAAATATAGCTTCCAGAAAACTCCATTGTATGTTCACAAGAGAATGGAAGTGAAAAAGGCAAATGTCACTTTAATATTATCATGAAAAGATCATGGGAACCCCCAGAGTTCCTGGACCACACTTTGAGAACCACTGGTTTAAGTAAATTTCACCTTGCTTTTAAATCAGTTCACTCTAGAGTTATGATATTTCTTCTTTTTAGATGCTCTTTCTCCCTTAATTTCCTTTTATTAAAACCCAACCCAAACCATCAATGTTCAAAGTGTCACTTGTTAATGACCTTCCTCTATCTCTAGTAAGAATTCTTTCCTCTTTCGTGTTTCTGTAGTACTTTGCAGCTTGACTTACACTTAAAATTCTCAATCACTCAATCATAGAGTACTTAGTGTGTTCTAAATGTGGGCAATATCTAACCTTTCTCTACTATCTTTTCCCTTCCTACTCCCTCGACATCAAAGCTTACCTTCAGCCCCATCCTCCTCAAGCTGAAAACCTAAAGTAATATCATAGTGGTTGAAATTTAGGCACATGAACATAGCACTAAGAATATTTTTTTTTTCAGACTCAGAGGACCATTCCATACCTCTCAAATTACACCACATAAACCATCTGATTTTGCCATTACTTCCGATCTCTCCTATACTTAAACCACACTAAAATAGGTCTGATTCTCTTTAGTAAGCAGAAAATTAAGAGCAATTCATCTGATAAATGTTTATAAGCACAAACTGAACCACTCTATCCCTTGCCCAATACACCATGAATATTCAATTTGACAAATAAGTATTACCTCAATTGTTGAAGAATTTGAATCCCAGATGAGGAGGATGACCTTCCAGTCACATGTTTCTATAATGCTGTTTCAAATGAGCACTAAGTATTTGAGTAAGAAGACCCAAATGATGTAACTTTAGGCATGACACTGGACATTTCTGAAACTCAGTTTCTTCCACTATACTAGAAGACCCTTGAAACCAGAAACCACATCTTTTTGATATTTGCCCATTACAGGGTGCCGTATAATAAGATAAACATCCATGGAACAAGCAGGGCAGCTAAATTCATGCTTCTTCATCAGAGTTGGAACACCAGAATATTTGAAACTCCACCTCTGACTGGCAAAATCACTTTTATTCCTGCCTTTAATAGACACATAACTAAAGGCAAGGGCTAATGGGATGTCAAAGCAGTCAGGGCCCCTTAATTGATTTGAAGGTGCTTGCGTAACTATTCAAGGCAAAATGATGTTCTCACTGATGGGAGATATGGAATGTACAATTTGCATCTCATCAGGAAAAAAAAAAAATTCGTTGGTTTCCTCTACAAAGCACTAATGTTTTCAATACTGCTGACTGTGGTATTTTGAGAAATAGCCAGTATGCCCTCTGCACAGTTAGACAGTAAGAGGAAATATTGCCTCCCCAGGTGTCAAATTTCCTTTCTGTAATGGAAGGATGTGTGGGACAGCATTTCAAACATAGTCACAGAGGGAAAAGGAGGCTGACAAGTAAGATGGATGAATGAGAGGGAAAACATGTGTTGAGATGGAAGCTGTCAGGGGTAGATCCTGTTTGTGCATCAGAAGTGTCCTAATTAAAAATGCCCATCATAAAAGCCTTTGGGGAGGAAAAAGGAAAAAAAGGAAGCCCTCTTCTGTGCAACACAAGAGATTTCAGAGAAGAGACAAGCCTCTGGAGCTCAAGTGAACTGCAATGTTCACATCAGTGGCTGTATTCTGTCATCTAGAATATTAACTGTTTCTATAACTCAACTCAAAAAATCTGCATCTTCTTCCAGAATGCCTCTGCTTTGAAAGAATATCACAAATTCACCTGAAATATAGAAGTTGGAGACAATGGGATGTCACTATGCAATTAGGGGCTCAGTTCTTCCAAATTCTCATCAATAATGATTTCCTTCTTTCCCATAACTGGCGTCCTAAGCCTTCTAATGTTTACAGTGACATTAGTCAATTCCTTAGATGCACTAAGCCAAATTAAATAAAGGACTGCAGGGAAATTTATCTATAGAACATGAATCTTTAATGAGCCTTCATCCTATAACTCTTAGAGTAGAAAGAGATTTGCAGGAACAGCGTCTAGTCACCCATGAAAGCTGGGTGGACTTGAACAGATAAATGAGCATTCCTGATCCTCTTTTGCTTCCTTTACAGGACTGGATTATATAATAATTGAGGTCTTTTCCACTCTGACCTTCAGACTCTATCATCATTCTCAAATGTTTGCCCTTTTTCCTAGGAGGTAGTTAGAGGCCATTATACATAGTGGTTTTGTGATGAGAGAGGAGTTGTGGTACTTAAGAGCATGATTCTCCTATCAGATTGCCTACATTCAATCTCACCTCCATCAATCACTAGCTGTGTGATTTTGGTCAAGTCACCTAAGCTCTCTGTGTCCCAGTTTCTTCATCTATTATATAGGGTTATTAATAGTACCTATATTTCACAATGGTTAAGATTAAGTGAAATAATCAACATAAAGCATTTGCTACAGTATCTCCTACAGAATGAACATGTAAGAAATACTTGCTGATACAGTGTATTCTCTGCATCTAGTGATTTGAGAGGATATTTTCTCTTCATAATCTACCACACACATGGTTAGAGGCAGACCTGCCAAAATTGAGCAATTTCTGTAGATAAGAAGGAGAAGAGAAACTTCTTCTATAAAATAAATAAATGTTACTTGCTAATGTCAAAATTTATTTTATAACGTTAAAGCAGAGCAAGAATACACAAGTCTGCATTCATAGTCTTAAAAATAACTTCTACCTTTTTATCAATTTATTGAAAATAGACTTAATTAACAAAGTATTTGGCAAAAAGAAGAATGAGAACAAAAGGATAAATAAGGGATAGAACAAGGGAAGACAGATGAGTAAAATACCAGTTTCTGTTACCTATGTTATTGCTTGGCTTCAATCTCACTTCTATGTCTATTTATGGTTCATATTTAATTTGTGTGTATATAATTACCTTCTTCAGCATGGTCCAGAAGGGATGCAAATATAAAGTCAATTTAGGAAAGCTAAATGTAGCCTATACGTGATTTGGTCACATCCAAAAATTTGCTTTATTTAAAAAAGGTTCAATCCTGGATCCCAGGAAGAGTGTTTCCACTGGCAGCAATCGCTCTTGGAGTTTTCTCCATGTTCCAAGACATTCCTGGTGCTAAATGCAAATGAGTCCCTCACAGAATCTCTGAGGGTTTGACGCCACCAGCAGCCCTGCTGTAACCCTAGGAACATTGGGTCAAAGCCTAAGTCTCAAGAAAGACCTTAAAACTGACCAGAATGCTATATCTAACACCAATGTCTTCAGAATTTGGTCGTATCAAACCAGACCCACAGATTTCAGTCAAACCCAAGCCAGAATATATTCAACAGTGAGTTATATGGCCCCTTGACTCCCAGCTCGCCATTGAAAGTAACTTGATAAAATACACTTGACAGGCATGGAGTTCAGCAGAAAAAGACCACATAAAGATCATAATCTCACTAAATAAAAAACACACCTACACGCGTATTTTTTCTGTTAGTGAAATTAACTCATAAGTCTTACTGAACTTTTGAACATAGTATTCATTTATGTATTTTACTGATGCGTAAACATTGTAACACACAACCTAGAATTGTACACAAACCATATAAAAACAAGAGAGGAAGAAAAGAAGGGAGAGATGGAAGAAGTAAGGATAGAAGCACTTCTGAAATTAGTTCAAAGGAAAAGAAAGCAATCCAAGATTGCTAGGTATTGCAAAACCTAGCTAGAATCTTGGGGAGATTGTATGAGCCTGATTCATTCAGATGTCATTGCTTGACTTTTCTGTTGCCTTATTGACTAAATTACATCAAGCACACAACCAATCAATTGTTTGAAAATAAGCTGATGACCCCTTTCAGGGACAGAGATGATATACCCTGGAAAACAAGTTGCAGTTATGTTGCATGACACAAAATAGTCATTCAGTGACACTTGTTGATTAACTTAATAGTGAAAAAATTATGCTGATAAATAGTGCAAATACCACTTGTAAAATCAAAAGCTGTATGTGAAATCTGCCACCTAGATGAACTTCAGCATTCTTGAGAAGGCTTATTTTTTTTTTTTTTTTTGAGAAGGCTTATTTTTAATAAGAAAAAAAAAAGAATCATTTCTTATAAAAATTTACAGCTTTTCTTTAAGCTGATAATATAAACAAGGACAAGAATTGCTAAACATAACAAAATATAACAATTTTCAAAGGAACTGAATTATTGTAAATTCTATTAAATGGCATATAAAGGTAATGGCAAGAAGAGACACACTTCCCCTTGTGTTACCTACTGAAGAGTAAATGAGAACCCGAACTACTAAATTGGCCATTTTTAATTAATGTTTAGTCATTTAGAATAGGCAGAATATAAACCTCCTTTCATTACTATAAAATGAAACAGAAATTTTCTATATCCGAGTACAGAAAAAAGAAATCACTGACCATTTTCATCAAATATATATTTAAGACTTTCCTGAAATTTAACAGATGCTCATGGAAAGCGGTGTGCTTATCACTCAGTCATGTTCGACTCTTTGCAACCCCATGAACTGTAGCTCACCAGGCTCCTCCGTCCCTGAGATTCTCTAGGCAAGAATACTGGGCTCGCCATGTTCTACTCCAGGGGATCTTCTCCAGCCAGGGATCGAACCCAGGTCTCCTGCATTGCAGGCAGAGTCTTTACCACCTGAGCCACCGTGGAAAGCAGAGATGTTTGTAAAGAATAAACTCTAAATGGAGGAAATAGCAGAGCCAAGCATTTCAGGTGTTTTCTCCCCCCTTTCATAGATTCACATGGTACTAAGTAGACACCAAAATGCAGTGACTACTAAAAGCAAAATAAAAGCTCAAAAAGTTTGCAAGCAAATTCCTTCAAACTTTCAAGGAATCCTGCTAAAAAGAGTAAGAACATAGAGAACAATCAATGAGAAAATAAGGAAAATGAAGCAAAATGAAATGGAAAGTAACATGGGGATCATTAAGCTGGAATTTAGACAGAAAATAACAAATTTGGAAGACAGAGATCCAACATATATAAATGGTGTTTGTTTGAAGAGATTAGAAAATCTGAAACTGAAATAACTTTTTTCAATGGTCTAAGAGAAGAAAATGCTCCAGAAATAAAACAGGACCAAAATCTATAGATTAGAAGAATACATGATGTTCAAAGAGGGATGATACTGTATTAACAAAGCAGACAAGTCCTGATTAAGTTATCAGACTCCTGCAGGCATTATGTCAAGAACATCAAATCAACTACGAGCATGAAAAACTATCAGGTTAACCTCTGGTTGCCTATAGCCACACTCAATGCTAGAAGACAGTGCTAAACTGTCTAGAAGTTTCTGAGAGAAAGAAAGTGTGAGTCAGTAATGTTATACTTGGCCAAGATATTGTGAAACTGGAAAGGTCAAAGATATAAATCTGCCTATAGTCCAAAACTGAGGTAATATAGGACCCATACACATAGTCAGGGGAAAAGAATGACTTGAAGGTGAGTCCCAACCAATTAAATCTTATTCTGATCATTGAATAAGTTTAACTACAGAATCAAGGTGAAACAACTTTAAGCAGAGAATATGAGTATTAAAAACTATGGCAATGTAGAAATAATATGCCTAAAAATTTTGAGAGATTAAAAATAAGAAGAATCAGGAAAATGGTGTAAATATTCTGATCTCCTCTTCTTTCAGAGTTACAGGGCCTGAAGATGCAGTTTAAAGCACATAAATACAGGCCTAAGTACAATATGTAAAAGTACAAAATAACCTCTAGAGAAAATAAGAATACTCATATAAATAATAAAAATTAGGTGGTGGAAGAGAAAGAAGATGGGAAGAATTATTAATATTAATTTTTCATCAATTATAGATAATTAATAGCACTTAACGATGATAAGGGGCTTCCCAGGTGGTACACTGGTAAAGAATCTGCCTGCCAATGCAGGAGATACTAGAGACGCTTGTTCAATCCCTGAGCCAGGAAGATCCCCTGGAGTAGGAACTGGCAGCCTGCTCCAGTATTCTTTTAGGCTTCCTTGGTGGCTCAGTGGTAAAGAATCCACCCGCAATGCAGCAGACATGGATTCTATCCCTGTGTCCAGATGATACCCTGGAGCAGGGCATGACAACTCACTCGAGTATTCTTTTTTTTTATTTAACTTTTTTTTTCATTTATTTTTATTAGCCGGAGGCTAATCACCCTACAACATTGTAGTGGGTTCTGTCATACATTGACATGAATCAGCCATGGATTTACATGTATTCCCCACCCTGATCCCCCCTCCCACCTCCCTCTCTACCCGATCCCTCTGGGTCTTCCCAGTGCACCAGGCCCAAGCACTTGTCTCATGCATCCCACCTGGGCTGGTGATCTGTTTCATCATAGATAATATACATGTTTCGATGCTGTTCTCTCGAAACATCCCACCCTCGCCTTCTTCCACAGAGTCCAAAAGTCTGTTCTGTACATCTGTGTCTCTTTTTCTGTTTTGTATATAGGGTTATCATTACCATCTTTCTAAATTCTATATATATGTGTTAGTATGCTGTAATGTTCTTTATCTTTCTGGCTTACTTCACTCTGTATAATGGGCTCCAGTTTCATCCATCTCATTAGGACTGGTTCAAATGAATTCTTTTTAATGGCTGAGTAATATTCCATGGTGTATATGTACCACAGCTTCCTTATCCATTCATCTGCTGATGGGCATCTAGGTTGCTTCCATGTCCTGGCTATTAACTGGAGAATCCCATGGACAGAGGAGCCTGGCGGGTTGCAGTCTATAGGGTCTCAGAGTCCAACTCAGCTGAAGCGACTTAGAGTGTAAAGATGATAAAGTTATAAAGTATTTTAAATCATAAAAGAAAATCAACATTAAAAATAAAAATGGTATAGGTTAAACAATAAGAGAATTAAAAGAAATAACAAATGAGCATTAAAAATAATACCAGAAACCTAGCTTGTGATAGCAAAAGACAAAAAATAAATGGCTATCAAAAAGGAACTGGTTCCTTTGGTACATATACACCATGGAATATTACTCAGCCGTTAAAAAGAATTCATTTGAATCAGTTCTAATGAGATGGATGAAACTGGAGCCCCTTATACAGAGTGAAGTAAGCCAGAAAGATAAAGAACATTACAGCATACTAACACATATATATGGAATTTAGAAAGGTGGTAACGATAACCCTATATGCAAAACAGAAAAAGAGACACAGAAATACAGAACAGACTTTTGAACTCTGTGGGAGAAGGTGAGGGTGGGATGTTTCAAAAGAACAGCATGTATACTATCTATGGTGAAACAGATCACCAGCCCAGGTGGGATGCATGAGACAAGTGCTCGGGCCTGGTGCACTGGGAAGACCCAGAGGAATCGGGTGGAGAGGGAGGTGGGAGGGGGGATCGGGATGGGGAATACGTGTAACTCTATGGCTGATTCATATCAATGTATGACAAAACCCACTGAAATGTTGTGAAGTAATTAGCCTCCAACTAATAAAAAAAAAAAAAAAAAAAAGAAAGCATAAAAAAAAAAAAAAGGAACTGGTTAAATCAACTTTTGAAACTTCCACTTAATGGAATAGTATGTAATTGTTTAAAGAGTGAGATAGGGTTTTTGCTTTTTGTTTCACAATCTCTAAGGTATGTGCTGAAAGAAAAAAGCAAGGTGTCAGGTACTGTGCACAGGATTCTTCTACTTATATAAATAAAAGAGATGTTCAGTGTACACACACAATATGCACACAAATACTTTTTTATGTAAGGAAAGTTTTGCAGAAGAAACTGTTAAGAGTGACATTTCTTCCTTAGATAGAAGACTGGTGTTATAAAGTTAAAGAGTAATTTTTCTTTCTGTTTCTTTTTGTACAGTTCATTAGTACTTTGAGAAAAATAAAATAACAAACTCAAGAAAATGCATATGTATATTCACCTATATATGCTTATGTATACACATATACATATATATACATATAAATATGCATTTCTTAACAGAGTCTGATAGACATGTGTGTGTATAATTAAGAAGGCATGACAAATCAAAGGAATGAACAACAAATTAACCAAAATTTTGCCAATAAAAAAATCAAGTTAGATATCTCACTTCATGTAAAAATAAATTCCAGATGTATAAAAGATAAATATAAAAATTAAAACAAAGCTAGAAAAAACTGTAAAGAAACATTTAACTGATATTCAGTTAGGGAAGGATTTTCTAAATATTAAAAGGCTAGAAAAAAGTGAAGAAGTATCTGCAATAATATGACAAAGGGGTTCATATGCTTAATACTTGTATCAACTGTGAAAAAATATATTTACCTCAGAGAAATATGGTCAATAGAATAAAAATACATACATCTATATATTTTTATTGAATACCAACTTTGGGAATTTAAAGGTGAGCCTAGAGCTTTCAGGGAATTTATAGTCTAGTGAGGGAAGAATATTCTAGAAATAGGTGGATTCTCATCTCTTAATTTGCTGGTCAAAAAAAATTAACTGACCTAATGATTATAAAAGAATCCACAAACTGGCTACTTCCTTTTATAAGCATTGAAACCTTTTTAAAGCCAGGTGTTACTCATTACCAACCCAGATATATTTTATAATACCAGTAGATACACAGACAGTATTGATGCATTGCTCAGTCTATGCTATGTCCTAGGCCTAGACATGCAGTATCTCACTCAGTCCTCACAACTCCAGAACATTGCTATTATTAGTTCTCCCATTTTGCAAATGGGAAAACTGAGAGACTTCAAGAGATGGTACAACTTATCCAAACTCACACATTTGGTAAAAGGGTAAGGCGTGATTTAAGTCCTCTCTAACCTCAAAATCCATGCAAGAAGGTGACATTTGTAAAGAGCAAAATTGCTCAGAAATATGTATCTGTTCCATAGACACAAGCTGGCTCTCTATAAAACACAAATGACTGTTTTTGCAGCAAAGATAATATTAATTTGTAATTTTTTTTTCACTTTCCATGATATAGTTTCATTTTAAAAACTGTGTATATGCATGTATGTGTATATGTTCATCTTTGTTGGTTTCATTTTGCCTCTGTTAAGTCATTACTGCTGCAGTTTGATTAAATGAAATGATTGCCCTTGAACTCTCTCTATACACCAAGCAGCAAAGCAGGAAGAAACATATGGCACCAGTGTTGTAGCAGCACAATTTTTAGGCCTCCTCGAGAATTATGTGACTCGGCTGGTGATTGCTATCAACAATTTTGTGACTCCTAATTTATAGTGGATTCACAGCCTTAAAGCACAAACCTGTGGGTCAGCCAGGTAGTCTCTCCCCTGTATTCAGAATCCAGCTTTTCAGCACACAGCTTCTGCGTTTCCCTTCACATGACCACTGCACTCCGGAGAATTTGGACCAGCTCAGCATGCAAGGACAATAGGACAGGCGTTTGCTCTGTAAATAGCACACAGCATGATCACTATGATAGAAACTGACTTTGTAAGAGAAAGGAAGACAAGGATGTGTGTGTATGTGTGCATATACACACATGCTTTCCCGGCACAAAACAGGAAACTGTTCATTTTATGATCATTTATAAGACCTGTATCCAATGTTTGACTAAATGATGACTTTTTGTAGTTGCAAATTTGTGAGCTTGAAAAAACAGAATTTCACCTCAACACCACAGTATTTACATTGGAATTTTGTCCCAGTTAAAATCTAAATTACCCACAAATTTCATGACTGTGGCTCTGACATCACTTCCCAATTTGTTGAATATATTTCTTCTGGACAGTTTTGCTGTATATTTTTATGGTGTGAGCCTGGTCTACATTCTAGCAAATTTGCAGTTGATTATCCTAAGATCATTCAGGACCAGTTTCCAGGGACTGTTCGTGTGACCTTGTGGAAACAAGTATAGGACAATGATTTTTCTTTGCAAACTCACTAAACCTCTTATTCCAGTCATACAGAAAAAAAGAAAAAAGAACTCACTTAGGGATTAAAAGTGATGACCTCTCTTGGAAAAGATATGAGGTCCTACTTTAGATAATGCTATTAAACATATTAATGGTTCCCTCTCTCTTGGACATGCGGTACACTATAGCCCTTGAATCCTGATTCAAAGTATTACTACACTTATTTTTCATTATAACATGTATGTGTAACTTTGTAAAATGTATTTTGGCTTGAGAAATGGCCCCTTCTCATCCATCCTGTTGTTAATCACTTGCTGAATGTCATTGTGCCATAGACAACAGACACCTAGCTACTAGGAAAAGGTGGCATTGCTAGTTAGGATGGCATCACCACCACCAAACTTCCTTCTTGCTCACCCTGCCCCTTAACTGCACAACTGTCCCTCCTGGATCAGAGCGTTGCATTATAAACACATGCAGCGTTTTCCCACAGTTACGGTCTCACGGGCTGTGGCAAGAAAGCACAAAAGGAAGACGACACACCCTGTTTTTCAGTAAGGAAGGGAGGGAGTGTCAATATTGATATTGTTCAAACATCAGAAAACATGAATAAGGACAGATTGTTGAAGATAGCAAGCAATAAATTTCAAAGACTGTCCCTCACCAACTCATACCCTTTAGCCCTTGAACACTGAGGTCACTTTCATATTACCCCTGTTTAAAGGTCCTCAAAAGATCCCTCACGCCCAGGGTAAATGCCAAGGGCCTTCACATGGCACCATAGGGTACCGGTGCCCTGCATTCAAGCCCGTGTTTCTTGTCAATCCTTGATCCTTTGTACACTAAAGTGGAATAAGCCCCTCAGAGATCCCCCCAAGTTGTTTTCACTCCTTGACCTTTGCTTAGGTTCGCCCATCTGCCTAGACTCCAAATCTCCACCTTCCCTGGCTAGAATCTAATCCCATAATACTTGTCCTCCCAGAAGACTGCATTCCCTCCTCTTTGCTCCCACAATGCTTTTCACATGGGTCTCTCATCCTAATTGGGTTCGTTTATTATCTTCTCCTGTTTATTTACATATTTCCCTGAATCTGTGTGAGGTCCATGAACTATAACACTGTATCTTCTTCATCTACTGATCCTAAAGCTCTGCAAAGTCTCTGACGCATACAAGGAGATTAATAAATGTTGGTTGAATAAGTGAATTACCTTAAAAGGGAAAACTGGAACATATAAGTTAACCTAATTATTTCTTTGCTTTGTTACTTTGAGCAAATGACTTTTCCATCAAAGTCCTAATTTCCTCCCCTTCTCAATGGTCATAATGTGTGACAATTAAATAAGGAAATGCCCAACAAGTATTTTAGCCAAGTTTCTAACATATAATAAGAAAATGAATGCTAGGTATCGCTATTAACCAAATAATTAAAGTGAACTCAATCCTTTGGCTTGGCTTCTAAGATTTATATTTTTCAAGAGTTAAATTTTCAGAATTATTTGCTGTTTGCTGTTGGTGGGGAATTTGGGGGGTGGAATCTCTTTTTGAAGCTTTCATTGTGTTACTCTTTTATCTGAATTATGCTGATCTTTTCCTCAGTTTCACTCCCCTCTGTGTGAAAAGAAATAGCCAGTAATTCAGGTGCCCAGTAATTCAGGGCTGGGTGACTCACAGTCATGTCGAGTCAGCAGGGACTCCATTTTAGAATCACATCAGCAGACATCATCCTCTGTAAATATTTCAAAAATTGATGGACATGGCTGTTTTCACTATTCCAAATTACCATATGTGTCCATCACTCAAATCTGTTTCCATTCACAAACAAGCTTCATGATGTCCTACTTGAAAAAAGGAACCATGAATCTAAATTTCAAAATACATCAGTTTTAGTTGTTCTCACTCTTGGCAAGGGAATGTGAGGTTTATAATTTGGTGATGGAAATAAATTCTGCATGACCCCACAGGTCAACAGTGCCTTAAAGCATGTTAAAAACTAAAGATCAAATCTCCAAAAGTCAAAAGCTACTTTCCAAGGGCAGAAATCTTGTTTGATTTCTTTTAAGACCACAAACATGCCTATTTCCCTACAGGTCTTGGAGATTTGCTTGTACGGTAGGTAGAACTGGAAATAAAGTTAACTTTAGCACTCTACTAATTGCAGACCACCCTGGTGTTGAGGCGGGGCGGCTTCCTCCTGGTACCACAAATATGCTGTGCTCATTTCCACTTCTTGCTTTGACTCACATTTTCTCCTTCTTCTATAACAACCTACTGCTCTCTTGGTTCAAGCCCTGGCTCCACGGTTCGTTAGCTCGGAAACCTTGGAAAATTTACTTAACTTTCCCTAAACCTCAACTTCCTCATCTATAAAATGGGGATAAAAATAGTATCCATTTCAGAGAGCTGTTATAATAATTAAATTAGAAAATGATTTAATTTTTAACCCAGTTTCTGGCATTACACGGCACTTATTTCATGACAAACAGTTGTTGTTGCTATTGTTACTATTCTACACACCACTAAAGGCCCAGTTCACCCTGTATCTCTCCCACAGGGTTTTCCCATTCAATGTTCTCTCTCTTGTGTGGGTTTCACTCTTCACATGATTATCCTGTGGTCAGCACTCTTCTTATTATGTTACAGCCCAGGATTACGTATATTACATAGCATGTATGTAACAGATATATATATACATGTACCACAGTGTGTTCATATATAGAGATTATAACTTAAATATTTTAAATTATAAAATAAATAATAAATAAAATATATAACATGCAGTAAATACATAAAAATATAAAATAATATAAATAAAATAATAAATATATATTAGGATATTTGGCACTCTTCATACCATGGAACATGCCAATTCTCATTTTCTCTTCTAGGCACAGAGGAGGATTATACATTCCACTACCATCCTTGATGCTCTGGATGGGGGATGGCAGGGAACCTACATGAACCCATGTTGAAATAAGGCCCCATCAACCTAGATCTGAGTGACTACAATGAACAGAATCTCTTCACATCTATGCTCTGCCTTTAGTTTAATGAGAAATCTTGTTTAAAGTTTCTGAGTCTAGAAAGGGAAGTTATTTGCTCCTACAGTTATCCTGAAATAGATATAGAGATAGAGATGATAGAGACAGGCTTACCAGGTGGTGCTAGTGGTAAAGAATCCACCTGCCAATGCAAGAGACACAGGTTTGATCCCTGGATCAGGAAGACCCCCTGGAGTAGGAAATGGCAACCCGCTCCAGTATTCTTGCCTGGAAAATTCCATGGGCAGAGGAGCCTGCGGGGCTATAGTCCATGGGACTGCAACGAGTAGGACACAGCTGAGCAAGTGAGCATGAATATCTGATGGTTTTATCACCTTGGCTAGAATGTCAGCTCTTTGAGGAGAAGAAACAAAGTCTTACCCATCGCTGCATGCTATAGCAGCAAGCACAGACTTGGACTCAGTAAGTGTCTTCTACTTGATTCGGGCCAAAGCTAATTGTTTCAGTATTACAGCTGAGCTCCAAAAGGACAATGCTCCCTGACATTAATTTCTAGTTATTAAAATGGAAGTGTGTTAAACTAGTCATGAAAAGCAACAATAACAAAAGACATAACTGAGTAGGACCTTGAAGCCAATAATTAGTTTTCTTTCTAGGCAGACCCTAAAAGATAAAAAATCCCAGAAACCAGGTTAATCAGCTGTAATAAGGCTGATGTAGGTCATGTGACTCAGGAAAGCATAAACTTAAGATCTTATTATCAGAAAAGAAGATTCAGGAGCGATTTTAAGGATAAGACTGTTAAGACATCATTTTGTGAAATCAGTTACTCATGAGGATATCTGCCCATGAAAAAGACTGTTTGTTCTTCCAGATATTTCTGATGCCATTCATTCTCCCACAAAATAATTTTGTCTGCAAGAGATCATGGCTCTCCTGGGGGGAAAAAATGGCATGACACTTGTAGAGAAAGTAGAGCATTTTATATAACTCAGAGAACAATCCACTTTGTTTTGTTAAATTGTGTGCTAATGGTAAGCCTGCAAATGGTCAACTCTTAAAAGCCAATCTAGAATGAGGATGAGAAGTCAAACACCAACATTTAATGGGTGGATATCAGACATCTGCAAACTAGGTTAGAGAAGATAGACGGAAAGATGACCGAGGACCATTCAAGTATGTTTCAAATGAAAAAAAAAATATATATATATATATATTATATATATATATATAAATAAGATTCCCCTCTGGATGTCCCCACACTTCACTGATAATCTGAATCAACAAGCCCATTTTTAAGAATGGAGATTATCAGGCAGCATCTCAGACATACTTGTTCAGAATCTCCCAGGATAAGGTGGAGGCTAAGAATATGTATTATTAACAACATTACCAAGTTGAACTTGATGATTAGTTGAATCTAGGGACCTCAACTCTACTCAGTTTTCCTAGAAAAGAATCATGCTTTCTGCAGCTGGAGATGTTCTTTCTGGGTTCCAAAGAGAAAATCAAGGTGCTGCCCATTCTGTAGAGATAGGCACCTGGAAACCTGGGAAAATGAAACAAAACTCTGGACGGAAACATTCCAATCTTCCCTCCTGCTGTTTGAGACTCAAGAACTAAAAGGAAGCTGGGGCTCCAAGGAAATCCGGGTGGTCCCCCACATAGGTTTTAATTACATAATTCTATTTTCAGGTGTTTTCCTGAGAGACAGAGCCTCCATGTGGTTACTAACAAGCCTGAGCATCTTTCAGCTTTCTGTGTTGTCATTTTACCTGCATCAAAAGAAACTTCAAGGAAATGTAAATAATATATATCTTTTCTTAAAAATCAGTATAAATATTTCATAGACTGTACAGTAAATAATAAATACATTTGGAAAAACAATATAAATATTTGATTATTTATAGAGCAACTGTTAAGCATGGAATTACATATGAATGTTCAAGAAATCCAATAAATCCTAAATTACACACAAATAGTTTAAAAGTGACCCCAACACAGTCATGGGCATCGTTGTTGTTGTTGTTTTTTTTTTTTTTTAATTCCTGTTTTTGTTTCTTAGCCAGGGGAGTGTTAAATCAAGATGTCACAGTCTGTAACAGTCTGTTCATGAATCATCTGAAATTTTGGTAACTCCCAGCTCCTGTGCCTTCTGATACTTCTTGGCATGCATCTTGAAATAATAAAACGCCCTCTGCCTATGAGAGAAATGCAGGCCTACCACACCAGACAGCTGCTGCTTATAATGCAAAGAGATTCCAATCCTGCAATGGTTCCTCACACAGAAACACTGGATAATAAAACACCCAATGCCTCTTGCAAATCAAGCAGGTAAAATTTTCTTACACTCAGCAGTGAGTCGAATCTCTGAGTAGGAAGCTTCAACCAGATAAATATTTTTCCGGATTATCAGGGATATGTTTTATATTCATAAAGTAATCAATCCATCCTGTTGCAGACTCCCGTTCTTTAATCTGTTTCTCTTCGTATCTCTCTGCTCTTTTAGAATTACATGGAACACCAATCCCCATGACCCACACAAGTTTGTCTGTGTTCTCTTCCACTTCTGTTATTTCCTGTCATGTATGCCCTCTGAGATTCAGGCCCAGCTCTGCTCCCCTGGAAAACTGTTGTCACTGAACCATGAACATGCCTGTACGGCAACATTGGTCCCCAGGGATAAAAATACTTGTTTGTATTATTCATTCACCACTAGATCCCAGAATCTAGAAGAGTGTCTGGCACATAGTCAAATTTAAAAATATTTGTTGAGGCACATAGTCAAATTTAAAAATATTTGTTGAATGAATGAATGAATGAATGCTTGTTAGTTTCCCTAAGGGACCAGGGACAACATTTTTATTCATTGTGTCTTTAGGACCTGGTACAGTCCCTCACCCAGAGTAGGTCTCAATAAAGAGATGTTGGGCGGATAAACAGACTTTATTAGGTAACATGTCTATATGTAGTAAAGGCAACTGTGTCATGTGAAGAGAGAGAGAGAGCGGAAGTTGGGGCTGTAACAAACGACGGCTTCACTCTTCTCATTGAAACATATCCTTGGGGAAGATTAGTAAGTATATGCTTTTGACCAAGGTTTATGAGGAGGATAAAGAGGATTTTTTTTTTTTTCTAAAATAAATTTCCATAAGATTAAAAAGAAATGTTCCTGGTTACACTCATACAGTATTATTGGGCACATACCTCTAAGAAGCTCAAAACACCACCAAAGTTAGCATATTAAGTTTTGCATCAAACTACCCCCGTGTGGTTGAGGAAGGCCATTTATTCACCTCATTTTCCTGTTGGAGGAACAAAAGGCAAATTAAAGGAAAACATCTAATGATTTGCCCAGAGGCATGCAAAGATGCAAAAGTGGATCCCGTTTCCTCTCCATGGCTCTTGAGAGCACACGGCACAAAGGTTTAGATGAGGAAGTCTGGAATTGAGAATAACCAGCTCTCTAGAATCCACCCAGCAATAAAAACTCATGGAGTTTGAGCACCATCTAGGAATTGACAGTGAGAGAGAGGTATGCAAAAGAAAATAAGATACGGTCCCTGTCTTCATGAAAGAGTCTAGTCGAGAGCATAAGATAAAACCAACTCCCAAGAAACTCTTCAATCCTAACACATAGTATTAAATGGCAGGTGTAATTGAATGGAAGAAATAATGTATCATTTAGGGCTCTTTGGTTGCTTGCAACAGTGACTAAAGGAGAAAAAACAGGTAATACAAGCACATGGAGAGCTTGAGGATAGGAAGAAAGTTTGCAGAACCTGGAAGCGCCAAAGTGCCTTAGTGAAAGGAGCTTCTTAAAAGCTTAGTCCAGTCACCACTGCTAGAATGAATGAACAGTTGCCAACCATTTCTTTTTTTTTTTTTCTATAATTCTATTCAAGATTTAAAGCCCCAATAGAGAAAGCTCAATAGGCTGAACATAGAATAATACTGCCCTCTTAGCTATACTAGAGTAGCAATAGGAAGCATATGGTAGAAGAAGCACCTAAGGGCCTCTCAGCCTCTCATATAGGAGGGCAGAGCCCTTTGATTTATCATTCTTCTGTGACTCCACCCAATCAGTAATCTCCCAAAAAGGTGCTAGGGTACTGTCAGGAGGGAGGGAGAGCCATCAGAGAATTGCAAATGAGCTTTATTAACTATTTCTATGAAAGGTATTCAAGAGAAGAGGAAATCCCTGGATGTGAATCAGTGAAGAATCATGGAAAATATGGGACTGGTCTACAAGCATTTAATTAGATAGTGAGCACTAAAAATCAAGAAGACATTCACAGCTAATAATAACCAAAGAGGTGAGGATAGGAAAGGGTAAATATAACTGTCAAAAAATAAAATTCACTGAAACTAAATAATAAAATATACAATAAAAAAAAAAAAAAAACACTAGTCTAGTTAAGGTCAAGAGAACATCCACCAGTGAAGAAATGGACCAAATTAGCAGGTTAAAAGTCAGATGGTTTTAAACTCTAGTGTTTAAACTAGCTCTCTGGGCAGTGTTGGATGAGTCCATAAAACATGGACACAGTTGTTCAAATAGGACCTACTATTCATGTTTAAAAAAAAGTTTTCAGGTAGGTTCAGGAAGGACTAGCATAAAGTTATTCAGAATCTTGGTTTTTTAACAGTTTTAAGTGTTTGTAAAAATAAAAAAAATAAAAAAAAAACATTGCATTCAGTTTTAATATCTCTTATGCAAGCAGTAAATTTTCCTTTTAGAGCACTTGGCTACAGTTGAAATCACATGTTATAGTAATAATGCTATAATTTATACATGAATAATACTTCTTTTCTGTATTTTTTCACAAATGTTAAATCGGTTGAGCCTCTCAAAATTCCTATGCCATACTTACAATCTCTATTTCTGTTCTCATCACAGAGAGGACTCAAGCTCAAAGAGACAAATGACTTGTCCAAGATACTAGCATCAACCAGCTAACTTTGCACATTTATTTTCCAAGTCACATTTAAAAAAGCAGCAAAATATTGTATCCATCAGTCAATTTAGTTGCTCAGTAGTGTGAGCAACGCCATGGACTGCAGCACACAAGGCCTCCCTATCCACACCAACTCCCAGAGTTCATTCAAACACATGTCCACTGAGACAGTGGTGCTATCCAAACATCTCATCCTCGGTTGTCCCCTTTTCCTCTCGCCTTCAATCCTTCTCAGGACCAGGGTCTTTTCTAATGAGTCAGCTCTTCGCATCAGGTGGCCAAAGTATTGGAGTTTCAGCTTCACCATCAGTCCTGCCAATGAACACCCAGGACTGATCTCCTTTAGGATGGACTGGTTGGATCTCCTAGCAGTCCACGGGACTCTCAAGAGTCTTCTCCAACACCACATTTCAAAAGCATCAGTTCTCAGGGCTCAACTTTCTTTATAGTTCAACTCTCACATCTATACATGACTACTGGAAAAGCCATAGCCTTCACTAGATGGACTTCTGTTGGCAAAGTAATGTCTTTACTTTCTAACATGCTATCTAGGTTGGTCATACTTTTCTTCCAAGGAGCAAGTGTCTTTTAATTTCATGGCTGAAATCACCATCTGCAGTGATTTTGGAGCCAAAAAAATAAAGTCTCTCACTGTTTCCATTCCTTCCCCATCTATTTGCCATGAAGTGATGGGACCAGATGCCATGATCTTAATTTTTTTGAAACTCGAACTTTAAGCCAACTTTTTCACTCTCCTCTTTCACTTTCATCAAGAGGCTTTTTAGTTCTTCTTCACTTTCTCCATAAGGGTAGTGTCATCTGCATCAGTCAGTTCAGTTCAGTTGCTCAGTCGTGTCTGACTCTTTGCGACCCCACAAATCGCAGCACTCCAGGCCTCCCTGTCCATCACCAACTCCCAGAGTTTACTCACTCATGCCCATCGAGTCGGTTATGCCAGCCAGCCATCTCATCCTCTGTCATCCCCTTCTCCTCCTGCCCCCAATCCCTCCCAGCATCAGGGTCTTTTCCAGTGAGTCAACTCTTCCCCTGAGGTGGCCAAAGTATGGGAGTTTCAGCTTCAGCATCAGTCCTTCCAATGAACACCCAGGACTGATCTCCTTTAGGATGGACTGGTTGGATCTCCTTGCAGTCCAAGGGACTCTCAAAAGTCTTCTCCAACACCTCAGTTCAAAAGCATCAATTTTTCAGTGCTCAGCTTTCTTCACAGTCCAACTCTCACATCCATACCTGACCACTGGAAAAACCATAGCCTTGACCAGATGGGCCTTTGCTGGCAAAGTAATGTCTCTGCTTTTTAATATGCTGTCTAGGTTGGTCATAACTTTCCTTCCAAGGAGCAAGTGTCTTTTAATTTCATGGCTGCAGTCACCATCTGCAGTGATTTTGGAGCCCCCAAAACTAAAGTCTAACATTGTTTCCACTGTCTCCCCATCTATTTCCCATGAAGTGATAGGACCAGATGCCATGATCTTAGTTTTCTGAATGTTGAGCTTTAAGCCAACTTTTTCACTCTCCTCTTTCACTTTCATCAAGAGGCTGTTTAGTTCCTCTTTACTTTCTGCCATAAGGGTGGTGTCATCTGCATATCTGAGGTTATTGATATTTCTCCCGGCAATCTTAATTACAGCTTGTGCTTCTTCCAGCCCAGCGTTTTTCATTATGTACTCTGCATATAAGCTAAATAAGCAGGGTGACAATATACAGCTTTGACGTACTCCTTTCCCAATTTGGAACCAGTCTGTTGTTCCACATACAGTTCTAACTGTTGCTTCCTGACATTCACACAGATTTCTCATGAGGCAGGTCAAGTGGTCTGGTATTCCCATCTCTTGAAGAATTTTCCACAGTTTGTTGTGATCCACACAGTCAAAGTCTTTGGCATAATCAATAAAGCAGAAATAGATGTTTTTCTGGAACTCTCTAGCTTTTTCAATGATCCAACGGATGTTGGCAGAGGATCTCTTGTTCCTTTGCCTTTTCTAAGTGCAGCTTGAACATCTGGAAGTTAACAGTTCATGTATTACTGAAGCCTGGCTTGGAGAATTTTGAGCATTACTTTGCTAGCATGTGAGGTGAGTACAATTGTGTGGTAGTTTGAACATTCTTTGGCATTGCCTTTCTTTGAAATTGGAATGCAAACTGACCTTTTCCAGTCCTGTGGCCACTGCTGAGTTTTCCAAATTTGCTGGCATATTGAGCGCAGCACTTTCAGAGCATCATCTTTTAGGATTTGGAATAGCTTGACTGGAATTCCATCACCTCCACTAGCTTTGTTCAAAGTGATGCTTCCTAAAAAAAAAAACAAAAAACAAAGTGATGCTTCCTAAGGCCCACTTGACTTCACATTCCAGGATGTCTGGCTCTAGGTGAGTGATCACACCATCGTGATTATCTGGGTCATTAAGATATTTTTTGTATAGTTCATCTGTTTATTCTTGCCACCTCTTCTTAATATCTTCTTTTGAATGGTTCTATGAAGACATACAAGACCTTATAGAACTAACACTGAAAAATGAATATCATTCATTTTGCAAAAGTAGGAAATCAAGAAATACCTGGAGTAACAGGAAAATTTGGCCTGGGAGTACAGAATGAAGCAGGGCAAAGGCTAATAGAGTTCTGCCAAGAGAACACACTGGTCATAGCAAACACCCTCTTCCAACAACACGAGAGATGACTCTACATATGGACATCACCAGATGGTCAACACTGAAATCAGACTGATTATATTCTTTGCAGCCAAAGATTGAGAAGCTCTATACAGTCAGCAAAAAACAAGACCAGGAGCTGACTGTGGCTCAGATCATGAACTCTTTATTGCCAAATTCAGACTTAAATTGAAGAAAGTAGGGAACACCACTAGACCATTCAGGTATGACTTAAATCACAACCTTTATGATTATACAGTGGAAGTGACAAATAGATTCTAAGGATTAGATCTGATAGAGTGCCTAAAGAACTATGGACAGAAGTTTGTGACAATGTACAGGAGGCAGGGATCAAGACCATCCCCAAGAAAAAGAAACACAAAATGGTAAACTGGTTGTCTAAGGAGGCCTTACAAATAGCTGTGAAAAGAAGAGAAGCAAAAGGCAAAGGAGAAAAGGAAAGATATTACCATTGGAATGCATAGTTCCAAAGAATAGCAAGGAGAGATAAGAAAGCCTTCCTCAGCAATCAATGCAAATAAATAGAGGAAAATAATAGAATGGGAAAGACTAGAGATCTCTTCAAGAAAATTAGAGATACCAAGGGAACATTTCATGCAATGTTGGGCACAAAAATACAAAAATGGTATGGACCTAACAGAAACAGAAGATTGTATTCATATATAAGTATTAGTAACACATGTTCTAACATTCAGACTGAATCAAGTAACCTAATATACACTAATCTTTTTAAAGATATTGACATTCTTCTGATTTAAAAATAACAATAATAACAGCTCTTATAGTCAGAGATAGAGCTATGGAGAGAAACTTTCATCAGTTAACAAGTATTTACTCAGGATTTTGCTTTGCACAAACAGTCCACCAAGACAAGCCAGCGCCCAAGGAGTTGGACAAAGCCATCAGAGTTGGACTGCATGGAAAAAAAGGGGAGAAGTAGGGCAGACCTGTGATGAGAGTTTTCAGTTCAGTTCAGTCACTCAGTCATGTCCAACTCTTTGCAACCCCATGAATCGGAGCACACCAGGCCCCCCTGTCCATCACCAACTCCCAGAGTTTACCCAAACTCATGTCCATGAAGTCGGTGATGCCATCCAGCCATCTCATCCTCTGTCATCCCCTTCTCCCCCTGCCCCCAATCCCTCCCAGCATCAGGGTCTTTTCCAATGAGTCAACTCTTCCCCTGAGGTGGCCAAAGTATGGGAGTTTCAGCTTCAGCATCAGTCCTTCCAATGAAAACCCAGGACTGATCTCCTTTAGGATGGACTGGTTGGATCTCCTTGCAGTCCAAGGGACTCTCAAAAGTCTTCTCCAACACCTCAGTTCAAAAGCATCAATTTTTCAGTGCTCAGCTTTCTTCACAGTCCAACTCTCACATCCATACATGACCACTGGAAAACCCATAGCTTTGACTACATGGACCTTTGCTGGCAAAGTAATGTCCCTGCTTTTTAATATGCTATCTAGATTAATCATAACTTTCCTTCCAAGGAGTAAGCATCTTTTAATTTCATGGCTGCAGTCACCATCTGCAGTGATTTTGGAGCCCCCAAAACTAAAGTCTGACACTGTTTCCACTGTCTCCCCATCTATTTCCCATGAAGTGATAGGACCAGATGCCATGATCTTACTTTTTTAATGAATGTTGAGCTTTAAGCCAACTTTTTCACTCTCCTCTTTCACTTTCATCAAGAGGCTGTTTAGTTCCTCTTCACTTTCTGCCACAAAGGTGGTGTCATCTGCATATCTGAGGTTATTGATATTTCTCCCAGCAATCTTGATTCCAGCCTGTGCTTCCTCCAGCCCAACGTTTCTCATAATGTACTCTGCATAGAAGTTAAATAAGCAGGGTGACAATATACAGCCTTGACGTACTCCTTTTCCTATTTGGAACCAATCTGTTGTTCCATGTCCAGTTCTAACTGTTGTTTCCTGACCTGCATATAGGTTTCTCAAGAGGCAGGTCAGATGATGAGAGTTTTAGGAAAGAGGAATTCAAAGAACTCAGAGCAATGCTGGAGTCAAGAAATGAGCAGGCTCTGGAACTGGGGGATTCCCAGGTGGCACTAGTGGTAAAGAAAGTAAAAAGTGAAAGTGAAAGTCGCTCAGTTGTGTCAGACTCTTTGTGACCCCATGGACTGTCCATGGAATTCTCCAGGCAAGAATGCTGGAAGGGGTACAGGTAAAGAGATCCCCTTTCCGTTCTCCAGGGGATCTTCCCAACCCAGGGATCAAACCCAGGACTCCCACATTGCAGGCGGATTCTCTACCAGCTGAGACATAAGGGAAACCCAAGAACACTAGAGTGGGTAGCCTGTCCCTTCTCCAGGGAATCTTCCCAACCCAGGTATCGAACCATACTCTCCTGCATTGCAGGTGGTTTCTTTACCAACTGAGCTATCAGGGTTAATGCAGGAGATGTAAGGGACTGTGGGTTCAATCCCTGGGTTGGGACAATCCCCTGGAGAAAGGCATGGAAACCCACTCCAGTATTCTTGCCTGGAGAATCCCATGGACAGAGCAGCCTGGTGGGCTACAGCCCATACCATCCTAAAGAGTCGGGCAGGACTGAAGGGACTTGGCATGCATAGCACACATGGAACTAAATTATCAGCCTGAAGCAACCACGAAGGCAGGAATAAACCAGAGAGTAACCATACAGAAGCCAGAGGCACCAAGTAGAATGATAGGGAAGGTGAGCTGGAGGATGAGGAGTTTCCCTGGAGCTCACTGTAAACCACCTACAGCCTTATCCCAGAGTGAGAGAGGGATGTTAGGGAAGAGGCTAACCTGGCTCCCAGTACTGCAAAAAAAGGAAGACAAAGAAAGCCTAAGGAATAATCCCCATTGAAGAGTTCCTGAATAAGTTGGAAGGGTAAAACATAAAATTTTACGGCATATTTAATAGCATAGGACAGGAAACCAATACTAAACAAAATAAGCTAATATAATAACAGACACTGGAGAAGGCAGGGTCCACTCTAGGCTAGGACAGCCTCTAAAAATTTCACCCTGGAATGACACAGCCCGTGAGCAATGTGCTTGTGGCCCATCTGTCTTGCCAATTTGCTTCAAAATGTAATGCAGACTTAGATTTTACTTCTCAATGTATCACTCTTAGGGAGTGTAACTCTTGCTCTCTTTGTTTACTTTTTTCTCTTCCTACACTGGATGATTTCTCCGAAAGCCAGCCAAAGTATCCTATCTGTATGCCTTGGTTTTATCTCATTTCAACAGATATGGCTCTGCTCTGTGCTTGGCACTAAACAAAGAGCTTGCCTTGAGTGAATAAGGACAGAAATTAATAAGATACAGGTCCCTGTCCTCAAGAAACTCAGTTATTCAGAAAATTCAGACACATAAACTCTAAACTCTTGGAAAGCATGGTGGAAAAGGCTACAAAGCATCAGTATAAAAGCTAAGAGCAATGAATTCTAACATGAAAAGGAAAGATTTTTTAATTCATTTATTCAACAAGTATTTTGAGTGCTGCCCAAGTGTTGAGTGCTATGAAGAATATCGAGAATCACTCCTTAATATGATGTAACCCATTTTTAGGAGGAGTTTATATTTTAAATTGGGGAAGATGTCCATCTGTGTGAGAACCAAGAGGAAACATTTTGATCATTCTGTGATTTATCATCAAAAGAAAGATGCATTGTTGCAGAATGGATCATATCCAGTATCATAGTGATGGAGGACAGTTTTCATCTCTATATGTGAACTGTTCCCTTTATCCTTCTCAAATCACAGATGGTTCTGTTTCAAACTCAAGGATTTGCCATAAGCAAAAGTAGAAATCCTAAATATTTGCCACTTGAACAGAATCCCTATATTATTCATGAAAAAGAGCATTCATTAGAGCAGGAAGAGTCTCCACATGGACACAGATGGTGTCAGCCCTGCCTTGCACCACTTGTATGTGTTATGGGGCAGGCAAAAAGCAGCTTAGAGCCAAAGTTCTGATGGGAGCTGACGTAAAGGTTTATGGCTTCCCTTTCTATGGACTTCTCTAGGTTCTTAGCCTGCACCAGACTCACAGAGTTTCTGAATAACCAAGAAATTGCCACTCAAAAAATCTCTGGCCATGGACTATTACATACCAGTCTTAGTTCATTCTGCTATAACAAAATGCCACAGTCTGGGTAGCTAATAAGCAATAGATATTTATTTCTCACAGTCCTGAAGGCTAGAAATTTCAAGATCAAGGTGAAACATGATTTTGTTCTGGTGAAGTCTCCTTCTTAGTATAGAGCCAAGGCCTTCTTGTTGTGTCCTCACAAGGTGGAAAGGGTGAAAGAGTCCTGTGCATCTCTTTTATAAGGGCACTAATTCCATCCATGAGAGCTGCACTCTCATGATCTAATCACCCCAATGGCCACACCTATTCACAGCATTGAAATCCTCTGGGGATTAGGATTTCAATATGTGAATTTGGGAGAGAACACAAATATTCAGACCATAGCTCTTCCCCATAAGTTTATTGGAAAGATGCATGAGGTAATAAATTATAAGGTTTAGAGCTGCCTAGTATATAGCAAGCATCATGTAAGTAATAGTGGTAGTGCTGGTATCAGTAGTCTTCCCCAAATATGTCATATAATTACTTTTCAAATACTAGCAAGCCAGGATAGACTGGGAAAATCAGTTAAATGACTGGACTTGAAACGTGGAGAAAGTGTGTAATTGGCTGCAAAATACCAATTTTTTAAAAACTCAGAACAATGTTCTGGTTATAGTAACAATGTGGCCATATCATCCTAGTTTTATAGAATGACAAATGCCACATTTGTTTGCATTTGTACATGTGTGTGAATGAGTGCCAACTATGTGAGACAGGCCTGTATCAATATCACTAATGAACACAAATGTAAAAATCCTTTCAAATTATTAGGAAACCAAATTCAACAATGAGTTAAAAGGATCACACACCATGATCAAGTAGTATTTATTTCAGGAATCCAAGGATGGTTTAACATCAGTAAATGTGATTTGCCACAGTAACAAAATAAAAGATAAAAATCATATGATCATTTTAGTAGTTGCAGAAAAAGTATTTGACAAAAATCAACATCTATTATGATAAAAATTCTCAGTGAAATAGATATAGGAAGGACATATTCAACATAATAAGGCCATATATGACAAGCCCAGAGCTAACATTATACTCAATAGTAAAGCTTTTTCATCTCAGATCAAGAGATCAAGAGAAGGATGTCCATTCTCACCAACTTTATTCAAGGCAGTATTGGAAGTCTTGGCCAGAGCAATTAGGTAACACAAAAAAATTTTAGAAGGCATCCAAATTGGAAAGGAAGAAGTAAAATTGTCCGTATTTGCAGATGATAAGATATTATACAGAGAGCGTCCTAAAGACTATACACACACACATACACACAACTTTTAGAAGTAATAAATTCAACAAAGTTTCAAGATATAAATAAAATCAGTATACAAAAATCTGTGGCGTTTCTATAAACAATACTACCAGAACTACCAGAAACAGAAATTAAGAAAACAAACTCATCTACAATTGAATAAAAAATAATAATATGCCTAGAAATAAATTTAACCAAATAGTTAAAAGACCTGTACACTGAAGACTATAAAGTATTGATGAAAAACATTGAAGAACACACAGATAAATGGAAAAAATACTTCCTATGCATGGATTGGAAGAATTAGTGTTGCTAAAATGTCCATACTACCCAAAGCAATATACATATTCAGTACAACTCTAACAAAATTCCAAAGGCAGTTTTCACAGAAATAAAGTAAATAATCCTAAAATTTTCTATGATATCATAAAAGGCCCAAAGCAATCCTGAGAAAGAAGAAAAAAGAAGCATCTCACTCCCTGATTTCAAGCTATACGACACAGCTATAGTAATCAAAATAGTATGGTACTGGCACAAAAGCAGGGCACATAGATCAATGGAATAGAGAGACCAGAAATAAATATCACCAATTAACATACAACAAAGGACCCAAGAATACTTGAGTCTCTTTAATAAATGGTGTTGGGAAAACTGAATAGCCACAGGCAAAAGATTAAAACTAGATCATTATCTTACACCATACCTAAAAGTAACTCAAAGTGGATTAAAGACTTAAATATAAGCCTTGAACTCATAAAACTCCTAAGAAAAAAGGTAGGCACTAAGATCCTTGATATCGATTTCAGAGATGATTTTTTGGATTTGACACCAAATCCAAAGGCAACAAAAGCTAAAACAAAAACAAAGAACAAAAAACAAATGAAACAATATCAAGCTAAAAACTTCAAAGGAAAATCATCAGCAAAACAAAAAGGCAATCTACTGAATGGGAGAAAGTATTTGCAAATCATATATATAATAAAGGGTTAATAGCCAAAATATACATAAATAATTCATACAACTCAATAGTAAAAAAAAAAAAAAAATCCAATTTTAAAATGAGCAGAAGATCTAAATAGACATTTTTCCAAAGAATACATACAGATGGCCAACAGACACGTAAAAAGATGATCAACATCACTCATCATCAGGGAAGTGCAAATCAAAACCACATGAGATATCACCTCACACTTGTCAGAATGGCCATTTTCAAAAAGAAATGCTGCCAAGGATGTGGAAATAAGGGAACCCTTGTGCAATGTTGGTGGGAATGTAAACTAGCACAGCCACAATGGAAGAAAGCATGGAGGTTCCTCAAAAATTTAAAAATAGAGCTACTATATGATCCAGCAATCCGACTTTTGGGTATTTATCAGAAGAGAATGAAAACACTAATTTGAAAAGATACATTCACCACATTTGTTGCAGCATTATTTACAACAGCCCAGACATGGAAACAACCTGTGTCCATCAATGGGTGAATGGATAAAGAAAATGTGTTATATAAATACAATGAAACATTATTCAGCCACACACACACACACACACACAAAAGGATCAAATCTTTCCATTTGTAATAACATGAATGGACCACAAGGACATTATGCTAAGTGAGATAAATCAGACCAAGACAGACAAATACCATGTGATCTCACTTATATGTGGAATTTAGAACAAAAACAAAAACCTAGCTCACAGATACAGAGAGAAGACTGATGATTGCCAGAGTTGGGGGGCGGTGGGGGAAGGGTAAGGAGTGGGCAAAATGGGTGAAGAGGGTCAAAAGGTACAAACTTCTAGTTATAAATAAGTCTTGGGGATGTAATGTACAGCATGGTGACTGTAGTTAACAATACTGTATTGCACATCTGAAAGTTACTAAAAGAATAGATCATAAAAGTTCAAAAAACTGTAACCATGTAGGGTGATAGATGTTAACTGGATTTATTGTAGTGATCGTTTTGCAATGTATACAAATTTCCAATCATTATGTTGTACACATGAAGCAAATGTAATATGTCAGATATATCTCAGTTTAAAAATTAGTAATTAACAAACAAACTGGGCCTAGCAACAATTATAAAAGCAGCCTTTAAGTATCTTCTCTAAATATTATAGGCAGTTTTCTGTTTTCTCCAGAATGTACATAAGGCAATTCATGTCTTCATTTCTCCCCTCCATTCTAACCTTTAACTAGGTCTTCTGTGTTCCCCTCTTATTCTAAAACTCTAATGTAAGGATGATATTTTGAGCACATCTCCTGATGTATTTGCCTTTTCAATAATCTGATTCCCCTCTCCTTACATCTATTTAATTGTTAGTGCTTAAAAAAAGAGAAGGGCATAAGCCCCTAGGAACAGTGGAGGCTATGATATAGGCACAGCTCTCGTCAGGAGGGAAGGGAAAATAAGAAGCTCTTTCAGCATTAGGGAGAAGATCCTAAGAACAGAGAGAGGAAGAGAGAGGCAAGAGGTCAGACTCAGATAAGGGGTTTTGCTCTGCCTCCCACCTTGCATTGGCCAGAAGTAGTGGAAGCTCTCAGATTGGATGGAGTGATCCCCACAGAGGAGAGGGCCTGCTCCCCATTTTCACACTCTATAAAGTTAAAAGAAACTTCCTCCTTGGAAGAAAAGTTATGATTAACCTAGACAGCATATTAAAAGGCAGAAACATTACTTTGCCAACAAAGGTCCATCCAGTCAAAGATATGGTTTTTCCAGTAGTCATGTATGGATGTGAGAGTTGGACCATAAGGAAAGCTGAGTACTGAAGAACTGATGCTTTTGAACTGTGTTGTTGGAAAAGACTTTTGAGAGTCCCTTGGAATGCAAGAAGATCCAGCCATTCTATCCTAAAGATCAGTCCTGGGTGTTCATTGGAAGGACTGATGTTGAAGCTGAAACTCCAATAATTTGGCCACCTGATATGAAGAACTGACTCATTGGAAATGACCCTGATGCTGGGAAAGATTAAAGGCAGGAGAAGGGGACAACGGAGGATGACATGGTTTGATGGCATCACTGACTCAAAGGATATGAGTTTGAGTGAACTCCGGGAGTTGGTGATGGACTGTCAGGAAGCATTTAACAAGAGGCTTCCTGTGTGCTGTTTTGGATCTGTCAGGAACCCTCTGGCCCTTATTGATTCCTGAATATTCAGGAATTAAGAGGAGAGGCATGCCTTTCCCGGGGCTGAGGAATCCAGGCATTTCTCATTACAGTGATAAGTACCCTCTTCCTTTTTATGAGCCATACGGTAAAAGGTGATTGTTTGCAACTCTCTCTTTAACGGGGATCATCTTATGTTTTGTAAGTCTGGAATTTTAATTGTTATCTTTGCTGAGAATAACTACAGTATATATGCCCAAGCCATGTTGATTAAAACACCTTTGCTCCATCAGAGCTTTGGTCCCCGTGTCTGTCTTTCTTTCTATTCTTCCTGTCTTTCTCTCTCTATTTCTCTATTTCTGGCTAATTCCTTGGAGCGCAGAGGCCCGCTGAGCTCACTTTCTTGCGCAGGCTTCTAAGACCCTCTCGAGAAGGCGCACTGTGCCTTCACCCACTCAAGAGGGTGCCTGGTGCCTACCTGCAGCAGCGCGAGCCCTAAAAACAGGGCTCTATTGGCTTTCCGCGTAAACCAGGGGATATCAGCCTCTTTCTATCTCTTACTCTCCGGACCACCAGGTTCCGGTCCATTAAAGGACCAACAAGCGCTATCAGTCTCTTTCTCTCTCTTACTTTCTTATCATCAACTCCGGACCACCAGGCTCTGGTCCACTAAAGGACCAACAATGGACAGAGAGGCCTGGCGTGCTATAGTCCATGGGGTTGCAAAGAGTCGGACATGACTGAGTGACTGAACTGAACTAAATAAAGATCAGCTTCTTGGAGAAGATAAGATATGGGCCTGAAGCCACACAGGTGAAATGGGTATCCACATAGTTGTTGGTGGCTGAGTGCGCATCGAGGAGCCCAGAGATCTCAGCAACATGGGATTGGGCCAACATGCGATTACTGATAGCATCCATGAGTTATGACATGGACTGTAGTCTTCATCAACAGGAGCCAATGTGATACCCACAAACCAGGTGAGTCTAGTCATACCCAGCAGGCACTAGAATAGGATGCCAGTGATCAGAGGGAATGAGTGAACTTTCAGAGGAATTGAGCAAAGACCCAGCAGTACTGTGCTCCACCGGGAAGAAGGGGAAGAGGAGATCTCTTACAAGGAAGAAAAATGCCTCTGATTGGGAGTTTAAGCATTCAGATAACTATTTGAAAGAAATGACTAGAAATGCCATGAAGTTAACTTTAATTGATGAGTTTAAGTTCCCCATTCCACCATCAACAAAATGGAGGATGAGGCTATGGAAAGTAAGTTTACATTTTTAACATATCTAGTTGAAACACTATATCTAAATAGACTATTGTTATAATGACAGTGTATCTAGATTTTTCTGAGGCAGCTAGTATTAATTATAAATAGCATTCCATTGTCCATGTAATCTTGATTTGCATTTGGAATATGAAGAATATTGTCCAAACATTATAGATTAACCAGAAATGGTTAATTTTTTAAGAAAATAATCATTATATTCTTATCAACTAAAAGGAAACGTTGCTAAATATGTAGAAAATATAATGTAGGCTTCTCACAAGTAACTGAAACTTTTTTCCCAGCAAAAGATTACTCCTACTTGCTTTTGTGAAAGTTAGTTTTTCTTTTGGCCTCCTTTTAAATAAAAAGAAAATCTGCTTTACTACATATACATTATTCCCAATTTACGAAAGGAAGGCAAATGCCAAATATAAACAGTATAACAAAAAAAAACCAGAAAGAGAGAAAATTATTGTGTGTGTGTGTTAGTTGCTCAGTCGTGTCTGACTCTTTGCTACCCCACGGACAGTAGCCTGCCAGACTCCTCTGTCCGTGGAATTCTCCAGGCAAGAATACTGGAGTGGGTTGCCATTTCCTTCTCCAGAGGATCTTCCTGACTGAGGAATCGAACCCCAGTCTCATGCATTGCAGGCAGATTCTTTACTATCTGAGCCATGAAGGAAGCCCAAGGAGAACACAATAGATCTTAAACAATAGGTCTTAAAATGACCATTTAGGACATAAAGAAGGATATTGTAGACAAATACTACACCATCTCTGTTTTACATTCCTCAATGTTTTCCCAAATTTCAGAGAAGTCTGGCTTCTTTCCAATCTGGAAATAAGCTTCCTAATTTACTCTAAGACACAATTTCAGAAATAGAGCAAAACTTAAATAACCTATTTACCTTAGGTCAGCATGAAAACTCAAAACTAATATTGTTAAAAAATTATCAAACACATGACAAAAGATAATTTTAACTTGTAATGAAAATATATACAAAATGAAGTAAAACAAAAGTTATTTTACAGCTCTAAAACCAAGGGGCAAATATTTTTGATGATAATATTCAATTCTGATGCAGTCTCAATGATGCTACTAGCCTACAACCTTTTAGTAAGCAAAAGAGCCAAAGAGATGCTTCCAGTCTCTGAATAGCAACACTACCATCCAAGTTCTGAAAATTAACCAAAAAAAGGAAAGGAATTCAAGAAAAGCAAATGTGCCCAACAATATTTACTAAAGTCTTGTCTATACCAAATAACAAAAAAACTAAACCAAACAACAGAAAACCTAAAACACTGGAAACAACTAAATGTCCAAAGCAGGTTTATGATCCATTAACATATCATTCTGCTTTTTTGAAATTATATACAATGCAAACCATCTGAAAACACGGGACTATATTCATTATGTAATGTTACATGGAAAAATAAGATATTGATTCTTAATACCCACTGTCACAAATGTTGAAAATGTTTGCTTGCAATATGAAAGTAATAAAACTAGTTTTATTTTGATAGTGGGGTTCCATTTTTTCTTGCTTTAAACTCCTTGATTTTATTTTTGTGATCATAATAAACAAGCTATTCTGTCTCTTCAAATGTATATGTTTAAGAAAGTCTTTACAAGAGTTAGTGTGGCTCTGATATAAATCCAGATGGTAAAATTACAGTGTAATTAAAGAATTCTCTTTCCATGCAGACAATTTAGAGATTTTTAAAAAAATGAAATAAAAAGGCTTAAGTGAGGAATAGCTTCTGGAAGAAGTCTGTCTCACCAATAACTATTTCTTCAAGAAGAATTAGAAAAGAGAACACTGGGAATACAGTGAGAGCATTTTTAAATTTTGTTATTGCTTTCTGAAGATTTCTCTTTTTAAATTATGTAATGAGAGTAAAACAAAATAAAACTAAAGTAAGCAAATTAAAAAACAAAAAAAACCAAAAAACTCTCTATGGCTAGCTATTCTATGGCGCTAACTGACAGATACTAGCAGAAAAGAAAACTGCAGCTTGGACGAGAGTTAGCAACTAAATAAGCTTCTCACACCTAAGAAATTAATGCCCTCACCAAAAATACCCTTTCAAAGTTAAAGCTAAAAGTGACTTGTGTATAGCCATGTGTTGGACAGTGCCCAGCATTTGAAGGTTAAAGTGTTTTCTAGGGAGAGAATGGAAACCAAACTCAATTAAGTGGAGATGGATACCAAATTGAATTTAGTGCTCAAAGGTACATTATACTTGGAGTTGTATTTCTTTAAAAAGTCAGTGTGGTAGAGCAGGAAAGCACTAAGCATGCCTGAGAAAACTGGATGCTAATCATGGTTCTGCCAGTAACTACCTGATGGCTTTAGAGGGGGAAAATCACAACTTTGCTTGTCCTTGTTTGGTTTTTTTAATTATCTGAAAATCAATGGAATTAGGCTAGATTGCTCAGGTCCACTTATTCTACAGAGCCCTTCTGGAGTTGTAGATCATGCCAAAATGGATCAGTTCAGTTCAGTCACTCAGTCAAGTCCGACTCTTTGCAACCCATGGACTGCAGCACGCCAGGCTTCCCTGTCCATTACCAACTCCCGGAGCTTGCTCAAATTCATGTCCATCAAGTCAATGATGCCATCCAACCATCTCATCCTCTGTCATCCCCTTCTCCTGCAACCTGTCCAGTATTCTTGCCTGGAAAATTCCATGGGCAGAGGTGCCTGGTAGGCTCCAGTCCATGGGGTTGCAAAGAGTCGGACACAACTAAGCAACTTCACTTTCTTTCTTTTTCTCCTCCTGCCTTCAATCTTTCCCAGCATCAGGGTCTTTTCCAATGAGCTCGTTCTTCACATCAGGTGGCCAAAGTATTGGCGTTTCAGCTTCAGCATCAGTCCTTCCAATGAATATTCAGGACTGATTTCCTTTAGGATTGACTGGTTTGATCTCCTTGCAGAAAAGCTGAAAAGGGTTGTTGTCATCAAATGACTAAATCAGAGAGAATGAATATTTCACAGTCCATTACCCATGTCCTCCAGCCCAAAACCACCAGAACACATCTATATTCAACAGAGTTAGGTTTATTGGCTCATTGCAATGAGGGAGACACCACCTGAAAAAGAACCATGGGTCAAGGACATAATGAAAGGGGTTTAGGATGCACTTGTATTAAGATCTGAACTTATATAGGTAATGTTAAGGAAGGCTCAAGGAAACACAGTGTTGGTTTGAGCTGAGTACTGTCACAACACAGAAGCAATTCTATCCTTGGATATCATCTTAATACCTCTCTCTTCTCTGGTAGATAGGAGTGACAGAGTGAGACTGAAACAGTAACTGGTGAAGCAGCATCAGACACTCACATCAGCCCAGAAAGGGGAATGTTGGCTACTTCGGCTTGGACAGGGCTCTTGTTATTGACCGCATGCAGACAAGTTTACACAGTGGTTTTGCTTTTGTCTTTCTCCATCCATGATCAGAGAGTGGCATTGTCTGATATTGATGTTCGGGGAAATTGTTTACGTCCAACAGAACTCCATGGTCTAGCTGCTAGAGCCAGACAGCTTCAAGCTGACAGCAGTCAGGGGCTGCACTTTTCTTTCTCACCATGAAGAAAATAATTAACTCCAGGGATAAGTAATTAGCTCAGAAGCAAGAAAAGGAGGCCTCAGGCTGGAAGCTATTGAAAGGCAGAGAGTCAATCCATAAAGCTAAAGCTCTAGGAAAATGAGCCAGAAAACAAGTAAAAGGTATTGACTTGGGAGGAAAAAAAGACAGAGACTTAGGAGCAGGTGACACTGGATAGCTTTGGAACTAACTCCTGGAATTCAGAACTTCCATAAGGCTGCTCCTTTTTATGTACAAGTGTTCAGAGGTCATTACTAGGGGAGATTTTTAAGCTAGGCCAGACATAGTAATATCTCAAGTATTTCCCAACTGTATAATTTTATGAAACCTTGCTCCAAATGGTATTTTATCTTAAACAAAATTGATGTGTCTTTAAAATAAAAAATGTTGGTCTGTTTTATTGTTAATTTTATTAAAGATGGAATTAAGCCATTAGGTGATGTGCCTTATTCAATTTCTCAATCATCTATGTGTGAATCAGGGGAACTATCATTTATTCTTTAAAAGATAGCAAAAGTATAAAAATAATAAAGAGCCTGCCTGTCAATGCAGCAGATGCAAGAGATGCAGGTTCCATCCCTGGGTTGGGAAGATCCCCTGGAGAAAGAAATGGCAACCCACTTCAGTATTCTTGCTTGGAAAATTCCATGGACAGAGGAGTCTGGCAGGCTATAGTCCATGGGGTTGCAAAGAGTCAGACGTGACTGAAAATGTGCACACGCGCGCATACACACACACACACAGGTGGGAAGAATATGCATTTCAGATTACATGGAACCTTTCTGGTTTTGTAAAGAATAAGTCCTACTTCTCAGTGTATTGGCTCATACTTGAGTATATATTCTTGCTTTTAAAAAAAAAAAATATTTGCCAACGCAGATCTATGTAGTAATGCTAAAATCCACAGTCCATAATGGTTAATTGGTTACACACTTCTGGTCAGCATCTGCATGATAGGAGTTTGGATAATACTGAAATGTTTAAACAGACATGTGAGGCACACAGGACTCCACATCTTGGGGTTTCCTGGGGTGCACACTCAGAACAGGATGGGTATTAGGTCTCACAGAGGGCTACCAGGATCTGAGAAGACCCCAAACCGATTTCTGGAAGTTGCTGCAGTATTTACGGGCTGTAGAACAATAAAATAGTGATTCTGTTGTTAGTTCCAGTAACTGACTTTGCAGCATCAGAGGCAAACACCCCCTGCAGAGGACATCAATAACTAGGTTCCTCTAGGGGAATTCTTGCTGACGCCTGGGTGGATCCATGACCTTTGGCAGATGGAGCAGTATTTGAATATACCAAATCAGGGAAATGAAAACAATAAAAGAAAGGCAATTTGCTAAATGAAATCTACATGAACTAAACTTCCTGCAACCGTTCATCAGAATTTATGAAGGTCACACAGGTTTTTAACCACCTCCACAACTCCAAAAGATCCAGTAATTTCCTCTTTCAAAAAAACAAAAACTTGTTTCTTGAAACTATGTACTAGAAAGAGTATATAGAAATGTACTCCTCACCCATTTCAACATTTCAGGTCTTTGTTCTTACGCTTTAGGCTGTGCATGTGTGTTTATGTATATTTATTATCTTATACCCATTGCAATATCTATCTGTTAAAAAAAAAAAAAAAGCAAAAATAAATTTCTTTTCCTCTCAGGAAAAACTTCCATAAAACCTTTTTTGCACAGAATTTTAGTGGAAAGAACAAATCATGCAATTATGGACCAGCTAGATTTTCTTAGATTTTCTTAGGATTCAGATTCCATTACTATTATTTGCACCTCAAAAGGAACCCTGAGAAGTATCCTCTTTCCACAGTCCCCAATGATGGGAACATTGAACTTTGTGAAAATTGCCAGAGTTTGAAGGAACTCAGAGGGTTAATGTGGGGCTCTTGGAGGATGCTTACTTCAATGCAAAATTTTTATCCAAGGTTGTATTCCTTTTTAAATTGGATGTGACAGCATGTGCTGTGCTTAGTCGTGTCTGATTCTTTGTGACCCCATGGACTGTAGCCCGCCAGGCTCCTCTGTCCTTGGAATTCTCCAGACAAGAATACTGGAGTGGGTTGCCATTCCCTCCTCCAAGGGATCTTCCCAATTCAGGGATCGAACCCAGGTCTCCTGCACTATAGGCAGATTCTTTACTGTCTGAGCCACCAGGGAAGCCCAAGAAAACTGGAGTGGGGAAGCCTATCCCTTCTTCAAGGGAACTTCCCAATCCAGCAATCAAACCGGGGTCTCCTGCATTACAGGCAGATTCTTTACTAACTGAGCTACCTGGGAAGCCCAAGACACCACGGTCACCTCCACTGAGAAGCTCACACAGATCACGGTTTCAGACCGTGGTTCTCACACTTTGCTGCATGTTACAACCACCAGAATGTCATTAAAAATCCTGAGGTCAGGCCCTACACCGAAGCCTTTAAACCAAAATCTCTGCTACTGGACCCTGGCATCAGTACTTTTAAAAGCTCCCCTGATAATTCTAAAATGCCAACAAGCTTGAGAACCACTGGTTTAAGTTAAAGGAAAAAGCAAACAAACAAAACTAAGGTCAGTAAACATTTCACTGCTGTGACTTGGTCAGATTGGAACCAAACCAATCCCCAATGACTTTATAGAGCCAACCACTCCCAAGACCCAGGGAGAAAATATAAGGCCCCTCTGCAGTTTGAAGAAAGGCCCATTTACTACTCTCATGGGTTTGTGCAGGGTGCCATAGTCAGTGGTGTGGGTGGAACAGGGTTAAGAGACTCTTTCTCTCCAACTCTAAAGAAAGAGAACACGCTGAGAGAAAATGTGGGCAGGGGGTGGGGGAGAGATCTTCTAGGTCTCTCTGTACCAGAGTAGAAATGATTTCAGTCTCCTTAGACCACAACTGATCAACATCCATAAAACCTCCTTTGAGGTGTGAACCAGAGTCCAACATTAGGAAACTCTTTTCCAGTTTTTCTAGGTCCTCCCAAGCATCCACCCGCCTGTGCTGACACCATTTCTATGCTTTCCCTGGGTAACAGAGAGCGGGGAGCAAAGTTCCAGCGACAGACAAGCTTTAACTTCGGAGAACCAGGTGTGTGGATGCAGCCCGGATGCAGAAATGGGTGGCTGCTATTTTCTCTGACATCCAAAAAAAAATGTTTTACCATGCATTTCAGCCAACTGGTAAAATTCAATTTGGAGCTGGTATTCAGCTCAGTGTTTGACTTATCCACACAATCAAAGGAAAGTTGCTAACAAAATAGTTTTAATACCTTGCTAGTTAGTGATGAACCGAAAGTCTGCAGAATCTTATACCAAATGACCCTAGTTAGTAGAGTCCAGTTAATAGGGTCCATATCTACTTTCTAGTTTTTGAGGCTCCCCCTTTCCTGTTTGGATGACATAAGCATAAAACAGATATGGCAAAGCCATTCCTCCAGTGATGGAGATGCAGATTACTTCCAAATCTTGCTACCACAGATAACAAACAGGAAGCACCCTTGCACTTATCTCTTGTGAATGTTTGCAAGAGTTTCAGGGGTGTCCAATCATGAGCGAATCTTCTGAGGCATAAGGTAATCACACAGTTAAGTTTACTAATCACTTACAGTTTACTCTCCAAGAAGGCTAACCTCCTATCCATAGTCCCTGAGTAAGAACAGTGCTATACAGGCTCAGTGATCTAGCAAAAATGAATAACTAAAAATAATTTAGAGTCTGTTATTCTTTAATTGATATGGTTCTACCTAAATTCCCTTTAGCTTAAGCCAACCTTCTTAAGAATTGTTGCAATTATTTTTATTGATACTAAAAATAGTTTGATTATGTATTACATCAGCTAGTTAATACCACATTCCAAATCCCAGTTATGATTTTACACATGAATTCACTCTGTGTATAACTCATAATATATAAAAGCTACCATGTGTATTTTTGCTTTCTGTATAACAATAACTCAAAATTAATACAAAAGTTAAAATATACCTATCCTTACAACGTATGAACAAACAGACCACTTGGCAATAGTGCTCTGCTCAAGGAACCACCTTAAGAAATGTCAGTTCACTAAAAAGCTTGTTGGAGTTTTAAAGGGTGGTTCTGGGGGCAGAAGTGGGGAAAGAAGAAATAATAGAGAGATAGAAACTATACTCAACATTCAAACCACCAAGAATGTGCTGGCCAGATTCAGACTTTTGGCAGGAAAAGATTTTTGTAATTTCTTTTCCATAATTTAGCCTAGCTGGATAATTACATTTAGAAAAATAAGAGAGAAACCACAGATGTATATGTAATGGGCTTAAAAAATGTAGATATATCTTTCATGGAAATAAAAGGAGTAGTAGAAGGCTCTCATTATCAACTTTAGAAAGAAAGTTGTATTCACTCCAACCAAAAGAACAATTAAAATCAGCCAGGAAGGCACAGAATGCCAATCTCATCCACTTGTCACTTCAGCAAGTTAGCTTGACAGTTGTGCACCCACTCTCATTGACAATTAAACACATTTCTAAGGAACAGATAACTTCGACAGGTGTGGGTAGCAAATTTTTTCTCTCCAAACAACTTTCATCCAACCCGAGTTGAGAACTTTGTTTTAGACAGCAGCGTTGGCTAAAAACTGTTTTTGGTTCTCTATAAATAGTTGAAACGGTCTGGGAAGGTAGCATGCTCAAAATAAAAAGAACACTGGTTTCAGGGCCATCTGAATGACAGTTGCACTAGTTATATGTTCCTGGGAAAGTTGTTTAAATTCTTCTAACGGCTTCAAAGGAGAATCTGTTTCCTTACCTTTTCCAGCTCCTAGAGGACACCTATAGTCCCTGGCTGTTGTAATCGCATCACTCTGACCTTTGCTGCTGTCATCTTATCTCCTTCTTTTACCCTGGTCCTCTTGCCCTCCTCTTTTACTTATAAACACCTTTGTGATTACATTAAGCCCACCCAGATAACACAAAACAATCTCCCCATCTCAAGATTTTAATCTAATCATATCTGCTAAATCCCCTTTGCCATATATTCATAGATTCCAGGCACCTTTGGGGGCAACTATTAGTCCAGCCACATTAATTGGTGGTGTAAGCTTGATGGACCTCAGTTTCTTTATTTGTCAAAAGAGAATTTTTAGTTATTTCAAGGATTAAATCAAATAATGACTGTAGGGTACTCAGTCAAGGGCCCACTCACAGAGCAAGTGTTCCATAATTGCAACCCATGGTAACATTAAGAATAAAAACAAAACAGCAACAATAAGAACAAAACAACAACAGCAGCCTGAGGGCTTTATAATTAAAAGTGTTTTAATTTTTCCATTGTTTATGTTTGAAAGACATCTTTATGATCTTATTGAAACAATATGTCACTTGATTTTTTTTAAAGCTACGATCAGAACAGGAATTCACGTCTTAAGACAGAAGGATTACTTAGAGCATTTGTAATAGGTTAAAAAGAGTGTCTAATAGAATAGATTGAGTGAAACATACCTTTCAAAAGAAAGATCAAAATTATGTAATAGACAGAAGATCTCAAAAGTCTTAAAGTTACATATTTCCAACAACCCCAAGAGAAATATAACCAGAGGATATGGACCAAGACTCAGCTACAAGGGTGCTTGTAACACCGTTGCTTATAAAAGGAAAAAGCTGTGAAAATCAAATTAGTTTACAGTAGGAAACTCTTAATAAACCAAAATTTGCTTATTTTTTTAAAGAAAGAAAAAGAAGAAACATATCAAGATGTTTAAAATGTTGAATAATGGTAAATTATGAGTAATTTCTATTTTTTTTCCATTTGCTTAGCTTTATGTTTTAAATTTTCCACAGTTTTATACTTTATAATAGGTCAAATCCAGTCTTGTTTGTTTGTCTGTAGAGTTTGTTGGCTTTAGAGATTGCAACATGGAATGAACAAGTTCAGCTAGGTCTCTGTTTGGCCTGCCTAGAGGTAAGCCAGTTGGTTCTTGAATCTGAAGTGTCAGATAAGAGGTAGAGCTTTCCTGGTTCTCAGGAGTCCATGAGCTACACTGAAGCCGGGTATAAGCAAGCAGAACTCAGAGAAACCCTGGGCAGTTTCTGGATAATCAAAAAGGCTAAAAAAATTTTTACAACTAAGTTGGATGCAGATAGATAGAATGGTTAGATAGAGGCATCTAAAATAAAGGGGTCTCCCAAGAAAAGCCTGACTACTTATTCTATGTCAGTTGTGTTTGACTCTTTGCAACCCCATGGACTCTGAAGTCCATGGAATTCTCCAGGCCAGAATATTGGAGTGGGTAGCATTTCCCTTCTCCAGCGGATCTTCCCAAACCAGGGATCGAACCCAGGTCTCCCACATTGCAGGTGGATTCTTTACCAGCTGAGCCACCAGGGAAGCCCAAAAATAAAGGGGTCTCTCAATAAAAGCCTGACTACTTATTTTACGTCACGCCATTGTTGATATTAGCCTTCATTCTCCACATGTGGATTTACACATGATATCAGAGACATGGTAAGCAGGGGCACAGAGGATAAAGGGGAAAGATTTTCTGATGTTATAGTCCAATAAAAGCCCTGCAAATAATATGATCTTCATGCAGTACCTTAAGTAACTACAAATGTGCCCCAGACTTGCTCTTTCATTAATTAACTATGTGACCTTGAACAGATCAATTATCCTCTCAGAATTTATTTTTGGAGAAGATCAAACTAGAATTAATGGTTTTCTAACTATTATTCTTAAAATCAGCAGGGGGATGAAGTAAGGAATAAATGGAAAAATCCTCACCCCTTATGGAGCAATTATAATTTTCTCTCTTTTATTCATTTCCATTTTCTCATAAGATTTCATTTAAAGAAAGGGTTCCACTGTCTTTATAAAGCTATTTGAAAATTCCTTGACAAGATGACTTCTAACACATTTCCAAATTATCACCATCTATCTAGAAGGATCTCAGTAGTGGCCAACATTCAGGGAAAAAATGATTCGGGGACCAGATGCCTGGAGCTTGAGGACAAAGGTGTTGGCCACGTAACAGAGGACAAAAGCAAGTGAGCACCAACTGGGAAACTAGGCAGCCAGTGAATCTGGTTCTACAGCCTGTATTTCCACTTTTCCAGGTAAACTCCTACTACCCATGTTTCTTAAGTGCTGGGTTGTTTATTGTGGTTCTATAGACCATGTCAAATGGGGCAAATACTAGACCTTAATTATACCCCTTAAAGCTTGAAACAAAAAGGACTGGAGCACACACATATTTCCATCCTAGTTAATTACCAAGAGTATGGGTAGTAAAGTGCCAAAGATGAGCAGAAAAGGGTCTTCACTTGCTTAGATATATTGATGAGAATAGGATTCCTTGGTGGTTCAGACAGTAAAATCTGCCTGCAATGCGGGAGACCTGGGTTTGATCCCTGGGTCAGGAAGATCCTGTGGAGAAGGGAATGGCAATGCACCTCAGTGTTCTTGCCTGGAGAATTCCATGGACAGAGGAACCTGGCGGGCTACAGTCTATGGGGCCACAGAGAGTTGGACACGACTGACCGATTCACACACACCCACACTGATGAGAATAAAAGCCAGCACTTGTTCTTATTACTCTTCTTTTCCACCCTTTGAAACCCTGGACGCCTACCTGTCCCCACCAAGTTAACAATAATGGCTTCTATCTCTTTAGCGTCACCTATGGGTCAAGTGCAGAATGCTTTCCATACATAAAATTTCATTTGACGCTCACCATGTCTAGGTATGACTGACCTGTTTCAAAGACAATGAAAGCAAGATTAAAGAAATGTAACCAACTTACTCAGGAGCTCAGAACTAGTCATAGAAGAGTACAGAGCTCATGTCTTGATATTCTTGGCTGCAAACCTGTTGTCACGATACGGATAGACCTTACAGTATTTTGCAGAAGCCACTAGATGTGTAAAGCTAGGGAATCCACACAGCAGTCAAATAGCTATTAATTTGCTCCCACTAGCTAATTATTCTTTGTTGCAAACACATTTTTGAGTAATAACAGAGCCCATAATCTTTTTTCAAAATGTCTTCTCAAGGTCATGACTTTTAGCAGAAGTAACTATTTTCTATTTTGGTCTGGTTTTAATTTGGGTAATAGTCTGATTGAACATAGATATTTATGGCATTTATTAAAAGCTTTTATTACTAATTTTGCCAAGAAAAAAATTCTAATGGAGATGTATTGGAGAATTTCCATAAAATTAATGTCCAGATTTAATGGATGTCTTAAGGTATCATTATTAACGGGAATGTTCCATATACTAGGATCCTTTGATTAGAGATTAGATACAGTTAGATCAGAACATATTTAAAACTGGACACATGCCAAAGTATCCAGAAATTCAATTTAAACACATTCTAGAGGCTAATGCTTTATTTAGCTTGTGTCTTTATGATGCCAAATGAAAAGCTGCAGTTACAAAAAATCAATTGATTTGGTCAGCTGCTAGATGATCAAAAGGCCACATCATGCTCAGTTAGACTCCTGCTGAGGTCTACATGAAGCCAGTCAGTTGACTCAACATGAATTTTCCATTTGTTGAAATTGACTGCCACCCATCTATAAGGACATTTCTGTGGCCAGCAATCCTTGATTTTCCCAGTCTGGACAGATGAACTCAGTGAGATTTTCTATCTCTCCCAAGACCTCAGACCCACAAGTGTGATTCTCAACAATAAAGGGAAATCCCAGGGTTCCTGCTTCCATCCTACAAAAGACATACCAAAACTTCAACAGGTAGAGACATCTTCATGCTGCCCCTTCCACCAAGCTTGAAATTCTGAGAGGTCATCTCCCTTCCCACATTGAGAATCCCCTTTAGACTTGACTTTAATGGCCATGAAAAGTGTCACATGGATATTTAGTTTCCTCTAAGGAGTCCTAAACCATGCTTAACACTCTTAAGCAACTAAAAATATCTTGAATGTAGCTGGAAATATCAGACAAAGGGAGGATCTCAGGATTTCTGACCCAATTAGGAACAAGATTCTGTTTCAGTTCTCTGACTGCCTGCAGGTCATGTTCTCCGTTGGTGGGCATCCTTAGACATCTTTTTAAGCATTGTAGAGGGCAAGCCACTATATCACAGGGTCAGTAGTGGTTCCACTTTTGCTAAAACCCCCTGAAAACTCATTTTTCAGATCCTGTTTTCTTCTTATCTTCCTAGACCCAGAAGTAGCAAACTAGTGGCTCAGAAATGTTTTTGGTTTACTTCATGAAGCAGTGGACCAAACAATCTTTAAAACGAATCAACAACAACAGAAAAATTGAATCAGTTGCTAGTTTTCAAAAATTTTCAGAATTCGTAGAAAATGTGAAGTCATATTTCTAAAATTCAGGATAGTAACCACTGAGGCTTATTCCCCAAGGCTGCAGTTTACTACTGTCTCCACCCTTCTCCATTGTCTCCGGAGGCTATGAGGTCAGATCAGATCTACTTAGCTCACTGGGCTTGTTATTTTTATCTGCTGGTCCCTATTAGCACATGATCTCGCAGTTCTATCCCAAACTGAAGAAGCTGGATGCAGTCTCGGAGACCATCTTCCTTAACTACTTTCTGTTATAAATGAGAATTAGGGATCCAGAGAAGAGAACTGACTTCCCCCAAACCACACATCTTGCTAATGGAAGAACCAGAAGTAGATTCCAGATCTCCCCTTCATCCGTTGAATACACCTTCAAATAAAATCAACCCTAAATGACACTCTAGCCATTAATATGAAAAACTGCTAAAATGTATTGAGCCCTTACTATAGGCCTGGCTGGCACTGCACTAAATCTCCTTTTATGTGTGATCTCATTTCACTCTTATAACAATGCTATGCACTAGATGTTCAAGCTAACCCTGTTTTATAAACAAGAACACTGAGACTTGGAAAGACTAAGAAACCAGCCCAATATCACACAACAAGGGACAGACCCGTGATTGAATATCCCAAGTCTAGCCTCTTAACCAACACATGTACTGCCTCACCTTCCTCTATCCTCTAATTCACTCATTCACTTGACAAACTGGTGATCCCTTATTATGAGTCCTGCACTGTTCCAGGAGCTGGGGACAGCAGTGAAGATCCAAAGAGGCTGCCCTCATGACATTTGATGTCTATGACAGTTGCCACTGATTGCCAGTTATCAAGATTGAGATTATTGTCAAGATTGAGATACTTGATACTGGCTAAAGCTGAGAGCCGAAGAATTGATACTTTTGAACTGTGGTGTTGGAGAAGACTCTTGAGAGTCCCTTGGACTGCAAGGAGATCCAACCAGTCAATCCTAAAGCATGGGGTCACAAAGAGTCGGACATGACTCAATGACTGAACTGAACTGAATTAATCAAAACTGACCATTTCAATTGGCGCCATCTCACATTGCCACATGAGTTTTGCTGTTATCATTGCTTCTTCTTTATAACCAAGATAATTTTGCAACTTGGAGCAAGTTACTCACTGAGGTTTCTATCATCCCACTGAAATCAGGAAATTAGCATATCATCTCCTTTGCAGATTTCTTTTCAAAGCTGTAGTTCCCAGGTTCTTCAGAAAGATATGCATGCCCAGGTTGTAAAACTGGCAAGAGGCTTTTAAAAAGATTTACATGTCAAAGGGGAAGACAAAAGATTTAGAATGCAAGTTTTCAAAAGTAAGTGCTGTAAGAAAAGGATGCTTAGGGTCCTAGAGTCAAGAGGAAGCATGTCCAAAATTTAGTCAAGCTGAGGGAAAGGTTAAGAGCATCTTGTTCAAACACATAGTGGGAGTGTTAGAGCTGGAAATCATAGGGATGGAGAAATTTTCCCTTCTAAGTTCTTTGGCTGGTCTAATAACTAAACTGACATAATTCAGAGGCCATATAGTTTTATACATGTGAAATTTTTCTACCTGTATGTTCTAAGTGAGTAAGTAAGTGAAAGTCACTCAGTTGTGTCTGACTCTTTGCAACCCCATGGACTGTAGCCCGCCAGACTCCTCTGTCCATGGAATTCTCCAGGCAAGAATCCTGGAGTGGGTAGCCATTCCCTTCTCCAGAGGATCTTGCCAACCTAGGGATTGAACCCTAGTCTCCTGCATTGCAGGCAGATTCTTTACCATCTTAGCCCCAGGGAAGCCCACATTCTAAGAGATTCAGGAATTTTTCTTCTCTTATATTGCCCACAAAATCATCCAGCTCAGGGACTGGCCACTGGTTGATGGTGTATTAATATTATTGATCTGAATACAAATGAACACGGAATAGAAAGACAGTACAGAAAGAGAGCTGAGCTTCCATTCCTCCAGGGATTTGGCTGGAAGGACAGGATGCACACCTGTACTTCCTATCTGCTCCTCCATAAATAAGAACTTGCCAATCTGAACCACAGTACTTGCTCAGATACCCATATATTTGCAGGCCTCCCTCCCAACTTCTCCAACTAGCTTTCCCCATTGCTGCAGAATCTTGTAATTTTGTCTGTGAAATAAAAATGAAAATTATCTCTATGCCTCATAGAAGTCAGTTTTGCTCTCTTCAATGGGAAATGCAAGCCCTTCCCCCTTGGACCCACATCCAGTCAATGTGTTGATGGATGCAGAGACGCCAGCTCAGTAACTGGAAGGACTCATGCACCATTTATTAGAAGAGGGTGCCTGATTACATCCTAACTAGAAGAGAGCTCTTTTTTGCCCAGGAAGTAGATAGAGTCCCAGTGCCCTCCTTATGATGAGACCATCTGATCACTGGTGGAGAGGAGCCTCCGGGGCCCTCAGCTGACAGCTGCTGTCAGCCCCCAAAGCAACCGCTGAGCCTGCAGACTGCAGATGTCCTGGTCATTAGCACTCCTGGAATGGGAACCAAAGCCAAACCCTGGGAAGAGGGGACAAATTGTTTCTTCCGTCAGGTCACAGTTGTCTGCACAAACCATGAAATTCCTCACCCAACTGAAACACCTCTGCAGTACCAATTGCATCCTTTGTGGAAGAAACCACCTGGCTAGTTATGTGGTGCAAAACAGACTTCAAGAAACAGTTTATCTTCTAAATCATTGACATTAATTAATTCATCAGCCATCCACTCAAAAGCAAACAAGGAGTGAGTAGCTAACATGTTCCGGGCACATGTCTATCCCCTGCACACCCCAAGCTCTTTAATTAATCTGCATAGAAGTTAATATTTCTAAATTTTCCAAAAATGTTTACCTGAGTGGAAACAGCTTGTGCTGTGCTTAGTCGCTTAGTCGCATCCGGCTCTTTGCGACCCCATGGACTGCAGCCCACCAGGCTGCTCTGTTCTTGAGGATTCTCCAGGCAGGAATACTGGAGTGGGTTGCCATGCCCTCATCCAGGGAATCTTCCTAAACTAGGGATCAAACCCAGGTCTCCCATTTTGCACATGGATTCTTTACTGACTGAGCTACCAGGGAAGCCCAGGTGAAACAATTTAGGCCTTGTGATTATATTGTTGTTGTTTGATCACTAAGTGGTATCCAACTCTTTGCGACCCCGTGGACTGCAGCACTCCAGGTTTCCCTTTCTTCACTTTCATGTTCATTGAGTCATGATGCTATCTAACCATCTCATCCTCTGCCACCCTTTCTCCTTTGGCCTTCAATCTTTCCCAGAATGTCTTTTCCAATGAGTTGACTCTTTGCAGGTGGTCAAAGTATTGGAGCTTCAACTTCAGCATCAGTCCTTCCAATGAATATTCAAGGTTGATTTCCTTTAGGATTGACTACTATGATCTCCTTACTGTTCAGGGGACTCTCGAGAGTCTTCTCCAGCACCACAATTCAAGAGCATCAATTCTTCTCAGCACTTAGCCTTATTTCAAGTGAGTGTTGGGTTATTTTTCATCCATTCTCCAGCCCTTCACATCTTTACATTGCCTTGAGATTAAGTCAGATCTTATGTAAAAAGCCTACACAGTGCTTCATACCCAGGGAAGTACTCAATCAATAGAACCTTTGATTTTAATCTATTACATTACCAAACACTATTTTTAAATTAGCTCCTCATCCCCACAAAGGAAGAATCAGTCATATTTCCTTTAAATGTGTATGTTAATAAAGTATTAGCATCCACCTGTCTCAATAAAGGCAGGATATTTGTGAAGCTTCAGTAGAAGTTATGTAGAACAAGGCATGCAGGGGGAAAAGTTTGAGTATGCTCTCTATTTTATGAATGTTAGCAATTCCATATTAGAGAAGACAATACAATGTAACATAAAGAACACTTGACACTGAGAATCCTTAAAAGAAAGAGTAATGGGAAAACAATTTAAAGATTTCAAGAAGAAATCATTGAAAATATGGAAGTAATGAAGAATACGCATACACATATTTTATGCATAGTACAGGAATTAAAAGTCACAATAAAGATTCATCAAATCTAAGAGAATTATAACATGAAGAGAACAAAATATAGACCATCAAGAACCAGGCTAGCAAAGTATAAAGACTATAAAAAATAGTGTCTTTAATTTTCATTATTAGAAACACAAATAAAAAAATAAAAAATGTCAGAAATAAAAATTTAATCTAACCATCATAACTTGAGTCCTATAAAGGAGAATTTAAAATACATTCTTGATTTAAAAAATATACTTTTAAAATAATTTTATTGAGAGAAACAACAGACAACACACTAATTTCAGATTTGATTGTATAATAATGCGTGGGATGAGAGAAGATAAGATTCTTCTTCTAAACCTCTATTTCTACCAACTTCTAATTTTCTGTGCAAAATGAAATTCAGCTATCGATTCGCCTACCTGCTCAGTTTTTTGTGGGATGGCTGGTATACATGTGTAAAATGCAAATGAAAATAGGTTCAGTAGTTGAAAATAGGCTTCCCCGGTGGCTCAGATGATAAAGAATCTGTCTGCAATGCAGGTTCAATCCCTGGGCTGGAGAAGGGAATGACAATCCACTCCAGTATTCTTGCATGGACAGAGAAGCCTGGTGGGCTACCGTTCATAGGATCGCAAAGAGTCGAACACAACTGAAGGACTAACAATCACTTTTTTTTAGAGAGAGACTATGTCAGTCACTGTATACTTTGTCTCTTCACATGAAGAATCAGATTCTTTCTCTAGCTAATTCAGATATTGACACACAGTATGTCCAGAGAACACTTTAACTCAGGACTTTGAAAGAAGAAAGCATAATTTTAGAAGAATTTTTTTTCAATTTCATTAGCATATTCAAAGAGCCAACTTTGTGTTTATTGATTCTCTTATGTGTTTGTTTTGTATTTCATTCACTTCTGATCTGATCCTCATTTTTTTCCTTTTAATTTGCTCATCTCTCTCTCTTTTTTTTTAGCTTCCTGAGATGTAAGATAAGACTTCCAATTATCAGCCTTTCCTCTTTTCAGTTCAGTTCAGTTCAGTTGCTCACTCGTGTTCGACCCTTTGCGACCCCATGAACTGCAACACGCCAGGCCTCCCCATCCATCACCAACTCCCGGAGTCTACCCAAACCCATGTCCATCGAGTCGGTGATGCCATCCAACCATCTCATCCTCTGTTGTCCCCTTCTGCTCCTGCTCTCAATCTTTCCCAGCATCAGGGTCTTTTCAAATGAGTCAGCTCTTCGCATCAGGTGGCCGAAGTATTGGAGTTTCAGCTTTAACATCAGTCCTTCCAATGAACACCCAGGACTGATCTCCTTTAGGATGGACTGGTTGGATCTCCTTGCAGTCCAAGGGACTCTCAAGAGTCTTCTCCAACACCACAGTTCAAAAGCATCAATTCTTTGGCGCTCAGCTTTCTTTATAGTCCAACTCTAACATCCATACATGACCACTGACAAAAGCATAGCCTTGACTAGACGGACCTTTTTTTGACAAAGTAATGTCTCTGCTTTTTAATATGCTGTCTAGGTTGGTAATAACTTTCCTTCCAAGGAGTAAGCGTCTTTTAATTGCATAGCTGCAATCACCATCTGCAGTGATTCTGGAGCCCAGAAAAATAAAGTCAGCCACTGTTTCCACTGTTTCCCCATTTATTTGCCATGAAGTGATGGGACCAGATGCCATGATCTTAGTATTCTGAATGTTGAGCTTTAAGCCAACTTTTTCACTCTCCTCTTTCACTTTCATCAAGAGGCTCTTTAGTTCTTCACTGTCTGCCATAAGGGTGGTGTCATCTGCATATCTGAGGTTATTGATATTTCTCCCAGCAATCTTGATTCCAGCTTGTGCTTCCTTCAGCCCAGCATTTCTCATGATGTACTCTGCATATAAGTTAAATAAGCAGGGTGACAATGTACAGCCTTGACGCACTCCTTTTCCTATTTGGAACCAGTCTGTTATTCCATGTCCAGTTCTAACTGTTGCTTCCTCTTTTCAGACATGTTCAATTAAGGCCATATATTTTCCTCAAAGTACTTCTTCAGTTTTATCCCGCAAGTTTTATTTTGTTGCATTTTCAATAGCATTTAGTGAAAAAATGTTTTTAATTTTTATCGTGATTTCTTCTTTGACCCATGGGTTATTTAGAAATGTATTGTTTAATTTCCAAATACTTGAGGATTTTGTAGTTATCTCTTTGCATTAATCTCTAGCTCAGTTCCACTACGGTTGGAGAATGTAATGCACATGGCTTCAATCTTTTGAAATTTTTCCAAGTTACTTTATGATCTGGTATATGAGTCAATATTGGTAAACAAATGTTCTGTGTATACTTGAAAGGAATTTGTGTTGTATAGTTGAGTGTTTAATTTTATAAATTTCAATTAGGCCACATTGATAGATAATATTGGTCAAGTCTTCTATATCCTCACATATTTTTGCCTGCATATTCTAACAGTTTTGTTAGAATCAGTTGTGTTAGAGAGTAAATTGTATTAGAAAAATTTCTTATTTTCACAGATTTGGCTGCTTATTATAACAAATCCAATCCATTGTGGATCTGTCAACATCTACTTTACTTCAGCAATATTCTGCTTTATATTTTTAAAGTTTATATTATTATTATGTCTGTTGAATTATTCCCTTAAACTTTATTAAATGTTCCCATTTATTTCTAGTATTCCTTCTTACCTTAACATTTACTTTGTCTGGATATTCATACAGATATTAACATAGCAGCTTACTTTTGGTCAGTGTTAGTACAGTGTGTTTTCTTCCAACATTTTACTTTCAACCTCTCGGTGCCCTTATACTATTTTAAGTACAACTCTCGTGAACAGCATATAGTACAGCCCAGTACTATGGGTGCCAGAAGTTAAAATTTAGTCAATATAAAGAAAATGTTTAAAGAAGAACATTTCCTGAACACCTGAGCTTATGAAATAAGATCCATACTCACTGAACCTACATGTAGGTGTGTGTAGGGGGTGAGTACCTGGCCCAGGAACAAGGAACTTGGGACTAATTATAATAGCAAAGTGGTTGAGAGCACAGCTTCCCTTATGGCCCTCCAAGTTTCTTGCCAACAAAGGCCAGGACAGCTGCTTCACAACCTTTTTGCTAAAACCAGAGAAAGCTGTAGCCTGAAGCAGTGTGGTGATGAGGAGGGAGGGGAGATAGATATCTCTGAAACTAGAGAAACCTGTTTGTCTAAAATGATGTGCCTTCAGGAACAAAGAAATACACACAGAATGAGCAAATGCTTATGGTACCAATATCTTAATAGGCAAAATTGGTTACTTCCAGGCATGTGAGATTTTTCATTTGTAAATCTCCTATCAGACCCTCACATTAGATTTTAAACTCAAGGGGATTCCATTTACAGTTATAAGGAGAATTACAGCCTGGAATTAAACTCTGAACTTTTCTTACATTTCTCACACCATCTCTAGGGTAACCAAACCTCTTGAAATAAGTGACACAACAATCTTCAAATAATCCTTCTTCCTTAAGGTCTGATTTGGTGTAGAAACCACCAGAAAGTGAAAATTGTTCATTCACATTCCACTTACTTAAAATGACCTAGAGAGGCTACAGAGCTAAATAGTGGTTGTTTAGCAACACTTGTTGTTTTGTTTTTTGTGTGTTTTTTATTTTTTGTATGATAATCAAATCGACCAGACCTATCTATATAGGGGATTGATTCATCAAAATATTACACCAAGAAATATTTGACTGCAATAAGTACATTGATGCAGCTGTGTGGTTAAACGTTATAACCTCTGAAGTCAAGAAATTCAAATTTATAGTTGCCACATTAAGCATAGATGTTAAAGCATTAAAGTTAACACCATATACAGTCCTATAAAATATTGCATGTGCAAAGGGTCTGAGTTACGTTCATACTGGGAACCATAATTTAGAATTTCCTGACTTCTGAACATGTAACACATCATAGTAATTGATCTAGCTCCTTGGAGCTAATATAAAATATCTTGTTAACATGTTTTCTATCCAATTCTTTCATCATTTACTTTTTTGGCTCTTGGAGAAACAATTCATCATGCTCAAATCTTTTCACACACCTGCACTAAGCTAATAGAGCAATGGAAAAGCCAATGCAACCAGGATTGAGTGAAAGGTTTGTAAATCATGTAGGAATGTTGTTAGCAAGGACCCTTAATCTGGATCGTGCAAGATGACACTTTATGTTGAGGCTTAGAGTTTTGTTTGCTTGGAATTGTTGCAATGATAACCTCATTTTCTACTGGATACTGTGGGATAGAGGATATCAATTCATTTATGCAAGCAGCATATCTATGGACTGTTAGTTCATAAAGCTAATGTAGAAGGGGAAGGTAGCAGGGCTTGCTCCACGACAGAACATGGCGTGTTAATCTCCTGGCATGGCAAAAGAATTATAACAGCGGACTGAGTGTTTGTATCCCCCTGAAATTCAAATGTTGACATTCTAACTTATAATGGAATGATATTAAGAAGTGCGGCTCTTGGTCCTGAGGGGAGAGCCCTCATATGGGATTAGTACCCTTATAAAGGGGGTCTCAGTAGAGAAAAAAATGGCAACCCACTCCAGCATTCTTGCTTGGAAAATTTCACGAACAGAGGAGACTGGTTGGCTACAGTCCATGGGGTCACAGAGTCACACAACTGAGAACATACTCACACAAAAGTGAAAGTGAAACTCACTCAATCGTGTGAGACTCTTTGCGACCCCACAAACTATACAGTCCATGGAATTCTCCAGGCCAGAATACTGGAGTGGGTAGCCTTTCCCTTCTCCAGGAGATCTTCCCAACCCAGGGACTGAACCCAGGTCTCCTACGTTGCAGGCGGATTCTTTACCACCCACACTTTCCTTGTGGGGAAGGGACCCTAGAAAGGTCTCTAGTTCTCTTTCTGCTGTAAGAACAGAAAGAGGAGTCCATCTGTTAGGGGAAGCACACTGACTGACACTGCCCATCCTGGCCAGACACCACAGTAACCATTTACATGAGTTGTCCGGGTAAAGAACACGGAACTAATAAGCCACGACCAACCAGAAGAGTTCAGGAAAGGTCAAAAGGAGACACCATATATCCGACCACTTCTCAGAATCCTTCTCGCTGGCATCCATCTTGGCTGAACAAGGCATGCACCACCAGGAAGGACTCTGGGTCAAGATGATTGACTAAAGACAACCTGGAAACTAATTCCATCACCATAAAATCCACGTGGCAGTGCTCCTGGTTTCCCTTACCCTACTGCTCTCTGCCTGGGGAGGGGGTTTCCTGATAAAATTTCTTGCTTTGTCAGCACATGTGTCTTCTCAGACAATTCATTTCTGAGTGTTAGACAAGAGCCATTTTGGGCCCTGGAAGGGGCCCCCCTTGCTGGCACCCTTATCTCAGACTTTCAACCTCCAGAACTATAAGAAAAAAAAAAATTCTCTTGTTCATAAGCCACACAGTCTACGGCACTTTGTTATAGCAGCCTGAACTAAGACACACAGTCTGTAAAGCATTTCTCTGCCAAGTGCTGGGGCTGTGTGTACGTCTCTTCAATTGACCCCCTCTCCTTATTTTCATCTGACTGAGTCTCATATTCACTGTATATTAACCCATTGCTCCTTAGTACTTAGCTCCTACTGCCTTGCTCCAGGTCAGGTGAAGAAAACCAATAACCAACAATTACAAAGTATCATCATATTCCAGGAGCTGCTTAAAGCACCTACAGTCAGTTTAGCCGCTCAGTCGTGTCCAACTCTTTGCGACCCCATGAATTGGAGCACACCAGGCCCCCCTGTCCATCACCAACTCCCAGAGTTTACCCAAACTCATGCCCATTGGGTCAGTGATGCCATCCAGCCATCTCATCCACTGTCGTCCCCTTCTCCTCCTGCCCCCAATCCCTCCCAGCATCAGGGTCTTTTCCAATGAGTCAGCTCTTCGCATGAGGTGGCCAAAGTATTGGAGTTTCAGCTTCAGCATCAGTCCTTCCAATGAATACACAGCACTGATCTCCTTCAGGATGGACTGGTTGGATCTCCTTGCATTCCAAGGGACTCTCAAGAGTCTTCTCCAACACCACAGTTCAAAAGCATCAATTCTTCAGCACTCAGCTTTCTTCACAGTCCAACTCTCACATCCATACATGACCACTGGGAAAACCATAGCCTTGACCAGATGGACCTTTGTTGGTAAAGTGATGTCTCTTCTTTTTAATATACTATCTAGGTTGGTCATAACTTTCCTTCCAAGGAGTAAGCGTCTTTTAATCTCATGGCTGCAGTCACCATCTGCAGTGATTTTGGAGCCCAGAAAAATGAAGTCTGACACTGTTTCCACTGTCTCCCCATTTATTCCCCATGAGGTGATGGGACCAGATGCCATGATCTTAGTTTTCTGAATGTTGAGCTTTAAGCCAACTTTTTCACTCTCCTCTTTCACTTTCATCAAGAGGCTTTTTAGTTCCTCTTCACTTTCTGCCATAAGGGATGTGTCATCTATATATCTGAGGTTATTGATATTTCTCCTGGCAATTTTAATTCCAGCTTGTGCTTCTTCCAGTCCAGCGTTTCTCATTATGTACTCTGCATATAAGTTCAATAAGCAGGGTGACAATATACAGCCTTGAGGTAATCCTTTTCCTATTAGGAACCAGTCAGTTGTTCCATGTCCAGTTCTAACTGTTGCTTCCTGACCTGCATACAGGTTTCTCAAGAGGCAGGTCAGGTGGTCTGGTATTCCCATCTCCTTCAGAATTTTCCACAGTTTATTGTGATCCACACAGTTGAAGGCTTTGGCATAGTCAATAAAGCAGAAATAGATGTTTTTCTGAAACTCTCTTGCTTTTTCGATGATCCAGCTGATATCGGCAATTTGATCTCTGGTTCCTCTGCCTTTTCTAAAACCAGTTTGAACATCTGGAAGTTCATGGTTCATGTATTGCTGAAGCCTGGCTTGGAGAATTTTGAGCATTACTTTACTAGCGTGTGAGATGAGTGCAATTATGTGGTAGTTTGAGCATTCTTTGGGATTGCCTTTCTTAGGGATTGGAATGAAAACGGACCTTTTCCAATCCTGTGGCCACTGCTGAGTTTTCCAAATTTGCTGGCATATTGAGTGCAGCACTTTCAGAGCATCATCTTTCAGGATTTGAAATAGCTCAACTGGAATTCCATCACATCCACTAGCTTTGTTCGTAGTGATGCTTTCTAAGGCCCACTTGACTTCACATTCCAGGATGTCTGGCTCTAGGTGAGTTATCACACCAATGTGGTTATCTGGGTCATGAAGATCTTTTTTGTACAGTTCTTCTGTGTATTCTTGCCACCTCTTCTTAATATCTTCTGCTTCTGTTAGGTCCATACCATTTCTGTCCTTTATTGAGCCCATTTTTACATGAAATGTTCCCTTGGTATCTCTAATTTTCTTGAAGAGATCTCTAGTCTTTCTCATTATGTTATTTTCCTCTATTTCTTTGCATTGATCGCTAAGGAAGGCTTTCTTATCTCTCCTGGCTATTCTTTGGAACTCTTCATTCAAATGGGAATATCTTTCCTTTTCTCCTTTGCTTTGTGCTTCTCTTCTTTTCACAGCTATTTGTAAGTTCTCCTCAGATAACCATTTTGCCTTTTTGTATTTCTTTTCCATGGGGATGGTCTTGATCCCTGTCTCCTGTACAATGTCATGAACCTCCATCCATAGTTCATCAGGCTCTCTGTCTATCAGACCTAGTCCTTTAAATCTATTTCTCACTTCCACTGTATATTCATAAGGGATTTGATTTAGGTCATACCTGAATGGTCTATTAGTTATCCCTACTCTCTTCAGTTTAAGCCTGAATTTGGCAATAAGGAGTTCATGATCTGAGCCACAGTCAGCTCCAGCTCCCGGTCTTGTTTTTGCTGACTATATAGAGCTTCTCCATCTTTGGCTGCAAAGAATGTAATCAATATAAAGCACCTTAGGAACATTGATTCATTGAACCCAGTAGAGTAGAATTGGCAAACCTTGGAGCATGAGCCAAATCCAGGCAGTCACTGCTTTTGATGGAAAAAAAAAAAAAACAGCACATTTGTCTAAGTGTTATCTATGGCAGCTTTCATTTAACAATAGCAAAGCTGAGTAGTTACAGCATTTATGGCTAGCAAAGCCAAAAATATGTACTATCTATGCTTATAGAAAGTTTACCCATCCTGCAGTAGGTTGGATGGCATCATCAACTCAATCGACATGAGTCTGAACAAACTCTGGGAGATAGTGAAGGACAGAGAAGACTGGGGTGGTACAGTCCATGGAGTCACAAAGAGTTGGACATGACTTAGCAACTAAACAACAAAATCCTGCAATAGAGAATTCCCCTCTGTGTGGTCAGCAAACCTGATTTTGAGTCACATGTGAGAAAGAATCATTAACAGAGCTCTTGGTTTGGGGAAGGGAGGAGCGAGTTTAAACAAGACCTTAATTTATATTTATACATTTATTTAATATTTATGCATTAAGACAAGCCTTTTATCATTGTAAAGCTGGTACTGGGGACTCTTTTCAGTACACGCCCTAGTCACCTATTTTGTCTTTTGGCGTTTTTTAGCTCACACATTTGACCTTGCCCAGAATTTACTTCTCACAGTTTTCAACCACAAACTCAGCCGTGACTATCAACAATCTGAACAGAGGGAGAGAACAATGACAAGCTATCAGGCAGGCTTGTTCGATGTTGTCTCTTTGCAACTAAAGGGAGAAGGCTGGCTGTATTTCATAAATCTCCATGGACAAAAAAGCCCACATATGGAGTGCCCTCTTCCCAAAAATGAACATGTGCATCCTTGGCACAAAAGAGAAGGGAACTTCCCCTGGTCCCTCCCAGAATTTCCCTGCTTTGTCCAGAAGCTACTCCCCAGGATAGCCACAGGGCCATCCCACAAGCACATGTTGGCTACATCCTCACATTGCCAAAACATCTGGAGTGAAAAATGCATTTAATCATTCAGATTATTTTCCCCTGAAGCAATGCCAAACATCTGTCTAACTAGAAACAGCTGTGTATTAGTTTGGGGCTGCCATCACAAATACCCTAGACTGGGTGGCTTAAATAGCAGTTTATTATCTCATAGTTCTGAAGGCTGGGAGTCCTTGATCGGAGTGCCAGCATGGTTGCGTTCTGATGAGAACTTTCTTTCTGGCTTGCAGGTGGCAGCCTTCTCACTATATCTGCACACTGCCGAGAGGGAAAAGAGTGCAGGAAGAAAAAGAGATAGGGCTGTCTGTTGTCTCTTTTTATACGAGCATTGATCCTATCATGAGGATCCTACCCTCATGACTTCATGTAAACCTGATCACCTTCCAAAGCCATCTTTCAATGCCTTTGGTAGACACAAACATACATAATTTCTCTCAAACTGTAAATAAATCAATGCATGCATGTGTGCTAAGTCACTTTAGTCGTGTCCAGCTCTTTGCAATCCTATGGACCATAGCCCGCCAGGCTTCTCTGTCCATAGGATTCTCCAGGCAAGAATACTGGAGCATATTGCCATGTCCTCCTCCAGAGGGTCTTCCAGATCCAGGGATCGAACCCACATCTCTTATGTCTCCTGCATTGTCAGGCAGGTTCTTCACCACTAGTGCCACCTGGGAAACACCTCCAAAGCCTCAAGCTCCAAATACCATCACATGGGAGATTAGGGCTTCAACAGATGAATTTTGAGGGGACACAATTCAGTCCATAGCAAGCTGCACCTCTAGCATTAAGTAAGCCATACCTTTGGTGTCCATGGGGGATGTCCCAGGCAAAGGTTCAGCAAATCACAGCACCAGAGACTCCATGCCCCTGGCTCTCTCCTGGTCCCCATTGTCTCTAATCACATCCTAAACTCCCTCTGGGGGCTCTCACCAGGGCAGTACCCACAGGCTTTGTGCATTTGAGAGTTTGCTCTGGGAACAGCATAAATCTAGACTGGCTGAGTCAGGATGAAAGTGCTCCAGATACTTTCTGGCACACAGGTGGCAGAGCCTTGGGAAACATGCAGCTTGGAATCCCAGTGCAAAGGCAGGGTCATATGACTAGACACCATTACAGTTGTATCTTTATTATTCTTGCATAACAACCTGCCCCAAGGTCATTGGATTAGACTGAGCTTTTCTCTTTGCCCAGCTGGGCAGTTTAGCTGACCTGGGGCAGACATGACTTCTTCTGGACTTGCTCATATGTCTGCAGCCAGGTGACAGGTGTGTGTGTATTGGCAGGGGAGTTGGGGGGTGGTAACTAGTCTAGGATAGCCAGTCATAGGTCTCACAGTCTAGTTGCCTTTGGGATGATGGGATGATGGGAGTGACTGGGTCATGCAGTTTCCACCTTCCACAGCTAGCCCAGGCCAATTTTCAAGATGTTTCCAAGAAAGAAGAGAAGCACATAAGCCCTCTGAGGCTGAAGTTCACAACTGGCACACCTCTATCAGCCAAAGTCAATCACGGGCTAGACCAAATTCAAAGAGTGTGGAAATGGATTCCCCCTCTTACTAGGAGGAGCTGCAGAGTTGCATAGTAAATAGTATGGCCTTCCTCACCCAGGAAGGCTTGAGGAAATGTGGCCATTTCTACAGTTTACCACAGGATGGAATCTGGGAAAGAATGCACGGGTTTTACTCACTCGTGGTGGTGGTGGTTTAGTTGCTAACATGTGTCCAACTCTTGCAACCCCATGAATTGTAGCCCACCAGGCCCCTCTGTCCATGGGATTTCCCGGATAAGAATACTGGAGTGGATTGCTATTTCATTCTCCAGGAGATCTTCCCAACTCAGTGATCGAACCTGCGTCTCCTGCATTGCAGGCGTATTCTTTACTCTCTGAGCCACCAGGGAAGCCACTCAGTTATGAGGGAACTCCAAATGGTCATTTGCTTCTTTGCCTCCACTCACTGTCTTTGCCTCCCTGGGAAGTGAACACGGAATATCAGACAGTGGAAAAGAAAACAGGAGCCTAGGAGACCAAGGGCTAGAAGGACCATGTTTTGCTTGTTTCCCTGACATCACCAGACTGTGTCACTTTGAGCCAATCACTTTCCTCTTTTGAGTCACTGACTTTTCATCCTGAAAAGTATCCATAGTACAATAGACTATCTAATCTTAATGCATTTTATCATTTGGAGGTCCTATATTCAAATCCCATCCTTCCCTGCAGACCTTTCTAGTTAGTCACCTACATAAAGCATTGTGCCTCGTTCACAGTAGCACTGAAAAATATTTTTGTATCTAATATTTTCTTTTTATTTGTGCATTTGGTGACAGGTGGGATCTTCTGTTGCCATGCACGGGCTCTCTTGTTGGAGCAGGTGGACTTAGTTCCCCGACAAGGGATTGAACCCACATCACCTGCTTCACAAAGCAGACTCTCAACAATGGGCTACCAAGGAAGACCCTAGAACTGAAAAATAATCGATAAACTTATCCTAGGTCTGCTTCAACCACAGAGATTGTGTGACTGAAACAATTAGACTTCTTGAAGACAAACCTGATCAGATTTTGTGGGTATGATTTTCTTCTGTATCTCTTCTACATGAGTTCTAGCCAGTTGCACAAGAGTCGCTCTTTTCTCTCTGAGCAACTTAATGCTCACTTTAAGCCAACACATTTGGAGCAGTTTCTTACTCAATAATAATAATGATACAGCTGTAGTGGTATCTGGCCGGGTGATCCTGCCTTTGCACTGGAATTCCAAGCTGTGTGTTTCCCAAGTCTCTGCCACCTGAGTGTCAGGAAGGATGGGGCCCTGGGAAGGGGCAGCACATCTGGCTCACCCCCTCCTGAGGCACTTAGGCATGCCCCTCTGTGTCTCCAGTTTCCCTCCCCTGACTTGTGAAAAGCATCTTCGTAGACAAGTGAGATATTGTCCAGAAAGTAATTATTATACTAAATTTGCAAATTAAAGAGGTGTGTGAGAAATACAATGTCCTCCCTTGAAAGTATGAGTATGTGCTGTAGACATTTGCCCAAACAGAAAAACACATCCTTATCTTACACTTCATAAAAGACTAAACTTCTTCCTACTGGCTCCAGAACTTCCTTAAGCCTTGCATTTTCTAATCCTCACTACTGTACCTGGCACGTAGTACATGCTCATTAAATACTGTATCAATTTAAGTCTATTTGGGGGACAAGGGAGGGGGGAATTTACTTACTGTATTAAGATTGTTTGCCTGTTGCCAAAATATCTCATTGAGAAATGAAAACTCCAATCGTTTCGATGCCCAATTATGCCACACATTCAGACATCTGGGAACCATTTGGAGCATTTTCCTTTCCCCCTGAATGTTTTGGTGTCCTACAGAGGCAAGCCTCAGGAAATGGCTGTGGGTGTTTGTGGTGAGGGGAGTGTACAATGTGGGAGGTTGTATTTTCAAAGTAGGTCTGGGAGAGGTTGTTGGTAGACTCAAATTGGAAATTGGTTCATTTCTCTACCCTGATTGTTGTATAAATTTGTGTGAGCTTTTTGGTTTTTTTTTTAATAACAATAAGGCAATTAATAACAATGGTCCCCATAATGTCCATTTCCCTTTAGTGGACAATTTCACACCAGTAATTCAACAGGACATAAAATTTAAGAAAAGCATCCTATAGCAACTCAATGGAACAATGCCCACCTATTAAAAATACAGTACACGGGCTTTGAAGCCATGTGGAAAAATACTTATAATAAATGGTTAACCAGGAAATCGGAAGGTAAAATACCCTATACATTAAGGATACAATAGCTAAAATACAGATGAGAAATGAGTAGCATCCTATAGGAGTACACCTGATCTAATTCTATGCTGCATGGCTCAAGTGCTGACCTCTGGCCACCAGCATCATAACTTCATATGTGGGCAGTTTCATACGGTTCATGTATCTCTCATTTAAATCCAAGCCATTTATTAATTTATTCAATATTAATTGTGACTTCCTCCGAGCCAGGCACTAGTTCATAACGTCTGTCTTTGAAGGGCTCTCACAGCCTCCTAATGGGGAGCCATGCCAATAAATGTCTTAAATATAAATTTAGTATTTTTATCTTACTATTTTTGGATTTTTGAAAAACAATTTGGCAAAAATGTTATAGATTTTTTCAGCGGTCTTGGGTGGCCTGCTCCATATGCAGTGGCCAGCTTTCATCCCCTAGGGTGGGCCAGACAGAGAGGAACATCTGAAATGAGAGGGCAGCAAAGGACTAGAGACAGGAGTCCTTGTTTTCTAAGGGACAGTCCTTTTGGTTACACACTCCCTGAAAATGATTCCTTGACCCTGAAAACCATCAATGCAAGAGATTCCTTCAAACTATGCAGCTTTTGACATATATATACTTAAATAATATATAAATCCAAAAATCTAATTCTATTGTCTCCCAGAAATCATATCTGAATCCCTTGGCTTCTTTCATCATCCTATATTAACCAAATTTTTTTTTTCATTCTGTAGTTTATATAAGAAAAATTGATTGGTGTGCTTGTTCCTTTTCCAAATTAAATATATATATTTTCTAAATATGCAATGGGTATGAACTTGGGCAAACTCTGGGAGATGATGAGGGACAGGGAAGCCTGGCATGCTGCAGTCCATGGGGTCATGAAGAGTCAGACTGAACAGCAAAAAATTACCTAATTAAATTTTATAACACATTATAACACAAAGTCTTTAGGACATACTGCCCCACCCTTGGGCGGGGTGGGGGGAGGGGCACGGCGGTGTCTATCATCCTGTTGTTACCCATGAACTGAAAGTTTTAAAGGACTCAGAGACCCAGATTTATACTTACGGAGTCTACAGTCTACCGCATCTGGAGATTGCAAGGTCCCTATGGCTGGAGACGCTAGGGGATCCAGTGACAGCTATAAAAGTGATTGTCGGGTCCATAAACTGAGCATAGGCATTAGATTCCCATTTTCCACCAGCTCCCCAGAGGTCACTGATTATTAAGCTCATTCTTAAAAGTTGAAGAGTCATCACCAACAGATTCAGGCAGATACCAGGAAAATCCCCCAGTGAGGAGCCTCATCTCCTCTACCTTATTTTTTTCATTCTTTTCACATATAGTTTACTACGAGATATTGAATATAGTTCCCTGTGCCATACAATAGGACCTTTTTGCTTATCCATCCTATATACATGTAATAGTTTGCATCTGCTAGTCCAAAACTCTCAATCCATCCCTCCCCCACCGGAATCAACCTCCCCTGGCAACCACAATTTTGTTCTCTATGTCTGTGAGTCTGTTTCATAGATAAGTTCATTTGAGTCATGTTTTAGATTCCACATATAAGTGACATCAGATGGTATTTGTCTTTCTCTTTCTAACTTACTTTGCTGAGTATAATAATCTCTAGGTCCATCCATGTTGCTGCAAATGGCATTATTTCATTCTTTTTATGGGTGAATAACATTCCACTGTGTGTGTGTGTGTGTGTGTGTGTGTGTGTGTGTGTGTGTACCACGTCTTCTTTATCCTTTCTTCAGTCAATGGACATTTAGATTATTTCCATGTCTTAGATATTGTAAGTAGTGCTGCCACCTTATTTTTTTAAATACTTTTATATAAGCTTCTGCTGCTGCTGCTGCTGCTAAGTCACTTCAGTTGTGTCCGACTCTGTGCGACCCCAAAGACGGCACTACTTAAATTGATCATCAAAGGCCACCAAAAGGCATTAGCTTGACGAGTATGTGAAAGAATATTGGAGCTATAGGACAGGGTCTTATGTGATTTAGTTTACCCTATGAGCCCAAATATTATTCCTTACCAGTTGTCCTGGGCTAACTCCTTCACCCTCCCTCATAGTTGCCTGGCTACATCACTACATAGGGACCCCCCCAAAAAAAAACAGGACTCAAGAAATTATCTCTATTCATCCTATCCCAAGTTGACTTGGATGGTATCATTTTAGGCCATGATAGAAAAAGCATGTGACAAGAGTGTAGCTATTTGAGAAACAGAAAAGTCATTTAAGGACAAAAAAGGAGATAAAAAGAACTTGTGAGTAATCAATATATCACAGGCAAGAAAAAATTTGGCACATTTCAAGATGGAAAGCAAAACAGTACTGAAGAAACTAGAATTTTCCATAACTTCAATTGCCCTTCGTTTTCCAAATGTGCACTCTTTAAAATGATTAAGGTTCTTAACAATCCATAATAAAAGGGACAAAGAGTAAAAGAAAATAAATCTTTCCATATTCAAAATTTGCAGTGTTGAAACCAGCCAACAAAAACACGGGATCACTTGGAACCAGCTCTTGGCCATAATTAAATTAGAATGTGTTTAAATTCTTAATGGCATGGTATTTTACACTGAGCTTGAAATATACACCTAAACACTCCAGCCATCATGAGTTATTAATATAAAGTGCCCAATAAATGGAGAAGTATAGCAGCATATTATCACCCCTCCCTGGCTAATGAAACCAATCATCTTCTCTCGCATTTTAGCCACACAAACCAGAATCACTCTCTTTGTAGCTTGAAAGGTTTCAGAAAGCATCGAAGTAGCTAAAAGGCAGCCTTTTTGCCTGATGAAATGACCCTGAAATAAATGTTAGGTTGTTTTTACTGAAGTGTGTGTGGTTTTATTTTTTCTTTTTAAGCTTTCTACCTGTCCACTTCGCTGAGTAGAATAAAAATCAGATCCCATGAGGCACAAACACCATGACCACAGTTTACTAATTACTATCAGGAAGCCTCTGCTGGAGAGGAGGGTCACAATTTAGAAAACTAAACCTGCTTGTTTAGTTATTGAGCATATTTTGGTAAGAATTGGCTAAAGTGCATATGTTAAAGAGTCCTAGCAATAGGTTGTAGAAGTCTGCTGAATTCTGGTAAGAAATAACATCGTCATCAAGCAACTGTATGACCAAACTTTTTTAATTAAAAGTAGGACTGGCTAACCCCTTTAACTAGCAGGATTCATGGGCCGGCGGTGGGAGTCAGGGTTTTGGCAAGAAATCGTGGTCTCTCTGCTCTAGACATCCTGGCAGAGATCCAGAGCAGCTCTGCCAAATGTGTTTCAGGGTGCCCTACCCATTGGACTAATGATCCATCTAAACTTTAGGCCAGGCCTTGTAAAGCAACCTTCACAAAAACAGGGACCAGACAGTGACAGAGTCAGAATGGACAAATACTATCAGAACAGGAGATTACTGGCAGTTTTCTCCCTATGGGCAAAAGATGAATTCATTTTAGGATCCTCTTACAAGCCAAGTAAATGAGAAGAAAAGAAAGGACAATATCTATGCAGCAGATTTTAGGATCCATGATGGAATTTCATATCAAATGGACATTTTGAGAGAGTATATAAGACAATTGATCAAGGACTTCTTAATGACCAACCCTGGCCATGGTAAATTTTGTCCAAGGCCCTCTTGGAAATGCCAAACATCGACAGAAGCCAAGGAAAAGCAGAAACCTTGGGGGTGGCAGAAGACAAGGTAAGCCTTGTTCAGAAAGTCTGCAAGTTAAACTACAGGATTGGTAAGCCACCAGCTTTTAGCAATGAGCACAGAGTTGGGTGAGCAAGTCCAAACTGAAAAACCAGAATCCAGAAGACAAAGACCAGAGCAGATATGGAGGAGCAAAGTGGAAGATGAAAATGAGTCCATGGCAGCTGCTGACATTGGAGTTGTGGAGTAAAGGCTCAATTTTATTCAGTGTCAGCAGCTCAGGCTGAGTTTAAGTTGGGCACCTTTAAAGGTACAGGGATGAGTGAAATATATAAGGTCAAGTTTTGAAGGGTTCCTGTCCCAACAAATATTAAAAAGAAAAACTAACAACCATTACTACCACTTACTGAACATTACTCTATGCTAGTAATGATTTATTTAGTAGCTTGATTTAGTAGCTAAGTCATGTCCAACTCTTGTGACTCCATGGACTATATAGCCCATCAGGCTCCTCTGTCCATGGGATTTCTCAGGCAAGAATGCAGGCATGGGTTGCCATTTCAGGCTCTTATTTATATTACATTAAAATCAATATTATAGCAACAATAACAATAGCTACCATTATTTGAGCACCTATATATGCTCAGATCTATACTAAGAGCTCTAAACATATTCTTTTTATTTAATCCAGTACTTCTGCAATGTTGTCATTCATTTAATATTTTCCTTTTACAGATGAGAAAACTGAGGCTCAGAGAAGTTTAGGAATTTGTCCAAGTTCACACAGCTTATAGTAGCAGAACCAGCATCTGAATAGAGTTTTTGTCTGAATACAATAACCAAGGTATTTCTGAAGGTTAAGTGACAGTGTAAACAATAGAGACAGGAAGATTGATAGGTATGGTATGGAATGTGCCAAGGACAATCTGTTAAGTGTTAAGCTCAATGGTTTGGAGGTTACAAAAGCAGTTACCCTTATCACTATTCACTTGTTCCAAATGACCCAACAGAATAACCACTTGGACACTTGTGATTGCAAATGATGGTCATGATCAAGAACAAAGAAAAGGAAGAGGAGATGATGGTGATGATGATGATGATAACTATAATGATGCCAGTGATTGCAGCAGCCCAAACCATCGCCATGTTCCAGCAGAGCTATGTGATTACCCATGGGGCAAACCTAGGATGGTATTATTAATGCCTTCTACCTGTGTGTGTGTGTGCATGTTCAGTTGTGTCTGACTCTTTTTGATCCCGTGGACTGTAGCCCACCAGGCTCCTCTGTCTATGGAATTTTCCAAGCAAGAATACTGGAGCAGTTTGCCATTTCCTTCTCCAGGGGATCGTCCTGACCCAGGGATCAAACCCATGTCTCTCATGTCTGCTGCATTCACAGGTGGGTCCTTTGCCAGCTGAGGCACCAGGGAAGCCTTCCACCTACTTCTGAAACTTAATACTTAGAATCCCTTTAAGAGGTCATAGAATTCTCTGTGGTTAGTGACGAAGTTTAAAGATTGCCCCAAGACAGGTAACAGTGTCCTAAGTTTAAAAAAAATGAAAGTGAAAGTCGCTCAGTCCTGTCCAACTCTTTGCAACCCCATGGACAAGTCCATAGAATTCTCCATGCCAGAATACTGGAGTGGGTAGATGCTTCCTTCTCCAGGGAATCTTCCCAACCCAGGGATCAAACCCAGGTCTCCCGCATTGCAGGCAGATTCATCAGCTGAGCCACCAGGGAAGCCCAAGAATACTGGAGTGGGTAGCCTATTCCTTCTCCAGGGGATCTTCCTGACCCAGGAATCTAATTGGGGTCTCCTGCAATGCAGGTGGATTCTTTACCAGCTGAGCTACCAGGGAAGCAGGTATATTAAACTATCAGAAACCACTTCTAAGAAATGCATTTCATAAAGACAAGAGGACAAAGGAATAGAAGCAGGTTGATCTAAGGTAAGAAAGAAAACAGTACTTCAGCCCACAACTATTTATTAAGCTCTTCTACAATCCAAGCCAGCTAAGAGTTATTATTACTATTTTCAAGTATGAAAACTGAGGCTCAGAGAGGTCACACAATTAACAGTGATACAGCCCACGTCTGAGTCTAAAGCCAGTTTTCTTTCTGCTTAGCCTAGGGCAGTGGAAGCCAAAGGCCCAAGGGACTTCATAAGTAACCAGGTGAAATTCTCTGATGAAAACGTCAGATCGTTTCATCTGCGTGTATTCCCAACACCACAGGTCTCGGTCCAACAGCAAGACTCAAAAAGAACCCTCTGGCTTCAGAATTTGATTCCTGAAGCTGCCAATAGTCATTCCTGGTTCTGATCATGGTAATTCACTTGGGAGAAAGAGAACTTTTTCATGGGTTAGGATTCAATATTACGCACAGAATGGAAAATGTTCACATACCTTGTTGGTCTCAAAGTTTTGTAATAAACTCATGCAAAATTTGCATGGGGCACTTTAATATCAAAATATCAATTGAACTCCATATAACAATAAATCTCTCTCCCAAGCAAGAGTAAGGAAAGCTCAAACAGCTACATGTGAGTGAGCACGTACCCATGGGTCAGAGAGTATCCACCGGAAGACTGCTAAACTTTCCCTATCCTTCACCAACCTGAGCCACTTCTAGTGTTGACCACTTCTTCCTCTTGACTCCATCTTTTCATGAGCTTATGCTGTGTCCAGGGACAGTAGTGCTAATCCCTTTCAAGCAACTTACAGCTTGGTCCCTGGATGCTTCAGCCAAGGATGTGGTGCCTCTAACCAGCACAGTTACAAATGTGCACAGAAATTAACTCACAATTAGGTATCACAGAGAGAGTGGGGAAAGCACATATTTGCCAAATGCTGAGTATCAACAATAGCTTATGTTTGTTTTCATTGCATTTTTCCTCAAAATCTACCTAGGTGAAGAGAAGTTAAAACATTATCCTTAAAGAAAGAGCACATATCACATGACTATGAACAAGAGGTAACATGGTGGTCTAATGAAGTCTTAGTGAATGTGCTAAACAATCCTTTGAGGAGGTATTTAAGTCATCACAGTGCCTGGCACTAATTATAAAAGGAAACTATGTCTTTTTCTTTAAGACTTAGGAGAAATGCAACTATTTCAGCACATGCCAGAAATAAGTTAACTAGATCCTGATTTTCATTACCACGCCTGATTCCCCACACACAGATTTCATCTTTGAATCTGTTATGGGCTCAATTATGCCCATTTCAAAATTTATATGTTGAAGTCCCAACTCCTAGCACCTGAGAATGTGACTGTACTTGGAAATAGGGCCTTTAAAAAAAGTAAATAAATAAAAATAAGGTCACTGGGGGGACATAGTCCCATATGACTGGAATCCTTATAAGAAGAGGAGGTCAGGACATAGGCACAAGGAGAGGGAGGACCATGTGAAGAAAGAGAAGGTGGCCATCTACAAGCCCAGGGAAGAGACCTCCAGATGAAAGCTACCCTGCGGACAGTTTGATCTCAGACTTCTAGCTTCCAGAGTTGTAAGAAAATGAATTTCTGCTGTCAAGCCACCTGTCTATGGTACTTGGCTATGATATTCCTAGCAAATTAATACAGAATCCAAAACTGTAGATGTTCAATATGGATAAATCTAAGGCAGTTCAGCTGAAATAAATCTGCAGTACAATCACTTGCTTGCCATGATCGTTTCCACTCACCTCTCAAAGCCCCTGAAACAAAGAGCACACTGTCCTAGAATTGGGTGAAACCACATCTCCTCCTCTGAGCTCCGCTGATGGACAATATGAAGTTAGGTGGGTGAAGAGTTCAGTGTCTGCTCTGGTCTAACAAACCCCATTCGTCTTGATTAAGTAAAGATTCTTTCTCCCCTGATTAATCCAACAGCCTCCTTACTGGTTTTCCCACCTCTGTTTTCACTTGCTCCAATCCATTCTCACTAAAACGATCTTCTCAACATTTGGAAATTATCTGGTTTAAAAGCCTCCAGTGATTTTGCACTGCACTTAAAACAAAGTTCAAACTCCTTAGTGTGACCTAGAGAGATCTCCAAGATCCAACAACATGCTGTCTCTCCATCCTGAACTCAAGGCACTTTCTGCCCCAGGGACACCTCTCCCAACTGGTTCTGCTCTTGTTCAGTCACTTAGTCTCTAAGTCTTGTCTGACTCTTTTGTAACCCCATGGACCCTGCTAGGCTCCTCTGTCCATAGCATTCTCCAGGAAAGAATACTGGAGTGGGGCTGCCATTTCCTTCTCAAGGGGATCTTCCTGACTCAGGGATTGAATCTGGATCTCCGGTATTGCAGGCAGATTCATTACCAATGTGCTAAACTCTTTCTTGCCCTGGGACCTTAACATCCCTTGCCTACAACTGCCTCAGTGAGGCATTCTCCAACCACCCTCCCAAGACAACCACTCTACTAAGATACATGTTGTGCCCACACCATATCTATTATTCTGCATCCTGTCCTATGCTCAATTCCTCCATAGCAAGTATTGATATTATAACTTGTACATATTTCATTCACTCTTCTGTATATTTGCTTTTTCTCTAACCATGAGGTCAAGGACTCCACCCTCCAGTTCCATGACTGAATAAATGGGTGGATAAACAATACAGTGAACAAAAGCACTTGGTAAACTCTAAGGTGTTATATAAATGTGAAATGTAATTATAGATTTGAAAGTTGATTAAAGCAGAACTCGTGTCTTCTTTTCTTCCCATACCTAATTTCCCCAGTAAAAGTTACCTGAATTGATTAATGTATTCCTTATTAAAAAATTTGTTAAAATGAATTATCAGATCAAATAAGATTTATAGCAATGTATGAGTTTTAAAACCATTTTATCCATTTTATCTCATGTTAATCTTCACAATCACCCTGTATGTAGGTATTGTTATTCCCATTTTACAGGGGATGGAAACTGAGGCCAAGGAGTTCAGTAAACTGTTTGAGTGTTTTCAAATAATCAGTGGTAGAGTCAAGACTTCCTGTCATCACTGCTGCCACCTCAAACTGCTTAGTAATTATCCCCTCTGGGCCAACAATGACAAAGGATAGACAATAGCAGAAGGACTCATGCCCATGCAAAAGGAGATTGTCCTGTGGTTTTATTTGGCAGGAGGAAAGATTTTCTTGAAATGGGGCTTTTCTGAGCCACTAAGGGGGGAGTTTCCTTTGTACTCTATTTCCCCCTGACCTGTCAACCCTAGAAGCTAAGCATATTTTGCTATTACCATCTAAAATGGTTCTGCCTTCATTCTATTTCAAGATATATTTCTCTAAAAATCATTTTTCTGTTTATAATATAGTGCCATATGTGGGTAGATGAAAAATTAGATTATTATGTCTTCTAGGGTGAGTTCTCCTATACACTGAATTAGGTATTTGGTCCAGAAGATAATTTAGTTCTGTGACTATTACAGTACACATTAAACTTATTTATTTAATACTGTGATTATCCAATGAACAGCCATAACAGATTTTATTCTCTCTTGAGGTGACATTTACAAAATAATCTTGCTAGGAAAATGGATTCTGTGGTCAAAGTTGAAAGACAAATGACAGAATATGCAAAAAATATTTGTAACATATAGTGATGAGGGTTAATATGTCTATACAAAAAAAAATCTCATACAAATAATTAATTTTTAAAAAATTCAGTATAAAAATGGGCAAAAAAATACAAACAAGAATTCACTGGACAAATGAAATTATACAACTAATAAATAAAAATAGGACACAACCTCATTAACAAACTAATGCACATTAAAGCAGTATTTGCCAAAACTACTAACAGAAATGTTCAAAGCTGGGGACATTTATAGAAGCAAAACATTTTGAGATGTACATCATTCAAAAAATTTTTCAGGGTAATTTTACAGTATCCATTTAATTTTAAAATATGTACTTATGATTTCCATTTATAGGACTTTATCTTCTTGAAATACTAGCAAAATTATATGTTAGCGTAAGAGATCATTACTATATTTAAATAATTTTATTGTCAACTCCACAAATAAATGTCATTAGCATCCACGTATTTGATTGCCATTAGGTACCTGGCCATATTGGATACAAGTTTTCATTTGGAAAATTTACCCAATAAGAATTGAGTAGAGGCTCAGTAATAAACTCTTATAGAATGAGAGTTGAAAAGATAATTCAACTGACAAAATAATAAGAAAAATAAGTAGCTATTACCATGTTCCTCTTGTTGTCCTCTCCTTTAAGAAAAGGTATAACGGGGGAAAAAAAATCAGTTTGGAGTCCATTATGTCTGAGTTCTAACTCTTGTTCTGATACTTGCCAGCTATGTGTCTTTAACCTTTCTAAGCCTCAATTTCCATATTTATAAAATGCATGTAAAAAAACTGATATCTTCTTCAAAAAACCCTCAGATCTCAGTTGACTGCTGGTTGGAATAAATAACAGTTGTACATCACCTAGCAAAATTCATAGCACATACTACATGCTCAACAAATACTAGTCCCCTCTGTGTTTGTGCTTCTACAACCTGTAGGTCAAGGATCTGTGCAAAGAGTAATGGAAAACTAGGAACAGAAAACTGTTTGTTGCTCTAGAATTTATTCATTTTTCATTTTCTTGTATTTCCTTAGCACCTGTTGTGAGAGACATGGGGTTTGGTTCTACAAGTGCAAATATATGATGCACATATCCTGTCATTCAAACTGGGATGAAGGAATTCCTCATAAACACCCATAAAGAAAACAAATGACTCTCCTTTCAGCAAGGGTAATAACTGAAAATGGCTTCATTAATAAAAATAATACTATTGAGAATTTAATATGTACCAGGCATGATTCTGTTCACCTTATCTGGATTATCCCTTTAATTCTTTCAACCCTGTGATGCAGGTTTTATTATTATAGCTTTTATGGTCAATGAGAAAGAAACTTGCCATTTCAGGGCACCAAACTGACCCAAAGTTTTAGATATGACTGACATAAACTCCCCTGTAATGAAAAGGACATCTTTTTTAGGGTGTTAGTTCTAGAAGGTCTTGTAGGTCTTCATAGAACTGTTCAATAGGTCTTCATAGAACTGTTCAAATTCAGTTTCTTCAGCATTACTGGTCGGGGCATAGACTTGGATTACCGTGATATTGAATGGTTTGCCTTGGAAACGAACAGAGATCATTCTGTCATCTTTGAGGTTGTATCCAAATGCTGCATTTCAGACTCTTGACTATGATGGCTACTCCATTTCTTCTAAGGGATTCCTGCCCACAGTAGTAGATATAATGGTCATCTGAGTTAAATTCACCCATTCCAGTCCATCTAAGTTCACTGATTCCTCGAATGTTGATGTTCACTCTTGCCATCTCCTGTTTGACCACTTCCAACTTGCCTTGATTCATGGACCTAACATTCCAGGTTCCTATGCAATATTGCTCTTTACAGCATCAAACCTTTCTTCTATCACCAGTCCCATCCACAACTGACTGTTGTTTTTGATTTGGCTCCATCTCTTCATTCTTTCTGGAGTTATTTCTCCACTGATCTCCAGTAGCATATTGGGCACCTACCAGCCTGGGGAGTTAATCTTTCAGTGTCCTATCTTTTTCCTTTTCATACTGTTCATGGGGTTCTCAAGGCAAGAATAGTGAAGTGGTTTGCCATTCCCATCTCCAGTGGACCACATTCTGTCAGACCTCTCCACCGTGACCCGTTGGTCTTGGGTGGCCCTACATGGCATGGCCTAGTTTCACTGAGTTAGACAAGGCTGTGGTCCCTGTGATCAGATTGACTAATCTGGAAAACCCAGGAGTGCCAACAGGGTTGGAAAAGGTCAGTTTTCATTCCAACCCCTAAGAAAGGCAATCCCAAAGAATGCTCAAACTACACACAAATGCACTCATCTCACACACTAGTAAAGTAATGCTCAAAATTCTCCAAGACAGGCTTCAGCAATACATGAACCATGAACTTCCAGATGTTCAAGCTGGTTTTAGAAAAGGTAGAGGAACCAGAGATCAAACTGCTAACATCGCTGGATCATCAAAAAAGCAAGAATGTTCCAGAAAAACATCTATTTCTGCCTTATTGACTATGCCAAAGCCTTTGACTGTGTGGATCACAATAAACTGTGGAAAATTCTGAAAGAGATGGGAATACCAGACCACTTGACCTGCCCTTTGAGTAACCAGTATGCAGGTCAGGAAGCAACAGTTAGAACTGGACATGGAATAACAGACTGGTTCCAAATAGGAAAAGTACGTCAAGGCTGTATATTGTCAACCTGCTTTTTATCTGATATGCAGAGTACATCATGAGAAATGCTGGGCTGGAGGAAGCACAAGCTGGAACCAAGATTGCTGGGAAAAATAGCAATAGCCTCAGATATGCAGATGACACAACCCTTATGGCAGAAAGTGAAGAAGAACTAAAGAGTCTCTTGATGAAAGTGAAAGAGAAGAGTGAAAAAGTTCGTTTAAAGATCAACATTCAGAAAACTAAGATCATGGCACCCAGTCCCATCACTTCATGGCAAATAGATGAGGAAACAGTGGAAACAGTGGCTGACTTTATTTTGGGGGGCTCCAAAATCACTGCAGTTGGTGATTGCAGCCATGAAATTAAAAGACACTTGCTCCTTGGAAGGAAAGTTATGACCAAACTAGACAGCATATTAAAAAGCAGAGACATTACTTTGCCAGCAAAGGTCCATCTAGTCAAGGCTGTGGTTTTTCTAGTAGTCATGTATGGATGTCAGAGTTGGACTATAAAGAAAGCTGAGCACCAAAGAATTGATGTTTTTGAACTGTGGTGTTGGGGAAGAGTCTTTAGAGTCCCTTGGACGGCAAGGAGATCCAACCAGTCCATCCTAAAGGAGATCAGTCCTGGGTGTTCATTGGCAGGACTGAGGCTGAAGCTGAAGCTCCAATACTTTGTGCACCTGATGCAATGAGCCAGCTCATTGGAAAAGACCCTGATACTAGGAAAGATTGAGGGCAGGAGCAGAAGGGGACGACAGAGGATGAGATAGTTGGATGGCATCACCAACTCAATGGACATGGGTTTGGGTGGACTCCAGGAGTTGTTGATAGACAGGGAGGCCTGGCATGCTGCGGTTCACGGGGTCACAAAGAGTCGGACACAATTGAGTGACTGAACAGAACTGACTGACATAAACCAAGTCCCAGGTCAGAGCAAGCAACTCTAGAATGTACTCACCAGATTCCTTATTAAAAGTACAAATTCGTGTGACATAGGAGAAAGGCTTGATCACAAAGAATAAAAATTATCACCTTAGTCAAAACCCATAATTGGAACAGTTCACCATAAAAAGGATGGTGCCTGACTTGGATCATAGCCTGCCCAATGGAGTAGCCAATCCAAACCTCTATGGAAGAGACACTCACATCTCTCAAGTTAACTGATATCCTGCTCTAGAATCCCCATTATTTGTTCATTTAAGAAACCTTTGTGAGCAACTCCTATGTGCCGTGTGCTCTTCTGGACAATGAGATTACAGCAGTGAATGAAACAGGAAAAAATATCTTCATGGATATAGAGACAAACAAATACCTAAAAATGCGTATAAACAAATAAGTACAGCAGGCATAACAGTTGATGATAAGTGCTATGCAAAAAAATAAAGCAAGGGTAGGGAATTAGGAGATCTGATGGAGGGGAGGGAGCAGGGGAGTGAAAAAAGTCAACCTCTATCTACGACCTTCTATCTACAACCTTCTTTCCATGACCTCAATAGGTCAGGAAATGCCATTCTGAATCTCCAGGTGAGTAAATGCACCACATCACTCTGTCATGGAAAAATTAAACAGAATAAGACTAGAGATAACAAAGAAACAAATGGTATATTACCATTTTTATACCATGTTTTTGTGTGAGGGTCCTGATAAGTACTGCAGATATGTTAATATTGTATGAGTGTTGTCTGTCTTCTAAATGTTTAAAACATTTACAAGAATAAGATAAATTAGACTTTTAATTTTAATTAAATATTTAGAAATTTTAGATTTAATCAGTAATCATTGTTTACATGTTTTCAAAAATGCCACTTGTTAAATTCATGAATTTTTTATGTATTCGTTGTACAAATAGTACATAAAAGAGAGAAATGTTTAAGCTTTTATATATTTTTAAATACTCATTGATTAATAAATTCATAAGATTAACAAATTGAGCACTAAAAAAGCGTAACAAGAACTGAGTCGTTCCCTCCAAGAGCAAAAGCCCCTCAAACATATCACACAGGAGAAAACCAAAGCCCAGGGAAGTAACATCCTCTTCTAAGTTCCATGGCCTGTAAGTGGCAAAGCCACCAAGGATTTGAACATGACCTTTACATTACTAACTTCATAACAATGATATTGAATGCTAAAATTGTGTAGAACAGAACTGGCACAGAATGGGCACTTAATATCTCTCTCATCCTGACCCCAGCCTAAATCAAAGTGCAGGGGTAATCAGAATAATTCAAAATACCACCCAAACACACACAGATACACAGACACACACACGTATAACATTCAGGCAGTGTGACATATTTCTAATATAGAGCCTCCATCTGGTCCCTTCCCTCCCAGCTCTCACCAGCTCCCATCCCTGCAGGATACAAACACTCATCAATTTCACCGATTAAAACAGCTGAGCAGGCAACCTCATCAACATCTTGGGGATGGTGGTAGGCAGGCCACAGAGATGGCTCTCTATAAACCACACCTTCTATTCACAACCTTAGGTAATCACCTCCTGTCGAACTTGGCCCTCCTGGGACTCACTCACAACCCACAGAATGAGGCAGATCGGACCCTGAAGGTCTTTGAAAGCCAAGTTAGAGAAAAGCCTTGCAAACTCTGCTTTGGTCTGTTGGAGCGCTCACTGTGGGGAAGTAAGCTGCCAAGTAAAAAATGGGGCTACCCAGAGACCATCACACCTTGTGGAAGCAGAGCTGGCCACGTGCTGAAGCTGCTGGAGAGAGACGCGCAACCAGCCCTCAGGTGTTCCAGCTCAGAGCCAAACATGTGGGCTATGAAGCCTTCGGATGCCCCCAGCCTCAGTGTCTGTCTGCCTGCAACCACCTAGAGGACCTCAACAACAACAAAAAATTTAGCCAGCTGAGCCCATCAACCCCTAGAATGGAGAGAGACCATGATAAATCACTGTTGTAAACCACTCAGTTTTGGACTGGTTTTTACACTGCAATGCATAAACAATGATTATGCAAGTACTCCATTTGGCTTTTTCTCAACGTGTTTTTTAGTTAATAAACACTGTGTTTCCCTAGATAGTAACTATCCATTTCTAAAGTGCAGTCAGCATGCTCTTTTTTTCCCCTTTATCCATACTGAAAATAGTAATTGTTAACATATACTTTATCTAATATTTCAAAATTACCACCTCTCATGATAACCAGACAAAGAATATTTTCTTTCTCCTTTTTCAGGAAATGGTTGAAAACGAACTTAATAATGAACATTTTCCAAGCCACGTTCTACTCCAGAACTCAAGGGAGTTATAAAATCACCCCAAAGTAAGAGGGTGAAATGGATCACCCTTTAGATTCTGTATATCTTGAGGTCTTTGATTTAAATCATTATTAAAAAAAATAAAATTACACAGCACTCTTAATAAAGCATTATTATTTCAGGAAAGAGGATAAAACTTTCCAAATGCAAATGTTTAGCTAGAGTAGAATTTTAAAAGATTCCAAGACATTAGTCAGGAGATGGATTGCTCTCCTATTGCAAGTCTGGGTTACAATATCACTGGAACCAAATTCCCGTCAGATTACTCTTTACTCAAAATGAATGTTTGTAATTACGAAATGAAATAAGTTTTAATTTGAATTGCCTAAAAAGGGGAAACCAAATATTGTGTAATTACAGGAGAAGAAATTTGAGATGGAAAACAAGATAGTGTTATTTACAAGTAAAAAGGCTTTTATGAGATTATGGGGCTTTAATGTGCATATTTGTAGGATTTGGGGTGGCAGAATTTGGAACTAAAATATTTTTCATCAGCGTTTATTTACAGTGTGCATGCAAGAAATGGAATCCCAGACACATCTGATATTGGACTTATTTAAACCTTTTATATCCCTCCTAAATCTGAAAAGACTCAAATGTTAGCCACACATAATGGAAGTAATCGTGGAGTGTGATAAAATAAGTATTTGAAAACCACATGCAACTTTTAGGCTCAAATCCAGAACTATAAAATCCACCTAGAGACATAATGAGCCTGACTCGCCTTCTTGGAGGAGGAAAAGCAGTGAGGGGGGAGGTAGGTCTTTATTCTCCTCTCGCAGCTCAGGGCACCTGAGTGGAGCCCCTAGGTGGCTTATATAAGTGCTTTACTCCAAAGGCCGCCCGCAAGCACCAAGTTACCTCTCTGCAGGGCAGCCATGTTTTAGCTTCAACAAATCTGTGACTTCATAGCCATTCTGTCTCTGTCTTACACTTCTCCCATCCTCTCCTAAAGCCCCTCTTCTCACACCCAGAGTCTAGGACTCTAGGACCAGTATCTTTCCCATAGCCTGCACCACTCAGCTTTATAACTGTAACCTTTCTGGGGTAAAACCTTCTGACTGAGGTGGGGCCATTAATCTGGTGAGGACAGTTTTATCTACACTAAACCACCCTTCCAAGAGATATTGGCTCCTTACAAGGCATGGCAAAGACAGTCCACAGCTCACCAAAAGTTTGTTCCACTTCTTTATTGCACAGTTGTAATTGAAAAGTGGTTGGCCAGCCAGTCACTACATTGCCCAGACTTTCAGACACTCCCTGGTCAGGTGTGGATAGTTCTGGCCAATGAAATAGAGACAGAAGTCACAAGTGATACCTGAAGTCTGGCACATGAGCACCTCCCAGCAAGCAACTGTCTACAAACTTTTCCTCATTCAGCTGACTACAAAGGAGACAATCCCCAGGGTGATTTGATAAACATCCATTAACCTGGGTTCCCGAGTGAACTCATGGAATAGCGCCATCCCATGTACATACACGAGCTTACCAGATGGCACTAGTGGTAAAAAATCTGCCTGCCAGTGCAAGAGATGCAAGAGACCTGGGTTTGACCCCTGGGGTAGAGAGATCCCCTGGAGAAGGAAATGGCAACCCACTCCAGTATTCTTGCCTGAGAAATCCCATGGAGAGAGGAGCCTGGTAGGCTACAGTTCACGGGGTTGCAGAGTCAGACACAACTGAGTACGCACGCACACATTATGTACATACACACCCTCTCAATGTGGTTAAATAGGCGTGTGTGGGCCTCTCTTTCTCTTTTTTAAACTGCAGTTGTAATACCATGAATGCTACTTAATCCAAAGGACCCATTAGTCAATGACAAATTTTGGAAGGTTAAAGAAACTTACCAATTCTCTGTGCTTCACCTAGTTTACAAATTACCTACATATAGAACCATTTTGATAGACCTCCAGCAAGGACTTGCCACACTTCAGTCACTTGTGTACGGAGGCCCACCTGGGTCATTTGGAGACTGTGCTTTCTGGCTGCCCTCCTGCCCAAGGACTTTCTTCAACCTAGGCCATCACAGTTGACTCTCAGTAGCCATTTCCGAAACTCTGATTTTTTTCCAATGAGCTTTCCTAGCATTTCAATTTAGAAACTCACTAATCAATAGAAGTCTCCTGTGTCAAGACCTCATCATATTTTTTTTCATTTGTCATTCATTCATTCATTCAAACTCGTATCCAATACCCCAAATACCAAGAATTGTCTTCAACATTGGCTGGACACACACAGCTACTGTCTACTGATACCAGAAAGTGAAGGAATGGTTGTGAAAACAGATAAGAGTTGTAAAACAATGATCAAAGTAACAGTATGATAATAACCATCATAGCTGAATTTACTGAATACACGCCAAATGCTCTGCTCAAAACTTGGAATTCCTTAATTAATCATCGCAGTACCCTACCCTCGTATTACAGATAGAGAAATCAAGGCTTAGAGACTTTAAAAGATGTGCTGAAATAGCACAAATATCTACTATCAGAGTTGAGGTTTAAACCGTGTTCTGATTCCAAAGTCATTTACTAACTGTGTGCCTTTGGGCAAATTAGCTAAATGCCATAACTTTCCATCTCGAATCTGAAATGCCATCTCAGTCACAGAGAAGTTTCTGCACAAGAGTTGGTAGGGCAGAAACGTTTACACTCATTGCCCACAGTATACTTTAGGAATACTATGTGTAGAAGTCTGGATTTTTGAACAATTTTCTTGCTTCTGAAAGGGCAGGGGAGGCTGGCGTGTTCAGTCACTTCAGTACTGGCTGACTCTTTGAGACCCTATGGACTGTACCCGCCAGGTTCCTCTGTCCCTGGGATTCTCCAGACAAAAATACTTGAGTGGGTTGCCATGCCCTCCTCCAGGGGATCTTCCCAAATGAGGGATCAAACCCACATCTCCTGCATCTCCTGCATTGCAGGTGCGTTCTTTTCTCACTGAGCCACCTGGAAAACCCCAGAGGCAGGAGGAAGCTTAAATAAATATTTAGAATATTCACATTAAGAGACAATTTTCCAGATGGTGTGTCTTGAAATGCTGACTGCCTTCACACTGAGACCCCCAGTGACAGCATCTCAGACATTATTTTTGCAACCGAAAATAGTTGTGATGAGATCACTGATCATCATGTGACACCAGGAACTCCTGGTCCAGGTGCCCATGTGGGCATGACTATAGGGTCTGGAAAGGCCCAGAGAGAGAGAGGCAGAAACTCCTGCTTGAGTTTCTGGAGTGTGAGAGGTAACCCATTAGGAGCCCACTTGGAACCTGACCTTGCTGCTAAACGCACACTCTATCAAATATTCAGGTTCAGCCATTGAGTGATAGCTGAGCATCATCTGAGAACAGAGAAGTCCACATTTGGAAGAGACTTGGAGACTGTACTTTAAAAGGAGCCCAGAGAAAAGTTGCCAGTCAATGGGGAAGACAGGCAATCCTTGCTGTGGATTGAGGACTAAAGCGCACTTGAGGTCTTCATTTCCCAAATGACAGCTCAATGTGGATAGAGTCAATTTCAGCTCCCAGACATCTACCAAGTGAGCACAGAAAAGAGCATAACCAAAACAACAATATTTGTCAAATCAACATGTAATATCCACTGCTCTCTAAGCAAAGTGGAGTCCATTCATGAAAAGGAATTTGTTTTTTTTTTCAGCTGAGTTAGATAGAAAAATAAGATGGAGACCTATCTAAATTTACTTTTTTTTCCTTTACCACTTTTTAGTTGTGTGATGCTGGGCAAGTTTCTAATCCTCTCTAAAACTCAGTTTCCTTGAGTGTAATTGTGAACAATAATTATACCTACCTCCCAAGGTTAACAATAAGTAAGCTGCACATAAAATACTTAAAGTACCTGGAATCTGGTCAATGCCTAGCTGACTTCATGTATTTGTACAGCAGATTTGAGGCAGGAATTAAAGACATGAGTTGCTCTAAAATGATAGTACTCAAAAGTTTGAGTCCCAGGATGCCTTTATACTCTTAAAAATTACTAAGAACACCAAAGAGCCTTTGTTGATATAGATTGTATCTTTCAACATTTGCCATAGTAGAAATTAAAACTGAAAACACTGAAATATTTATAAACTAATACTTAAAAATAATAAATCCAGTATAAGTTTGTAAAATATTTTTATGAAAAATAACTATTTTCCTAATATAATTTAGGGAGAAGAATGACATTGTTTTACACTTTAACAAAGCTCTTTATTATCTGCCTTAATAGAATCCACTGGATTCTCATATCTGCTTCTGCATTTGATAAGTTGTTTTATATCACTTTCGTTAAAGTATATGAAGAAAATCCAGCCTCAGAGAGATGTGTGGTTGGAAAACAGAGGGGAGCATTTCTAGCCTTTTCATATAATTATAGATAATCTTTGATGCAGCACCAAAGTTCTATAAGTGGTGGTTTTTTAGAGGACTGTTGCAATGAAGAACCTAAAACTATATAAATAATCTTACTTCTTGAAGTCTCTTGCATTTTGAATGGGTCTTTCATTTAGGCATGATTGTGTAACATCATGTGTTGGTCACTTGGAAAACATTAGTTCAAATGAATGTTGACACATTTCATTATAGAATGTCATCACATATCATGTAACTCCTGGGGTACTCCAATGTGCACTTAAAAGAGAGAGAGAAGGAGTGAAAAAAGCAAGTAGTCCCTTAGTATTTTTATGGTCTGACCTCACAGACCCCATAAAGGGATCTTAGGGACTAGGGTGTTTCTGAGACCACACTTTGAGAATTGTTACTTTAAAGAAACAAAAGAAAAACAACCTGCTTGGGTGAGAAATCTGGGACAATCAAGACTAACAGAATCTGGTGGAAGGTCTCAAGAGAAAACATACCCACCCCCTAACCCTCAACCGCACCCCCATCCCACCCCCAGCAAGTGGTAGAAAAGCTGAGGGAGTTTGGGGGAGAGATATATCTAAGTGATGTTTTTAAGGGTTGTTTTTCTGTGTGTTTTTGGCTTTTAAGAGGGATTTGTTATGTAAACCATTCTTCTGTCTTCCCTGAGAAAGTTTCAGAAACGAATGTGGTCATACAAGGGAATTCTTGAGCAGGGGATCAAAAAAGATGCTAACTTCTGTGGCCTGCTCTATGCGGCCCAAAGGAAGCCTTCTTGGACATTGGGCACCAGAACAAAGATGAAGGGTCTGAGAATTTGCAGAAATACAAGGTGAGGTGGGGTTCAGACATTTGTGGGAAGAGGACTTGCCCTGTCTGGGCAAGTATGAGATGGAGGGGATCTTATCTGGTTGTCAAAATCTGAGTGCCTCCAGCTGACAACTAGGGTAGTGGACTTAAGAGGTCAGCCTGTCCTTCAACTTAGGATAGCATGCTGGGTCCTCAGCCAGGAAAAAAACACTCTTCTCCTACTACAGGGGAGTGACTATAGCAGATAAATTGAGCTCCCAGTAGATTTTGTCCAGAACAAAGTATGGACCCACACTGTACTCATTACTTTACTTGTATCAACTTATTTAACTTATATGCAGAGTACATCATGAGAAACGCTGGGCTGGAGGAAGCACAAGCTGGAATCAAGATTGCCAGGAGAAATATCAATAACCTGAGATATGCAGAGGACACCACCCTTATAGTAGAAAGTGAAGAAGAACTAAAAAGCCTCTTGATGAAAGTGAAAGAGGAGACTGAAAAACCTGGCTTAAAGCTCAACATTCAGAAAACTAAGATCATGGCATCCGGTCCCATCACTTCATGGCAAATAGATGGGGAAAGAGTGGAAACAGTGTCAGACTTTATTTTTCTGGGCTCCAAAATCACTGCAGATGGTGATTGCAGCCATGAAATTAAAAGACACTTACTCCTTGGAAGGAAAGTTATGACCAACCTAGATAGTCTATTAAAAAGCAGAGACATTACTTTGCCAACAAAGGTCTGTCTAGTCAAGGCTATGGTTTTTCCAGTGGTCATGTATGGATGTGAGAGTTGAACTATGAAGAAAGCTGAGCAATGAAGAATTGATACTTTTGAACTGTGGTGTTGGAGAAGACTCTTGAGAGTCCTTTGGACTGCAAGGAGATCCAACCAGTCTATCCTAAAGGAGATCAGTCCTGGGTGTTCACTGGAAGGACTGATGTTGAAGCTGAAACTCCAATACTTTGGCCACCTGATGTGAAGAGCTGACTCATTTGTAAAGATCCTGATGCTGGGAGGGATTGGGGGCAGGAGGAAAAGGGGACGACAGAGGATGAGATGGTTGGATGGCATCACTGACTCAATAGACATGGGTTTGGGTGGACTCTGGGAGTTGGTGATGGACAGGGAGGCCTGGCGTGCTGTGATTCATGGGGTCGCAAAGAGTCGGACATGACTGAGCAACTGAACTGATCAATTCATTTAATCTTCACCACTCCCCGCAGAGGTAATTACCATCATTAACACCTTTTTATAAATGAGGAAACTAAGACAGAGACAAAAACTCACTCAAAGCCCACTAGTAACTGAAGAAGTAGGAGTTAAAGCCAAACAGGCTGACTACAGAGGACAGCCTGGGTGCTTAGCCTCCCCCTGCTTCACTGCCCCTCATACTGCAAAAAGAACCCCAACTGGGGGAGGAACGGGCCCCATACTGCATGAGAAGTGTGTTTGAGCAAGCCAAACTCCACTAGGGATTCTAGGTTCCTTCCTTATGAAGTGAGAGGATTGGACCAAGCCATCACTCAGTTCTCTACTGTCACTAATATTCAATGATGCTTATGGTCCAGATGTAAAACTTCAGTATAAGTAGACTTCATCTTATCTTTGGTGCCATTTCTCCTGAGCAATACAGTTGGGTTTGGGTCATACACAGAAACCTTTTAGGAAACTCTAGTAAAGAGAACACCACCCTACAGGAATCCCCACTCGCTTCCTCTAGAATTATCCCCCTTTCTTGAGGATTGGCTTGGCCACCAGAACAAAATCCCCATTCCTTATTTGGTGGATCTCTTTAGGATAAGAGAAAGGAAAGCAGAGTTAACTAATTCACGTCAAGGTGTGAATGGATGACGAGTTCCAGAATCTTTTCTTGTTCTTGTTCTATAATGCCAAGTAAAAATATTGTCAAAGTTTGGAGATATGACAAACTTTGATAACACCCCTAAAATCAACAGCACTCATCCCTTTCCAAGACTAAAATGGGTTCCAAGACTAAACTGGGTTCCACTGAACTAATCTCATATTTTTTTGGTATGTCATTATATTTAGCTGAGAGCCAGACTCATATCAGTGCTCAAAAAAGTACTTATTGGTTGCCTAAGAAAATAATGGCTCTTTGTGCCTCAAAAAATTTTATTAAGTTAATCTCTGTTGGAATTTATTTAATTCAAATAAGAAATTTATCAGAATTTTCCTACATGCTCTGACCTGACATCGTCCTAAAGAGAACTAAAGACACATACCAATATTTTGCTTCTCAAATTACCAAAGAACTTATTAGGATTGAGAATTTCTGGTCTTACCCCAGACTTTTCTGAAATAGAATCTACATTTTGACAAGATGTTCACAGGATTTGTTTGCAAGTTAAAGTTTGAGAATCATGGGAGGAGTTATTATATTGTGGAGGAGTTGGAGAATCTGCACCTTGATACTTAAGTTTTCCTGAAGAATTTTCTGGTTAAATCTTTATTACTTTGCATTTCAGGAGAGAATTTAGGCCTGTGTGTATGTGTGTGTGTGTGTGTGTGTGTGTGTGTGTGTGTGTGTTATTCGCTCAGTCATGTCTGACTCTTTGAGACCCCATGGACTGTAGCCTGCCAGGTTCTTCTGTCCATGGGATTCTCCAGGCAAGTATATCAGAGTGGGTTGTCATGCCCTTCTCCAGGGATCTCTCAAGGGGCCTAGAGGCAAGAATTACACACACACACACACACACACACACACGTGCACGTGCACATATACACACAGACAGGCATTATCTCTGCGTTACAAGATTTTGCAGCCTAGTGAAGGACAGATATGTAAAAAATGCAACCACCATCCATTGTGATGAAACAATATTGATAGCAGATTCAGGTATGAGGAAAGGATAGATAAAATTATTGGGTTTAACTAGGAAATTCAGACAAAGTTTGGGAACAGAGATAGTCAAGAGCCTTTCCATTTCCAGTTTCAAGGCAAAAACATATTTCAAAGAGTGACGAGCAAGTGGCATCTGTCGTGTATCACCAGGAACAGAAGTCCAAACACTCTGTCCACTGCATCTTGGTAAAGAAATCACCAGGACAGCACAACTCATCCAGGTGCTGGAAGAGACAAGGCTTTACTCACACAGAAGGGAAAGAGCAAGATCAGTTCCAAGGCTAGACAAGGGTGCCCCAGGGTAAGCAGGTCCCTCTCAGCTTCAGATGCAGGCCAGTTGTCCTGCATGAATCCCTCTTGGATTGCTAGTAACAGGACTCAGTCCCCTCCCCAAAGAGGACAGATACCGTAGTAGAGTTGGCCAGGTGTCACCACACACATGCTTAAGCAGGAAAAAGGAGCACGCATGGAAACATGGAATCTGAAATAGGGAAAGACAAGGCGATAGCCTGGCACAGGCTCTGGGGACTTTATCTCATAGAAAGGAGCCGTTCCAAGCTCACAGCCCATTCTCACATAGTGAAGTAAGTAGGGGGTCAGAAGACCCCCTGCTTCAGTGCTTGAGACAAACTTCCCCAGTACAGAGACTTAAGCCAAAAAAAAAGGAATCTATTGTTTCATGTAACTAAGCAACCCAGGGCTAGTTGGTTTCAGGTGTAGCTATCTCTAGGTGCTGAAATCCAGTCCTCAGAGATCCAGTTTTCCCCATTTCTCATGCTTCCATCTGCTTTAGCTTCATTCTTAGACAACTTCCTTTAGGAGTTTATCACAGGATGTTAAGGCTTAAAATTAACTTTTCAGGTTTCTGAAATTATTTTTAAAACCTTCCTTTGGCCTGACTTGGGTTATAAGACCACCTCCGAATCAATCACTATGGGCACCACACCTAGACTTAAATTCCCACTGTACTGTTTAGCTTGTTTTACTGAGGTGAACCTCGGTTATCTCCATAACACAGCAGATAATACTGCATGGCTTGTACTAGTAAGGTCAATGAATGCTCACTCATGGGTAATTTTGGTTATCATCATCATTATAGATCTGTATTCTGAAAGGAATTGACTTCATTGTTCAATATAGGGAATCGCTATTTGTATTTTCTAAACAATCTTCCTCAGTTAAGCCCAACACATAAATGCCCATATATGCTCAACACACATCCCGGAAAGAAAGGGCTGCTGTCATAGCAACTGGCCCGGTGTGTGACAAGGGCCACTGGAAGACACCAGGCCAGGCAGATTTGATTTTAGACAGATTTCTAGATAACAACTCTTTAAGAAGAAAAATTTGAAACTCTCAGGACCACAAAGATTTCAAACATCTTTTGTATGTAAATTCTATTCATGCTTCCAATTCTGATTTGAATCCTGACCCAACTCCATGGAAAGTTTGGAAAGAATTTTTCTTCCTTTTTTTTTCTTCTTTTTTTGGGGGTAAAGGGTACTTCATTGAAGATACACGACAAGGTAGGGTTCCCTAACCCCTCGCCTTCCTCAAGAGGTCTGGGATGGAAACTGTGTGGGGCTTGGGAGATTTCTCAGTGTGCTGGAGGATCAAGGTGGGGCAAGGACTCCCCAGGAGTTGAGGACCTCTCTCTTCCTTTCATGCTCTTGCTAGGGCTTGTGGTCCAGGGACTCTTACTCCTTGGCGGCCATGTGGACCATGAGGTCCATCACTCTGTTTCTGCAGCCAGATTCATTGCTGTACCAGGAAATGAGCTTGACAAAGTGGTCATTGAGGGCAATGCCAGCCCCAGCATCAAAGGTAGAAGAGTGACTATCACTGTTGAAGTCGCAGGAGAAAACCCAGTCCTCAGTGTAGCCCAGAATGCCCTTGAGGCAGCCCTCTGACACCTGCTTCACCACCTTCTTGACCTCATCATACCTGGCAGGTTTCTCCAGGCAGCAGGTCAGATCCACAACCAACATGTTGGGGGTGGGGACATGGAAGGACATGCTCATGAGTTTTCCGTTCAGCTCAGGGATGACCTTGCCCATGACCTTGGCAGTGCCAATAGAAGCAGGGATGACTTTTTCGGCAATCCCTTGGCCACCACACCACAGTTTCAGAGGAACCATCCATAGTCTTCTGGGTGGCAGTGATGGCATGGACTGTGGTCATGAATCTCTCCACCATGCCAAAGCGGTCATGGATGACCTTGGCCAGGGGGGTGGGGGTGGGGGGTGGGCAAGCAGTTGGTGGTGCAGGAGGCACTGCTGACAATCTTGAGGAAGTTGTCATAATTCTCATGGTTCACACCCATCACAAACATGGGGGCATCGGCAAAAGGCAGAGGTGATGACCCTCTTGGTTCCACCCTTCAAGTGAGTCCCAGCCTTCTCCATGGTAGTGAAGATATGAGTGGACTCCACCACATACTCAGCACCAGCATCATCCCATTTGATGTTGGTGATATCTCACTCTTGGAAGATGGTGATGGCCTTTCCAATAATGATGAGCTTCCCATTCTCAGCCTTGACTGTGCCATGGAAATTGCCATGGATAGAATCATACTGGAACATGTAGACCATGTAGTTAAGGTCAATGATGGGGTCACTGATGGTGATGATGTCTACTTTGCCAGGTGAAAAGCAGATCTAGTGACCAGGTGCCTGATACAGCCAAATCCATTCACTCTGACTTTCACCATCTTCTTTCAGGGATGCGGCTGACATAGCATGGAAGATGTGGCTCTCTGTCAAATGAGGAGGAGCAGAGAGATGCAAAGAATTTTTCTACTTTGAAGTTAGTGAGATTAGGATCTGGATTTCTATCACTCTGTCCATTTTATTTCATTTGTCCAAGTGGAACCAGGTCATTGCATCCCCTTGTTACTGTTCCTACTGGGACTTTCACTGGATGCTGCTGCTGCTGCTGCTAAGTCGCTTCAGTCATGTCTGACTCTGTGCAATCCCATAGATGGCAGCCCACCAGGCTCCCCTGTCCCTGGGATTCACCAGGCAAGAACACTGGAGTGGGTTGCCATTTCCTTCTCCAATGCATGAAAGCGAAAAGGGAAAGTGAAGTCGTTCAGTCGAGTCCGACTCCTAGCGACCCCATGGACTGCAGCCTACCAGGCTCCTCGGCCCATGGGATTTTCCAGGCAAGAGTACTGGAGTGGGTTGCTTCACTGGATGAGCATCCCCCAAAAGGCCCTCACTGGGCTCTGTTGAATGAGGCCTAGGTAGAAGAGAGGCTATAAAATGATATGTCTTTGAAACTGAGCAGGACCCTGTGAGGCTGCTGGGCACAGAAGTCTTTATGTGTCCCCATTTTCTTGTTTGTAGGAAATTGGCTTAGGCTCCATGACTTTCTCTGAGTTCTAAGGGGCAGGTTCAGTTCAATTCATTCGCTCAATCATGTCTGACTCTTTGCAACCCCATGGACTGAAGCATGACAGGCCTCCCTGTCTATCACCAACTCCTGGAGTTTACTCAAACTCATGTCCGTTGAGTCAGTGATGCCATCTAACCATCTCATCCTCTGCCGTCCCCTTTTCCTCTCGCCTTCAATCTTTCCCAGCATCAGGGTCTTTTCAAATGAGTCAGCTCTTCACATCAGGTGGCCAAAGTATTAGAGTTTCAGCTTCAGCATCAGTCCTTCAAATGAATATTTCAGGACTGATTTCCTTTAGGATGGACTGGTTGGATCTCCTTGCAGTCAAAGGGACTCTCAAGAGTCTTTTCCAGCACCACAGTTCAAGAGCATCAATTCTTCTGCGCTCAGCTTTCTTTATAGTCCAACTCTCAAATCCATACATGACCACTGGAAAAACCATAGCTTTGACTAGACAGACCTTTGTTGCAAAGTAATGTCTCTGCTTTTCAATATGCTATCTAGGTTGGTCATAACTTTCCTTCCAAGGAGTAAGTGTCTTTTAATTTCATGGCTGCAATCACCATCTGCAGTGATTTTGGAGCCCAGAAAAATAAAGTCAGCCACTGTTTCCACTGTGTCCCCATCTATTTGCCATGAAGTGATGGGACCGGATGCCATGATCTTAGTTTTCTGAATGTTGAGCTTTAAGCCAACTTTTTCACTCTCCTCTTTCACTTTCATCAAGAGGCTCTTTAGTTCTTCTTACCATAAGGGTGAGTTCTTCTTACCATAATACTTTCTGCCCTAAGGGTGGTGTTATCTGCATATCTGAGGTTATTGATATTTCTCCCGGCAATCTTAATTTCAGCTTGTGCTTCATCCACTCCAGCATTTCTCATGATGTACTCTGCATGTAAGTTAAATAAGCACGGTGACAATATACACCCTTGACTTACTCCTTTCCTTATTTGGAACCAGTCTGTTGTTCCATGTCCAATTCTAACTATTGCTTCCTGACCTGCATACAGATTTCTCAACAGGCAGGTCAGGTGGTCTGGTATTCCCATCTCTTGAAGAATTTTCCACAGTTTGTTGTGATCCACACAGTCAAAGGCTTTGGCATAGTCAATTAAGCAGAAATAGATGTCCTTCTGGAACTCTCTTGCTTTTTTGATGATTCAGTGGATGTTGGCAATTTGATCTCTGGTTCCTCTGCCTTTTCTAAAACCAGGCTGAACATCTGGAAGTTCATGGTTCATGTTTTTTTGAATCCTAGCTTGGAGAATTTTGAGCTTTGCTTTACTAGCGTGTGAGATGAGTGCAATTGTGTGGTAGTTTGAGTATTCTTTGGCATTGCCTTTCTTTGGGATTGGAATGAAAACTGACCTTTTCCAGTCCTGTGGCCACTGCTGAGTTTTCCAAATTTGCTGGCATATTAAGTGCAACACTTTCACAGCAGGTTCAAATAGTTGCTAATCAAAGAAAGGAGGGGACGCAGGAACAAAGGAGCTGCAGTCAAAAAACAATAGTGTGGCCTTGGGGCAGCATCGTTATTCCACTTCAAGGGATATACATAGCAATATCATTGAACTCTTCTGTAGAACAAAACCCCCAACAAATGGAAGATGTTAACTCCTTAATGAAACATTTTTCATTCCAGAGAGAAGGTCACAGTTTGATAACCTTGAGAACCACAGAAGCTTATCAGGAGAACATCTGAGATCAGATTAAAGGACTGTAGTCCCTGGACACACTGATCCTTATCAGCAACCCACCCTTGAAGCATTGCTATAAAACTCTTCACCAAATCTCTCTGGGTTGGGACAAACACTTTTGAGGGCATTAACCCACTATATCCCCCTTAGCCTGGAAAACAATAAAGCTCTTCTTTTCTACTTCACCCAAAACTCAGTCTCAGATTCCATTCAGCACCAGTGCACAAAGGCCAAGTTTTGGCATCCAATGGGCACTGACTTGGGGATGACCCCACAGGGATCTCCTGACTCAGTCAGAGGCTCTGAGGTTTTCCCCACACCAGCTTCTTTCGAGAGAGCAAAGGGTTGAAGAATTCCTTTAGAGGCCAGAACTCCTGTGACTTTTGCCTGGGAAGGCCAAGCCCCAGTCACACCCAGTCCACCATCCTGGCAGAAGAACTCCAAGGAGGGAATGGAAGATAGAAGGACAATCCTAGCAGCTGCCAAGATCACCTTTGGCATCATCTTGGTCGGCTAGGGGATCGAAAATATGGACATAGTCTTTATAAATCAATTCAGAATGCATCCTATGTAAATGAGCTAGGACAAGTGTCTGGGGCATGACTGGCTATAGGTCCACTATCAAGCCAGGTAGCCCAGGGTTCAAGCCAAAACCTCTACACACAAAGAATCTGATGGTAAATCATCTCCTCATGCTTCTACTGGCAACATTAATTGTCCACACATTTTTAACCTCCCCCCATTGAAGCCAAAACAGTTGTCAATGAATGATGTGTTTGAATTTAACCTATTATTTCTCAGCAATTGATGGAGTCTCAACAAACATTCCCAGGGACACATCAAGGAAGAACGTCTTACTTGTGCTAACAAAAGGTTATCTATAGAATACATATAAATACTTTGTTGAGAAAACAGAAAAGTTAGGTGACAAATACAGCCAACCTGCTGAGACAGTTATCCATTCTCAGAAAATACCTAAGAGAAAAGAGACGGTGGGGGCAGCTGGGGGAGAAAAAGAAAAGATGAGAAATGGCTCCCATCAGCAGCATTACCTATTGTTTGAATCACTGGAATCTCCTTCTCCTCCCCTGGTTCCATCTTTCCACTTTAAAGGAAAATGCTTGCGGTAGGATTAGGCTAACTTTCCTATTTAATAGAAGAAAAAAGAAGAAACAAAGCAGAAGCACCAAATGCATAACAATGATGACCTTCAAATTGCTAAGCTTAGAGCTCTGGCCTTTGCTCTGTGCTTGTAGCAATCTCTCAATAACTGATTAAAGGATTAACCAGCCAATTTGTTCAAAAGAACACAAGATTTATATACTTATAAGGTCCAGGAAGACATACACCTGAATTAGCATAACAATAACCTACATCAGAGGAGTCAGACAGAAAAGTAATTCATATTTATAGTTTGAATGTTAAAACTAACTATAAAGTAGAAAATGGAGTCTACCTTTTCACTAGCTCCCACAGCATTAAAAAGTGAGAGTTGGTTTTATCTGTTCTTCTCCAACAAACAGGTCTAATTAGAAATGAAAAGCATGCATCAATCGCATGCAGATTAATGACTGACAGATCTACACAGGTCTTATCTAGGGATCTTAAAGAGATTCCGTCTGACTTTAACTGGCAGGAAAAACAAAAAAAGGTGAATTCCCAGCTGCAACAGAGCAGAGAGGATGTCAGGCATTACCCAGGGTTCCAAAGAAGGTGAGCCAGGACTGGGCTGGAAGGGTGTCATTAAGAGCTGTGAGCTAAAAAAAAAAAAAAAAAAAAAAAAAAAAAAAAAAGAGCTGTGAGCTCACCCTGGGGAGGCAGGTGCTAGACAAACAGCCTAATCCCAGGCTTTTGGTTTTAATCTGTCCCCACCCTCTGCAGTGCAGAATTGTTTACTCAGAAGGAAAAGAATCCCATTCTCTGTGTCAGTACAAGGGAAACACGCCCTCTCCCTCTCCTGGAGGGTGAGATGAGTGGGTTCAGGTATGGGAACTGGTGTGTTGGTCCCAAAAGAGTCTTCCGGAGCAAGTCACTGCAGGCAGACATGCCCCTGGGAACAGGCAGCCAGCTTCAGGCTAATCTGTCTGCCAAAGACTGAGAGTCCTCATACCGAGATGAAAGGACTGGAGAGAACCTACCCCCATGACTCCTGACCTGCTTCTAATTCCACCTTGTGAGGACTGACTCTGGCTGCAGGTTCTAATCCCTAGGCAGGGTTTAGAAAAGGAAGTGAGGAAACAAATGAGTACTTAGGATTTTAGTATCAGAGAGTATGACTGGATGCTAAAAGAGCATCCCAGAAGCAAGCAAAGGGAAAGCATGAATCTGATTTTATCAGGTGTGCCTGACTTGCCTCTGGGCTAGGAGATGTTTTACCCATTCCCCTCTCTTCCTCCATCTTCTCAGACAAGAGAGTAAGTTAGCCAGCCCTTGAAAGTATCCGGCTCTTTGGGACCCCATGGAGTGTAGCCTACCGGGCTCCTCTGTCCATGGAATTTTCCAGGCAAGAGTACTGGAGTGGGTTACCATTCCCTTCTCCAGGGGCTCTTCCTGACCCAGGGATTGAACTCAAGTCTCCCACATTGCAGGCAGATTCTTTACCATCTGAGCCACCAGGGAAACCCAATTGATTTAAATTGGCTCCTCAAGAAGATCTCCATCACAGGATTTCATCCTCCCTCTCTGCCTTACCAAGCCTTGCCCCAATGCCTTCACTTCCTTCAGAAGTCAAGTTCCCATCTCCACTCAGCTACTCCAAGCTCGTTGGTCCTGCCTGTGCTTCCCCATTCTTTCCCAGAACCCACCCCCACGACTCTGCCATGCACCCTTCATCTCCCAAAGCCTTCCTCAGGGTCACCTCTATGGAGAAACCTTTCCGGAAATTTCTACCCGACTCTACTGCAGTTACTTAGCAGCCCCCCTGAGCAGCTGTGCATTCATCTGACTTTGGGTTAGGTTGGGTTGTTTTACTGTGTCTTTATGAGTGAGTATTTTGTATGAGTCCCGTGTTGTGAGTATGAGTGTCGAGTGCCTCCTCATAGAGTCTCCACCATACACTCCTCACACAAGGCGCCTTACTATGCTCCGAACTTCCTCAGCCTCCAGCACTGAGCACTGCAGGGCCATAAACTTATAGCACCAGCCAGTCTGTCTGGGCCTAAGTGGGGAGATCAGGGGCACCCAGAGACACAGAAATTCAGTTAATAACATGCTCAACACAGTCAAGTTCATCACCTAATTTCAGCCACTAATCCACATGTATGAAGTGAACACAACTGACTGAGCTTTTGCTGTTGTCTTTGGTTTAGTTCTGATGGACACATGCAAACCACATTGTTATACCATACTAATTCCTAATTTTTCTTTTTAATCACATTTGAATCATCTTTTGTGCTATCAAGACATGGGTCTGCAGTATGGTACTGGCACAAAGACAGAAATATACATCAATGGAACAAAATAGAAAGCCCAGAGATAAATCCATGAACCTATGGACACCTTATCTTTGACAAAGGAGGCAAGAATATACAATGCAGAAAAGACAATCTCTTTAAAAAGTGGTGCTAGGAAAACTGGTCAACCACTTGTAAAAGAATGAAACTAGAACACTTTCTAACACCATACACAAAAATAAACTCAAAATGGATTAAAGATCTAAATAAGACCAGAAACTATAAAACTCCTAGTGGAAAACACTCTCTGATGTAAATCATAGTAGGATCCTCTATGACCCACCTCCCAGAGTAATAGAAATAAAAGCAAAAATAAACAAATGGGACCTAATTAAACTTAAAAGCTTTTGCACAATGAAGGAAACTATAAGCAAGGTGAAAAAACAGCCTTCAGAATGGGAGAAAATAATAGCAAATGAAGCAACTGATAAAGAATTAACCTCAAAAATATATAAGCAACTCCTGCAGCTCAATTCCAGAAAAATAAGTGACCCAGTCAAAAAATAGGCCAAAGAACTAAACAGACATTTCTCCAAAGAAGACATACAGATGGCTAACAAACACATGAAAAGATGCTCAACATCACTCATTATCAGAGAAATGCAAATCAAAACCACAATGAGGTACCATCTCACGCCAGTCAGAATGGCTGCTATCAAAAAGTCTACAAACAATAAATGCTGGAGAGGGTGTGGAGAAAAGGGAACCCTCTTATACTGCTGGTGGGAATGCAAACTAGTACAGCTACTATGGAGAACACTGTGGAGATTTCTTAAAAAACTGGAAATAGAACTGCCATACAACCGAGCGATCCCACTTCTGGGCATACACACCGAGGAAACCAGAACTGAAAGAGACACGTGCACCCCAAAGTTCATCGCAGCACTGTTTATAATAGCCAGGACATGGAAGCAACCTAGATGCCCATCAGCAGACGAATGGATAAGAAAGCTATGGTACATAAACACAATGGAATATTACTCAGCTCTTAAAAAGAATGCATTTGAATCAGTTCTAATGAGGTGGATGAAACTGGAGCCTATTATACAGAGCGATGTAAGTCAGAAAGAAAAACACCAATACAGTATATTAACACATATATCTGGAATTTAGAAAGGTGGTAACAATGACCCTATATGCGAGACAGCAAAAGAGACACAGATGTAAAGAACAGACTTTTGGACTCTGTGGGAGAAAGCGAGGGTGGGATGATTTGAGAGAACAGCATTGAAACATGTATATTATCATATGTGAAATAAATCGCCAGTCCCGGTTCGATGCATGAGACAGGGTGCTCAGGGCTGGTGCACTGGGATGACCGTGAGGGATGGGAGGTGGGAGGGGAGTTCAGGATGGGGAACACATGTACACCCATGGCTGATTCATGTCAATGTATGGCAAAAACCACCACAATATTGTAAAGCAATTAGCCTCCAATTAAAAAAAAAAAAGACACGGGCTTGTAAGTATAGGAATCTCAATCTCTCAAACCACAATGCAGTGACATCACCTAACAGGGGAATTTTTTCTATCAGACATGAGATGTATTCCCATGATGTACAATTAAGTTCTCTTTATTTTTACATTAAGCAAATCATCAGTCATCTTTCTAAGCAAAAATAAAAAGTATACTAATTTGAAAATTTAGGAAAATCAAGAGCATGTGGTCACCACATAGAGCAAAGAAATTGTGTTTAATTCCAGTAATTGTTTCAGCGCTAGAAGTCATGGCCATCTAGAAAAAATGTCCAGTGAATGGGAAATAAGATTCTGGGATTAGCAAATGAGGCACTCATAGATTTGTTTATTCTGAGTCTCTGACCTGACCCATTTGCCACAGAAGGAAAACATGAAAGTGTGTGTCTTTTGGAATGAATTCTTGGCACCCCATCAAAACTAACCCAAACACCAAGGAGGCTTGAGACTGCCTGACTGTCTGAGAGTGGACCAGAGCCAGCTGAGGGGACAACTAGAAACAAATTCAGAACTTCAGTGAAGGGGAAATAAGCGAAGGGGATGGCGGAGGTATAGGAGGGGGCCAAAAAGGCATCAAGGTTAACTTAGACAAAGATTAGGCTCAGTGGCTCTCATCATCACAGATGTCAGAATTCCACCAGGGGCTTTAAAATACAATAGCCAAAATGGATCATTTTGTTTGTTTGTGTGTGTGTGTGTGCCAATCAATGTGATTCCCCAGTAGAACTGCTTTTCAAACCATCACAAAAGTGAAAAAGGTTCTCAATCCCACTTCCTCTTTTTGCTCCCCAACCTCTTAGAACTAAGTTACCAAACAGGTTACTCACACAGCAACCTCAATCTCAAGAGTTAACTTGATGGAAGTATTTGTTTTTTGTCTCGTCTCAGACACAAATGCATTTGGTTTTTATAAGGCAGCAGAGGAGGGGTTCTGAGAAAATATATTCATGATTTACAATGTGAAACCATTTTACTGATCATTTTCTAGTATGAGGATGAAAGAGATTAACTGGCATGAAGCAATTTCCAAGGTCAGCTCACTGACTTTTCATTGATGGACAAACCATATTCCTGGCATCAGAAAATTTTAAAGCTAGACAGGGCATTGGAGATCATTTTACCAATTTCCACATTTTCCAGATGAGGAACCAAAATCAGAGATCATCAGCAATTTTCACAAGGTGACATAGTGTTACTGGCAAAGCCAAAACTAAAGTAAAGATCACCAGACTCAACATACAGATTCAGCTATATCTGGTTACCTTCTTCCTATTAGCTGACAGGTCATCCTGACAAATCATCTCTAAGGAAATCTCAGGGGCCATTGTCTTGAAGAACACAGCCTGGTTGACAGCTACTTCAGTCTTACAAAAGTCCCACCAACCTCAGCATTCCCAGTTAAATTAGCAGTTTGACAATTTCTCTTCATGAAGGTACAGGTATCTTTAATAGCTGAAGTTATTCATTTCAGCCTCAAATAAAAGCAGATTAATTATTTTTCTAAACACTAATATTATGAAAGAACCCACCTATGGAGCACCCCCTACCACCAAGAAAGCCTCACAAATTTCTAGAAAGCCATAAGCTTACACCAAGTATCTCTAGGACAAAAAAAAAAAGAAACCAATTCCTAGAGAATGCATGCATACTAAATTAAGCATTTGAAATCAATTTTTTACAAATATTGATCAACTTAGACAAAACACATCTTCAAAATCATCTAATGGTTTATGACCCTGGGTATGTCATTTCTAAAATAATTTTTCAATGTTTAATTCAGTTTACTATAAAAGGACAACTTCATTACTTAAAGGAAAGGATGAGCCATAGCTATAAGGCATTCAGGCTCTTCGGTTGCTTGAATGTCCCAGCTTTTCTGTGCTCACCAGTGCTATCCTGCCACCCACACATTTCCTGAGCCTGGACGACAACCAGCTGCCACTTAACCCTGCGTTAAACATTGGTGGTAAATGCTGAAATTCCACGGCTCTCTTTCTTATGTTGTTATTTGAGCAAAAAGACAGCTGCTCACTGTTACACTCAAGACAGCCATTATCTATGGCTCCATGCAGTTCTCTCCAGCACACACGAGCACTTGGCCTGCAATGGTTAGAGCAAGCTAAAATTCCACTCCATGGACCATGGTCCTGCACGTCAACAGCCCATCTTCTTCACACTTTTCCATGATTTCCTCCTCTCAGTCCCATTTCCCTGTAGCCCTATCTGCCTCTCTGTTTTTATTTCTTGAAAGAGGAGTAATGAAAGGGAAGTTACAAAGGACAACAGAGGGTACATGAGTACAGTGAGCTTGGCTGTTCAAGTTCTCTGTAACACTCATTGGACAGGATTTGTGATCTCTGGATTGTTGAAACTTATAGGTGTGTGTGTGTGCCCATGTGTGTGTGAGTGTTATGCATTCGTTGATGGTCTCAAAGACTTGACACATTCAATGTATTGGGTGAAGAATTGTTAAGCTGAATGGAATGCAGTAGGATTTTCATTCATTTATTTTGGGCTAAGGTGACCAGATACATCCTTTTCCAGTTTGTATTAATATTTCTCTGGACATTTTAGTAACTAACTCAAGAAACTACTTCCTCGTTGTTCTCATGCTGCAAATCCGTATTGTAACATAAAGGGAGAAGGAAGAGGAAAATCCAACTAAAAGGGATAGAGCTAGAGAAAATAAAAGTGGGAAGAAACGAAACATATAATAGGAAAAGAATGGACCAGAATTCAAGTTGCTTGTTTGTAATGTAAGATTTGACTAACTCTTTGAGACTCAATTTCCTTTTCTCTAAAAAATGGAGATATGACATCTGACTAACAGTGTTGGTGTGATAGTCTACACAAAATGGCTTTAAATACTATAAAACACAAACAAATTTAAGCAATATTTGTTATACCGGTCCAATGGTTGAAAATATGGTGAAACTGCCTAGGTTCATCTAATCCTAACTTTGCTTCTTCTTATTGTATGTCTTTGGACAAATATGTTAATCTATCTGAATCTGATTACATTAATCTATAAAATGGAATAATTATAGTAACCACTTCTCATAGGGTTTTTTAAAAAAAAAAACTGAGGCAATCCATGCCATACACCTAATGCAGGGCTAAAAATACTTATAAAGTATTCAGAACTGTTAGTTATTTTTAATCATTATTATTATTGTAATAACTTAATAATAATATTAAAAAGTGCCTTGTTCTAGATAGTATATATATCACTATATATGTTTTATTTCAGTTTACATATATATATTATACATGTAATATTTTATATACATATATACACATACACATATATATATATTGCTTAATTGCAGAAAAAGATAACTGCCTCTTGGGTATGGAATCATGGCTCTTGAGGTCTCTTCACCCTAGGACTGCCAGTTCTCTCATGTTGATTCATGTTTTCATGTGAGACACATATTTTCCTATCACAAAATTTCCCCTCTGCCCTACATCCTTCAAAGTCACAAGCTTTCCTTTCCAGGCTAGAGAGAAGGTAAGGACTGGAGGAGGAGATAAGACTATGGCAGCTCTCTGTAACTTCCGGGTGATAACCATCAACAATTCTCCAGACATCAACCAGGTGTCCTACAATTTAGTAAATTCTGACACTATCTTCCTGGAGTTAACAACAGATGCCATGAGTTAAAGGAGCTCAGTTCCACATTATGGCCCTCACTTCAGATGCCAATCACAAGTCCTTGACCACCAGTGAAAGTCACTCAGCTGTGTGACTCTTTGTGACCCCATGGATAGTCCATGGAATTCTCCAGGCCAGAATACTGGAGTGGGTAGCCATTCCCTTCTCCAAGGGATCTTCCGAATCCAGGGATCAAACCCAGGTCTCCCATATTGTAGGTGGATTCTTCACCAGCTGAGCCACCAGGGAAGCCCTTGACCACCAGGACTCCAGACCAATTGCAATAAATCTAGGGTTCCCACAACCCCTACCTTGGATTTGATAATTTGCTGAAACAGCTTAGAAAACTCAGGAAAATACTTACATTTGCTGACTTTATAAAGGGTACAGGTCAGGAATAATCAAATGGAAGAATTGAATAAAGAAAGGTACGGGAGTGGGGCGATGTGGAGCTTCCATGCCGTTTCCAGGTGCACCATCCTACAGCATCTTGATGTGTTCACCAACCCAGAGCTAAAATGATGACCAAACCTGATACCCAACGGAGAGACCTGAATAGCATTGCTCAAGATGTGTTCCCACAAAATACCATCCCTTGGGAAGATCCTATAGAATTGAGAAATACCACATCCTATATTGGCCTCACAGATATTCACATCAACATATGAAGGGCTCTGAGAAGTAAAGAAATTTATATAACTTACCCCAACATTTCCCAACTCAATTAACTATGGATTGTTTGTTTCTGCATTAGCATCTCTCAAGAGAACACAGGTTGTGTGTGTGTGTGTGTGTACATGCGTGTTTGTGCTTAGTCACTCAGTCATGTCTGACTCTTTGCAACCCTATGGACTGTGGCCTGTCAGGCTCCTCTGTCCATGGGATTTTTTAGGCAAGAATATTGGAGTGGATTGCCATTTTCCTTCTCCAGGGGATATTCCCGACCCAGGGATTGAACCTCCGTCTCCTGTGTCTCCTGCACTGTGGGCAAATTCTTTACCCACTGAGCCATCAATTACCCCAAAATTTCCAGACTCAGTTGACCACAGAGTGCTTATTTCTGCACTAACATCTCTCAAGAGAACAAAAGCTAGGAAATGTTAAACTGGAGGACTTCTCTGCCCCTCCAGGTAAAACACACTCCTTTCAAAAAGTCTTTATACACATTATTGAAAACAAAAGAGCCTAACTGATGACATTTCTGGACCAGAATGAGGAATGGGATAGTCAAAGTAGCCAGATAGAGTAACTATCTCAGCACACAGCCTTACAGAAGGCTTTGGAAATATACAGCAGGAGGTGATCGTGATTGTTATTGACCAAGCACTTCAGGCACACAGTAGGATGTCATGTCTCTGTTCTCTTAATGTTAGGTTTACCTTTATGACTTGCTCTGGCCAATTAAATATGAGTGGAAGTATCATGTGACTCTTCCAGAACAAAGTCTTAAAAGCTAGTGTGTAAGCCACCACATCCTTTTACCATTAGCAAGGTGATTGTGGAAGCCTGTGTTGAGATGTAGCTTCCATCAGTCTGATCCTTATGCACTATGATAAGTAGAGCCCCTTTTTTGATCCATGATAGACAAACAACCAGAAAGAGAAATGAATCTTTGTTGTTGTCAGGCAGTTAAGATTTAGGTGTTTTTTGTTATCACAGCCTAACGTATTCTAATGCATATCATCCAGTTGACTACTTACTTTATTCCATTTCCACCTGGCCCTCACCCTGTACTTAGCTCTCTCCATTCCTACTCTTAGCCTCAGATATCATCACTATCCACGGACTGAGTTCACCCCAAACAAAACTGTTTTCTACAAGAATGTTCATAGAGAATCTTACAACACTCAGAAACTCCCATTCAAGGCTTCTCTCACTGTGTAGAGAGAATTAGCCTCAACAGTTTAGAGAGATTCATGCCTAATTTTATTGAAAAGGGAAATCAGTACATTCCCTTTGTAGATGGTGACTGAATAATTCATTGAAAGCTTCATTATCTATAATTGTGATAACACACACTTTCAAATAAAGTATTGCACATATCAAATATCCCTGATACATTTCTGAGCAAATATGTGCACATATGTAATCAGCTGTGGTAATCAACTGCACATCAACAAAGAATCGGAGTGTTTTAGGGGCGTAAAGATGCTGTTACAGTGAACAATCATTCGGCAGTGTGGCTTATTTTAATAGACACATCACTTTAAAATAAGTCTTCACCATCTGCCGCAGCCTCTAATTACAAATGCAACAAGAACATAATTCACAATTGCATCATTAAAAAGTAAGACATAAGGGATTTAATGCATGCCTGTGTCCTTTTTTAATGCAGCAGACGTCTGTTCATCTTTTCTTGTGTTTCAGGAGCAAAATTGGTGGCAAAACTTTCATTCGAGCTGAAATATCCCAAGAATAGTGTTCCAGGAAAGACAACAGGAAATCCATATACGGCTCTGTAGGTGTTAAAAATATTCAGAGGCCATAATCCTATCAATATTAAATTGGCTTTCAACACTGTTTTTCATATGCAAAAAGACACTCTATCTTCAAACTATCTACAGATAAGGAAAAAGTCTATTCAGCAAGAAGTAAGATAAGGCAATTTAAGGCAATTTAATCTAACCAATATAAATAGCTTGGAAATTCACCTCTAGTTAAGGTGTCCATAATAAACTAACCTTTTAGCAGCCTACTGTCCAAATGTGCAAAACTAGCTTACTGTGCCAGGCCTCTGCTTGATGCATGATTACAAGAATATATCTCACTAAAGCACCTTGTTTAAGGTCAATTCTCTATTTTTTCCTCCAGATCAAACTCTAATTAGTCAAAGACTACTGAAGAAAAGAAATGCCAAGACACAAACTGTCAAAATAGGAGCTTGAATTTGCAGTGCTGATACTTTACCTGGAAAACGGGTATCACCACCAGATAGACAAGGTCATGGTTATGATCTTGAGGTCTAAATAACACTTTTATCAAATAAAAAGTCTAATCCATTCAATTTTGTCTTTAAAAATAAAATCATCATCACCATCCTTTAATTTGTAAAAACAGAAAAATAAACATTCATCTTCTTTACTAATTATTATAAGAAACTAAGTAGAACCATGTGGAAGCAAAAAATCATACATATATGTATATATGCTATATATATTCATATTGCCTTCATAATAATCAGAACAAATAGAACTAATAGTTTAATCTATTCCTGGGAAACTTCCTGTCTACCAGCAGCATCATCACAATAGTTGGCTGTTTTTTTTTTAAGTAACTATTTTTTGAGATAAGCAAAGAGAAAAATATTCATTACCTCACTAGTATGGTACCACAGCTTGTGCAAAGTTTAGTAATTTCCCCTAAGTAATCTGTTCCACAGAATATGAACAGGTGGCACATATTCCATTCTTTTGCATCATTTGAGATTCAAGACAAATACTCTTACCACAAAGTTATAGTGAAGAAATAAATCATCTGTACTTAACATTAGACCAAGAAATGGCCAACAGTTGCTTAGAATTTCTGACATGAAAAATCCATTAACATCACCCATAACAATGATGGCTTATTATTACTTTTCTGAGAGATTTATTTAGGGTACAAACAGTCAGTTCAGTTGCTCAGTCATGTCTGACTCTTTGCAACCCCATGGACTGCAACATGCCAGGCCTCCCTGTCCATCACCAACTCCCAGAGTTTATTCAAACTCATATCCATTGAGTCGGTGATGCTATCCAACCATCTCATCCTCTGCCGTCCCCTTTTCCTCTCGCCTTCAATCTTTCCCAGCATCAGAGTCTTTTCAAATGAGTCAGCTCTTTGCATCAGGTGGCTAAAGTATTGGAGTTTCAGTTTCAGCATCAGTCCTTCCAATGAATATTGATGACTGATTTCCTTTAGGATGGACTGGTTGGACCTCCTTGCAGTCCAAGGGACTCTCAAGAGTCTTCTCCAACACCACAGGTCAAAAGCATCAATTCTTCTGCACTCAGCTTTCTTTATAGTCCAACTCTCAAATCCATACATGACTACTGGAAAAACCATAGCTATACAAAGCTATACCTAGCTAAACCATAGCTATACCTAGACAGACCTTTGTTGGCAAAGTAATGTCTCTGCTTTTTAATATGCTCTCTAGCTTCGTCATAGCTTTTCTTTCAAGAAGCAAACGCCTTTCAATTTCATGGCTGCAATCACCATCTGCAGTGATTTTGGAGCCCAAAAAAATGTCTCTCAGTTTCCACTGTTTTCCCATCTATTTGCCATGAAGAGATGGGACCCGATACCATGATCTTAGTTTTCTAAATGTTTAGTTTTAAGCCAAATTTTTCACTCTCCTCTTTCGCTTTCATTAAGAGGCTCTTTAGTGCTTCTCCGTTTTCTGCCATAAGGGTGGTGTCCTCTGCATATCTGAGGTTATTGATATTTCTCCTGGCAATCTTGATTTCAGCTTGTGCTTCATCCAGCCCAGCGTTTCTCATAATGTACTCTGCATATAAGTTAAATAAGCAGGGTGACAATATACACCCTTGACTTACTCCTTTCCTGATTTGGAACCAGTCTGTTGTTCCATGTCCAATTCTAACTGTTGCTTCCTGACCTGCATACAGATTTCTCAACAGGCAGGTCAGGTGGTCTGGTATTCCCATCTCTTGAAGAATTTTCTGCAGTTTGTTGTGATCCACACAGTCAAAGGCTTTGGCATATTCAATTAAGCAGAAATAGATGTTTTTCTAGAACTCTCTTGCTTTTTTGATGATACAACGGTTGTTGGCAATTTAATTTCTTGTTCCTCTGTCTTTTCTAAATCCAGCTTGAATATCTGGAAGTTCTCGGTTCACGTACTGTTGAAGTCTGGGTTGGAGAATTTTGAGCATTACTTTACTAGTGTGTGAGATGAGTGCAATTGTGCGGTAGTTTGGGCATTCTTTGGCATAGTCTTTCTTTGAGATTGGAATGAAAAGTGACCTTTTCTGTCCTTTATTGTGCCCATGAAATGTTCCCTTGGTATCTCTAATTTTCTTGAAGAGATCTCTAGTCTTTCCCATTCTATTGTTTTCCTCTATTTCTTTGCATAGATCACTGAGGCAGGCTTTCTTATCTCTCTGTGCTATTCTTTGGAACGCCTCATTCAAGTAGATATATCTTTATCTCCTTTGCCTTTAGCTTCTTTTCTTTACACAGGTATTTGTAAGCCCTTCTCAAACAACCATTTTGCCTATTTGCATTTCTTTCTCTTGGGAATGGTCTTGATCCCTGTCTCCTGCACAATGTCATGAACTTCTACCCATAATTCTTCAAGGACTCTGTCTATCAGACCTAATTCCTTGAATATATTTCTCCCTTCCACTGTGTAATCATAAGGGATTTGATTTAGGTCATACCTGAATGGTCTAGTGGTTTTCCCCACTTTCTTCAATTTAAGTCTGAATGTGGCAATAAGGAGTACATTATATGAGCCACAGTCAGCTCCTAGTCTTGTTTTTGCTGACTGTATAGAGCTTCTCCATCTTTGGCTGCAAAGAATATAATCAATCTGACTTTGATATTGACCATCTAGGGATGTCCATGTGTAGAGTCTTTTCTTGTGTTGTTGGAAGAGGGTGTTTGCTATGACCAGTGTGTTTTCTTGGCAAGACTTTATTAGCCTTTGCCCTGCTTCATTCTGTACTCCAAGGCCAAATTTGCCTGTTACTCCAGGTATTTCTTGACTTCCTACTTTTGCATTCCAGTCCCCTATAATGAAAAGGACATCTTTTTGAGGTGTTAATTCTAGAAGGTCTTATAGGTCTTCATAGAACTGTTCAACTTCAGCTTCTTCAGCATTATTGGTCAGGCATAGACTTGGATTACTGTGATATTGAATGGTTTGCCATGGAAATGAAGAGAGATTATTCTTTTGTTTTTGAGATTGCATCCAAGTACTGCATTTCAGACTCTTTTGTTGACTATGTTGGCTACTCCACTTCTTCTAAGGGATTCCTGCCCACAGTAGTAGATATAATGGTCATCTGAGTTCAATTCACCCATTCCAATCCATTTTAGTTCACTGAGTCCTAAAATGTTGACATTCACTCTTGCCATCTCCTGTTTGACCACTTCCAATTTGCCTTGATTCATGGACCTAACATTCCAGGTTCCTATGCAATATTGCTCTTTACAGCCTCGAACTTTACTTCCATCACAGGCGTATCCACAACTGGATGTTTGTTTTTGCTTTGACTCCATCTCTTCAGTCTTTCTGCAGTTATTTCTCCACTGATCTCCGATACTATATTGGGCACCTACCGACCTGGGGAGATCATCTTTCAGTGTGCTATCTTTCTGCCTTTTCATACTGTTCATGGGGTTCTCAAGGCAAGAATAGTGAAGTGGTTTGCCATTCCCTTCTCCAGTGGACCACATTTTGTCAGAACTCTCCACCATGACCCGTCTGTCTTGGGTGGCCCTACAGTACTTGGATGTTTATAGTTTATTTACCTGTTTATAGTTTATTTACCCTGTTATTTACCTGGGGTCAAACTATGGTGAAGGTAATGAAGACAATGGCGACCTCCTTCAAAAGGTCCCATGCACACACTGCTACACTCAGCGCCCCCAACCCTGCAGCAGGCCACTGCCTACCCACACCTCCGCCAGAGACTCCTGGACACTCACAGGCAAGTCTGGGTCAGTCTCTTGTGGGGTCACTGCTTCTTTCTCCTGGGTTGCAGTGCACACAAGGTTCTGTTTGTGCCCTCCAAGAGTCTGTTTCCCAGTCCTGTGTAAGTTCTGGCAGCTCTATGGTGTGGTTAATGACAACCTCCTCCAAGAGGGCTTATGCCATACCCAGGTCTGCTGCACCCAGAGCCCCTGCCCCTGTGCCAGGCCACTGCTGACCTGTGCCTCCACAGGAGACGCTCAAACACGGTTCTGTCTCAGTCTCTGTGGGGTCTCTGGGTCCTGGCGCACACGAGGTTTGTTTGAGCCCTCTGAGCGTCTCTGGCAGGAATGGAGTTTGATTCTAAATGCAATTTCGCCCCTCCTACCATCTTGCTGGGGTTTATCTGCCCTTGGACATGGGGTATCTCCTCACAGTCACTTCAGTGCCACATAGCCACTGCTCCAGCACCGTGCAGCCGCACTCACTGCTATATTCAATCTCCTAGCATTTCCCAGCATCTCAATGAACTCAGTGACTTGGAAACAACCTAGAATTCCCTTTCAAGTTATCTTTAATCTACAGCTTCCCTCCACTTACTACATTTCTTTGCTTCTTTTTTCTTGCATGTCATGGCCCCTTCTTTATAATTACTGCAACCCCCAGGATGCACACACACTGCAAGCAGAGTCAGAGTAGCTCTCCCACTCATCGGGGAGGGCAGTCTCAGCCTGTTGTTGACAGCTGCCATCTTGTCTTTCATTCACACTAACAACCTCCCTGTCCCAATGAGAGCCACTCCCAACCCTCCGGTGTGCTCAAGGGGAACTTCCTTTCCACTCAGTCTCTCTCTCCATCTTTATGGTACAATCCTTTATTACCGGTTATAGCCCTAGAATTCAGTGCAACAACAAGTCACATAATTTTCATCCTTTTGTTACCCTGTATAAGGCTCTCATCAAAGATTCTTCACCTGCATACCCTATATGTTTTCTCTCATAAAACCAGCAGTTACACTTTTGCTATCACAATGAATCATTTTCACTTCCTTAATCCTGACATTATTTCCCCTTTGGAGGAAAACTTCTATTGTTCCTAAATTTAAGCCAATATCGTTAATAGTCTTCACAATGACCAATTTATTCACAAAATTCCACATACATAAAACCGATTTCTAAAAGATAGTAGCATTGCAAGACCTAGGTCATAAGAGTATGACAATTTTTAAAACATTTAAATGAAACTAAAAATTTTGAGTACTAAGATATAAAGTGACCTCTCAATAAGGCTATATTGTTCTGTTTCCTAAATAGCATAATTTTACTTTCTCACCAAAGAGTAAAATAGAATTTTTTGAAGTCATAGAATCATAGAAATATGAGCCTAAAGGAATATTCCAGAGTGCCAAAATTCCCCATTCATCTTTATGTCTTCAGTCAGAAAGAAATGTACTTAAACCACCTCAGAATGATAATTCTCTACAATACTTTCTTCCAGAAACTTCAGAGAGGTCTCCCCAGCACTCCCCTAACACACACACACACACACACACACACCTATACTCTACCCTCCCAACCTCCTCTCCCTCACCATTCTGCCTGCTGGTAATGCTTTTTAGGGCCTCCCAGTCCACTTTCCACAGGAAGTTCTTTCTAAACTCCCCATTTTATGTCAGTGGAAAAAGAGAACATCTGTCCATTCTTTGGTACAATAAATCACCTTTCCTGTACTTTAAGATATATTGAGTTCCTCCAGCCATATCCTCCCTTGATCAAATAATGTAAATGCTTTTATTTTGTCATTGTTTTTGTTTTACTGATATTACTGGGTCAACATCAATCTTTTCTTTGGAAATTTTATAAAAATGTTTTTTAAATCAGTTTGGTTTTTTTTGTTTTTTTTGGTTTTTTTTTTTTGGCCATATCCAATTTTAACAGTTATGGCTTCTGCCATTTTGAGTTTTTTCTTTCTATGAAGTTCAATTTTCCCAGATCAAATTTTGCACATCTAAATTTTGTCAAGAAGATTTAATTTTGCCATCAATTTTCTAGCCAAGAACAAATTCAACTATAAGCTGTTTTTGTCACTGTCAGTTCTATTTTGTTGCCATCAGTTCTACAAGTAATAGCCATTATGAATTTGATAAGAGAAAGATAGCTTGTATTTATTTCTTAGCTAACCCATGAGAAAACTGTCAGCAGTTTTTGTGAGACAGAAATAAAGGTAAAAAGCAGAATATAAATAAGAGGGAGACAGAAGACAAGCAGAGAGATTCCCAAGGAGGGAGAAACAAAGATCTACAGTGAGTGAAGCCAAGAGAGAAACTACAGCATTTTTATTGCATTAACAGCTCAGCCCCCAAATACATGGCATTGTCAAAATGTTCTTCATCCAGTGTGGTGGAATCTATGCACACAGCTTTGTTATAGTTTCTATCCAGTTTCATGAAATTGTATTTTAAGTTATAAGGACTGAATATGAACATGGTAGTCTCCTAAGGGTTTTATCAGTGCTCTGTGAAAAGGAAAGGTTTGGCCACAGTTTGTTCAGTCATCCAGTTGTTCATTCATTCGTTCACTAAATAAATGAGATGCTCAGCCCATAATGTGCCAGCTACAGTGCTCAGGATTGACGACGCAGGAATATGAGGATGACTTTCATCTTCAGTCTTGTTGGAGGAAGTCATCTTTTGTGAGTGTATGACAGATCCCTATTTGCTTGCTGGCTGTCAGTTCCTAGAGGCCACCTGAATTATTTGCCACATGGCTCTTTCCATTTTTAAGCCAACAATGGTACAGTGATTCTTCCTAGTATACTGAACCTCAGTATTCTTCTTTCTGACTCCTTCATGTAGATTTTAAAAATTTATTATTAACTTGGCCCACTTGAGTGATCTCTTTTGAAGCCATATATCATAACCTAATCAAGGAAGTTATATTCTATTATAGTCATCTTGAATATATCAAAATTAATATATTACAATTGTATATTTTTATCTTACTTTGTGCATGTGTGCTCAGTCATTCAGTCATGTCCAGCTCTTTCCAATCCTGCGAACTATAAGCCATCAGGCTCCTCCGTCCATGGAATTTTCCAGACAGGAATACTGGAGTGGGTTGCCATTGCCTACCTCGGGGGAGCAACACCTATAATTATCATTGTAAATATATGTCTTGAACTATGAAAATCATTGAATGATAGTCATAAATGTAAACAAAATGTTTATTTTAAATAAAATTAAAATCTAAATGTTTGAGATAAATATTGGAATACTAAGGTCAGAAACATTATTTCCACTACTTAGTTTTCCACCAAACTGGTTTTTAATTCAGTATATATATATGTATATATATATATATATATAAATGCCATATTTCATATTAACAATCTAGGGTTACTTTTTTTAATCTGCTTGAGAAATAATTGGAGATCTGCTCTTGCTCAGAGTTCCTGAAACATAATTTTCCCTACTGGTCTAACCCAGTATGAAAAGCCCTGAGGAATATTTCAGCAACAAAGGCCTTTTCCCACCAAACACAGGAAGAAAACTAACTTCATTTCCTCCTGTTCCTTCCTGCCACAAATCTACCTTCATATCAGAAGATAAACTGACCCCCAAACACAGGTGTAATTCAATATTCTATTTCAAATGCCATCTGATTTGAAACCCAAGTAATTAACAGCTCACTAGGGACCCTATTGAAATAAAAACAACTTTGATCCCATTCCCAAATCTCTTGCCAAATGGATGGGCAGTTCAAACCCCTCTGCTTTTGCATGATTTGAAATGAATAACTATATCAGAAAGAATGCTGTATATGGGAGTGCCAGCTATAAGGAGGGTGTGTTTTTCAATTTGATTATCAGAGAAACAAATCTGAGTCTTGGGAAGGGATAAGTACTGACATGCACAGTTGTTCTCCACCCATAACTAAGCCAGCATCTTGGTGCTCTGGAAGAATAGGAGTATATGAGATGTAATGTATCTTAAGGGATAAAGTTCTAATTCTCTTATTATACTCTAGAAAAAACATATATTTTATTCCTAACATTTTAATATACAGAGAACAGAATATTCTGTTCCAGAGGACGACCGTATACAAACTACAAACTAAACATACACAACAAGATGTGCTGTGCTTAGTCGCTCAGCTGTGTCTGACTCTTTGCAACCCCATGGACTGTAGCCCACCAGGCTCCTCTGTCCGTGGGGATTATCCAGGCAAAAATGCTGGAGTGGGTTGCCGTTTGCTCCTCCAGGGGATCTTGCTAACCCAGGGATAAAACCCAGGTCTCCGGCACTGCAGGCAGATTGTTTACCATCTGAGGCACCAGACAAGCCCATAGAACAGGACAGTTTACAGTAATTTGTCCTCTTGTTTCAATGCTTTGATTATCCATAGTAGTTTACATAGTGTAATCCAAACAACATAACAGCCTTATTTACAGAAGTCTCTTGGATGAGGCTAAGGTCCCTGATGGATCACCTAGATAGAGATAAACATGAACATGTAACTACTGGTCATTGGTACCTATAATACAACAAAAGTGGTCACTTGTTGAACTGCTACTTTCTGCCAGGAACTGTGCTATTGACCTCAGACTCCTTTCCTCTGAGCTCGTCTCTTTGCCGCTGCCTCAGGTGGGACCCTCCTCCCACCCCAAGTTATAGCGCTAGGATAAGAGTCAGGAATCTAGTTTTTTAATTTTAGCTCTGCCACTTTTTAGTCTGTGACCTTGCACATTGCCCTCTCTGATTATTAATTTCTTCTGCTACAAAATGGAAATAATAAAACTTACTCCAAAAAAACCACTGTGGGGGTGAATTAAACATTTTAAGTATAAAATATTTTTAACAGTGATGTTCTACATGAGTATAGTACATAATTGGCATCAATTATTATTTGTTCAGTTCAGTTCAGTCGCTCAGTCATGTCCGACTCTTTGTGACCCCATGAACCACAGCACACCAGGCTTCTCTGTCCATCATCAACTCCCGGCGTCCACCCAAACCCATGTCTATTGAGTCAGTGATGCCATCCAACCATCTCATCCTCTGTTGTTCCCTTCTCCTCCTGCCCCCAGTCCCTCCCAGCAACAGGGTTTTTCCAATGAGTCAACTCTTCGCATGAGGTGGCCAAAGTATTGGAGTTTCAGCTTCAGCATCAGTCCTGCCAATGAACACCTAGGACTGATCTCCTTTAGGATGGACTGGTTGGATCTCCTTGCAGTCCAAGGGACTCTCAAGAGTCTTCTCCAACACCGCAGTTCAAAAGCATCAATTTTTCGGTGCTCAGCTTTCTTCATAGTCCAACTCTCATATCCATACATGACCACTGGAAAAACCATAGCCTTAACTAGACAGACCTTTGTTGGCAAAGTAATGTCTCTGCTTTTTAATGTGCTGTCTAGGTTGGTCATAACTTTCCTTCCAAGGAGTAAGTGTCTTTTAATTTCATGGCTGCAATCACCATCTGCAGTGATTTTGGAGCCCAGAAAAATAAAGTCAGCCACTGTTTCCACTGTTTCTCCATCTATTTGCCATGAAGTGATGGGACCAGATGCCATGATCTTAGTTTTCTGAATGTTGAGCTTTAAGCCAGGTTTTTCAGTCTCCTCTTTCACTTTCACCAAGAGGCTCATTAGTTCTTCTTCACTTTCTGCCATAAGGGTAGTGTCATCTGCATATCTGAGGTTATTGATATTTCTCCCGGCAATCTTGATTCCAGCTTGTGCTTCCTCCAGCCCAGCGTTTCTCATGATGTACTCTGCATAGAAGTTAAATAAGCAGGGTGACAATATACAGCCTTGACGTACTCCTTTTCCTATTTGGAACCAGTCTGTTGTTCCAAGTCCAGTTCTAACTGTTGCTTCCTGACCTGCAAATTTCCACTCAGTGAGATAGATACTTTACAAACATTTTCTCCAATCCCCACACAACCTGAAGAGTAAGTATTATGCACATTTCCCAGAGAAAGAAATGGATGTACAGAGAGGAGAAATATCTTGCCTGAAATTTAGTTATAGTGAAAATTTTCTATTAATGATGGCAAAACATTCTAGAGATTATACCAGCAAAAGATAAGTTCAGTTAGAAATACCTATTGTCTTCCATGGTTTTATAAGTTCCTGGAAATAACATGCAAATATTGCATATATATGATCACAATATGTATATACAAAAGAAATGCACATCTTTAATAAATACATTGTTTCCTGATATTTACAATACTACCAATACATGGAGACAATCTAAATGTCCATCAACAGAGGAATGGAAAAAGATGTGGATACTCAGCCATAAAGAAAGAATGAAATAATGCCATTTGCAGCAACATGGATGGACCTAGAGATTACCAACCTAAGTGAAGTAAGTCAGAAAGAAAAAGACAAATACTGTATGGTATCACTTAGATGTGGAATCTAAAATATGACACAAATGAACTTATCTACAAAATAGAAACAGACTCACAGACATAGAGAACAGACTTGTGGTTGCCAAGGGGAAAGGGTAGGACAGGGATGGATTGAGAGTTCTGACTTAGCAGATACAAACTATTATATACAGAACAGATAAACAGCCAGATCCTACTATATAGTACAGGGGACCATATTCAAGATCCTGTGAAAACCATAATGGAAAAGCATATGAAAAAGAATGTGTGTGTGTTTGTGTAACTGAATCCCTTTGCTGAATGGCAAAAATTAACACCACATTGCAAATCTACTATACTGCAAGAAAATAAATTTTAAAAATACGTTAAGCTGCCAATCACACATAAACAAGGTGAAACTGATGCATAGGGAATGAAAAGTCAGTAAGTAAATTAGCATCTCCCTGTACAGGCATCCCTAGCTTTATCATGCTTCGCAGATAGTGTTTTTTACAAATTGAAGTTTTGTGGCAACCCTGCTCCCTGCAAGTCCATCAGTGTCATTTTCCCAACACATTTGCTCACTCCAGGTTACTGTGTCATGTTTGACGATTCTTACAATATTTCAAACTTTCTCATTATTATTATATTTGTTACTGTGATCTGTGATCCATGAGTTTTGAGGGACTATTGCCAAAAATTACAACTCACGGGAGATGCAAATGATAGCATTTTTAGCAATCCATATTTTTTAATTGAGGTTTTTACATTGTTTTTAGCTATAATGCTATAGCACATGTAGTAGACTATAGTGTAGTATAATCAAAACTTTCATGTGCACTGGGAAACCAAAAACTTCATGTGACTCATGTTATTATGATATTCACTTTATTGCAGTGATCTGGAACCAAATCCACAGTGTCTCCCGGGAATGCCTGTACTCCTTAGAGTCTGTGGAGCCCAATTAAGTAAAATTAGCATGTGCCAAGGTGGATAAGGTGAGTCACTGGGGTTGTAAATTTCCCTAAGGTGTCAAAAGGACAGCAACTCCTGGGTGAGATATGGTACCTTGCCATCTGCTGAGGATATTCATTACTTTCCAAATGGCCTTAGTCTTTTCTAGGCTAGGTAACAGCACAATTGAATTGGGTGATAACTTCTGCCCAATTGTTTCCATGTCCTCTATAGAGTTTAAACAACTTGTTATACTTTCTCCTTCAGAATTCTCAAGGTCTATGCGAGGTGATAGCAAGAAAGAAAATGGAAGGTACAAATAAACTGTATCATACTAGAAGATGCATCTATAGCTATCTAGACTCTTCATGCAATTCTATTAATTTCTAACCATCTGTCTTGGTCGAGAATGATCAGCCTGTGTTGACAGACAAACCCTGAGGTCTTGGTGGCTGAACACAGCAAAAGCTTATTTTCTGCTCATGCAACTAGTTGGAGGAATTCTCCAGAGCAGCTGTCCTGTTTTTCTCTTGTGGCTCTGCCATCACAACATCATCTCAAGCCTCCTAGAATCAACAAAGCAGAAAAGAAAAAGACAAGACCTTTTCAAGACCCATGTCACTTTTGTTCATTGCATTGTCAGGAACTAGTTACACGGCCCTGCCTACCTGCAAGGGGCAGAGAAGTCTCATCTTAAGCTACCCAAGGAGGAAGAGGAGCCAGAAGTAGCATCTCTCATATTATCCCATATGCAAAGGCACTGTGCTGGGGGCTGGAATTCAAGAATAAACTAGACCAGTCCCTGCCCATGAAGGGCTCACATCCTGATAGATGAAACAGGAATGACAGTTCGTGTGTGTGTGTGTGTGTGTGTGTGTGTGTGTGTATGTGTGTTAGGCATGCAGTTGTGTCTGACTCTTTGCAATCCCATGGACTGTAGCTTGCCAGGGTCCTCTGTCCATGGAATTCTGCAGGGTAGAATACTGGAATGGGTAGCCATTCTCTTTTCCAGGGGATCTTTCCAACACAGGGATAGAACCTGGGTCTCCCAGGTCTGAGCCACTAGGGAGGCCCATGACAGAGTTTACCATAAAGCAAAACACACTGTGAATTGTACTCTAATCCAGCAATAAATATGAGGTTTTAAGAGTGCAGCCAAAGGAACAATTAATTACAGCAGTAGTTTTAAGACAAGATTTAACAGAAGTAGCATTTGAGTGGAAATGAAACTAATTTTTACATGTCACTCAAAAAAGTATACTAGTGTGATATCTGAGAAAAGAAAGACAGCATGGGGTGTTGCAGAGCCCACCAAACTCTTTCCCAGAAAATTCCCAGCAGCAGAGAGAATGCGGAGGCACTGGGAAAAAAAATCCCAAAGCTGCCTTACCCCATCTCACCCTTGCGGTGTAACCTGTGTCTATAGCAAAAGTGTGTGCATATAGCGTAGCTCTTTATTTTAGTACAAATAATACCCTCTCTTCCATAATCTCCAAGCAAAATGAACACTGTTACAATCATACTGCCTTGATTTCTTGTACTCTTTATCACAACCTTGTGGGCTCCCTGCAGGCCCCACAGTCTCTCACGTGTAAAGCAATGAATCAGCAACAGCCTAGAACAAAGATCTGACAGCATTGCTCTGACTCTGCCAGAAATGAGCTGTGTGGCTTTTAGAGGAGTCACTTTACTTCTCTGCACCTCAGTTTCCCCACCTGTAAAATGAGATGGTTAGATATACCCTTGTCAAAGTCTCTTTCTGCAATATACGTCTCTGTAATGACAGTGTCTCTGAGCATCTATACACCAGATGGTAAAAGCCCATCAACAGTTGAAGTGGATGCTGTGAATTCATTCCCTAGACCTCTATGCACCAACCTGTAGCGAAAGAGGATGAAAACTGAGAACTATGTTCCTAGACTCTGCTGCAGCGAGAGTTGTGCAAGTAGCACAGATGTACTCAAAGGCAGGAGGGAGGTGGTGGCCACCTGCCTGCTCCTTTTGTCTGCTTTCCTCCTTGCAAGTCTGTTCCAGGACATGTGATGCTTTCTTATAGCCGAGTTCCAGAGTCCACCTCCCAGCATCCTAGGCATCATCAGGAGGCAATCACAAAGTAGCAACAGTGATGGCAGCTTCTTGATTCCAGTTTCCTGATTCCTGGATCATGAATTGGAGATGTGCTCTTAAATACACCAACAGTGGTAGGCCTGGAGGTGAGAACTCTCTACTGGGTCTAGGAGTCATCCCTGAGAATCCAGCCTAGTAGTTCCTGTTCAGGGAACTGTATAAGCACCTTTTTCTCTCTATTAAATGTCCTCCTATTTAAAATATCAGCAAACTTCACAATCTGTGAAGGACAGTAAACTTGAAATAGAATTGCTTCATGGAATGTGTCTGGGACACCTTAGGAGACAACTTAAATCTTCAGAGATCACTCTCATGTCATCAAGAAACATATACAAGGAAGGGCCTTATGAAGGGTTATATAGGACTTTATAGGCCTTATAAAGAAGTGAGGAGAAGAAATCCCCAAGGCAAAGTTCCAAGCAAACTACCCAATCAAAATGAAAAGGAACCATCTACATATAAATAGGTTGAGACTGTAAACAGAAGACAGGGAGTCCTAGACTTGCCCTCCCAGTTCTAAGTCTGTTCCTGAGTAGTTATTAGGAATCCTAGAAAGTGCCTTTCTCATGTTCTGAGCCTTCAGCTGGATATTATATTTCACATCCTAGAATGAGAAGATCCCCAAAGAAGCAGGAGAACTTTTTGTTTCTAGGCATAATAGCTAACTTTAATTTTTTCTTCCAGAAAAAAAGTTTAGAATAAAGAGAATGGTAAAATAGTAGAAAATGGCCAGAAAAAAAAAAAAGAAATGTTATCTCTAAAAACGAGCATGCGTTGAAGAGGGAGACACAGACTCAGTAACGAGTGTGGAAGCACTCAGGAAGAATGCTGGTAATGGGCCACACTGTGCTCCTGAGGCCACAGGAGACGTTATGGGTCTAGACTGCAGACTGCGGTCCGCAGAAACAGAACTGCTGGCCAGTGTCCCAAAGACCCACGTCCTCGTTGAGACTTAGATGACTGGTAGCAAGCGTCTGTTCCCCTGCAGAGCTTGACAGAAGGGAGAGGACACAGCATATCAGATGCAGCAAGAGACTAAGACAGACCCCTGCCCCCTTGCTAGTGACAGTGAATGACCTGGGGCGATGTCCAAAAGATTACAATTCTAGTCTCCCTACATAACCTTCCCAGGAAATATTGTGATGGTTTCCACAAAGAAACTTCTTTGTCTGTCTCTTATTACTCAGGACCTTTTAAATGAGGCTGGTAAGGTACATTCTTCCTCACCCAACTAGCCTCAGGGTTCTACCTGGAAAAGCTGCCTCCCAGAGGAGAGCACTGGCCAGGTCAGGCTGAGGAAGAATTGCAGCTCTTTGACGGGCAGCCACACTGTTTTTGCCTGTGGTCCTTAAGCAGCTCCAGAAGCTTTGCGCATGCCAGGGACCTTGCCGATGAAGGCTCAGAAAAGCTCCTTCCTTCTCTGTCTGGAAGTTTGAATACCATAGGGACTCAAGACAGCTGCAGCTGCTCCAAGTTCCTCCAGGCTCAATGTCCAGCCTTTGATTAGGCTCCTTTCCCAGTTTCCCATCTCTCCATGGAACATTCCTCCACATTCCTAATTATATGACTTTTGGGAACTGTCCCACTTCCATGGGCACAGAAGTAGCCCCCAGCTCTGCACTCCCTCTGGGCTATCTAGAACTCCCCTTTGCAGCCACCTGCCTGTGGACACTGCCAGTGACCTCAACACCTGCCTTGCAGTGGGACCTTAACTCTTTGGGTTCACATAGATATTGGGCTTCCCTGGTGGCTCAGACGGTAAAGAATCTGCCTGCAGTGCGGGAGACCTGGGTTCGATCTGTGGGTTGGGAAGATCCCCTGGAGGAGCGCATGGCAACCCACTCCAGTATTCTTGCCTGGAGAATCCCCATGGACAGAGGAGCCTGGTGGGTTACGGTTCATGGGGTTGCAAAGAGTCGGACATGACTAAGCAGCTAAGTACAGCACAGCAGAAGTTGTCTCAACTCATTTTCCCAAATCCCTCAGGACACAGTATGCCCTCTCAGAGAGGACACTAAGTGGTTCAAAATGGGAAATTCATTTGCGACCCATGCCAAATACCACGACAGAGCAGGGGTGGGGTGCAGGGATGAGCATCTCAAAGTGCTGAGTCCTAGGCACCTGATCATCACTGTGGACAATGGTATAATGGAGGGAAAAAACTGGCAGAGAGTCAGGAGACCTGTGCAAAATCTGGGTTTGGGAAGTCATTTAACCCTTCGCAGGTAGACAGGGTCATGACACTAGGCCCTGCCAACGAGATGAACAAGAGTGACATGGATCACTACTAGGCTGAGGCAATGAAAGAGTCTTATCATTTTCTTCTCTGCTTTGTTGACTGTGGAGGCCTCATGTTAAGATGGCAGAGCCACATGAAGAAAACAAGATAGATGCCTGGAAAGTTGTCCCAACCAGTTGCATGAGCAGGAAATAAATGTATTCAGCCATCAAGACCTCAGGGTTCATTTATTTCCCCAACACAGGCTAATCATTCTTGACTTAGACAGGTGGTCAGTAATTCAAAGAATTGCATCAAGAGTCTAGAGATCTACACATGCATCTTCTAGTAAGACATACCTCCAGTGTGCTTTACAGAAGAAGGTCTTTGTGATAAAGATGGTATTTCTGCATCTACTCAAGATTTCTACTGGGCTCAGACCTTTAATTTGGAGCTCTAGTTTTTCCCACACAGAGAGAAAGTTCCAAAGGGATTCATCACAGACAGACTCAACATGAAACCCTGCCCTTCACAGTCTCCCCATCTTCAACATTAGAAAGGCGGAGAGGGAGTCTCCATGAGCAAAACCTTCCTAATGAGTGCAAAGCAGGTATTAGAGAGAGGTCTGTATTGGAGGGAAGTTTATGTATTCCCACCTGAGACCTGGGCATCTCTTAGAAGCTAAAGAGAGATGGATATTCTGAAAATAAACATAACTAAAACCACTGGGACATCAGATTCCCAACAAAACGGATTCCCAAGACACGGGTTCCCAGTGGAGCCCCATCCTTTCCAGGTAGGCTCCTGCAGCCCCCTTCACTCCCTCCCCCACCTCCTCAGTATCCCCTTCACCTTCCCTCCTTTACTTCTTTCTCCATCTCCTTCTACTGCATTTTCTCTAGGTCTTCCAGGGACTCCTTCTTCCTTCCCATTCCTCCTCCAAGGAGCTGATAAGCCAGTGTTTTGAACTTAGATGACATTAAACACTTGAAAAACAAAATCATTTGCAACAGGAACATTGCCTTCCATGGACTTCTCTTGTTTATTGTTTCTTAACCACACTCAGCGAGAGGAGGTTCTATTTGTTTTGCTGCTTTCCTTTCCTGGAGAAGTATTTAAAGGATCACATGATGCTGTGCACATATAACTATTTGTTGTTGTCTGCCATGTATTCATCTGCTTATTTCTGCCAAATATTCCCAATTCTCAAGAATTGGTTAGTTAACATTCTTCTGCATTAATAAACATCCAGGTCTTCTTGTGTTGATAGAAGCATCGTGTACACATGTAAATAGAGTTTAGAAACTCTATTTCTAAAATGTCTTCTGACTACCCCTTATAATCTGCTCTCAGACAGTCACCTCTTAGTTTTTGACTTACCTGGAGAGGAAACTGAGGAAAAAGGATATTATTTCTATTTCCAGAACTCTTCTGGCATGAAGTTGTTGCTGTTGTTGTTGCTATTTTCTAAACTAACTGCTCTGGGGCTGTTTTTCAAAACTATCCATGAGAAAAACCAAAGGACTGTGATGCATGACAATGGTCATTTCATCGTGAGTCCATGACACCTGAGCAGTTCTGTGATAGGTCAGTAGGACTTTGAGAGACAGCACACCTTTGTCACGTGAAGTTTTGAAACTGAACACTGCAATCCTTTCCTCTCCTCATCATCCCCCAGGGTTTGCATATGTCCATTTGTAACGCCCTTGACAGGGAACATCATCTGACTTAATAGCTGAGGCCAGCAGCAATTTTCACAGTCCAGGAAAAGTCAGACTCCAAGGCATGCAAATTCTGAGTGTAACTAATTCTTATCACAGAAACTTCAGTACTTCAGTCCTCTGTCAAGAGTGTGGGTGTGTGTGCATGTGTGTACACGTGCACACGTGTGTGTGGTATAAAGGTCCACATGTTGCAGAGAAGGAGATTGATATCTCAATTTCTCCCTAGAGAAAACAGCAATGACCACACTAATCAGTACAACTGCAAGTGTCTACACATCAACTCTGAGTTTTCCAAAATTATGTTGTGACTCAATAATTCAGAATACACCAAACTAGTGGATACATATGGATAAATTGTAAGTATAGAGATTACTTCTTACAATGAATGCATTTGTTAGCTCAGTACAGTTTTTGCCTGCCCCAACCTGGTGGCTCAGATGGTAAAGAATCTGCCTGCAATGCAAGAAACCCAGGTTTGATCCTTGGGTGGGGAAGATCCCTTGGAGAAGGGAATGGCTACCCGTTCCAGTATTCTTGCCTGGAGAATCCCATGAACAGAGGAGCCAGGGGGCTATAGTCCATGGGGTCACAAAGATTCGGACATGAATGAGCAACTAACACTTCACTTTCACTTTACTGGTATAGACATAGTTTTTCAATTTAAAGCCATGCAAAGATGTTGAATGCAGCATCTTCTACCACCTGAACTGGCTGTTTCCTAGTAAATTTTTTTTTCTTTCAAATTAACATCTTCCACTGAGCAGAGTTGATTTTGGTTGTGTTGCTCTCTTAAATGGTGCTATTTAGAACACGACTTTGTGTTGATCCACGTGCATCCATCCACAGACTACTTTCATATTTACTGCCTCATCTTTATTTCAGTTCATAAAATAATCTCATGAAGCAGGTACTGCCATCTTCTTCATTACAAAAAAGCTTAATCTGCCAGTTGGTAAAAGTAAGGAACATACCCAGAGCCTCAGAGTGAATTAGAGTAAAGCTGACGCTCCATCCCAGTCTCTCTGAATCCAGCTCTCCTTCCACCCCTCACCAGTCTCCTCCTGAGTAAATGTTATAATGAAACTGTGCTTCTGGCAACAAGGGTGATAAGTAGGAGACCTCAGCCTTCAAATCACCTTGAAGGGCTCTCTCCTCTGCATTCCTTCTCACTAGCTATCAGAGGTGGCCCCATAACCAAGAAATGAGCCAGCACACAACTCAGCAAGACCGTGAACCATCTGAAAGATGATGACAGAGTTTGAGGAGGTGAACAGAAGAGACACTCCCCTCATCCTCACCTCTTGAATCCTCGCAGCCATGATTCACATTTCCAAGGCCACAAGACAAGCCTGAGGTCAGACCTGGAGCCTTCTGCAGAGAAGGCAGGCTAACCTTCCCAAAGTGTAGTCATAAATCTGTAGAAGTCAGAGATCAGGAACAAAAACAAATGTTTTAGTCACTGAATTATCAAATAATCATGCCTGAGGATCTTCTTCCACTCTGAGAAAGCCAGGAGAAATACATTTTCCCCTGCACTTTACCCAGTATCTCAAAACTAATAGTCTCCCTGGCTTGATAATAATTACCATTTATGCATATATCTTTCAAAATATAGGACACAGAAATCAGAGGCATGAACAAGAAAATAAAGAAGCATCTGTTGACAGCTGTATATGAAAAATGAAAAATAAAAAGGAACTGAGGGAAAGAAAAGTCATGTCCTGAAAGATTCAGGGGATGACAGAATATCAGAATGTCACTTGAGATGACGAGTTACTTGTATCTAAGGTTGAGGTGTAAATGCAACTTTCTGCCACCTTCTCCTCACTGTCTGCTACAGAGCTGCCTAGAATTCTCTACAGGCAGGCTACACCCCAGAGTCATTCTATTTGCTCTGAGTCCCAGCTCTTGCCAAAACCCGGGACTTGATGGCAATCCGTAGGAAAGTAAAGCAGTGATCAGTGCTTAATATCGGATGTTACCTGTTAATCTGAGGCTGTCTGATTAAAAGGGACAGAAAATTAAAGTCAGCTGAAAGGTGATGAGCATACAAAATAAGGGGAGTGGAGAAGAGGGTCTGGCTTCAAGGAATGATGGAATGTGGGCATTTACACATTTTCATCCACTCTCATGTTTGTACTCTCTCTGTCTGTGTCTCTATCTTTCTTTCTCTGTCTCTCTCTCCCCTCCCACCTCTTCTTCTCATCATGTGTTGCCCTCACTCCCTCCTTACCGTACATTTTCTCCATGAGTGAGGTTGGGCCAAGCGAGTGCTGGGGAAGGCACAGTTAGACAACTCCAGGTTTGTTCCAGCTCAGCTAGCAACCTAAGAAGAGATAAAAAGTGTTTCCATGTAGAAAACTCTATGCAAAAATTCTCATTGACTTGGTTTGAGTCTCAAACCCATCCTTGGACCAATCACTATAACCATAACCCTAACCCTAACCCAGGGGATGGGGTACTATGATAAAGCAAATCTAGGTCACACAATCACCTCTATGCCCTTGTGGTTAGTGCAGTAGTCTCCCCAATCAGAATTAAATAAAAGTGATCCTGCAACTCCCCCTGCCCTCTCATTAAAAGAGGAAATAATGATACCAGAATTAGGGTTGGATGAAGGAAAACAATAAGTATCTTTTACAAAACACAGCTAAAACATGAGTCTTCCAGATTTTCCAATTCATGCTTCCCAATGGAAAGTAAAGGATTGAAAGACTCCTGTGGATTGAGTCTGCCCTGCATTCAGTATGAATCCATTTTCTTTACCACTAATCAAAGAAAATTTAAGATATTATCCAAGTAGGCTTCTGTTAAGAACTATGCGTTACCAAAGTTTGATAAATCCATGTAAATCAGATTATTCTTCAGTCTACCACTCTACATAAACATCATATGTGGATGCAAAAGGAAGGCAAAACTTTGAATCTATCATGCATCTTTTCATTTAGAAAATGTAGGTGAGCCCTTATTATTATCATATTAATATGCTGCTGCTGCTGCTAAGTCGCTTCAGTCATGTCCAACTCTGTGCGACCCCATAGACGGCAGCCCACCAGTCTACCTGTCCCTGGGATTCTCCAGGCAAGAACACTGGAGTGGGTTGCCATTTCCTTGTCCAATGCATGAAAGTGAAAAGTGAAAATGAACTCGCTCAGTTGTGTCCAATTCTTCGTGATCCCATGGACTGTAGCCAACCAGGCTTCTCCATCCATGGAATTTTTCAGGCAAGAGCACTGGAGTGGGTTGCCATTTCCTTCTCCAATCATATTAATATTTAATTTTATTATATTAATATTATATATATAATATGTTGTTGTTGCTCAGTCTCTAAGTCGTGTCTGACTCTTTGCGACCCCATGGACTGCAACACGCCAGCCCTCCCTGTCCCTCACCATCTCCTGGAGTTCGCCCAAGTTCATTTCCATTGAATTGGTGATGCCATTCAACCATCTCATCCTATACATATTAATAATTAAGGAAGTGTTCTGACTCCCCAGTGCAGTACAGACCAACCAAGCCAGACATAAAGCCAAAATTTGGGGGAGACAGAGAGAAAGGGAGAAAGCAGTTGCTTTCCTTGATCACATTTTTCACAAGCTGTTCTCTGAAACAATTTTAAAGCTAATAAATGAGTTATAAGGCAATAATAAAAATAAAGTAAAAGAGTTAAAGCAAGTTAAAGCAAGACTGTAGGACACAGAAAGAAAGTAATAAGAGGACACCATTGACTTGGTATATTGTTCTCTGGAGAACTCACAGCTCAGATCCCCTGTCCCAGGCCCAGCCTCAGGCCTCACACTCTGTCTTTCTAGTAAGCTGTTTATTTCCTCTGAACCAAGCCTAATTTGGTCCCAGAAAAGTGAAATGGAGCATTAAGACCATTATCTGGTTGCAGGAGGGAGAACACACACAGAAAAGAAAATCTAGGAAAAGTTCTCTTCATGTGAATTGATTGAGATGAGCATTTATTTTTTGTTTCAATTGACCTTGTAATTGTTTCTACTTTCTTTCCCATGAGGTATGTAGAGACATAACCTCCAGGGCTTGTCCATTTACAGAAAGAAAGAACTCAGCGTGGCTCAGGCGCCCTGTATCACTCACCCATGCAGGTCATCCAATTGATTCTCTCGCAGACACGGCCATATGGATTGATTTAGCAGCATTTCACTGGCTGCCTAGAGACACGGCTTGAGTCATCCTGTATAAATTACTTAACTCTCCACCACAAAAAGGAAAAAAAACTATTTTCTTGCACAGCAGTAGCAATTAATGTTCAAAATGTTTATGGAGTTTAATAATATACGGCCCAGCACCAATCTCCATATGCAATACCATTATCTTGAGAGAGGGACTTAGGTGGTGTCATCAGCATACAAGGCATGGATGATTGATTCATCAATAACTAAGCCTGGCCTTATTACAGCAAACAAATTAGACAATGTAGAATATATTGCCATATAGACAGGACTTCCTTTTCTTCAAATATATGTCATAATTGATAGTGGTGACCTTTTGGCAACACTGAGAAATAGCTTGCAATTATCAGGCTCACAGGCTCCCTCTTCTTGGAGTTCCTGCACGCACAAATGGTTGTTCAAGGTTTGGCCCAGCTCAGTGGAGTGGAGCAAGGTCTAGACAACACCTTTTAGACCTTGGAAAGAATTTGCCAGTAAGGTCAATCTCTTCATCTTTCTCATATTTCATTCAGGAGTGATGCAAAAAGGAATGTGGTGAGTCATTGAAATGTATCTATTAACCCATTTCTGTGTGCCAGGCAATGTTCCAAAGCACAGAGTAGAGATCAAAGAATGAGACAGAAGGACCTTTGTCCTCACCACTGGGGATGGAGAATGATAACAAGCACGTAAGCAAATAAATAAATTTGTTTATAAGTTCTGATGTGTAACATGCTGAAGATAAAATAGGATACTCTTGAGTATTTTTAAGTGGCAAACAGATTTTAACAATAGGAGATATTTTATGTATTCAGCATTCATGTGACTAAAGAATCACGAACATAAGCAAGATTTGTTTATTTTTATGGTATTTTACTTTTTCCCCTGAATTCTAAAAATACAATACCAGTTCTGAAGAGGAATGGGCATTGTTTGTAACTTGATCACTGAAAAGATTTAACTCCTTTAAAGTAATGCGATCTTTCACAATAGCCCAGAGTAACCAAAAAACACAAGGATTTCCCAATGCTAAAAACAACAACAACAAAAAACCAACAACAACAACAAAAACAGAGGTCATTCTATATTTTTAAAAACTAGTTGTGAAAAAAAAATAGTACAAGGATGTATCAGAATCACAGGAACAACATACTGTATCCCTGTAGGTTGAACCATGCAAGAACCACAAGTTCTGCACAAATTTTGTTCTCTTGAAATGTTTTCTCTCTGAAATACAATATAGATGATATATACACAGACATGTTGAAGTTTATATTTAGGCCGATTGTCCATAAAAAATATAATCCTTTCAGCTGAAATACATAAAGAGGTGAGGCAAAAATCCTTCTCACATGAATTCTCTGAAATCCTCCTTCAATTTTCCACTCTAATTTTAGACATCAGCTTGCTTCATTTATGCAGGAAGTAAGAATATTTTAACCACAACTGCTGGTTCTCAATCCCTTGGTGGCAGGAAACTAGGACAGTTGGGTTGGTTATGAAATGTATCTCCGTCATAGGTGATTTATCTCTTCTCTGTCTCCCATAACAGTGCCACTCTTCTGTGAATCCCAGTGTCCTTCTTGAGTCATGGGAAAGGAGAAGAGGCATGCACTTGGCAACGGCTAAAAACCCTGGGCACATCCGTCACATTCGTGGGGATGTGATCTGCAAGTCACCATCATTGTGCACATGCATCACAGCTGAAAAACATTCACTCCCTCCAGATGACCCTCCTTGGCTCCAGCTTCTACCTGGAGGCCTCAACCCTGTGGTCCTAGCAACCCCACTTCCCTCTATGTTGTGTTGTGTTAGTTGCTCAGTCATGTCCGACTCTTTGCAATCTCACGGACTGTAGCTCCTCTAGCCCACGGAATTCTCCAGGCAAGAATACTGGAGTCGGTTACCATTCCCTTCTCCAGGAAATCTACCCAACCCAGGGATTGAACCTAGGTCTCCCAAATTGCAAGCAAAATCTTTATTGTCTGAGCCACCAGGGAAACCCACCTCGCCCTAGGGTGGTAGCAATTCCTGCTGTTGCTACTCTCTGATTGGCCTCATTGTTCCCTATCCAGCTTGTCAGCCCTGCCGTCCTCTGTACAAAGAATTAGCTGTATTGGAATGCCTCTGTTTTCAATAATAAGAGCACTTTGCTGTTTTTGTTTGGACAGTAATTGATACCAAGAGTTTGCAAAAAGAATTCAGTTCAGTTTATACTGAGTACCTCCTGTCCCAAGCATTGTGCTACATACCAGGGAAATTATGATACAGAAGACATCATGTCTGCCTCCAAGGAGGTCTAGTTATAGTAACAGATCATTTCAAGATTACAAGGCAAGCACGACAAGGCAGAGGCCCTGGGGCTCTAGAAACAGAGTCTGGTTCTTTACTTAGCTGGATTTGGGGCTTGGAGAAAGCTTCCTAGAGGAGATGATGGTTGAATTATTGAACATTGTGGGATAAGAACCAGCCAGGTGGAAGATGGAAAGACCTTTCAGACAGAGGGGACAGCATGAATAACTGCACGAAAGCATCAAATCAAATGCCCTGTGTTTCTGGGGTTGGGGTCAGGGTGGGGAAAGATGGGGCAGATATAGACAAGAATGTGGTATCACTAGACTTTAGGCATGAAACCAGAGGACAGAAAAGGCAGTCAGAGATAGAAGGCAACTAAGGAGCTTAAATTCCCTTCAATGTACATTTGGGAGTAATTGATGATTTTTTAAATAATGCAACAACATAGTCACATTTACAATTTATAATTTAGATGGATCACTTGGGCCACACAGTTGTAGTAAGCAATAGCTCTATAAAAGCTAGGATAGAGAAAAGAAACAGAAAACATTACTTGAGCCAGATCATTCTAGTAATTCAATTCAACCTACCAGCATCAAGACTCTGGGTGGCAACCACCAAGAGAAGGGTGAAATTGTGAGGACATATCATAAAATGATCCCTTATATTTGTGTGGCCTTTCAAAGTTTACTCAGTAATTTTAAATACCTCTCATGATTCTCATAAAAATTCCATGAGTTAGGTATTAGAATTCCCATTTTTCAGATGAGGAAACCGAGCCTTAGAAGGTAATAGATTATGTTTCCTGACTGCTGAACTTAGTATTTTTCTGCTCCCCATTATGTAATAGGATAAATGGATTTATCAGAAAGTTTAGTTTTCACTAGCTAGAGAAATAATATGGGGACTCTCATAAACACATACATTGGTGCTCGCTTCGGCAGCGCATATACTAAAATTGGAACGATACAGAGAAGATTAGCATGGCCCCTGAGCAAGGATGACACGCAAATTCGTGAAGCGTTTCATATTTAAAAAAAAAAAAAAAAGAGAAAAAAAACAAAAAACACATACATTGGACTATTTTGTAATCAGTGCATAGCCTCTACCAGGCATGGGCTTGTTGCTGTTGTTGTTTAATTATCCATCTCATGGCAGATTCTATTTTCTTCAGGAATTTTCTTCGAGAATCATCATAGGTAATTGAGTCAGCTTCTCTGGATTGGGACTGGCAGAAGACAGTAGGATATAACCAGTAGAAGTTCAAGTAAGACTTTAATTATCCTTCCCCCAACACAACAGAGGTGAGAAGATAGACGATATTACTCTAAAGAAAGTAATCTGACAGGTAGTTGATGAAGAATATACATGGATACCAGAGGATGGCAGAAAATAATTATATATATATATATAACTGAATGACCTTTCAGTCCCTCTACCAGAGGCCTATCAGTCAAGATCCTGGAAATTCAGTCCAGGTTTCATCCTGGGACAGTGATAACAGATTTGTCACCACTGGTAGTAACTCTGCCCTTCAGAGGAGAAGACTGAGGTCTTCCTGGTTTTCTTCAATCATTAAACCTGGCTAATACTGATCCCTTCTCGTAACAAATACTGATAGGGCATCATGATGCTAGCTCTCCATTCCCAGTAGGGGTTAAATGAGAAAGAAGCAATGGGACTGTAAGGAGGCAGAAAATCCGAAACCGCCACAACTCTAATTCCCTATAGAAAACCTGCCTCTCAATTCACTCCTTCCCTTTCCTAGAACTGTTTCTGTTGTTTAGTCACTAAGTCATGTCCAATTCCTTTGCAACCCCTCCTTTGGACTGTAGCCTACCAGGCTCCTCTGTGCCTTGGGATTTCCCAGGCCAAAATACTGGAGTGAGTTGCCATTTCTTTCTTCAAGAGATCTCCCCCACATCCACCCCACCCCCATGATGAGATTGAACCCACATCCCCTACATTGCAGGGCTTCCCTGCTGGCCATCTGCCTGCAACTTTCTTTCTTTCTTTTTTCTCCTACTTTGCAAGTAGATTCTTTACCACTGAGCTAACAGGGAAGCCCTAGGCTCAGATGGTAAAGAATCTGCCTACAAGGCAGAGGCCCTGAGTTCAATCACTGGTTTGGGAAGATCCCCTGGAGAAGGGAGTAGCTGCCCACTCCAGTAATCTTGCCTGGAGAATCCCATGGACAGAGGAGCCTGGCAGGCTACAGCCATGGGGTCACAGAGTCAGACAAGACTGAGAGACTAACATTTTCACTTTCCTGGGATAGTGACTCACATACCAGGAACACACAAACCTTGGCACACTCAGCACCTCCTGAGGTTGGAGCCAAAGATTTACAGACTTATTTCCACCCCTAACAACTCCCATCAGTAACAGTGATTCATTCAGGCAGCCACGATTCTGCCCACATTTGAGAATCACTTTTTGACTTTTATGTGCGTGCATCCAGGCTCCACATCTTTGTCATAAATAAACTCTCTATTATCACAGAAGAGCTGGAAGCTGGGCAGCTCTGAATTGTATCTCTTGCCTCTGGATCACATATGCCTTGAGGATATTTGTGCAAGTTATACTCTAATCACCTATAAGCTCTATAGGCACACAGATCTTTTCTATCTTGTCTACTACTGCAATCCCAGAATCTAGTATAATACATTTGCTGGGACATAAGAGATACTCAATAGATGATAATAGCTAATATTTATTAAACATGTACTGTGTGCCAAGGTACAGTTATAAACATTCCAAGGCACAAACCCATTTAATCCTCAAAGCAACCCTATGAGTTAGTTAGTATTACCTGTATTTATGAGCTTCCCATAAGTGGCACTAGTGGTAAAGAACCCACCTGTCAATGCAAGAGATATAAGAGAACTCGGGTTCGATCCCTGGGTTGGGAAGATCCCCAGGAGAAAGGCATGGCAATGCATTCCAGTATTCTTTCCTGGAGAATCCCATGGACAGAGGAGGCTGGTGGGCTACAGTCCATAGGGTCAAAAAGAGTCAGGCACAACTGAAGTGATTTAGCATGCATGTCTGCATTATAAGATACAGAATCTATAGCACAGAACAGTTATGTAATTTGCCTATCGACATGCAGATCATAAGCAAAAAACAAGAGATTTGGATCCAGGTGGTCTGGTCAAGGAGCTGGTGCTCATGACCATGAAGTTACACTGCCTTCCACTGATTAAGTGACTTGGAACCCAGGTCTATAAGCAGACACTATGCATCCTTTCGCCTTTTTAGCCTACCTCACATGAATCAAATACTGCATTCCATTCAGGTAATGGTCCTTCTTCAAAGGAATTTTACTCTCGTGTTTTGCCAGTGGTTCTCTATCTTGGGAGTAAAAAGATTTCAGTAGCCTAGGCAGCTTCGCTTTCTCTTGCATGAACCTGCAGTTCGCTCTGTCTCCAGATCCCCTGACTATACTCAGCGCTCACATGTTTTCAGAAATAAAACAAGGATCCTGGGCGGCAATCTGTCACTTTTAGCAAAGCCAGAATCTTCTTTCAGGGTGACCATGTATTTCACAAATCTCTCAGTGATTATGTTTGAGCAGGATTCTTATGAAAAAAAAAAAAAAAACGCTTTGGCTTTGAAACCCACCCACTCTTCAAATATCTGTTCCTATTTCTCATGAAAAAAAAACAGAGCGGGAAAGAAATAAAGGCTTTCAGCTTTGGCTGAATTTACACTGAAAGTTTCCTATCTCAGTCGTGCTATGGTCTTTAAATGCACGTGTCTCTTTTATAGTGGTTACCCAGGTGATTTTAGTCTCTCCAGAACATTCACCTTCTGATCCAGGTTTAAAAGAGACGATACCACTAAAAAGCTGCTTTAAACTTGAAAGCAGACCCTCGACTCTCAGAGAAAATGCTTATGAGGAAGAAAAACTATTTTGACCTGGATAGAAACATTTGGGGCTAAAATGGTTATTCCTCTTCAAGAGCCCTGCAAATAGCCAACTTTTCCAGAATTGAAGAGAAAATTCAGAGACATTCTCACTGAATCCTGGACACTTACTCTGTTTTCTAGCAAAGTAGATACTGCGTCATCAGGCATGTAACTGTAGTTTGGTCTCATCAGTTCCCCATGCCATGAGCGAGCCAGCTAGACCCCAAATAACCCAATTGGATATGTTCATAGACCACTCAGCTATAGAATGATAGATATGTAGAACAGGACAGGACCATGCCACAAGAGTCACACCTGCTCCACCTCTAAGGTTTCTCTTCCCCACACTATATCCACTCCTCTAGCAAGTTTTATAGCTCTACTACAAAAATATAGAGGTCCCAAGTCTATCCACTTCTCTCCATCAACACAACTACCCTCCAATCCAAGCTATTGATACCTCTCTCCTATTTAGAAACATCTAACTATGGCTTCTCTGGTTCTGTTCTTTTCCTTTTTAGCAGCTCTACTGAGATGTCATTTACATTCCAGGAATTCACCCATTTAAATTGTAAAACTCAATTTAGTGTTTAGTATAGCCACAGAGTTCAACAACCACCACCACTCTCTAACTTCAGAACATTTATATCACCATAAAAGGAAATCCTAAACTCATTAAAAGTCACTTTCCCACTTTAATCCCACCTTCCCAGCCCCAGGTAACTCCTTGTCTATATTCTGCCTCTGCCTATTTGTGGAATTATACAATACATGCTATTCTGTGACTGGATTCTTAAACATAGCATAATGTTTTTGAGGTTCATCCAAGTTACAGTTTGCATCAGTATTTCACTCCTTTTTACTGTCCAGTGCCATTTGATTATATGGCTGTGCCACAGTTCCTTTTTCAGTTCAGAAGGTGATGGACATTTGAGTTGTTTCCACTTTTTGGCTATTATGAATAATGCTGCTGTGAATATCTGAATGCAAGTTTTTACACAGACATATGCTTTCTTTTATCTTGGGTAGACACCTAGAAACTGAATTGCTAGATCACATGCAACTCTAACTCCACTAACATTTTGAGAAACTACCATACCTTTTTCAAAGGTATGCACCTTTTCAAAGTGACTGCACCATTTTGCATTTCCAATCAGGAATGCATACAGGGTTCCAATTTCTCCACATTCTCACAAACATGCATTATTCTCTGTCATTTTGATTATAGCCTTCCTAGTGTGAAGTGGTATCTTGTGATTTTGATGTGCATTTTCCTTATGGCTATTGATACTGAGCATCTTTTCAAGTGTTTATTGGTCATTAGTATACCTTCTTTCCTGTTGGCTCAGTTGGTAAAGAGCTTGCCTCCAATGTGGGAGACCCAGGTTCGATCCCTGGGTGGGGAAGATGGGTGGAGAAGGAAATGGCATCCTACTCCAACACTCTTGCCTGGAGAATTCCATGGAGAGAGGTGTCTGGCTGGCTACAGTCCATGGGGTCACAAAAAGTCAGACACAACTGAGTGACTAACACTTTCATACCTTCTTGGAGAAATATAGCTATTCAAATCCTTCATCCATTTTTTAATTGCTTTGTCTTTTTGATATTGAGTTGTAAGGCTTCTGTATATGGATGCGCATATCTTATCAGACATATGATTTGCAAATATCATCTCCCATTCTGCAGGCTGCTGTTTCACTTTCTTGATGGCTTCATTTGTAGCATAAAGCTTTTAATTTCAATGAAATATAAGTTATTTATTATTTTCTTTTGTCACATTTGCTTTTGGCATCACATTTAAGAAATCACTGCCTAATTAAAAGTCACAAAGATTTACTCCTACACTTCCTTCTAACAGTTTTTATAGTTTTAGCACTTCTGCTTAAGTCTGTAATCCATGGCCCTTAAGTTTTGTGTGTGAAGGTATCTACCTTCTTCTTTTTTTTTTTTTTGTAACATATAGATACACCATTATCCCAGCATTTGTTAATACAGACATTCTTTCCCCCACTGAATTATTTGGCACCCTTTTTGAAAACCAGTGGACAACAAACATAAATGTTTACTTCTGGACTGTAAATTCTTTTCACTAATCTATATGTCTACCCTTGTTCCAAAACCACAGTATCTTCACTATTGTAGCCTTGTGATAAAGTTTTGAATTTGGAAAATGTGAGTCTTCCAATTTTCTCATTTTTCTACTTCTACTCTTGCTACACAATATTTAACAGTTATCTCCACCTTAGATCTTGTTATTTAATGTGTTAATAAAATACACATATTTTATGTAACAATTTTAAGATACGTTTTGATAACTGTATTCTGATAGTTTTGCAATTCCACTTACGCCTAGAATTCTGTGGGATTTTTTGTACTTAATACCTTTCCTCAAAAAAACCTTTCTACTCCACAGACTTAATCATATCACTCCCTGCCAAACCCCTCCAACTACTTCCAATAACACAGGGTAAAATCCACTCTCCTCTTCTCTCCCCATTTACTTCACTAACCACATATATTTCCACTTTTTCCATGCCCCTTGCTTCTAACCTCCCCGGCTTCTTTCTGATCTTAAAATCCCCAGGTCCTTTCCCACACAAAGCCTTTTGCTCCACCTCCTTCCTTAGCCTGGAATCTTCCTCCTAATGTTGAAGGGTGGATCTGCTTACCAGCCAGACCTCAGCTCTAGTCCAGCCTTCCTTTGTTTGTGACATCGATCCCTTTGGCCGTCTAGTAAACTCTATGGACACCTCCTCAGAAGAATGCTTTAATGCCTAAAATAAAATACACAAAATAACAAAGAACACCAATATCAGGATGCAGTTATAAAGACATTATAATGGAGAAATAAATGAGAAATATCAAAATACATAAGTTTCTCTATTACTATAATAAGTAGTAAGACCTAGTTGTTGGTTCCATAACTATCATCATTCTGAAGTAGAAAGGGGCATAAAAGACAATTCAAGATATCCACCAACACCGTAAAGTAATATAAAAATATCTGTGATTTTCACTTGTGACAAGTCACAGGCATAGTTAATGGTAATTATGTTTTGTTGCCTACCATTATAATAAAAATGCTATCTTTTTTTAGAGATTACAGAAAATAAAGATATTTTTAACCATCAATTTAAAAGGTACCCTGAATTCTTTCCCAGCTTAAAATTTCAGTAATTATGGGGATGAATTTGGGAATATACTTTTTAATAAACTCCCAGTTGATTCTACTTTTTGCTCAGCACTGGGAGAGATAGAGACTTATGGGTGTTGCATGAGCTGTATTAAGAAGCCACGTTCCTTGGGCTAAGTTCCTCTCACCCCATCAGGGGACTTACAATGCTATTATGGGTTTGAATTCAGGGGCTTTTGAGGAGAGCCATATTAAAAACCAGCTCTCTCTGGGCATCATCTGCTAAAAACTGGGAAGAGAAGCCTAGCCGTAGACAGTCAGAGAGAGGCACTAACCATCTGGCCAGAAATCCTACAGACCCCAGAGACACCATGAGCCTGTTTACTGAAGAGGTGTCATCCTTGTAAGTCAACAAAGGTTCATGCTTCAGGCCTAAAAAATTGTCAAGGGCAAATTAAAGAGCTGGAGTCTCTGAATAAAATAAACACATTGGCTCCAAACTGCAAAAAGAAAGCTACAAAATCTAAAATTAATTCATGGCTCAATTAAAAGTCTGCAAATGTAAAATCCAACTGTAACTAAAAATAAATTAATTAAGTTGAATGTAATGATGCCTCCAAAGTGAATGTGCTCAAGGTAACAAGGTCTTAAAATGTGCCTGGTACCCGGAACCATCCCCTCACCCCAGCAACATCCCACTGCAAGCTTGGAAACAGTGTCCCAGCGAGACCCAGGGCTCTTATTGAATGAAATCTCCAAACTCTAAACCTCAGGAAGACATGGGAGGCCACACTCTTCCTCCCACTCCAGTGTCAGTGAACTCCCCCCTCATCCTTTGGGATACCGTCCAGGGTTTTCTAATCTCTAAAATGCCAATTTGTGCCAAGCCAGGAGTCAACTTCAAACACCTATGGAGATCTGTAGGCCCCTTTGATTCCTGAAGCAATTCAGGCAGTGCCTTATGTAGATGTACTTTTAAAGGATCTATGATAGTGTCTGAAAACTTGTATATAAATTAAATGTATTATTATATATTTAATTATATAACATATACCATATTATATATTATGTATACATATTATACATGCATGTAAATATTATATATGTTTACATGCATATGTATATTATCTATTTTGTATCTATATCCAAATATAAACATATATTCCAAAATATGAAAATGGAAAAACTGAAATTTTTTTCAAAAGAGAAAATTTATAATCCTTACCAAATCCTTTTTGGCTCCTCCCTTCCCCAAAAATGTCTATTAAATGTGGCATGTGGTTTAAATATATTTAATGTGATGTGAAACAGGACCTCTAAGAGTTAGAATGCCTAGAGCCCATGAAATTCAAATCCTTAGAACCAGGTAGGAAATAAAATGGAGACAGATATAGAATGATGACCAGTAACTGATTCCTGGAGCCCACATGGGCTATAGAGTTTGGCAAGCACATGCCCTTTCTGAAAGGGGAACTTATGACTTAGCCCTAGCTAACTGGTGTCTCTTGGAAAAGTAGGTTCAGCGTTGCCAGTCCAATCTCTAGGAAAAGTCAGAAATGTAGATTCCTATGTAAAATCTCCAATTTCCAAATGTTGATGACTAATAGAAGGTTTTTAGAAACACTCTTTGGCCCACAGCAAAAACTAGCCACTCTGGGTCTGGAAACGTGAATTCAGAATGCTAATTCAAAACAAAATCAACTTGTTTTCAAAGCCAAAGACATTTCCGCCCGCCCCCCAGGCGGTTGGGGCATGTTCTGTGTCTAGCTAGGTGGGGTGGGGGTAGGATGCAGGAGTGAGCCGGACAGCACACCCTAAGTGACTTCAGCCTATATTTATAGGTCCACAATGGTGTTCAGTGTGAATATTATAAAATTATTTGAAGAATAATTAGTTCGATAATGAGTCTGCAGGTGAGAAGCAGCTGTTTTGCTCCTGGGCTTGGGGTCACTGTCTCTGCTGTGTGAAGAGTCAGCAGTAATTAGAAGAACCCGCGGTGCCAAACTAAATTAAAAGTTTCTCAAACCGTTACTCACTGTATGATATAATTTTGTTTCATGTTCCCAGGATGAGGAAACTCGAATTAAGTCTCTATTCATTACAAAAATAGGCTAACTAATTTAAGGCTGTGAACTATCTGTTTGTCGATGGTACTGAATGGTTTCTATCCACTGTAACAGATCATTCCTCACGGAAATAAATGGCAGTTGATTATATGCCAGTGGTTTATTTAATAGCACTCAATTGTACTGAACTCCGAAAAATGTAATGGGTCTCGGTGGACCCTCCTGCCGGCTATTTTTCTGAAAATAAAATATTGATGTAATTGGATTTCCCACCCACACTGATCCTCAAACACACAGATGGGATCTGTTTAAGCAAAAACTGGGAAATGAAGAAATCATGATAATCACTGAATAAAGTTGTTTCTTTCAGAATGCTTGGGGTGCATGTAATTAAGCTGCCCTGAAATCCATCAACAACTTTGGGACAGTGTTTTTCCTAAGTCATAGGGATTGTTGTTAAACTCCAGCAAAAGGCCAGGAAGGGAAGAAAAAAAAAAAAATCTGTCAATGAACACTCAAGAGGAAAGAGAAGAAACCTTCAGAAAGATTTCATGGACCCTATCTTTGTGATGGTTATCACATAGGGTTATCACCAACCCTATCAAGTGGTTGGTTCTGTCCGTCTAATGAGGAAAATGCTACAAAACCAGTTGTACAGCATCTTTTAGGGAAAAAACAAAAGTTTGTCAATTGAATCTTTGACTTTTCAACTTGGCATTTTGCTGTTGTATAGACATAGCTTTAATCACACCCTGCAAGCAGTCAATTTCACTGATGTGACTGTATAAGTAAGACCGCAAAGTTGAGCTTTTAATAAGATGGGCTTACTCTAATGAAAGTTCTTTTGGTCTTTCCTTTTAGCTTTTTTCTATTTTCTTTAGTCATCAACCTCTGGACTAATCTTGTTAACAGAATGATTCTGTCTGATTTTTTAAAATGTCTTCTCTGATCCAATCCAACTTGAGCAATTGAAATGCTTTCTTTCATCAGCATTCAAAAGGTAGCATTAGTAATAGCAACAATAAAAGACTCAAATCCTTACTGAATTTTCCCATCATTCCTAAAACAAGATAAACAACGCTTAGAGTACTGAAGTTCTCAGCATCTGAGCAGTGAAATATTTTGCGTGTTAGTCAAATGGCGCCATCCAAAGGTAATTTAGAGATCTGCCGGGTTTTTCTGCCATTAAAGCAGACAAAATGGCTTCCCTCCCATCCCATACAATGTCCCCTTGTATGAACAGATATTCATACTGGAGCTGTTTCTTCTAAAGTAATATAAACAATAGCTTGTAAATTAGATCAGATTTTTAAGAACATTGGAGAACTTGATAATTCAAAGAACTTTGTTGTGAAACTTTTTGCAAAGTGAATTTTCTGTGAATTTGGAAAGTGTGTTTTTACCTCCTCCAATGGATGAGATATAATTCAGAAAAGCAGGTCCATGGTCACAAGAACCAGGCCTTAGTCCAGCTCTTTTTCTGACCTGCCAGGTAACTTTAGAAACCTTGCTGAACCTCAGTGGACCTCAGTTTCCTCATTAGTAAAAGGAGGATCATTTCTACCTTCCACAGTCTTCAAAGAATTAAATAAGATTCTTTTAAAATATGAAGGTATCTGTAGACTGTAATAGACAATTAGTGCCATGCAGTATAGTTGTTATTAATCATAATTATTGTCAGAGTGTGAAAGGGAATAGTGTTGGGCAGTCAACAGTGAAACTATAGGGGGACGCACATTCCCAACCTGACCCTTCAACAACACCCTCCCCGCCCCCGCCCCCGGGAATGGTATTCCTGGCCTGAAGAGATCTGTGAAGGTCATTCTCCTGACCCCACTAAAATGTCCTCACAAGGGACTTCACTGGTGATCCAGTGGCTAAGACACCAGGTTCCCAATGGCAGGGGGCCAGGGATCAATCCCTGGTCAGGGGACTAGATCCCACATGCTGCAACTAAGAGTTCCCATACTGCAATTAGATCAAAGATCCCACATGCTGCAACCAAGACCTGGCAGAGCCAAATACACATATGTGCATGCCTGCATGTTGAGTCACTTCGGTTGTGGCCGGCTCCGTGCAACCCTATGGACTGTAGCCCACCAGGCTCCTCTGTCCATGGGATTCTCCAGGCAAGTATACTGGAGTGAGTTACCATGCCCTCCTCCAGGGGATCTTCCCAAATCAGAGATTGGATCTTGTCTCCTGCACTGGGATGTGGGTTTTTACCATAAGCGCCACCTGGGATATTTAAATGTCTTATCAAAACCCAGTTTAACTGGAGACACCCTCTGAAAATGCAATTAGTCTTTGGATATGCACATAGATGCAGAACCTTGGCATATTATTAAATTAGCACTAGAAGGAGTCCCTTGTGTTTCCTGGGGCAAATGAGGGAAAATCCAGCTTCATGTTTATAACACTTTAGTCATTCATTTCTTTTTCTCTGGGGATTCTTATGCACATTTTCTACAGTAAAGTGGTAATTGGTAAATTTTTAAGATTTTATTTTTCCCTCTTGATCAATAGAGAAATGTGAGTATGGTGGGCAGGTAGGCATCCAAATGGCCATGCAGATACGTGAGGCAGTTTATACAAATTAGTATGCCAAGAGTCTAATATTAGTATTAATGGGCAAGCCAAATTTATTCCTCCAATTGTATTCTTTAAAAAAAAAATGTACCAACACCTTATAAATGTCTGAATCAAGCCTATGTAAGGGTATTTTTTTTGAAGCCACTTAATGAGAGAACAATGACTAGTAAAAGAGGTCTAAAATTAGTTTCTTATACCAGGCCTCCCCAAGAAGTGGTAAAACTGAGCACACGGGAGGTCTTACCCTGCTCTCTTCTCCCTGAAACCTTATGTAACCTGTGAGTTGTTTAACATGTGTTTGTCTCTTTTCTCTATAAAATCAGAAAGGGGGACTGAGCTTAAATTCTCAGACTTAAAAAATGCAAAAGATGAGTTGCTTGTTTTAATCCAAAACCAGGCTATAGGCAAAATACATTAGATCACAGAATGAAGATTATCACAGAATCAAAGTATCTTAACATTTAGTGCTGACCAGCAGTATGTGTGTTTGGCAGGTGGGGGTGGGTGGGTTGGGGGCAGTATTGGAATAAACCATTGGTAGTCTGGTTATATCAGTCTCTCTAGAATTTGAGTACCTTGGGTCAGTCTTCCAAGGCCTGACCTTTCTGAATTCAATGGCAAGACTCACTCTGAATACCCCCAAATCTGAGGATTCCAAATTTCCAAGTGTGAGTGAAGGTTCAGCCTTATCGAGGTCCCGTTGTTGGGGAACTCCTCTGGTCGTCCAGTGGTTAAGACGCAGGAAGTGTGAGTTTAATCCCTGGTTGGGGAGCTAAGATCCCATATGCCTCATGGCCAAAAATTCAAAACATAAAACAGAGACAATACTATAACAAAGTAAAGACTTTAAAAATGATCTACATTTTTTTTTAAATCTTTAAAAAAACTTTAATAAAAAATTAAAAAATCAAAGTCCTGTAATTGGCAGAGACCTTACTTTCATAGCCACATTCATGCTGTATCATCCACTCCTACCTATTATCCCATGGCGTCTTTTACTCCTCTCTTAACCATAAGAAACAAAGCTTGCATTTGTAAAATCTTTGAAGGTTTATAATGTACCTACACCCACAGACACATTATCACACAGGGAAGGGATTATTCATAATTTTCAGAGGAAGAAATAATTTCTAAGGAGTCAGTTAATAGCTTCATGCTTTCCATTACAAGTAAGTGGTAGAACCTAAGCTAGAATCCTTGTAGAGAGGGATTCCATGAATTGGTCAGACCACAAGGTCTTCTAGGTCTCTAAAATTAGGGTATTCTATTGCTTCTTTAGAGGACCCCAAAATGTGTCCACAGTAATGTCTACTGTAATCTAGAGCAAATAACCCACATTTAGTTAATACTTTCTGAATTACTTGGACTATTTGCTAGTGCCTTCAAACACTGCCTGCAATGCAGGAAACCCGGGTTCGATCCTTGGGTTGGGAAGATTCCCTGGAAAAGGGAATGGCAACCCACTTCAGTACTCTTGCCTGGAAAATTCCATGGACCTGGCAGGCTACAGTTCATGGAATCGCAGAGTCGGACACGACTGTGTGACTAACTTTCCATTCCTTTCCATTCCTTTTCTTTTTCACACATCCAACATGTAAACAGTTTCACCCATTCTCCTTCTTCCCTGTGATGATTCAGCATCTAGCTTGGTAGAGTCCCAAGACTTCCCACACAAGCAGCTCCATTCAGAGACTAAACCAGCAACTCTCCAACCCAAGACAAAGGCAGCAGATGCCCTATTTAGAAGATGTGTGGTTATGTCACTGCAGCTCAGAGAATTCATCTAGTCCCTTAACCTCCCCGCATCCTAGCTCTCAACCCCAGTGTTACCTACTTTTCCTGTCTCTGCTCTGCTTAGGTACTCAGTCTTTCATGTTTCTGATCTGCTGCCAAATCCTCCCATTCTGCCTTGGCTTTGCCAACCCAGTCTGCTCATTCATTGATTTTGGTCACTACCCTGACTGTTGTCTCTGGCACTCCACAGCCAGGTATTCTATTTGGCTAGAAGGAGACATAGAAAAAGCAGGACTCTGTCTGCTGCCATCAACCACAGTATCATTAGTGTTCTTATTTCAATATTCATGACTACATACCTCCCAAAGCTCAAAGATTAATTCCAGCTGCCCCCAAAATGGATGCTTCTATAGAGCCTTCTGTGGGTGCAAGAGCTGAGCCAGGAGCTGGCAACTTGATAGACAGATACTTAAGTGATGGAGGGCTCATGAGCCCACAGCCCACACCCAGCACCTGCAGCCTCTGAGTCAGGCCTGGGGCATGTGCGTGTGCGCTGAGTTGCTTCAGTCATTCCAACTCTCTGCAACCTCATAGACTATAGCCTGCCAGGCTCTTCTGTCCATGGAATTCTTCAGGTAAGAATACTGGAGTGGGTTGCCATTTACTTCTCCAAGGGATCTTCCCAACCCAGGGATTGAATCCGCATCTCTTAAGTGTCCTGCATTGGCAGACAGGTTCTTTACCACTAGCAACACTTGGGAAGCCCCAGAATTTGCCACAGCTTTAATTCATAAAGTTTTCCCTACAATTCTGGGTCTCCAGATTAATTTATTTGGACTTTTAAGTACCTGCACCACCTTTTTCCCACATATTTATATACCTGACTTCACATTGCCCTGGTCTCCACTCAAATGTTAAGTCCTCAGAGAGGAATCCTCTACCCACTCCGAATAACCACCAAAGAATAAGCCTCAGCTCTCCCTCCATCATTCCCTATCCCATTGCTGTGATCATTTGCTTCCCAGCACTGATAACTCACTGATTTTTTTATTCCCTCTTTACTATCTAGCTGCCTTGCCTAGGAAGGCAGTTATCTGCCTTGACTAGGATGGGAGCTCCATGGGGATAAAACCTTTGTCTATTTCATTCATAGACTCTAAAAGAGCTCCAGGCATAGAGAAGGTTTTCAATAAATGTTTGTTTTAGTAAATGAATGGATGGATGAATGGATGGCTGGATGGATGGATGATTTGGCTATAAATGAGTGAATACATCACAGCAGGTACTCATACATGCCAAGCGCTGTACATAACACTTTTCATACATTATCACAGTGATTCTCAAAAATATCTTTTTTATTCAAGCAGAACTTAATAGAAAACACTATATATGACCCAGACAAAACATACACAAAAAGCCAAAAGAAACAGTGGTAGGTGACCAGCCGCTTCTGCCTATTCAGAGTCTTATATCTTACTTAATTATTTTTTACAAACACTGCTAGATGTGAATTATCATCAGTCCCATTTTATAGATTTGAAAACTGAGGCTTAGGAAAATTAAGTCCAAGTTCACTTGTCCAAGATTATATAAGCTAAGAAGTCACAGGACAAGGTTGTAAACCAATTCTGTCTGGTGCTAACTTTCTAAACCAGGATTCTAAGGAGTCTGCACATGCACTGAAATCTCAGGGAACTCTTTCCAGAATAAGTTAAGTAACATTAGGTTGGTATTTTCAGAGCTTATTTGAATAAGACTGGAATAGCTTATTGTAGTGTTTAATAATTAATTGCTGTAGGTATATGAAGAATGACTTTCTCTTAGTGAAAAATTTCAGGATGATATTATAATGTTAATATTCTCAGAAAGTACTCTCATGTGACATGGACCTCACTGTTAATGGGAGAAAGTATATTCATATTTTTTTCACAGATAATTCTCGAAAGCCAAAGTGTTTAAGAACCTTCATTGAGGCAAAATTCTATTATATGAGAAGTAGCTGCTTGGCAATTTCTAAGAATTTAATAAATCACTCCAGGAAAATAGTTAGTTTCAAAAGAAAATTTCAAAAGGGACTCAAGAATTCTGTTTTCTTGTATTTGCATTACAAATAAAGAATGTTGGGGCTGACTGTGAGAAGCCAGAGAAGACAAGAATGTTTGTTCTGTATTATTTGATGAGTGGTATTGTGTTACCTTTTTTTTTTCCTTTAATATGAGAAGCCCACAGGTTTCAAAGTGCAGATTCGCAACTACAGAACACTCATTAAGAGGTCTGTGGAATATCACTTTCACCAAGACACACTATCTTCAAGTCATTTGTTTTTCAGATGACTTCCGTGAGAAAAGATGGCTGCCAATACCAGGTCCAGGAATGGCTGCCTTGCAGGGCTTACACTCCGCCTTCCACTTTTACTTTAGAGAATGTGATCCACATTCTCTGTGTGTGTGTGTGCGCGTGTGTGTGCACATGCCAATGCAGGAGATTTAAGAGACATGGGTTTGATCTTTCATCCCTGGTTTGGGAAGATCGCCTGGAGGAGGGCACAGCAACCGTTCCAGTATTCTTGCCTGGAGAATCCCATGGACAAAGGAGCCTGGCAGGCTACAGTTCATCCCAGACTGTAACTCATCAAAACCCATCAAACAGTAACTCTCCATAACCTCACCCCTCCCCATTCCCTGGGAACAACTGGTCTACTTTTTGTCTTTATGAATTTAACTACTAAAAAATTTTTGACTATTCAAGTGCCTTATATAAGTGAAATCATTCAATATTTGTCCTTTTGCCACCCCATATTCTTGGTACACTTGACTTTTATCACCTTCAAAGTGAGGGACATTCTCCAGGGTCCACAATAAGGTTATAGTCTTTGCAGCATGACCCACAGGTGACACTGAAAAGGTTATATTTTTTTTTAAAGCCTGGTTTACCCATTCAGTAGTAATAATGCTAATCAATCTGCAACATTTGTCAAATTACCAAGATTATATCATTTGGTCTTTCCTTCATTAAAGAAAAAGTAGGGAGAGGTGCTAATAAACTCCACACTTGAGGATGGAAAATTAGCAATTGACCCAAATCATCTTACGGAACAGCCTAGAAAGGATCTGTGGCCCAGTCACTGTGGGAAGGAACCAAAAGAAATAAGAATTCTTAGTCTTAGTCTGACAGCTTTGTGTGAGTTTTTAGAACTTTATGAGCTTTACCTCTGTTACCTTGTCTTGTAGCCTTTTCCCAGTGATGGAAAAATGGAGAGAAAAAGAAACAGGATGTGTAATGGAGGTGAGAACTCAAGAAGAAGCAAGGAAGGAGGGAGCCTAGTGTGTCCATTTCTTTCTGCAGCTGGTCTGGAAAAATGAGAACCCAGACGGACAATTACAAATTGGCAGCTATGGAGAAGAGAGGCAAGAAGGTGGCTTACAGATTCCCAGAAAGACATGACCAGGATTGAAAGCAAAGCCCTTTGGGGTGACCTGAAAAACACCTCTGCCAGTCCGTGGCCAGTCTAGGGACAGCTCCTGTGCTCTCATCAGCATGTCCTTGGGCTCCTCTGGGAGAAGTCAGGGCACTAGGGCTTCCTCTAATGCCTCAATGGATGAACATTTAGAACCAAGAGATGACTTTTTCCAGTGTCTGCCCAGAATATCTGCAATAGGACATGGATGGTCTCACAGAATTTAGCCAACGGTTGTGTGTGTGAGAGAGAGGGGTAGGGGAGAGACAGAAACAGAGAGACACGGAGAGAGAAAGAAAGAGAGAAAGACAGAGAGTGAAAGGAAGAGGAGAAATGGGAGGAATAAGTGTTTTGTTTTTTTTTCCATTTATTTTTATTAGTTGGAGGCTAATTACTTTACAATATTATAGTGGTTTTTGTCATACATTGACATGAATCAGCCATGGATTTACATGTATTCCCCACCCTGATCCCCCCTCCCACCTCCCTCTCCACCCGATCCCTCTGGGTCTTCCCAGTGCACCAGGCCCGAGCACTTGTCTCATGCATCCAACCTGGGCTGGTGATCTGTTTCACCCTAGATAATATACATGTTTCAATGCTGTTCTCTCGAAACATCCCACCCTCGCCTTCTCCCACAGAGTGCAAAAGTCTGTTCTGTACATCTGTGTCTCTTTTTCTGTTTTGCATATAGGGTTATCATTACCATCTTTCTAAATTCCATATATATGTGTTAGTATACTGTAATGTTCTTTATCTTTCTGGCTTACTTCACTCTGTATAATGGGCTCCAGTTTCATCCATCCCATTAGAACTGATTCAAATGAATTCTTTTTAATGGCTGAGTAATATTCCATGGTGTATATGTACCACAGCTTCCTTATCCATTCATCTGCTGATGGGCATCTAGGTTGCTTCCATGTCCTGGCTATTATAAACAGTGCTGCGATGAACATTGGGGTGCACGTGTCTCTTTTAGATCTGGTTTCCTCAGTGTGTATGCCCAGAAGTGGGATTGCTGGGTCATATGGCAGTTCTATTTCCAGTTTTTTAAGAAATCTCCACACTGTTTTCCATAGTGGCTGTACTAGTTTGCATTCCCACCAACACTGTAAGAGGGTTCCCTTTTCTCCACACCCTCTCCAGCATTTATTGCTTCTAGACTTTTGGATAGCAGCCATCCTGACTGGCGTGTAAGTGGTTTTTAAAGAGAAAGATCCTACTTGAATACTCTCCAATTTACCACAGCCCCAGTACTTCTGTCCCTGATGGCTCAGTTGGTAAAGAATCTGCCTGCAATGCAGGAGACTGAGGTTCAATCCCTGGGTCAGAAAGATCCCCTGGAGAAGGAAATGGCAACTCACTCCAGTGATCCCATGAACAGAGGAGCCTGGCAGGCTACAGTCCATGGAGTCCCAAGAGTTGAACACAAACTAGCAACTAAACCACTACCACCAATACTGCTAATCACGTGGTACTCAGATAGTTTTATCCCAGTTTTTGCTTCCTCAACTAAAAAATCAAGGTCAGAGTCTGTGGATTTCTCTGGTGTTGTGTGGACTCCTATTGGTCTTGGTGTTGAGTTTGAGGAATATTCCATTGTATCTCTCAACTCAAATATCGATCTCTCTGCCTCTCTCCTTTGCCATACAGATAACATAAGTTGTAAGGACAAGAACTTAACAAAGGGAAAACTGAGTTGATTCACATAATCAGTTATTACATCGTGCTGCTCCTATTCACACTTTGAGAGAAGTGCTTTGCTCATCAGAGATTCACTGCAAGGGCAGAGGAAAAATGCATCAGTCCTCAGGTTTGGGTCAGTTAATGTAGATAAGAACTGCCTTGTGCTTCACCCTTCTCCCCACTTCTCACTTCTGTCAGGGGTCCCAACTTGCTGTCATCTATCCCACCCACTTGCCAGGGACAAGATCTAACCATGGTTTAAGACCAGTACAATAGGAAACGGATAAGGAGATTTACATGAGTTTCCTTGGGCTGCCATAATGAAGTACCATGTATTGGTTGGTTTTAAACTACAGGAATTCATCCTCTCACAGCTCTGGAAGCTAGAAATCCAAAATCAACACTTGAGGGCTGGGGGCATGCTCCCTCTGAGATTCTGGGTAGACCCCTTTCCATCCCTCTTTAGTTTCCAGTGGTGGCCATCCACACTTGGCATCCCCTGACTTGCAGTTACATCATTTCAATATCTACCTCTGTGGCCATCTGGACTTCATACAGCATTTTCCTCTTCTTAGAAGGACATCAGTCATACAGGGTTAGGATTCGCACTAATGACCTCATTTTAGCTTGATAACATCTATAAACACTACATTTCCAAATAAGGTCACACTAGTTCTGAGGGTTAAGACTTCAACATATATTTGGGGGGACACAATTCAGACCATAAGAAACTTTAACCTCAAACTCTTTCTTCACTCAGCCTCCTTGTCAGCATTTTGACTTGTTAGTTCCAAACTCCTTCCCCAAGACTGTAATTCTCTGTTACCAGCCTCTTCTTTCTGTGTTGCTGTTCTGGTTGACAAATCTGACTGCTATTTACTGTCCTGCACTTGAAAAACATATTGATCCTGTGGCATTTGTCTGACTACCCAGACTTTGAAGCTAAGATTTGTGATTTCAGGGAATAACCCAGGCCTATTTCCAGCACCAGGTCCATAGCTCTGTGATAGCCACTGTGTCTAAGCCCAACCCCAGATCCAGCCCCTCCCCTGACTCACCACCTCCGCAGTCCTCTCACACTTCCCTTTACTAGATCCCAAACTGGATTCTACCACCTGCCAGGCTTGGCACAATTCAACAAGAGCATTCCAACTAGAGCAAAATTTTCTAATTTGCTTTTTGTACATCTCAAATTAGGATTATGTTCACAATGTTTAAAATGGTAACCCTGCCTCATGTTATTCTCATACAGCTTTAGGTATCTATATATATTTATCATAGTTTCTCAAACTCATTTTGAGAAGTAGGAAAAATTAGCTAACTCTATGGGAGGGCAGTAAATAGTTTAGACAAGTAGAGAAGTCAATTATGAGGAAAAAATTATGTAGTTTCTTCAAAGATCAAATAATTAAAATCACTTACGGTTTACTGAAAACATAAATGGAAAACTGTAGCAATTTTCCAAATTTTGTTTCTTTAAATAAGTCTTAGCCACAAAATATTTGAAGGAAATTTTTTAACTTTAATTACTTGATCAACTGTATTAATCTTCCATTTATGATTTTGGTATAAATTTGGTCTAAAACTAGACCCACAAACAGGAGCAAACACAGCTAGTCCATTAGCTCACCACCCTGTTTCTAAACAATAGTGCCAGCTTAATTTAGAAAGATTTGATTATCTCTCAAGTCCACAAAAGTCAAGCACTTTCTAAACAGCCACAATTTCCATTCCTTCAACACAGAGAGATGACCAATGATAAAGTTAAACACTGACATTGCCAAGAGCCATGTCATCTTTCAGCTGTAAAAATCCTGTTGCTTACAGTTTATAAAAAGATTATCAGCTTAGCCATGCTTATGGTCTACAAATACAACTTAATGACATCATTTGAGTCTTCCAATTGGCCACATACATGACCTCAAAGAAGAAAATCAACAATCTTCCCACTATTAGTCATTCTAGTTATTGATGTGTGCATGTCTCTAGTCTGCCTGATCCTCCCTTGTGATGTTTTAAAATAAATCATCCTCACTTGGGTGGAAAGAAACTCAGAAAGTACAACTAACCAGCATATTTTTGCTTCCATCCAACCCAGACAATTCTCCAGCCACTCCTTTTGTTCATGGGGCCACCAGAGACTAAGTGAAACATTTCCACTCTCTGCCAAAAACACGTACCAGTGTTTACCAGGACTTATGCAAAATAATTTTCCAGAATGACTTTTCAAAAGCAGAAGGCTCCGTTGACTTATAAAAGTCTAAAATGGAATAATAGGAAAGAAAGAGATAGTCCTAGATGCACAAGTTATCAATTGTATGCACAGAATGAGTAAGCCTTACATATTTCACCTAAGTTGGAATTACAACCACCTCATTTCTCTTGGTGGCTGCTGCTAAAATGAAGATGTGCTCTGTTTTACTTTCATAATAGGAAGTGTTCTTGGTTGGATAAAAATGATTGCCATGAAGTCTTGAAGATGCTGCCTCACTAACTGATTTGTCACAGTTCTAAGATGTGTCTACCTGTCTTTGGTGGGCTGAACGATGTAAGATGACCTTTATATGCATTCATTTATTTAATCATTCAGTTCACCAACATTAGTGAGCACGTATCATATGCAAAGCATTGACCTAAGACCTCTGAATTCAAAGATGAAGAAGAAAATACTCCTTGCAAGGGAATCATAATCTTATAAAAAACTTCTCTAACCTCATATGTATTGCCTTTGTATCAGTCAGGGTTTTTGAGTTATAAGCAATAGAAACCTTCTCTTGCTTACTTACATCTGGGAATAGGGCAAAAATAAGCCTCAGAAAGGACAGGAGCCAGATGCTTCACGATATTCTAGATTACAGGAAAAAGTAGAGCAAGTTTTCAGGCTCCTGCCTTTTAAGGGAATGGTCTGTATTTTCAGTCTTTGTCACACCACTTTGGATTCTAATTAGCTTATATTGTATCACATACCAGGTGAGGGTGAGTTACATTGAGTGACAGACTCGTCAAGATTGTCCCCAACAAAGGAAAGCAGTTTTCTCAAAGCAAAATTAAGTGCTCTTTCTAGAACAGAGCAGACTCTGGGCAAGCAGAATAGCCCTGCCTAAACCTTTATACCTCCCATATTCCAAAGTGTGCTTTTTCCATTGTGAAAGCCACTTAATACCCAACCTGAGGGCTGACTTGCCTTAGGCTTTGAAAGAGGCCCAGTTCAACAGTTCAGAAAATCAGTAGTAATTCAGCCTTGCCTCAAGTCCCACTCAGTCCTTGTACTTGACTCTGATACCTGGGCTCTGCACTTGTGCTGAAAACCTGAGTGTCAGGGACCTAGCATCCATCATCTCGGCATCCCTGGTGCCCAGAGCAGGACCTGCTGAGGAGTACTTAGGACCTGCCTGATGGTTGATGCATTTTTAGCCCTGGGTCCTATCTTCTTTGTGTGGCCACCGCTGCCCTAATAACCTGTCCAAACATTTTAATCCCTATCAAACTAGGGTCTTGTCTCCTCAGCCTGACCTCCCTCCTTATTTCCACCTAAAAACTGGAATTCTGCCCTTGAATATGGGCAGCAAAACTGGGTGGTTAAAAAGCAACCCTGTTGAGTCAGAAAAGGTTGAGTTAAACCCAGATTCTTTCACTTACTATGTGATCTTGAATAAATTGTACCTTGCTAAACTGCAGCTCCTTGAAATGGGTACAATAATATTTACCTCCTTAGGTTGTTATGGAGATTAAATGAGATTAGTTATTTAAACATTACTTAGCACAGTGCCTGGCCTAGTAAAATATTTAATAAATCACCTTTGATCTTCCAACCAAACATTTCATAATTTTACATGTTAATGTCATATTGGTGCTATTTGACTCTTTGGATTTCAAACCCCCTGTTTATATGTACCTCCAAGTCTTGACTACTCCCATGATTCAATTTTCCACCTCCTATGCTATGGGTTGGCCCCAGCAAGTGATATCCAGACTCTTTACAATGGGCTGTGGCTGCCCTGCCAGCACCGAATCCCCATGGCCAAGCTCATTCCTTTCAAACAACCAAGTTCCCTCCCCTACAACTTCACAGGCTCAGGCTCAAATCTTTCTCAGCCCTCTCCCTCCTCGCAGCCTGACAGGCATGACCAAGGGACTTGGCCCTTCAGATTTACTCATCCTCATTACAACTGTTGTGAAACAGTTTGGTCTGCTTCCAGAGAACCAACTCTCCCAGGGCTGCTCAATACTCACCAAATTGCAGAGCAATTTCTGATTTTTTTCTTGCTATAATTATTGGAATAAATCCTTAGTTACTTAAACTTAGAGAAGGGCTTTTGCCCTCTTCAACAAATAGCTTATCTAAACACACAGATCAATGTCTACACAACAAGAACTGGAGTTGTTCAATCGCTCAGTCATGTCTGACTCTGCGACCCCACGGACTCCAGCACGCCAGGCTTCCCTGTCCTTTACTGTCTCCTGGAGCTTGCTCAAACTCATGTCTATTTAGTCAGTGACACCATCCAACCATCTCATCCTCTGCCGCCCCCTTTTCCTTTTGCCCTCAATCTTTCCCAGTATCAGGGTCTTTTCCGATGAGCTGGCTTTTCGTATCAGGTGGCCAAAGTTTTGGAGCTTCAGCGTCAGCATCAGTCCTTCCAGTGAATATTCAGGGTTGATTTCCTTTAGGATTGACTGATCTGATCTACTTGTTGTCCAAGGGACTCTGAAGAGTCTTCTCCAGCACTGCACTGGAGATAGAGATGCTTAAGACACAATGCTCTTCCTATGGAAGGAGGACCCCAAGCCAGAAGAATCACAGAGGCACCATTGTTCCTCATCTCCTTCCATTTTAACTAGCAAGCAGTGACGATATCAATATTCTAAAAAATAATAATAATAATTCTTATTAATGAGTACTAAAGATACAACTTAGGTTGAATTTTAGAATGCTCTTTGGCAATGACATTTGCAGAGAACTACAATTTTAAGAGTAGATTTCAATGATTTTTCACATCCAGTGCCCAGATCAAGAAATAGAACTGTGGCAGGACATCAGTAGCCCTCCCCTGCTCCTTCTCAACCACTCTCCATCACTGGGAACCATTGACCTGGTGGTGAAGTTTGCATGGATTTATAGAGTAGGCACCCTTGATTGACTTTTTTCACTCATCACTGAAGCTGTGAGATTCATCAAAGACATTGCTTGTCGCTTCAATTTGTTCATTATCATTATTTGAATAGTATTGCTTTGGGAACTAGTTTACACTTTATCCATTTTCCCTACATGAACATCTCTTTTATTTCCAGTTTGTAGTAATATGAATAATGTTGCTATAAACATCCTAACCCATATATATATATATATATATATATATATATATATATATATTTTACTATAAGGACTATCCTATCACCCAGATGGTCTCCACTGGGAGGAGAATCTTAATTCTGACTTACAATTTGCATTAAGCTCTAGAGTTAAGGAAGAACTCACATATTGGGACAGGTCAGCAATGCTCATTTCTGGGAAAGAGGGCAGAAGTTCTCCTGTGGGAAAAGGAAAAAGAACAAGGAACAAAAGTTTTCCCATGCTCTACTGTCCTAACACATATCTTTTGGTTTACCTATACACTCTTCTCTGTTGAGTTTATACCTAGGAGTGGAATTGCTACGTCAGAGCATATGCACACATTCAAGTTTAATAGATGTTTCTAAATGGTTTTTCTCTTCTGCATGTGTTTTTAAAGAAGATGTCACCTTTTAGAGAAACAGCAGTTTATTTGTAGAGGCCAGATTCTGCGGGATCTAAGAAGCTGATTTTAGGACCTGTATTCAAAGCTCCCTTCTCTGTGTTTGCTCTTTGTGCTCAGGGGAGACCATTTTTATTATCTACTGGGCAGGTGCACAAAGCCAGCATCAAGTCAAGAATCCATGCGCTCCCCTGGAAAGCTGGTAGGAGTCCTCAGGGCTGAGAGTATAGTTTATCCTGGGCTTCAGGAGCCTCCTGGAGACAAGTGAGTGAGGATTTGATCAAAGAAAAAGAATGGGAAAAGTGGGGTAAAAAGAATCAGATCAGGACACCAGGACACAAAATCCAGAAATAGGCCTTTGATTCATAGGAACAGACTAGGTGGGTCCCCAAGAACAAATGAAGAGTGAGCAAGTCATAGGGAGCTACAGAATGACCAGTGGGAAGGCAGGAGGGCAGTACATGAGTCTAGGGCAGTCACCCTCCACCCAAACCTGCCTCATCTCTGTTTTCTGCAGGGTGGTAGTTGGTGGGTGAGTAGGAAGTAAAGAAAGGGATAAAGCCCACAGCACTCTAGTTTCCTGACTCACTACTTTCTCAAGATGATTGCTTAAAAGACCAGACCTGGTGGTTGAATTACCAAAACCCTTCTCTACATTGTCAAACCTTTAAACATCCATATCTACCGGTGCCATCTACTTAGGAAGCGATATAGCAGTAGATGGGTTTCCCTGGTGGTTCAGTGGTGATGAATCCACCTGCTAAAGCAAGAGATGTGGGTTTGATCCCTGGGTTGGGAAGATCCCCTTGAGTAGGAAATGGCAACCCACTCCAGTATTCTTGCCTGGAAAATCCCATGGACAGAGGAGCCTGGCGGGCTACAGTCCATGGGGTCGCAAAGAGTCGGACACAACTGAGCATGCATGTGCACATAGCAGTAGATGATGATCCAAAAGACACTTATATCTCTTAATGCAATAGTCCACTTCTGAGAATTTGTAAGACTATCATTTAACAAAGAAAAAAGAAGGTCAAATGTATTGACTTGTACATTGTAAGTATATCTATATTGCTTTAAAAGAAAAGCTGGGGGCAACCTAAATGTCCAACAATAGTAGAGAGTGTATCAGTTTGATTGACACTTATAAAATCATTAAAACTAATTAAAATTAAGCTTCTGTGCAAACTTGTGTAAATTAAAGTCTCAGGAGACAAGATTGGACAGATATTAAGATTACAGTGAAATAAACATGCATTTAGAGGTGGACAAAGGCTCAAAAAGAATAAGAATAGCTAACATTCCATGCTCATTACACAATATTATTCTGAGTGTTTTATACAAATTAACACATCCTCACAACCATTTAGGAGGTAAGGAGTATTTTGAACTCCATTTTATAGATGAGGAAACCAAACCACAAAGAGCTAAAGAAAACTGTCCATCAGAAAAAGAGACACAGATGTACAAAACAGACTTTTAGACTCTGTGGGAGAAGGCGAGAGTGGGATGTTCTGAGAGAATAGCATTGAAACAAGTATACTATCAAGGGTGAAACAGATCACCAGCCCAGGTTGGATGCATGAGACAAGTGCTCAGGCCTGGTGTACTGGGAAGACCCAGAGGGATGGGATGGAGAGGGAGGTGGGAGGGGGGATCGGGAAGGGGAACACATGTAAACCCATGGCTGATTCATGTCAATGTATGGCAAAAACCACTACAATAAAGAAAACTGTCCAATTAGTAAGTTTCAGAGCTCAAGTATTTGACCTCTAAGTCCTTAGGACTAAACCCATTACTGTGAAAATATGAGCCAAATGAGGGAGTGAGACTATTGTTTTTATCATCTTTGTATGGAGAATTTTCTAATATCTTTATAACTAAATCAGATATGACAAACATTTAATATGACATCAGATAAGGCATCCATTATATCTCTTGTATAGAGCTAAATTCTTTCACAGACATCATTTCACTAAATGTTTGAGATGTTTGTGAGACTCTTAAGCCATTGCAACTATTAATGTTTATTTTAGAGATTAAAACTAACAGTTATGTTGGCCAATTAACTATAAAAACTTCAAGTGCAAACAAAAAAAAGCAAACCCTACAACCTTCCATAAATCTGCATGAGAACTAGGAACAACACAGAGCAAACCCTCTTAAATAGAAGCAAAGTCAAGGACCTGCTCCTGGGAGACAACCCCCCTGTGTGAAGTAGGATGTTGAAAACATGAAAAAGGATGCCAACTTTAAGCTGGAATTTGGCCAAATTGTAGAAAGGAACATAGAGCAAAAAACTAAGCAATATCAGTAAACTACCTAAAGGTTATAAAATGGCTATTTACAGAGAAAGGGCAACAAATGATTAATTGGGAATCTTGGGGTTTTCTTGTAGTCATTGTAAATCAGTATACCAAAGGCTCACAGATGATGGAAAATAGAAGCACCCTGAGGGCAGGAACTATGGAAATATTCTTTGAGGATATAAATGAAGACACCTTTGGCCTCGAAATCCATTTGAGTTTGGAAAGATTGTCTTAGGGCTGACTCAGCAAGATTTTCCTGGCTTAGCATCTCGGCATTATGCCTGGATGGCAGGCTTCACTGAGTCTCAAAATTATTAATATGTATACATGCACATATATACATGTGTATATATGTAGAGCTGACCTTTGAGCCACATGGGTTTGAACTGCAAACGTTCACTTATACATGGAGTTTTTTTCATAGCAAATACTACAATACTACCATACCATCCTCAGTTGGTTGAATCAGCAGATGCAGAACCATTGATAAAGAGGTAATGAGGAGGGAGGAGCCAAGATGGCGGGGGAGTAGGACGGGGAGACCACTTTCTCTCCTACAAATTCATCAAAAGAATAACTGAACGCAGAGCAAACTTCGCAAAACAACTTCGGATCGCTAGCTGAGGTCATCAGGCGCCCAGAAAAGCAGCCCATTATCTTCGAAAGGAGGTAGGACAAAATATAAAAGATAAAAAGTGAGACAAAAGAGCTAAGGACGGAGATCCGTCCCGGGAGCTCTTAGGCGGCATTGCTTGGGGTAGGGTCCCGCCCGAGTGCCCTGAGGACAATCGGAGGGAACTTCTGTGAGCTGCCAACTTGAACTGTGGGAGACCAAAAGAGAGAGAGTAAATTAACCGGCCCGAACACACTGCCGGCCGTTCGCAGAACAAAGAGACGGAGAGGGTCCAGAGAGGAGCTCGCAGGCTGCGGACCGGCCCAGCCCCGCCGGAGGCAGGAGGCAGGGGGGAAGGGAAGGTCACGGCGAGACACAGCGCGCAGGCACCCGACTGGCGCGGGCGGGGACTGGGGCTGGGGACGCGGAGGGCAGAAGGCGCGCGCGCCCGACTGGCGCCAGCGGAAACTGAGACTGGGTCCGCGGAAGGGAGGGGGCGCGCCACACCTGGGGAGAGTGCGCCCACCAAGCCACTGGCTGCCTGGACCGCTCTGACGGGGAAGGCACAGAGAGCAGGCGCAGCTTTTCCTTCCGCGCTTTTGTGGAACACCCGAGGGCTGGAACCTCGCGCAGCGCGGGGCGCGCTCCATATAGAACAGCCGGGAGCCTGAGCAGCGCAGACGGAGAAAGCAGCGTCAGCCCCTCCCGGCAGCGCCAGCCTGCCCCCGCAGGGCCAGCCCCTCCCCGCAGCGTCAGCCCCGCCCCGCAGCGCCAGCCCATCCCCGCAGCGTCAGCCCCTCCCAGCAGCGCAACGGAACTAGCTACCTGAATAAGAGTCCACCTCCGCCTGCCTGTGTCAGGGCGGAAATGAGGCTCTGAAGAGACCGGCAAACAGAAGCCAAATAAACAAAGGGAACCGCTTCAGAAGGGACTGGTGCAACAGATTAAAATCCCTCTAGGAAACGCTGACTACACCGGAGGGGCCTGTAGATATCGAGAAGCGTAAGCTGGAACGAGGAGCTATCTGAAACTGAGCCGAACCCACACTGACCGCAACAGCTCCAGAGAAACTCCTAGATATAATTTTACTTTTTTCTCTTTTTTTTTTTAATTTTTTTAATTTTTTTATTTTTTCTTTCTTCTCTTTTATTTTCCTTTAAAATCCCCTATTACTCCCCCATTACTCCTTAACTTTCATTTCCACAGACTTTTACGATTTTTCAATTAGGGGGGGAAAAAAAATTTTTTTCTTTCTTTCTTTTTTTTTTTCTTTTTCTTTCTTTTTTTTTCTTTCCTTTTTCTCTTCTATTTTCTTTTTTCTTTTTCTCTTATTTCTTTTAAAGTCCTCTAGTACTCCTCTACTACTCCTTAATTTTCATTTTCAATACACTATAACCTTACAAAAAAAAAAGAAGAAGAGAAGCCCTATTTTTAAACCGAAGATTATTCTCTCCCAATCTTGACTCTCTGTTTTCTACCTCAGAACACCTCTATTTCCTCCTTTCCCCTTCTCTTTCCAATCCAATTCTGTGAATCCTTGTAGGTGACTGGGCTACGGAGAACACTCTGGGAACAGACAGCTGCGTAGATCTGTCTCTCTCCTCTTGAGTCCCCCTTTTTCTCCTCCTGTTCATCTCTATCTCCCTCCTCCCTCTCCTCTTCTTCATGTAACTCTGTGAACCTCTCTGGGTGTCCCTAATGGGGGAGAATCTTTTAGCCATTAACCTAGAAGTTTTCTTATCAGGGCTGTATAGTTGGAGAAGTCCTGAGACTACAGGAAGAATAAAACTGAAATCCAGAGGCAGGAGACTTAAGCCCAAAACCTGAGAACACCAGAAAACTCCTGACTACATGGAACTTTAAGTAATAAGTGACCGTCCAAAAGCCTCCATACCTACACTGAAACCAGCCACCACCCAAGAGCCAATAAGTTTTAGAGCAAGACATACCACGCAAATTCTCCAGCAACGCAGGAACATAGCCCTGAACATCAACATACAGGCTGCCCAAGGTCACACCTAACACATAGACCCATCTCAGAACTCATTACTGGGCACTCCATTGCTCTCCAAAGAGAAGAAATCAAGTTCCACGCACCAGAACACTGACGCAAGCTCCCCTAACCAGGAAATCTTGACAAGCCAATCGTCTAACCCCACCCACTGGGTTAATCCTCCACAATAAAAAGGAACCACAGACCTCCAGAATACAGAAAGCCCACTCCAGATACAGCAATCTAAACAAGATGAAAAGGCAAAGAAATACCCAACAGGTAAAGGAACATGAAAAATGCCCACCAAGTCAAACAAAAGAGGAGGAGATAGGGAATCTACCTGAAAAAGAATTTAGAATAATGATAATAAAAATGATCCAAAATCTTGAAAACAAAATGGAGTTACAGATAAATAGCCTGGAACAAAGATTGAAAAGATTCAAGAACTGTTTAATAAAGACCTAGAAGAAATAAAAAAGAGTCAATTAAAAAATGAATAATGCAATGAATGAGATCAAAAACACTTTGGAGGGAACCAAGAGTAGAATAACGGAGGCAGAAGATAGGATAAGTGAGGTAGAAGATAAAATGGTGGAAATAAATGAAGCAGAGAGGAAAAAAGAAAAAAGGATCAAAAGAAATGAGGACAACCTCAGGGACCTCTGGGACACTGTGAAACGCCCCAACATTCGAATCATAGGAGTTCCAGAAGAAGAAGACAAAAAGAAAGGCCATGAGAAAATACTCGAGGAGATAATAGCTGAAAACTTCCCTAAAATGGGGAAGGAAATAGCCACTCAATCCAAGAAACCCAGAGAGTCCCAAACAGGATAAACCCAAGGCGAAACACCCCAAGACACATATTAATCAAATTAACAAAGATCAAACACAAAGAACAAATATTAAAAGCAGCAAGGGAAAAACAACAAATAACACACAAAGGGATTCCCATAAGGATAACAGCTGATCTATCAATAGAAACCCTCCAGGCCAGAAGGGAATGGCAGGACGTACTGAAAGTAATGAAAGAGAATAACCTACAACCTAGATTACTGTATCCAGCAAGGATCTCATTCAGATATGAAGGAGAATTCAAAAGCTTTACAGATAAGCAAAAGCTGGGAGAATTCAGCACCACCAAACCAGCTCTTCAACAAATGCTAAAGGATCTTCTCTAGACAGGAAATACAGAAAGGTTGTGTAAACGTGAACCCAAAACAACAAAGTAAATGGCAACGGGACCACACCTATCAATAATTACCCTAAATGTAAATGGGTTGAATGCCCCAACCAAAAGACAAAGATTGGCTGAATGGATACAAAAACAAGACCCTATATATGCTGTCTACAAGAGACCCACCTCAAAACAAGAGACACATACAGACTAAAAGTGAAGGGCTGGAAAAAAATATTCTGCAAACGGAGACCAAAAGAAAGCAGGAGTCGCAATACTCATATCAGATAAAATAGACTTTCAAATAAAGGATGTGAAAAGAGACAAAGAAGGACACTACATAATGATCAAAGGATCAATCAAAGAAGAAGATATAACAATTATAAATATATATGCACCCAACATAGGAGCACCGCAATATGTACGGCAAACGCTAAACGAGTATGAAAGAGGAAATTAATAGTAACACAATAATAGTGGGAGACTTTAATACCCACTCACAACTATGGATAGATCAACTAAACAGAAAATTAACAAGGAAACACAAACCTTAAATGACACAATGGACCAGCTAGACCTAATTGATGTCTATAGGACATTTCACCCCAAAACAATCAACTTCACCTTTTTCTCAAGTGCACACGGAACATTCTCCAGAATAGATCACATCCTGGGCCATAAATCTAGTCTTGGAAAATTCAAAAAAATTGAAATCATTCCAGTCATCTTTTCTGACCACAGTGCAGTAAGATTAGATCTCAATTACAGGAAAAAATTGTTAAAAATTCAAACACATGGAGGCTAAATAACACGCTTCTGAATAACCAACAAATCATAGAAGAAATCAAAAAAGAAATCAAAATATGTATAGAAATGAATGAAAATGAAAACACAACAACCCAAAAACCTATGGGACACTGTAAAAGCAGTGCTAAGGGGAAGGTTCATAGCATTACAGGCTTACATCAAAAAACAAGAAAAAAAGCCAAATAAATAACCTAACTCTACACCTAAAGCAATTAGAGAAGGAAGAAATGAAGAACCCAGAGTTAGCAGAAAGGAAAGAAATCTTAAAACAGGGCAGAAATAAATGCAAAAGAAACTAAAGAGACCATAGCAAAAATCAACAAAGCTAAAAGCTGGTTTTTTGAAAAAATAAACAAAATTGACAAACCATTAGCAAGACTCATTAAGAAACAAAGAGAGAAGAACCAAATTAACAAAATTAGAAATGAAAATGGAGAGATCACAACAGACAACACTGAAATACAAAGGATCATAAGAGACTACTACCAGCAGCTCTATGCCAATAAAATGGACAACTTGGATGAAATGGACAAATTCTTAGAAAAGTATAACTTTCCAAAACTGAACCAGGAAGAAATAGAAGATCTTAACAGACCCATCACAAGCAAGGAAATCGAAACTGTCATCAAAAATCTTCCAGCAAACAAAAGCCCAGGACCAGATGGCTTCACAGCTGAATTCTACCAAAAATTTAGAGAAGAGCTAACACCTATCTTACTCAAACTCTTCCAGAAAATTGCAGATGGAAGGTAAGCTTCCAAACTCATTCTATGAGGCCACCATCACCCTAATTCCAAAACCAGACAAAGATGCCACAAAAAAAGAAAACTACAGGCCAATATCACTGATGAACATAGATGCAAAAATCCTTAACAAAATTCTAGCAAACAGAATCCAACAACATATTAAAAAAATCATACACCATGACCAAGTGGGCTTTATCCCAGGAATGCAAGGATTCTTTAATATCCACAAATCAATCAATGTAATACACCACATTAACAAATTGAAAGATAAAAACCATATGATTATCTCAATAGATGCAGAGAAAGCCTTTGACAAAATTCAACACTCATTTATGATTAAAACTCTCCAAAAAGCAGGAATAGAAGGAACATACCTCAACATAATAAAAGCTATATATGACAAACCCACAGCAAGCATCACCCTCAATGGTGAAAAATTGAAGGCATTTCCCCTGAAATCAGGAACAAGACAAGGGTGCCCACTCTCACCACTACTATTCAACATAGTGTTGGAAGTTCTGGCCACAGCAATCAGAGCAGAAAAAGAAGTAAAAGGAATCCAGATAGGAAAAGAAGAAGTAAAACTCTCACTGTTTGCAGATGACATGATCCTCTACATAGAAAACCCTAAAGACTCTACCAGAAAATTACTAGAGCTAATCAATGAATATAGTAAAGTTGCAGGATATAAAATTAACACACAGAAATCCCTTGCATTCCTATATACTAACAATGAAAAAACAGAAAGAGAAATTAAGGAAACAATACCATTCACCATTGCAACAAAAAGAATAAAATACTTAGGAGTATATCTACCTAAAGAAACAAAAGGACCTATACATAGAAAACTATAAAACACTGATGAAAGAAATCAAAGAGGACACAAACAGATGGAGAAACATACCGTGTTCATGGATTGGAAGAATCAATATTGTCAAAATGGCTATTCTACCCAAAGCAATCTATAGATTCAATGCAATCCCTATCAAGCTACCAACGGTATTTTTCACAGAACTAGAACAAAGAATTTCACAATTTGTATGGAAATACAAAAAACCTCGAATAGCCAAAGTAATCTTGAGAAAGAAGAATGGAACTGGAGGAATCAACCTGCCTGACTTCAGACTCTACTACAAAGCCACAGTCATCAAGACAGTATGGTACTGGCACAAAGACAGAAATATAGATCAATGGAACAGAATAGAAAGCCCAGAGATAAATCCACGAACCTATGGACACCTTATCTTTGACAAAGGAGGCAAGGATATACAATGGAAAAAAGACAACCTCTTTAACAAGTGGTGCTGGGAAAACTGGTCAACCACTTGTAAAAGAATGAAACTAGAACACTTTCTAACACCATACACAAAAATAAACTCAAAATGGATTAAAGATCTAAATGTAAGACCAGAAACTATAAAACTCCTAGAGGAGAACATAGGCAAAACTCTCTCCGACATAAATCACAGCAAGATCCTCTATGACCCACCTCCCAGAATATTGGAAATAAAAGCAAAACTAAACAAATGGGACCTAATGAAACTTAAAAGCTTTTGCACAACAAAGGAAACTATAAGTAAGGTGAAAAGACAGCCCTCAGATTGGGAGAAAATAATAGCAAATGAAGAAACAGACAAAGGATTAATCTCAAAAATATACAAGCAACTCCTGCAGCTCAATTCCAGAAAAATAAATGACCCAATCAAAAAATGGGCCAAAGAACTAAACAGACATTTCTCCAAAGAAGACATACAGATGGCTAACAAACACATGAAAAGATGCTCAACATCACTCATTATTAGAGAAGTGCAAATCAAAACCACAATGAGGTACCATTACACGCCAGTCAGGATGGCTGCTATCCAAAAGTCTACAAGCAATAAATGCTGGAGAGGGTGTGGAGAAAAGGGAACCCTCTTACACTGTTGGTGGGAATGCAAACTAGTACAGCCGCTATGGAAAACAGTGGAGATTTCTTAAAAAACTGGAAATAGAACTGCCATATGACCCAGCAATCCCACTTCTGGGCATACACACTGAGGAAACCAGATCTGAAAGAGACACGTGCACCCCAATGTTCATCGCAGCACTGTTTATAATAGCCAGGACATGGAAGCAACCTAGATGCCCATCAGCAGATGAATGGATAAGGAAGCTGTGGTACATATACACCATGGAATATTACTCAGCCATTAAAAGAATTCATTTGAATCAGTCCTAATGAGATGGATGAACTGGAGCCCATTATACAGAGTGAAGTAAGCCAGAAAGATAAAGAACATTACAGCATACTAACACATATATATGGAATTTAGAAAGATGGTAACGATAACCCTATATGCAAAACAGAAAAAGAGACACAGAAATACAGAACAGACTTTTGAACTCTGTGGGAGAATGTGAGGGTGGGATATTTCAAAAGAACAGCATGTATACTATCTATGGTGAAACAGATCACCAGCCCAGGTGGGATGCATGAGACAAGTGCTCCGGCCTGGTGCACTGGGAAGACCCAGAGGAATCGGTGGAGAGGGAGGTGGGAGGGGGGATCGGGATGGAATACATGTAAATCCATGGCTGATTCATATCAATGTATGACAAAACCCAAAAAAAAAAAAAAAAAAAAAAATAAAGTGAAAGCTGTGCTCAAAAAAAAAAAAAAAAAGAGGTAATGAGGATACAATATGGAGAGCTAGATATAAATTAAATGTGGATTTTTGGCTGCATGTAGGGTCATTACTCCTAACCCCCACATGGTTCAAGGGTCAATTTGTACACATGTACACATATACACATGGGGCTTCCCAGAAGGCTTCTCAGTGGTAAAAAAAAAAAGTACTCCTGCCAATACTGGAGATGTGGGTTCAACCCCTGGGTTGGGAAGATCCCCTGGAGAAGGAAATGGCAACCCTCTTCAGTATTCTTGCCTGGGAAATCCCTTGGACAGAGGAGCCTGGGGGGCTACAGTCTATAGGGTCACAAAGAGTCAGAGACATCTTAGCAACTGAACAACTACATGTACACACATACATATGGATAAAGAGTTTGTGGATGTTAAAGTACCTGGAGTTCTAAAACACAAAGAGCATCCCCTTCACACAGATTCCAAGACCACCAAAGCTGAGACACTTGTCCATATAATATGGGAAACCCTGGGAGTGTCATCACCATCCTCTATCTTTGTCTCATTTATCTCTGCTATTCTACTGTGTCTATTCAAAAGGAAATCAAAGCAAAAGCAACATTGAATCAGGTCCTAAGGCAAAATTTTCAACCATCCTCAAGACCAAACCTGCCTCCAGTTCAGCTGTGACATAGGTCTGTGTCTTTCCTGATCACCATTGTGTTCGCAGCACATGGCAAAGTGCCTGGTACAAGTTCAGAACTCTGTGTTTATAAACTACTGTCAGGTAAAAATAAGAGAAACAAGGAGCTCGCATGCACTTCAGGAAATGACAAGTTAAGAAAGAAGTGTGCCTAAATATGTGGGACAGATACCTTGTTAACTGGGAGTCTAGAAGAAGAAAGGAAGAGGGAGGCCCTGAACTGGAGGGAAGGAGAGAGCGCAGAGGGCCTCTGGACTGTGGAGGTACACGGAACACTCCCACAGTGCTTCCAAGTCTAGGGCTTTAGAAACTCTGCAACCTCCTCACTTTCCTGAAACACTCAGTTGGCATCACCAGGTCAGAGGAGAGGCTGGAGGACTCTTACAATCCAAGAATGTTGGAGCTGGAAGTGAGATGATCTCATCTGCCTCATCTCAGGCTCAGTAAACTGGGACCATGGGAGTAAGACAGCCTCTCCCAAGATAATAGGCTGTTATGGGGAGCCAGAACTATTCTCTGGAGCACAGTGGGCATCTTTACTGCATCTCAGTGACAGGAGTGGCACATGTGTCAGGCAAAGACGTCAAGTCACAGCAGGGTCACCACAACTGATTTGCTAGAGATGGGAAAGGAAAAAAGTTGGTCGATCTGGTTACTTAGTGTTCGACATAGCCCAGAGGCCGTTGGAATATAAAATCCTGTGGGCAGATCTGGAAAATATAAATCAGAACAATTGGGTATAATAATTCGGCTATCAACCGTTAGCCCAACAGAAAGACATTTCCTTAGGGGGAGGGGAATAGAAAGAAAGCTTTGTTAAATGCACTCAAACCTGGTGAAAACATCAAAATAATCTCATTAAAGAGTAATATACTTACTCAAGACAGACAAAAGGAGTTCACTGCAGTCTTAAAAATCTGTTTCAGGAATTCCACTTAATTCTCCCCTCAGTAGACTTGGTTTGTTTTTTATTTTCAAGTTTGCCGGTAAGGCAATACTTACATCATTATATTTAAAGTAAGGGTCTATCCCTGCAAACACTTTTTAAGTAAATGTTCCTTCCACAACCTAAAAGGACCAGTTGGTATTGAATCATACCTTTCTAGTTCATCTAGGAACAAACCTTTCTGAAAACCTCTTAAGACAGAGGTGACTTGTCTCTCATTTTCTCATAAGTAGTAGTTTCTTGTAGACTTGTTCAATCATGTCCAACTCTCTGTGACCCTGTGAACCTCAGCATACCAGGTTTCCTTGTCCTTCACTATCTCCCTGAGTTTGCACAAACTCAAGTACACTGAGTCAGTGATGCCATCCAACTATCTCATCCTCTGTCACCCTCTTCTCCTCCTGCCCTCCTCCTCCTCCTCCTCCTCCTTCTCCTCCTGCCCTTATGCCCTTTCCCAGCATAAGGGTTTTTTCCAATGAGTTGGCTTTTCGCATAAAGTGACCAAAGTATTGGATCTTCAGCACCAGTCCTTCCAATGAATATTCAGGGTCAATTTCCTTTAGGATTGACTGGTTTGATCTCCTTGCTGTCTAAGGGACTCTCAAGAGACTTCTCCAGCACCACAGTTCGAAAGCATCAATTCTTTGGTGCTCAGCTTTCTTTATGGTCCAACTCACACTTTCGTACATGACTACTGGAAAAATTATAGCTTTGACTATATGGACCTTTGTCAGCAAATAATATATCTGCTTTTTAATACACTGTCTAGGCTTGTCATAGCTTTTCTTCCAAGGAGCAAGCATCTTTTAATCTCATGGTTGCAGTCACCATCCACAGTGATTTTTGAGTCCAAGAAATAAAAGACTAGAGATTATAAGGGCTTCCGTGGTGGCTCAGACAGTAAAGAATCTGCTTACAATACATGAGACCCAGGTTCAGTCCCTGAGTTGGGAAGATTTCCCCGAAGGAGGAAATGACAAATGACAACCCAATCACTATTCTTGCCTGGAGAATTTCATGGACAGAGGAGCCTGGCAGGCTACAGTCCATGGGGTCACAAAGAATTGGACATGACTGAGTGACTAACACATACACAGGAGATGCTAAATAATGTCATGCTTAATACCAAAGAAATATATACATAAACCACAACATCCAAGGTATGCAGTTTTAAAAAATGAATGACTAATCAGTCTGTCAAATTATATGCCTCCTCCCAGAGGAAGTCTTACTAAATGATGAGTGATAGAGTTTTCCATGATTGAAGCTCTTTTTTAATTGAGTAAATAAGTGAAGGTAAGAATGAAAGCATAAAGTTATAGCATAAAAGTAAAGACAGTATATGGGAGAACAGAGAACAAGGGTGTTCAGTCAAAGGGTAAGTAGATTTATCTGTTTGCTTTTTAAAATTTTTGTATCTCCTTTTCATTTAACATTGTGCCTGTACATGTGTGTGTGCGTGGTATACACAAAAGAAAGTGTAATCAAGCCTTGGAATCACATCTCTTTTGCTTATGTCTCTGCCCTGCACCCTCCATATTTATTCCTTAACATTCTATCAAGAAAAAAATGAACTTCAGTTTGTGAATCTCTTGTCCATTAGCCCTAGTGAGTTGCATTATTAGCCCAATTTTTCCTTCCTCCTTACATCCCTCATTTATGTTTAGCCATGTGACCAGTTGGCCAATAGAGTGAAATAGACATGGAAGTGTCCCATTTCCAAGCTTAAACCTTGAGATGTCATGCAAGTTTCGGCTTGCCCTCTTGTACCTCTGCTGCCACCATGTGAAGACTTGCCCAGGCCAGCCTGCATGTCCAAGAGTAGGATGAGGGCTACATACAGCAAAACAAGTCTGGTCATGCCCATCTTAGATCAGTCAAGCAAGTCAACCAATATCAGCAGAGCCACCCAGGGAAGCCTAGCCCAGGGGAGCTGATCCACAGCTAATCTGTATGGCCTTGGATAATAACACTACTACTATAGTAATAATAAATCTCAAATATTATAGCTATGATAATAACTATTATGCTATTACTATATAGCTTTTGGTTTTAGGATAGCATATTACACAGCAATAGCCACAAGTTATACTAGATTTGCTCAGAAACTCAACAAGCAAAAGGTGTCATTCTAACATATTTTGGGTAATAAGGAAGACATTTCCCTGTCAGTGCTTTACTTCTCACATTTGTAAATGGGATCTAGTACTAGCCGTTTCGGTCTTCCAGGCACTGCAACAATCAGATGCCCTTAAGTTTCTTATTCTAGGAAACACATAGCTGACTACAAAGAATTATGCTATGATACATCAAAAGATGAAAGAAATAGGAAAAAAAGAGAGAAAGGAAGAAAGAAAGAGGGAGGGAGGGACGAAGGAGCAAGAAAAAACCCTCATCTCTAGAGGTCATTGTATGACTTTAAAGGACACGTTTTAAGCAGTGACTAAATATACATATCCAGGGAGATAAGAGAATCCTCCTGCAATGCAGGAGACTCTGGTTTGATTCCTGGGTTGGGAAGATCTGCTGGAGAAGGGATAGGCTACCCACTCCAATATTCTTAGGCTTCCCTTGTAGCTCAGCTGGTAAAGAATCCTCCTGCAATGCGGGAGACCGGGATTCAATCCCTGGCTTGCAAAGATCCCCTGGAGAAGGGAAAGGCTACCCACTCCAGAATTCTGGCCTGGAGAATTCCATGGACCGTATAGGCAAAGAGTTGGACACGACTGAGCGACTTTCGTTTTCAGGGAGATAACTGAGGCATTTGTTTAAATGGATGGAGATGACCTATTTTAAATAATCCAAACAATCCATTTGCATGAGAAGATACAGGCTAAAGATATATTTGGATGTCCCAACAAAGTGCTACCCTAGAAACTAAAACAGTGACATCTGCTAAATGAAGCCCAGTTTATTCCTTTCTTCCAGGCTCTCATGGAAGTCTGCTTAAAGGAACAGTAGCTGAGAAACCTCCCATAGGATTCCTGCCCCAGAATTTGTACAAAAGCCCTAGACTGCAAGCCCAATTAATTGCAGAGGCTGCGGTGCCCTCCTTGCTCAGGTGTGACAGGCTCGGCAGGGACTGCTCACACTTTACATTATGCAAGTGCAGTCGGGCTGAATCGTTGACTAATTACTAACCTGCCCTGCCCTCCACCTAAGGCCTTACCACCCAAACTGCGATGAGATAACTGTTGGCCAGGTCCACACTACAAAGAGAAATTGCACTTCTACTAAACGGCCATCACCTGAACATTTAATTGCCTAGAGAAAGCTCCATCAGGAAGAGTTGTGTGTGCCCCATTCAGCAAATCAAGCACAGACAGAGACAAGGTCGGACGTGTCTCTATCAATCAGAAATTGGCACCAAGACAGCAAAGCTGTGAATTGGGAGAGATGAGAAGTTTGAGGTGGGTATAGCAAGGGACGAGGAGGGCACAGCAAGCCACTCCAGTATTCATGTCTGGAGAATCCCACGGACAGAGCAGCCAGCCTGGTGGGCTATAGTCCACAGGGCCGCATGGAGTAGGACACAAATGAAGCTATGAGTGCAGCAGCGCGGCGTGGCAAGGGGTTCCCGGCCTGGGATGTGAAGGTGTTCCCTAACAGTCCGCCCAGCCTGGAACTAATAGAAAGAAACAAACAGGCTGTGCCTGCAATCAGACGCTCATCCATATGTATATAGACCCAGGGTATCAGATGGATTTCACATTGTCAACATCTTTTCCCTTTGTCCCATCAAGCATTCCCTATGCAACAGTTCAGCAACTAAGAGAACTGAGTTGCCACTAATAGCACCCAGATTCCCAGATAGAAAAGGCAAGCCATAATCCTAGGAAGTTTATCTAATCTGGGTGGATGGACATGCATCCACTTCGGAGCTGAAAAGAGAGGCTGTGTGTTGCTGACATTGTTGGGGAAACGGCCTCTGTTTTCCAGATATTCTCATGTCATTGGTGGAGGGAGGCTGGGTGCTTTCCAGGCAAAATTACTGTTGCTCTTGGATCTATAGATTCACTCCTTTTATGTAACTAAATCTTCTTTTACAAGGTATATCCTCTATCCTCTTAGGAAGTAGATGGCATAGTGCTCTGTGTGTGTGTGTGTGTGTGTGTGTGTGTGTGTGTGCACATGTGTGATCAGTCATGCCCAACTCTTTGTGACCCTATGGACTGTACCCCACCAGGCTCCCCTGTCCACGGGATTCTCCAAACAAGAATTTTGGAGTGGGTTGCCATTTCTTTCCCCTGGGGATCTTCCTGACCCAGGGATTGATCTCCTGTCTCCTGCTTGGCAGGCAGATTCTTTACCACACTGCACCACCTGGGAAGCCCAGATAGCATAGTACTCATTCACAATTTAATATGAATTTGATTAGATTACTTCTGTCCAACAGAAAAGCATTGATGGTGAAAGAATGGTCATTAGGTTGGATTGGTGAAAAAGGTCAGTTTGGAGTTTTAGCCAATGTTGGAGGGCAGGGGGAGTTGCAGGTGGGGAGAGGGGACTTCCAAGTATGGACTCTAGACTTTCAGAGGCATCTGTGAGGTTGAACTTGTATGGACCTCAATACAAATGGTACAAGGGATGGGACTGAAAGGGGTGGGTGTGAGGGATGACAAAACCTGATTGGGAAGCATGGAATGGGTGGTTCCAGTGAGAACCATTCATACACCTCCATGGTGAGTCTTGGAGCCCAGGTCTTCTCCCCAAAACTAAGTGCTGTAATGATCATAGATGTGCTCACCTTTCCAGATGGAGTCTGAAGCATCCAGAACCCTTGCAGCTGCCTCTATTTAACCTACTTCTACTTCTACTTCTACCACCCAAATATTATTTTCTATATGTGCCATGATGGAGGAAATGTTAGAAAGCCCTGCTACAGCTTAATGATGTAATGGAACAAGTGATTCTTTTAAAAGATCTCTACTTTTATTAGGCTCAACCACTTTTGGATGTTTCCTGAAGCCAGACAACCTGATTAGTCATCCCAGCTCTCTACACTCCCATCTGGACTCCCACATTCTCATCTATAAAATTAGAGGGCTGTGCCTGATGGTCTCTAAGACTTCTTCTGGGTGAAGATATCCACTGACTTCCTGACCTTCACATCCTACAACTTCTTCCCACTGTCCATCCACTTGATCTATCTTAGGATTCAGCTGAAATGCCACTTTCAGACCCTCATTCATGGAAGCTTATGTTATATTGTGCTCCCCCTTTGAAAAGTTTCATCACACTTGCAATTACTTCATTCGTACATTCATGCAATAAGTATTTTTTGGGGGGGTCTACCTTGATGAGAGCATGGGTTTAGGAGTTGGACTGACAGGTGTAAATCCCAGTGCCACTGCTTACCCTCTGTGTGACCTTGAGAAAGTCTCTTAGCCTCTCTCTGCCTCACTTGCATCAGTGACCAAATGAAATCTACAACTCAATCCTCTTGTATGGGTTCAGTTAATGTTGGTAAAGCACAGTGCCTGGCATAGAGCAAGCGCTCTGTAAGTTAGCAATGATGATCTTCTTGATGATTTCTTTACATCACACAGTACAAGGTGCTTATCCAACATCATTCTTCTGTTAAGCTGTAATCCTCAATTGCTTCTTTACTAGCTGAATTTCCAATGCCTCACATAAAGTCCAGCATTTAACCACGTAACTGAGGTTCAAAATACTGTTTCAGTGAATCGATGAACACAAGTAGCTTGCTTTGTTTTCAGTCCCATCAATTTCTCCCAGTGCTAATTTCCACAGCTAAAATTTTCTTCCTCTTCAGCTTTTACCGAAGCTTGCTTTGTTCTCAGTCTTTGGAGAGAGCAAGAACAAATGTACATTTCTCTGTTCACTATAGAAATATTACCATTTGGGTAATATTTGGGGAAGTTCCATGAATACCTTTCCCCAAACTTCTTTCTCCCAGCTCCCCATTCTAATTGCCACTTAAGGAATAACAGTTTGAGTAGCCAAATATCTTTCCCCACAAAAAGGGAACACTCAAAAATTTATGCATTAGATTTCCAGATGTGGACAACTCTTGTTTTTGCCTAAATGGTGTTGACAATTGTTGGAAAGTCATTTGATTTTGTCTTTGGAAAATCACTTGATAATGATCCAACTATCTAGAACCTCTTTATTTTATGCCTGCTAAAAGAAAAGAAAGTTATTATCCAGGAAAATTTCCAGACTGCCATAAAAAGGAACGGGTTTGCTGCCAAGAGCCATCTGCCATAAAACCTCCTCTAACAGCGTCTTACCTTTATGTATCTGTAAAACACCCTTTTTAAAAATGAGGAAAGGCCATCAATCATCTCTTTTAAGGTGAATTGCAAACGTTTAATACAGAAATTTAATATCACAAAATAGGACATAAGGTGTGTGGCTTTATAGAATTAAGCATGGGCATCTCACAGAGAGGAATGCCACTTCCAGCAACTGGGTGCCTTGCTATCCACGCCGTCTACAGAGAGTGATGGTGCCAGTTTCACTGACTTTCGAGGTCTTTTGTGAGAATCATAGGAGATAAGAGAAGGGAGAACACTTTGAAAATTTAAATGTGATATGAAAATCAAAGATGCAAAGTTTCTTCATGAAAGAAAACAAAATAAAACAAAAACCTGTAATTCCATGTTGATATGGTTCAAAGCTATTGTAATAAAGCTGCAATAAAATAAAAGGATTGGACTCTAAGTCAATGGTTCCCAAATCTGTCTGAGCATGTGAATCCTTGAGGATCCCTAGCTAATAAAACAGGCTCTAAAACCCACCACAGACCTACTGAATCAGAATTGCTGTAGACCTACGGATTTAGAATTTGTTCACTAGGCCTGGGAATCTGTATTTTAGCACTCTTGCAGGAGAGGCAGACAGATGTGGAGATTTTGGATGTGCTGGGCTGGATGATGTCTAAGCTTTCCTGCAGCAGGGAGAAAAGAAAACCCATTATCTTCTTCATTAACATCTCCACCAAAACTAATGATTCCTGTGGCCAATTCTACTCTATATGTTGCCCTGCCTGGTCCCTACCAGTGCCGATCAATCAGAGGGAAAGATTACACAGGCCGCCACTCGGCACAGCATCACCTCCCTCCACCCACAGCAGGGATAAAAGGGAAGGTCCCAGAGGAAACAGGGGGAAGATATCCTTCCCTTGCTGCCATTGGAGTGCAGGGCCAAAGCTGGTTCCAACCTGACTACGAACACCCTGGAAATGGGGCACTTTGTGTTATGTTCACTCTTTCAAAGACCCAAATGGAAACTGGACTTTATCCAGAATAACAAAGCTCGGGGGCATCCTTCTCTCCTTCTTTTCTTCCCTTTCTTCCTTCACCATTTAACTATGAGATACCTAATGAGTGCCAGGCCCTGTGCTAAATACTAACGGTGCCATGACAACGTGCTGCTCATGGTCTGTCGGAAGATCCGACATGATGACCCCCTGACACGATACTATGAAGGAAAAGGACCTTAGCTGCAGAAACCATAACAGAGAAATCTGACCCCATATGGAAAACTGACCCATGAAACATAAAGACGAGGCAGAGGAAACAGCCAATACAGAGGTCCTGCTGGACTAAGGCCAAGGAAGCCATCCTGAAGAATGAGGGAAGACTGGGTGGCATAAGGGGACGTGAGAGGGGCAGATCGATGCCTGTCGGTCATCCATTTAACATTTTGGACTTAATGTGCAATGGGCAGGCATTAAAGGGTTGTAAGCCGAGCAGAGAAGGGAGTTGATAAGGGCACTCTGTCTGCAGGGTGGGAGCAAGTAGGGACCAGGAGATAATTAAGAGGCAATTCAGAGAGTCAACGTAGCTTGACCATGGCAGTGGCCATGGAGGTAGGGAGAAATGGACATCTCAGTGGATAAAACTAACAAGGAATGAATTTTATTTTTATTTGGAAGCCAAAAAAAACCCACAATCACTTATTTGCTGCAGGGGATACATTCCAAGACCCCCAAGGGATGCCTGAAACTTCAGATGCTGCTGAACCCTAATATGTTTTCCAACACATGTGTGCCGATGATAACGTTTAATTTACAAATTAGGCACAGTAAGTCACTAACAACAATAATGAATAAAGAAATAGAACAATTATAGCCATATACTGTTAAAAACCTGGAGTAGGAAATGGCAACCCACTCCAGTATTCTTGCCTGGAAATTTCCATGGACAGAAGAGCCTGGCAGGCTACAATCCATGGGATAGCAAAGAGTCAGACACGACTGAGCACACACACTGTAATAAAAGTTATGTGAATTTGATCTCTCTTTCTCTCTCTCTCGAAATATCATACTGTACAACTTTAATGCCTTTTCCATCTTAACTAAGCACTTACCACGTACTGTGGCCATTACTTTTGTAGTCTGAGGTGCAAGAGCAAAACTAAGAATTTGTTTTTCCTTCCTAACAATTTCATAAATAAAACATTCATTCTTACCATAGATCTTAGCAGCCTCAGACTACGATTTTTTTTTCTTTCTTTATGAAATCGAGAACTTTCACCTTCATACTAAAAGGAAATGCTTTACGGTTTCTCTTTGACAGATCCGAATTGCCAGCATCACTACCCTTGCGCTTTGACACATTAGTAAGCAAATTAAGGGTGACTTGAACACAGCACTGTGGTACCAAGACAGTTGATCTGATAACTGAGACAGTTACTAAGCGACTAAGAGGTGGGATGTTCCAGATAAAACAGTGATTCACACCCTGGGTGGGCCAGAGAGGGAAGGCATGGAATTTTATCAGGCTACTCAGAATGGCACACAATTTAAACATGAGCTGCTTATTTCTGGAATTTTCCACTTAATATTTTCAGACCATGATGGACCACATGTAACTGAAACCACAGAAAGTGAAACCACGGATAAGGGGGAACTATTATATTCAGTTTGGCAGGAGAGCAGGGCAATGGATGGGAGGAATAATCAGAGGTGATTTTGCAGTAGGAAGTTTAAGAAATTGTGATCTAGTCAGCTTCTTATACAGACAAGGACACCCTAACTCAGAGATGTTAAGCGACTTGTTGAAGGTCACATATGAGTTCAATGACAGGGAGAGGCTGGCATAGTCCCCACCCCAGGATCAGTTCGGGAGATAATCAAAGTGAAGGAATTATACCAGCTGAGACCAGGGTCACAGTAAAGCCAATACCAGGTTCTGCAGAGCTGTTGGAAAGAAAGGAAATGTGTTCAGTGGTTCCCAGGGCCGGGACCTGATAAAGCTTCGTATTACAGTGCACCACTACGCGAACAAAGATGGTACAAAGAAGGGAGCCGATGGCACTCTCTCAAGACAGTAAGACTCCAGCTCTCCTCCTTTCTTCTAGCCAAGAGCTGAATAGCATCCCGTCCGGGACAAATGCAAGTCAACTGGGCCTGGCTCCCAGTCCCTCAGAATACATACTCTCCCCTCCCTTCCACTCATGCGGGCCTCTAGCATTACTTCCCCAGATGTGATGCTGAGCTTATGGAGCATGGCTGGATGCTTAAAGGCACCACTGGTTAAAAGCCTTGGGACTTTGCAGAGAAGCGTGTGTGCGTGCACACACACACACACACACAAATGGGAGCAAGAGGTTTCCTCTGGTGTGCGTTACACATACCCTCAGCCAAAAAAAGATGAGCAACAACCACAGAAGTGGGAGACTCCACATGATAGCTGAAACAACTCGCCCCTCATAAGGATTGATATAGCGGCTGCTACAAGATTAATTGTATTTTTCCTGGAACAATGCTGGAAATCACTCAAAAGGCAATAAATGCTGAAATCTGTCTATGCTCTGCCAAAATTTCAGACAAAAAGCCAATAAGGCAATTTTTACCTTACGTGCTTGAACGGATTTTTTTTTAAAGCAGATTTGTGTTGAATGCAGTGAACTAGATCAGCTCAGGAGCTCAGAAGATTCTGATCACCTTGGGGAGCTGAATGAATTCTCCTGAGTCATCTGTACTCCAAACCACATGTTGGATGTGCCACCCAAAGGAGTCCCTTGCCTGTGCCTCCTTGTTAAACCCCACATAGAAATAAGGGGCTGCCAAGTGTGTGGACTAAACAGGGCAGTTCCTAAGATCACTTGTTGTATGGAAGCCAAGAATAGGAACTTGATGATGGTAAAGCAAAGGACCCTGTTAGCCACAGCTCCTTTCGGATTTCTGAAATATTTCAAAAGATGAATATTGCTTTTGCAACCAGACCAAAGTCCTTTGGGGCTCCCTCAGGGTTAAATAGATGGTGATAATAACCTGTGTCTTGTATGTGTAGAGCATTTATAGGTTTTCATACACTATCACATTTATCCTCTCAACAACCCTGTGAGTTGGGCATTATTATTCTTAATCACACTTTTACAAGTGAGGAAACTAAGGATCAGAAATGTTAAACTGGCTTGTAGCAATTTGCTAGAAAGAATGATCAGACATACATAAAGACTGCCACAAAATACAGCTTTGCTTACAACAAATAAAATGTTATATTAGTCAGGATTCTAGCAGGAATCAGATCCCAAACTCAAAACAAAACTAGTAACAAGAGGATGTTATATTCCTAGGCTGTTATATTCCACTGACTACTCTAAAGCTTTGTCTGTGTGGGTCACAGAAAACTGTGGGAAATTCTTAAAGAGATGGGAATACCAGATCACCTTACCTGTATCCTGAGAAATCTGTATGTGGGTCAAGAGCAACATTAGAACTGAACATGGAACAACAGACTGGTTCTAAATCGGGAAAGGAGTATGACAAGGCTGTATATTGTCAACCTGTTCATTTAACTTCTTTGCAGTATACATCATGTGAAATGCTGGGCTGAACGAATTATAAACTGGAATCAACATTGCCAGGAGAAATATCAATAGCCTCAGATATGCAGATGACACCACACTAATGGCAGAAAGTGAAGAGTAACTAAAGAGCCTCCTGATGAAAGTGAAAGAGGGGGGTGAAAAAGCTGGCTTAAAACTCAACATTCAAAAAACTAAGATCATGGCATCTGGCCCCATCACTCATGGCGGATAGAAGGTAAAAAGTTGAAGCAGTGACAGACTTTATTTTCTTGGGTTCCAAAATCACCATGGGGAGTGACTGTAGCCTTGAAATTAAAAGATTTTTGCTCCTTAGAAGGAAAGCTGTGGCAAACCTAGACAGCATGTTAAAAAACAGAGACATCACTTTGACAACAAAGGTCTGTATAGTCAAAGTTGTGGTTTTTCCAGTAGTCATGTATGGATGTGAGAGTTGGACTATAAAAAAGGCTGGGCGCCAAAGAATTGATGCTTTCGAATTGTGGTGCTGGAGAAGATTCTTGAGAGTCCCTTAGACAGCAAGGAGATCAAACCAGGCAACCCTAAAGGAAATCAGTCCTGAATATTCACTGGAAGGACTGATGCTGAAGCTATATCTCCAATAATTTAGCCATCTGATGCAAAGAGTCGACTCATTGGAAAAGATCCTGATACTACCAAAGATTGAAGGCAGGAGGAGAAGGGGATGGCAGAAGATGAGATGATTAGATAGCATCATTGACTCAACAGATATGAATTTGAGCAAACTCCAGGAGAGAGTGGAGGACGGAGGAGCCTTGCATGATGCAGCCCATGGGGTTGCAAAGAGTTGGATGCAGCTTAGCGACTGAACAACAACAAAATTCCTAGGCTTAAGAGGCCTGGGGAAGAGGCAGAACCTGGAGAGAACCCAGTTTGAGAGATGCTGTGATCATCAGTCCAAGCAGGGAATGAGTTATAGAAAGTAGATAATCCAATTGCCTGGGTTCCATATTGGCCATAATCAACCAAAGGTTAGATGACAAAATGATAGTTGGATTAACTATGCATCTGAACCTCCCACAGCAGAAAGCAGGTTGGGAAAGGTAAGGAGAGTGTCAAATGAAAATTATCTTCAAAGTGATATTTATAATTAAAGACCAATCTACATACTCAACATTTGGAAAACGGTTCAATATATATGGTTCCTACAAACAATAGAATATTTGTACAGCAATAAAAGTTATTTTCATTCTCAAAGAATAATGACAACAGAAATTATGCTTATGATACAATGAAAACTCTAAGAAGCCACATTTTAAAAAAGAAAAAAAGAAGAACTACATAGTATGATTCTAAATAAAAGATGAGATAAAAGATGAAAGGAAAGACACAGGAAGGTCAGCATCTCCAGGTGTTATTTCTGGCAGAATTAGCTTGTTGTCATTTCCATTTTCTTCATTTTCTACTTCACTGTTTTCCCAAATGTTGTATAAGGAACACACACTGTCACTGTAACCTAGAAAATGTATATATTGACTTAAAGCAGATAATCTTAAATACTTAGATGTTATGAAGCACAAAGTGTTAGAAACCTGACACTAGCTAACAGTTAATAAAAGAAAAAACAAGAAGCAAAAAATCATCCATTCCTGCAATGATGTCAGACTAGGTGTTGGATATTCTCAGGATTGCTGAAAGTGAGGTTGTGCATCTTATAATGACTATTCAAAACAATCCTATGACTAAAGAATCTTCACCTCCTTCTACAGAGAGGTGTAGACTTAGACTCACAAGGTCACACTGCTGCTAAACGACATAGCCAATATTTGAACCAGACTGTCTGATTCCAAAGTCAGTGCTATTCCAAGGAGCTGAGCCATGTTCCTCGTGTGGGCTACTCCACTCCCAGAAGCCCTGTCCTGCCAGTCAGTCTCTCCTCGATCATCACAACTCTAGAGAACTGCATCACTGCGGACACTTCTTAAGTGTCTTCTGAGCTAACAGTAAAGACTGAGAAATTCCAGGGAGTGCAAAAGAACACGTCCTGGTCTGGTTTTCCACTCATAAAGCCTTCATCTATAGACCAAGGAGTTTGCTGATTTCAGCATCCACTCAAAGGATTCCCATTATGAATAATAATGATTATACAGAAGAAGACTCGTTGAGCACTAATTACATGCTTAGCACTGAGCAGTATGCTTTTATACTCATCCTATCCTTAAAACAGGGCTTCCCTGGTGGCTCAGATAGTAAAGAATCCACCTGCAATGCATGAGACCCAAGTTTGATCCCTGGGTTGAGAAAGTCCCCTGGAAAAGGGAATAGCTACCCACTCCAGTATTCTTGCCAGGGAAATCCCATGGAGAGAGGAGCCTGGCATGCTACAGTCCATGGGATCACAAAGAGTCGGACACGACTGAGACTAAGCATGTGCACACACGATCTTTAAAACAGACTCTGGGACAAGTCTATGACTACCCTTGTCTTATGCAAGAAGATGCTGAGTCCCAGAGAATTTAAGTCATTTGCTCAAAACCAAATAGTTACGAAGCAGCAGACTGCTCAGTGAATGCAGATTTGTCTCACCATAAAAACCCAGTCTCTCAGAACTTATGAATTAGATGGGGAGATAGTCCAGATTTATTTGAGAAAGTCACAAAAACATAAATCAGCAGGACTTAATAATATCTTTAATAGAAATATCTCCCACTGGGCTTTCATGTTGCTCAAAATCCTACCATAAGAACATTAGCCCATTGTGTGGCTCCCTTTGGTGGTGTGAGATGCTGCTTCTCGATGCTAGAAAATGTGGTCAGCCTATGTACCCAAGAAAAGGACAGATATCTGGGAGCCTTAGCAGCTTGTGCCACAGACAGAAAACTGGCCCTTCCTCTGAGTCCTCTGTCCCAGACCTCATCCCTAGGTGGCAGAAGAAGCAGGTAGAATGGCCCAACGATGGACCAGTTTTAGCCTCTGCTTACCTCCCTTGTTCTATTCCCAGCACCATTAAAAACTAACCCCACAAAGTTGTGGATCCCCAGTTGTCATGGGCCACATATTACAAAACAAAACATTAAAATGTCTCAAGAGCCCCAACCACAAAATTCTCTCTGTTCTGTCTCTCCTAGTTTCAAGAGTTCGTAAGAATTAACCAGTATCTAGCCCAGTGATAGGGCTTCCCTGGTGGCTCAGACAGTGAAGTGTTTGCCTGCAATGCGAGAAACCTGGGTTCCATCCCTGGGTCAGGAAGATCCCCTGGAGAAGGAAATGGAAACCCACTCCAGTACTCTTGCCTGAAAAATTCCATGGACTGAGGAGCCTGGTAGGCTACAGTCCACAGGGTCGCAAAGAGTCGGACATGACTGAGCAAATTCACATCACTTCAATCCCAGCGATAGGGCTTCCCTGGTGTTTCAGTGGTAAAGAATCTGCCTGCCAATGCAGGAGACACAGGTTCAATCCCTGGATCCAGAAGATCCCCTGGAGGAGGAAATGGCAACCCACTCCAGTATTCTTGCCTAGGAAATCCCATGGACAATGGAGCCTGACGGGCTACAGTCCATGTTGTCGCAGAAGAGTTGGACATGACTTAGCAACGGAACAGCAAACAAGCAACAACACATCCCAGTGATAACATGACAGGCAACCAAAGCAACACCCACTCAGCCCAGCTCCTGTTCCTGCCTCTCCTGCTCACCCCTGACTCCAGTTCCACAGCCAGAGTCTCCTTCTCGCCCCACCAGGGCCTGTGTACATTAAGATTCCATCTCACAGTGGGGAGAAAGGATAAGATGTATCTTAATTTACTTGGTGTTCTGCCTACCTTGCTTATTTAGATTTTCAGCCTGCTGAGAAGGAATTGTACCTGGCTTAATGATCAGCTCAGCACTTAACCTGTTGCTGACACTTGAATGTGTTCTAACCCTGGTTAAAATTCTGGGATAGCCCTTAGGCTGGCAGCCTGGGGGTAGGAGCCACTCTCTGGCCCTCCATCATTACTGAATTTTCTGCTCAGCAAAGTCAAGAAAACAGGAGCTGTAATGAGATTAAGTCTGAACTTGGAAAATGTCATTCTTTGAATCCCAACTACTGGTTTTAATGCTTTTTGGCATGGGTGAGGCCCCATATTTCTCTAGCCTGACACCCAAGCTTTGTGGTTCCTACAGATTCCAGCGGCTTGGTGCTTCTCATCTGCCTACCTTCCACAAATTATTAGAAATTAATTTGACTTGGTTCAGCATTATCTGACAATTGCACTGACCCCCGCACCCCACCCTGTGAACCTTTCGGGCTAATTTACATCCCCGCCATGCGGCTTAATGTCTCTAATGCTGGAGCACATTATTTTAAGCTCATGCCAATTATAATTTTTAATACAGTCTGAAAATCATGCCGTTACTTAGCAACAAAGGTCACTCCAATAAATAATAATATTTTGTGAGCCTATTGATACCCTCGATTCCTTCTCATGGGATTGAAAGTTAGTGGTGAGGCCTCTCCCAGTCCTTCCTGGTGGGTTCCTGCTACCTGCAGCTCCTCCCCTAGATGCGACTCAGTCCCCATACTCAGTCCCCTGTCTCCTCACTCTCACCCCTTTTAGACAGTGATAGGGTGAACCTGGATAAACTCCTCTCTTCTCATCCTTACTCCCCAGTCATATCCGGGACCCCAACAGAAAAACACATCCAAAGGGTAGTTGGATTCAGAAACACTGAGCTGAAGTCCCAGGGACCTGTTATATCAGAAGCCAAGGGTCGAATATCACCACTGAAATGGGAGACCTCAACCGCAGACTTTTTTCTTCATTTTTCCCTGGGAGATGACTTTAGCTGCAAGCACAATGCATGGGCAGACCTTTCAGCGGACAGCCCCTGTGGTAATCAGGGCTTAGGGAGTCCGCATCATGGCTGTAGGCCAGACTTAAAGTGAAGGGCATTCCCCCAACCCTGTATCTCCCAGGCTTCTAGAGCATTCACTGTTGTCCCATTTCTGTTGGGGTGAAGACCCTCTTCCTCCCTGGGCAAGGAGGAGCCAAATATCATTTGGGAAAGCTCACCAAACAGGGTTGTTTGGAAGCTGTAAGTTTTTGTATATATGGAAATCTTTTGTCATGGACACAAAAAACGATCAAGCACACTGACCGCCTTCCCTACCCCACCAAGCCTAGCAGACTCTCTAGACAAGGAAAAGTCCTACCCACTCCCTACAGTAAACTGCTCACCATAAACCATCCTAGAAGCTGGAATTAAGCAAAAGGCTACTGACTCCTGGCTCATTCCTCCCCAGCAGGAGCCAGAATAAAATTTTCTTCTTAGAATTTGACCCATTGGAGTCCTCCAAGGTGCCTAGACAAAAGGGGTCTCACACTAGCAGTTCACATTTCGTGTTCACAGAAAGCAAGGCCACTTTTATTAGCTAACACTTATTCATCACCCTGTACTGTGCCAAACACTTCACATATGTTAACTATTTAGTCCAAAGACGTAATGGCAAATACTCTCCCCTTGACCAAACTTTAGTCAGGCTCCTCTCAGCCCTATTCTTGACCATGAATCAACCTTGAGCTCCCATGCCTAGCTTTGCAGAATCCAATTTTGGCAAGACTCCTGCTAAGTCAGTTAGAGAGGATTTCCCACCCTTAGATATCACCCTTGATATCCAATCAATTTCTTCTTCTCCCATCCTTGATATCTGATCACCTTGGCTTGTCTTCAACAAGAGTCTTATTAAGTTAGCTTAGCAAGAATCCCCTTCCCTCAGCGAGTCCTGTTCATAACATTCCACCCACTGAACACCTGACTGTCCTCTTTGGCTCTAAATCCCCAGCTGTCTTTGCAATATTCAAAAGTGAGCCCCATCTCTCTCCCCTTTTGTGATACTCTTCTTGCAATAGTACTGAATAAATGTTACCATGTTAATAAGAGTTAGAACTTTTTTCATGAACAACATGTACCTCTACTATTCCGTATAACAAACAAGGGACAAAGGCTCAAAAGAGAACACTGTATTATTTAACTAGCATGTATCAGACTTAAATTTTGAAGGCAGGGAATCTGATTCTCAAAATCTATGCACTTAACCATTTCCCTTGGGGCTTCTGAGGCGTGCCAGTGGGAAAGAATCTGCCTGTCAGTGCAGGAGATGCAGAAGACACAGGAGACATGGGTTTGATCCCTGGATCAGGAGGATCCCCTGAGGTAGGAAATGGCAACCCACTCCAATATTCTTGCCTGGAAAATTCCATGGTAGAGGAGCCCGGTAGGCTACAGTCCATGGGGCCTCAAGAGTCGGACATGAGTGAGCAATTGAGCTCACACTACTACCCATTTCCCTTAACTGACAATTTGCTATGAAGTCACTCTCATCCTCTTGTTAGTGATAACACATATTTTCTCTCCTGCATTGCAGGCAGATTCTTTACCGTCTGAACCATCAGAGAAGCCCACAATACATATTTTAAGAGCCACAAAATCAGACCAGACTGGAAAGTCTTGGATGGTCCCATCTTCTACAGACAAGCTATAAAACGAAATTATAAGAGATCCTGCCCTTTCAGGGTTGTTATCCTAGATGAATCTCAGAAAATGGGACTAGCTGAGTTCCTCACTCTTTGTCAGTACTGTAGTTGGAAAGATCCAGCTTTAACTGCATTATTCAGTCAATATTATCCATTTGCATGGTGTTGTACTAGGCACCAGAAGAAATACAGATGTACAACATAGTCTAGTCATAATCTAAACCTATGCATTGTGGTGGTGAAACATCCTAGCAGGGTAAAGAATCTAACTGAGCAGGTTATTAGCATCATTTAACTTTATCTTCCCTGTAATTATCACTTCACTTATTTCCTAGGGCCTGGAGGAAAATGCTGCTATCATGCAAGCTGGTTTCTCTCCAGACTACCACTTTACATATCCAAATAGAAGGTCAGTGGCCCGCAGAGAAAGGACTCAGGTTGTATCATTTCAACAAGCCCTAGCAAGCCCCTCTACTTACCCTCAGCCCCAAGCTACCAGCCTCTATTTGTCTGATAACCCAGGTGTGTGTGAAGATCTAAGGGCACTGATGCCAGGCCAGAATGTCCCATTGCGCCAGGGAATTTTCCTCCATCATTTCACGTGAATTAAAAATCATTTGAGATTTTGTTCCTAAGCCAGCATAGCCTGGGGCCTCTAAAAGGACAGCAGTAAGAACCTGCTCAGCATCCCAGGGCTTCCCTGGCGCATCACTCAGAATGAGGGTACAGCTCCGCAGGCCTCCAGCTCACCCTCTGGCAGGAAATTGCTTCCTACAGTCATCCATGGGATAAAAGCCAGCCACACCATCAGGAACCATAAAGAGGCCAAAAGGCAAGCAGCCATCCTCTCAGATCAATTTCATTTTGGTATCTCTGCTTCTCAAGACTGCTCTCTCTCCCTGCTCAGTTATACTACTAAATCCTATTTACCTTGATCTTTGAAATGTGTTTCTTTTTCATCATGCCTTCCTATTTACCTGTCTTCTTAACTGTTAGCTTATCCTTGGCAACTGGTATGTGAGAGCCACCTTGAAACACGGTCTCCATGTTCCCAGTTTGTCCATTCATTCATTTATCAAATATTTACTGGGAACAATCAGGTGTCAGACTGTGCAAGATGTTGAAGACATAAATGACATCCGTGTATTTGAAGAGGTCAGAGTCAAAACAGAAGAGACAGACATGTAAATCAGTCATTGTAATACATGCAATAAGCTTGTTCAAAGCTCAGAAATAGCAAGGAGGAAGGTGAAATTGGGAGGGACAGAGACATCTACACAGAGATAGAGGAGAAGGGGGTGAATGCGCTAGATATTGAGAACCAGAAGGGAGGGTGCAGAGACTTCAGGAAGAGGGCTGTACAGTCAAAGCCAAAAGGACTTGAAAGAGCCAACTGGGTTCAGGAAATAGGAGTTCTCTACTCTCAAAGTGTGATATGCTAGATGTTGAAGCACAAAAGAAGGTGAGAACAAAGAAGCTACTGGAGTCAGATTTTAGAAGCCTTTTGTGACACACTGGGGGTTTTATTTATTTTGTCTGATCCTTATCAGATCCTCATGAGGTAGGTATAAGGTGGAACCATAAGAAATTTACCAATACTCTACCATTTTGACCTCTGGTCATGGAAATCTCATAGTTCAACCTTTAAGTTTGAACTGCTATTTCTATCACCATTCAAAAGATGGGAAAATCAAGGCATCTTACTTGATGACCAACGGTCACATAGCTAGTAATTGGAGGGGCAAAGAATTAAACTGACAGTCTGATAAGACAAAGGGTAAAATTTTAGATAAAGACCTCAAGCCATGTGGTTATTTTGGGCAAAGCAGTCTGGGAAGAGGGTACCATAAGTACAAATTCCCTGGAGCAAAAGTGTGTCTGTTATGTTCTAGAAACCTAAGAGGCCGGAGTGGCTGGAGTGAAGAGATCGGCAAGAAGGAGAATGGTAGGAGATGAAGTCTGAGAGGTGACATGGAGCAAGGTCGCATGGAGCTTACATATAGTCCAATAAAGATCCTGACTTTTACTCTGAGAGAAATGGAAAACCAAGTGTTGTGCTTTAACAACATCATCCAGGCTGCCAGACTGAGAATAGATTGCAGAGGGGTAGGCCAGTTCAGAGGCAAAAGATGAGGGTGATTGGGATAAAGGTGGTGGCAGTTGAGGGGAATGAGCCATCGGGATGTGCTGATCTGGATGTAAGGTGTGCAAGAAAAAGAGTCAAGGTTACTGCCAAGATTTTAGAAGCATGAGGTTGCATTAACCAAGATGAAATTGCCAGTAGATCTGGTTACAGGACATTAGTACAAGTTCAGGTTTAGGACTGTCAAGTTTGGGATGCTCACTGGACCAACTGGAGTTATCAAGTAGGCAGTTGGCTATGTAGGTGCATAACGCAGGGGAGAGGTCCAAGCTGGAGGAAATATTTGGAAGCCATCAGCAGGCAGATGGAATTAAAGCTGTGTGACTGGATAAGATCATCTAGAATGTGGACATGAATGGAAAAGAGAAAGGGTTCAGGAACAACAGACAGGGCCCTCCAGTATTCAGAGGTCAGGAACCTGAGATGGAATCAATGAAAGAGACTGAGAAGGAATGACCAGAAAGTGCGAACCACCAGTGGGCACTGATTTTAGCAACACGAAGACCAGGAGAAAGAAGAAGACTGCTCTCACGCTTCTCAGAACATTGCCTGTTCTCACAGCCCCAGGGGCCCATCTGCCCACCACTGCCGGTCAAAGCCCAGCCTCAGTACAACTGTAACTATCTGAACTATCAGGGCAGCTCATAACCAGTAATCACTGAATTATTCCAGTAACAGGTTTCTTTTATTTAACTGAATAAGAAAGCTTCATTGCCTGAACTATGTAATGGCACACTCCCTGTAACCAGAGAATTCCCTAAGAGTAGGTACAATTTTATTTATTTTCAATATCAGGGCATTTGTCATGAAAATAATTGAATTTCTAAAAATTATGGTACTTTCTATGTCATTTCCTAAAATTATCCTTTGAGAATTCTCTGTAGGAGGACTCATCCCCCCTGCCCCCACCGCCCCCTGCTGGGAGTAATAGAGGAACTGCTATTTGCACCTCCCCAAACCAAATTTCCCTGGTGGCTCAGTAGTAAAGAATCTGCTTACCATGCAGGAGACACCAGAGGCTCTGGCTCGATCCCTGGGTTGGGAAGATCCCCTGGAGAAGGAAATGGCAACCCACTCCAGTAATCTTGCCTGGGAAGTCCCACGGACAGAGGAGCCTGGCAGGTTTCAGTCCACTGGATCGCAAAGAGTCGGACATGATTGAGCACACACATTCTGAATTCTCATCCTAACTTACTCACTGTGATTACATCTGCAAGCCAATGAATTAATGAGGACGGTAGTTCCCAAACGCACAAGAAACTGCCCTATTAAATGCTTATATGAAAGCAAATGTTCATCAACAGGACCCCTAATCCAAAGAACATCATATAATCAATGGCCAAATCCCATTTCTAAAATTTGCTCCTTGCCTTCCAGTTTTTACTTAAAAGTTTTCTTTTAAGAACCACACAAAAAGTGCTTCCTTGCTACACAGGTCACTTTTGTGATCCTCCCTTCACTCACACACACTTTCATTTCCTTTCCCATTTATAACATTCTGCTCTAAGCAACATTTTGTCTTCCGAATCTGTTGTAAAAGAAATTATGACATTTCACTGTAACACCAGAGTCAAACATCTATATGAACACACAGATACGTGTAATGCAAGCAAGAATGAATTCCATATGTTATTTGAAAAAATAAGGTTCCACAGGAGCAAGAGGGCATCCGATATTAATCATACACAGATGAATCTTATTTGATCCTCTTGCTAGTGGCTTTGACTTCTGAGAAAATTAACATTTCCATCTATGTAAATAGCCCTTGATTTTGAAAGAAACAGAAAGGAAAATGATATTTTTCCTTTCCTGCAATGGAACTTCCTCCTTCTGGTTTATCTGCATCAGTGGAGGTCAAAAGAGTATCTGCTCCTACTTTCCAACACTCACCTCTCTTGACCTTGATTAATATCTGGAACAGCTGACAAATCATGGTTTGGCCATCCAAGTCTCACTCCATTCCTAAAGGCAATCAGATAACTTTCTGTTCAAGGCATCAAGCCTTCTGTATTCATTCTAAGCAGATACACAGTGGAAATTTCCACAAAGTGCTCTTTCCCTTCCAACCCCCAGAAAAAACACATAGGCTGAGCTTTTGTTTGATCTTCCAGAAACTTTAATGACCCAGAAGCCTTCCAGAAGCCTTATGTGATCCCATTGCATCTTACACATGTTAACATATGTGTTACACTTTCAAATATGAGCACTTTTGCAAATCTACCCTCACCCACCAAGACAAGGGGGAAAAAAATACTTTGATGATTCTCTGAAACTGCCCTAATGTAGCATGAAAGCCCAAGGCATTCAGCTTTGTTGTCATCCTTTTACCTAGGAAACAGACGCCGGAACAGAACTGAAATCACTTCCTTCTGAGAGATCATGGATGCTTGTAATACATCATTTCAGAAAGAAAAACTTCTAAGGTAGAAGTTTTGCTTTTTTTTTTTTTTTTTTGATAAAACCATGTCTGTGTCTCTGGCAGCTATTTGGTTAGAAGTTTTTTGATGTGTGATCTTGACAATCAATCAGTATTGCCAGAGGGATCACTTCTGCCAACTCCAGGCTCCGTGTGGAGCCCCACAAAGCGGCTCCAGCCTCAGCCTTCTTCATCCACGTGGCAGCCACGGAGAAATGGACATTGTGGGAGAACGCGGCTCTGAGTTGCTCCACCCAACTGAGTGTGCGGCCAGTGAAAGTCACTGAGCTTCTAGCGAGCTGCACTCTTCTTATCCCCAGATGGGGTTATCAGTATGGGTCAGACAACCCAAACTTTCAAAAACAGGGGAAAAATTAAGTGAACCATCACACATCCCATACAGAGATGCTCCAGAGTCAGGTTAAAGAACAAAAGAGACTGCTGGTGCTGACGGGGAAAGATTTCCAAGACACGCAGAAATACTGCAAAAAGAAAAAGAACAAATCACAGAACCAAAACCTATGATGTTTCCATTTTATAGAAAAAGCATCTTATTCCTTGTCATAAAGTAAATTACAAACCCATCACAAGTTTATGTCTGCTACTGCTAAGTCACTTCAATCGTGTCTGACTCTGTGTGACCCCATAGACGGCAGCCCACCGGGCTCCCCCGTCCCTGGGATTCTCCAGGCAAGAACACTGGAGTGGGTTGCCATTTCCTTCTCCAATGCATGAAAGTGAAAAGTGAAAGTGAAGTCGCTCAGTCGTGTCCCACTCTTAGCGACCCCATGGACTGCAGCCTACCAGGCTCCTCCGTCCATGGGATTTTCCAGGGAAGAGTACTGGAGTGGGGTGCCATTGCCTTCTCCACTAACAGCTAAGTGCATTTTTAATCAACACAAGTGCCTGTGATGTATGGAGCAGAGCCAAGCTAGAGAAGTTGAGTTTACAAGAAAGTGGAGAAATTCTCAGCAACATAAAATGCCTGAAACTAAGAGGATGTGATCTAAAACATAAATAAGAAAAGGGGTAAAATAGGAATGCCCCAATTTCTTCATAGGGAGTATTGAGTCAATTAGATAAGACTCTACCCATGAAAGTAGTTTGTAAATGGGGTAACAAACTACAAATGTAAGGGCTGATTTTGGTGCATATGTAGCCAAGGTGTGCTGTGAACAGAGGCCAAAACTGCACATTCTGAAGTCAAACCATCCTGGCACACCACACAAACAAGCTTTGAGAGTCAGGAAAATTATTTAATTTCTCTGCACCTCAACTTCCTAATATGTAAAACTGGAATCATAATAATAATTACACCTATGACTACTGTAAGGATTAAATAAAATAATGTATTAGAGGCTTAGCACAGAGCCTGGCATGGGTGGCCCTTAGGATGAGTCATTCACTGTTATTATAGGATGACTAAAAGGGTACCCAAAGGTCCCCGGGTGCCAAAACATAACCCCCACGGACTCCCCACTAGTCAGAGAAGGTCTCATGATAGCTACTATCTGGCTTAAGGCCTCAGAGATCACTGTTAGAAAAGAAATGTAGAACTCACCTGAGGAAGGTTAAACCTTGATGTTCCCGAAATACTTAGAGAGAAGCTATGACAACCAAGCAAGGTGCTGAGGATAAAAGAGAATGTCAAAGATCGGACTTCCATGGTGGTCCTGTGTTTAAGAATCCACCTGCCAATGCAGGGGACATGGGTTTGATCCCTGATCCAAGAAGATCCCACATGCCTCAGGGCGACTAAGCTAGTGCATCACAACTACTGAGCCCCATGCTGCAACTACTGAAGGCAGCACTCCAGAGCTCACGCTCCGCAACAAGGGAAACCACTGCTAGAGATGCCCACTCACTGCAACCAGAGAAAGCCCATGTGCAGCAACCAAGACCCAGCGCAGGCAAAAATCAATTAAAAAAAAAAAATACTGCTTTGTGCTCTCAGGGAACTTGAAGAGATAAGACATAAATGAAAAGAAGGTGAAAGAATATACAGAAGATAAATAACAGATCAATGTTGTACAAGAATGTCCCAAGCCAGTGTGTGATTAATTGCTGAAAAGAGATGGAGAGAAAGATCAGAGTCATCCAAAGGCCAAAGATGATTTTTTGCTGGGAGTTTGAATACGAAGGACTTTAAATAAATGGAAAAGTTTGAAATGCAGCCTATAGCCAGTGGAGAGGCATAGAGATTCCAGATGAGCAAAAATGACCAGAACCTTCTATGGACACTCATCAGAAAGCAATGAGTAGGATTCCAGGGCCAAGAGAGTGAGCAAAAGTAGACAACCTACTGGGACCTATGTTATAATGACACAGATGGAAGAACATGGTGAGAACCTGGACTGGGATGGGCCAGTGGAAAAAACAAAAACGCTGATCCCATTAGCAGTTGATATCCCTCCAAATAAATAGGAAATCTTCCTGATTCTGTTTCTACAGTTGTTCACCTTCACTCACACTACTAGTTTATAAGATTAGTTATTGTATGGAGTGGAGAAAGCCCAGGACAGGTAAGTCTGGGGGGAAGCAAGGGAGACAGAAGTGGTTCTCCACAGAACTCAAGTGGTTCAATCTCCCAAATGTGGAGGCATCTCCTCTTGTGTGCAGAGCCTGGGCTTGTTCAGCCTTCCAGAACCAAAAGTGCCTCTCAAGCAGAAGACCCGAGACCCCCTCTCATCATTGTGAATAGGGAGTGCACACGACCTGTTTCATAAAGGAGTCAGAATATCAAGGTAGAGCAGACCTCCAGCAGCCCATCGGAGATGTCCCCCTCATCTTTACGGTATAATTTCCCTCAAGCCTAGAAGTTGGGGGAATAGCCTGAGTTGCTTAGTCATGGCTTCAATGCATAGATAATACAGTTAAGGTGTGGCAAAATCTCTTTAAAAATACTGAAAGTCAACGTTCATTGAATTCTTCATACAGGTCAATGTGCAACTATCTATAGATAAATGATCTTCTTGAAGTGCCATTTTTGTCCCCATTTTACAGATGGGAAAAACTGAGGTTTAAAGAAATGAAGAAAGCTGCTCAATTCATAGAGCTGATCAGTGACAGGGAATATTCAAGCACAGGCAACCTCAACCGAGAGTGTATCTTCCTTAACCACAGGATCATGCCCTTTCCTCCTCTCTGAGAAATGAGTGCTAATATGGGTGACAGTTGAGGCCATTCTCAATGAAGAGAGGGTCAACTGGGCACTTGAATTTGGGCTAACACTCAAGTGGCAGAGCTAATAATGAATCAAGCTGCTTCATCCATGAGACACTACGGAAGCCCCTGAGCTGCTCTGGCTTTCCCTGGGGTCTAGTTAACCCTCCGAGGTGGCATGACTAATTATCAAACTCTCTATTTAGCTGAATAGATACTCAGTGATGTTCCTCAATGCTCTTGTGTGAGATGTGTCCTCTGTGAAAGCTGACCTCTACGTGATAAGGGAGAATCCGCTCTCAGCCAGACAGTCTGCCCTGGCTTCTTTTTCATCACCGTGTTTTAACAAATCCTCCATAGTTGCTTTTTTTTTTTTTTTTCCTTTCTTTCTTTCTACCTTGTCAGGAAGCCAAGAGTGGCATTTCAAAGGACATGTTTACCCCCCAGCAATTTCTCTCTTCTACCACCATGGGCTTTCTTCTCATAAAATCAGACCAGACAATGAAGCTGTAAACCCAGCTGGTAAGATTGATGTCCTGTTTCTCCAACCTCCCTCCGGTGGGTTTGCCTCAGGAGCTGTGCGCTGTGAATGATAAACATCCAAATGAAAATGCTTCAAGATAAAGACAATCACAATAGCAACAAAAGTAAAAGGCTTTAATTGATAGAGCAGAGGGGTGAATTCAAGAGAACATATGGCACCCAAATAATGAACTGGATGAAACTGCAAGGAAAAATCTTGACCTCGGGATTCTGGAAAGCTCCAACTTATTGCCCACCAACATCTGGAGCACATACACCAACAAAGGACTGTCCCTGCGAAACGTAACCAAACAAATCAACCGCTCTGCTCCTTATTTTCAAACACTTCTCCTTTTTACAATGAATGAGAAATCTCTGGCAATCACTGTTACATCATTTACGATTAAAAAATCACAGGTAGACAGATTATAGAAAATAAAACAGAGGCTCACATATTCTGCAATCTCGTCTCTGCCAAAAGTAAGCTGCTAAAATAAATCCCAGAAGTTTCACATTTTGTCTGCCACCTTTTGTTTTCTAACCCCTCTGTCAAACCACAAGGACAGAACTTCGATGGAGCTTAACACAAGCTGACTTCACCAGACTCAAGACATGGCAATGCTATGAGAAATTAAAAGCCATTGGTGGGTTGCTCATTCCCTCTATTTTCTGTGACAATTGGCAGGTGAACTTTTCCATTCCCTAAATTCTGTGGTTGCTCTGTGTGTTTATCATCAAAATAAAAGTACAAAAGTTGTTGTACATCTACTGGTGGAGGGCTGCTCACCAACCTAAAAAAGGATCTACTGACTGCCGAAAATGAAAAGTAAATACATCCCATTTTAATTGTTTTCCTTGAAAGTGAAGTGAAAGTGAAAGTCTCTCAGTCATGTCTGACTCTTTGAGACCCCACGGACTGCAGTCCATGGAATTCTCCAGGCCAGAATAGTGGAGTCGGTAGCCTTTCCCTTCTCCAGGGGATCTTTCCAACTTTGGAGTCGGTAGCCTTTCCCTTCTCCAGGGGATCTTCCCAACTTAGGGATCAAACCCAGATCTCCCACATTGTGGGCAGATTCTTTACCAGCTAAGCCACAAGAGAAGGCCAAGAATACTGAAGTGGGTAGCCTATCCCTTCTCCAGCGGAATTTCCCGACCCAGGAATCGAACCAGGGTCTCCTGCATTGCAGGCAGACTCTGAACTCCCAGGGAAGCTGAGCTATCAGAGAAGCTCCTAATTATTTTCCTTCAGTTTCCCCAAAGAACTTATATACATATCTCTGCTTCCAGAGAGTTAGTTTCATTTTCCTCATCCATAAAATATAAGTGTTGAATTAGGTGGTCTCCCAGCTGCTTCTCCATTCAAACAAATTCTATGATTTTAAATATACAATACATATATATATGCAATATATATTTAAAATATATCTGTGTCTATATATAAATGTATATGTACATGTGTGTATATACATATATATAATCTATGTTAACATGTCAAGATAATTTTAAAATAAAAATGTATTTTCCCTTCCATCTGACATGCATTTAGCCTCTCTCTGCCTCAGTCCCTGACTCTGAAAAAAAATAAAGACTTGGAATCATGGGTGGAAAATGGGTTTCGACTTGCTTGCCAAATCTTATCCTTTGCCAGGATTATTATGTTGAAAAGCATCGGCAAAGCTATGCCTGGGCTCAGCATAAAAGAGCACTCATATTTATAATGAGTATTTATAATGAGTATTTATATATAGAGAGCATTTAAAATGAGTAATTATAATAAGTTATAACATGAGGCAGATCATACATGATATTTCTACGGCTCTCAAATAAGCCTATTAAAAGTCTAAATCCTATTCCCTCTGTGGGAGAGTCATTGTAAGGACAAAAGAGACATTTGGAGTCCACCCATTGGGACTTCACAGCCACGGAAACAGAGGTCCAAAGAGATGAAATTATTTGCCTGTGTTTAAAACCTGAACCCCAGTATTCTGAGTCCAGATCCATTAGACTATACCTTACCACCTTTCTTCAATTCTAGCAATCTCTATGTAAGGGGGTGTCTACCTGTGGCCAATGAATCATTCAGGATCCAGCCAGGAAGTAGAAATCTTTCCTCTCTAAGGATTGTAAATGGAGTAAATTTAATCAGGGAATTAGTTACACAGATAACTAAAGAGCTAAGAAGCAAAACAGATGAAGCAACCCAAGGATTAGTAACAACAGAAAATCACTATCATCCTTGAACTGAAAAAACACAGGGAGGAGATAATGTCCCCAGAACCCTTTCTAAGGCTACCTGGAAAAAACTATGGTGGAGTCTGTGGGGAGCTACAACCATGGAAGAAATGCAACCAGTGATGAAGCATGATGGCAGAGAGAGGAAGAAATACCCTGGCTTCTCCCCATCCCCCCACCTCTAGCCTTCTGTAAGTATCTCCATTGACCAACCCTACTCAGAATCCAGTCAGAAAGAGAGCCTGAGAAACCTAGTTGCAGAATTGTAAGCAATGACAAGCACACATAATATAATATATAGATAGATAATAGATAAACACAGATCTGATTTCAGGACATAAGGCCAAACCAAAAGCTACATCTATATCCTAAGTGTATGCCCAATTTTTTCTACCTAATCCATTAAATTATTCCTGAAAGTGAAAATGAAAGTTGCTCAGTAATGTCCAACTCTTTGTGACCCCATGGACTATACAGTCCATGGAAATCTCCAGGCCAGAATACTGGAGTGGGTAGCTATTTCCTTCCCCAGGGGATCTTCCCAATCAAACCCAGGTCTCCTGCATTGCAGGCGGATTCTTTACCAGCTGAGCCACGAGTGAAGCCCAGATGGGGCAGGAAAAAACAATCTTTCTGACATTTGTCTATTGATTCTAGACTCATAGTCAATGGGCAGAAATTAGTTTATAGAAATCTTGATGGAAGTTTGCACTGAAGTCAAACTAAAAGCAACCTCCTATCCAGGTCACTCTAGTTCATATCTGAAGGTTTAAGACCTTGAGATGAAAGGGAAATTACCAGAGAGGGAGGTCCAGGAAAATTAGCTCTCCTCAGAGGCTCCTAAGTTAAATAAAGTGGACTTCAAAGCTATAGACTAGAGATAGTTCTGTAGCCTTGGGATCCCTGACCTCAAAGTCTAAGACAGTGACTCCCAAATGATGGTCCTGGTTATCTATATCAGAACTGCTCTGAGACTCTTGTGAAAGGTCTAAACTCAAGACCTTACACTAGACCCATAGAAGTAGTAAATCTAGAGACAGAACTTGAACATTGCATTTTGGTAGTCTCCAAGATATTTGGGAAATAAGAGTTCCTGGACAAGAAATTCTTGGCAACAACAAGAAATTCAAGATGTGACACTCTGTATTCCTTCCCAGATGAGCTACTGATGGTTTTTAATGACCCATGTCCTCTATAGCTGCCAAGAGTGTTTTGCTCTGACAATCTACAAGAAGGCCTACCCACTGCCCAGACCTTGATTCCTTGGGATCTGTTCCAACTCTGGACTGTATTGTTCAGTTCAGTAATTCAGTTCAGTCACTCAGTCGTATCCAACTCTTTGTGACCCCATGAACCGCAGCACACCAGGCCTCCCTGTCCATCACCAACTCCCGGAGTCCACCCAAACCCATGTCCATTGAGTCACTGATGCCATCCAACCATCTTATCCTCTGCTGTCCCCTTCTACTCCTGCCCTCAATCTTTCCCAGCATCAGGGTCTTTTCAAATGAGTCTGCTCTTCACATCAAGTGGCCAAAGTACTGGAGTTTCAGCTTCAACATCAGTCCTGCCAGTGAACACCCAGGGCTGATCTCCTTTAGGATGGACTGGTTGGATATCCTTGCAGTCCAAGGGACTCTCAAGAGTCTTCTCCAACACCACACTTCAAAAGCACCAATTCTTCAGCGCTCATCTTTCTTTATAGTCCAACTCTCACATCCATACATGACCACTGGAAAAACCATAGCCTTGACTAGATGGACCTTTGTTGACAAAGTAATGTCTCTGCTTTTTAATATGCTGTCTAGGTTGGTCATAACTTTCCTTCCAAGGAGCAAGCATCTTTTAATTTCATGGCTGCAATCACCATCTGCAGTGATTTTGGAGCCCCAAAAAATAAAGTCAGCAACTGTTTCCACTGTTTCCTCATCTATTTGCCATGAAATGATGGGACCAGATGCTATGATCTTAGTTTTCTGGATGTTGAGCTTTAAGCCAACTTTTTAGTTCTCTTTTATCTTTCTCCTTTACCTGGGTAAAATCTTGCTTCCCTTCTCCACTGCATTTCTCACCAGTTCTCTCTCATTTTGGCCTCACAATGACTCCCCTGGAGAGCCCCTCCCCTGAAGCTAGGAGCCCTCAAGATACCAGCTCCTCTTGTTTGCCATGTTACTCTGAAATGGCAGTGCAAGTGGCTGTCATAGATACAGCTGCCCCAGCTGTGGGTCTGGGAGGCCCACCCATTACAGGTGCTGTTGGGCTCCATCCCCTTTGGGTTTGACTGTGGCTGAAGAGCCTGGAGGGTGGGTGCCATGTTGTACCTGCTCCTGGAAGGTGAATATTCTCCCAGGTCCCCCCACAGGTAATAAAGCCTTCAGGATTCCACTCTGATATTTACAGCTTCCCTTTCTTCCCCTCTGTAGGGGAGTGATGCGGATGCAGCACTGTTACTTATGCCTGGTATAATGGTGCTTCTTTTCCTTTAAACAATCTACAGGGGCCACCTTCCTAGAGATAAAAGATGAAGAGATGGTGAGATTACCTGCCAGGACCATTTAGGCTTTAATGATCTTCATGTGAGTGCTCCCAGAAACACCGTGCAGCAACTAAGTCATAGGATGCTGTTCTAATAAAATTAAAATTACTAAAATAAACTGCCGGGCATCTGGAAAGCACCGAGAACACAATACATTATGTAAACTGACATCCAAATATTGTACACCTACATGGCCCTTGAGTTACAACAAAGGCATGATGCATGCTAAAGCCTTATTTTTAAAATTTTAATTTCCTTGTAAGTGGATTTTAATCACTAGGTAACCAAATCATATTCAATACCAATTTCCCTTATGTTGTCCAGTGGTTTGCTGTTTCTTTGTGTCGAATTCTCAAATTCACATTTACATACAGTCTAGAGTTGCAAATACAAAACAAGAACTATTCAAATGAAAAGTACGAGAGTTTACAAATACCCAAACAATAGATTCCCCTCCTCCTCCTTTTTACCTCTAGCTCTGTTGGAGTCCATTAAAAACAGACTTAAGATAGGATTAAAGGAGCACTTTGCAACTTGATGAAAATCAAGCTCTGTATATCATTCTTTAAAAAAAGAATATGAAACACCAAGTGACATTCAGTTTGATCATGAATATTGATAATATAATATTTATTTTAAATATAATGTATTCATCGGTACTCAACCAAAAGTAAAATTAAACTCATCAGGATCAGAATAACTGTTTGGTTTTGCAAAAGTCAAGGACCCTCGTTGGGTGGCTTAATGACTTCTTGTTTGTGTTCTGTTTGCATAAATTATCCATCAAGTGCAGCCATCACAGCGGATGCAGCATGGCCCTCGCGGAGGGGTGAGAGCCGCGTCAGGACCCTCATTAAAGGGAAATGTGATTGGAATGGAGTCCTCATTCCGCCTGGCGAGGCTCTGCTCTCTCCGCTCTCGGTCCCTCTGCACCAATTCCATCTGAAGCCAAAACTGGGCTCGCAGACCTGGATGCTTAAAGGCAACGGATGCAATCAAACAATAGATAAATGACAGCCACCGTGCCTCTAGCCAAATGCGATAAAGAAAGGGGAGAAAAACAGTAGAATGAGTTTCAAGGCAATCAGATGAGGCTCTGAGAATGCAGGTGGTGGGTAACACGCTCTCCATCCATCCCCCAGTTTATGGGCCACAGAAAAATTCCTTTTCTCAATATCTACTGACATTCTTTCCACCTCATAGTGTGACTCTCCAATAAGCCGGGTATGGATAGGACTCAAGTCATGCTGTGTGCAATACTAATTAAGGAAGACAGGCAAAAATAATGGCTTCCCCGTTTCACATAGTACAGTCATCCCATCCCAGTCTGGACGCATCCTGCAGCTATTTCAATGTAATTGTATTACTTAACGCAGGGAGAATGTTGTTTTCTAGTAAGAGACAATGCAAAATGAAGTTGTGGGAGCATCAGAGAAGCCACATAATAGGAAGCGAGGACCTTCCCAACAGAGTGATAAGATGAGTTTCTGCTAAGTGCAGAGCTAAGCATATGTTGTATTGGAATAAAAAATGCAGGTGAATCCAAGGGAGCTGAGAAACACAACCACTTCTTATTGCAATCTTAAATAAAATTGCCTGTGTACCTAGTGACAGATCTGGTTTGGTTCACAGACATTCAGCTCTGAAATAAGAAACGGAAGAACATTATCAGAGGATGATCATCACCATAAACTAGCCATGGCTAAACCCACCCTCAAGGCTGGAACACTATTTCCAGCAGCTTGAGCTTGTCACAAATGTTACATGCCAGACAGCATCACCGTGCAAGGTCCACACAGCTGGGGCTCCAAGTCAGGCTGTAGCTGGCTGAGACTGGTCTTTAATACTCTAAACTAATGCCAAAAACAACTGAGATGTGATGTGCTTAGTTATAAAATACATCCTCAGGCCTGCTAATAGCTCATAATATGGCCTTACAGATAGGTTCAAGTACATGAAAGGACACTGGACTAAACAGGTGACAGGAAACAGCTGTGCTCCACTTACACAGAAGACAGGAAAAGAGGGAACGAAATTTAAATTACAACACGCAGGTGTGACAGGTGTAAAAAGACAGAAATGAGGACAGCTAAGTTGTTAGCAAAGGCAAACATTGTTAGGTGGTGAAAGAGAGTAAAAAGGAAATGAACATTACAATATTGAATATCAACACACATATACATAGGAGAGTGACATGTTGATTACAGCAATCAGCCTCTATATCGAAAATTTTTTATAAAATACTATCTTGAACAATATGAAATGGTCATTTCGGTAGACCAAAAAGTGATCAAATATCAGCTACTTCAAATGGTTCAACCTAATATTAATACTTCTGTCTTAGGTAAGAACCTTTGACAATACCTAATGTATCCTATATGTATACATTACATATACCTAATACCTAATGTATCCTAGACAATCCACAAATATTCACCCTGAGGGCTGGTAAATCATGAAATGAATTTTCGAATAGTTGAAGTGAGAATGTTTAACTGAATGAGTAAGAGTTTTCTGGGTGGTTATATATATTTTCTGTTAGTTTCTTTGTCTCTTTTGGAGCAGTCTTTCATGTTAGTTTCTTTCTCTCATCTACCTTGACAACTTTTTAGTCCACCACTGAAGTTACACTCATTAGGGACTGTGAGCATTTGTAGACACTGTTAATAATCATCTTTTCTACTTTTTTGGATTACCAATAATGAAGGTTAATAAAACTAACCAAGTTTGTGTTCTTTTCTAAACTCTTTGGATATTAATTTCAAAAACAGATACCAGAGGATTCAATGACTATTGTTTGCTTTTGAGTCTTTGTGCTGGTTTTAAAATGCTTAAGGAAAGATGTTCGTCTCCATTAAAGATGTTTGAATCAGTTTTGCGCATGTCGAGACACATGTTAATTCCTTAACATCTTCACACCAGCCAACTCCATTCTATCAGTAACCTCAGCCAAAATCCTTGCAGTGAGCCTTAAATTTATTTTTTATTTCACTCATGCCCCATAGCCAATCTATCAGCAAATCTCAAAGCATTACCTGTAAAATATACCCAGGATATAGCCACTCCTCACTACATCTTCTTCAAGTCCCCCTCACACTCAGCTCCAAGCTCCTCCAAGGCCAAGCCAGTATCTTCCCTCATCCAGATAACTGCAAGAGCTTCTAAAGCTTCTCCTGTTTCTGTCTTTGCCTCCCTACACTGTATTCTCCATAGAACAGAAAAATCATCACCCTCAAAAGTTTCTATTAACTCATTTCAGTCAAAGTGAAAGCCAAGGTCTTAACTTTATGTAAAAGCCCTCCCCCACCTGTCCCATTACACCCCTTTATCTCCCCAGTTTTATCTCCTGTGACCCCACCCCCACCCCGCACACCCCACTCCAGTCCCCCAGCCTTTTCCAGACATTGACTCTAAGCTCACCTTTTTAGTGAGTCCTTCCCCAGTCATCCCATCTAAAGTGACAACCCCCCATTCACCAGCACTCCATATCTTTCGTCTTTATTTTTTTCCCTTAGACTTTGTGGTGGTTTTAAAATATATCCACAAATTCTATGATATTTGTCCCTTCAAAAGGTGGAGCCTAATTCTCCTCTTCTTGAGTCTGGGCTTTTCTTAATGATGCTTCTGACAAATAGAACATGAAGGAAGTGACAGGATGTCGTTCCCAAGACCAAGTCATGAAAAGTCCTTGTGGCTTTCTCCTCACACACCATTTCGCATGCTCTCAGTTCACTTGCATCGGGTTTGGAAGGCAGCTGCCATGTTGGAAGTATACTAAAGCAACTCTATTGAGAAGCCTTCATGGAGAGGAACTAAGGCCTCTTGCCAACAGCCTTAGAACTGAACCATCATGGAAGTGGATCCTCCAGCCCTAGTCAATCCTTCAACTTAACTACAGCTCTGGCCAACACTTTGACTGCAATCTCATGAAAGGCCTTTAGCAAGTAGGTCTTCAGCTTTAGCCAGTGAAGCTGCTCCAGGTTTCTGACCCACAAAATCTGTGAAGAAATAAATTTTGTTATTTTAAGCCTCTAGGTTTGGGGGTAATTTGTTATACAGAAATAGACAGCTAATACAGCCCTTATCACCATCTAACCATATTTTATTATCTTATTTATTGACTGTCTTCCCCTCATGAATGTATTTTCTGTGAGGGCAGAGATATTCATCTATGGGAACTAAATTAATCTTTCATTTTTAATAATGAATAAGATGGGTATCCAAGTTTCCCATACATTAGTGGATCAGCAAAAATGCAACATTCCAACACAACTTACAGTGGTAGCAAGAATTTCTATCACTTGGGTAAAGGATGATTACACTTAGTCATAAAGCAGATTCTACTACAGATGTATTGCAGGATAATGACCACAAAGAGGCTCCTAATTTCCTGCTGAATACTAAAGATGTGTTCTCAAAGAAAAACAAATTACCCACTAGATAATTTGTGAGTTGTTGGTTCTTAATCCAGACAGACAGCAAAATCATCAGCAGACCTCCTACAACAACAAATGCCCAGATTCCACACCTAAAAACTCCGATTAATGGCTTCCGCTATAGACAGAACTCTTGAGTCCCCTGAATATTCGTTTGCTGAAACCTAATCCCCAGTGTGATGGTATTCAGAGACAGGGTTTTGGGAGGTGATTAGGTCATGAAGATGGAGCTTTCATAAATGGGATTAGTGCCCTTATTAAAGAAATCCCAGAGAATCCCCTCATTGCTTCCACCATGTGAGGATACAGTGAAAACCTGGCCATCTGTGAATAGAAAGGGAGATTCTAACTAGATACTGACTCTGCCTGCACCTTAATCCTGGACTTCCCAGGCTTCAGTAAATAGAGAAATAAATTTCTGTTGTTTATAAGCCACTCAGTCTATGGTATTTTTGTTGTAATGGCCCAAACAGACTAAGACAGTGTCTTCAGCTGCAAAAAATTTCTTCTAGATTAGTCTGATATATAATATAACCAAGACAGAGGACTCCTTCACTGGTTGGTAAGTAATTAGAGAAGGTAAGCACATTTATAGTATACTATACTGGGCTGTACTACTAGTTCTGGAAGCTCTTCCCATCAATTCAGCAACTCTGAATTCTCCTTCTGCATTCACTTACTCACTTATTAAGTATTTATAAAGATGTTGGCACTCTGCTAGACTCTGGGGAAATGAAGAGGCTGGTGGAGCTCAGGGTCTGGTGAGAGAGATCAGACTCTCACCCAAGGAGACATCCAACCCAGAAAGCCTCATCCCTAACCTTCCAATAGAGCTTGGACTCACCCCACACACATGCCTTGGGCTGGAGATAGCTTGATCAGACATCATCAGAGAGACACAGAATGGGCAGCAATGGATGGCAAGGAAGGGCTGAAATCATCTGCAAAGAACATGTAAAGTGGAAAGGGAAGGAAATCCAAACTAACCCAAGCAACTCCAGAACTTAAGGACTGCCAAGGGGAGAAGAGCCTGCAAAGCAGACTACAGAGCAGGTTCCCTAAAGCTAAGAGGAAAGCAGAGAGTCTCAAGTCCCATGAGTCTCAGAAAATAATTTGTCAATACATTTGAAGAATCTCTGTTTCCTCATCTGCTAAGTAATAGTGTGGGAATAAGTAATTTTTAAAGTTTTTTTTCAACACTAACATTCTATTAAAAATTATATATGTGAATATGCATGTTTGTATATGTAACAATCCACTACCCAATATTGTTCTCCAAGAAATGGAAGGCTCACTGTGCATAGGAAGAAGATTGTAACTTGACTTTATTGGTAAGGGAAGTAAACACTATCTGGCTTACGCTAATTTCCAGAGCAGTAGTTGACAGTGTTATCCTTCATTTGGAAAGTATTTCAATACCAATTGGACAAGTTAGAACAAATATCCCCAGGCATTCCAGCAGTACCAGAAAACTGTCAGAGCCCCAGATTAAGCTCAGAGTTCAGCTGGGTTATGCAATGCCCTGAGCTTCTAGATGACTGACAATACAAAGCATTTACCCTCCCAGCCAGTTGTTTACCAGCTTGTCCTGGTTCAGGGAGGGCGTGTGAAGGCCACAGATCCATACCAACCCTCCAACACAGTAGCTCCTCACCTTCCAGCTTGGCATAGGCAGAATATGATGGATGCTGCAACAGATGGCAAGCTGGAGGCCGTGGGAGGTTGTAACTCCTTGTTCCCTTTGCCAATTAATTCCCAAGGAGGAGTTGTTGTTTTTTTTTTTTAATTGAAGTATAGTTGATTTACAATGTAAGATTCTGGTATACAGCAAAGCGATTCAGTTATATGTATATGGATATTCTTTTTCATATTCTTTTCCATTATGGTTTATTACAGGATATTGAATATAGCTCCCTCTGCTATACAGTAGGACCTTGTTATTTATCTATTTTATATATAGTAGATTGTATCTGCTAATCCCAAACTCCTAAATTATCCCTCTTCCACCCTCTTTCCCTTTCGGGAACCATAAGTTTGTTTTCTGTGAGTCTGTTTCTGCTTCATAAATAAGTTCATTTGTGTCATTTTTAAAATTCCACATATAAGTGCTATCATATGGTATTTGTCTGTCTGACTCACTTGACTTAGCCCAAGAGGCATCATTTTGAAGAGAGGTTTCCAGCCCTCATCGCATTCCTTCTGGAGGAAAAGAATTAAGAGAATCAGAAAAACAAGGGCAAGATGGGGACCAGGGACAGTCATTTCCACCTCACTCTAAAGCAAAACTTCTCCACCGTGGCACCATTGACACTGGCAGCTGGATAATTCTCTGTGTGGGCTATGGGATATTTAATAGCATCCCTGGCCTCTACCCACAAGATGCCAGCAGTACCCTCTGCAGGGGTGTGACAATCAAAAATGCTTCCATACATGCCCAAATATCACCCAAGTTTTGCCCACTTAAAATCACTCAGAGAACAGTCTGCCCACAAAAGCCCCAGACAAACCTGGCTGACTGGAGGCAACACTGTCCACCCTCCACACTGATGCTTCAGTCAAAACTTCCAGCATGAATTATACTGTTTAAGCAATTTAAAAGAGTAGTTATGTATGGATGTGACAGATGGACCATAAAGAAGGTTGAGTGCGAAAGAATTGATGCTTTTGAACAGTGGTGCTGGAGAAGATTCTTGAGAGTCCCTTGGACTGCAAGGAGATCAAACCAGTCCATCCTAAAGGAAATCAGTCCTGAATAATCACTGGAAGGACTAATGCTAAAGCTGAAGCTCCAATACTTTGGCCATTTGATGAGAACAACTGACTCATTGGCAAACACCCTGATGCTGGGGAAGACTGAACGCAAATAGAGAAGGAGACAGCAGAGGATGAGATGGATAGCATCACTGACTCAATAGACATGAACCTGGGCAAACTCTGGGAGACAGTGGCAGACAGAGGAGCCGGGTGTGCTACATTCTATGGGGTCACAAAGAGTCAGACACAACTTAGCAACTGAACAATAAAACAAAGCAATTTAAAAACTAACCAAATCTCTACAGACAACTCCACCCTGCTGCATTCTGAAATCCTGCATCTAGATATTGAAAGTTCCAGCTAATAGCCTAGCCTTGGGTGAACCCATGGTACAACGTCAATCTTAAATTCCCAGCCTCTGGTCTTCACTCTAGCCACACTGACTGAAACCTCCCAAGTGGCTGCAAAGGACAGGCTGTATGTTGAAATCAGCCTTGTAATAGAGAAAAGAAGAGGCTAGTGATCAGAATGCCCAGCTTGGAGCTCCACCTATATCATTCACTAGCTGTGTGACCTGGATCGCATCAGTTAAGCTTTCTGAGGCTGTTTACTCAAGTGCAAAATGAAAGTAAAGCTGTCTGCCTTGCTTTTCTCCATTCATCATCGTGAAGCTCAAATACAAGACATGGGACATCTATGGAGTCTGTACAATGGTCAGGAACCACATGCTTACTGTTCCCTATGAGGGCTATGGTTATCACAGCGCCCCATCTCTGTGTTACCACACCCACTGCAGGAGTTTGAGGAAATGCTCAAAGAGCAGGCTTCTTTCATTTTAATGCTGACTTCATCAGAAATTATCTCTACTTAATTTTGCCAAAAATGTGAGATACCTCCAAGTGATTTCTTTTCAAAAGATTGTCTATCAATTCCAAAAATGGTAACAAATATGCATTTAAACCTACTATATACCTTACAGATTCATGGGTAAACAAAATAGACCAGGATCTCTGCCCCAAAAGTCCTATTTTTAAAATGGGCTGGGGGAATGGGTAATAAGCTATAAACAAACAGAAAACATAATAAACAGTAAGATGCACAGAATACTAGAGGCCAGCAAATGCTGTGGGGGAAAAAAAGGGGGAGATAAAAGGCATGGGGTCAGCATGAGTGTGGGTAGGGGTTAATTTGCTGTTTAAAAAGGGCAGCCTGATTGAGAAGTGAGATGTGGTAGAGGTGAGGGGTCAGCGTAGAACTGTCGGAGAAGAGCATTTCAGGCACAGGGAACAGTCAATGCAAAGGCCCGCAGGCTAGACTATGTGTTCAAACATCCATAGGCAGGAGGCCATGGTGACTGGAGCAGGGTGAGCAAAGGAGAGGTTGTAGGAAATAGGACACACGGTCCAAGAGTCAGAGGGTAAAGCTGGGGCACATAAAATACATGGAGGGAACGCTATTCCAAGCTAGGGACTGAGGAGCCACAGCCGGAAACTTGGTCCCTCTGCCAAGGGAAAGCAAAGGGGGCTCTCAGAGAGCTTGAACTTCCCCAGTGGCTCAGAGGGTAAAGCGTCTGCCTGCAACGTGGGAGACCCAGGTTCGATCCCTGGGTTGGGAAGATTCCCTGGAGAAGGAAATGGCAACCCACTCCAGTACCCTTGCCTAGAAAATCCCATGGACAGAGGAGCCTGGTGGGCTACAGCCCATGGGGTCGCAGAGAGTAGGACACAACTGAGCAACTTCTCTTCTCAGAGAGCTTGTCCAAGTCCTTGGCCTTCCCTATTCAGGACTAGTTTGGACGGGACGATGGGGTCGGCAGTCCATGACCAAGTTCTTCTTTTACCTACGGATTGTGCAGGCATCAGAGTTACTGTGCCGAAGCCTCCTTCCCCATCACCATCAGATAACATTGAATCTTCCTGCACACGGGACTGCCTGGCAATCCAGTATGAAGAGAGAATGTCCATCTCAAACTTTCCCCCATTCTTTGGCAGATGCTCAGCCAAAGGGTCTGGCTCAAGGAGAACTAGAGGCCATCACACCAGTTCACCTTCTGATGCCAATCCACTCACTCCTACCCACGCCTAGCTAGGATCTGAAGAGCCTGTGCTTCTCACTAATGGGGTTCCAGAAGCTCATCCGGGGCCCCCTTATTTCTCCTCACTCTCTTAGACCTCCAGGAGCAAGTCGAGGGTCTTGGGCTCTCACTTCCACGCTGGATGCAGCCATCTCAACCTTGTCTCTTTCCTCCCCAAGTTATTTGCAAAAGAGGCTGCTTCAGGAGCATGCACAGTTGGCTTTGCGCCCGAGGAAGAGGTGGTCTAAAGCAGCGGGGGATGTGCCTCTCCCAATAAAAATTAATGGAACAAAAACCCCCCATGTGGTGCATGAACTGCCTCTCCCGGGGAGCTTTCATCTCCCCCGTTCTCTTCCCAAGCCCTCCTCTGGGTTCTCCCATCCCCTGGGTGTCTTTGGCATAATCTGGGGCCCATCATTACAGGGAAAGGAAAAAGGAGTAAATCAGACAGGAGTTCACACACACCCAACACACACATGCACACGCACACACATGGCTCAGCCAGATCTACACACACATGCACACTCATACATGTGCACACACATTTTATAGACATGCACCTTTCCAGTTTCCCTTTTTAGCAGGAGAACTCATTGGTAATTCATGGTGGGGGAGATTACACCATCAGCATAGCAGAAAGGAGTTACTTACAGAGAAAAAAAATACTCTTTAAGGATTTGCAAAAGAGTTAAGAGCCTCTGGTTTCCTGTTCATTTCTATTGTTTGTTTCGCTTTGTTTTCATACACAAGCACTCCATGCGCACATTTTTGCCGTGAAAGATTCAGGACAGTATGTTATGAACAGAGCATGACAGTCACATAACTTCTGACCTCCTGGTTCCTGCTCCCTTCCTCAGAGGGGAACACAATTGTGCTGGATTATTCTATTGTCAACTTGGTTTCTCTGGGAACCGTTTACCTTGGAATCCCCCTTCCCTGTATGGTTGTCAGTTGTCATTGTTGTTCAGTCACTAAGTTGTGTTTGACTCTTTGAAACCCCATGAACTGCAGGCCACCAGGCCCCTCTGCCCATGGGACTTCCCAGGCAAGAATACTGGAGTGGGTTGCCACTTCCTACTCCAGGGGATCTTCCCAAACCAGAGATCAAACCTGCATCTCCTACATTGGCAGGCAGATTCTTTACCGCTGAGTAACCAGGGAAGACCCACGGTTGTAAGTTAGCTTCAGTCAAAAGCTTGCATGAGATTTTGGAGTCAAAAGTGGAGCAGCCACGATGCTCTGAAGGTCGTGTTGATCAAAGGTGATGAGAGAAAGGGCAGAGGTGCAGGTGGGTCCAGTTTGTCACTGTTCTTTTCTTCTCCATCTCCAGCTCACCTTCCAACCATCAGCCTGCCCTGTCAAGCAGCAGCAACACCAGGTAACCTCCAGACGCTTCACTGAAAATCCAGAGATGGCAGCACACACATTCAGCCACCTGCCAAGGGCCTCTTCTGCAACCCCACTCCAGCAGCTGGAAGAGATGGCTTCCAGATCCTTCACTTCCCCTTCACAGACCCCTTCCTACTCAGCTCCTCCCACAGCTGTGTCAGGACTCATTCCTACAATAAAGTCCTTATTCAAAGCCTCTTCCTATTTCTGCTTCCCTGATTAACTGCCTGACACGGCTGTCAACAGCGCACGATGCTTCCATCCCTTTTCTAGCTTCCATCCCTTTCCTATACAAAGATACATACCCACACACATCTCTGCTTTTTATCTCCCTTTTTCCTAAATGTAACCATCTCAGTGAGATTTCTGGGGCAACACATAGACATCAACCTCCTTCTTTTTCATGGCTACATAGAATTCTATATGTGTGATTTATTTATGTATTCCCATATTGGCAAATATTTAAGTTGCATCTAGTTTTCCACCCTGACAAAAAATGCTGCAGGGGCATTTTTATATACCCTTCTTTATGCCTAACATGCAAATCTTCTTTCAGGCAGATTTCTAGAGCTGGAATAAGCAGGTGAATATATTTTTAATTTCTACATTTATGACCTAATTGTCTTTCACAAGGCTTCTTACTCTAGAATGCTCTTGCCCTGCAGGCAGCTTTGTCCCTGCTTGCTAAGCAGGGCCCTGCACCATGGGCTCCCTGCAGATGCACAGCCTGGCATGCTCTGCCTGGAAGGCAATGGGCATTTGCAGCAGACACATGGACATAGGGAAAGCACAGGTAAGCGCATGGAGAGCATTTTGCTCAGAAGAAACATACAATTATCTGCTTATAGACAAAAAGATCTCATGGCTACATAGAAAAGATCTCATGGTTACAGAGATCAAATTGCCAACATCTGCTGGATCATTGAAAAAGCAAGAGAGTTTCAGAAAAACATCTAGTTTTGTTTTATTGACTAAGCCAAAGCCTTTGACTATGTGGATCACAAAAAACTGTGGAAAATTCTTAAACAGATGGGAAGACCAGACCACCTTACCTGCCTCCTGAGAAATCTGTAAGCAGGTCAAGAAGCAACAGTTAGAATTGGACATGGAACAATAGACTGGTTCCAAGAAAAGAGTCTGTCAAGGCAGTATATTGTCACCATGCTTACTTAACTTATATGCAGAGTATATCATGCGAAATGCCAGGCTGGGTGAAGCACAAACTGGAATCAAGATTGCCAGGAGAAATATCAATAACCTCAGATACATGGATGGCACCACCCTTATGGCAGAAAGTGAAGAAGAACTGAAGAACCTCTTGATGAAAGTGAAAGAGGAGAGTGAAAAAGTTGGCTTAAAATTCAACATTCAGAAAACTAAGATCATGGCATCCAGTCCCATCACATCATGGCAAATCTATGGGGAAATAATGAAAACAATGAGAGACTTTGGGCTCCAAAATCACTGCAGCTGGTGACTGCAGCCATGAAATTAAAAGACGCTTGCTCCTTGGAAGAAAAGCTATGGCCAACCTAGATAGCATATTAAAAAGAAGAGACATTACTTTACCAAAAAAGGTCCATCTAGTCAAAGCAATGGTTTTTCCAGTGGTCATTTATGAATGTGAGAGTTGGACTATAAAGAAAGCTGAGCACTGAAGAATTGATGCTTTTGAACTGTGGTGTTGGAGAAGACTCTTGAGAGTCCCTTGGATTGCAAGGAGATCCAACCAGTCAATCCTAAAGGAAATCAGTCCTGAATATTCATTGGAAGGACTGATGCTGAAGCTGAAACTCCAGTACTTTGGCCACCTGATGTGAAGAGCTGACTCATTGGAAAAGACCCTGATGCTGGGGAAGATTGAAGGCAGAAGGAGAAGGGGACGACAGAGGATGAGATGGTTGGATGGCATCACTGACTTGATGGACATGAGTTTGAGTAAGCTCCGGGAGTTGGTGATGGACAGGGAGGCCTAGCGAGGTGCAGTCCATGGGGTCGCAAAGAGTCAGACATGACTGAGCAACTGAACTGAACTGAGACGAAAAGGCAAACAATGAGAAATGGTGCCCATGTGAAATGGGTTGTTGTTTAGTCGCTAAGTTGTGCCCAACTCTTCTGCGACCCTACGGACTACAACCTGCCAGGCTCCTCTGTCCATGGGTATTATCCAGGCAAGAATACTAGAGTGGGTTGCCATTCCCTTCTCCACTGAATCTTCCCAACCCAGGGTTCGAACTAGCATCTCCTGCATTGACAGGCAAGTTTTTCACACCAGGGAAGCCCCACATGATATGGGTAGGTTGACATTAATACCAAGGAAAGGAAATTCTTTCTTTTGTATGATTTCAGAGATTTCCCAACCCCATCCAAATTACTGCCCATGCCTGCATCCATGAACATACATGCACACACACACACACACACACACACTCACACACACACACACACACACACACTTGAGATTCTGCTACTGAAGCTTAAAATTTCTTTAAATAAAAAAAAAATCTTTAAATATTTTCTTCCTCTAACAGCACAAAGGTCCAAATGAAATGATCCCTATCAATAAATAGTATACTTAGATGTAAAGAACTTTGCTAAATGTTCATACAAAGGAGTCTTCTTCTCTTGGTATTAATCTCAACCTACCCATTTCATATGGGGCTTCACTGGTGGCTCAGTGGTAAAGAACTTGCCTGTCAACGTGGGAGACACAGGTTCAATCCGCAGGTCTGAAAAGTCCCTTGGAGAATTAAATGGCAACCCACTCCAGTATTATTGCCTGGAGAAACCCATGGATAGAGGAGCCTGGCAGGCTACAGTCAACGGGGTCACAAAAGAGTCAAACATGCCTTGTGTCATTGGAAGTAGGCATTATTTCCATGTTACATAAGAGAAAAGTAAGGTTCAGCAGAGTGAAGCCAGACAACTAATGTGTTTCACAGCAAGGATGTGAACTCAGCTATGTGACCAGACACCCACTGCCTGTCCCATGGGAGGTAACAGCGTCCCTTCACTTCACAGAAGGATGTGGACTACTTCTGCGGCACTTGTTCTTGAGAGTGGCTTTTCTAGAGGAATGGGCACTGGTTGTAGGAAAAGACCAGTTAGAGAGAAAGAAGGTCAAGGAAAAAGATCTTGAGAGCATAAATCCAAGAGTCATGTATTTCCTAGGCCAATGACAAGGAAACAGCTAGATTAGCCCAACAAGAAACACGGAAGATGACCAGAGGAGGAAGGGCAGCTTCCCCAGTCCAGTCACCTCTTGATTGTGGTGTTGAGAGCCTGGGAAGACACTGGAAGTGGTGGGAAGGCATCAGTTCCATGATCTCCCTCCTCCTAAAGTACAGGAGCCTGTGCTGTGACAGATGACTGCAGACTGTAATTTAATCCCCACAATTAGATAATTTCGGGGACCAACGATCTTGGAATAAGGATGCAGAGAAGGAACAGAGGGGATGCGAGTGATGAGGTGCAAGCTCAGGGTCAGGTCAGGTTGCAGGACTGTCAGAGAGACTGGTGCTGGAAAAGTGACAACATGGAAGAGAGGCTTCCTGGAAAGTACAAAGGATGCAGTCAGAAGTGTCAGGGAAAATGCAGCACACAGGTGCAGATCCAACAAGAGGGCTGGGGCAGCAAGCTTCCGATGACACGGACACCTGCACAAACTCCTGAGAACCAGGGGTCCACAAGGGGCCCAGGCCCCAAACACAGATCATACAACAGTCCTTTATAAAGTTTACCCTTGCTGCTCAGCCTAAAAAGTGCATCATTTCAACATGCTCTCCCAACTCTTGGAAGTCCTGACCATCTCCGGATGAAAAGGAAACATGCCTCTGGGAATCTGCGATGATGGGAAGAGAAGAGAACAGAAGGTAAACACAGCAACACAGAGCGCTTTGCCTGGAAGAACCCAGCAGGGGCACCAGCGCACTGTGGGGCGGGGCGGGGTGGGCACAGCTGCACACTCTCTGGGAGGCCATGAAGGTGGGTGGGGGCCTGTCCCATTGCTGTCCGCCCCAGGCCCCAGCAGAGGCCTGATGAAGACGGGCTGGGTGTGCTGAAGACAGTCTCTGGTCCCTGCAGAGGCTGTCAGCGCTGAGAGGTAAGCCACTCCAGCCGCAGCTAAGGTCAGCGTTCAAGGCAGCAACGGGGGCCAGGCTCGATGGAAAGGAGGACGTGCAGGCCCTGCTATTTTTTAGACCAAAAGCTTGAAGGCCAGGTCCATCACAGGACAGAATATCGTACATGCATTAAGCATGATAGTTATGAAGACTGTATGTTAGTTGCTTGGTCGTGTTTGACTCTTTGCAATCCCAGGGACTGTAGCCCTCCAAGCTCCTCTGTCCAAGGAATTCTCTAGGCAAGAAGACTTGAGTGGGTCGCCATTCTCTTTTCCAGGGTATCTTCCTGACCCAGGGATCAAACCCGGGTCTCCTGCATTGCAGGTAGATAGATTCTTTACCATTGGGGCCACCAGGGAAGCCCATGAAGACTAAGTAGCAACGTGGAAAGTTATCGTGATCCGGAGCATCACCAGTGATCATGAATGCGCCTTTTATTCAGGTGGATAAACACTGGAAGACCTCAAAATGGCAGTGTGAGGGGGTTGTGGGATTATGGGTTCTTCCCCCTCCACTTTCTACATGTTCTTCTGCTGGTAGGCTGGTTTTACCATGATGCAGGAAGGTGAGGAAGGAAAGTGGTCTGGCTGTGACCTGAGGTGCCTGGGATGAACCTGGGTGACCACACAGTGTCCAAGTGAGTGTGAGAACCATACCCCCGAGTGAGTATACACACACAACACATACACCACAGCACACACACATACCATATACACCACACATACACAATATACATAACACAATACACACTCCATGATATACACATAGCATGCACACACAACACATATATACTATGCACACAACACATGCATAGACCATATACACCACACACATTTATCACACAGCACACACAATACACACTCCATGATACACACATAGCATGCACACAACATGCAGCATACACATAGAACACATACATACTATGCACACAACACACACATGTACCATATACACCACACACATCACACACAACACACAATACACACATGGCATAAACACACAACATACACCACACACACACAACACATGCATACTATGCATACAACACGTATATATACCACACACACACAGTCCACACCTATACACCACACATCTCACACACACACAGAGGAGAGCTCATGTGCTTTTATTTCCATGTGCATGTTACCAGGGGTCAGTCTTGGGAAGCGTTTGCTCTCAGGGATTGTTCGGTGAGCTGGGGAACCAGGAAAGCTCCCTCTTTGCTCTCACAGGACTGAAGTTAGCTCTCTAGACAGAAGACCCCCTGAGCTGATAGGGAGTTGGAAACCAGCCTCCACACCAGAGACTCTTGGTTTCCTTGAGAGCAATACCCTGGACCTGCCAATGGATATCACTCACAGAGAGCCTTCTGATGGATGCCTCCAGGAAAGCCACATTCCAGGTTTGGGAAGGCCTGGCCCACCCCCTGGCCCTGCAGGAGAACCCTTGCTCCCGTTTCTCACACAGACCAGCTTCCACAGCTCTGCCCGCTGACACACGGGAGGGGGCGCACGGCTGTACCCGCTCATTTACAATGCTGGTACCAGCCTCGCTGGAGTCTTCCAGCGTTCAGCATTAGGCATGGTACATCACGTGTATAGAAATCAAATTAACATACACTGTCACTGCCCGCTTGAGCAGCTGTATTATTTGTGTTAAATTTCATAGTTAAAATGAAACACTTTTCCATTACTAAATCGCAACTCCACCGGGTGACCACAAGGGTCACCTGCCAGAATAAAGCCTGCAGATGCCAGCCTGGTTCAAAATGGCAAATGCAAACTGGATCTACAACGTGACCACCAAACTGCAAATTGCCACCAGACTAAAACACTGATGTTGATTCACATCTCAGAACCAAAAGTTTGTATCAACCCAGCACCGCAGGTAAGCATACCCCTGACTCAGCTCGTTACAGCAAAGTGCTATAAAGGCCCTGAGTAACTTGCTACGTATGGCCCAATTGCTTTGCTCAGCTCGTGGTCACGGAGTCTCCACTTCCCCGCACGTGCACACCATACTGACACCCGTTAAATCCTTCCTACTATGCACTTCACAGGCATTCAATGCATCAGTTTCCAAAAGAGTCAACCTCAGTGTCATGAGCTGCAGGATACATATAAGGATATTGAGACCCGACTTGAAAACTGTGACACAGCTAATAAGTGAGACGGCCAGGTCTTAGGCTGGGAGCTGAGTGAATCCCGAATCTCTGTCCCTTCCCCTTTGCCAAGCAAGTGTGGGCTGGTGCCGAGTAATCCACAACTGCTAGAGAAAGCAAACTCACCCAGAGTTCATGCTTTGCTGGTGATGGATGAACAGTGGCATCTCCCTGCAGAACATACATCATGGTTATTCTTAGCAAACAGAGTGCCTGCCCTTAGGACCTCAGGCATCCTTCTCCTTGTCACAAGGGGTATAGACAGTCCAGGTTCAAGGCCCAAGGTTCAAAGAGGCACAGCTTCCACCCTGCTGCCCCGTCAGGCCCCGACATCGGGAAAGTCCATTGTCTTCCATTAGTTGACACGTCACATCAGTACCTAGTTGCAAAAGCCTCTTTATTTCTTGGTGGGCTTTAGTGGGCTTCTGGGCCTCCACCCACCAGACCCATACCAGCCAGAACTGGCTCTCAACTCTGTCCTGTAACTGGTATGCCTCCTGTCTCCTAACTGGGTTCCCTGGCTGCACCCATAGCATTTCATGGATCTTCAATTCTACGCAATAACTGAACCCCCACCTCCACAGCAACTGCATATAGAACTCTGGGATGTTCCAGAGTGTGGACGTGGCTGAAGAAAGGAAAGGCAATCACACTGACGCCGAGCCTGTAGAGCAGAGAGCTCTGTTCTTATGAGGACAGCACACTTCTCCGCTTCCAGGGCCAAGGATCATAAATTTCTCTCTATGCACACAGGGTGAGGGCAGCTACAGAAAAACCACAGCGGCTCGGGCCGCCTCAGATTGGATGCCCTAGCCTGAGCCATTATCCAAATATTTTGGTAGGCCGCAGAAAAGAATTATGACTTTGGGACTGGTGATTCTTTTCTCTGCCAAACAGGCATTTTCCTGAAGTGGTAGCACATACTTTCCACTTCAGATAGATCGATGTTGCAATTAAGACGCTAAACGAAGTGGGCCATTTCAAGGGCCCACTTCCCCACACCTTGTTGGGGAAGGGGTGTCGTGTCAGAAGGCTGGGGTATAACCCTCAGCACAATGAGTTTATAGGGTGATCAGCCAGTGGATGTTGACACCATGTGTCCATACAGTGGCTATTTGTGGGACTTGATTGATAAGTTTTATCTCAGCAGAAAAAGCACACAGTTGGATTGCAGGGCAGAGAGGGCTAAGCCACCTGATAGTCATGCCACCTTCATCAGGACACTTCATTGGAGCGGTTCACATCCACGAGTTCCAGGAGTTGTGGAGTGGCAGCAAAGACCACAGACCCTGAAGCCCAAGTGTGTCCTAAACCCAGATCTGCCACTACTATCCATCTGACCACAGATAAGTCACATAACCTGTCTTTGCCTGGGTTCCCTCATCTGTAAAATGGATTTAAAGTTTTGCCCATATTTCCTTTTGGGGTGATGAAAATGTTTTGGAACTAGATAGAGGTGATGGTTGCCCAGCATTGCGAATATATGAAATGCCATTAAATTGTTCCCTTGAAAATGATCAATTTTATGCTATGTCAATTTCAACTCAGTAAAAATAAAATTTCTTTTAAAATAATGCCCGCACCATGAGATTGTTATAAGGATTTAATATTGACATAATGTAAAGTTCTTAGGGCTATATCTAGCGCATGGTATCATGTAAGCATTAGCTATTATTTTATTTCAGAAAGTATGCTGAGTAATTCACACCCATTAAGTCCTCATAATCAACCATGAAATAGGTACTGCTCTTACTCCCATTTTGCAGACGAGGAAATTAACATTTGCAGGGTTAAAGTGATGCTCCAAATACTGTGGCTTTGTAGAAAACTACCCTAAACTTGTGATGTAAAGAAATCATTTTTTTTAGCCTGAGGATTCTGTTGCTCAGAGGTTTGGAAAGAACACAGCAAGGACTATTTGTGCCTCACAAGGTCTGGTGCCTCACTGGAAGCCTCGGAGGCTAGGGGCTGGAATCATCTGATGCCGGTCATCAACTAGGACCCTCAGTTCCCCTCCAGAGGGTCTCTCCGTGGGGGCTCTCTCTGAGGGCTTCCTCTCAGCATGGGTTCTCAGGGGAAGTGTCCCCAGAGAGAGGGCCATATGGAAGGTGGGTCCTCTTTACAACCCACCATCAGAAGCCATGCAGCATCACTCCCACCACACTGGAGTCACAGAAGAGTCCTAAGGTCTTACCCAGACTCCACCCCTTCACAGGTAATGACAAGATCTAGAAGATCATGTGCGTAATAACTTCGCTGCTATTATTGGACAATGAAATCCCCTACAGTACCTTCCTACAGCCACCTAGGGTATCAGAGATGGAATTTTGGATTCCAGATTCTCATTCCAGAGCCCAGTTCTTATCCACTGCATGCCACTCTGCAGTGTTTTCATCTGTCAAATAGAGACAATAAAATCTTTTACTCTAGCCAGTTTTAAAGATAAGTTAACATATTGGGGCTTTAGTTTCCTAATCTTTAAAATGGGGTTTATATGTGGAATCTTTAAAAAAAAAAAAAGATACAAATGAACTTATATACAAAACAGAAATAGACTCACAAAGAAAACAAATGTATGATTACCAAAGGAGTAAGTGGGGTAGGAGGGCAGGAATAAATTAGGAGCTTGGGATTAATATATACACACTGTTGTATTGTTGTTGTTTAGTCGTCCAGTTGTGTCCAACTCTTTTCAGCCCCATGGACTGCAGCACGTCACGCCTCCCTGTCCCTCACCATCTCCCAAAGTTTGCCCAAGTTCATGTCCATTGCATTGGTGATGCCATCCAGCCATCTCATCCTCTGACGCCCTCTTCTCCTTCTGCCCTCAATCTTTCCCAGCATCAGGGACTTTTCCAATGAGTCAACTCCACCTCACGTAGCCAAAACACTGGAGCTTCAGCTTCAGCGTCAGTCCTTCCAATGAGTATTCAGGGTTAATTTCTCTTAAGATTGACTGGTTTGATCTCCTTGCTGTCCAAGGGACTTTCAGGAGTCTTCTCCAAGACCATAGTTTGAAGGCATCAATTCTTCAGCGCTCTGCCTTCTTTACAGTCCAGCTCTCACAACCATACGTGACCACTGGGAAGACCATAGCCTTGACTATACAGACCTTTATCGGCAGAGCATTGTCTCTGCTTCGCAACACACTGTCTAGGTTTGTCACAGCTTTCCTGCCAAGAAGAAATTGTCTTCTGATTTCATGCCTGCAATCACCATCTGCAGTGATTTTAGAGCCCAAGAAGAGGAAATCTGTCACTACTTCCACCTTTTCCCCTTCTATTTTCCATGATGTAATGGGGCCAGAGGCCATGATCTTAGTTTTTTTTTAATATTTAGTTAAAAATTAAAATATTAGTTTTTAATATTTATCACAATACTATATATAAAATAGACAACCAATAAGGACCTACTACTGTATGGAACAGGGAACTATACTCAATATTTTGTAATAACCTATAAGATACAAGAAGCTGAAAAAGAATAGATATATACATGTATATGGATAACTGAATCTCCTTGCTGTACATCTGAAACTAATACAACATTGTAAATTAACTGCACTGCAATAAAAATAAATAAATGGATGAAATGGGATTTATAGAAGCTCCTACTTCTTTATGTTGTTGTGAAGATTGACTATTGTTAATAAGTGAAAGTGATAAGCAGACTGGAATATTCATGCCAGCTGGTCAGTACGTTGTCTTCCCGACAGAAAAGTCTACCTGGCAAACCAAATTAAGATAAGAAGTTTCTTTGCTTAGGATTACCTGTAAGCACTGTGCCTATTCACCCAGATTTAGACCAACCTGGAGAAACAGGACAGTCATCTTTGCCCCAACCAGGACATTGACAAATGGATACGCTCTTCTTTTCTTTTCCCTTCTTTTCTTTCAACTATGTTTGGCAACATTGCCTCAACTGGTGATTAATTATTCACTCAGTGGTGTGGGACTCTTTGGGACCCCATAGACTGTAGCCTGCCAGGCTCCTCTGCCCCAAGAATTCTCCTGGAGTGGGTTGCCAGTTCCTTCTCCAGGGGATCTTCCTGACCCTGGCATCGAACCTGAGTCTCCTGAACTGCACCTGGATTCTTTATCATCTGAGCCACGAGGGAAGCCCCAGATTACTGCTTATCTTACATTAAGTATTGTACAACAGTGTCTTCCCAATGAGGTTCTGAGAAATACCCTAGTCAGCTGCGAATTTTTAAAACTTCTCTTAGGGGAGATTTTCACACATGGTTAACCTCCCTTATGTTAGGTTAACTCTTGTTAGTCTCCCTTCCAGCCAGGAATGCATCCGAGCTTGCCTCTTAATTCTGGGGGTTGTACTCCATTCGGATCCCACAGCCCCTGTGCAGGCGACATTCCACTTGCGTCCGATCACTAAATGAAGCAATTGAGTCACTGCCACCCGCAGTAATAACACATTCTGACAAAAACATGAAAGATAGTGTATCTCTGCCTTAACTCATGTGGGTATCAGTAGAGGGGAAGAAAGTAAATTCGTTTAAAATACAGACAGAATCTTTTATCAATGGGAAACTGTCATCTGGTCTTTCTTATCTCTTTGTGCAATGACAGCAGGATTTATCTTTCTTAGAAGCAAGCCTCCAAATGAATATCATGCCTGTTTTGCCAAGGTGAGTAGTTTGTCATTGTTGGGCCCGCAGACATGTTTTACATAGATGTTGTAGTGCACGCACGCCATCTGTCATCAATCCCCATGCCCTCCAAGACGTCCTAAAGCCATTAGCATTAGTTAGCCCATTTCTCTCCCAAAAAAGGAGAGTCCATGTGTTCAAAGACTGTTCTGCAGACCCCAGGTGAGCAAAAATTCCATATTGCAATCTCTGCATCCGGCCATATGTGTGCTGCTTCCCTAATAACTGATGGAAAGCTTAGCTAGAAGCTTCTCCTCCACTGGATACAAGAGTCCAGATTGGGATCAATGTTATGAAGAAATCCTTCCATCTCTCTAGACACCAGCAAGTAGCAGTTTCTTCTTTTCACCCTTTAGTTCATTAAAAAGGCTTTTATTTCTCTGTAAACCCAACTTTAGGTTTTCTCCTAAGGATTGGTTCCTTTGGTAATAACTGAAGAGTAATCAGTCTCAAGAAAATAACAACAGCAAATATTTACCTTGTGCCAAGTACCATTCTGAGTATGTTACAGGTATCATAACTCATTCAATCTTTGTAACAGCCTATGAGGTAGTAGTACAATTGTCCCCATTTTACAGATGGAGAGACTGAGCTACAGCGGCCCTAGAGGTCCCATAGCTAGCAAGCAACAGAACCAGTATGTGAAGCCAGGTAAATGGGTTCCAGAACCTGCAACTTCAACCACACCTTTGTCCTGTCGGTCAAGAAGTTTCAAGATAGTGACTGAATCATTATGCGACTCTTTTCTAAACGTCCCAGAAATGTTACAACTTAACAGTAAGGACACCCACCCTTCCCCACTCCAAGAAACTGCCAATGTGACTCCTCTACTTTGTTCAAAGTGGGAGGCATCATTCTTCTTAAGTTCACCATGAGACCAAATCATCTGACTCTAATCACAGGGAAAACGTCCCCCACACAGGTCAAGTCACAAGATCCTCAAAGTAGAGAGTCTTTCTGACTAGAAAACTTGGAAGATCTATCAGTTGGAATCTGGGGCATTAAGCCAAACAGGACATTTATTAGAAGAATATCAAGAGACTTAACAGAACTGAAGGCAGTTGGAGACCCAGGCTGCACGAAGAACAGGAGCTCAGAGATGGTCTCTTCGGGGCAGATCCATGGGGACACCCGGGCTTTCACTGCAAATCTGCCCTCACACGGCTCATGTGCCAGTGCTGTCTTGTGGGCTTAGCCTGAGTCATGCACCCAAGCTCGGGGGCCTCTAGAGGAGCCTCACAGGGAATTCTGACTCAGGGGATTGAGTGGCACACGCTTTGAAAGACCACTACAGCACACTTGTTACCTATACATGCTTTTTTTTCCCCCACTTTTTGACCATGCCTCATGGCATATGGCATCTTACTTCCCTGTCCAGGGATCGAACCCGTGCCCCCTGCATTAGAAGCAGAGGGTCTTAACCACTGGACTGCCAGGGAAGTCCCTAAATGCATTTTTTAATTCCATACAAAACCTGCTGCTGCTGCTGCTGCTAAGTCACTTGAGTCATGTCCAACTCTGTGCGACCCCATAGACAGCAGCCCACCAGGCTCCACCGTCCCTGGGATTCTCCAGGCAAGAATACTGGAGTGGGGTGCCATTGCCTTCTCCAATGCATGAAAGTGAAAAGCGAAAGTGAAGTCGCTCAGTCGTGTCCGACTCTTAGCGACCCCATGGACTGCAGCCTACCAGGCTCCTCCGTCCATGGGATTTTCCAGGCAGGAGTACTGGAGTGGGGTGCCATTGCCTTCTCTGCCATACAAAGGCTAGCTGCCACCAAAAGTTTCCAAGAATCTTGGAAAAGATGGAAGATAAGAATCATTTTCCTTTCTACAGACCAAGATGCTGAGACAGGAAAGGCTATGTAATCTCTGGGGAACACTCTAGCTGAGTAACATCTCAGGTCTTCTAAGTCCTGGACTTGCTTTCCACCCCACATGGTCCCCTGGAGACCTAAGTGTAGACTTCAGTTCAGTTCAGTTCATTCACTCGGTCGTGTCAGACTCTTTGAGATCCAATGGACTGCAGTATGCCAGGCTTCCCTGTCGTCCACCATATCCCAGAATTTGTTCAATCTCATGTCCATTGAGTAGGTGATTATCCAACCATCTCATCCTCTGTTGCCCTCTTCTCCTCCTGCCCTCAGTCTTTCCCATCATCAGGGTCTTTTCCAATGAGTCAGCTCTTCGCATCAGGTAGCCAAAGTATTGGAGTTTCAGCTTCAGCATCAGTCCTCCCAATGAACACCCAGGACTGATTTCCTTTAGGATTGACTGGTTTGATCTTCTTGCTGTCCAAGGGATGTGCAACAGCCTTCTCCAACACCACAGTTCAAAAGCATCAATTCTTTAGCATTCAGCTTTCTTTATGGTCCAACTCTCACATTCGTACATGACTACTGGAAAAACCATAGCTTTGACTAGATGGACCTTTGTCAGCAAAGTGATATCTCTGCTTTGTAAAACTCTGTCTAGGTTTGTCATAGCTTTTCTTCCAAAGAGAAAGTGTCTTTAATTTCATGGCTGCAGTCACCATCTGCAGGCATTTTGGAGCCCAAGAAAGTCAAATCTGTCACTGTTTCCATTTTTTCCCCATGTATTTGCCATGAAGTGATGGGACTGGAGACTTAAGGTGGCTTTTCTCCCTCCATGGCTTAGTATCTCGGGTCTTTATTCCTCCTTTCCTCCTGTGCCCACCCAACATCCTCCTGCACACTGGCAAACAGACTCATTCATTAGCCCACACTTGGCCAGGGAAAGGGCCAAGCTACAGGACACAAGGAGCCCCTCAGCAGGGAAAGGAGAAGAGGATGGATCCACTGAGCTTTGTTGATGGTGATGGATCCCCAGGCTGCAGGACCTGCTCTCTCCACAGAAAGGCCTGGGGATATGATCGCCTGCGTGTTCCACTCTCCCAGCTCCCAGTCATGTCTGTTTTCCTAGAGCAGGACTGGGGGAGAGAGAGGTTTTATTAGATGCAGCAGGGAGCATGGCTCAAGAAACACTTGAGTGATTCTCAGTCAGGCATGAACGAGTGTGCAGCTGAAGGTTCTGTGGTGGTGGCAGGGAGGGAGGGAGGCAGTGCTCTCTCCTTTTCACATCTGGGGGAGCACCTGGCTGCACACTCCCAAAGGCCATGCCAAAGAGAGAATCAGTGCTGATTAGGACCCCATCAGATTTAACAAAGTAACATTCATTTATGCTAATGGGCATCAAGGGTTTTTTCATCACCACTAGTGGAGCGGATTGGCTTGAGATAAGCCCAAGTCATAAAACACCCCTAAAATCTCTCTGTCTTGAAATAGGCAAGGGAAGAGAATTTATTGTTATTGTCCCTCGGTCACACAAAAAAAGAGAGAGAGTAGAAGTGAATGAAGGTCACCGTCCCCTTTACAGCTGATCGACTTACCTCTCTCTTTGCTCCTTGCCTCCACAGTAAATTGCAGTTGGAAACAAGAGGAGCATACTAGATGATTTTCTGGTGTGACTTTCATTTTCCCCAAGAGGAGAAGGGACAGTCCATTTAAAACAACTGAGCTATTATATCACAGTGCTTCTTGTTTAAAATTCAAACGTCACTGGGAACGTGCTCCAACAGAACTAAATATAACGGGATGTGAAAGCTACATTATTTCAAAAAAAAGAATCCCAAATACACATGCAGTTCAGTACTTTTCCAAAATTGATATATATAATACTTTAACATATATGCATAAATATTATATAGATGTACATAATATAAAAATAATATATAATATACTACATATATACTATATAGTATATACACTAAATATTATATACTATATATATACATATATATATAATATTATTTATGTATGTATTATACTTGAACTTCACATAAACTCTGGGAGGCATATGGATTAAACAGAGACAGTCTAAGTGACTCACCCCAGAACATATAGCTAGAAATGGCAAAGCCATTAAACTTGATTTTCTGACTTCACAACCAATGCTCTCTTCTTTATGATTCTTTCTGTTTTTAGGTACTAACTCAAGATAAACTCAGAGGTCTCAAAAAAGTATCCCATGACTCATCTAAACGAGGCATGGTACCTCAATGCATGGGTAGCCTTGTTCCTGGGTGTCACTGGACAGCCCACAACAAAATGTCTATGACAAAACCACATACAAACAAACTCCAGGCTGGTATAGATCCCACGGGAGCAGGAAGTTCAGGGTCGGTAGCTCTGGAAACACAGATATTTAAAACAACAGAGGAATTTTCCCTGTGGGAAAGTGCTTAATTAGCATCCAAGGTGGTTAGAAACATGCATGAGTGTGTAGGGCTAGAGACTCAGCCCCAGCCCAGGAGGGACCTTGGGGAGCAATCTGACTGGGGGTGAGGGAAGGTTTGTGTGGGGGGGGGGGGGCGGCAAGGGGGGAAGCAGCCTTCCTTTTGAGCCGCTCACTCTTCCCAGGTATTCCCACCCTTTATTCTAGGGAAGCCATGTGACTCCAGTGATCTAGTCGCTAAGTCACGCGCAACTCTTTTGCGACCCCATGGACAGTAGCCTGCCAGGCTCCTCTGTTCATGGGATTTCCCAGGTAAGAATACTGGAGTAGGTTGCCATTTCCTCCTCTGGAGCCTTCTCTAAAGGGAACGTCATGCCAGAGTCATCCCCATGCCATAAGTAGAGCTCTGAGCCCACATCTGTCCTCACAGCTCTGCAGCCTCCCCTCAAAACCTCCTTTGGTTACTTCAGGGAGGCTGTGGGGTGTCGCCATGCTCCCAGACAAGTCTGTGGAGTCTCTTGTTCTCCAGCCCCTCAGCAGGGCTCAGACCTCCCCCAGTGATCCAGGACCCTCAGTGAAGGCCAGCTGGGCTCAGCCACCTCCCCAGGGGCCCAGCTGGAACCCACTGGGGGACTCTCAGTACCAAAGCTATATGGAGACCTGTGAGAAGCTGAGAAAAGGAGTCATGTCGCTGGATCTGTCTCTCTGTCACCTAGGCGCTCAATTGACCCCGTGTGTGCCCAGGGCCTCACAAAGTCCTCAGGAACCCAACTCTTTCCCCTGAAATTCAGGCTAGGTAGAGAGATAGTCAGTCCTCTTTTCTCATAGAACTCTCTCTCGATGAGAAAATTTCTCCTTCCCCTTCAGCCCAATGCCACTCCCCCACCAACCCCATCCCAGTGATGATTTCTGTCAGTGGACACTCACAAGCATCTCTGAGACACCAATTCTACAGCCAAAAGTGGGTCAAGTGAAGCTACCTCTTCCCTTCACATACACTCTGAGAAGTAAGAGAAAACCAAGATAGGGGGGTCTGGAGGACTCCTGGAGGGCTTTCTGGAAAAGGGACAACTTCCTTTTTTAATTGAAGTACAGTTGATTTACACTGGTGACTCAGACAGTAAAGAATCTGCCTGCAATGCAAGAGACCAGGTCCGACTCTGGGATTGGGAAGGTCTGGAGAAGAGAAAGGCAACCCACTTCAGTATTCCTGCTTGGAGAATTCCATGAGCTGAGAAGCTTGGCAAGCTACAGTCCATAGGGTCGTAAAGAGTTGGACTCAACTGAGAGACTAACACATAGGCATACACACACAAGTGTACAATACTGATTCAGTTTCACATCCCCTTTCATTATAGGTCATTATTAGATATTGAATATAGTTCCCTACTGTGCTACACAGTAGGTCCTTGTCATTTCTGTTTTATGTATTGTGGTGTGCATCTGTTGAGAGGTAGCACTTTCGATTCCTAAAGAAGTAACATTCAGACGAAAAGATAAAATAGAACATCTCAGGCCCCACAATCACTTGATCCCGATCACAGGAGATAAATGACACCCATATCCTAAAGCCATCTCATAGGTGAAAGGGCAGAACCAAACCATCCAACTCAGAAGAAAAACAAAACAAAATAAAACTTAACTATCGGACACTGCCCATGTTGACCAGCTGTCTATCCCCTCGCCCAGGGTATTTTTCTTTTGTAAGTACAGTTCAGTTTCTCCTCATACTTGTTGATTCTATTTTCTGGCCAGTCAAGGCCTCTCCTCTAGGAAAGCACCAAAGAAAACACTAAATCTGATGGAATACATTCTCCTCCCTCTTGTGGATCCACCCCCACCCCACCCCAACATTTTCCTGCTTTTATACCAACTTTGAATGGTAGAGTTGAAGTGGAGCCTCATCTTCAGATGGATGGATTTCTGTCCCCAAATTCCTCCCACGATTGACATGCAGTCAACTGTGTATCAGCAGTCCAGTGGGATCAGAGGTAAGGCAGAATCCTTGCATTTTAACTGCAACCTGCATCTATACTCAAGAGCCTGAGGTTTCAAAACAGGCTCTTTCTCTGGGCCTCAAACCCACATTCTTACATGTTAAAGCTTCCAATGACTTTAATGTGAGTTCCATGCATGTAAGGCCTGCAGGATTGGACCCTGTGGGAGTGTAAAGTGACAACATAATAGAGAAAAATCACTTTAGCAGGCAACAGTGACAGCTAGGCAGGCATTAGAAAAAAGGGAAAAGGCCTTGGTTTAGACAAATCACTGAATGAAATGATCACATGAAAAGCCCTTTTTACAGCTGCCACTAAGAAATCCAGAAAATATAAAACATGTGAAAAAGTAAATAAAGGAATTTCTGAACCTTTTTTTCCCCATTAAAGGTGTGGCAAATGGTTAAAATGCTTGAAAAAGATCTTCAGTGTTCTGAGTCAAGGGTCCAAATGGAAAAATGTGACTATTTGGGTTTTTCACATTACTATACAACCAATAAAACATAAACAATGAAAGGGCTCCAAAAACCCTGGAAAATTCCAAAGCCTATTTCAGAGTCTTTACGATTATACTCAGATCCTCTTTTTTCCATGACTTTTGACATCTCATTACCCTGCATTATACTTTCACAGACTCATTTTCCAGCACATATAAAAATGACTTAATGCATCCTCAAAACCATCTCAATGATCTAACTGATGAGTTCTATCAGCCACTTAAAATAAAACAGATATTTCCTTAATAAAAATCCTTGAGGTAAGGGGGGAATTGAAGGAGGCCCATGTTGGCCAAAAAAAAAAAAGAAATTAAATATAAGAGGCTGCATAATATAGCAGGGTGGGGACAACCAAGTGGGAGTGAAGCAATCCGGTTTCTGGTATTAATTCTGTCACTAATTTGCTGTGTGATTTGGGGCCAGTATTAACCCTCCTTGGGCCTTGGTTGCCAGATCTCTGAAATGAAGGCATTTGAAAGGATGCTCTCAAGACCCCTGCATGCACTGACAGACTATGATGCTGAAAGCTTCCTCAAGGGGAGACCCTTCTAGAACACTTGCTCATGACCTAATGATTTTCAAATTTAGAAACAAAAACAGTTTTAACTCCTCCCCATTTTTTGTCTATATACCCAGTTACAGAATTGAGAAGGGTTCAAATGAGGGCCACATAATATGTTGATATTTCTCCTGGCCTCCATTTAGCCCACTGGCTCAGATGGCCAAGAATCTGCCTGCAGTGCAGGAGACCCAGGTTGGGAAGATCTCCTGAAGAACAGAATGGCGAGAATCTCCAGTATTCTTGCCTGGAGAATTCCATGGACAGAGGAGCCTGGTGGGCTACAGTCCACGAGGTCACAGAGAATCAGACATGACTGGGTGACTAACACACATTCTCCTGGCAGAACCCAATTTTATAAAGTAACTCCCAGGACCATCTCAGATTAAGTCCAGAGATATTTTCAGAGAATTTCCAGGCACCCTGGTAGAGGATGTAGGGAATTCCTTAGTTCATAGGATGGAGGTGCTTGAACCCAAAGACCCTGCGATACCTGATCAGCTTCCAAGAGCCAGACAAGGGCTAGCTGAGAAATACCCCAGTCAGCTTGTGTCTAGAAGCCAGAAATATACACTTCCAGAAAAGAAGTTACAACAAGTTATTAACTTATTAACTTAGACTGTGTTATTAACTTAGACTGTGATAAAACAGATACACAGGAAATAAATTACTCAACAATGGGGGCAGCTTTTAAGTTCTTTTCAGCAGTCCCTGAGTTTGAAGAGATGGAGGAAGAAGAGAAGGAAAAAAGGATGTGGTCAGTACAGACACTTCAGCTCATTTATCTTCCTTTTCTCAAGGACCTAGCTCAGTGATGTTCAACTTGGTCTGCTCATTAGAATCACACAGGGAGCTTTACAAAAACATATATTTGTAAACTATATATATGTGTGTGTGTGTGTGTGTATACAACTATATACAAATATATACATATTTGTAACTATCAAATATTGATAATTTGTGACCCATGGACTATAGCCTGCCAGGCTCCTCTCTCCATGGAATTCTTCAGGCAAGAATACTGGAGTGGGTTGCCATTTCCTCCTCCCGGGGATCTTCCCAACCCAGGTACTGAACCTCGGACTCCTGCATTGCAGGCAGTTTCTGCACTGTCTGAGCCACCAGGGAAGCCCTCTTTTTAATAATCCCTGAGTTTGGACAGATGGAGGAGGAAGAGAAAGAGGAAAGGACGTGATCAGCACAGACACTTCAGTTTTTATCTTCCTTTTCCCAGGGACCTAGCTCAACTTGGGCTGCACACTGGAATTATAGAGGGAGCTTTAAAAATAATAACCGATACCTGGATCTTATCCTTGGAGATTTTAATCTAATTGTTATGGATTGCCACCTGGGAACTGGGAGCCCTAAAATCAACCCTTCTCAAGATATTTCAACAGAGCAGCCAACTTTGAGAATCATTGCTCTAGTCTCTCTAATGCAGTGGTTCTTAAACTTGACCATGGATCAGAGCAACCTGGAGGACTTGGGAGAACATAATTGCTGAATCTCACCCCCAGAGTTTCTAAGTAGCTATGGGGTGAGGCCTTTCCCAGGTGATGCTGATACTGACGGTTTGGGGCCCACACTTCAAGAACTACTGTTCTAATATGTCTTGTTGTTTCATAATAATATGAGCACTTTTCACACAATTCATCTTCTTTTCCACCCTTGATCTTCTCCCAGACCATTCGGCTGTGTCCAAGTCAGGCCTGTGGCTACAAGCAACTTTCAGGATTCAAGATCCAGGTGTGTCTAGGGACCAGAAGAGACTCTTTGGGTTGGGCTCTGTTGAGTGCCTTCCTCATTTTTGGGTGAGCCAAAGGAGAGAGATCTGCCTCTGGAGAATACCATACTCAATGAAGATTGCATAATGCAATAAAAAGGTAAAACAGGAAGTCCTTAGTTGGCAGAGTCAGAAGAGTTAACCCTGGTGGGCCCACTCAGTCTCTGAAAACTAAGTCAAAGACATCTGAGAAATGGTCTAGTTAACCTATATCCCAATCAAGGGTGACTAGAAAGAAAGAAAACAGTAACAACCCATAAACTCACTGGATATTCCTTAAGGAGTTAGTAAAGGAATAGAAGGACAAAGGGAATCAATATTTCCACCTGTCCTTGCCACACCCAGTGTCATTACTGAAGGTCTTCAACCTGAGCCAATGAGCAAGATGGATTCCAGAGTTCCTATATTCAAAAGTAACAGCCTATGAGTTAGGAGAAGGCATGAGAAGAAATCCTGGCACTGGAGGCATGGCTCCCGGGCAGTAGATGAGGAGACCTTGGATACTTGAGGCCTGGGAGTCCTTACTTGTGGACCCTTCACCTATTTGACCATAAAAGAGTTTTATACCTGTCTTGTCTCCACCACCAAAGATTACTAGCCCCATCTTCTACCAAGGCTGATGTTAATCTCTCCACCAATAACTAAAAGTAGCCCAATCATTGGCCCTAGGTCCACTTCCTAATTACTTGAGGTCCAGCTCACCCCATCTGTGTGATTAATCACATTCATGAGGATCCCACCTTATGACCTCATCACCCCCTAAAGGCCCCACCTCCTAATACCATTACCTGCAGGGGTAGCATTTCAATATATGAATTTCAGAAGGGATACAATCATTCAGACCACAGCAGATAATAACCTGCCGCACTTCCAGATAATAAGAGTCTGAGTGCTGGGTGACCTCCTTCAGTGTCTCACGTTATCAGAGAACCAGGAGAGGAATACACAGTATAGCTGGGCACAGTCCTATTAGGCACACCTACATGGATTTGATGATGCAGAAATACAAAGTTGGCAGAGAGGATGAGAGCCCAGAGCAGGAGAGGGGCCCAATAATCATTTGCACACCTCAGTGGAAATGTAAGTCATCATGTTACTTCTCCTAAACATTTTTGCCTTTTTGTCAATTACTGAGGTGAATATATCCATCAGAAACTGGGTCCTAAATGTATTTAACAGGTAATGGAGACCTCTCAGAATCCCCAACATCAAGTTGCCCCTACTCTATCTTTGGGTGTATATTTGATGTCAACATATCATCAAGATTCTGGAGCCAACAGGTTGAGAGGTAGAGCCCCAAGAACCACCCAATTATGGGGGGATATGACATCAGAATCTTACATGGGATGCACCATACACATGTGAACAATTGATGCCTATAAGTCAAGCCCGACTGTACCTATTGTCTTCAAGACCAATGAGAACTGAATTTGAGAGAAGCATCGCTGATCCTGAAATTGTTATTACCTACAAAAGGAAACACAATTCTCCACTTCAAATCAGAAGGAACAGTCACCCTCCTCAGGTGGATCTTGGTATTCTCTGGTGCAGACTTCAGCTCCATCCTCCACACTCTTGACTCTTCTTGGCCTTGGAGAGCCAGCAGCCACTGACTCACTCCAGAGGAGCTCTAAAGCAGCCAGGGACATGGGTCACAACCAAAATAGTTCAAAGTACATCTTACAGAATCAATATTAAATATAGCCTCATAATCAGGACAAATTTCATCAAATCTCATATTCCATTCCTGCTGACATTTCTGCTGACTCCTATCTGCTCATATCCCATTTATCCCAGCCAACCTCATATTGGTCTCTCCAGTTACACCCTCCCCCAAATCAGCCCAGCCACAACCCGCCAATGAGTATTCCAAAGCACCTTTGGATTATGCCATTTACAAGTTCAAATAACACTTGGTATCCACTATTTCGGAGAAAGCAATAGAAATGCCTTCATTTGGCATTCCAGATCTTAACCTGACTCTCCAGACTTCTTTCCCTTAACAGCCCTACAGAAACCATATGGTTCAACCTTACAAGAGCTAAGAGACACACATATATGACTGACCACTCAGAGACCAGCCCACCCTAAGTCATCACCATGTTCCTCATCCCAGAACCAACCTCAGGTCTTTACCCCCAAAATGAATGTGAGAAATCGTTTCTATAGCCCTTACTTCCTCTCCCAGACTCTTGGCTGTAAACATTCATCTATGTAAATACTTATTGATTACCTTTGCTGTGCCAAGTTCTAGATACAAATGAACAAGAAATAGTTCCTGACCTCAAGGAGCTCAGCATCCAATGGGAGAAATATGTAAACAAATAATTACAAAGTTATATGATATTATGTTATGGAAGAGGAATAGATGTCTTCCAGGGCTGGGAAGAGAATGATCAGGGATGAGAGAACTCCTGATCTAAATCGGGAAAAAGGAGGAGGAACTTTCCAAGTAGACAAGGAGAGGGAAGACATCCAAGCAGAGGAATCAATGAGCAAAGACCTAATACAGAGAGGTGTACCTGGGGAGATCCAGAAGGGAAACAATGAAAGATGAGCTCAAAGATAAGAAAAAGAGAGGCCACGTGAGCCTTCACCCACTGGTTAGGAGTCCGATCTCTATTCTGCAAGCAGTGGAACCACTGCTGAGTTACAGGGGAGGGCTGCAAGCAAATTTGCATTTTAGAAATCTCATCCTTGCAATATGGATGACGAACATGGGGACAGAAGAAGCAGACCAGGGAGGAAGTTATCAGGGTGATTCAGGTGAGAGACAAGAGACCAAATCAGAACAATGGCTGAGGGAACAGAGGTGGGAGAATGCCTTTGACATTGTTAGGAGTTGGTTAGATATTATAGTGCAGCTAGACAATTTGGACAACTTACCATGTATATAGGGCTTCCAAGGTGGCACAGTGGTAAAGAATTTGCCTCCCAAAGAGGCAGAATGAATGCAAGAGATTGATCCCTGGGTCAAGAAGATCCCTGGAGAAGGAAACACCAACACACTTCAGTATTCTTGCTTAGAAAATCCCAGGGACAGAGGATCCTGGCGGGCTACCTTCCACAGGGTTGCAAAGAGTCAGACATGACAGAGCAGCTGAACATGCACACGCATACATGCATCAAGTATATTACAGGTTAACCAATGTTTTGCAATTAGGGTTAGAGGCCTAACTTTGTAGTAACCCTGTGCCCATGGGAAAGTTCACAGCCTTCTAAACAACTTCCTTACAAATGAACATTTGGAACCAGCCCATTCTCAGAGAAGGTACTGTTTGCACACATCTGGTTCCTGTCCTCTATGTCAACATAACACATATTTCTTCCAACAAACACTTTTGTTTATTGGCATCACGATTAGCACATCTTAATGTTGTGAAACACAACTGGATTTTCAGTTTTGTTTTTTAGCAAATGTAATTTTATTAATTGATTTATTTCTGATTGCTCTAATAAAAAATACTAAATAAAATCCTTCTAATCACCTTTGACAGATTGCAAACTATGAGAAGTGACCATAAGAAGAGACGTCAGCGGTGGGATGTTTCCCTGATGGGAAGCAGAGAGAAGAAGGGAGTCAACCATTTCTCCCCTTAGATTTAAACTTTTTGGACAGGGAGGAAGGAAGGACATCCTAAGATGCAACTCAAAAGGGAAAATGCTTAAAGTATAAGCTCTGTGAGCGTAAAGACCCTGCTTACCTCTGTACCCTCCAGTGCTTGGTATGTTGTAGGTACGCCACAAGTATTTGCTGGGAGGGAGGGAAGGAAGGTGGAAGGCAGGGATGGGAGGGGATGAAGGGAGGGGATGAAGGGAGAGTTCACTGTTATCAAGGACAAGCACGTGGGAACCCAGTGACTCTGTCCCACGGCAGGTGGCCTCTGCCCACTCATCCTCCTGACCAGGGACGAGAATAAGGCACAGGAAGGAGAAAGAGAACTGAAGAAGCTCAAAGTGCATCCAGGAGTCCTTACTCAGTCCTGCCTGAAGGTTTCAGCAGTCACTCAATGGATCACATAGTTCTGCTTCAGAACAAGTAATTTTTGGTAGCATCACTGCTCTCCCCTCTGCCTGTAGTGATCTCCCTCCAGGTCACAACTCAAATCTGACCCCTTAGAGTGACTTTGGCCAACCCCTTATGTACCACTGACCTCCAGACACCATCACTTCTCCTCATTTTAATCTTTTTAAAGTGCTGATCACTGTCCCAAATTATCTTGTTTGTTTATGTCTTTACTTATTTATTGTCTATTGCCACCCAGTAAAATGTAGCAAAGGAGCAAATGTAGCAAGAGAACAAAGGTCTTGTCTGCAGACTTCATCACTACAGCTTCTGGCTAACAGGTCCTGACAAATAATATGTTCTCAGTAAATATTTTGCTGAATGAATATCAAAGCAATGACGATAGAGAGCAATAGGAATAGTTCTAAAAAGTATAATGTTTGGTGAAAAAAAGTACAAGAAACAGAATGGGATCTATAACAAAATTCCATTTATGTTGCTGTTGTTGTGATTAGAAATATAAGCATGCAAGGTATTAACACATTTCGCACAGCATTAAAATCCTTGACTATATTGAGGGAGGCAAAGAATGAACATGTTAGAATAAAAGGAACCTCATTCATATAAGCAAATAAGAAAGAAACCACCATAGACCAATAATAATCATGACCATGAACTGAGATGGGAAAAAAAGGGAAAGTTAGAGGTACCTAATACCGAACCCACACTGGGTTTTTATTTTTCATTGACAGATATAAATATGGGTACAGATTGACATCAAATAGATAATATAAGTAAAAATAAATCATATCACTGTCTAGTAAATTGTACATCGTCTGATATGGATTCAGAGCTTCTCCACTGACCTTTTGGTTGTTATGATGAAGCTCCCCTTCAGAAACTATACAGGAGAGAGATACAAACAGCTTGGACCAGTTGGTGTAAGATTCTGGTGCCCAGGGAGGCCACCCTCCTTCCGGGTGAGCAGAGTCCTTCCTGCATGGTGACACGCACACCCGAGTTCCCACCCTCGGTCCCGAGCCTCAGAAACTTCCTCAAATCCCCTTTCCTCTACTTATCAAACTCTCTGAACCGGCAAGCTTATAGAGTTCCCAAACCCAGCATTTTAGGAGTCTGAAACCAAAATGGCATTTAGGGCTCCCCATGACACACATTAGCAGACAGATGAGAGCTGATAATTCGGCAGGATGGACAAGTCCCCAGAAGCCACTGCTGGTTGTAGACACAAATAACCCCCCACACTCAAAGAATGTTAGCACCTGATGAAACTTTTACCAATCGAGGCAGACCAAGCTCCCCTCCTGGGTCATAGAGTCCTGGAGACCTTCATGTTCATACAGAGTAAATGATGGAGGCGGGTAGAGCTGTGCTGTCCTGACTCCCTTTCCAGGGCTCATTCCAGGGCCTGAGGTCCACACTGTGTCTCCACCCAGTCCAAGTGCTGCTATGTATGAGGAGGACAGCTCATTGGACATGGGCCTGAGTTTACCTCAGCTACCCCCCCAAAAACTGAAAGGTATGTGCTATGCCTTTGCAATATATTCATTTATTTCACTCCAAATCCTCTTTTTCTCCCCACCTATCCTCTGAAGCTCTGAGCATGCAATATTCTTACTTGTAGTAGACACTGGCTTATGTCCAATAGATCTCAAAATATATTTTTTGTTTCTATGCTTTTATTCTGACAGCATTGACCACGGGTAAATATATATACACGTATATGTAAACACATATATATTCACATTTCCACATGTATAAACAGTGCAATCAGGACTGCTTTTTACAGTAATCATTGCCCCATGCTCTCAACCATCCTTATTACTTCTGATGCAGAAAAAAGGAAAAACGGAAACTCTGCTCTACAGATAACTTACTGGTGACCCTGGTAAATGACAGGCAAGCAAAACTTCAAGGAACTTGTTACTTAGAGCTTGAATTTCAAGCAAACATCTTCCTGCATTTCTAATGAAAAACGGACCCTTTCTCCTGCTTTTGAAGTGCTCTTTGGGAATTGTTTGAGTGTTCTCTGCAATCTTTTATACCCAGCCTAAGGACTCTGACAACCTCTCTCTTTCCCTTCAAAGGCTGGTTAACTATGTGATGAATACACCTGTCACTTCCAATTCTAACCTGACTTTGTGTTGTGATGGCTGTAGAATTTGGTATCTATGGTAACTTTTCAGTGGCTCAACATCGATTAAAAAATGATTGGCTTATCAGGGTTGCTTGGTTGACTGATGGAAATAATCAGTTGCTCAAAATAATCATGACAGATAAAGTCTCTTAATTAGCTGGTATTCGCAAGATTCAGAAATTTTAGATTTCATGACTTTTTATTATTTGATTTCCATGCAAAAGTAACTGAAATTCAATTCTACTGAAATAGCTACAAGCTAATCTGGACTGTCTCGGTGAAGGAAATTTGATGCAATTCACATATCTTATTTAGAAGCCAAAAGGCACATTTTGTCTGGCCTCGAAAATCCACTCCTTGATTTTTTATGATCCCAAGGTCAGAGACTAATTAACGATTTTTTTTTAAATCAAGTTCAGTACTAAAAAATTTTTTAGAAAATTTGCAAATTAATTATACAGCTTTTTATTCTAATGTCTCTGCAAGGATGTAGAAGCAAGAAAGATGATATTATGGGGGAGAAGCATTAACTGAACCTGACCTTTTCACCAAAATTGAAATGTCTTATTTTTTAATAGACAACTTTAAATTGATGTCTTCCATAGTGTAGCAATGTACCAAAGATTGCATACACATAATTTTAAGTCGCCCACAAGTTTTTTCAATAGTCAGATATTTGTTTAATATGAAATTGCTGTTACTCAACCATTTTGTACCTGAAAAATACAAAGGTTGAAATTTCATATGATTTAAGCTATTACATTATTAAAAAACAAATAAATAACTGTGTTAGTTTCCTCAGGCTACCATAGCAAAATACCACAAATTAGCTGGCTTAAAATAACAAAATGTATTGTCTCACACTTCTGGATGCTAGAAATTTGAAATGGCAACAGTAGGGCCGTGATCCCCCATAGGCCAATGGGAAGCCTTTGTTTATTCTTACCTTCTGGTGTTTGCTGGCAATCTTTAGCATCCCTTGGTTTGCATCTGCCCTTGATATCCCATGGTGTTCTCCTAGTCTCCCCATCTTCACATGGCCACCTCCTTATAAGGGCAAAAGTCATACTGGATTAGTGGCTGACTACCCCAGTATCACCTCATCTTAACTAATGACATCCACAGTGGCATTATTTCTAAATAAGCCTATCTTCTGAGGGGCTGGGGGTTAGGAATTTAATATGTGAATTTTGGAAAGACACAATTCAAGCCATAACAATAACCAACATACTGTGATTTCAAGGATAAGATCGCATAGGAGGAGGCTAAAGCAGGCATTTTGTTGAAGCCGAGTTAAAGAAAATTAACAAGGATGGTAGGCGAACACTGCAAAGTTGAAAGCATTGTACAGCACATGAGTGATGTTGGAAGGGTGGTTGATTATAAAACTGGCCACAAATTCTTTCCCTCCCTGTTGCCATGTCCCTCCAGAGTGCCTCCTCGCAGCAATTCCCATCAAGAGGTAGAGTCTATTTCTTTATCCCTTGGATCTGACTTGCATTGGGTTTCTTTGGCCAACTCGCCGTTAGCCAGTATGCCCCAAGCAGAAGCTTGAGAAGTACATGTCCACGGGGGCTCACCCTCTTGCCCAGGCTGCTCTGCTGAAAGACGAGAGACCAGAGGAGGTAGGATAGGACACCAGCTGATAGTCAGCCAGCCCCTAAGCTAACCAGCTGCTGACAGCAGGCACGTGACTTGATCCCCAGACAAGGCTGGCCAATCCCCATGCTTAGATCAGCCAAGCCACCCCACTGAACCCGACTCAAATTGCCAACATAGAGAATTGTGAGCTAGAAAAATAAATGACTGCTGTTTTTAAGCTACCACTTAAATGTCGGTCTTCCCCTGGTGGCTCAGACAGTAGAGAATCTGCCTGCAGCACCGGAGACTTAAGTTTGATCCCTGAGTCAGGAAGGTCCCCTGGAGAAGGGAATGGTTACCCACTCCAATATTCTTGCCTGGAGAATTCCACAGACAGAGGAGCCTGTTACATGGGGTTACATGGGGTCTCAAAGAATCAGACACAACTGAGTGACTAACACACTAAATATTTTTGTTAATTTTCTGCTTATCTTGACTGGTGATTACAATAGTTGCCCAAATTTTCTGTTTTCTTTTTCCCCATCAGAGTTGTTCTTCATTGGTTCAGGGCTGAAACAAACACTGAGATAATTTGGAAGAGGGTCAGAGGGCTGGATGGGAAAGGTAACTCACAGGATTCTAGGTTGAAGTTCATCGACTTTCCTCCCCTTCTCTCACTGGCCTGTGCATTCAATCAAAAAGAACCTTAGCAGCAGAGAGCAAGAAGCTATACCTAACAAGAGCACAACAGATGAATCAGGTCCCCATCTATGGCCCCTGTCTTCCTGCAGGACACTTTCTGGTAAGCTGGCTTCAGAGAGTCAAAGAAGAGGTTTCCAGAAACTGTAAGAAGCCATTTTGAGTGACCCAACTGTGAGACTTTATGATCACACTTTGCAGAATCTTCTCTGGATGGAATGTTATTTGAGAACAACTCTGAACAGAATTATGGAAAGAGAATTATGTTCTAAACCATGATTGCAGGGGTTTTTTTCCCCAAGAAATCCACATCTGCCTATACTTCTTCCCATTCTGTTTCCTCATTGCAGTCAGGGTAATCATGCCAAAATACAAAACTGACCCCTGTCTTAAAACCTTCCACTGCTTTTCATTACTCTTGGAGTAACAACCAGATTCCCTAATATGGCCTCTATGGCTATATTAGTCTGCTTGGGATGCCATAAGAAAATACTACCGACTGGGTGGTGTAAACAAAAGAACTTTGTTTCCTACCATTCTGGAGGCTGGATGTCTAAGATCAAGGTGCCAACAAAGTCAGTTTCACATTGGCTTGCAGATAGGTGACTTCTCCATGTGTCCTCACATGGCCTTTCCTCTGTGAAAGCACGTCCCTGGTGCCTCTCTCTTCTTATAAGGGCGCCAGTACTATTGGATTAGGGACCCACCTCTACGGGCTCATTTAATCTTAGTTATCTCCCTAAAGGCCCTATCTCCCAGTACTGTCATACTGGGGGTTAGGGCTTCCAATATAAATTTGGAGGGAACACAATTTAGTCCATAACAATGGCCCAGCTTATCCTGTTCTCTGCTTACCTCTCCAGACCCTCCACAAGCCACTTACCTCTACCCTCCAACCCCTCTGGTTTTCTCCCTTATTGGACTGCACCAGTCTCAGCAATGGTGATTTGATTTTTATCAAGGTAATGTCTTGCCCTCCTCAGGATGTAAGCGCCAGGAAAACAGGGAAGAATTATGTCTAGTTCTGCTCAGTGCTTGGCAGAGAGTAGGCACTGGTAAGTTTGCAGAATGAGTGGAAAATTTAGCAAAGACCCTAAGATTTATGGTAACCACACAGGTCAATATAACTGATCGATATGAAAATAATTCCTAACTATTCATGTGTTCACACAATAAACATTTATTCAGAACCTACTGTGTGTTAGATTCTAAGAACACAAAGAATAAATAAGATAGGCAAGATAAGATAGATGTTAAACCAATCCATGCACAGACAGAGTTTTCTAATTGAACCATATTCCCTGTTCCCATTATATTCAATCTTCAATCTACTTTGGCCCAAGTATGATCAGCCACTGAGATTTTTCCCACTATGTGATACTTACTTAGCATTGCTATTTACATTCATTGCACATACATTATTTGAAAATCGTAATGTTAGAAATAAAAATCATTCTACATCATTAAAAGTTTAAAAGGCGATTGTCATGGCTTCAGAGATGTATCCTGATTAGGGTCCCAGGGAAATGACTCTCAATAAATTCTTTATGGTTTTATGGGTAGCTAAAGAGAGAAATTTCAGGTAAGAATTTTAAGATATATAAATAATTGAAAGATACATACTAATTTTAAAAATCATTCCCCAGGACTAATGTGACTATTAGATGAGTCACACATTTTTTCATAACATTGTAATACACACCAAATTAAAAGGAAGTAGAAGTAAAACACATATATCATATCCATATCAATGCTTCTGAAAGTCCTAAAAACTTAATAAATTTAATAAGGGCAGGATTTAGGGCTTCCCTGCTGGCTCAGACAGTAAAGAATCCACCTGCAATGCAAGAGACCCAGGTTCAGTCCCTGAGTCGGGAAGATCCCCTGGAGAAGGGATTAGGTACCCACTCAGTACCCACTCAGTTTTCTTGCCTGGAGAATTCCATGGACAGAGGAGCCTGGCAGACCACAGTCTATGGGGTCACAAAGAGTCAGACATGACTGAGCAACTGACACTTTTTAGGGGATTTTATTGGCCCCAAAACTTGACTTTGTAAATTCGTTTAAATGTGAAAGTTATAGCAATCAATTGATATTTGCCCAAGATCTGCTCTCTGTTAGGTGCCTGACAAACCTTCCCATCATCACAAGGGCAGACATCATCATTCCCTTTCCCAGAATGGAACACTTCAGAACAGGAAACTTAACACACAATTAATAAGCAGAAAAAGCTGGGGCTTAAACTCCAGTCAGCCTGATCTCAGAGTCCATTCCCTTTGCATTCTCCCATGCTGCCTCAGAGCTGTCAAGAATAGTTCTGGCTGACTCCCTTCGTGGAAAATTTGAGGTATAAATAAGTAAATTAGATAAATTAAAGTAGGTTTTGGTTTCTATTTTGAGACTGGGAATATGATTCCTAAGTGCCTTCTGGAGCTCAAGAGAGAGAAAAGAAAAGTCCTAAGGCCTTTCATCCATCCTCATGAAGCAATCGAATTTCCCTTGTAAGAGCATTTTTAGCTTCAGCGGGAAGTGTTACAAATAGAGTCACACTCAAGACTAGACTTTTCCACCCGGGAGAGCTGGGACTGAGCCCTCTCTGATGTGCTGTTAGGAAGGGTGAGGAAACTGCAGATCTGTCCCCAGCCTACAGTCTCCACTAGACAAGAGCCATCCCTTGTGATCAAGCTATTAACCCCAGGTATAGGACCCTCTCTTGTAGGATAATTGGGTCATTAATATCTTGGCTTATTTGGTTTACTCAAAAGCTGGGAGGCAATCCCTTAGCATCCTTAAAGAAAGTAAGCCAAGACAAGCAAGTTCAGGGACTCCTTCCCAGAGGCAGGAGCGGAAGAGTAACCAGCCTTCTCTCCATTCTTTTTCAAAGTTGTCAGGACCAACCTCAGCTATGATGTGAACCATGAGCCTCACTTAGCTCCCAAGAAGAACTCTGTGTCTTGATGTTCCCATCTGTAAAACGGGGTCAAGATAACAACTATCTCATTGGGTGGCTTTGACATGAAATGATTCAAGCAAGCACTAGACACTGTTTTGAGCACTAATCAGTGTTGGAAACCGGCTGGGACCACGAGGATGGTCTATGTGTGTAACCCTTAGACCCTATTCTGACCTCAGTATTTCTATTTGTGAATGCAAAGTAAATTGCTCTACCCTATAAGTGCCTTGCTTTCCTTGATTCATCCACCAGTCTTTATTGAGTGCCTACAATGTACCCATTTCTGATCCTCACTGAGGTTAGGCTTTAAAGGAAGAGATAGACTTTATCAACAGTCAGAGGCAATCACCACACAAACATTTAACTATAACCGTTACAAGTGCTTTTGAAGGGAAAGGACTGGACCGGTGTGAGCTTAGGAGGGTCTTTCTGAGGAAGCGATGTTCAAATTGACTTAAAGACAAGCGAGTTGGGTAAAGAGTGCTCCAGGCAGAGGGAGCCCCATGAGTGAAGCAGATTCAAGATAAATCTCAGGACACCTACAGCTTTGCTGCTTCTGAGACCACACAGGTGTTGGCCTCTGCCTTGAACAGAGGCAACTGTGGCCAACTCATGGGGGGCAAACAGTCCTGGGTCACCCCCTAACCCCAGCCACACAACAAGAGGACACATGGATTGTGGGCTTAGCATTAGAGACCCTATCCAATGTCTTCAGGAACATCTGTTCTTGATGGCCTTAATCCAGCCCTGCACAGTCTTAAAAGGAGTACTAGCACCCCAGGACAAATCCTCTCATCTTCCCTTCCTTTTTTCTACTCTGATCTGCTCTTTCCTACCCCTTCTTTGAGTCCTTCTGTTACCTTAGTAGATCAATATGAATAGCAAATTTTAAGATTTGGAAGAAGTTTAAAAGACTAATACTATCAAATGCTGGAAGGGATTCCAGGAAAAGCAACATCATCAATCACACAGGGAGTGTGTAACTTAGCAATGCTTTTTTGGAAAACAATTTGGTGGCACCTGTAAACATTGTAAGTGCACATGCCTTTGAACTACGCAATTCTACTTCCAGGAATCATGCTTTAAAAAACATACTTGCTCGCATGCACAAAAGGAGGATGTTAAAAGTTATGTACAGCTATTCATCAGGAATGACAAGGAAAACTGAAAACAAATGTCCATCGGTTGGGGAGCAATAAATAAATTATGACAGATCCATAAAAGGGCTTCCCTCATAGCTCAGTTGGTGAAAGAATCTGTCCACAGTGCAGGAGACCTGGGTTCAGTTCCTGGGTTGGGAAGATCCCCTAGAGAAGGAAATGCCAACCCACTCCAATATTCTTGCCTGGAGAATCCCATGGACAGAGCAACCTGACAGGCTTCAGTCCACAGAGTCACAAGAATCAGACACGATTTAGTGACTAAACCATCACCATATTACAAAATGGGATTAAGCCAGTAAAACAAAGAATTAAACCGTAATAATTTACAAGAAGTGCTGTTACATGAAAAGAGTAAGTTGCAGAACACTTAGAATACTGTGTACCCATTGATATTTTTAAAGAAACGTGTATGTGTAGGTGTGTAGGTGTTTAGGCACGTAAATACAGAGAAAGGAAACAGAAGGAAGCATCACACCACTGGCAGAGCACATCTCTAGGGAGAGAAGTGGTGATTACGTGGAGGTGAGAGCCAAGTGTTCATGGTCTCCTAGAAGAATCATGGTCAAGTTCATGGTTTCCTTCTATGGGGTCCCTAGAAGAGTCAAATTCATAGAAACAGAAAGTAGATAATGCTTACATACTAAGGGCTGCAGAGAGGAAGGGAGGGGAGTTTATGTTTAATGGGCACAGAGTTTCTGTCTGGGACAGTGAAGAAGTCCTAGAGACCAATGGTGGTGAGAGTTGCAGAACAGTGAGAATGTACTTAATGTCACAGAACTGTTTACTTAAAAATGGTTAAAATGGTATATTTTATATTATGTATATTTTGCCACAGACTTCCCTGGTAGCTCAGTGGTAAAGAATCCACCTGCAATGCAGGAGACATGGGTTCAATCCCTGGGTTGGGAAGATCCCCTGGGGAAGGAAATGGCAACCGTCTCCAGTATTCTTGCCTGGAGAATCCCACGGACAGAGGAGGAGCCACGGGGTGGCAAAGAGTCAGACACAACTGAAGCGACCAAACAGCAACGTATTTTGCCACAAGTTTTAAAAAAATTGAATAATACGATTGATGCCATCAGGATTCATTTCCAGTGTGGAACATCTGAAGACAAAAGAAGACTCTTGTGGAGGAACAGCAGTTAACGCAGGAAGTCACCAAGGGAGGAATGTATCGACCTCCCACTCACCAGAGTCTGTCACAGGAATTTTAACAAGGTATTTACAGGCTGAGCTTCAGTCTAAGCTCCCAACCTCAAGACCCTTTGAAATGGACTTCTTAAACGACCCAGCCTTGTAACCTCCCAACGCCAAATGGTGTGACTGAGGGACAGACTCATAACTGTCACTGAAGAAAAGAAGCAAAAAGAAAAAAAAAAAGCCAAGGAAAGAAAGGCCACAATGGTTTAGCTCAGTTTTCAAATGCTCCTCCTCAGAACCTAGAGCTAAGTGAGCACTCTAGCCTTTTTTATAGTGTGTGTTCACATTTATGGCGGCTGCTGCTCTTTCTGGGCTGGCTTATTGGAGACAAAGCCCCCAGTGACATGAAGTCATGAGGTGCAAATAAGGCTAGAGTTAAACTACCTTGTGTCCAAACACGTCACATTTGGCATCTGCACATCATTACTGAAGCCCGCGGAACAAAGCAGAAGGACCACGCTGATTACATCCAGCCAGACCACTTTGCGAAGGAACCAAATAAACACAAACAAACCCTCGTCTCGTAACGTTTCACTGCGCTTCTACAGACATCTGTCAGAGTAAAAGAGAGGAGATGTTTGTGCTAGGACAGGAAGTCCAGGTCAAAGGTGGCAGGAGAAAGGCTCCAGTCCTTAAGAGGCACCCGGGGCAGGAAGGCAAATGTCACTGGTAGAAAGTCCTTCATGGCCACAGGTAACCAAATCTTCTCAGCCTTTGATTTTTACAGGCGGGTGATTTATGAATCACGACAAAACAGAAGGGACATACCTTGAGTTAAATGCCCGTTTAGATGAGGGGATAAAACCCTGGTGTTTACTCTCAGCGCTGTTAATATCTCAAATGAATACTAATCAGAGATGCTTACTGAAAACGAGAACGATGCCATTTTCCACTGTATCTCATGTCATCTGAGTGACCTTGCTTTGAGAATGGCAAGGCAGGCATGTATTCAGTCTCCAGGAAATTGTGAATGTCTAAATTAGCAGACTGGAACCACCTAAGTGCCCCTTGAAAAATATAGAACTAAGCACGGTGGAAGAAGCAAAGACTAACATTTGGCTGGAAAGGGGGACATAGGCTGAACTCTCTTAAAAGCCTAATATTGCTTTCCCACTACAAAAGAGCAGAGTGAAAACTGCATTTTCCAGTGAAAACACAGGTTGATGCAGACCAGGGGCTGAACTCCCCTCAGAACCAGTCAAAGGCGATGGCAGAATCATAGTGCTTAAAGTTGGATGGGGCCTTAGCGTGTCACCTCCCTGCTTCCCAGTCACCACAAGAACGCCTGCCAGCCCTGCCAGAGCTCTGGAGCTCACTTTCTCCAATCAAGGTCTTCCCACCCCAATAGCCGAGATGAAATTGCTCTGCTTAGAGAGGCTGCTACTGCCCCCAGTCCTGCAGTGAACCAGGACCAAAGTGTCCCCCACCGCCTGCCACCCTGGTCCTGCTACTCCTTTTTAAAACAGCTTTTAGTGTCCCTTCTCAAACTCTCACCCTGGCAGAACATCATCCGGTCCTTGGGTGAAGTGATTTTTCTAAGCACTAGACCCCTGTGCCTCATATCCTGGTCAACACTTCCACCCTTTTTAGCCCAAGAGTTTCTTTGAAGCACAAACTTGAAAAAGCAATTGCCTCCCACATCCCCTTTAATACCACTCTAAGCTGTTAATGATCAATTACCCTTGGGATGTAGGAGAGCAGAGCCCCTACTGCAGACTTTGCAAAGAAAGGCTAAAGCAGAGAAGGAGAGAATAATAAGGTGTTGGGCCAGCAGGGAGAAGCAGTAAGAACAAACACAAACAAAAAAAGAGGGAGCAATGACGAGAACTGTCTGAACCTCCATCACAATTTTACCCAAGGTAAATATGGTACACACACACGTGCACATGTACATGCACACACACATCACAACACTCATTAAGTAGCCCAGACAAGCAGCCAAATAGCTCAGTGTACCACCTGGTGTCATCCCTCTGACCATTAACGAAGCCTGCATTTTCTCCATTTTAACAACTTAATCACTTACCCATCATCTCTCCATATGGATTTAGAGACAGTGTTTGAGTAAAGAACTTCAATCTCTTTACAAGCTGCCCAATAAAGATAAGTGGAAGTATCAAAATTCTTTGTGAACTAAGACCTCGGGCTGCAGAGATTCCTCACATATAATACTTTCTGATGGCGATCAGGAGCCAGATGGAATAACCTAATAAAAGTTAAAACCAGGGCTAGGTAGAGCTATAATGCATGTGGTCAAGTGAGCTGTGCTGATATGGAAATTTCTTTTGCAGAACTGAATGGGTTCTCTAGGCATTTTCCAGACTTGAATTTCTCTAGTTTTCTCAAGCTTTCAACTCTCCATCGCCACTCCACTCCCTATCCCCCAAAACTGTTCTATAAACCTATATAAAATCAGGTAATTTTTTCAAGTCTCTTGTATTAAAGTTATTAGGAAAGAATAAAGCCCTCTTTGGATTGCAAACATCAAAACTCAATCATTTATTAACCTTTGTCTATTATAATTAAAATAATAACCATTTTTCTTTGCATGCTGATAAGTCCTCTAAAGATTAGACCATCTCGACCAGTATTCTTACTTTGCACTGAGGCGTACAATGCCCCTTCTCAAGCAAGTAGAGATAAAGAAAGTAAAAAGGGGGAGCATTAAAAGGAGAGGAGAAGTAAGGGTATCATTACTCAGCCATCTCCTTTGCTAGGAAAAATGATGGACATGTCTCAGTTGCCTATCAGCTTTAGAAAGTATGTTTATACAATGACCTTGAATCTCACACACACTGCAGGACAAGCAGGGAAGTAGCCATCATTCCCATTTCACACATAAGAAGAATGAGGGTCAGAGGAGTCAAGGAATTTGTCCCATGTCCTGATGACTCACAGGCCCAAATGCATAGTCCAGCCTGCATTGGGTGCCACCCATCACTCTTTTGAAGAGCTACTAGAAGGTCTGGCTAGCTCTGGCTTTCTTGCAAAATTGGAGACTCTGACCAATTCCCCCAGCTGTGTCCTTCTCCTGCCTTTGATCCCTTACCTACCCAGTGTCAACCTCAACACCATCAATACCTATCAAGAGTATCTGATTATGCTCTCTCAACCCACCTCTTCAGCCAGCCTACAGATGAGCAAGTAACCTGATAAATCAACTCTTGCTAAAGCCTGTCCAGTGGAACCCAAGAAGACCAAGTAATTTGCCAACATCCACAATTAGTTAGTGGTGGCACCAGGACTTGACCCCCAAACAGGTATATTCCAGGTCTTATCATAGGCATGGTGAAGTAAACATTCCCAGAAATCCCTGATGACACCACTTGGGAAGTTCTGTTCCCTGTATACATCACACTAGAGTTGAGAATTATCAGCAATAAGAAGATTCATGAACTTTACAATTGCCAAGCATGGCTGTCAGAAGGAAAGCTTTTAAAAATCCCCCAGATAAAAGCAGTTTTGCTCTTGGAACACCCTGTCCCAGGGCATGGGGACATCCTTCCAATTGCCACCAGGTTCCACAGAGCCCTCCAGGTCCTGTCTTTGCCCAAAACAGATCTCAGAACCTCAGTGTGAAGCCAGTGATTGACCCCTCTCTTCTCATACCTACTACCCTGCCTCTCAGATGATGGATTAAACCTGAAGCCTGTTCATTCCAGCAGGGACCGTTCCGGCATGCCCCTAGACCCTGTTTCTGTCCAAATCCTTCATAATACACGTCTAAGGGAAATCAAGGATTCCCTGGTGGCTCAGCAGTAAAGAATCTGCCTGCAATACAGGAGTTGCAGGAGATGAGGGTTCAATCCCTCGTCTGGGAAGATCCCCTGGAGGAGGGCATGGCACCCCACTCCAGTGTTCTTGCCTGGAGAATCCCATGGACAGAGAAGCCCGGCGGGCTACTACAGTCCATAGGGATGCAAAGAGTCTGACACGACTGAAGAGACAGCACGCACACATGCAAGGGAAAATAAACTTCATCTGATACTTATATCTACACTCTCAACAAAATAGAGAGAATATTCTAGATTACTCCATGAAAGCCTCCAATTTAGATTAACATTTTATGTAATACAGATACATGCCAAGCCCTGGTCCATGTCTGCAACTGACAATGATGACGATGCCAATCACCACTTCCTGGGCTTTGATTCTATGCCACACACTGTGGAAATCCCCTTATTAACATTATCTTCCTTACTCCTCATTACCCAGATGTACATATATTATTATTCCCATATTAGGCGAGAAAACCCAGGGCCTATGGTGATTAAGAAATTTGCCCATGGTTAAATACAGGTCCAGCCAGAATTCAGATCCTGTTTGTCTGATGAAAAGTTCAGGAACTTTTGTTGCAGTATTATTAAGACAGGCCTAGGCAACGAGAAAAGCTCAAAAGCTTAAGACTACTGGCTGGAAAGAAACACAAATATATGAGTGCTTATTTCAAACTCCAAACCTACACAATGATGCTGGATCCTGAACAAACAGACAGTACGCACAAGCTCCTTCTCAAAGCACTACTTTCTGTTCTGGGGCCAACTGTGAATACCATATAACCAGACTTTCTCTGTGTATTTTTGGAACTTTCTCAGGCATAACAGGAATGAAAACACTCATCTGCCAAAGGGGGAAATGGAGATGAAGTGAGGAAGAAACGCTTAGCAAGCAGTGCTGGTGTGGGCAAAAGAGCAAGAGGGAGCTGAGCCCCTCCTCTCGAGTTTAGGGTGGAGTGGGACCCATCCCATCTGACTTGGCCATTGCCCTGGGATCCTTCGCTAACATTTTTGCCAAAACTTTCATCCCTCTCTCTCTTCTTTCTCCTATCCTCTTTTCTCTCTGACCACCATAATTAATGGATTGGAACAAGATATACATAGATTGGTACCAAGAGTAGGGAAAATAAAATGCATAAAATGCACAGTATCAGGTTACACTGCCGCTTATTCCTTTGGTCCTCCAGCGAATGACTCTGCTAATCAAATAAGGGAGTTGGGAGCGGACAGAAAACCCAGTGGCCTAGGAATTAGTAACCCGGGATTCTAATCTTGACCAAGTAGGTGTGTGACCCTGAGTCTCTATTTCTTTGACTATAAAGTAAGAGACCACAGAACCATCTTTCAAGTTTCATCTCATTGTTGAACCTTTAAATTGCTGTAGCTTGGAAATAGTATTACAAAATAATTAGTGTTACAAAATAATAATTATATTACTATTATTAACATTGTTATTGTGTGTATGTGCTCAGTCGCTCAGCTGTGTCCAACTCTTGGCGACCCCATGGACTACAGTCTACCAGGCTTCTCTGTCCATGGAATGTTTCAGGCAAGAAGACTGGAGTGGGTTACCATTTTCTCCTCCAGGGGATCTTCCCAACCCAGAGATCAAACCTGAGTCTCCTGCATCTTCTGCTTTGGCAGGCAGATCCTTTACCACTGTGCCACCTGAGAAGTCCAAAATTATGATTGGACTTTTTACAATTGCAAAATAATTATTGGGCTTCTACCAGTTACAAAATAATTGGTCCACTCTCTGATGTGGTAGCTGTTAGGTGAGACCCAAAGACTCTTCACTACCCTCTTCCATCTAATTACTCATCCAGTTATTGTTTAGTAAATGATCATTGTAAAATCAGCAGAGATAATCTCGACCTTCCAAAGTGGGTATTTTTTTTTTCTTTCAATAGCGCACTTATCAAACAAATCCAATAACTGCCTAACTTCTGCTTCAAGTAGCAGGGACACACCTAAAGATGATACTTGCTAATTTGAGAAGGGTTTCCAAGCAACAAATGTGAATACTCATTTCCCTTCCGTGTGCTTTGGCTTTACATTACTTCCACACTAATGTTGACTTTGTCAGAGTTCTCAGGCAAAGACAAGTGAGAAGACAAGAATAAAGTTTAAACATTAGACGTTTATTTTCTTTTCAATCCATCTTCAAGGTGAACCAGTCTCTTCACAGGAAAGACAAAGTCTTCTGGATTTTAGGAGCTTATCACCACTCCTGGGGCAAAGTTACAATCTGTTAACAAAGAACTATTGTAATCAAAGGAATCTAACAGAAAGGTTTCTATTGCCCCTTGCCTGGGAAAGAAAGTTTTTCTTTCCCTAACTAGTTATTAAAGTACTTAGGTTTAAATCAGAGATATTTCAGTGACATCAGAATATAGACCAACCCTGAGCCTTTGTACAAACTGAAATTACTGCTTGAAAATGTTCTGTTAACTTTCAATTTACTTGTATTTTCCTTTATTTTTTTTTCATACCTTGCTACATTCTCCTAGTGGCATGTCTCAATTCAGTTAGCCAAAGGAGTTTTGGTTTTTTTTAAGGCACATACGAACAATGATAGTCTTTGAACTTCATTGAAGGTAGCTATTTAGAATTTTTGAAATTAGATGGACTGAGCATTTCAGTTCTGTTGAGCGCACGCATCTGATAAGTCTTTGATGTATATCTCTATCGGCTTGTGGTAAGGGCAAAAATTAAAGGCAGGTGGGGAAAAGCAAGCTGAGCGCCTAAGAGGCAAATCTAGAACATGTTATAACATTGTTATTATTGGCTGGGGTCAGGACTCTGCATCCCCCCACCACCACCCCCGCATCAGGAGTTGGGGTTTGTTTGGCTACACAGAGGGAGGCCCCTGATTGGATTCATACTGGGCTGACAGTGGGAGAAAAAAAGACTGCTGGAGCAGCTAGCTACAAGGCAGGGAAAGAGTGGATCCTGGTGGCCAGATAGGAAAGCTGCAAAGAGAAGCGGGCGTGGCTTAGGGCTTCCGAAGGTGGTACTTTCTGGTTTATCCACCCTTAAGAATTTGTACCTTCAGCAAAAGTCGTCATTTTTAGTATTTAAATTAACATCCCATATTGGGTTTCACCCGTGGCTCAGCAGTAAAGAATCTGCCCGCAATGCAGGAGACACTGCACGTTCGATATCTGGGTCGGAAAGATCCCCTGGAAAAGGAAATAGCCACCCATTCCAGTATTCTTGCCTAGAAAAATCCCATGGACACAGCAGCTGGTGGGTACAGTCCATAAGATCGCAAATAGTCAGAGACGACTTAATGACTACACAAAACAACAACTAGAAGCCAGAATAATTGTTTCCTTATTATTTAGGAGATACTCATAAAATTGGATGCCAAGTCTGGAAGGTGACTTTAGAAATTCCAAATGGGATAAAAATCAGATACCAAAACAGTAACTGCTTGCTCTTTTCTTGCATTTGGGTGCTTTCTCTTTATCCTTTCCTGAAACTGAGGGTTGGAGAAAAGGAAGGAAAAGATCCCAAGAAAGAGAGGAGAGGCAGGCCAAGAGAACCAAACTTCTTCCTCCTTGCCATCACCAACACCCCAAGAGGCATCAGCAGCTGGACTGGCAACCTTGAACTTTCTATTCTCTGGGTATGAAAATCCGCTCATTTTACCCTTTGAATGTATCCACATTTCCTTGTCAGCAGATTTTCAGCTCAAACAAAACCTTATAAGCCCTCAAACAGGCTCAGTCCAGGCTCTGAGACTCCAGATACACCTTGGGGAGAAAGGTTTGCATTCTCCACCAAAGGTACCGTACTTTGGCATACCAGAAAATGATAAGGGCCAGGGGCAGGGGGAACGGGGGGAGGAGGGGTGTGTTTCACACATCTCATGCCTGCGCTATTTGTGCACAAACTTATGGTAGGCACCTGAAAAATAAACCAGAAGGTGTATGTCAATACCCTGAGCAAGTGCTCCACCCAGCTTTCCAGGGGCAAATGCCTCTTATTTGCTGAGTCTCTCCTGTAAAGCCATTTCTAGGAAGCATGAGCCAATGTCCCCGGAGCACTGGGGGCTTCCCAGGGGATGGTACGTTGAGAACAGCTCAGGACACAGTCCTGGGAGACTGGGCTTAATGGGGTGCTTGGCTGTGAGCTCCATGATGTCACTAAATATGCTCTATTGCCCAGAAACTGGCCATGGAGTCCTCTCTGTGGTGTGAATGCCAAGCTGAGAGCCCCATGTGGCATCTTGGAGACAGCTCGTGCTCTCTCCAGCTCTGGACTCTGCACTTTGGACTCCATCTTCACGTTACACTTGGGGGTCGCTGCCACTCAGGGAGACACAGAAGCTCACCTGGGTCGAGATGAGAGGTGACACGTTCACATTCCTCACTAGAAGGAGCTGCGCCTTTCTCCTGGTGGTGGTCAGCCCTGGGAATCCAGCTCCTCTTTTGCACCTCCCATATCCTGCCCTTCCTCCCCTTTTCCTTTTCTTTTCTCCCAACTCCTACCATAATGATAACAGCTAACCTTCATTGAATGCTTACCTCGTGCCTGGGACTTTCTATGGGTTAACTCAATTAACCCTGTTGTGATCCCCTCATTTTAATGAGGAGGAAATTGAGACTGGAGGGTTAGCAACTTGCCCAAGATCACAAAGCTAGAAAGTAAGGATTTGAAGGCAGACTTTGAATTGCCTGAACTTATGCCCTGATACTATTACATTATCCTTCCCCTGTTGTTGAGATATTGATCACATCACAGTTGCCCTTGATATTCATTTAAGGAAGGGCTGAGTAAAAAGGAGGGAGGTGGAGAGAAGTGTTAGTTCACACCATGACGCTTAAGGAGATTCCTACATACATGGTTACCTTTCCTTAACACCAGACTTCTGGCTGAGTGGTCTGCAGACGATCAGTGTCAAAATCATCTGGGAAGCTTGTTAAAGATGCTTGCTTCTGGGCACTGACCCACAACTGCTCTGTCAGATTGCTGAGGCTGGGGCCCCAAAACCTGCAATTTCAGTACACTCTCTAAGTGCTTCTTACACTAGTATTAAAGAAACACAAACTTAGAGAACCACAAAACTGCTCTCAAATGATCTGTGAGACAATATCTGTTGGCACTAATTGGGCAAGAGGGGGGTGGTGTTGAGGGAGAATTAGAAGGATATTCTTCATATTGGTCCAATGAAGCATAGATACAGTGGCAAAAACCACATTTGAAATAAGATTCATCATCTGTTCCCTGACAAGATATTTTTAGGAAAAGAAAAGAAACACACCCATCCCCCAAAAAATTGAAAGTGGAGGGAAATTCAGTTGTTAACTATGAGGTTACTTAATTTGCTTTCATTTGTCTTTTGTTTTTGTTTTGTTTGTTTTGATTTGGTTTTCTCTTCTTGAAAGATTTTGATGTTTTAGCCTGCAGCATCCACATTCCTTACAATTGCCCTGCAATTTCCAAGGAGGTCTGGAGCTGGTGGTCCCACAGAAATGATGTCAGGGCTCAAGCCAGGGAGCTGTCCACAAGCTCTCAGCACCCATCAGGACACAGGATGGTGCATGACCACTGGAGAACCTCCAGGCATGACCTGTCTCCTGGGAAGAGACTGTGTTTAGAAATTACTATCATGGAGACACAGAGTTTCAGAGCTGGAAAGAACTTCAAAGATTATCCAGTGGAGTCCTCCACAGCTACAGACTAGAGACAGCAGGAGATTGGTCAGTACTAAGAACCCAGGCTTCCTCCTGCCAGGCCAGGTTCTGGAAAGAACCCGCCTGTGTTTCCTGAAGGTCATTGATTTGCATAATCCTTCACAATTGTATCTCCTTTCAGCCTCCCCTTTCTAGCCAGGCTCCTGTTAACATTTCTCTTTCAACCAACTCATGTTTTCACTCAAGGTTATTTAAGAAGCAAACGTTGAGTCGCTACTATAAATGGCAGATCCCAATCCTGCTTGTCTGAACTCAGTGAAACTGAGGGACCAGGGACCAGGACTAAGTGTCCATCCCTTAGATAAGAAGGGGTGTGCTTCTAAATTCTAGCTACAGACCTTCCCGAGACTGTAAGCCTGGAGCCTGCTCTCTCTCTGTCAAAAGGAGAGATTGGCAAGGGTCAGAGGACTGTCACAGCCATGCTCCTGGTCAAATAAGAGGCAACCCGATTCAACCGAGGATTAAAAGGAGAACGGGAAGTGGGACGGGGTGGTAATATGAAATATTATTTGAAATTCACCCTGTCTACCACTGTCTCTGGAGGAGGCCATGGCAACCCACTCCAATATTCTTGCCTGAAGAGTCCCATGGACTGAGGAACCTGACAAGCTGCAGTCCCCGGGGTCACAAAGTATCAGACATGACGGAAGCGACCGAGCACACACGCAATGCATCACTCTCTCCAACCCACCGGTGGGGCCTGTTCTCTGAGGAAGGCCATGCTCCACTGTTCTGCTGCCCCGGGCTGTGTTCTCTTCTCTTGCCACTTCTCCCCCCTTGACTGTTTCTGTCTGTGCTAGGCAGAGACACTAGACCCTGTCACAGTGGACTTGGCAATGGTCACCCCTTTCCGGCTAAAAGCATGAATGAAAGGGGCAGTTTGCTCTTTTCCCTTCCTTGCCTGATGGTGGCTGTCAGGCTCCAAAGCAATGAAATGTCCCAGGTGAGAGGTCTTAAATTATTCCTCTGCTAGAACATCTAACATGTCTCTCGCCACCTATAAAACAAAGTACAAATCCCTTGATCCAGCACTTAAGGCCTTCTACTGCCTGGTCCCAACATACTTTTCACAGAATCAAAGTCCTCGAGCGTTAGGAAGGATTTAGAGTCCTTCCATTCAGATGGAGTCTCTAGCCAGCCCTCCAGTAAAACTTCAGACTCAACCAGAGATCATGGTTCTCAGCCTAGCTGCTCATTACATCAACAGGGGAACTCTGAAAACTCCCAAAGCCTGCCCCTAGACCCACTGAATCAGAATCTCTATAGGTGGAACCAAGGCATCACTAGTTTTTAAAACTCAGACTCAGCTAAGAGAATCACTACTCCTGGGCCACAGCTGTATCCATGGAAACATGATCTCCAGGGGTGAGATCCTAGAATCTGTACTTTAAACAGATGCACAGGACCTTTTAATGTGAAACTGAGTTTGAGAATCAGAACTAGTTCAACTTCCATAGTCCAGCGATTAAGAAAGAGAAGCCCCAGGATCCCCCTGGCAGTCCAGTGATTAGGGCTCCACGCTTCCAATGCGAAGGGCATGGGTTTGACCCCTGGTCAGGGAACTAAGATCCCACAAGTTGTGTGGCCAAAAAAAGAGAAAGGAAAAGAAAGAAACAGAAGGCCCAAGTTGCTGCATTACAGAACCAGCACCAAAGACTAGTTAGTGGCAGAATGGGAAGCAGAATTCATGTCCAAGGCTTCTCCCATGATGCTCTACTGCTTCTAAACTTTTCTCACCCAGACTTTCATTTACACCTTCTCCTCCAGCCAATCTGCTGACCCCTAAAGTCATTCTGGCTTGTGTCATGTTGGTGTCGCTGACCCCACCTGGAATAGCTATGCCATTTCTTCCAATTTAACTAAGTCCTGGCTTGGCTTCTTTTTAGAATGTTTCCACTTCCTGCATGACTTTCCAGCCTCTTTCTAGTACACACCACCTCTCCTTCCTTTCCACCGTCACAGTTTAGCATTGACTTATTCTGTAATAACACAGAATAGAAACTCCCAGGGGGCAGAGACTATGGCTTATGCTCTTCTCATATCCACCCAGTGCACTCAGAGTAAGCACTTGACAAAGGCTCTTCCATTCCCAGAGAGCAAAACTCCAGATTCCTTCAAGTATATGCCTTGTTGAAAATCACCTTTTGGGCCCCTTTCAAAAATCTGCTGCAAGTGAAAGGAAAAGGGTGGAGGGGATTATTTTCTGTATTTCTCCCTTTTTTTTCCTACTTCATTAAAAAAAAAATAGTCTTGAGGTTTATGTCACTTACAATCAAGTGGCAGTGAAGTTGATGCCTGTAATATTCAACCTTTCAAGAGACCAGAATGACACATGCAGACATTGGGCATGTGTTCTTTTGTCTGCTGTCTTTCGGTGAATGCCAATGGCTTTTCAGAATAACAGACAATCCTGGGCTATTGCAGCACCCACACATCTATTGCTAGAAATCATTCAGTCTTAGAAATAAGCAGAAAAATCCCTGTAATACCTCAGGGAATAAAGGGAAATACAAATATGGCAGTTCTCATCATTTACCTCAATTGATGTCTTCAAATCAAAAAGCACCAAAGCTTCCAAACCCCAGAGTTCAGTTTTAAGATTTGTCATTAAGAAAATTCTCTGGTTTCTTTGTTTTGTTAGAACTTTCTATTGGTTTTATTAGAGCTTTACTAAATTGTATGGATACTTTTTGTACAAATAAGTGGCCAAGGTATAAATTATGTTGTTAGTTGTTCTCACTGAAGATTTCAAGCTGGTAGAACTGTAAATGGTATATCATTTTGGAAAATAGTCTAGCAGTTCTTCAAAAGGTCAACCATAGTTACCACATGACCCAGAAAGTCACCTCATAGGTATATCACATGCCAACACAGAAACTTGTACATAAATATTCACAGAAGCAGTATTCACAATAGCCAAAAAGTGGAAACAACACAAATGTCCACCAATTGATGATTCAATCAATAAAATATGGTATATCCATGCAAAGGAACATTATTCAGTCATGAAAAGGAATGAAGTGCTAACACATGCTACAATGTGGATGACCCCTGAAAACACTCTGCTAAATGAAAGAAGCCAGTCACAAATGACTGCATGGTATATGATCCCATTTCTATGAAACAGATAAATCTTTAAAGACAGAAAGTAGATTAGAAGTTGCCTAGAGCTGAGGAGGAGAAAGAGGTTGAGGAGAAATAGGAAGTGATTGCTAAAGGGTATTAGGGTTTCTTTGTTGAGGGATGAAAATGTTCTAAAAATCAATTGCAGTGACAGTTTCACATCTGAATAAACTCAAAATCAATGGACTGTACACTTTAAATGGGTGAATTACAAAGTATGTGAATTATATCTCAATAAAACTGATGCCTTTTAAAATGTTTAAAAAGAGAAAATCAAGTGTTCTGATCCCTCTGCATACCTCTTACTAGCTGTGCAGTCTTGAGCAGCTTAACCTCTCTAAGCCTCAGTTTCCTCATCTGTCAAACAGACCTGCATTACTGGAAGGATTAAATAAAATAATCCATATGGAGGATTTAAGCTCTCAATAAATGTTAGGTATATATATTGTCATTTCCTCACTCTTAGAGGAAGAGTGTAAATTTGGGATCCTCCTGCCACAAATGCAACTGAATTTTGTGGAGTGGTAGACATAGCATCAGAAAAGGGATTCAGAAATGAGATAAACTCATCTGGGGAAGATCTGTAGTCCAGCCAATCTCCATTCTCTCCTTGCTTTCAGTCCCCCACCAACAATGTGAAACAGGATTTAAAGGTATTTTTCATCAACAAAATTAAAGGACAACCTATGGAGTTGGAAAAGATATTTTCAAACTATATATAATATATAGTTTGGGTTTCCCTGGTGATTCAGACAGTAAAGAATATGCCTGCAATGTGGGAGATCTGGGTTCGATCCCTGGACTGGGAAGATCCCCTGGGGGAGAGCATGTTAACCCATTCCGTATTTTTGCCTGGAGAATCCCCAAGGACAGAGGAGCCTTGTGGGCTACAGTCCATGAGGTTGCAAAGAGTCGGACACAACTGAAGGACTTAGCACACAGCACATATATTTGATTAGGGGCTAATATCCATAATATGTGAAAAACGTATACGACTCAATAGCAAAACAACAAGCAACCCAGTTTAAAAATGGGCAACGGAACTGAAAAGACGTTTCTCCAAAGAAGATATGTGAAAGGTCATCAAGTACATGAAAACATGCTCAATACCACCAGTTATCAGTGAAATGCAAATTAAAACCATATCATCTCATGACTGTTAGAATGGCTGTCATCAAAAAGACAAGAGATAAGAAATGCTGGCATGGATGTGGAGAAGAGGGAGCCCTTGTAAATTGGTGCAGCCACTAAGGGAAAAAAATGTAAGGAGGGTCCTCAAAAAATTAAAAATAGAACTACCACATACCCAGTAATTCCACTTCTGGAAATACAACCAAAGGAAAGGAAAGCATTAGCTTAAAAATATGCCAGCACTTCCATGTTCATGGCAGCATCGTTTACAATAGCCAAGAGATGGAAGCAACCTAAGTGTCCATAGATGGGTGAATGGATAAATGAATATTATTCAGCCATAAAAAGCAAGGAAATTCCACCATTTGCAAAAATACGGATGGAACTTCAAGGCATTATGTTAAATGAAATAAGCCAGAGAAAGTCAAATACTGTATGATCTCACTTATATGTGGAATCTAAAGTAACAAACAAATTAAAAAAAAAAACCAAACCCATAGGAAAAGAGACAAGTCTTATGATTAGCAAAGGCAGAGGGAGGCAGGAAGGCTAATTGGAGCAAGGTGATAAAAATGTACAAACTTCCAGTTACAATATAAATAAGTATTAGGGATGTAATATACAACACGATGAATACAGCTAACACTGCTGTATGATATACAAGAAAGTTGTTAAGAGAGCCCTAAGAAAGAGTTCTAAGGGCTTCCCTTGTGGCTCAGCTGGTAAAGAATCTGCCTGCAATGCGGGAGACCTGGGTTCAGTCTCTGAGTTGGGAAGGTCCCCTGGAGAAGGGAGATGCTACCCATTCCAGTATTCTGACCTGGAGAATTCCATGGACTATATAGTCCATGGGATTGCAAAGAATCGGACACGACTGAGTGACTCATTTTCACTTTTCAAGAGTTCTAATAACAAGGAAAACATGTTTTCCTTTTTTGTCTTTTCTTTTTACTGAAGAAGTGCAAATCTTTTATTTTATTCACAAGGAGATGGATGTTAGCTGAACCTACTGTGGTCATCATTTTACAATATATGTAAATCAAACCATCAGAGTGTCTGCTTTTAACTTATACAGTGATGTATGTTAATTATTTCTCAATAAAACTGGGAGTGGGGAGACATTTTTCCCCCTCTGCATAATTCCCATTTTAGCTGCTGCAAGTGATGATCCAGAACTTCTGGAGGATCCGAAGAGGTAACCAAGAGAACAGTATATTTAATTAAAGCAATGGGTGGAAGGCAAATGGAAGAACGCTTACCTGCCAGGCACACCTCACACATCTTCACAGACTCAGAAAATTCCATTCTGAAGGGCACTGAAGCTATTACTATCTGGAGCAGCCAGCCAGTGAGAAATTATGCTCTGGGTTTCAGCTCAGCCAGCTTTCATTACTGTTGTGAAATAGCACCATATAATTCAACCCAGCTCAAGTCTTACCTCCTCTCTCAAGACTTTCTTGACTATCCCAGTCCCCAGTGATTACTCCCCACCATTGAATTCCTGTAGGATTAATGTGATAACATATGAAATCACCCAGGACTGAGGCCAGCACATTAGCCACTGCTCAAAAACCATCTCCCAGCCATCTTGTAGTACTTATTATTGGCACTGGTCCTGTGGCTCCCAGCAATCTCCACCGTGTGTTATCATTTATCTTTTTATATAGTCATTTTCCCTCTCCCCAACTCATCTGTAAGCCTAGGAAGGACAGGGACTCAATAGTATATTTCCACTTTTCCCACCCTCATGCATTCCTCTGTAATAAGGTGCTCAGGAAACACTTGTTTATGTGATAATCCCCATCCCATATTTTTTGCAGAATAAATCTGTGAATATGTGGGGGAAAGTAGTACTGTAATAGTATTCCATGTAAAGGTCTGTTTTGCCATTTAGACATCCAATCAAAGCTGTATGAATAGATGGAAAAAATTGATTTTTAAAACAGCAGGAGTGGAACAAACTTGTGCTTAGGAGAGGGCAAAATGTACTTAAGGAAAGTTTAACACTAACTTAGTAGACCCAACCCTCCCCAAACTCCATCAGGTTACCCTTATGAGTCCAAAGCTGAATCTCTATGGGGTCGGCACAGGAAGTATTATAGGACTATGGACTATAGGAGATAGGCTATATGTGCTCAAGTGATTCAATTGGATCCGACTCTTTGTGACCCTATGGACTGTAGCTTGCCAGGTTTCTCTGTCCATGGGATTCTCCAGGCAAGAATACTGGAGTGGGTTGCCATGCCCTCCTCCAGGGGATCTCCCCTACCCAGGGATCACATCTCCTGCATTGCAGGCAGATTCTTTACTGATGAACCATGGGGGAAGCCCAGAGATAGGCTATGGAGTCTGAAAAAAAAGGAGTCTGTCCCTGAGTCCCACCTTGCTCTAGTTAGACATGTTACAGAACAGCTCTGAGCCTCAATTATCTGGACTGGTGCTTGTGGGGTAATAAATCTATTTCTTAGTATCATCATGAAGGGAAAGGGCTCAATAAGTGGCAACTATAATTACTACAGGGCTTTAAATAGGAATTTTTGGAGGTTCTAGGATACCCTGCACCCCCAAATTGTTTCTCAGCCACTGACTAGCTGAGTTATCAGGGATAAGTTAAAACTTTTTCACCTGCAAAATGGGGAATAATCATTTCTTCCATTTAGAGCCTGTGACAAAGATTACCAGCCATTCATCAGATGTTCCATTTCCTCTGCTTCCTGGGTACTCAGCTAGGCTACAATTGCCAGCCAACCTTAACGTCAAGGATGTCCCTGAGACTCAGTCTTGGTCATTGAAATGGGTACAGGAATAATAAGGTGGAATTTCTAAGCCAGAATCATAACCCTCTACCCCTATGCACATACTCTTCTTCATGCTCTGTTTACTGCCTCCCCCCCAGTGTTGGCAGTAAAGGAAAACCTGGAAGCCCCACATTGTAAAAGGCAGAGCTTCCATTAGCCTGGGTCCTGAGTCTCTGCATAAAGCAGAGGTCCTACCCCCTTCACTCACCCTCATTTTTTATACCATCATCCTGGAACCAAACTGGACTATTCTTATAAAGGAAGGATAATCTATTTTAAGTCACTTTCATCTGCATAGCAGTTATTTGCTATGGCAGTTTAATCCCGATACTAACACTTGTCCATGTACATAGGCTTTTGATAAAGACCCTGATGCTGGGAAAGATTGAGGGCAAGAGGAGAAGGGGGTGACAGAGGATGAGATGGTTTGATGGCATCACTGACTCAATGGACATGAGTTTGAGCAAACTCCAGGAGATGGTGAAGGACAGGAAAGCCTAGCGTGCTGCAGTCCATGGAGTCACAAAGGGTTGGACACAGCTTAGTGACCAACCAACACAAAATAATATGTATAAACTCCTAAGTCATAATAACTCAGTAATTGTTCATTTCTTTCTATTCATGGATCTGATACACACCTGTAAGAGTTTTCCAGGAATATTTAAGTGTATAGACCACAGCTAACCTTTAAGTTTATTATCATGTAACATTTTGGGGAAGGTTCTGGTCATTTGCATCTTTAAATCAGTCTGACCTAGAATGTGATGCTTGCTTTGAAATCTAACTTGAAGCTGAGAAAGACAGAGGTCTGAAACAGAGACCTCACTCAGTGGATGGCAGGCCCTTTCCAATGTCCCAAAGCAGGTCAAACTTACCTGGAATTTAGTAGGAGTTCTATAATCACTCATATGCATCTTGCTTTTCTTACTGTGACCAATTTGAGACTATTTCTAAGCTGTTACAATGGAAATATTTGTTCATAGTTCTATGTAAGATTCCATAGAGCTCAACAGCCAGAGAGATAAAAATTTACAATTACAACTCACCCTTTTACTTTAGCAGCTTCTTATCAAAATGTGGAAATAGTTCTTTTAAAATGTAACCCTGATTACAGTCTGCCAGCCAAGCGCCACTCCAAAGCCGAGCTTGTGCTCTGCACGGGCGGGACATAGGTGAAGCAGTCACCCTGGAGGAGGGGAGGTTGAGAGGGCGGGGCTGGAGGATGGAAGGATGGAGTTAAGAGAAATGGGTGAGAGAGAAGCTAGGGACCAGACCAGCATCACAAACACAGAATGTGACCGTAGAAAGAAGGAAAAGATGGTCAGTGATTCTAGGCAGAAAAAATGAAACAGACTTGGAGAAAAGAGCATATTAATCATTGATGTTTAATGGGAAAATAATTTTAAATTATTAACATCTCGGAGGTGGGGACTAGGGCCAAGAGTTGGGTGCATAACCAAGATGGGCCTTCCCGCCACATCTCCTGCTCTGGAAACACTCGGGCCGCTGCGGCCTGTGACGGGCAGCGGTCAGAGGGGCACGTGAGCACCCTGAGTGGCTCTGGCCAGAGTGGTGCCAGTCACGTGAGCAACACCAGACAGCCTAGCAGCCTGGAGTCACTTCAGGCTGATATTCTTTCAAGTCTTTATCTATTTAGCGGAGTAGAGCCAACATTGGAAGATGTTTTATTCTCCAAGTTCCACTGGGGACGCTGTCTGCTTCTCTGGCCCCTTATAATGACCTGTGAATTGGGCCGCTATTTCTACTGTGTCTGGTGATGTCTTAACACCCTGAGCAATCGCCCAGGGGGCCTGCCCCCTCTTTGGGCTCTTCGGAGTGATATTCTCTTTGAGGTAATGCCAGGAAACAAATACAAACCACGTACACCCCCTCATTTTAACTCATCAGTCCTCTCTCCTACCTGGAAATGCTTCTCCTTTCAGGACGAAGAGCCCATCACATCACTTTCTGACTGACTCTTCCGAAGAGGCTTTTGCATCACTTCCTGACTGACTCTTCCGCTCAACCAAGTGTGGACTCGCACCCTACAATTCTCATGACTCACTTGGAGAAAGGAGGAGCGATGATGCTGAGAGAAGGCGAATCTGCATGACTGGGGGAGAACGATTTCCAACCAAAGTGTCTATTCAATTAAAATTCAGTCCCATGAGAACAGTGGAGCATTTCAATACTGAACTGAGGAAATGACAAGAAAACATCTCCCTGATGAGGCAAGCTGTTTCTGGGAGCTTGCTTCAGCTCAACTGTTGTTTTTATTCCATTTCTACTCTTCCGCCTTCCTGCTGAAATTTTCTCTCTCAGATACTATAGAGAGAGAAATACACGTGTGCATACCATACACGTGCATACACACACATGCACTGGAGACAGTATTTGTAGTTTGTAAAACTGAACCTCCAAGAGGCTATTTCAAGATTTCATTTTCCTGGACTGTGCAGACCATCAATTCATATGACAGTGTTTCCAAATTATGCTAAGAGAAGGAAAAAACTACATACATAGTTTAGGTAATATCATCTGATCAGAAAAACTGAAATTGTGCAAAATCATTGTAGAGAAAAGCATTTTTGAGACAGAACACAAAGACCCAAAACATAGAAAGAAACTACTTGAATTTAGAAAACTTACCATGTCCAGGCCTCTTCTGCAATTTGTAATAATTTTAGTCACTCTGTGCAATTCTTCAGTATTGCAAAACTAAATGGGACTGAAAATATACATATAATTAATAAAATTTAATTCTTTACCCTTCCTCTCCCTCAAAAAAATAAATTACCTGACCTTCAAAACATGTCTGTGTCTAACTTTATTAAGGGTCGTATTTGTGTTTTCTTTGGGTGGAAGGCTGATGGTTTAGTCCAAGCTGTCACTTGAAGTCTAAGGGTTAAAAGGTCTCCACTTATTTATGTTGGGCGCTCATATTAACCAGTTAAATGGTTGAACAGCAGTCAATGACTGAGAAAAACAGATATTTGAGAAGTAAAACATTTGGTACTTGAAAATTTACAGAAGTTCTTCGGTGGAACTGATTATTCACTAATTATTGACTAAGCAAACGAAGTTGTATATTTTCCTACCTTTGCAAATAATAAATCATTTGGAGTTCCACACATCACTCTAAATGATTGGTACAAATTGCTCTACAGAACCATCCAAAACAGACTACAAGGAGTTTTTCTTTTCTAACCACTGGCATTTTAGAGACGTGAAACTCTGACACATGACCCAACTACACACACACACATAAACACATGTAATGGTGAAGCCATATGTAAAATTGGCATTGATGGTGGTAAGTCGTGGTAATTCTACAGATGAGGGAGGAGCTTCCTACAGTTGAATGAGACCAGAATCCACTCTTTAAAAGCAAATTCACCAACTGCCCTCCCAGCATGGTTACCATCCCAGGTCCCTCACAGCTGTCCATCACACCACCTGTCTCTCAAGCAAGATATCAGTCATCACCAGCCCCTCTCTGGCCTTCAGCCCCTATACATGATCTGTGAATAAGCCCCACCATCTCTACTCACAGTCTCTCAATTCACCCCTTCTCTTCCACAGGGAAGAATTTTTTTTGTCTCACAACTGCAAGTTAATGCTGTTGTTAGGACATCTCGCCCGGTAGCACCACCCTAACCCCAGCCTTCCCTGCCTCCAACAGGCTTCTCTTCTGCCCTTGAGGACACTTCTATTTCAACAGGATTTGCTCTGGGGGTAAATGAGAGGGAACATGGCCTTTGCTGACACATTGATTTTTTACTTCTGGCTTCCAGAACTGAGAGAATAAAATTTCTGTTGTTCTAAGCCACTCAGTCTGTGGTAGTTTGTTACAGCAGCCAAAAGAAACTAATACAAGGGCAGAGAATTACCCAGATAATCAAACACTTGCCTAAAGCAAGTAACCGAGGCCACAATTAGCCTGAAAGCCTAAATTATCTCCATCTTTCTCTCGGTTCTCTCCTTTACTATGGATCTCTATAGGGACATGTAATAGCCCCTCTGTAATTAATAACAATGACAATCATTATTTTTATCTCTTCTGTTGTTTTAGTCACTAAGTCATGTCCAACTCTTTGGGACCTATGGACTGTAGCCAGCCAAGATCCTCTACTCATGGGATTTCCCAGGCAAGAATACCAGAGTGGGTTGCCATTTCCTTCTCCAGGGGATCTTCCCAACCCAGGGACCAAGCCTGCATTTCCTGCACTGGCAGGCAAATTCTTTAACACTGGGCCGCCAGGGTAGCCCTTTTATCATTTTATCCACTGTTTATTAGGTGCCAAGCTCTGCTTACTTCCATAGGTTGTTTCATTCTATTTCCTATCAGGCATACCAGTCTCCATCATTACCAACCCTATTTCTGATGACATTCAGTTCAGTTCAGTTGCTCAGTCATGTCCGACTCTTTGCGACCCCATGAACCACAGTACGCCAGGCCGCCCTGTCCATCACCAACTCCCAGAGTCCACCCAAACCCATGTCATGTCCATTGAGTCAGTGATGCCATCCAACCATCTCATTCTCTGTCATCCCCTTCTCCTCCTGCCCTCAATCTTTCCCAACATCAGGGTCTTTTCCAGTGAGTCAGCTCTTTGCATCAGGTGGCCAAAGGATTGGAGTTTCAGCTTCAGCATCAGTCCTTCCAATGAACACCCAGGACTGATCTCCTTTAGGATGGACTGGTTGGATCTCCTTGCAGTCCAAGGGACTCTCAAGAGTCTTCTCCAACACCACAGTTCAAAAGCATCAGTTCTTCTGCGCTCAGCTTTCTTTATGGTCCAACTCTCACATCCATACATGAAGACACTAACTCATAACAAAGATCACCTGAAAATACGTTTCAGTTTATTCTTCTAGACATTTATACAATGCTTTCCACTGGCAGCATCCAACCAATACAAACCTACTTTTCTATTTATTTGTCACCTCAGTAAAACTGAGGACTCCAAAAGGGCTCTTAGGCTGCATCTTTCTATTGGAGCTTCTGCTCTTGCCTTTGGGACCCACGGAGGAAACAGGGGCCTCCCCTCCAAGGACAGCCCAGCCTCAGAAGCACATGCTGTTTGGACTCCTGCAATCACCTCCTTTTCTACAACCTCTCTGCAAAAACTATCAGAGGAGGCATCTGATGAAGAAAGCCCTTGCCATCCCCGTTTCCTCTCTGGCCGTGTCTGCAAATGACACTGTTGTGACAGGAAATTTCAAACAGACACCCCTCGACCCTCAGTGCCCCCGAGGTAACTGATCACAGGTCAGCACGTGGCCGCTTCCCGTGGGCAGAGCCAAAGGCCAGGCTTTTTCCTTGGTGGCTTTGGCTGCTACAGCTGCAATCAATTAGGGGCAAATTCTTTTCAAAAAAAGCTTTTGTTTTGTTATTCTTTTTGCTGCTCTTATCGTGCCTGGAGACAGGCAGGAGGGAAATGCAAATTTTGTAAAGTGTCAGGTAAGCAAACAAAATACATATTATGATTAACTGACAAGAAGAGAATGCAGTGGTGCTATCTAGGAATGTCCAGGAGCAAGCTCAAGGTAGGAATCTCTACTCCACCACAAATACTTGCTGAGATCTCCAAAGCCTGACTTCAAAATAGAATTTCTCCCCAGCTCTTCCTTCCCAACTTTTACTAAAAGAACTATCAGGCAGATCAACTACGTCTCCAGACTTTGGCAAGCCCTGGGAAGGGGGCAAAAATCACTCCTAGCTGAGAACCACTGAGCTGATGGGTACAGTGAACGGCCAAGGTGACAATGACATTTGGCCCCCATTGAGGTTGAGTGTGAATCACCGTCACTGCTTTTCAGGTGAGAGTGAAGTCTGAAGCCACGATACCTTTCTTTTCCCATTTTGGCTTCTCCTTGAGTGAGAGATGCAACTGGATTGAGAACAAGACCAAGCTGTAATGAACCAGGCTTGGTTTATAACAAACGTTTCAGAACTGGTACAACTGAAGGAGTCTCCTACCTTCCAAGAAGTTATGTTGGGAGATGAAAGACTTTTTTGCTTGAAGCCAGAACTAGATTCCAAATATCTTGGCACCTCTCTTTGGAGAATACCTTCAGAGTCCACATGAAAAGCAGTGACAGTGCTTCATACTCAACCTCAACTGGGGGCCCAAAATGGCACTATCAACTTGGTCATTCACTGTACTCACCAGATCAGCGGTTCTCAGCTAGGAGTGATTTTGTCCCCTCCCCAGGGATATTAGCCAAAGTTTGGAGACATATTTGATTGTACTCTTGGGGTAGGAAGGTACCAAGGGAACATTTCATGCAAAGATAGGCACAAAAAAGGACAGAAAGGGTATGGACCTAACAGAAGCAGAAGAGATTAAGAAGAGCTGGCAAGAACACACAGAAGAACTATACAAAAAAAAAAAGATCTTCATGACCCAGATAACCACAATGGTGTGATCACCCACCTAAATAGAGCCAGACATCCTCAAATGGAAAGTCAAGTGGGCTCAGAAAGCATCACTATGAACAAAGCTAGTGGAGCTGATGGAATTCCAGTCAAGCTATTCCAAATCCTAAAAGATGATGCCGTGAAAGTGCTGCACTCAATATGTCAGCAAATTTGGAAAACTCATCAGTGGCCACAGGACTGGAAAAAGTCACTTTTCATTCCATTCCCAAAGAAAGGCAATGCCAAAGGATGTTAAAACTACTGCACAATTGCACTCATCTCACTTGCTAACAAAGTAATGCTCAAAATTTTTCAAGCCAGGCTTCAACAGTATGTGAACCAAGAACTTCTAGATGCTCAAGCTGGATTTAGAAAAGGCAGAGGAACTAGAAATCAAATTGCCAACATCTGTTGGATCATCGAAAAAGCAACAGAGTTCCAGAAAAACATCTACTTCTGCTTTATTGACTATGCCAAAGCCTTTGACTGTGTGGATCACAACAAACTGTGGAAAATTCTTAAAGAGATGAGATACCACACCACCTTACCTGCCTCCTGAGAAATCTGCATGCAGGTCAAGAAGCAACAGTTAGAACCAGACATGGAACAACAGATTTGTTCCAAATTGGGAAAGGAATATGTCAAGGCTGTATATTGTCACCCTGCTTTTTTAACTTATATGCAGAATACATCGTGTGAAATGCCAGGCTCGATGAAGCACAAGCTGGAATCAAGATTGCCAGGAAAAATATCAATAACCTCAGATACACAGATGACACCAACCTTATGGCAGAAAGTGAAGAAGAACTAAAAAGCCTCTTGATCAAAGTGAAAGAGGAGAGTGAAAAGTTGGCTTAAAACTCAACATTCAGAAAACTAAGATCATGGCATCTGGTCCCATCACTTCATGGCAAACAGATGGGAAAACAATGGAAACAGTGAGAGACATTTTTGGGGGCTCCAAAATCACTGCAGATGGTGACTGCAGCCAAGAAATTAAAAGATGCTTGCTCCTTGGAAGAAAAGCTATGATCAACCTAAACAGCATATTAAAAAGCAGAGACATTACTTTGTCAACAAAGGTCCATCTACTCAAAGCTATGGTTTTTCTAGTGGTCCTGTATGGATGTGAGAGTTGGACTATAAAGAAGGCTGAGCACTAAAAATTGATGCTTTTGAACTATGGTGTTGGAGAAGACTCTTGAGACTCCCTTGGACTGCAAGGAGATCCAACCAGTCTATCCTGAAGGAAATCAGTCCTGAATATTCATTGGAAGGACTGATGCTGAAGCTGAAACTCCAATACTTTGGCTACCTGATTCGAAGAACTAACTCATTGGAAAAGACCCTGATGCTGGGAAAGATCAAGGGCAGGAGGAGAAGGGGATACAGAGGATGAGATGGTAGGATGACATCACTGACTCGATGGACATGAGTTTGAGCAAGCTTCAGGAGTTGGTGGTGAACAGGGAAGCCTGAAGTACTGCAGTCGTGGGGTCACAAAGAGTCAGACACGACTGAGTGACTGAACTGAACTGAACTTAGAGGAGGGAAGATGCTATTGCCATCCTGTGGTTAGGAGCCAGGGATGCTCCTGGACACTGCGCAATGCATAGGGTGGCCCCCACAGCAAAAAATTATCCAGCCAAAAATGTCAACAGCACCGCCATTGAGAAGCCCACACCTGACTAAGTCCTGAGTGACTTCAGAATGCCAAAGGACCCCTTGGAAAATTGAGTTATTATTTGGAAGAATATCCTGAGCCTTTTGATGGTAATTTTAACAGTTAACAGCATTTTTAAAATTGAAATATAGTTGATTTATGGGCTTCCCTGGTGGCTCAGATGGTAAAGAATCTGCCTGCAATGACAGAGACCTGGATTCTGTCCCTGGGTCAGAAAGTTCCCCTGGAGAAGGGAATGACAACCCATTCCAATATTCTTGCCTGGAGAATTCCATGGACAGAGGAGCCTGGCAGGTTACAGTCCATGGGGTCACAAATAGCTGGACACAACTGAGAAACTAACATTAACACATAGTTGATTTGCAAAATTATGTTAGTAGCACCAACTTACATTCCCACTACAGTGTAGGAGGGTTCCTATTTCTTCACACCTTCTCCAGCATTTCTTATTTGTAGACTTTTTAATGGTGGCCATTCTGACTGGTGTGAGGTCATACCTCATTGTACTCTTGGTTTGCATTTCCCTTATAATTAGTGATGTTGAGCATGTTTTCATGTGCCCATTGGCCATCTGAATGTCTTCTCTGGAGAAATGTCTATTTAGGTCTTCTGCTCATTTCTCAATTGGACTGTGTTTTTTGTTGGCATAAGCTGTTTGTATATTTTGGAAATTAAGCCCTTGTCAGTCACACCATTTGCAAATATTTCCTCCCATTCCATAGGTTGTCTTTCCACTTTGTTTATGGTTTCCTTTGCTGTGCCAGCATTTTGAAAGAAGCAACATAATACAAAAAAGATTCGGTTTCCTCAAAGGAGAATTTTGAAGAACCATTTTCTCTCTCTGATCACTCTCTTGGTTACCAAAAAAGTCTCACCAACTCAGAGATATCCTCCCAAGATGCTTCAATTATTATCTCCCAGGCTGGAAGTTTGTAGCTTCCCTTCTTTTTCAAGCTGCTAAATCTTTTCTCAAATTGAAATTGTTGCTATGTGGAAACCAGTTAAAAAAAAATTATACAGCTACTCTGCTTGCAGAAAGGGAAGAAAGGAGGGTTTGAAAACTTCCTTGTGCAGGGCTGGCCTTAACCATGACCTCTTCCCCCTACCCTATCCACCCACCTGAACTCTACATGTGTAATTTTGAAAACCACTGTCCAGTAGCTGAGCTGTGAAAAGTGCAGGACTACACGGACCAGGAGACCTTGCATGTTTGTATGCTCACTTCATGACAACATAATCTGATCCTTTGACCTCAAAATATGTTCCCTGGGAAATGTTTCTGTCATGTCAATTTATCTACTAAGTTCTGAGAACAACAGCATTGATTGTCTTTTCTTAATGACTTCTAACTAATTGGAAACTCACTTATGTGAATAACACAGAAGTATAATATATAAGCAGTGGAAATAACCACAAAGCAGGTGATTTTATTTTTTAAATCTATCATGTCAGCATGCCTTAGGCACTCCTGTGCCCTCCTGACACCTGCCGTCAATGTGCTGAAAATAATGCCATGCTTATAAAGCAAAAATTAGAAACTTTTATTCTAATTTGCCATTTGGAGCCTAGGAAATATGATGGCTTAAGGCCAAGACTGCATTCTACACTCTTAATTGTATGGGATGCTCATATTTCTTCCAAAGAGTCAAAAGCTACATCAGCTGAAATGATGTATCTAAAATGGTAAAAAGTGTTTGGATTAAAATCCCAAAACATCAATAAAGAAATGCATAGAGAAAATCATTCCCAAATAGACCAGAGGCCATCTGGACTGAGCCCCAGCCAGCTTGGAAGTTCTCAGAAATGCTATTTTCCATTACAGACAAAAAGTCCCAACCTCTTGTTATTCATGCTCTTCTGCTGTCCCCTCCCACATTCTACAAGGACTTGGTCTTTTTGACCAGCAGCATATGGCAGAAGTAATGATTTGTCAGTTCCAAGGAAGCTAGCTGCTGTGTTTTGAGCTGCCCAATGGAAAGGCCTGCAAGGAAGGGGACTGAAGAAGCCTCCAGTCAACAGCCAGTGAGGAAGTGAGAACCTCAGCCTCGGAGACTGCAAGAACTGAGGCTTTCCAACAACCATGGGAATGACGTTGGGAATGAAGACCCTCCTTCAGTCAAGTCTTCAGTTAAGGCTACAGCCCAGACAATAGCTTGAGAGCCCATGAGATATCCTGAACCAAAACCACACAACCAAGCCACTTCTGAATGAATAGCCTTCAGAAATAATAAATATTTATATTTACTATTATTAATGTGAGAAATAAATATTTTTTATTTTCAGTTGCTAAGTTTAGGGTTAATTTGCTATGTAGCAATAGATTGCCTTAACCAAATCCTCAGACCCAAGAGGGGTTCAATCATAAAACATGGGGTTCATAAGATATCTGATGCTGAAGCTCCAATTCTTTGGTCACCTGATTCGAAGAGCCAGCTCATCAGAAAAGACCCTAATGATCAGAAAGATTGAACGCAAAAGGAGAAGGGGGAGACAGAGGACGAAATGGTTGGATGGCATCACCAACTCAATGGACATGAGTTTGAGCAAACTCCAGGAGATGGTAGAGGACAGGAGAGCCTGGTGTGCTGCAGTTCAAGGGTCACAAAAAGTCAGACACAACTTAGCAACTGAACAATAACAAGAAGAAGAAATCTGAAGATTAAATCAAAGGAATTAAAATGATTAGGGAACTCCAACTCTGAGCATAAATCAGAGGGCAGAAGTTTAGCTGAGATTCCAGTATCATCACAGAAAGGGATGAAGAAGGCAGGAAAAGAAAGCAACTGCAAAAACTTCCTAAACTTCTAGAATCAGCTTGTTATTTTTATCATGTATTTCCATGAAGCAATCAACACATGAAACAAAAAGGGTCTGTGGAATTTTCACTGAGACAACATAAAGGACTAAACTGAAAAAATGGACTTCTACATCTTAGCCAAGTTTTGAGGGGTGGAAGAACCCCAAGACCAGGGAGCAGATTGAGGTTCTGAGACCTCACGAATGACTGAAAAGGAGAAAGCACAGACACGGTATGGGTCTGAAATGGAGGCTTAGAGCTTAACTCACTGAATCATTCCTTTAAAAACCATTAAATGAGCATTAACATATTCTAGAGAATGTGTTATGGATGGTAATAACTATAGCATGATACACTGGATGCTGTGGGAACCTTGAAAAAGACATCATAAATCATAATGGAGGGGGAAGATCAGAGAAGACTCTCCAGAACAATTGGGATTTGATATGAGTTTTGATGAACTAGTTAACTACCAGAGCACTAGGAGAAAAGCATCCATGGGAAACGTGACAGGTACTAGGCATAAAAATGCCCAACATTGTGATATCCTCAGAGATCTGCAGAGATTATAGTATACTTGGAGGGAAGAATATATCCAGAAGGGCTGTATAAGAGGAGGCTAGATAACTGGGGCAAAAATTATGAAGGAATTCATGAATTAAAGTATTAAGATTTAACCCGGAAACTAAAACATATGGTTAACCATTTAAAAGTTTTAAACATGTATACATTCTATTCAGTCAACAAACATTAATAAAGCATCTATTCTAGGCAAGGCATTGTGCTAGGACAGAGCTACAAGATACGTCACTGGACAAAACCAATGTGGTCCCTACTCTTGTGGAATGCATTAATCAGAAGAAAAACAGGTGTTAATCACTTAGTGTTTTAGGTAGATCCCTGCAGCAGTTGTGGGAGATAGATAGGCATGGGAGGGGGAAGGAGGATGAAGAGTTTCCCAGATGCGTTTGCAAAGATATTCTCATAGTCTGTCCTCCCCACTGGTCTCACCCTGCCTCCATTTGTCAAACACACTTATGAAAATTCCATTTGTAGGATAGCAGTTGTGTATGCCCCAAGTATGAAGAAGGCAATGGCACCCCACTCCCTCTCTTGCCTGGAGAATCCCATGGACGGAGGAGCCTGGTGGGCTACAGTCCATGGTGTCGCTAGGAGTTGGACACGACTGGGCAACTTTACTTTCTCTTTTCCCTTTCATGCATTGGAGAAGAAAATGGCAACCCACTCCAGTATTCTTGCCTGGAGAATCCCAGGGACGGGGGAGCCTGGTGGGCTGCCGTCTATGGGGTCGCACAGAGTCGGACACGACTGAAGCAACTTAGCAGCAGGTTCAGTAGCAGCAGCATGCCCCAAGCAAGGGTTTTCCAAACTATCCTTTTAAGGTCCTTTTGAAGAAAAGGCAAGAAAGACTTACTAAATGTCAGAGTTGAGAAAGACCCAGAAAATCATCTATTCCAACCGATGATGCTATAAACGTGGAAACTGAGGCCAGACAGGGAAAGAAGGGACAGAGCCTCCTTTAAGATCTCAGTGCTGGCTGAGCCTCTCAGGTTCCATTCCAGCGCTTTTTCCACTGCATCTCACTAATGCCATCATCCTTTGACTGCTATGCTTCAGTAGCCTGCCAGATCAGCATGAAAAAAAAAAAAAAGCCTGGAGCATGACAGAGATTTTAGCCTCAGTGAAACGGCGATGGCTTCATTCGGCAGCTATCCAGGTCGCTGCTAAGGCTATTTTCCACTACTCAATTAGACAGAGCACTGGGGGAAGATCAGCCTGAGAAATTCTCTGGGGTCCCATCTGTTAATTGAAGCCACTGTCAGATTTTCCATAGCATGACGAATGATCAAAGATTTCTTCTCCCTTTCTTTATCACCCTCTTATTTCAAGGAAACATTAGGCCAAATTATAAGTAAGAAATGGTACAATCTATTTTAAAATCGAAATAAAACAGTCAAATGGGAACAGATAGGTCTAATCACTTAGATAGTTTCAAAGTTTGATGCCAAGGAGCACCCATTTTTCAAAGGGGAAGAGGATCTCATTTTGGATAATTCTATCAAATTGTGTGAGCTCCATGTTGGCCTCGTCCCTTTCAGCCATGTTTCAATCACCTGCTGTTTAATGGAGGTACAGTCACTGAGGTCCTCTGAGCACTGGATGCATCAGTGACCAGTAAATTAACAGTCTGTGTCTATATTGACATTCGTGTTCTCAACTTAATGCTTAATTTATTTAATGAACAGCTTCTGTCCTCATTAAGAGGGTCAAAAGTGTATTGGATGGGGCAATATGATAAAGATTGAAGGCAGGAAAAGTGATGACAGAGGGTGAGATGGTTGGATGGCATCACCAACTCAATGGACATGAGTTTGAGCAAGCTCCAGGAGTTGGTGATGGACAGGGAAGCCTGGCGTGCTACAGTCCATGGGGTCTCAAAGAGTTGGGCACGACTCAGTGACTTAGCTGAACTGAACTATGATAAATAGGTGGTGGGTTTTTTTCCCCCTATTCCTAGGGTCAGTTGTTTGCATTTCATTCATTTCACATACATTTATTTTTCAGTATGTCAGTGTCTGACTCCAAGACAGGTCTAAGGCTGCCAGCCAGAAGGCTTTCCCTCTACCCCAAAAGAGCTCAAGGTCAGTGCGTAAGTCAAAGAAGTCAGTTCACAGTTACCCAACAATGTGTGTCCTGAGACACTGAGAGTTGAATGAAGACAGCTGAATAAAGTGGGGGCTGTCAGGTTGAGGACAGAAACATCCACCCATGCACATGTCTAAATATCCACTGATGGTTGATAGACATTGGTTAGCCCCAAATAATGAGGCAAAAAAGAAATTCTTTCAACAAGGAAAGAATCAAGAATTGCCCATTCCAAATAAGATGGGCAATGAAAATTCTATTTAACATAGAACTAACAGTCATTTCTGGTGAGATATTCCACCCACTAAAATCAGAACAGGTTGCTTCCTCTTGGGCTTCCTCCTTTGTACTGATGGGAATCTTCTCTTAGCCTCCCACAGCACTGGTTGCTTTCTGCCCTTCACAATAACTATCTGCAGATATGTCCATCTCCCCTACTCCATAGTAAGTTCTTGAGAATTCTGGGTCCCTGGTGTCTAAATCACAGACTGGTTATGCTGATTTCTCAATTACTGATAGTTGAATGGAAATAAAATTCTAAAATGGGGTGGGGGGGGTGTTTCTTGTTATGGACTCCCCTTCTCCCTCACTGAAGACCACAGATGTAGAGAGAGTTGGTTAACAGTGCAGATCCTGGAGACTGGCCATCTTTGTTTGGATCCTGGCCGACACATAACATGTAATCTTGGGACAAGTTACTAATCCATTCTCTGTACCAGTTTTCTCATCTATAAAATGAGAGCAGAAATAATACTTCCTAGCATTATTGTGAGGTCTAAATGTATTCAGTACATAGAAAAGAATTTAGAAAAACAACTGAGAGTGAGGGAATTCTGCCGAATTTGTCCTTTCCAGGGGTGAAAATGTCCCAGGAAAACTGCTCCCTGTTATAAGTGGATTTACCATTTCCAGAATACTGCCCACTTTGGGGTCTGAGTCCCATGGTAGCTGAGTCTGAGTCTCATGCTTCTAAAGTTTTTCCCTTAACTTTTCTGTACTGAAGGGAAACACTAAGAAAGACTAAGCATTTGGTATATGTCAGTGATTCATATATTTAAAAAATAGGAATTAAAGGAAACACTGGCAGCCTCAATAATATTGTGAGTCTCTCATAAGACTATTCTTTACACTTTTTTAGAACAGAAGTATTGCATGGAGGACACTGGGGAAGTAAAAACCATATATTTTTATCTTTGACATCACATCACCTAATACAGTATCAGACACACAGCAGGTACTCAGTAAATGTTTCATCGATGAACAGCTCATCCTGTTTTGGCTCATATGTTTTATACTGTTCCTTGAAATAAATGAAGCTATGAATTATATTGATACATATACACACATGCATGTGTGTGTATGTATGCATGTGTGTGTGTGTAATTCCTTTCCATTTTATGGAAGTCCATATGAAAAGAAAGAAAAAGACTCAAAAGGGACCAAAATTGAGGCTGTGGACAGAGTTGTAGGCCCAAGTCCATCTAAAAATGAAAGTAACTTTCCAGGGATGTTTTTGCCCCTGGGTAGGACAAAGAGTTGCATATTTTATTTTCTACCTTCCTGAAAGGATTTCAGAACCCAAACTTATGAATTGTGTGCCTGACATTTATACTATTTCTAGCCCAACTGACATTGGAAATTCCAAGTAAAATCCATCAGGAAGCAGATGTCCCAATCCCATGTACAATCTCATAACAGCCCCAGGACAGAGATCAAGTGACACCCTTACACCAGACTTACCCTCCCTTATGACCAAAACAGCTTCTGTCTTCTTCACATCTTTGCTTGGAGACACAGAAGATTCCTCTCCCATTCTCTCCTGGAGCCCCTGTTGGTGGGAAAGTGGAAATTACCTGAGATCATTAAACTAGTCCAGATACTGTTCACTTTGGCTCAACTTCCCTTTTTTTCTTCTAGGTGTTACATTCGGTAACCCAGGTACTAAACAAGGCTATTACCTGGCTCCTAGGGGGCGCTAGTGGTAAAAATTCACCTGTCACTGCAGGAGACACAAGAGAAGTGGGTTCAATCTCTAGGTTGGGAAGCTCCCCTAGGATTGGAAATAGCAACCTGCTCCCATATTCTTGTCTGGAAAATTCCATAGAGAGAGGAGCCTGGTGGACTACAGTCCACAGGGCCATGAAGAGTCAGACGCAACTGAGTAAACAGCCACATATGTATGCATATTTGGTCAAGTAGGTTCCCAAGTTATGTTGACTTGGGAGGGAAATTTTTGGAAAGACTTCTAAGTGGTAGAATACCACATGTAGTTTAACCCCTGATGAACACAAAATTTTAATATGCTTAAAGAGCAATCATTTATAATTTCCTCACTCTTGCTAAATTTGTAGAAATAAGAGAGGATTTTAGCAAGAAGCTAAAGAGAAAAGTTTAATTTACGCCCTTTTAGTTGGCCAGAAAGGCTACACTTTTGTCTAGATTATGATAGAGAGTACTACCTCTCTTGAAAAAGTAATAAGGAGAAAGGAGTGTTCATAATAGTGGTTCTATGAGAAATAGAAAATAGGAAATAAAGCCTTTTGCAGGTTTAATATCAAGACCATGTTTCAGCTTGGTTGTGCTAAAGAACACATGAAAAATGTATATGAGATTTCTGTTTGTATTTTCTGTGAAATAATTTTTCTTTACTTTGTATTGCATTTTTAAAATAACTAAATCATATTGTATCCAATGTTTTAGCTCAGAAACTCATGCTTATGTCATCAGTGAAAGCCCTGTTACACAAGGCTGATCAGAACATATATAGCTCTACTGCCACCTGATGCCAACATATGGAAATTGCAGGAGCAGATCTTTCAACCCAAAATTCCTCTAAGACTTTAAATTTGCATAACAGAGACAGTTTTGTAATTTCACAAAGAATACAACTTTGACTGGCACCAATGCAAATGAGTAAATGCAATTACTAAAACAATTAATAAAAGCATAAAAGGGACAACATTTTCCAGTCTTGATAAAATTATCAATAAAAAACTGCTATACAAGTTCACCTCATGTTATATGGTTAGTAGTTTGTAAAATTTTGTGCTTTTTTTTTCTCCTTTGGCAGAACTACTCCAGAAATTTGAACAATTCCATAAATAGTGGTTCAGACAACTGCATACTTGTACAAATGCTCTAAGAAAAGACCCAAAATAAGAATGACTCATACAAAATAAAATGGTGGTGGTGGGGGGGGGGTGTTTCAAGTCCTTAATTTTTTTAGAGGAACAGGGGGTAGGGGTAATTATCTAGACAGACAAGGGCTGGCATGGCTGCCCCACATTATCAGGTTGTTGATGAGCCTCATGGTTCAGGGGAGTTATCCTGCTTTTATGTCTTTATTCTCCCTTGTAAAACTATGTAAATAAGACACAACCATTCCCATGAAGGGCTTGATCTAGAAGTTGCACACATTACTTCTACTTGCGTCCTATTTTAGTCACAGGGTCACAGCTAGAGGTCGCCTGGGAAAGATAGTTTTTAAGTAGGTGATCATGTATCCAACTAAAATTCTAAGACTGTGTAATTCCATTACAAAGATGAAAGAAAAATTGGCAGGCTCCACAATATTTTGATTCCCTCCTTTAATCTACTCTAGATACTTTTAAATATGCATTGCTTTGAAGAAAGACTAGGATACCTTTCCAAAACAAAAAGAGCTAAGGGGACACAACAACTAAAGGAATATTTGATTTGGGGGGTTATTCTGCTATAAAAGACATTATTAGGACAACTGGCAAAATCTGAGTGAGGTTTGTAGAATTGTGTTAATATTAACTTTCTGATTTTGATAACTGTTCTCTGACTATGTAAAGGAATTTCCTTATTTTTATGAAACACACTGCAACTTCATCTTAAATAGTCAAGAAGTGAGAGAGGCAGAGAAAGATAAAAACAGAAACAGTAAAATGTTAATATTGGGGGAATCTACATGAAAAGTATTTGTACTAGTCTTGCAATTTTGCTCTAGGTCTGAAATTATGCAAAAAAATTAAAAGTTAAAAACAGTATGACTTTAGTTCTGGCTCAAATTAATTCATCAGATTCTTTTAAATGTGGTTTATTTACAGTTTAGCCATTAGGTCAAACTCAAATTTCAGAAAATTTAGTACTCTTAATTTTTCATATTTGGTTTAGTTCAAGCCTACTCCCCCTTACTGCACACACATACACACACACACACACACACATTTTAAAATAAGCAAAGCTAGAATGGAGAAATTATTTGCAGCATTATTACAAATGGTGAGTAGAGGCCACATCCATGCAGTTTCCCATCCTGTGTAACCAGGGATGCAGAGAAACCAGCAGGGGGGCTTCCTGGCCCAGGAGCAGGTGCAAAGACTCTGCCCCAGCTTCTTTCTCCGCCAGAGTTTAGGGAGAACACAGATTCCTGCCCATTTGTGCTCAGGCTCACATCACCGTGACTCTACCATTCTGTGAGTTTCCATTTGGAAAATGCCTCAAGTCCTCCCAGATCTTAAATCAAATGCACTGCCAGCCAAGGCTTTCTGCCTTATCCTTGTCAGAGCAGACAAAGCCATGTTGGTGCCCAGCTGTCCCTGAACAAGACTCCAGGCTCCAGTGTTGCAGAAAGCCAATCTCTCCATGGAGACACTCTCCAAATAGCAGCGACTCCAAGACATTATGTTCCACAATCCTCCTAGAGAAATGCTCTTGCCATTGGATCTATCCCAAAGAGTTTACCCTGCAGACTCCTGCTCTTCCTCTAGTGGAGAGAGCTAGCCACCTCCAGGCTGGGGCACAGAACTTGATTCAAGTAGGAATGCATCTCATTCTGGAGTCCCAGCATCAGCAAGGACTGGTCCTTGTCCAGGGTCAGTTGTGCTTCCATTTCTTTTTAAGCAGGGAGCTGCCACATAGCCCCTTTATGCACAGCACAAACCCTCACCACAGTGATTGTAACAGCTCTTATTAGCCCTTTCCAAAGGTGACACTTCAAAGGAAGACCCAGGGGCTATGAGTGGATGGAGACCCAGCCCCACCATGAGCTGCCATCCAGCTGTGTTATGTCCTTCTGCCTCACTGACCTGAAAGCAACAGAGCAAAGGCAACCCTCCTTCGCTGAAGTGACTTATAAACAGCACATTGGGGGCAGCATGCTCTCCCACTGTGTGCCTAGCTATACTCAATGGGAAAAGTAAACTTATTAAACATTTTTCATATTGACAGCTAATAACAATGCCCTGGATTTGCCAAATAATGTTCACAACATCTACTGTCTTTGGATTTGGAAAACAAGTACAGCCAGCCCTCTATCCATGGGTTCCATATCCTGAGATTCAACCAACCTGGGATGAGAAATATTCAGGGAAAAAGAAATTCTAGAAAGTTCCAATAAACAAAGACTTGAAATTACTGGCTAGTATTTACATTGTATTTACAGCTATTTACATAGCATTTACATTGTATTCAGTATTATAAGTAATCTAGAGATTTTAAAGTATATGGGAGGATGTGTATAGTTTATATGCAAATGCTAAACTACATTATTTAAGAGACTTAGCATCTGCAGATATTTGTATCCACTGGGTGCAGGGGGAGATCCTGGAGTCAACCCCCTGCAGATATTGAGGGAGAACTGTATTTCCAAACTCATGCTCCCACAAATTAGGATTTTGCTGGTAAAGACATTCAGATTCTTTAAATGTAGGTTTATAGGGTTATTTGCTTACTAGGTTTTTAATTGGGAAATGTTTCACAAGGATAAATAAAAGAGTATTTCCTCCTCGGTTGTCTCCTAAAAGAGCCAGGAAGCTAGACAATTTCAGAAAATAGTCGCATCATCACAGACCTGTAATCTACAAAATGGCAAATTATCTTGGGAGAACAACGGAAATCTTGCATGTCCTCACCCAGAAAGTAGATCATTTCTACTTATTTTAAATCCTATTGCTCTGCTTTAACTGGATTCATGATTCCTCTGATGACTTATAACAGCTACAGCAAAAGCAATGGTATAGATTCTATTTGACCTTCCTCAAGCCAGCACTCAGAAGCCAACACTTCAAGGCAGGTCCCTGTTTTAACTGAACAGACAATTTCAAACTGCTCTGATCCTAAGCTCTTAACACACAGGCAGCTGTGACTATTTCTTCCCCCCTACACTTGCCTCTGGACCTATCAATGGCCCTTTTCCTTGCATGATCACTAACCTGATGAGAAAAAAAAAAAAAAACTGCCTTGGCAAAAAGCATGTGTTCCATTTCCTGACCTTGGCAGCTCTAAGCTCTGCAGGCCTCTCAGAGCCACCATTGAGCAAATTTCTTCCTTCCACTGTGAATCTGTTCAAAGGGAGAAACAAAGTTGCAGAAACACTTGCAGGTAAACAGCCTCTGAAATCAATGAGGACAGAGAATTACTCCTGTTCCTAATCCCTTTTTCCTCCCTCACAGCAAGCTGCCAATAGCCCTGACCTGATTCTAACACCTATCATGACTGATTCTCGCTCTGCCCTTGAAAGGGCATGATACTGTATACCCCCAGAACACAGCAGTGAAGGAGGACTGGAAAATGCTACATCACACTTTTCTGCACACTTCCGTTGACACTGGCATATTCCAATTGAGGCAGAGAACCACTCACTGGTGAGGCAGTGGTGTGCACATCTTTCAGCAAAGTGGTTTTCACAGTCTCACAGGAAACTGACACATTGAGTGTGGAATGGCCAGTCTGCACACAGTCATCCTCAGTGGCTGACTTTACACTTGAGCCCACAGTTTGCACCTCAAGTTATTGCCTGCCTAGCAAGCAGTGATGGCATTAGAGGACCCCAGCAATCAATCCTTTCTGGTATCACTATTTACTCAACATTGACTTGGGTAGGCTGGTTATTAGTCCCAAAGACTCTGCTTTGAATCCTAACTGCCACTTACTAGCTGTCTGATCATGAGCAAGATATGTCACCTCTTTGCACATCAATTTTCTCATCTGTAAAAAGGAACTATTTCATAGAGTTGTGAGAAGTCAACATCTCGATACCTATCCCCAGAGTATTTAGAACAGGGCTAGCACTCAATATGTGCTGTTTGTTATTGGAAACTAACTTTAATAACTATTTTTCTGGGCTCAGAAATCACTGCAGATGGTAATTGCAGCCATGAAATTAAAAGACGCTTACTCCTTGGAAGGAAAGTTATGACCAACCTAGACAGCATATTAAAAAGCAGAGACATTACTTTGTCAACAAAGGTCTGTCTAGTCAAGGCTATGGTTTTTCCAGTGGTCATGTATGGATGTGAGAGAAAGCTGAGTGCCAAAGAATTGATGCTTTTGAACTGTGGTGTTGGAGAAGACTCTTGAGAGTCCCTTGGACTGCAAGGAGATCCAACCAGTCCATCTTAAAGGAGATCAGTCCTGGGTGTTCATTGGAAGGACTGATGTTGAAGCTAAAACTTTGGCCACTTGATGCGAAGAGCTGACTCATTGGAAAAGACCCTGATGCTGGGAAAGATTGAGGGCAGGAGGAGAAGGGGACAACAGAGGATGAGATGGCTGGATGGCATCACCGACTCAATAGACATGGGTTTGGGTGGATTCTGGGAGTTGGTGATGAACAGGGAGGCCTGGCGTGCTGTGGTTCATGGGATCACAAAGAGTCGGACACGACTGAGTGACTGAACTGAACTGAACTTAATAAATGCTAGTTTTGTCATTATAAGTTTATCTTCATACCTACTAGCCCTTTTTATTAATTCTGACCATGTCCACCAGGACCTGGGAAAACCTAAATGTAGTTTCATTCATTTTGGTTGCTACCCTGCATCCTATCAAATGGAGCCGGAAATAGGCCAATTAAAGACCCGGTGTGGCAGTGGTGGTTTAGTTGCTGAGCCATGTCCAGCTCTTTGTGACCCCATGGACTGCAGCCCGTCAGACTTCTCGGTCCATGGGATTTCCTGGACAAGAATACTGGAGTGGGTTGCCATTTCCTTCTCCAAGGGATCTCCCTGACCTGGGAATCAAAGCTGCATCTCCTGCCTTGCAGGTGGATTCTTTACCATTGAGCCACCAGGGAAGCCCAAAGACCTGGAGAAAGGAGCGATTTTAAACTCAAATTCTGAGCCTCTGATACCAGTCACCTCCCGCCCCCACGCTCCTTGAGCCCTTACAGCACTAACTGTGGGATTATACCCATCTCCACCTTGGGGTCCTCTTCTTCAACCTCCGTGTCCTAGGTCACTTTCTCTATTCTTATTCTTCCAAATTCTTATGTTTATTTGCACTTTTCTTTTAATACTTCTACTGGCCTTGCATGCTTAGTCGTTCAGTTATGTCTGACTCTTTGCCACCCCACGAGCCTGCCAGGCTCCTCTGTCAATGGGATTCTCCAGGCAAGAATACTAGAGTGGGTTGCCATTTTCTCCTCCAGGGAATCTTCCCAACCCAGGAATCGAATCCACCTCTCCTGTGTCTCCTGCATTGGCAGGCAGATTCTTTACCACTGAGCCATAGGAGAAGCCAGGCCTTAGGGTTTCATTAGCAGCCTTGACAGTATCACATGGCTGAGATTCCTGATCCACGAACAGTGCACAAAACAGTTCTTACAGAGTGGTGCTATTCACAGCCTATGTGTTAGTCTGTTTCTTTCTGCTACTGCAGAGATCGCATAGGGTCAGGGCAAAATATGCCAAAGGGAAATTCTTAGATGTGATGAATTGATACTTTGGAAAATTATTTACAAGGCAAATTTAAAGCAGCTTTAGAATTTTTTAAATAAATCCTAATCATTTCATCCCCTATTTTTCTATAGCATGGAGCAATGCAAGAGCAATAAGCCAGAAAGAACTGGAAAGACTGGTTTCTAGTAGCCCTGCTAACTCTTACTTGTCATGTGACCTTGAACAAGGGAATTTCAGGGTTCTCATGCAGCTAAAATATAGACAAAGCTGCTTGAATCTTCCTTACTGGATGTTATAAGGAAGCAGTGAAATGATATATTTGTTCTAAAAATTATAAAATGCTTTACCAATATAAAATGATATATGATCATGACATACCTTATAATGAGTCCTGGCAAGCTTAGAATATACAAAATATTTAACAAGGAGTCAAAGACTGGAGTTCTAGTTTCCAAATCTGCTACAGCTCACCCTGTGCACGCTGCATCCTAAGTTACATCAGTTGTGACTCTTTGTGACCCCATGGACGGCAGCCCACCAGGCTCTGCTGTCCATGGGATTTTCTGTAAGTTCAGACAAATACGTTCCCTTCTCTGATCCTCAGTTTTGTCATCTATAAATGACAGTTAAATTAGGTGAATTTTAGGGTCCCTCTCAAGTCAACAGTCAATGAGTCCAAGCAAAACAAGGAGAATAAAATGGATGTAAAATGGATATGTGTCCAAAAAAAATTTTTAGACTAAATTTTAAAATAATATTATAATGTTAATATTAATTAATTAATTAATAATATTAATAAAGAAAATGTAAAAAAAATCAGAAGTTACTGTAAAGGGCTGGCCAGGGCAGACATGGTTTATTGATCATGACACTCCCTCCCAGAACTCAGACATGCCCTCATAGCCTGCGTAGCTGGTAACAACAAATCGGTTTTACAATGCACAACGCAAATGTCTTAAGAAGGAGATTTTTAAGACAAATCATTTACAGACAAAGGTTTCTCATTGCAGAAAGACTAATTATAGAATCTTGCCTAGTCTCATGTCTGCATGTGTCTGTGAGCAAGCATGCATACACACCACACACACACATACACACATACACACTTCATCGATATTTAGGCCCACTCTAGGGAACAGCCTTTGTTGCTTTGGTGTGTGGAAGTCAATGCCTCCATAAATATTCATTTACATAGAATTTTAATGCCTTTTTTTAACAGATGAGGAAATTGAGATACAAAGATGGTAAAATGAACTGTGGAAAGTCAATGGCTATTTAGTGATCAAGAAGGCAAGTCTTCTGATCTGGTTATGGCTTTTGTTCTGTTGATACTTTTTTGACCTTGACATTAGAATCTACATAAGGTCCCAATATTTTATCCATTGATGGCCTTCCAAACTGGAGTGGTTTTCTCTCAGTTTTACTTTTCTTAAAAAAATACCTAAGATTTCTCTGTGCAAAGTCTCTTTATGTCAAAATCTTTCTTGTTCCACATTTACTGGTGAGGTTGATAGCTGTTAACTTTTACATGTATAAACACATTCTTTGTCTCCTACATACCAGTCACTTGCTCACAATTCTATGTTTAAATTTCTTTTCAACTGAACTATAGATATAAATTCATCCCTCAGCTTGTTATTTTAATAGTAATTGTAACAATTAACCTATAACTGTTTTCATTGCTAACATAATTATTAAATAATAACTTCTGTGCTCATTAACATAATAAGTCTCATTAATTGCATGCCGCCTCACAATGAAATTAACCTACAGAGATCAGGCAGAAAACATAGGATGTAAGCAGAATCAGAGAATCTCTCTGGAGCTGCCTGGGCAAATTTTCAAAAAATTAGCCTTCAGAAGGTGGGGGCAGAGACTTGGAGGCAGGGGAGTGGCAGTGTCATAATTGTAACAACGTCCGTTAGAGCAGTGAATGTACAGAAAGAGGTTCATGAAGGACATTGGAAAATAAGAAATGTTAGAGAAATAATACAAAGTTTAGAAATGATCATAAAATCAAGGCTTTGATCTTTTGAACAAATACAACAAATGAGAAACTGTCTCCCCTCCTAACCAATTAGATTCCCAGAACCACAAAACATTGCTTTACTGGTAACTTCCTGATGCTGATACTATGAGTCCTCAACTATTTTCCCTCCCACCTTCACCTTCAATCAATATTAACATTATTAACCTCCCTGTTCACCCTGCTACAATCCCCCTTTGCCTATAAAACTTCTCTACCCTCTTAGCCAATCATGTTTCTCTTGGGTTTTTGCTCTTCCTTTCCCTTCCTCTCCATGGTCATGCTTATATACATTGATTTGTTGTTCCGGCCCTTTGGAGATAGGCTAGACTTACCAACTTACCAGGCCTTCCCTGATAGCTCAGTTGGTAAAGAATCCACCTGCAATGCAGGAGACCCCGGTTCAATTCCTAGGTTCGGAAGATCTGCTGGAGAAGGGATAGGCTACCCACTCCAGTATTCTTGGGCTACTCTTGTGACTCAGCTGGTAAAGAATCCACCTGCAATGCAGGAGACCCCGGTTCAATTCCTAGGTTTGGAAGATCTGCTGGAGAAGGGATAGGCTACCCACTCCAGTATTCTTGGGCTACTCTTGTGACTCAGCTGGTAAAGAATCCACCCGCAATGCAGGAGACCTGGGTTTGATCCCTGGGTTGGAAAGATCCCCTGGAGAAGGAAAAGGCTGCCCACTCCAGTATTCAGGTCTGGAGAATCCCATGGACTGTATAGTACTGCTGCTGCTGCTGCTGCTAAGTCGCGTCAGTCGTGTCCGACTCTGTGCGACCCCATAGACGGCAGCCCACCAGGCCCCCCTGTCCCTGGGATTCTCCAGGCAAGGACACTGGAGTGGGCTGCCATTTCCCTCTCCAATGCATGAAAGTGAAAAGTGAAAGTGAAGTCACTCAGTCACGTCCGACTCTTAGCGACCCCATGGACTGCAGCCTACCAGGCTCCTCCGTCCATGGGATTTTCCAGGCAAGAGCACTGGAGTGGGGTGCCATCGCCTTCTCTGGTATAGTACATGGGGGTCGCAAAGAGACACAACTAAGCGACTTTCACTTTCACCAATTTACCACTTACCCCACATGGACGCTTATTTTCACTCTGAAACTTAGTTGCAATATTTAAGCTAAGTCTCTTAAGAAGGGTCTTATCTGCATGCTCTGAAAGACGGTAGGCTTGGAGTTAAATAGGATGGGACTCTGAATCCCCACGTGACCACTGCCACCACTCCTGCTCAAAAAATATCACCAGGTCCTCATGAGACACAGAATAAGTTCCAGACTCTTCAGTCTATCTTTCAGATCTCTCTAGAGTTCCTTCCAAACCTATCTTATCTCCACCCACACCACCCATAGTGAAGGACAGGGAAGCCTGGCATGGTGCAGTAGTCCATGGGGTCACAAAGTTGGACACAACTTGGTGACTGAATGACCACCACTCATTTCGGGTGGTCAGTTATTCTCTTGAAAGATGGAGCAGTGGATTAAAAGGACAGTATATACAAACAAGCCAATCCTAAAGGAAATTAACCCTCAATATTCATTGGAAGGACTGATGCTGAAGCCGAAACTCCAAAACTTTGACTACCTGATGCCAAGAGCTGACTCATTGGAAAAGACCCTGACGCTGGGAAAGATTGAAGGCAGGAGGAGCAGGGGATGACAGAGGATGAGATGGTTAGATGGCATCATTGACTCAATGGATATGAGTTTGAGCAAATTCCAGGAGACAGTGAAGGACAGCAAAGACTGGCATGCTACAATCCATGGGGTCACAAAGAGTCCGATAAAACTTAGCGACTGAACAATAACATGCTATTTTAAGACTTGTTTTTTATTTCTAGATGTTCTACCTCTTTCTGCTTCCAATCTGTTGGTCATTTTGAATGGTCTCTTGCTTACTGATACTTTTAATTTAAACTTTTAATTCTTTAAACTGATCAAACATATCTACTTTACATTCTGTATGCAGTAGTTTCTTTGTCTGAAGTTCTTCTGGGACTGCTTCTGCTATTTGTTGTTTGTTCTGACTCTCACCCATGGTGCCTTAGTCTCTCAGGTATTTTGTCATTTGTTTGTCTACTGTTGTGTGAGTTTGTGTCTTTTGGAACTTTATATGTAGCAGTTATATGAGGCATGTGTTACATGTTTCTTCTTCCAGAGAAGATATAGATTTGCTGCTGCCAGACATCTGGGGCACTACTAATTTGAAACTACTTGAAACTAAATTCTCGGAATCTTCATATCTTGCACAATGTGTGAATCCAGGCCCCAGGTCTGCATGGGAGTTAGATTTGTGTTATGAATCTTCAGGGCAGAATATTTTTTTCCTTACCCTGAACCAAAGACTGAAACAGCAATTTTCTCTGTTGTCTTCCTTTGTGTACCTTGTTTTTCTAGGTCAATCTCTCAGTAACAATGTTGTCCTCAAGAGTTCCAGTGTTATGAGGCGTAAGATGTGGGGGGGATGGGACAATTCAACTCTACTTTGCGTTGGCCCAAGGCTTTGTGTCCTATCCCTTCCGCAGTGGCCACAGACCAGAAGATTCCCTCAGGGAACCTGCCAGCTTCAGAGCTCTCTCAGCCACCTAGGTTTGTTTTTCTTCTTTTTCATTAAAAAAAAAAAAAATTTATGGAAGTATAGTTGATTTACAATGTTGTGTTAATTTCTTCTGTATGGCAAAGTGACTGAGTTATACATATATATAGTTTGTTTTTCTTCTTCGTTTGCTGCATCTGAAATTTACCTTACTTTCCTTCCAATACAGCTATGCATTTAAAGACTGGTTTATCTATCTTCCACACAGCTGGTTATGTCGGAGCAGGATTTCAGGATATAGAATTCACTTTATTGCCACAAATGGAAGAGCTACAATTTATAATCACTTTCAGCTCTGTTTCTGGCCTTTAGAATCTTGATATAACTATAGTAATCTTGCTTCTGAAATGGACAACTAAACATTCTGGGATAGCACTTTAGTAATATGCTAAAACCAAGGATCTCTGAGTCTCAAAACTACCCTAGGCCAGGGATCACAAACCTTTCCTCTAACATGCTAGATGGTAAGTATTTTTGACTTTGTGGGCCCTGTAGTCTACTGTAACTGCTCAATCTTGCTGCTGTAGGGGGACACAGTCATAGACAATACATATACCCATGGGCATGGGTGGATTCCAATAAAACTTCACTTTTGGACACTAGAGTCTGAATTTCAAATTATTTTCTGTTTTTTTTTTTTCCCATTTATTTTTATTAGTTGGAGGCTAATTACTTTACAATATTGTAGTGGTTTTTGTCATACATTGACATGAATCAGCCATGGATTTACATGTATTCCCCATCCCGATCCCCCCTCCCACCTCCCTCTCTACCCAATCCCTCTGGGTCTTCCCAGTGCACCAGGCCCGAGCACTTGTCTCATGCATCCAACCTAGGCTGGTGATTTGTTTCACCCTAGATTCAAATTATTTTCATGTGTCATGAAATACTATTCTTAAAAATTTTATTTTCAACCATTTAAAAATTTTAACGGTTGGTTCACAAGCCATATAAAAGCAATGGCAGTCTGGATTTGGTATGTGGTCCACAGTTTACTGACCCCAGCTCTAGACCATAGTTCTCAATTGGGGTACACATCAGAACCATCTGTGCAACATTTTTAAAACAAGAATGTTCAAACATCTCTTAAAATCAACAGAATGAAAAATTCTGGGGCCAGAATCCAAGACTATAAATTTTAAGTTCCATAGATGATTCTGATCAGTCAGTTCAGTTCAGTCACTCAGTTGTGTCCAGCTCTTTGCAACCCCATAGACTTCAGCACGCCAGGCTTCCCTGTCCATCACCAACTCCCGGAGCTTACTCAAACTCATGTCCATCAAGCCAGTGATGCCATCCAACCATCTCATCCTCTGTCATCCCCTTCTCCTCTCACCTTTAATCTTTCCCAGCATCAAGGTCTTTTCCAATGAGTCGGGTCTTTGCATCAGGTGACCAAAGTATTGGAGTTTCAGTTTCAGCATCAGTCTTCCCAAAGAACACCCAGGACTGATCTCCTTTAGGATGGACTGGTTGGATCTCCTTGCAGTCCAAGGGACCCTCGAGAGTCTTCTCCAACACCACAGTTCAAAAGCATCAATTCTTCAGTGCTTAGCTTCCTTTATAGTCCAACTCTCACATCCATACATGACTACTGGAAAAACCATAGCTTTGACTAGACAGACCTTTGTTGGTAAAGTAATGTCTCTTCTTTTTAATATGCTGTCTATGTTGGTCATAGCTTTTCTTCCAAGGAGCAAGTGTCTTTTAATTTCACCGCTGCAGTCACCATCTGCAGATGATTCTGATAAGCACCCGTAATTTAGACAGTGTGCCCCAGATTTTGCTCTTTCTAGACTTTTCTGGGGCTCCCTACATATGCCAGGCTATTTTTCACAATTATCCCATTTATTTTACTCCAAAGCAAGTCATATAATGGTCTAGTCATGATAACCTGCCACAATGCAAAAATAAATACACAAATAAAAGTAACTAATGCCAAAGGTTTTTGGTATAGTTTTTATGAAAACATGCAACTTAAAAGTTTTTATATATAATGAAGAAGACATCACAAATCAGAAGAGGAATTCAATCAATAAAATAGATTCACAATTTGGAAACAAGAACAATTCATATTCGTTTCTCACACCATACAGCAAAACACATGGCAGGTGCACTAAAGAGTCAAATATAAATGGATAAAGCCAGAGAAAGAAACAAACAAAAAAAAATGAATATTGGTCAAACTTCTGGAATGGAAAGAAATTTCTAAGCTTAAAAGCTTGGAAAAGCCAAAGAAAGAGAAACTACATAGATTAACTGTATAAAAATTTCAAGCTTCTGTGTTTAATAAGATAAAATAACTGAAATAAAGAGATTAAACTGAGAAACAAATTTGCATAATTAAGGAATTACAAATAGTTGACAAAATATGAAAAAAAAATGAGTCTGAGTAGTAATCAAAAGAAATACAAGTTAATCGAAAATCCCCTTTGTGATCTGTCGAATTATCTAAGATCTTCCCTGGTGGCTCAGCTGGTAAAGAATCCGCCTGCAATGCTGGAGACCTGGGTTCAATCCCTGGGTTGGGAAGACCCCCTGGAGAAGGGAAAGGCTACCCATTCCAGTATTCTGGCCTGGAGAATTCCATGGACTGTATAGTTCATGGGGTCACAAAGAGCCAGACACAACTGAGTGACTTTCACTTTTCAAATATGAAGCAAGACTCATGGTGGCCAGAGTGTATGAAACACACTCATATATTGCATATCTGCAGTCTACAATGGCAGAAAAGCACAAATTTAGAGAAGGACTTCGAGCCAGATTTCTCCTATGGCTAACTGTGTAACCTCTCCAAAGCACTGGAAACAACCAAGAGGTCTTAAAGAGAACTGGCTCAGCAAACTATAATATATTCACTTAATAACAGATTATGAGGTCATTAAACATTATGTTTACAAATACCATAAAATAACGTGGATAAAGGTTACAATATATTAGGTGAAAAGGGCAGGATATAAAATTGTGTAAATACTGTAGTTACAATGACATAAATCTTAAATAAACTGATTAATAACAGGGAAAAGGTTAAAAGAAATCCACAAAGACAGGAACTATGTTTGGTGGGTGGTGCATGTTGGTGACTATTTTCAGTTTCTGTTTAATAAGACTGCATTATATTTACAGTGAGAAATAACCTTTTAAAAAGAGAAATTGTTGTTTGAAAACTGCAGTGTGGCAGACGGGTCAGCAGGAAATGGTCAAGTTTCAGAACCATATTCTGAAATTTTACTCTAAAAACCCCAATTCATGTGAATAGTTCGTGTGGCAAAATCCCAGAGCATAAAGCTGAGAATTAACTTTTAACTCTGCCCTGTGTTTTCTTTACACTTGTTACGTCATTAAGACTATAAAGTAAATAGCTAGTGTTCTCACTGATAACTAAGTGAAGCCTAATTGTGTGGTTTTAGTCTCAATTAAAATTACTGAAAATCTGAAAGCCTTTCCAACAGACTCACAGACAAATGACACTATAAACACACAGCCTTCGATTGGGAATTCTTTAAGATTTCCTTAGCTTTCTAGAAATCTCTGTGCAGAGATCTTATGAACTTTCGATACTTCTGTGACATTTAAATTTACCCTCCTGCTTTGACCTTGAGACAATTTCCCTATTTGTTAAAGGACATTTGAATTTCAAGACAACATGCAGTTCTTTAAATAACAATGACATACAATTTAACCATCCAACCCACATCTGCCAGGCGCCTTTTGTCTTCAGTCAAGCTCCAAAGAGTGTGTTCCAATTCATCGTGATTTCTAGAAGGAAAGAGCAAATCACACACATGATGTCCCCTCAAAATGCTCCGGGGACCGCCATGTCCCCCCCCCCACCCTTATTTCCTTCAGTGCTTTTGTACCTATTTGTTAGAATATAGGAAACACATTTGCCCATAAGTGAAAAACAGCATTTTTAATAGGAAGTTGCACGGTCCACTTTCCTCGTTTCTGCTGCCAATGCCAGAACACACCCTCCTCATAATGCTTTCTTTTCTCCAGGAGGCCAAGATGGAAACTGCCTTCAGCGCAGCCTGACAGAACACAGCGTGACAAATCTCATCTCAAGTCACAGCCGGCTCTTCCTGGAGACCCTGTTTTAGGGCTTTGCAAAGTGCAGGACCGTCCATTACAGCTGGGCATTTATGCTTTCAAAATGCTCCTTTCTTCTTATGAGACAATAAAATACTTCCTGCAGCAACAGCAGGTGAGCACAGAAAGCGTCTTAAATATCTGACCTCAAGTGCTAAAGATGCTTAATAATCTTTAAAGTTACCAACAAGATTGTTTCCTCCCGTTACCAGGATGTTGTAAAATGTCCTAATTAGTCTTTATGATAATGCCGACACCTCCACAGCACATAAAAAGGACTTTTAATTTTTAGAAGGACAACTCTGGTTGGTTTGATTTTTATCTCTAATTGGTCTATAATGTCTATTCCTCTGGCACTCCAGACAGGGAAACATTAATTTAACAAGCAACTCATACACCATGGGAGACCAGAGAATCGAGTGTGAAAAAGAAGGTTCCAGCATTTTGGATGGGTAATTGGCTTCATTCTCTTTTACCTCCTAGAAGGTGCTAAGCAAGCATGTCTCCTGAGGGAGTAGAGTGGGGCTCCCTCTAAGGAAGCTGTTCCCTGAGGGTTCCTCACCCCCAGCCAGGCCCTGCTGTGGTGCTGAGTCAGGACTCAGCAAACCCACAAGGACCAGTCGGACTCCAGAAGAAGTGGTGCAGTGAGCCAGCCAAGGAACCAAGACCAGAAGAGCCGGTCCCCAGTTCTGCACCAAGGGTTCTGTGGCCCCAGACTGGTCATTCGTTTTCTCTGGTCTGCTTCCCTGACTACGAGGTGAAATGAACAATCTCAAATAATCTCCAAAGTCCTTTCTAGCTTTCCTATCTCAAGATTTGCTAGTGGGCACAGCTCTGCCAATAGCATGGATGATGTCTCCAGCCTCCCTGCCAGCTGGTAATGCTGAGACTGGCTCAGACCCCTGGGAGCCATCAGCTCTTAATATGAAGTCCAATCTGATGCCAAACACTCAGTCCCAGCCCAGCTTCTAACCACATTGCCAAGGACACTCCAGACTGGTGTGGAGCAGAAGCCAAGTGGAAGTCAAGTGTACTACAGGATTGAAATAGTTCCTCCCCAGCCAAATCGGGAAAGGAGCACATCAAGGCTGTATATTGTCACCCTGCTTATTTAGCTTATACACGGAGTACATCATGCGAAATGCTGGGCTGCATGAAGCACAAGCAGGAATCAAGATTGCCGGAAGAAATATCAATAACCTCAGATACACAGATGACACCACCCTTATGGCAGAAAGCGAAGAAGAACAAAAGAGCCTCTTGATGAAAGTAAAAGAGAAGAGTGAAAAAGTTGGCTTAAAACTCAACATTTAGAAAAGTAAGATCAAGGCATCCTATCCCATCACTTCGTGGCAAATAGGTGGGGAAACAATGGAAACAATGACAGACTGTTTTGGGGGCTCCAAAATTACTGCAGATGGTGACTGTAGCCATGAAATTAAAAGTTTTACCAGTAGTCAAGTATGGATATGAGAGTTGGACTATAAAGAAAGCTGAGTGCTGAAGAATTGATGCTTTTGAACTGTAGTGTTGGAGAAGACTCTTGAGAGTCTCTTGGACTGCAAGGAGATCCAACCAGTCCATCCTAAAGGAGATCAGTCCTGGGTGTTCATTGGAAGGACTGATGTTGAAGCTGAAACTCCAATACTTTGGCCACTTAATGCGAAAAACTGAGACATTGGAAAAGACCCTGATGCTGGGAAAGATTGAGGGCACTAGGAGAAGGGGACAACAGAGGATGAGATGGTTGGATGGCATCACTGACACGATGGACATGAGTTTGAGCAAGCTCTGGGAGTTGGTAAACAACAGGGAAGCCTGGTGTGCTGCAGTCCATGAGGTCACAGAGTCAGACATGACTGAGTGACTGAACTCCCCAGCCAAGGCCTCAAGAATATAATTTTGATTTCAGGAGATTTAGCTGAGTAAGTCTGATGATCTCACTTCCAATATGGGAAGCTATACCCATGGGTCTTCCTGAATCAAAGACACATCACCTTTGCGCTAAAGGAGAGAAAAGGCTTTTTCTGTGCAGACAGTTGGCTCTTCAAGGCCTCCCTCTGGATACATCTGAGGGTTCGATATGGCTGGGGGGACCTCATCTGTTCCTGTTGCAGTGGAGATATGGAAGGGCATGGAGGGTGGACACTGCATATTGACCCCAGATGATTTCAGCTGCTGCCTCTGCACGCAGCACCCTTGCCACCCCACTCTCTTGTTCAGGTCCCATTCTCCTCAACTGAGCTGCTGGCAAAAGAAAGCAGGAGCTGAATTGAATAACATTGCTGTTGAAAAGCTTTTTTCTTCCAAAACCAAGAAAGCCATGACAATCTTTTATTTATACTTCCAATACTTCAATTTAGAGTAATAGTTGTAATGGTCTGCCGGCTCTCCAGCCACCCCCTCTGGTGATGGCGCCGTTGCCAGGCATCAGACACAGCTCATCAGTGGATCGGGGGGAGCGGCGGGGGCAAGGCCACGGAAGTCGTGGTTTTACTCACCCGCCGGCTACTAGACGTGGAACACGCTCCTCCAGGTTGGCCTTTTGAGAGAGTGCTCTCCTGGTCCGCCTCACCGAGGCTCTGTTAAATCAATCATGCTGCTAAATACATTAACACCACACACAGACAGATTTTTTAATTCCAGTACCATGAAGGCTGAAACAAAACACAAATAACGTAAAGAAACTATGAGCCAAATTTTCACTCAAACCTCAACAAGGTTTCCACTCTGTTGATCCCTGTCCCCTCATTCTCTTAGCCCAAACCCTAATTAATTACAGGGTGGGAGGAAGAGAGAAATCTGCCTGAGAGCAGCGGTCAAGACTGAAATTTTGGTTTGCACAAGGTTGGATGACACTCAAGTTTAACTTTCTCCTGTTGAAAGTTCCTTTTTTTTTTTTCTTTTCAGGCCATATGGTACCCATCAATACTAACTCTAAATTCACTTCCTTTTGTTCTATACAGGGTCAGATCTAATCACAACTTTAAAATATAATTTAGGATATGTTGATTTGCCTGCCTCTCTGCCACAAGGTTGGAGAGAAATAATTTTTCTCAAACAGAAATGTTAGTGTCTTAAAGTGATAGAATAGTCTTCCATGAAAATAAATCAAATTATTAGGTGGCACTAGTGGTAAAGAACCCGCCTGCCAATGCAGGAGACATAAGAGTAGAGACATAGGTTTGATCCCTGGGTTGGGAAGGTCCCCTGGAGAAGGAAATGGCAACCCACTCCAGGATTCTTACCTGGAGAATCCCATGGACAGGGGAACCTGGCAGGCTACAGTCCACAGAGTCACACAGAGTGGGACATGACCGAAGTGACTTGGCACTCATGAGCCATTTATGAGGTTATGTGGGAATTCTTAAATTGTGAAGGACCGATTTGCATAATCACCATCCACTATCCTTTAAGTCACCTTGGAGGAGGGTTGCAAAGAATCACAGCCACATTTTCCCTCATGGTTTAGGAGGAATGGCAAGGTGCATTGGGTACATTGGGGCTTTGGAGAATCACAGATGAGTCCCTGCCCCCACCCCTTCCACCATTCACTGTGTGACCTTAGTCAAGTCTCGAAGCCTCAGTTTCCTCACTCATTAAATGGGAATTATAATATCTTGTAGGGTTTCTGTATGGGTTAAAAAAATATAGGCATGTATAAAGTACACTTCACCCAAAATAGAAGAAAATTAACTAGTGATACTATTGCTGCTATTATCAGAAATTAAAGAAGACCCAGCTAAGAGAGTAATGATATTCAAAACTTATGGAAGAGCTGGGTTGTGGTACAAATAATCTCCATAAGAAAATCTCACATTAAACTGATGGGAAATCTGTAGAATTACTGAGAATAAAAAAATGAACTAATGTACAAATCCCTATATCATCATTAGGAAACAGACAAAAAATGTGCAGCCTCCATCAGTATGCCTCTCTAAAGACCTCTAGAGACTCTGTCTAAATACCCACGACAAGACACAGCCCTGGGGGTCGTTACCCGCAAAGCTTACATTCAGCCACGTTTTCCTTCAGTTCCACCTTATTAAAACTCATCTGACTCCACTCCCTTATGTGTGGCATCGTCAAATGGCGGGCCCAAGGCTCGTTACAGATCCCCACGTCCGTGTCTTGAACTTTGACCGTCTCCCTAGCACTGTCCACTCCATAGCCTGTAGCACTGTTAAGGCACTTTAGTTTAAGCAATGGCTGGTTAGAAATAGGACTCAGGGTCTTAGAACACAAGCAGGCATATCTAAAATTTTCACAGAGACCCTTCTTAAGGACTGCTAGCATTTATCTGCAGTATTTAAATCTGAGAATCACCTGATAGTTCTGGGGGCAGAAAGTTCTCTGGGGACCCTCAGAACACACCGTATAATGGCTCCCTCCTCTGCCAGTCCACGGCTGAATATGACTAGCTCATTTGTTTTCTTGAGAAGCTTTATAAGGAAGGCCTGATGACAAGGTGTGACAAGACTAGTTCAAAACAACAGGTCCTGGAAAGAAATCTGTCTTATAGACAGAAACGAAATGAGGTTAAGTGGGATAAGGACCTTGCCTAGAATGACATATCCCCATAGAGGGATTCCAGAGTCTTTCCCAAAAAGTTAACAAATGGCCAGTTTATGGAGTAACGGTGCTTGGAGGTAAGAAGAGGTGCTTTGAATTTCCATGGATATCATTGTCAGTGAAGCAGATTAGCCAGAAGCAGACAGAAATCAAGCCAGGGAGTGTTGGTGGGGAGGTGACCCTTCTTAAGATCACCTGTGCTGCAGAAGTATCAGAGCCCCAAACCAAGAGATAGGAACCCAAACAGGAACTGAGGAGTCTGTGGCATCACCCTACCCCTGTGAAGCCTGCCTCACTTCCCAACTGTAGAATCACTGTGCCGATACTAGACAGAAGGGTCTCTATCTCTCAGATGCTACTGCAGTTGGGATCCTTTTACCAAAGAGTTTGTTTTTTAAAGTATAACATTAATTCTCTACCTAAACAATAGAAACCAATGAAGTCAGCGATTCTTATGGATCAAGCTTTTATGGAAGCCACATTTAAATCCATATCAAAAGAGTAAATAACATTTCATCAATCATAACTTTTTAAAAATTTAGCCTTATTCTTGGAATTTGTTTAGAGTTCTTTCCCAAATCACCCAGATTTATAATTATTCCGTCAAAGCCTCCTTGGGATTGATTTGGACTTAAAGCAAACTTAGAATCAAAACCTTATACTGCTTTCCCCAACTGCCAGCTGTGGTTGTTTCAGCCTAGGAAATTGCAATTTACCTCTTTTATAATTTAATTTTGAAATAACTTCTCACAACTTGCAACCAGATTTTCTCAGAGCTCTACTTTTCTTCTGTATAGCTTAAGTGAAAAAGAACCAAGAAAGTTATGTAATAAGTCTCTACCAAGCTTTCTACTCCCCTTGCTATTTCCACCATATCTGCAATTACTTCCTCCACTGAAATCCTGAAGCCCTCAAAGTCATCCAAGGATGGGAATCAATTTCCTCCAAATTCCTGATGATGCTGGTGTTTTTACCTTTTCCTATGAATTGCAAACATTCTTCACGGCATCTAGAATGGTGAATCCTTTCCAGAAGGTTTTCAATTGGTTCTGCCCAGATATATCACAGGAATCACACTATATATAGCCTTATAAAATGTATTTCTTAGATAATAATACTTGAAAGCCAAAATTACTTCTTGATCCATAGGCTGAATGGATGTTGTGTTACCAGGCATGAAAACAACATGAATCTCATTGCACATCTCTATCAAAGCTCTTGGGTGACTAGGTGCATTGTCAACAAACAGTAATATTTTGAAAGGGATCTTTTTCTCTGAGCAGCAGCTCTCAACATTGGACTTAAGATATTCAGTAGACCGTGTTGTAAACAGATGTGCTGCCATTTGGGCTTTGTTTTTCCCACTGATGGAGCACAGGCAGAGTAGATTCAGCATAATTCTTAAGGCCGTAGGACTTGAGAGATGGTAAAAGCACACTGGATTCAACTTAAAAGTCACAAGTTGCACTAACCCCTAACAAGAGAGTCAGCCTGTCCTTGGAAGTTTTGAAGCCAGACTTTGACTTCTCCTCTCTAGCTATGAAAGATCTACATGGCTTCTTCTTCCAACATAAGGCTAATATACTGACATTCTATTTGTTTCAGTTCAGTTCAGTTCAGTTGCTCAGTCATGTCTGACTCTTTGTGACCGCATGAATCGCAGCACGCCAGGCCTCCCTGTCCATTACAAACTCCTGGAGTTTACTCAAACTCATGCCCATCAAGTCGGTGATGCCATCCAGCCATCTCATCCTCTGTCATCCCCTTCTCCTGCCGCCCCCAATCCCTCCCAACATCAGGGTCTTTTCCAAATTTGTTTAGTGTTCATTAATTATCTTAGCTATATCTTCTGGATAATTTGCTGTAGCTTCTAGATCAACACTTTCTGTTTTACCCTGCACTATTTTGTTAGGGAGATGCCTTCTTTCCTTAAACCCCATGAACCAACTTCTGCTAGCTTCAGACTTTTCTTCTGCAGCTTCCTCACCTCTCAGCCTTCACAGAACTGAAGAGAGTTAGGCCTTGCTCTGGATTAGGCTTTGGCTCAAGGGGATGTTGTGGCTGGTTTGATCTAGACCACTAAAATTCTCTCCATATCAGCAACAAGGCTGTTTTTCTTTCTTATCATTCATTTGTTCACTAGAATAACACTTTTAATTTCTTTCAAGAACTCATCCTTTGCATTCACAACTTAGCTAACTGTTTTGTACAACAGAGCTAACTTTCAGCCTAACTTGGTTTTCAACATGCTTTCCTCACTAAGCTTCATCATTTCTAGCTCTTGATTCAAAGTGAGAGATATACGACTCTTCCTTTCAATTGAATGTTTAGGACCATTGTAGGGTTATTAATTGGCCTAATTTCAATATTTTTGCGTCTCAAGAAATAGAGGCTCGAAAGACAAAGAAAGGTGGGAGAACAGCTTGTCAGTGGAGTAGTCAGAGCACACACAATTTATTGATTAAGCTCACTGTCTTATATGGGTGCAGTTCACAGTATCCCAAAACAATTACAATAGCAACATCAAAGGTCACTGATCACAGATCACCAAAGCAAATATAATAATGATGAAAAAGTTTGAAATATTGTGAATATTATCAAAATGTGACACAGAGATACAAAGTGAGCAAATTTGTTGATTACAGAGTTGCCACAAACCTTTAGTGTGTAAAAAAAAATGCAGTATCTGTGAAATAGAATAAAGCAAAGTACAATAAAACAAGGTATGCCTGTATAGTCAACGTTTGCTGTCTTTGGTGGAGTATTCTGTAAAACTGGCCTGCTGTAGAATTAGGGGTGAATCTTGTCATTTTTTTCTTTTTAGCAAAAATTGGCATGGCTTGAAGTCCCAGAGGCTAAAAAAGTCCTAGGAGATCAACCTAGAAGCTACAGTAATGATTTCCAAGGGAAGCAGACCATGGAACAGAAGTCTTTCTTGTTCAATGCCAGCAGGTTAGGGGTGAATAACTACATAACACTCATAGAATGTGGGGGAAAGAGAATGTCATTTTGTTGGGGTCTAGGACTAGTGGAGAAACACTCATTGAAACAAGGAATGGGTTCAATGACAGCCTTGTTTTCTAGAGTTATAAAAGTGTGAGTCACTCAGTCGTATCTGACTCTTTGAGACTCCATGAACTGTAGCCCACCAGGCTCCTCTGGCCAGTGATTTCTCTGAGCAAGAACACTGGAATGGGTTGCCACTTTCTTCTCCAGGGGATCTTCCCACCCCAGGGATTGAACCCTAGTCTCCTGCATTGCAGGCAGATTCTTTACCATCTGAGCCACCAGGGAAGCCCCTTTTCTAGAGTTATATGTATTTCTATTTATGGCTCATAGCTGATGTTTTCCCCAAAGCCACCTGAATCCTACTAAGCAGATGCACCACCTCCATACACATTCCCACTAATAAGAACTAGCATCCATGTGGATTGTATTGTTTCTCTAAAACATTATTCTCTAAACACGTAATGTCTCTCAGTCCTCCCCATATCCCTATAAGGTTAAAAATTATTACTCTAATTTTATTAACAAGTAAACAAGAGAAGTTAAGTAAGTTGCCCAAGGTCATACAGCTTGTAATGGAAAAGCTGAGACTGAAGTTCTTCTAACTTCAAGTTCAAATTTTCCATTTCACACTGGCCTGCCCCTCCTCCCCATTCCTGTAAGCTGTAACAAATTTGAAGTTACGCTACTGATCAGCAGCAATTGGTTTGAAATAAGAAATCTTTGTATTTAAATATAAACATGAATATTTGAAAATTGCTAATTTGGGCCAAATGTTGGGCTTAAAATGATTGCCAGCCTCTTTTGTGTGCTCCAACTCCCTTAAACCGTTTGTTCTCATATAACATTTAGCTTAAGATGTAATACACAATACACATATAGTGTTTCCCATGTACAATGTTTTCCAGCTTCTAATTCACTTTAGGCCATCAAAAGAGAACATAAAATGACTCCAGAGCTCTAGACTTTTGCAATTACCTTGTGGACAGGGAAAGGGAAGAGCGGGAAGAGTTTTTACAATTGAGAAAATCCAGATTTCTTATTAGTCATGGTCTAAAAATGACAACCCCCTGCCTACCCAGCAGGCCTCCCTCCACCCCACTCCCCCCAACCCACAAGCTACAGCTGGCAGACCCCATTGCAGACCACATTTTTCTGCCTGGCAATCCATCTACAGATCTGAGCAGGGGAACCCATTCTTGCACAATGTGGCATGATCCTCATGGCCTTAGGTGCTGAGTACCACCCAGGAGGGTTGAAGCGAAGCTCATGAGAGGACCCAGCTGCAGCTCCAGCCCCAGGCCGTGACATCTGACCACTCATAACCTCGCAAGAAATGGAGCCAACACCGAGGCCCCGCCTCACACACAAGCCTCCTTCCCCTACCAAGAGCTCACAAACAAGTTCAATAAGGTTTCCCTGAATACTCTCTTATGCTCCCCAGCCCCAGAGGCCTCTGTTTATCTAATTGACCACAGTCGGAGAGTCTTGTGAGTGAGGTGAGAAGGGTGACCCTGCTATCAGAACTGGTGGAGAGCGGAGTAACCACACCTTATAGCTCAGAAGGAAGAGAGTGTGACTTATAAATCTCAGGAAGTGGTCCTGCCCTAGCTGTATTTCTCCTACAACCACTCAGCTACCTGAATACATAGGGTGAAACCCTTTGTTAAAGATAAAATCTAACATAAAGGCAGGACAGGATTTTTTGACAGGGAACTCCTTTCCCTCTTTCTCCTTGTCTTTCAGGCTGATTTCCTTACATCATGGCTCCCATGTTACAAACTGCACACGCTCCCCTTTAGAAGAAGGCTCAGTTCAAGTTCTCCCTCCATTCCCCAGCTCTGTCTCCCCTGTTCCCCAAACCATCATATTTTCCCTTAGGCATATAATTATGATTGCTCATGAATTTAAACCTCCAACAGAGGCCTGTGCTCCAGATGCAAATAGCTCAGAGCAAAATGGTTAAAAACTTTTTATACCCTTTTCCCAGGGGGCCAGCTACATTCCATCCAATCATGGTTCTAGGCCTTGGCCACAAGCACAAGCATCAAAGAACTGGTTTGGGTTTATGTTTCCACTCGGATGGTGTCTGAAACTGAGATTTTTGGAAACAGACTCTGAGATGGAAAGTTGCCTGCTGACAGTTTACTGGGCGGACTTGGGGGGGGTCAGTGCTCTCGGGATCCAGGGAAGAGAGGACCACAGGACAGGGCAGAGGGAGAAACCAGCCAACAGCCAACAGAGTGGTGGCAACAGAGACTCAGGCAATCTGATGGGGAGCTCTAAAACTGGGTGGGCCTGTAGGAGTTGTCCCAAATTGAGAGAAGAGGCCAGGCTTTTTAATCCCTTATCAACCCATTACATACCTTGGGGAAGGCAGTTCTTCGTGGTCAAGAGCAATTCCCATTGAGTGACCATGCTGTGAGCCAGGAGCAGCCAGTGTCCCCAGCAGCTAGGGATGCATCAGTTCTCAAGAGGAATCTAGATGGAACATTACTAGATGGGCTCATGATAGCCCACGTCTTACGCACTTGTTTTTACGGTAAGTCTACCCATGAAAGGAACAGTTTTTACATGATTATAGTTGACTTTGTTTCTGGGATAAACTTATAAGACAAAAACTTGTACAAAGAATAATCTGGCTTCTACACTTGATCTCAAGGCTGAAACTTGATAATTATTTGGCTCTTCTGCCACACATATTCTAGATTCCCTGCACTCTTGACTAGAACCTATGCTGGTCTAAACGGCATATCTGGGAGGATGATCCAGACTTTCGTTTCTGGGGTTCTGAGTTACTGGTTCTGATGTCAGTTTCAGGCAGAAGCTGTTGTACTTTCCTATTTTCAATTAAAACTGGGTAAGGTGTCCCAGTGCATCACCTAAAAGTCAAACTCTTCCCACTCTCTTTGTGTAGCAGCAGTCCTTGCACGCTAAGTCACTTCAGTCCTGTCCGACTCTTTGTGACCCTATGAACTGTAGCCTGCCAGTCTCCTCTGTCCATGGGATTCTCCAGGCAAGAATACTGGAGCAGATTCCCATTTCCTACTGCAAGAGATCTTCCCAACCCAGAGATTGAATCCGTGTCTCTTATGCCTCCTGCACTGGCAGGCGGGTTCTCTACCGATAGTGCTACCACGTCTGCCTAAAAATGAGGGTGAATTACTCATAAGAATACGTAACTCATTTCCTTAACTGCTGGTCCCTTGAGATAAGAAAGTCAAAGTGACTCAGCGGCAACCACAGTTCAATAGGACACTTACTGTGTCCCCTTGGGGAAGCATTCTTCCTCTGGGACCAGGATCTTTAGATTCACAGAACTCAGAGCTATGGGGAAAAGGAAGTAGCAATCCTCCAAGTAGGTCACTGGAAAAAATGGTAAGGGGTCATTCCTACTTTTTTACCTCTTTGGTTTCCAGACCTACTATGTATTCCACCTATTAAAGAATACTACAGAATGGTCACTGATTTAAGGCATATACCTAAAATGGATGATGATGTGTCCCATCTTTGCAATATATCATCTTTAAGCTGGCATTTAAGCAGCTTCTTTAATAGATCATTCCACCACCCTATCATTCTTGTGGTTTCTGGGTAGTATAGTAAATAATAAAGACCAAAGGATCCCATGTCTGTGTGCCCATTGCCACATGTCCTTTTGCTGTACAGTGGGTCCCTTGGCTCAAAGCAATGCTATACAGGGTCTCATGTGAGTAGATTAAATGTTCTGTAGGTTTTGAGGTTCTGGTACTTGCTGAGGGTATGCAAGCAATAGGCAAACTCATAAGTGAAGTATGGGGCAACCCCAGTCAAGATGAACTGATGCCTGTTTCAAGGTAAAAGATATCCAATGTAGCCAACTTGCTACCAAGAGGCTGGTTGGTTTCCTTGATGGATGGCGCCATATTAAAGTCTCTGGTCTCTGTTGCTGGTCAGTTGGACATTTGGCAGTGGGAATAATTAGATCAGCCTTAGTGAATTGCCCTGATCCTGACACCATGGCTATTCTTTCCCTTTAGTCATTGTGCCACCAGTGAGATGGCCCATGCCAGCTAAGCTGATGTCACCTGGCTGAGTCACTTTACAACTTTGTTTTGCGCCTCATAATCTCTGGTGATCATTTACATGCCATACAAAATTCATGCCCATTCCCACAGATCCATCTTGACCTCCTTGCCCCTGATCTTCTAATCTTTCTCCTTCTAAGCCGCTAAGCAAGCAGCAAGGCCATGAGTCTGAATATATTCCTACACAGGACCACTTCACTTTCCACGTGAACTGGATGACCCAGTGGAACTCCACCCACTACAGGACTTCCCCCTGCCTGTTGTCTCTGAGAGACACTGAAGTGCGTCTAGAGTGCAGCTACTCTCTGACTTTGGCTTGTATCCACCAATCCATGAGCCTGACTAAGGCATCTTCCTTCTTTGTCAGTGGGTTGGTTATGAGGGTTGATTGACCATAGATGTAAGTGAAGGCCCAGGGCTGGTACAACAATGATGGGTGTTATGGACTCTGCAGCATCTGCTCCTATAGCTTACTTATAGCCTCTGGTCCTGTGGGAGCCTTATCATGAGGGTTCTGCTCCCATCTTACAATGGAGAGCTGGAGGGTCCACCGTGCCTGAGGACATAGCCTGCTCAGAATGGCCACATCTGGCTGCATGGCCACTTGATGTCCCATAGTCAGATGCTCAGCCTTTACCAGGGACCAGAGGTATGCCAGAAGCTTTGTTTTGAATGATGTATACTTCTCTGCTGTAGATGGAATGGTCTAGTTCTAGAAGCCTAGGAGTCCGTGATGAGATTTTCCTATCACTGCTTCCCATAAACATTACACAGTGCTTTTTTCTACCACCAATGCCTTCAGAGTCACAGAGATTGCCAGGCCATGTGACCCAAAACAGCAGAGCTGCTTCTGTAACAGCCTGGGCCTGCTGCAGAGCTTTCTCCTTCTTTGGGCCTGTTTCAAAGCTGCCTACCATGACGCCCTGTTAATGGGCAGGAACAGCATTCCAAAGTACAATGTGCTTCCTCCAGAACCTGACACATAGTGCCACTTTCTCCATAATGGGAAATGAAAGTTGTGATGTTTTCCTTTACTTATAGAACTCCCAGCATGGTTCAGGCCATTGGACTCTAATATACTTCATTAATGTGACAGGGCCCCGCATCTTCACTGGCTTTATTTCCTACCATCTGGAGCATGTGTACCTTACGAAGACCTCCAACATAGCTGCCGTTTCTTGCTAATCGAATCTGATGAACACAGCATCATCAATGCAGTGGACTATTGTAATGTTCTAAGGAACGTCCAGATGGCCCTCCTCCCTTTGGACTAGAATAGGATACAGGGCAGGGACAGAGTTAGTGTGACCTTGGAACAGAGTAAACAATGGTTACTTTTTTCTGTTACATTGAAAGCAAATTGTTTCTGACCATCCTTTCTAATAAGGGTGGAAAGGAATAGATTTGCAAGATTAAGGACCAGATAGTATAGCCCAAGGCTGAGCTCATTTGCTCCAGCAAAGAAACTCACCTCTGGCTCAGAGCTACAACTGGAAAAGCTACTTGGTAAAGTCTGTAGCCTTTCACTGTCATCAGCCACGATCCACCTAGTTTTTACAGGTTATATGGAAGAATGAAAATGGGAATATGAAAGGGACGCCAATCTCTGCCTTCTTTAAGTCTTGAATGTCTGGCAGGCAGTCATGGTTTTGATTTACTGTCTGGGTTAGGCCTGGGGAAGACGCAGTGCCAGAGGCTTCTACTTGACATCCCCACAATGATAACTGTTGCCCTTCAGGTAAGGAAGATTCTGACAAGTCCCAAGTAAGTTTGTTCCAATTATACATTTGGGGACTAGAATGACCATCAGGTGGGTCTGGATCCAGAAGGCCCACTGTGATCAAGCCCCGTACCAGGCTTTCCTTGTTACCAGGCCCTCACACACCTTCATTTGAAAAGTGGGGCTATGGTGATAATTTGGATCCTTGGTATCACTATCAATGCAGACTATGTCTTTCAGAGTCTGTGGCATCTGCTCCTACTGTTTACTGTATCCTCTGGTCCTGCAGGAATCTTCTCATGAGTGTTCTCCCATCTCACAATGGTGCACTGAAAAGAGCTTGGTATTTTCCTTTTCCCCAATGCACAGTGGATGAAAGTCCTTTGGGAGAAGAATTGAGAGAATTACTACTGAGTGTATTGCTGCTATGTTGTAGAGTCCTTCTTCATAGCACTCTACATAACATAGGCTTGCTCTCACACCATTATTTGTCATACAGCACCTTTTATATTGCCTACCTAGCACTTATTATGGAGCTTCCCTTGGCTCAGATGGTAAAGACTCTGCCTACAATGCAGAAGACCTGAGTTTGATCCGAGAAGATCACCTGGAGAAGGAAATGGCAACCCACTCCAGGATTCTTGCCTGAGAAATCCCATGGACAGAGAAGCCTGGCGGACTACAGTCCATGGGGTCGAAAAGTTGGATACAACCGAGGGAATAACAAACAAAGCACTTATTATAATCTGTAAACCTTTGGTATGTTTGTTTATGTATTTATTGTCTGTGTCTACCTCCAAAGCATAAGCTTCATACGGCCAGGAACCACGTCTGTCTATTAATTACACTTTTTCCAGCTCTTGGAACCCAGTAGGTAGGAGGTCAATAAAAGTTTGTTGAATGAATGGACTGGAGGAGAGAAATGACAGGTTCAGGTGACAAAGAAAAAATAATCATTGATACTAATGAGAAACAGGGTTAAGTCAAGCAATTATCAGATTGCTGAAACTCCCTTGGATGTGGGTTGGACTGTCTAAAGGGAACACAGTATGAAAGGCAGAGTTTGATTCTAGTGCCTTTGCTTCCTTCCTATGCATCATTTACACCCTTACCTGTCCAGGTGTCTTAGTGGCTAAACTGAGTCCCAGCCTGCTTCTGTCTCTGCCAGGGGAAAGAATGAACCCCAGACATAGAGATCCTAATGTTACTGAGATTTTATTTGTACCCACAGGCTGGTGAGACCTGGCCAAATCCAGGGTACTCTGGCATAAATCTGAGCCAATACTTTTCCCAAGGGTAATTTTATTTTCTGTCTAATGTCTGATTAAGAACAAAAGGAGTTTCTTCTTTATTAAGACAAGTTTCTTCTTTATAAAGTATTCAGATGCCTGGATGGACATAAGAGAAATAAACTCTCAATCACAGGCCAGGGCCCATTGGATCATATCCTTATAGATTTTGATCAAAACCCACAGAAAAGCATCAAGAGGCCTGCTGGTCACCATCAGCCATTAACAAGCTATTTGACCTTCTTGGTAAGTCATTTAACCTCTTCGGGGTTCAATTTCTTCATCTGTAAAAGGAAAATTAATATGGATGTGGCAGAAGGAGTCCTAGACTAGGACTGGGCATGACCCCAGCTCTGCCAAATTCCTGAGCAACCTTACACAAGTACTCCACCACTCTGGGAATTTACAACCTATTAATAAAGGATTAGATATGATAGCCTCTCAGGTTTCTTCCTGTTCAAATAAGCAATATTCTTTGTATGAAGTGAAGTGAAGTGAAGTGAAGCGAAAGTCACTTAGTCATGTCTGACTCTTTGCGATCCCATGGTCTATACAGTCCATGGAATTCTCTAGGCCAGAATACTGGAGTGGGTAGTCTTTCCCTTTTCCAGGGGATCTTCCCAACCCAAGGATTGCACCCAAGTTTCCCACATAGCAGGTGGATTCTTTACCAGCTAAGCAACAAGGGAAGCCCAAGAATACTGGAGTGGGTTGCCTATCCCTTCTTCAACAGATCTTCCCGGCCCAGGAATTGAACCAGGGTCTCCTGCAGGCAGATTCTTTACCAGCTCAGCTATTAAAGAAGCCCTTTGTGTGTATGTCCCCAGCCCTAAAGCAGATGGGCTCCACCTTTCCTAAAAAATGGAATCAATTTTTTTGCCGACTTTCTTATGAAAAGTTTCAGGTATAAAGAGAATCAGCTTGTAAAACAGATGACTGAACATTTCTCAAAATAAACATTTGCCAAAGCTAAGTTAGATAGGGAATTGCCTGGAGTTATGAGCTTCAAATGCAGCATTAAAACTCTTAATAGACTTGGAGATTCATTTGGAGATTTAGTATTTATTAATATCCCCACTGATTCTATTTTCCATTCTAAATTCAATGCAAATGCTATTTTTACCAGCATCTTTATTACATTCATTGAATGGCATGAAGGCATCCTGTAGAATTACACACAGAAATGTCCTGAAGTTGCTTTTAGAAATTGCTATTTTTATTCTGTAGAGTTAATTGAACCTGCTGCTATATATCTAATTTATGTAAAGTACAAAGACAGCAAGTTGTTAAACAAAAGTGTATCTGGTGCATAATATTAGGAATGACTCCCTTTAATGTTATGGAATATAAGCTATCAAAATGATCTTTCTCTCCTAAATGTATCAGCTGAATTTTATTTATGGTTGCATAGTATATGTACTAAGATCTATGAAATCCAATAAATATGCTGGAATGCAACAATTTTCTCAACTAGTATTGGCAGATAAAGTCAATATTTTGGTAATTTAAGCACTGATAACCAGCTCTTGAATACATTAATGATGAACTATTTCACCACACATCATGATCTAGATCAATTTGTCTACCCCTCTTTATACAGATCTAACTGGCTCAACTTCCATTCACTGATGTAAAGTAGCATTAGTACACATTACTTTTAATACTGCTTCCCTCATATATTGATTTTTAATTTTTTTTGTCAAACAGAACATGTGCTCTCATTTCGTACTGTCAGGGTACACACACACACACACACACACACACACACACGCCCTAGCTGAGAGTCATCACATGTGTGCATGTTCAGTTGTGTCCAACTCTTTGTGACCCCAAGGACTGTTGCCCGCCAGGCTCCTCTGTCCATAAGATTTCCCAGGCAAGAATACTGGAGTGGGTTGCCATTTCCTCCTCCAGAGGATCTTCCAGATTCAGAGATCAAACCCGAGTCTCCTGTGTTTTCTGCTGGTCAGACAGATTCTTTACCACTGAGCCACCTGCGAAGCCTATTGAATTGTACCTCAAGTTAACCAGATTAATCTAGAAGTAGCTTTCAGAGTCATAACACTTTATTTAATTTTCCTAATAATGTAGGAGCCATAATGCATGAACATCAATATTATTTAATGTATTCTTGTTTCAAGAAATAGAAGCTGACTCTGACTTGCTTAAATAAAGGAGGAGAGAAACGACACTTGTAGAGAAGATCCTATGGTATCACTTAGACTCAAAAGAAGAACTAAATAACAAGACTCAGAAAGCAAAGGAGCCCAGGGCATCTCCTGGCCTCAGCAGGAGATAAGTAACTGATACACGTTGAATATTTGCTACATGTCTGGCACCGTTCTATATATTTTAAAGATATTTTCTCATAGAGTCCTCAAAACAGTATCACCAAGTAGGTGATTTCAAAGACAAAGAAGATAGGTAAAGAGAAGTAACTTGCCCAAAGTCAGAGATAATAAGTAGCAGGGTGGACTCCACACTGCTCCCATGTGCTACCTTCTTCCTAGAGAATGGTCACCAGGTGACCCAGCACCATCAATTACCACTCTCCATGTGTTACTATTTCAGATTCCATATTCATGGGAGAGACATTCCTACCCACTCTCCTGGTCAGAGAGACAGGACCACGCTACATGACCATGGTCTACAAGGACAATACCCATATATCCCAAGCTGGCCCCAGAGAAAGAGAAATTCTGGCAGCCTGGAAACCCAACCAAAGAGCATCTGCTGTGTTACTGCCGTGAGAACAGTCTGAACCTGGTGTCAGAAAACCTAGTTCTAGTTCCTGCTCTGGAGCTAATTATATAAACTTGGTAATACTTGATCAATGGGAACTCAGTTACTTCATTTATAAAATTAAGCAAATATTAATAGATTACACTTACCCTATTTTTTCCACCTTTAAGATTCCTTTTCATTTAATTAAAAAAAAAAAAAAAAAAAAAACAGAGGTTATCCTCTTAGGCAGCACCACTTTCTGCTGCTTGGTGCTTGAAAAGTTTACATTACACAGCTCCTCTTCTCCAAAGTAAGCCTCCAAATATTATGATTAAATCAGTCACAAGAGCCTGTCACCTTTGGGGACATTCCCATGCCTTCTTCATTCAGACAGCATTGAGGTCAGAAGAGTGGTTCCTGGATTCTGTAGTTCTCAGGGCTCCTCTTAGAAAGCCACCATGTATTTATTACCGCCAATGTGTCACTTGGCCTCCTCCCCAAAAGCTGAACTAGCCAAGCAGGATTCCATCGTGACATCAATGAAACACACATTTTATTATCTCTTTGTCTATCTGGTTGCTCCAAGTAGCTATCTTGAAATTAATCTCTCAGTGTCCCTTTTCCTCCATCCTTTCAGAGAGGGAATGTCGAAGTTCAAAGGGGCGGAGATTTGAAGGTGGCTGCGGGTGGAGGAGATATTGAGCTGTGCAGGCGCTATGGACTGAATATTTGTGTCCCTTAAAATTTCACGATTAAGTTCTAATCCCCAGTGCAACGGTTTTAGGAGGCAGGGCCTTTGGGAGGTAACTGAGTTTCGATGAGGTCATGAGGTAGGTTCCCCCATGATGAGATTAGTGCCTTTATAAGAAGGGAAGGGGCTTCCCAGGTGGCTCAGTGGTAAAGAATCTGCCTGCAACGCAGGAGATACAGGAGTTAATTACTAGGTCAGGAAGATCCCCTGGAAGAAGAAATGGCAACCCACTCCAATACTCTTACCTGGAAAATCTCATGGACAGAGGAGTCTGGAGGGCTACAGTCTATGGGGTCGCAAACAGTCAAGTACAACATAGCGACTGAGAATGCAAGAAGAGAAAGAGGCCAGAGCTTTCCCTCTCCTCCCCCCACCACCCACCAGGTAAGGACACAACAAAAAGGTGGCTGTCCACAAGCCAGCAAAAGGGCTCTCACCAGGAATCAAATCGGTTGGCATTTTGATCTTGGATTTTCCAGCCTCCAGAATTGTGAAAAATTAATTTCTGCTGTTTAAGCTATCCAGTCTATGCGTAGCAGCCTGAGCTAACTAAGACAGCAAGTTCTTGACTCTGACTCTGACTTAGCAGAACTGTTAAAGGATGTGAATTTCAGACTTTAACACCTAAGTGCAAGTGTTAGCCCTAATTCCCAGTCTTCCTAGTCCTATACTACCAATTAAATTACAAATGAAGTCACTCCAAATATACAGTAATCCTCTATTTTTCCAAAAATATTTTTTAAAAATTCGTATTCAGCATGAATATATACATTTTCAGGAACTGTGGTTGTAGCAGGCAGAATAGTAGCCACCAAAGACACCAAGTCCTAATCCCTAAAAACTGTGAATATTACATTACATGGTGAGGATTTCACAGATATGATTAAGTTAAGGTTCTCAACATGGGGGTGATTATCTGGATTATGTAGGTGGGCCTTAAACACCCTCAGGAGTGTTCATATAAGAGAGAAACTGAGGGGCATTTGACGCAGAGCAGGAGGCAAAATGATGGAGTAGAGAGAGATTTGAAGATGCTGGCCTTGAAGACTGCAATGATGTGGCCACAAGCCAAGGAATGCTGGCAGTCACCAGCAGTTGGAAGAGTCAAGATTCTCCACTAGAGCCTCTGGAGGTAGCACAGCCCTATTATCACCCATGAGTGATCCTGATTCTGAACTTCTGGCCTCTGTATCTGGCACAGTATAAATTTCTGTGGTTTTAAGCCACCAAGTTTGTGGTCATTTAAGAGAACAACCATGGAAAACTAATTCAGCGTCGGTTCATTTCCTCCCTTTCACTTCAGTGGGAAGGGAAGATGTGACTGCCCATTGATTCAGGGCTTGGTGATGAGACTGCCTGGCACCTCTTAGGCGAATGGAAAGTACATTTCTGCCCCTTCACTTTGGACTCAATCATGTGACTTGCTTTGGCCAATGGCATGTTAGTAGATACAATGCAAGCAGAGGCTTGATATTTGCTTGCAAGGTTGGACTTGTCGTTCTGTCATTGCCAGGGAAGAACATGCCCTGGGCAGCCCACGGGTCTCATAAGAATAAGCCCCAGGCTCCAACTTGAACAGAGCGCACAGCCTGGAGCTCAGCCCAGAGAGCTGGGAGCAGCTCAGCTCAATCCCCGGCAGCCTGAACAACACGCTGGGGTGATAAGTACATGCTTGTTGTTTATCCCACTGAGATTTTATGGCTGCTTGTTATATGGACAGATGGTTGAAATCATTAGCTCTAGTTATAATATTTAATTTATTAATGTAGTTATGAACATGTACTTAAGAGACTTATATAAAATAATACATGAACACATTGTTTTTCCATTCTCACACGTCCCAAAACCATCATATTAAATGTTCCATAACTTGGACAGCAGCTTCTTAGTGCTGTATAGTTCTCCAGCATACAGCATCATCATTTACATCTAAGTTGTGTGAGGGAGGACTTGACTGTCCAATTTTGCACTGAAAATTTCATCCAAAAAAAAAATTACCCAGACTTGTAACTGGAGAACAGGTTTTTTGGGTTTTGTTTTTGTTTTGTTCATTCATGGCAATTCCAATAATGTCATACCTATGGTACTTTTTTGGTACACATAAAAATTTCATGGTATGTATATTTTTCCAAAAAAAAAGAAAAATACATGAACCTAATGACAAATTCATGAACCAACTAGCAATGTCTTACAAGTATGGCATTTCAAAACACAAAGAAAAATTATTCCAAATATGTTTCCTCCTTTGTAAAATGATTAGTAATTTCTCAAAGGCTTCCAAAACAGGTATTAATCATCAAGTGACCCACTCTTTAAGGATTATAAACACAGACTCTGAATCCTCCCCATACACATTAGCTATCTGAAGCATGGACAATCTGTTTCAAACAATCTTTAAAAGGCTGGCTTAAAGTGACATCCAACATTTGTAATTACAAGGCCAAAAACTCAGAATTAATTACTAAATTGTATTCAATATTTTGCCTCTTTTAAAAGGTTTACCTTTTGAGTCAGATGATTAGCTAGCATTAATGAAGATCAATTCAAGATAATGTGTCTTGGGACTTCCCTAGTGGTGCAGTGGACACGGGTTCGATCCCTGATCTGGGAAGATCCACGTTCCACAGAGCAGCTAAGCTCGTGAGCCACAATTACTGAGCCCGTGTGCTGCAACTACTGAAGCCCACTTTCTAGAACCCACACACCACAACTGCTGAGACCCACATGCCTAGGGCCTGTGCTCCACAACAAGAGAAGCCACTGCAACAAGAAGACCACTCACCACACGGAAGAGCAGTTCCCTCTCACAGCAACCAGAGAAAGCCCATGCAAAGCAGCAAAGACCCAGTGAAGGCAAAATTAAATAAATAAATAAAATTATTTTAAAAAATAATAATAATGTGTCTTTCTCAAACTGTTCTCTACCACACAGTGACCTGATCTTTCTCCAATTACCTGGTGACTTGAGAAGTCCAAGCAATGTTTCATACGGTCAACCATTTTGGGAAAATGTGCAAAAGTAAGACAATTCAACTGCAATGTGTTAAGACCACCACGCCTTTTAGTTCTAATTTCCTCTCCATCAAGCTTTCCACTTGACCCAGGTGTTTTAGAGAGTCATAGCATTTAAGAGATCTGGCTGAGGGCAGGTTGAGCTGGAATGTATTTAGTTTGATTTCAGTGGGAGGTATTTCGATGGCTCACAGTCACTTCTGTGGATAGTGAAGTCATTGTTAGCTGTGCCAGGGTAGGACCACTCTTAGGAACACTCTTCTTGCCTACTGTGCCAACTCATCTGGCACCAGCACCAGAGCCAGAGGTCATTCGGAGATATTCACAGCTCCTGGGGACCCAGCATGGAAGTCTGTGGGTACTGGATGAGAAATGTAATTTGAAATGTGTGTAACAGAAGCCAGCCTGAGGAAAATTCTTCCAATCACCAGAGGTTTAAAACTGTAAGTAGAAGATTTGGTTCTCATTAATGCCTAATAAGAACAGAAGTTCTTTCTTATTGAGGAAGTGTACTCCATAATGCAGCATATACAATTATAAATGTACTATTGGTTTTTTCTCCTTTTGATGGAAAACATGTGAAATAAATTTATCAGAATTCCTGGATCTACTGGGGGAAAACCCAGAGCAGTACCACAAACTGAGTGCCTCGTCTGTAACAGCTCAATTACAAATGAAACTCACTAGAGGTTTTCTCAAATCTGACAGTCAGCCTGAATGTAAATGACATTACCAAGAACAAATTACAAAGTTCAAAGGAACTCTTCTAAACTATTTACATATTTTTAAAATGCCAACAAACTGAATTATTTTTATATTTTTATTATGGAAAGTGATTCTATAAAATCATTGTCATATGAAGACATATAAGATTTTCTTCTGCATTTTGTAGTGCTTGTGATTATTTATCAGCTTTTAAAAAATAGATGACTTCCCTTATTCTAAATAATTCTTCAGCTTTGAGCAAATTTTGTATTCTCTTTCTTAAAATGAGTCCCTGGAAATTGACTTCTGAAAGATTTATTAAATGCAGAGTGATAATCATAATGGGGTTTGAGTCTGATTTAGTGACTGGAGCTATGGGTACCAACCAACCGCTGATGTTTTTGGCAGGACCACACGGTGCTGCCTGAATCACAGAGAAACCCACCCTCAGCTCTACATTCTTTTTTTGTTGTTGTTACTCATAAGCATCACAGACCCAGTAGTCTTACCATGGAAATGTTTAAAGCCGAGAGGTAGAAGAAAAGAAAGAAGGGATAATTTAGTAAGCTGCTACTCCCAGGGTTCAAGTCCTGGTTTCTCAATTTTCTAGCTGTGTCATCTTGGGTGACTTACTTAACCTCTGGGAATAATTATAACACCACTCTCATGAAACCACTGTATTAAATGTGTTAATTCATACAGAATGTCTAGATCAATATCTAGTACATAGTGATAAACTCTCTGTAAAGGTTAGCTCTTATTACATTCTTGTAGCTGTTTTGCCTACCTGCCAAGTTGTGTCGATTGCTAGCTCCTCACTGAATTCTCATAACCAGCCTTACCATTCTCATGTTGCAAAAGGACAAAATAGGTTTAATAGAGCTTCAAAATCTACACAAAATCTTATCACATAGCTAGTATGAATGATAGAAGGAAAATTCAAATCCAGGAATATCTGACCCCATTCTACTTCTTGTCATTATACCACAAACCTCAAAAATTGATTTTGTTCTCACCTCACCCTAATGAAAAAGATGGACTATATTGGTGTTTTTAAAAGAGACTGCCATGAGTAAATTGCCTGAGTAAAATAATAATTGATAGTTGGGATGGAAAAGCTTTCTTTATTTGTTTGCTTATACGTTTAAGTAAACAATCACAATTGTTAAAGAAAATTTAAATATATGCAATACTTGTTATTTCATACCCTTTACAAATCTAGAATCATCTGATTTAGAAACATAAAAACACATTTTGGTTTGCTCTTGAAATAAGTCTGCTAAATTAAAAGCATTTGTATTTACACAATCCTGATGAATTTTCCAATTGTGCTACTTTTGAGTTGTTTTTCACTTTTGTTGCAAATGGAGCTACAAGCTGCTTAACTTTAAGGAATCCAGCATCATTTCGTTTTTTGTTTTTTTTTTTGCCAATTTATAAGGAGGCAAACTGTTGAGAAGAGAAGTATGCAACCACACTATAATAAAACAGAGAGCTATTATGTTGTCTGGAGTTGGTTTTCTTTACACTGAGGAGTAGAGACAAAAAGCACTCATTTTCAGAAAAGAAATTAAACGGAAGCAAGAGAAAGCCCTCATTTCTTCTCCCAGGCTCCCCAATGGGTTGAACACAATGTCTACCATGTAGAACACAATCATCTGGTAAGTTTCTAGGAATTTGTGATTTTTTGAAGAATTTTTTTTTTATCATACACACAAAATTCTAAAACCCTTCCTCTTTAAATCCTTACTATTATTTCATCTTGACTATATTATCATCATCACAGTCATACATCCTCCCCTCTGGTACAGAGCTTTGTCAGCATACAAGCCTGGACCAGAGGCTGTCCCATAGGCAGCGTCCTGTACCCACGTGAATTTTCTTCTATCCACACAGGGTATTAAAATTTTCTTGAATGTGCTGTCAATATGAAAACTGAGAGATGTGACACTAGGGTGTGGAATTCTGGCTTTTCTTTGAAAACCAGAGCCCCTGGCGATGCTGGACTTGCCCTCCCCTCATAGCAACAGTCCGTGGGCACCGAGGAGCTGCAGTCCCACGAGACGCAGCAGGATCTGCAGCTGCCGCGGGCCCCGCCCTCCCAACAGCGAAGCCACGCCTTTGCTGCTCTCCTCACTATGTCTTATAATAGAGATTCTCAAATATTTGTCTTGGGATCCCGCTACACTCTAAAAAAGTCATTAAGCCCTCAAAGACTTTCTGTTTTTGTGTAAATCTACAAATGGATTTTGTGTAGATCTACTGATGCTGAAGCTGAAACTCCAATACTTTGGCCACCTCGTGCGAAGAGTTGACTCATTGGAAAAGACCCTGATGCTGGGAGGGCTTGGGGGCAGGAGGAGAAGGGGACGACAGAGGATGAGATGGCTGGATGGCATCACCGACTCGATGGACATGAGTTTGAGTAAACTCCGGGACTTGGTAATGGACAGGGAGGCCTGTCCATGGGGTCGCAAAAAGTCGGACAGGACTGAGCGACTGAACTGAACTGAACTGATAAATATTTACTATATTAAAAATTAAAACTGAGAAAGTATAAAATATAAAGATATTTCCTATTAACATCAATAACATATTTTTATGAAAAGTTATTTTCCAAAACAAAGAAAGATCACAAGAAGAATGACTTTGTTTTTATATTTTTGAAAATCTCTTTAGAATGTCTGGTTTGGTAGAATCAATTGGATTCTCTTAACAGTTTATGCATTTAGTCTACTGTGCTATGTTATTTTGGCTAAAGCAAATGAAGAAAATCAGCCTCACACAATTGGAAAATGGAAACATGCTTTCGTAGCTTTTTCACATAATTGTGAACATGATTCTTTGATACTATACTGAAACTCAGCAAATGATATATTCTTAAATGTTAGTTATAATGTGGAATCTGCAACCACACCAACAAACTCATACTCTGCTACATTAAAATCCATTGGTCTTACATTTTGAAAGTATCTTCTATTCATGCAAGATTTTACAATACAATGTATTAGTCATTTGGAAAATATTGGTTTAATGAGTTGTGCAGATCTGCCAAGTGTTGACACATTCCATTCTATAGCATCAAAAAAGTAACATTTGTTTTTAATGTTATCTTGTTGGAAAAAGTCTTTAAAGTATTAGCATGGTATCAAGCTCACACTTACAGACATAGGTTTTCCCAAATATTAATATTACTTGAAAGCTCCAACTTCACCACTGCAACAAATTCTGACAGTTGTTTCCCTTGAAGAGACAAGCTGATTTCATTAATTTTTGAATGAATGCCAGATACCCATGTATGAATATCCATAGTTTGAAAAATGCTGTTCCATGAAGAAAAAAAAAATGGCTAGTTCAGCTTGTAACTCAAACAATTGCACAAATGTTTTTTCTGGAGACAGATTTAATAAAATTAATAACGCTTACTATTTCTCCAAGGATATCTGTAAGTGAAGTTAGCATTTCTTCTTTAAATTTGAGTGCATGACCATGAAGAATACAATAACTACTAAAATGGTCTGGTATCACTGCCTTTATTCCTGCTGAATCACTATTGCTTTTGCACCATCACAGCAAATATCAATACAGTGAAAAAGGCAAGTAATGCTTTGTATTTTATAAAATTAGTTTGGACATCATGGACCTTCTGAAATTGTCTCAGGCACCCAAGACTTCCACAGATCACATTGGAGAACAGCTAGAGAAATATTTCTCTATCTTTATTTCTAAGTCAAAAGAGAAAAATAAAAGATGACCTCACAGGCTGATGTGTTTTAAGAAATGGGACACGTATATCCAGGCTGCATCACTAGTTTGAGGTTCCTCTGTGGTCCCTATAGCCATCTATGTTTGCAATAATGGCCTAAACACATGTTACAATGACCACCACCACCCCATCCAACCTTCTTTCCCATCCCAGAGTGACCACACTTCAAGTTGTCAACAGCCCTTCACACCTGATATGGATGGACAATGGGAGTTACACTCTGAGGACCCCAAGGAGACATAGTTTGGAGGATGAGAGAGAGTTTCCAGGGGGCACCAAACAGACAGCCTAGTTTGTATATTTTGCTTAGAAGAGAATGAAGCAGTATGACTACTCATTTTTACTAAGCCTCTGTCTATCTGTTTATTTATTGGCACTACTATGTACTTAATCCTCCCAATTGCCCTGTAAGTTGATTTCTATTAACCCCACTTCACTTAGTCTATAAGAATTTACACAAAGGAAGCTAAAGAAAGGAGGAGGCATTTAAGTTCAGGGTTCAGTGATTTCCTAAATCCTCAGCTTCACACAGTCTGAATATCCTGAGACTTGAAACTGAGATTCAAAATGGCAATGCATTGTTTTTAATGATGTATAACTTGTTGGTAATAAAAAAGGGAGAGATTGAAGACAATAGTAAATGGTGGTGATGATAGAGATTAATATGAGTTGTCTAGATAGCATCACTGACTCAATGGACATGAATTTGAGCAAACTCTGGGAGATAGCGGATGACAGAGGAGCCTGGCTTACTGCAGTCCATGGGGTCACAAAGAATCAGACATGACTTAGCAACTGAACAACAGCATCTCAGTTACCATATGTGTCATGATAAAAATCATAATGATGATATTGGTTTTCATTTATTTTTTCAACAGTATTTATACATCAAACTTAATCCTAGCTTTCTCCATCTGCTAGTCCAAGTCTAAGGCATTTGTGTTTTTTTCTACACATTTCTAAAGTTCATTTCAACAACCCTTTAAGGTAGGCATTATCATCCCTTTAATTATTATGAAAGAATGAAAGCTCAGAGAAGTTCACTCTTTTGCCCAAGATCATATCACTTTTTAGGACAAGAATCAGTTCAACCCCAGGCGTGTCTACCTCCAAAACTGCCTAGTTATGTCAATCTAAGCTCTTTTTCAACTGAACACCAAGATTATGCTCTCTAAGTCTCTATGGTACAAAACTCCCTGCGCTGTAGGAGAGAGTGAGTGAGTCCTGGTAGACTTGTCCAGGCTCAAAGAAAATCTGAGTCCATGTTTTACTATTTGAAGAACTAATTGCAGTGGAGGTGAGCAGGTAGTGATCAAAGGTGAAGAAATAACTTCCCCAAAGTAAGGCTATTAAGTGAGTGTGGAGGGATTCCCCTGACGGTCCACGCTTCCACTGCAGGGTGCACAAGTTCAACCTCTGGTTGGGGAACTAAGATCCTTCATGCTGCTCAGCATGACCAAAGAAAAAAATTTTTAAAGGGAGAATAGAGAAAGAGCCTTGGCTTCAGAATCTTCTCTCTGGAGCGCCAGTTCAGCTGGTGAGTGCTTGCTTCTAACACAAATTCCCCTTAGGCCTTAATTCTCTTTTTTGTGAGTATCAAACCCCAAGCAATGACTAGCTCAGGTAGCTGCACCAAAGAAATGCAAGTGTTCTGGTTAAGGCAAGAGAAAAGAGAGGAAAGAAAATCAAGAAAGTAAACGATGGCTATACTGGGTGTTTTCATAGCCTATCTTACTTAAACTTCTCGACACTCTGTGAGGTAGATTTCATCAGCCCTCTTTTATAGATGATGACGCTGATGATGCCTGGAAAAGGGAATGGTAACCCACTCCAGTATTCTTGCTTGGAGACTTCTATGGACAGAGGAGCCTGGTGAGCTACGGTCCATGGGGTCACAAAGAGTCAGACATGACTGAGTGACTAATGCACACACACACACACACAAGTCTATGAATTACAAAGTCCATCATCCTCTCCCTTCTAGATCAGGGGTTTGCAAACTACAAGGTCACACCTTACCCCCTGCCTGCTTTTGTAAAGTATTATTAGAACACAGCCAGGCTCCTACCCTTCTTTATCTTTTGTGGCTGCTTTTAAGCTCTAACAGTCTACTTGAGTAATTGCAAGAGAGACCATGGAGTCTGCAAAGCCCAAAATGTGTAATATCTGGCCCTTTGCAGAAAAAGTTTGCCCAACTGCTCCAGAGCAGTTTTCTCAGCCGTTGTGCTGTTTTCTCAAATTAAATCTTACCAGGATCCCAAACATACATACAAAACAGATAAAAAGCCAAATGCTGTTAGAACTACATTTTAGAAATTCAAACTTATGTAACATTTGATTACTGGAAATTCAATCAATATGATTTCTGAAAGTTAGTTTTGAGTAACACAAAATTTTAAAGTAAGAAGTTTTTAGAGCTTAGTTGTAGTCTTATTGGCTTCCCTGCTGGCTCAGATGGTAAAGCGTCTGCCTGCAATGCAGGAGACCCAGGTTCGATCCCTAGGTTGGGAAGATCCCCTGGAGAAGGAAATGGCAACCCACTCTAGTACTCTTGCCTGTAAGATCCCATGGGATGACCCAGAGGGATGGGATGGGGAGGGAGGTGGGAGGGGGGTTCAGGATGGGGAACACATGTAAATCCATGGCTGATTCATGTCAATGTATGGCAAAAACCACTACAATACTGTTAAGTAATTAGCCTCCAACTAATAAAAATAAATGGAAAAAAAAAATCCCATGGACAGAGGAGCTTGGTAAGTTACAGTCCATGGGGTCACTCAGACATGACTGAGCAGCTTCACATGGTCATGTAGTCTCATTACATCATTGGTATACAATTTACACTTTGATTTATCTTTTTTCCAAGGATGTCTTAATCTGACCCAGAAGCTCAAAAAGGGGCACTAGAGAAACACTTCCTTTCCAAATGAAATCTCCAACAATATCTTCATTTCTACTCACAGCCAGAAAATTCAGACACACAGTGAACAAGTAATAAATATTAAACGAACAGATGAAAAAAATTTTCAAAATGTGACATAGACACATTTTCACAATACAATTATAATCCAATAAGCATCACTGCTTAGTTCACAATGTACTTGATTGATACTGGCCAGGCCCTGTGTGTACCATGTGAATAAGATTCACAAACCCCTGTCTTCAGAGAGTTTACAGTCTAGTGTTCGATCCCTGGGTTGGGAAGATCCCCTGAAGAAGGGAAAGGCTACCCACCCCAGTATTCTGGTCTGGAGAATTCCATGGACTGTATAGTCCATGGAGTCACAAAGAGTTGGACACGACTGAGCAACTTGCACTTGCACTTGCACTTTCAAGAGATGAGAAATGGAACAGGACCCTATGAGGTCCTCCCAGGTACAAATCCTTTCTGTGTCCCCTATTTCTGATCTGTAGGAAATAGGCTTCATTCAGCCTCTGTGACCTTCCCTGAGCTCCACACGCCAGATTCAAGCAGTTGCTCATGAGGGAAAAGAGGGAATACAGAAACAAAGGAAGAGCTGTCTAGAACTAACACATGTGTGCTATGTCACTTCAGTTATGTCTGTCTCTTTGTGGCCTCATGGGCTGTAGCCCACCAGGCTCCTCTGTCCATGGATTCTCCAGGCAAGAACACTGGAGTGTGTTGCCACTTCCTCCTCCAGAGGATCTTCCCCACCCAGGGATCAAACCCCTGTCCCCTGCACCTCCTGCACTGGCAGGATTGTTTACCACTGAGCCATCTGGAAAACCCTCCTCAAGAAATATAGATAACAATACAGATAACAATACCTTTGAGTTCTTCTGCAGGAATTAAAGTCCCCACCCAGGTGAAGGTTGAAAATAAGATTCCTGGAACACCATCCTGTTTCTACACCTCTAACCAATTAGAAGGAAGTCTGCACAATGGAAGATACCAAAGACTCTGACGCCCTCCCATAAATGACACTCCCTTTAAAAACTTTCATGGTTGAGTAGAATCTTCTGAGTTGGTTTTTGGACACGAGTCCACCTTCTCCCCTGATTGCCAGCCTCCTGAATAAAGCCATCTACCAGCACTTGTCTCTTGAGGACTGGCTTCCAAGAAGCAAGCAGCCAAACCTGAGTTCAGTAACAGATGCAGACATGCCTGATGCTTGACTGGATCTAACTGAGCAAGAATACACATGCTATAATCATGTACTTGCTTCTGCAACTTTACATGAACAAAAATGTAAACTTGGCTGCTCACAAAATGGAAGCAAGGATGTCAGAGATAAAGAAATGATAAATAAAAGGACACCAAAGATAAGAAAGAAGAGAGATGGGAAGATACCAAAGACATAATTTCCACTTTGCTTTTTCCCCTGTTTTGGCCAGAAGAGAAATGGAAAGGATACCAACAGTAAATGCCAACTCTGTAGCACACTCTTCTGAGTTATTCTTGTGCAATATCTCATTTAACCCTCATAACAACCCTTTGAAGCAGGAAGTACTTTCACCACTTTATTAATGAAAAACTGAAACTCAGCTCACTAATAAATTGAGGGGCCAGAATTCAAAGCACTTTTTTTCCCCTAAACAACCTAGGTTTTCTCTATTAGCGCATATGGTGTGATTGATTCCTGGGGCTCTGGATGCACGAACTTGAGTTAGTAACAGAATCAGTCTGCAAAGTTACACATCTCAACCTGAACTAATTTAGACAAGTCACATGGAAAAATTAATCCAATAACACCCAGCTCAGTCCTGACTTGTCAGTAAACTAGGTTTAACTTATCCCTCCCTGCACTACAGGGAAATAAAGGAGAAAAAGAGGACAAAGAAGAAACTTTTCTCTTTTTTTTGCATTTGCCCAGATGGAACTGGCACATGTCATTGTGGTAATATTTTAACATTTTAATGAGCTTTTCTTCTTTATCTCTCTTAGTACACTACCTTTGTCCTGGTCCACCTTTGCTACCATCTGTGAGGAAGTTGAGAATAGAATTCACCCATGAAAAGATGCAAAGACACATGCAAAATAACTTACAACTTCTTTCAGTGAAACATAATATTATGCAGCAAACTAATGTCTTCAATGATACCCTTGCATCTGCCTCTAACATAGCAGGTTAATTCAGGAGGACTCAACTCACTGAGTTCTCTCACAGTAGACTCATCACTCTTGGTTTTGCATGTGTTCACTGCACACAGGTGACACATCTGATTGGGTAACCTTCACATCACAGATCTCATAACTTCATTTATCCAGTATAATACATATGATGTTAGCAATCAAGTGTCTTGTTACAGCATAGTCATAATATGTAAACTTTCTGACAGATGGGAAATAAAGTATCTTGACAGAGGACCACCTTTTTCTAATTTTCTCAGTGGTACTGTATGGACTAGTAGCAACCCAATGTAAAGAAAATTCCCTTTCTTTCTATGCTTCTTGAGCTTTGTATTAGTTAGGCATAGTTGCAAATATGCTAGGTAACAAACAATTCCAAAAGTTTCAGTAACTAACAACAGCAGGACTGTAAATGTCAATTACAGAGGAGAAGCAGGAGAAATAAAGATTTATTTATGTTTTGTAGGTCTGCAGGGTTTGTTTGCTGAATTCCGCTGGACTTAGCTGTATTTGGACCAGCTTACCAACAAGACTGCAGGTTTTGTTCTGCTCTGTACGTCACTCATTCTGAGACCCATGCAAAATCACCTACAGCTATCTGGAGCATGTTTTTCTCATGGAAGAAAACATGGGCTCAAGAAGTTGAGCCAAACCACACAAGCACGTTTAAAACCTCTGACCATGAAAGACAAGGCACTTCCCATATACCAGTGGTTTCTACACACTTGGGTTTTTCCCACTGTTTTAAAAGAGATCATTTCTGCTTATCTTTTACCTTTTTTGTAGATTACTATAATAGATCATGGGCAAGTAAATCAAACACTGTCTATAGAGGATTTGAGAGTGAATCTTTTTCAGTTTTGTAGGCTATTACATTGTCTGTTGCAACTACTCAACTCTGCCAAAGCAGACATAGGAAATACTTAGGCAAATACACAGAGCTTTGTTCCAATAAAATTTCACTTACAAAAATGGACTGTGGGCCAGATTTGGTCCAGGGGTCATAATCTGCTAACTTCTCCAATAAGTAAGACTATGAAGGACGTGGGAGCTACCCCACATCCAAGGTAAGGAGCAGCAGCTGTGCTTTGCTGGAACAGCCGTGAAAAGATACCCCACCTCCAAGGTAAGAGAAACTCAAGTAACACGGTAGGCACTGAGAGAGGGCATCAGAGAGCAGACAGACTGAAACCACAGTCACAGACAACTAGCCAATCTGATCGCAGGACCACAGCCTTGTCTAACTCAATGAAACTAAGCCATGCCGTGTGGGGCCACCCAAGACGGACGGGTCATGGTGGAGAGGTCTGACAGAATGCGACCCACTGGAGAAGGGAGTGGCAAACCACTTCACTATTCTTGCCTTGAGAACCCCATGAACAGTATGAAAAGGCAAAAAGATAGGACACTGAAAGATGAACTCCACAGGTCAGCAGGTGCCCAATATGCTACTGGAGATCAGTGGAGAAATAACTCCAGAAAGAATGAAGGGGTGGAGCCAAATCAAAAACAACACCCAGTTGTGGATGGGGCTGGTGATAGAAGCAAGGTTCGATGCTGTAAAGAGCAATATTGCATAGGAACCTGGAATGTTAGGTCCATGAATCAAGACAAATTGGAAGTGGTCAAACAGGAGATGACAAGAGTGAACATCAACATTCTAGGAATCAGTGAAATAAGATGGACTGGAAAGGGTGAATTTGACTCAGATGACCATTATATCTACTACTGTGGGCAGGAATCCCTTAAAAGAAATGGAGTAGCCATCATAGTCAACAAAAGAGTCTGAAATACAGTACTTGGATGCAATCTCAAAAACAAAAGAATGATCTCTGTTCATTTCCAAGGCAAACCATTCAATATCACAGTAATCCAAGTCTATACCCTGACCAATAACGCTGAGGAAGCTGAAGTTGAACAGTTCTATGAAGACCTACAACACCTTCTAGAACTAACACCCAAAAAAGATGTCCTTTTCATTATAGGGGACTGGAATGCAAAAGTAAGAAGTCAAGAAACACCTGGAGTAACAGGCAAATTTGGCCTTGGAGTACAGAATGAAGCAGGGCAAAGGCTAATAGAGTTCTGCCAAGAGAATGCACTGGTCATAGCAAACACCCTCTTCTGACAACACAAGAAGACTCTATACATGGACATCACCAGATGATTGACACCAAAATCAGATTGATTTTATTCTTTGCAGCCAAAGATGGAGAAGCTCTATACAGTCTGCAAAAACAAGACCGGGAGCTGACTGTGGCTCAGATCATGAACTCCTTATTGCCAAATTCAGACTGAAATTGAAGAAAGAAGAAAGTGGAGAAAACCACTAGACCATTCAGGTATGACCTAAATCAAATCCCTTATGACTATACAGTGGAAGTGAGCAATAGATTTAAGGGATTAGATCTGATAGACAGAGTGCCTGATGAACTATGGACAGAGGTTCGTGACATTGTACAGGAGACAGGAATCAAGACCATCCCCAAGAAAAAGCAAAATGGCTGTCTGTGGAGGCCTTACAAATAGCTGTGAAAAGAACAGAAGTGAAAAGCAAAGGGGAAAAGGAAAAATATTCCCATTTGAATGCAGAGTTCCAAAGAATAGCAAAGAAAGATAAGAAAGCCTTCCTCAGCAATCAATGCAAAGTAAGATCTCTTCAATAAAATTAGAGATACCAAGGGAACATTTCAGGCAAAGATGGGCTTGATAAAGGACAGAAATGGTAGAGACCTAACAGAAGCAGTAGATATTAAGAAGAGGTGGCAAGAATACAGAGAACTGTACAAAAAAGATCTTCATGACCCAGATAATCACAATGGTGTGATCATTCACCTAGAGCCAGACATCCTGGAATGTGAAGTCAAGTGGGCCTTAGGAAGCATCACTACGAACAAAGTTAGTGGAGGTGATGGAATTCCAGCTGAGCTATTTCAAAGCCTGAAAGATGATGCTGTGAAAGTACTGCACTCAGTATGACAGCAAATTTGGAAAACTCAGCAGTGACCACAGGACTGGAAAAGGTCAGTTTTCATTCCAATCCCAAAGAAAGGCAATGTCAAAGAATGCTCAAACGACCACACAATTGCACTCATCTCACACGCTAGTAAAGTAATGCTCAAAATTCTCCAAGCCAGACTTCAGCAATACGTCAACCATGAACTTCCAGATGTTCAAGCTGGTTTTAGAAAACGCAGAGGAACCAGAGATCAAATTGCCAACATCTGCTGGATCATCAAAAAAGCAAGAGAGTTCCAGAAAAATATCTACTACTGCTTTATTGACTATGCCAAAGCCTTTGACAGTGTGGATCACAATAAACAATGGAAAATCCTGAAGGAGATGGGAATACCAGACCACCTGACCTGCTTCTTGAGAAATCTGTATGCAGGTCAGGGAGCAACAGTTAGAACTGGACATGGAACAACAGACTAGTTCCAAATAGGAAAAGGAGTACGTCAAGGCTGTATATTGTCACCCTGCTTATTTAACTTATATGCAGAGTACATCATGAGAAATGCTGGGCTGGAGGAAGCACAAACTGGAATCAAGATTGCTGGGAGAAAGATCAATAACCTCAGATAAGCAAGTGCTGCTGCTGCTTCTAAGTCACTTCAGTCATGTCCAACTCTTAGCAACCCCATGGACTGCAGCCCACCAGGCTGCACCGTCCATGGGATTCTCCAGGCAAGAGTACTGGAGTGGGGTGCCATTGCCTTCTCTGGATATACAAGTGACACCACCCTTATGGCAGAAAGTGAAGAAGAACTAAAGAGCCTCTTGATGAAAGTGAAAGAGGAGAGTGAAAAAGTTGGCTTAAAGCTCAACATTCAGAAAACTAAGGTCATGGCATCAGGGCCCATCACTTAATGGCAAATAGATGGGGAAACAGTGGAAACAGTGCCTGACTTTAGTTTTGGGGGCTCCAAAATCACTGCAGATGGTGATTGCAGCCATGAAATTAAAACACACTTACTCCTTGGAAGGAAAATTATGACCAACCTAGACAGCATATTAAAAAGCAGAGACATTACTTTGTCAACAAAGGTCCATCTAGTCAAGGCTATGGTTTTTCCAGTGGTCATGTATTGATGTGAGAAAAAGCTGAGTGCCAAAGTATTGATGCTTTTGAACTGTGGTGTTGGAGAAGACTCTTGAGAGTCCCTTGGACTGCAAGGAGATCCAACCAGTCCATCCTAAAGGAGATCAGTCCTGGGTGTTCATTGGAAGGACTGATGTTGAAGCTGAAACTCCAATACTTTGGCCACCTGATGCAAAGAGTTGATTCACTGGAAAAGACCCTGATCCTGGAAAGATTGAGGGCAGGAGGAGAAGGGGACGACAGAGGATGAGATGGTTGGATGGCATCACCGACTCAATGGACATGAGTTTGGGTAAACTCCGGGAGTTTGTGATGGACGGGGAGGCCTGGCGTGCTGCAGTTCATGGGGTCACAAAGAGTCAGACATGACTGAGCGGCTGAACTGAGCTGAACTGATGAAGGATATGTCTCTTGTTTCGATTACTTATGGCTGCACAACACACCACTCCAAATCTTAGTGGCTTAAAACAGCAATTAATTTATTATCTCTAAAGATTCTGTGCATTGCTTGGAATCAGATGGGTGATTCTTCTGCTTATGTGATACTGGCTGCATCTGGCAATATCAGCCTGGCTGGAACATTCAAGATGGCTCACTCATCTATCTGGTCTGGGCTCAGCTGGATCTCACAAGAGTCTAAATCCCAGCTACTGTGCTTCTCCTATAACCTGGCAATTCGGGACTCCCCAGAGTACAAGGGGAAATGAATTTGCCTTTTACAGCTTAGGCCCAGCACTGTCATTTCTGTCCCATTCTACTGGTAAGATACCTCATCCTTCATCTATCATCTATGACAATGTCATTTGTGCCCCATGTTGGCCAGTGTCAGAACGTCAATTTTTTTTTTTATTTCTGGACCTTCAGATGAGATGAACTTATTTTTAATGTTTCAGATTCAAACTGCTAAGCAGATTTCTCAATCTACAAGACAACAGTAAAACATCCTGCTCCAAGAACTTCTGTGCCCAGAAATTAGTCCAGTCACAAGTAGAATTAGGATCATTTAGTGTGAAAAGCATAGATTGCTTATGCCCAATCATGGCTGGCATGGCTTGACACAGTCTTGGCATCATTTGATAGGCTAAATAGACTGATTGTAAGTGGGTCTCTTCTACCAAAAGACCTAGCTCTACCCAAATGTCTTGCTTCCCAGGCCTTGTGGGAAGCCTGGACTCACCCTAAGTCATGCAAGTGGTCATGCTGACTTTTGCCCCAGGGCTTGGAATAGGCAAGTGGCTGGAGGAGTGAGCAGAAGTACAGAGTTCTCTGAGGTCCATGCACAATGTGGAATCTAGCACAGTTCTCCCCAGTGTAACACTCCCAAGGGATAGCTCCTTCACTCTCAGTCCTGAAAACTCCTTGAAAAATCATAAGTTTAGGTTTATAATGGAGCTACCAAAAGGAGAAGGGGGTGACAAAGGATAAGATGGTTAGATAGCATCACCAACTCAATGGACATGAATCTGAGCAAACTCCAGGAGACAATGAAGGACAGGGGAGCCTGGCGTGCTGTAGTCCATGGGGTCACAAAGAGTCAGACATGACTTAGCGACTGAACAGTAACAATAAATGTAGCTACCACACTTCTAAGGCCACAGTGTGTTTCTGACAATAATAGGAAAACTCACCAAAATTTTAAAGTTCTACACTGGACCTCTGGCTGCTTCTATCAGTCCATCCATCTTCTACATCTCTGTCTTTACCGTGTGCCCCTCCCCCAAACTCACAGGCACTTCTGAGACTCACTCTAAGTCGTGCAAGTCACCATGTTGATCTTTGCCCCAAGCTATCCCATCTCTAGGATGGGATATCCCATTCACCTTATCGACCACCGCCTCTGCTAGCCTGACCTGTCCACACCTGGGCTTTCTCTACACTTCCTCATCCTGACCCCCAGCCCAAGACAGGAAGCCAGAGAAGGCAATTAAAGAAACATAAGGTTACCACAGACACCTTTTCCAGCTTCAACACCTAGAGCCATGCAAAGGAGATGACTCAGAGAAGTTAATCAGGCCTTTCAAGTGAACATCCCAGAACACCCCTCTGCTCTCTGACTGAGTGCAGTGGAGGTTGCCCTCTTCCAAAGCACACTGCATGGAAGACCTGAGGGATGGTGGAGTGGAGAGGCCCCCTCCAGAGCCTGTGCCTTTAATCCAGCAGAAACGCCCATGTGCTGTTTACCTCCGGGACCATCAATCTGAGCTGTCAACACCCCACACTGAGCTTATGGCGGTCATCCTGGAACGGACTCACCCTAATCCCCTTCTAATCTGATGTTTGTCTGGTTACTGACTCTTGGTTCTATCTCCCATTTACAGGCCTGTTGGCTTGACAGATGCGTGTACTCTGCTGGTTTCTCAACTCCCCGTCAAAGGCACTGGCCTGGCCTTACTCACCAGCTCTTACATCTTGTATTTTCAGTATGAAATCCCCCAAAGTGCCTGTGAAGGCCCCACCCAGCTCTGTCACTGGGGGCTTTAGGGCCTGGAGGCAGGGATTCAATAGGTCAGCCTTTTGTATCCTCAGTGCCTGGCCCATAGCAGAGATTCAGGGATGATTGTTGAACAACTGAGTGATGCATACAGACCCTGACCTCACAAGCAACAGCCCCATCAAACCCAGACAACTGGCCCACAATGAGCCATTTCTGAATGAATCTGCATAAAGTGCTGGCGAAAAGTGATACCCAGTGGAAGACTAGCCAGACTGAACTACTTAAGGAAACAAAGCATCTTTGAGAAATGAAATTAATTAACTGCTTCCAAAGGGAGCATAAAGTAGGAGATTGGGAAGGATGGGAAATTTTATATAAATTTCCAAAGGTCAAGGGACTTGAAAGTAAATGAAGGGAATTTCAAGTTCTAAATTTTAAAAATACCTTCCAACATCATGGTTTAGGGGTGTGCAATAGGCACTCAAAATTGGGATTTGGCTATGAACAAAGAAAAGCTCTGAAAGAGAAAAACAATAAATTAAATGCATAAATTGAGAGGATTGGGGCTTTTTAGAAGTTACTGCACAATATTCTCTGAGGGTGATTTTAGACTAGACCTTGACAGGGTGAGATTGTGAATATAAAAGTGAGCTTTTGTCAATCAGAATGCACTTCTGCAGAAATAGGTTTCCAGAGAATAACCGGAGGGAATTTCAAAGATCTAGTTTACATTCTCTGTGTCTTCAGGCCCATTTCCTTGGGATTTAAGAAACCATAAGGATTTTGAGATCTTGAAACAGCCATAAAAAAACACTGCTTAGAATGAGTCTCACGGCATTTGGTGCCCCCAGTCACAGACATTTTATTTTATTTCAGTCTGTTCTCCTACCAAATTTCATTGCCCAGCAGCCCCCATTCCACCAGTCTTTACAAGGTTTGCCACCTTACTAAAGAGGAGCAAATAATAGCTTTATTTTGTGCCCACCATGCATCTCAAGAATATAAAAGAGAGGAGTGGGAAACATGTCAATGGATGAGGAGGAAGCTCTGAACCAGCTTGCTCCCAACCCTGGAAGGAAAAAATCTCTAAGGTCACCTGAAATCGGTCTCCAACCAGGAAAGGGGTTTCTGCTGCAAGTATCTGGGCTAACAATTAATAACTTCTATTTATCAAGTACTCTGTGAAGAACTTTATATACCTGATCTTAATTCTGCCATTTTAATCATGAAGTTCAACCCCACTGTTTGATCCTAATGGTATTCTGATCCTGCTAGTCCCTAAAATTTGGCAAATAATGCACCAGAACAGCTGCTGCCTCTTTGGTTGTGGGGTATGTGTGTGTGTGTGTCTTGTCTATGATTCTCTTGCTTTGTGATTGTGCATGCATGTGTCTGCACACGTGTGCATACCCGAACATTTGTCCTATGTAGCTTTCTCTCCCCTCGTCTTTCTGTGCTTCTCTGTCTCCCTCTCTCGTTGTGTGACAACCTCTGTAAATCCCCCAATTCTTCTAAGTCTGCATCTTTGGATTTTCCTTTGTGTCTTTGTGTAAATGTGCTTGTGTATGCATTCCTCTGTGTTTCTCTGCTTCTTCTCGCTCTGCCTTCTGCTCTGTCTCCCTTTCTTGATCCCTTTTTCAACCTTCCCTCTTTTCTCTGTTTCTCTTTGAATCAAATCCAAATGAAAATAATCTTATTAAAAATAGAAAAATATCCAAAAGTATTTCCTGTGCTAGCTAGAATATTAATCAAGATTTGAAACTGAATTAATGGGAGTCCCTAAGGAAAAAAATACGTTTCCAACATAAAACAATCAATATTGGCACAATTCTACTAAAAGTCTGATATTCACAATGTCCTTGGACCAAAATGGTAAGGTCAAAATATCCTGAATCCCTAAACCGTGAGGTCACAGACACCTGCAGCCTGCTGGGTCCACTCCAGCAGCTCCTTGGTCTGTGAGTGGCTCCAGGTGTGGTGAAAGAAGACTTTCTTGGAAGACAAAAGGTCACTGCAGCATTCAGAGCATCAAGAGTCGACCCCACTGAGCCCCTTTCTGACCGGCCTCAGGAGACTACAAATCCCAACACATGTGGTTCCACTGAAAGCAAAGCTCAGTGCTCTTCATGGCACCACCTGGGCAAGGACAGCAACCCGACAGGCAGTTTGCTGCTTTCTCCATCCTTCTTGTGTCGAAAGCAAACACAAAATGAGAATCAGTCTTTAAGACACTTGGATCCCACTCAGCTCTTTCTAAAATCCCCTCCACCTTCCTCTTGCTCTGCTCCCTGCTTCTTCAAGTTCCCTTCTCCCAGCAACTCCCTTCCATACTTACTCTTGCTCTTGTACACACACACACACTCACTGGCCTGGGTTTCTTCCCACCTTTCTATCTTTCTTTTGATTAATAATGATGGTAAACATTTGTTAAAATCTAACAATGTGCCAAGCATTATTTAGAACACCTTCCATGATATACTTCATTTACCTCTCAAAATATCTTATGGGAAACCTAATGGGAAATCAACCCTAAATGTTCATTGGAAGGACTGATGCTGAAGCTGAAACTCCAATACTTTGGCCACCTGATGTAAAGAACCAACTCACTGGAAAATATCCTGATGCTGGGAAGGATTGAAGGCAAAAGAAGAAGGGGACAGCAGAGGATGAGATGGCTAGATAGCATCACCGACTCAATGGACAGGAATCTGGGCAAACTCCGGGAAATAGTGAAGGACAGGGGAGTCTGGCATATTGCAGTCCATGGGGTCACAAAGAGTTGGACACGACTTAACAACTGAATGTCAACAACAATAATATTATATCTAATGCTCCAGATGAGGAAATTGAGGTACTGGCAAATTACCAGTCTGACAAGTAAAAAAGCTGAGGTTTAAACTCCAGAGCCTATGGCAGAAACCACTACACCACACTGCCTGAACCTGAGTGCTGATCATGAACAGATACTAGTCAAGAAAAAGATCTGTCCTCTGTATTCTCTAATGAGTTCTCAGGACCCGATACGTAACAAGCTTCTCTTAAAGATCAAACAGTTTAAGTATGCTGAGCAGCACAGAAAATGTGGGGTCATTTTGAAGGGGGACTAATTTCTTTGAGGGCTAGAGAAAAAAAAAAAATCACAGTTCCCCTGACTTTTTATTTAGAGAATAATCAAGAAAAGGTTTCCCCTTTCTGTCCCACTGAATACAATTTATCTTTATCAAACCAGAAAAGAATGTAGCTCCAGCTGGAAGTTTCTCACAAAGCCTTGGGAGATGAAAGGTACAGTAATAGATACACAAAGCACTTGCTTTTTATCTGCGAAGAGCTGGTTTCATATGATCCTTTCATAAAAGTGAAAAATAAGACATTGTGTTTATGTGGAGCATACATTTGTCTGCGTCACAAAAAAAAAAAAAAAAAAGGCTGACCGTCTATTGGGACAGCCTAAATCCGCACTGTTTGCATTTGGTCTGGCCCAGGTATTCCATAATAGTAGAAAACCTGCCTTTTAAAGCACCTGAAGTATAGACCAAGTGGCCAATTTCGGCTCAAAGCAGCTGCATTTGTTATCTGTCCTAAACAGGAGCCCAATCCATACTTTTTACTCAGCTAAAGAAAGGGAACAATGGAAATTTAGTAAACAGGACAATTGATGGTACCTGGCTTTGTGTCAAGCAAAAGCCAGCCTCTGCATTGAAGAGTCCCGACCTTGAAAAGCTGGTTAAAATGGATGCTGCGTGGGGTGCTGGCTGGAGAGGCAGCCGGGAAGTAGGTCAGCGAAGTTAGAGGCTGGCTTCTGTCACTCCCAGTCAGAGCCTGCGCAAGTCAGAAGAAAAAAAAAATTGTTCTCAGACAGAATCAGACACTGTGTGTGGTTCCAGGCAGTATGTTGTATTGACAAAACTGTCACCCCCAAATGAAATCATGGAGGGGAAGATGTCAGCCCCTGCCACATCCAGGAGGCTATTTTCTGCTCATTTAACTAATTAGGAGTCATACTGTTTTGGGTAGTGGTGTTTTCTGCCACCACAGAAGCCAACTTTGTTGTCTGCTCTCTCCCGGACCTCACCCCACTGTCCCCTCTTATAGGCTGCCCACCTGGGAGCACGTAATGGTGCTGGATGGGCTGTTAGATAAGAGGGGCTAATGAGAAAGGCTGGCTCTCAGGGCAGCAAGCAGGAAGCTCCCTGCAATGGAAACCAAGCTGAAAGCCTTTCCCCTCACCCACCCACCCACCCCACTGCTTGAAGAGGCGCTATAATGCATTGCTCAAGGGCACACTGCCTGGTTTTTTAATCCTCTGGGCTCACTGATTCGCTGTGTGACCTTGGATGCATATCCTAACATTTCTGTTTCTCCATTTCCTCATCTGCAGGGTGGTATAATAACTGTACATACCTTACTGATGTGCCTACACCCATTAGAACCCCAGGAGGAGACAGTACCCTCAGATTGGGATAATACAAGAAAGGTTTAATGAAAAACCAGTTTACACAGGCATGTGAAAAAATGTAGCAAAACTGCAATAGAGGGTACGGTACCCCAGGCCAGCACCAGTGGGTGTCATCATCACGCCTAGGTCTGAAAGGGCACGATGACAAACGCGGGGACCTATACCCAGAGAAAGCGAGATCTCTGTGAAGAGGGTGCCTGATATGAGTTATGACCTTCAAGACAGGGATGCAACCAGATGTAGCAACCCCGCAGTGAGGGAGCCACATGAATAAATGTACTGACCGCACTCTCCTCCCTCCATTCCTTCCATTGCTGAAACCAAAAGAAATCAGAGGGCAGAGGAGCCCCTTAATATATTCCACATGGGGCACCTAGCAGGGTGGAGAAGAGTGGAAAGCGAACATGCAGGGACAAATGGAAGTTACTGAGACTAAGAACTCAATGAGGCAGCAGAGCACAGTGCCTGGAGCACACGTTCAACATATACCGTATTAACTGCTGACTTCCTGTTACTAGTGATTTGTTCTGGACACAACATGAATTGCACACAACGTGGACAAATGGTACATGTCATGGCTGCTCTGTAAATAAGGTTCAACGCCTGGTAAAGCCAACTGCTCCTTTCTCATCATCTCCCAGGGATTCTCTCAGGTTCCTACTGGTCATACCCATTTTGTCCCCAAGGCAGGGAAGTTGGCCTGAGCTCCTCCGGTGCTGCAGAGCCTTTGGTGACCCCATTCACTCTCAGCAGCCACCCAAACAGTTTCAAGCACCTTTTTTTGCCAAAAGATTACTTTTAATAACACTTTGCACATACATTCAGCATATAAAATAGTTAAGATTGGGCAGTTCTAGCTAGATAGGGTCAGACTACTGGACCGGCCTCTTAGGCTGTACACCGTAGAGCAGCCAGAGCCCCTCTGCCAGAAGCCAACGTCTCTGGAGGTCACTGTGTGAAGACCCCTGACCTGCAGCATCGCTCAGATACTCCTCATGATGTTCTCCATCTCTCTCCTGGGTCTCCCCTTCCTGTGTGCTGAACAAGTGGTCCTCAGTTAGTCAATTACTATCTACAGGAGATTTTGGAACTTCAGCAATAATGGACCCTTACCATTGTAGAGTGCTTAACTGATTATGAAGCCCTTTCATACACAATATACACATTATTCCATCCCCAGAACAAGCTTGTGCTTCTCCAAATATCCACCAAAGTGAGCAGCACAGCCAGGCCTGGAATTCCTTTGTTTTACTCCAAAACCAAGATTCCGACACCACCAACTACCCAGAGACCAGCAGATTTTGTGGGCTTGTCCTAAATGACTTTTTAAATAATTTTTTTTTTTATTAGTTGCCAACTTCTTTTCTTCAGTTCTGTTCAGTCGCCCAGTCGTGTCCAACTCTGCGACCCCATGGACTGCAGCACGCCAGGCCTCCCTGTTCATCACCAACTCCCAGAGTTTCCTCAAACTCATGTCCATTGAGTCAGTGATGCCATCCAACCATCTCATCCTCTGTCATCCCCTTCTCCTCCTGCCTTCAATCTTTCCCAGCATCAGGGTCTTTTCAAATGAGTCAGTCCTTCGAATCAGGTGGCCAAAGTATTGGAGTTTCAGCTTCAACACCAGTTCTGCCAATGAATATTCAGGACTGATTTCCTTTAGGATGAACTGGTTGGATCTCCTTCTTTTCTTAACACTATCTAAAAGCATTATCTCTATTTGCTTGTGCAGAGCCCGCCCCTTTTCCCCAAGAAAGCTAACTCAGCTCTCCAAGAGGAAAGCAGGTTTCAGCCTCTTTTGTGGCTACATCCCCATGCCAGCCCATCGTCTGATGCTCAAAAAGCACACATATTTATTGAATGAAAGAATGAATCTCTCAGTCCATCCTTTTAGGTTTTCTACCCTAACCAGGTTTCAAGGCTCCCAACACTAAAAATAACCAAGTTTTGACTCAGCAGCTGGCAAACGTCCAGGTTTACTCTTAGCATCTAGGGTTAAGGAGGAAAAGTGAGCCAGACTCAGACGGTCAAACTGCCTACAGTGCATCCCTGCTCACGGACGTGATAGACTCACGTGTAACCGATACTGACGAAGGTTGGCTCCACTGACTCTTCATTTTCCCAGGAGTCCCAGACCTTAACAGTCTATGGTTTCTAGAGTTTATGATTTTTCTCCCACGAGACTGTGAGCTCTTAAAGAACAAGGTCTCTGCCTTACTCATCTTTGTTTTCCTAGGAATTAAAATTGCATCTGGATCAGGCAAGATCCCAAATAATGCTCTGAGGATTGTTCGTGATTGATTAACAATGAACCCTGAGGACGGAAACACAGAATTTTACAACCAGGAGGGATTTCAGCAAGCACCTAAAATTGTTCCATCCAATACATTAGTCACTAGCTATGTGTGGCAATTTAAATTAGCCAAGATTAAATAAAATTACAATGCGTATTCCTCAGATACACTAGCATCATTTCCAGGGCTTCACAGTACATGTGTCTTACAGTTACTCTACTGGATGGTGTGGATACAGATATTTCCATTGTCACAAAAAGTCCTGTTGGGCGGCGCTGAAAAGGGTCTTGTTTTATAGCGAAAGAGAACTGAGTTTCAGAGGAAGAAAGTAATTTCCCCCAAGTCACTCAGTAAGTGAGAAACAGAAAGGACCAAGAACTCACGTCTCCTGGCTGCTGCTCTGTGTTTCAACCATTACACTGGATTCACACACACTGTACAAGAGCCATAAAGTGTCCTCTTTCAAGTCAGCATGGCTTTGCTAAGAAATTCTAGATGAACTGGCAGAGAATAAACGCTGGACCCAGCAAGCAAACAATGGGAAACCATAGCTTCCCACAGAAAGCTGGAGGCCAAGACATCTGAAGGATGCCCCAATGTGGGCTGCCTTTCGTTTTAAAGCTTTTCAAAATTGTTTTCATTTCAATGGTTGGAGGTTAATACCCAAGATGGACACTCTTTTTGAAGGGTTTCTTTTGATTTTAATTTCTTAAAGTCCTCATTTGAACTCTGCTTTTTGTTTATATTATACCCATCCCACAATTTTTCTTTCTTTCCATGTAACTTGATCCTTGAAAAATGTACAGAATCCATCCATGCCCACTGCTTTTAATTAAACATCAACTCGTACTTTCAACCAGCTCTTTAAGGATTTCACATTGCCTTTTCTAAATGGATCCTTTTCGGGGGCCTGATATTACATCAAATTAAGTTCTCAAAAATGTACTTCTTAATCTTTAAATAGCTAGGAACAAACTTTGGCAAACTCTCAAGAAAAGCTATCAAAGGGAAGAAGTCAGCTATATACCCATTTCTCTCCCAACTCAGAACAGGGCACACTCTATGTGGAAGAACCTGCACATACCAACTGATCTCAGGGCATTTACCACTCAGCTGAGGCCCACAAACCCTGGGGTGGGAGCAGATTCTACAAGAAATCTATACATCTTGTCACAGAAAGAATGCACTTGCACCTTTGTTTTTTTAAAGCAATACTGTGAGAGGCAGGAGGCAAAGCAACAAACATTTGCTATGAAAAGCCTGGGCTTCTGGTGGAAACATTTGCCATGGGCAGACACAGCCACCTGTGATGGCAACTCGGGCCCCAGGGACAAGATGCTCAACCGTGGGCCTGGATACTGCAGGGGGAGTGGGGGAAGGAGACTAGAAAGAGGAGTAGGGGGACTCAAAATTCTCAAGGTCTCAAGCTTCCAAAGATCCCTAAGTTAGGATGTAGAAAACATCAGAATTCGCAGAGGAGACCCCTCCTGATGGGCACAGGGGGTAGGGAGAGAGAGTATTTAGGAAAATTCCACTGGCGAATCATACTTTTTTCTGGTATGTCTCCTAGGGTTTCTGAAGATTTCATTATCCTCATAAGTGAAATTCTTAAAATTACGGAAAGAAGGTGCTTATTGAAACCTATAGCTCTCCATTTCTTGGCAGGCTTTGATTTGAAACATTCAAAACACATCCAACAGCCTCTTCTTCCCTGAAGACAGAGGCTTTAATGTCTTTAAAAAAAAAGAAAAGAAAAAACAGGTTCCCTTACACCCGTCAGCTCCCTCCACTTAAAGAAACATGTTGCCTAAAAATTAAGGTAATGGAGCCAAAAAAAAAAAAAAATAGTAGCAACCTTTAAAATCTGAGTCCTGCTCTTTGTTCCTAATGAACAAAGAAACACAATTCCCATAACCGGGAGCCATGTGTGCACACCATTTCAGAACAAGGACTGCAGCTGTAATCTAGGCCAACCTCTTTATACTACAAATGAGGAAACTGAGGCCCAGAGAGGTTAAAGAATTTTAACAGCCAGCAGGTGGGCTGAGCCAACACTCGGGCCAGATGTTCAGAGTCCCCATCTTTTATGCACAAAAGGAAAAAAAATCATTCTATTATTTAGAGTAGGCAGAGGACTGTTTAAAGGTGGGCAAGTAACACCAGCACCCGCCTCTGAGCATATAACACCCCTGACCCCACATCGCCACCCAGTTCAGCAGTAGATATGTACAGTCAGGGTCAGCTCCAGACAAAAATACAAACTAATTGGAGAAGCGGCACACAAAAGTATGTTGGAGAGAGCACCAACCCTTTATATTATGTGACTGATGGAAATCAAAGCCCCTGCCACCTCGCAGAGCATGAAAATACAGCCCTGAGCATGAAAGCTCTGAAACCGTATGTTGCTGTAAAAACAGAAGCGATCATGATCCACATGGATTTCGCACGAGGATTAGGAGCTAGCAGCCTCTCCCAAGAAGATCCCTTTGTGTCTTTGCAACCGTGGCATCTAGAGGCAGTGTCCTTGCCCCTTCTAACCATCTTCAGCCATTAGGGACAACTAGGCTGGGGGTCAGAATGGGACTGACCGTAAGGAACTCAACCACCTTCCTCCTGCCTCACCCCTTCCAGGAGTCAGAAAGTATTAAAAGCCACTCTGCTGCTCATAACAAAGCTTTTCTCATTGGGTTTGTCTTTTTGACTTGCCTCGGCTTCCCTGTTGACTCAGATGGTAAGGAAACTGCCTTCAATTCAGGAGACACAGGTTGGATCTCTGGGCCAGGAAGATCCCCTGGAGAAGGGAATGGCAACCCACTCCAGTATTCTTGCCTGGAGAATTCTATGGACAGAGGAGCCTGGTGGGCTACAGTGCATGGGGTCATAAAGAGTTGGATACAACTGAGTGACTAACACAGAGAAGGCAATGGCACCCCACTCCAGTACTCTTGCCTGGAAAATCCCATGGACGGAGGAACCTGGTAGGCTGCAGTCCATCGGGTCGCTCAAGTCGGACACAACTGAGCGACTTCACTTTCACTTTTCACTTTCACACATTGGAGAAGGAAATGGCAACCCACTCCTGTGTTCTTGCCTTGAGAATCCCAGGGACGGGGGAGCCTGGTGGGCTGTCATCTATGGGGTCGCACAGGGTCGGACACGACTGAAGTGACTTAGCAGTAGCAGCAGCAGTGACTGACACAGTGGAAGAGAGTGTTTGTGTTTTACTGTTTCTGCGTGCCCCAGTTTGGATGCCTCACTCACCCACACTGAGGCTCATCTTCAGAGGACTGCCCTCGGGCCACTGGAGCACCCCTGCATGCAGATGGCCAGGAGAGTTTAGGAACCTCCCTCTCCCAGAGGCCCTTAACCAACAGAGGGTGAGAAAGTGTACAAGACCAGGTCCCTTGGACAACTCCCAGAGAAACTGATGCTCCAGAACATCCCTACCAATCAGAGTGAAGCCAATTCTGGGGGCCTTCTGCCTGAGACTGCAATTTTACTTGCTTTTATCCCTTTCTATAACCTGGGAGCACTTCCTTAATAAGTCTCTTATAGGCAAATCCTTCTTTCAGCATATGCCTCGAAGACCCTAGAACTTTGCATCTCTCTTATCTGCAGCTGGCGTGGTAGGAGGGGCCTAGGGTGGCCTTTTGTTTGGGAGGAGGTGCTGCCCTGGCTAGGACTTAAAAGGGCAGCTCCTCTCCAGAAACTTGAGCTCACTCTTTGTCTCTTGTATTTTTCCATCCAGGCTCATTAGAAAAGTGCTATAATTGATTATTAATGTCTGCCACGGGGTAGGAATGATCAGGAGAAGGATGCATTGGCCCATACATAAATGATTTGCCACCCCTGTCCCAGAGGAGGGGGCCCAAGGAGGGTGGGGTCTGTTTTTGTTCTAAGCCTTTAGCTGGCCGCTAGCTCAGGCCAAAGAAGTCTGGATGGGTCTACACAGACCAGCTCACTGGGACTACCCAGGGTTTATTACACAGTTTGGAAGACAGTACACGTGACCTGGGGTGTTTTCTCTGCGGATGCCTGTTAGAAATTCTGGCAGCAGTAGGTAGCTAATGGAGGGCATGGTGTGGAGAGTTCCCATCTCACCCTGACTACTGAGTGTGGGATTAGGATGCTGGGGCGTGGGGGAAGGCAGGCCACAGAAGAGCTATCTTGCTGCAGGCAAACTCTGACACCATGAACTCAATTTGAAGCTGGACAAACCTGAAAGCGTACATATACTCTACAAACACAGAGGCTGGTGGCAGGCCTGGGGCATGTTTGAACATAAAGGCTTTAGGCAGGTGGTAAAGCTGGCATCAGGAAATGCTGAAGAGGACAGTCCACGAAGCAAACTGAGATCAAGAGTCTAGAATAGAGGCCAAGTCCTGGAAGTCAGAGACCTGGGACATTCTCTGAAATGTCCCCGAAGGCTTTCCCTCCTGAGTCCTTTTTGCCTCTGAGGTTTCACCGAGGTATAATAGACACACAGTACAGTGCACAGATCTTAAGGGAGTGAATTAATTTTCACACAGGTAACATTCCCAACACCCAGCAGTCTTCTCCACGCCCTTTCCTAATCTACTTCCCTTCCCCAAAAGTAACTGTAATTCTGACCTCTAGCACCATCAGCTAGCTTTGTTGTTTTTGAACTTTGTGTAAATGGAATCCCACAGCATGGACTCTTGTGTCTGTTTTCTTCGGCTGCACATTGCACGGGTGAGACTCATCCATGTTATTGCATATAAGTAGTCTAGTCTTTCTGGCTGCTCTTCCGCTCTAAGAGCACATCCAATTTACTTATCCATCTGAGTAGTTTGCAGTATTTTGCTGTTAAGAATGAAGCTGCTAGGAGCATTTCTGTATGTGTGCTTTGGTGGATGTATGCACTCATTTCTCTTGGTGAAAGGTCTGGGAATGCAATGGTTTGGTCACAGGAGAAACATGTTTACCTCTAGAAGGTCTGTCAAGTGATGCTTTAATGTGATTGTACCAGTTTACTCTCCTAGAAGTTCTACATGAGAGTTCTTCTTGACCCATACCCTTGTTAACTCTTAGGATCATCAGTTTTGTCAATTTAGCCATCCTAATGGGTGGGTAGTGGTATCTCACTGTGGTTTTAACATGCATTTCTCACCTAGGACTAATTCCCATCTAGGACTGATCTAGGTACCCAAAAGATGGTCATTCCTCCATGGCATCTAGAAGGTGCCACTTTGCCTCACTTGGCCTAGAAGAAGCCTCTATGCTAGACTCTTGATACCAGAGTGCTTTGTGGATTATCCTCTTCAGCATTCCCTGACTCAGAGAGTTATTACGATCACACGGGCCACCCTCTGGGCATTTACATACAGATGGCCCTAGATATAAGAGACAGATGAGGACTGCAATTAACAGATCTTTACAGTAGAACCTTAGGGAACTGATGACCAAAAACCCACATCACTGACTCAGCAGATACTTTCTTCCCCAGAGCCTCTCATGATGAGATGGAACTTCCAGATGTTTCTCTAGATCAAATTAACCAAGTGTTCATCTCACCCAGCAGAGCTGAGGAAGCCAAAATACCAACTGAGCTTGGAGAAGAGAGGCTGTGAAGATGGAATGAAACAGAAAACCATGCCCAGAGCATACAGCATGCAGATCTATGTAAATCAAATATAAAAACCGGAATGCAAACTTTCAAGTGATAATGCTCTCCAGCTGTCATATATGACTGTCTCCATCCTGAAGACCACTGGGGCTCTGGGAAACCAGCAGGCAGTCTAGTTCAGCAAGTAGGGGACGGTTTTCCTCCTTCCTTTAATCTGGGAGCATGAGTTCACGAGTCCTTAGGGATCCAAAAAATATGGAAGTCTGTGGTTTTTTAGCTGGTTGTCCATTTTTATTCACATAAATGAGGCACAGCTTCTTCTGGTCGATGTTTAACTTCAGAATCAGATGGCAAGAAGGAATATCAGTTCGTGGCATTTACTGCAAACATCGACGAAAATGGGAAGGGCAGAGTGGCTGTCCTGAGACTCTGTCTGGGTGGTCAGGTGTTAGAAAGTGTTAGTCATTTAGTCCTGTCTGACTCTTTGTGACTGCCAGGCTCCTCTGTCCATGAAATTCTCCAGTCAAGCATACTGGAGTGGGTTGCCATTTCCTTCTCCAGGGGATCTTCCCAACCCAGGGATCGAACCCAGGTCTCCCACACTGCCAGCAGATTCTTCACTGCCTGAGTCACCAACCTAAGCCCTGGGGTAGTAAAGTGTGTGTTTGACTCAGAATCAGTAGCCTCACTTGAAACCTCAACAGCTACTTATCTTATGACCTTGGGCAAGTCACTTCCTCTCCATGAGCCTCAATTTTCCCATCTGTAAAGTGAGCAGACTGGACTAAGATCACCTCTAAGGTCTGTAGAGTTCTCTGAGCCCGTGTTTCTATGGAAGCCTCCATCGATCTAAACGTCAGTCAGAGTGAGTCACTCTTCCAAGACACAAACGAATCCATCCCCATGTAGAGCAATTAGAGCTAGGCCATTGCTGCCGCATGTCCAAGATGATAGAAAGCCCGACCCAGATTCTGCGCTGTATAATTGAGCATTAAGACACAACAAGGGCTCCGCTGCGGCGTAATAATGCACGCCTGGCTGATTTATTAAGCATCCGACTCAGAAGTGCATTGTTCCGTAATGCCTCGGAGTTTAGGCAGCGCTCCATGAAAAATACTTGTGGTGCAAGCCGTTGTGTTCAGATCCTGTTACATCCCACAGCTTCCAACCTCCCGTCCCCTCCTGTGCAGAAGCTTGGCTGCCCCGGTCTCCATCACACCTCGTTGCACAGCCAGTTCTGCACAGTCTGGGGCGCCCCCTATTGGCTCCAGGATTATGTCAGACAAGCCAGCTCAGCTACAGGCTCTAAGCGGAGCAAAGGGAGAATGTCACTGCAGCTGTAACTTGGGAAACCTTAGCGATGATGCCTGGCAGCAAACAGTGGGAGAGCAGCAGAGAGGCAACCCCCACAACTTGTCCCCTGGCCCAGCCTCATTTCCTCCATGGTGCTTATCTCCACCTGCCACATTTATACTTATTTTCACTACTTTTATTGTCTGTCTTTCCCAGCTAGACCTCAAGTCCAGTGATAGTAAGGCCTTTGTTTTGTTCTTGATGGAATTCTGGCAACTGCCTGGCATTAAGGAGGCACTCGGTAATAATTGCTGAAGAAATCATTAAATCATTCAGTAAATAAATAAATATGCTAGCTGATGGCAAGGGCTATCGAGGAAAATAAAGCAGCAAAAGGGTTTAGAATATGAGAAGGGTAGCTATTTCAGATTGAGTGGTCAGGGAGGGCTCCCTGGTCATTATGTTTAAGCAGAAACCTGGAAGAAGTAAAAAAATAAAATAAAAGTGTATGTATCAGGGAAGAATGTTCTGGATAGAACAGGCACTGCAAGGGCTCAGGCAAAGGCTTGGAGTGTTTGCAGAGCTCACTGGAGCTGAAGTAGAGGGCAAGAGCAGAAAGCAATTAGGACCAAGGGGTACCAGAAGCCAAATCAGCAGGATCAGAGCTCAGCAGACTGGAGTCCATGGTCCATATCCAACCTATTGCCTGTTTTTGTAAATAAAGTCTAGCTGGGATGCCCACGCCCACTTATTTGCATATTGTCCATGTTGCTCTCCTGCTACATCAGAGTTTCGTTGCCACAGAGAAGGTGACCCACAGAAGCCAAAAATATTTACTATCTGACCCTTTACAGAAAAAGCGTGCTGGCACCTGCCCTCAATCACAGAGGCCACTCTGATGGAGAACTTGGCTTTTCTCGCGGGAACACGAGAAGCCATTAGGGGACTTGGAGCAGAGGAGTGACATGACCAGACTCACAATTTAGAAGGATCAGGGCAGCTGCTGAGTAAAGAATAAATTGTAGGAGTAGAAGCAGGGAAATCAATTAGGAGGTGAGAAATGAAGATGGTTTAGACTGGAAATGTAATCAGATTAGAAGACGTGCAGAGCCGTGTGGTGCTCACGACACAGGGTGAGCTGGCTGTTTCAGCCTGACAAATTTCGACCCTGAGCATTTGGGTTTATGTGGGAGAAATGGGGAGTAGTGAGGGGGAAAATGGGCAGTTTTTCCCAGGGCAGGAGCAAAACCACAGCTCCCAAAGGTTGCCATGAGCTAATACCCTTTCCAAGTGATCTTTTGTTGTGTGTTCTGAGCTTGGGCTGGGGTCCTGGCAAGACTCTGAATCACTTCCTGGTGCTGGAAGCCATGTGTGCTGTTGTTATTGTTTTATTGTGTTTGCCTGGCTTACCTCGCTAAGACGAATGCAAACTCCAAACGGTTTGAGGTTGGGGGCATAGGTCAGAGGGGCTTAGCCAGAGGAAAGACAGCCCTTAGAGTGATGGCTGTTGACCAGAGACTCATAAAGTCAAAGGCTAGAAAAGGAGGTGGCTCCAAGAGGAGATGCTCAAAAGAAGGTGTGAGGGTCTTCCATTTGGCCCACCAACCACCACCAAGAGGATGAGCTTTTTCTTCCCGCCATCTGTCTCCCTCCAAACACCACACACACAGGTGCCCCTCTTTAAATGAGATCTGTTTTCTCCATCACCTCTTTCTCAATGTTATTTTAATTAGTCTCTACCACACATGGGTGTGGGAGAAAGGCTCGGTAAGATCATGGGGAAGCCCATAAGGTCTTTCTCAGCAAGAAAGAAAATAAAAAAGAGTGTGGGAATCTAGGGTCCTTGGGCTTGAACCTCCTAACTGTAACTTACTCACTGTGAACTAGAGCAAGTTACTTAACTTCTCTGTGCCTCGAATCTCTCACCTGGCAAATAAAGGGGATTAGAAAGCAGTCAATTATGCAACTGATGAGAAAGCAATTGTTATGAGGATTGCAAATCAACATATAAGAAGTCCCTGACCCTTATCAGCAGCCGTGACCAAGACTAGAATTATGTGATGGAAAGAGGAAGTTTTGTTTACCAGCTGTGTAATCCTGAGAAAGACAAATAACCTTTCTGAGCTTCACGTTTTCCTTGCCTATAAAATGAAGTGAATACAACCCCTATCACAGAAGGAGGGATTAAGTTCACTCAAAAAAACAGCAGATGTAAAGCATTTAGTAAAGAATTGGCATAGAGGTCACACTGCAGTGATACCTTTATTATTTGCAAAAATAAAGTTCTGAAGTCAAGACCTTCAACAAGAGGGTAGGAGGAAGACTGACAAAGCAACCAAAAGATTTCAGGCCCACAGCAGGCTAAAGCCAAAGATGACCAAAGGCCAAAGGGCCAGCACTGACAGAGAAGTAAGGCTGCCCACCCAGAGCAGAGGGGCCATGCCTGTTGATTCCAGCTCAACCTCAGTTTGGATTGGTTCCAATGGGCTCAGGTCCTGGACTGGACCTTCCTTCCCTTACAAAATCAAGTGTTATAAGAGTGGTGAGAAGCCAGAGAAGTTGTTATAGATGATCAGGATTCCCTTGGAGAGAGAAAGAAGACTCCCATTCCTGTCTGCCCCTCTACCTCAGGCCTCTTCCCAAGACCACTGACGAGGGAGCACAGACAAGCTTGGGGAGCTGCAAGGACCAACACAAAGTGAGTGTTTGTGAATGGAAATCCATCATGGAATCTGAAGACTAGATGGGATCTGTGGGGTCAGTAGGGATTCTAGCAGAACTGTGGACAGGCCACTTACTCACTTACCCTGAGCCTGTTTCTTCATCTGTAAAAGGGAATATATTGTTGTGAGCTTTAGCTAAGGCTTGAGAATAGGAAATTAAGTAATCAAGACTCTCTCTATCCAGTGTACCACAAGTCCCATCTCAGAGCCAGAAAAATGGAAATGAAATGGGAAGGTATGTGGTTAGATAGCCTCCCAAGCTCCCAGTTGGCCCCAGAGTCAGTGCAGCAACCCACACTCCTGACTCCCAACTGTAGGCCTCAGACCTTGCTGCCCACATGCTCCAGGTGCTTATTAGAGTGACAGGCTATGTGCATCTCAAAGCAGGTCACTGTGTGATCCTGGGGAATTGGAGTTGTCTGGACCTCTCTGGGGACCCTGGACTGACCCAGCATCTCCTGAAGAAGTGGTTTCATTGGACCTGATGTGCACTCTAAGGAGATGTGGGAGGAGCTTGCACATGGTGCTTAGAGATACAGGATAAAGGGTGACACAGGAGAGATGAGCAAGCTCGGCTGCCTGACTCTGGTCCTCATCCCCAGCTCCCTGCCAATATCTGAACCCTAGATGGGCTCTGGAGCTACCAGAGTCTATTGAGCTCTTCTCTCCTTACAGGATGTATCTAAGGCACTCACCACAAAGTTTATAGAGCAGATAATGGGGGCTCCATAAATGTCAACTTGTTAAACGAGTGAATAAATGAAGAAATAAATACTGAAGTTCCAAAAAATAAATAAAGACTAACGTTCCAGATCTTTATGGCTGATTCCTATACACCTTGACTAATGCCCTTCTCATGAAAATGACACTTTGTTATCTAATTGCTAGTCTAAAGGCCAAGGGACTCTGGGTTCAACCCAACCTGTGCCCTTCTCCACAAAATGACAGGATCAATGGCTTCTCAGCTTATTCCCCAGGATAACTGAGAGAATCAAGTCAGAATGGACATGAACATGCTTTACATGGCGTAGGATATACAATAGTAAGCGAATATCACAATGATCTCAAAATATCCCATTTATCTCAAAATACCTCAATTTATCTCAAATTATCTCAAAATATCTCAATGATCTCAAATATCACAAAAATTTTCAGAAGCTTCCTCGGGCGCATTTGAGGTCAAATGGGAGGACACCACATGCTGGAGAGGAGGAAATAATGCTTTGATTCTCATGCCAGCAAGGTCTTCAACAGTGCACAGCCTATTCTATGCATTCCTTGAGAGTCCATATATATCTCCACACTGACAACAGGAGTGTAGTAGTAACAAGACGTTGTGGTAACAACAGCAGCAGCAGAAAGAGCCACTATCGTTTAACCAGTACTTACTATGTGCATGGCTCCAGGCCAGATGCCTCTCACCATCATCTAAGTCTCCAAACATCTGTTTAAGCTGGAAGTGGTGACTAGAATGTGTGTGTGGGTGCTAAGTCGCTTCAGTTGTCTCTGACTCTTTGTGACCCTATGGGCCATATCCCACCAGGCTTTCTGTCCATGGGATTCTCCAAGCAAGAATATTGGAGTGGGTTGCCATGCCCTCCTCCAGGGGATCTTCCTGACTCAGGGATCGAACCCAAGTCTCTTATGTCTCCTGCATTGGCTGGTGGGTTCTTTACCATGAGTGTCACCTGGGAGGCCCTGGTAATTAGAATGTTGTTCAGTAAATATTCATTTCCCACCTCCCTTTATTCAGTTCAGTCACTCAGTCATGTCTGACTCTTTGCAACCCCATGGACTGCAGCATACCAGGCCTCCCTGTCCATCACCAACTCCCGGAATTTACTCAAACTCATGTCCATTGAGTCGGTGATGCCATCCAACCATCTTATCCTCTGCCGTCCCCTTCTCCTCCTGCCCTCAATCTTTCCCAGCATCAGGGTCTTTTCAAATGAGTCAGTTTCTTGCATCAGGTGGCCAAAGTATTGGAGTTTCAGCTTCAGCATCAGTCCTTCCAATGAATATTCAGGACTGATTTCCTTCAGGATAGACTGGTTGGATTTCCTTGCAGTCCAAGGGACTCTCAAGAGTCTCCTCCAACACCACAGTTCAAAAGCATCAATTCTTCTGTGTTCAGTCTTCTTTATAGTCCAACTCTCACATCCATACATGACTACTGGAAAAAGCATAGCTTTGACTACACAGACTTTTGTTGGCAAAGTAATGACTCTGCTTTTTAATACGTTGTCTAGGTTAGTCATAACTTTCCTTTCAAGGAGCAAGTGTCTTAATTTCATAGCTACAGTCACCATCTGCAGTGATTTTGAAGCCCAAAAAAATAATGTCTGTTGCTGTTTCCACTGATTCCCCATCTATTTGCCATGAAGTGATGGGACCAGATGCCAAGATCTTAGTTTTCTGAATGCTGAGTTTTAAGCCAACTGTTTTCATTCTCCTCTTTCACTTTCATCAAGAAGTTCTTTAGTTCTTCTTTACTTTCTGCCATAAGGGTGGTGTCATCTGCATATCTGTTATTGATGTTTCTCCCAGCAATCTTGATTCCAGCTTGTGCTTCATCCAGTCCAGCATTTCTCGTGATGTACTCTGCATATAAGTTAAATAAGTAGGAAGACAGTATACAACCTTGATGTACTCCTTTCCCGATTTGGAACCAGTGTGATGCATTTCCTATTCCAGAGATGTGGGGCTTGGCCATGTAACTGACTTTGGCCAGTGGAACGACAGGAGAACTGAAAGTGCCTGAGCCATAAGCCTAAGAAGGATCACAGGTTCCTGCCCGTCACTGCGGGAGCCTTGAGACTCCACCATGGGAAGAACATGCTTCTAGTAGCCCCCATCCCCTGCCTGGGCCCCAGAATAACCCACATGGAGTAATCTGGGTCTGAGGCTCACTCTTCAGCCATCTGAAGAAGCACTGCCCCAGCTAACGAGCCATATGTGAGGAAGAAATAAGTGCTTATTGTCAACTGCCACTGAGACTGTGTTTATTACGCATCAGTAGTAGATACCATGAGTTATTAATTGTATAGATGGGGAAAGCAAGGCTCAGAGAGGCTAAGTAACTTATCTGAGGGTCAACCAGCAAATAAATGGCAGAAATAGGGCAGAACTCAGATCTTCCAGACCAGGTTCTCAATTGTTATACTGCCCCACTTTCTGTTCGCTAAGGAGGTGCATTTTGTGTCAAGCTGTGTGAAGACAATAGCCAACAACTGGAAGTAAACAAGTCCCTAAGTCTAGCCAGAGATGCTAGGAACAAATTCAAAGAGGGGTCCCCTGCTCTCCTCAAGAGGAAGCTGATCCCTCTGCACCCCAGAGGTCCCGTCCATACCCCTCTCTCACTATCTGGTCCCAAGGCCATGAAGGGATTCCACAGAGGACTCCCCCAAAGCCAAGAGCAAACATAGAGCTCCCCAGCTTGCAGTAGCACAAGCAGCCCATTCACTGACACTCTGACCCCCTCATCTAGGCAGGACTATTTCAAGAGACCACAGTAGACTTCCAATCTTCAGAGTGCAGTGGGAAATAATAACTCGAACATTCTGAAACACTTTTTTTTAAAACTACATCAGGAAAAGATATCACCCCATCCAGCCACTTTTCTAGGTTTTGTGAGTGTGTCTGTCTTCACTTGGAATGACTTTTTGTGCACAAAATGACATTTTCAATTCACAAAAATGTATCCTTTCTCCTCCCCAACTTATTTAGAAGTACACAGTTCTCTCCTAACAGGCACTAGGATATCATTATCTCAGTCAGAGCTTCCTTTTTCTCTCAAGAAATGGAAAATTAGAGAGGAAATGAACAAAGCAGAAGTTCATTAAATGCAATTCCCCAAAAGGGCACGGAAGCCCAGGGAATCCTTCTGACAAGTTATCCAGAACACCAATAAAGAGCTAAGCCATGGGAGAATATGAGAAGAGGCCCAGTCTGACACACACACAGGAATGACAGGGCTCTCTGCCACACTAGTCTTCCCTCCCTGCCCTGGTTCATATTTCCTTCCAGCTTCAAATAACTCTTTAGCCCAAAATGCAGCAGCACACTATATCACCCAGGGATCAAGTTGGCTGCACATAAGAAGCCCACTTAACAGTGATGTGGATAAGTGGAAATTATTTTTCCTCATGAAAGAGGTCCAGAGATAGAAGGTTCCTGGCATTGGTTTGGTCACTAAGCGCATCAGAGAAAAGTTTTTGCAATTCTCTTGTTCTTTACATTATTGTCACAAGATGGATACTCCAGTTCCAGACATTTCATAGGCATTCCAGACAAGAGGGAGGGGATATGGGTCTAGAAGAAAAGAAGAACAATGCCTATATTAAGAAAGCAAAGATTTTCCCAGAAAGTCCCAGCAGATTGCCACTTACATGCCATTGGCCAGAACTGTGCCACATGGCCACCCAGCTGCAGGGAAGCTGGGAAAGGTGGTTTTGTAGGTGAGCACACTGGTAGCCCCAATAAATTGGCACTTGAGGAAGGAGGAGTGAAATGTTATTCCAAGGGGTTGGGGCAGTCACTGACAAATTCACCAAAAATTGTCAAGGTTGGCATCATGTTTAGTGTGCCATCCAGATACAGTCTAAGGAACAGCTTCTAATTCATCCAATCCCCAAAGTTATTCATGACCTCTTTTTCTTCTTCAGTCTGAGCCATTATTTCCCAAATACTAAAGAGGTACGGGTGGAGAGAAGACAATAAATGCAAAGCAGCACTTTTGATTTGAACATCCAGACTGCTGCTGCTGATGCAGAGATCAGAAGGAAAGGCAACCTTGGGATTTTCCTTTTGAGATGACATTTGTTTTTAATAGCAAACGACTTTCATGTCCAGAGTAAGTCACTCACAGAATTAACCAAAGGAAAGCAACAAAAATAAAAGTCTGAGGATATGACCCTAGCATCTGTTATAAAAAGGTAATGAGACAAATTGGGGTCCCCATAGTGACATATTTGGGGGGCTTATCTGGAGGAAGTTTTCAGAAGCCACGCAAATTGTCTTGGTGGATCTGCCCCACAGCCCTCATTAATTCTTTGATGCGACAGGATAAGGATTTCAAAATGCAAATAACTGTAAATGGATAATGACTGCGACCAAGAAAAAGAAGTGTTGCTCTGGCTGCTGAAAGGGCAGACAGTAGAAATTCACTGAATGTCAACATAACTCCTGTGTAGAAAAGCCAGCGCCAGGATCTCAGTATAATAAGGAGGAAGAAGAGAGGGAATTCCAACTCTGGGTGTATCTCTCTGTGGTCCAAGAAGATGGTTTCACTGACAGGAGATAGAAATGTTCATCACGCCCCAAATAAAGTGAACTTAAAAAGAATACTTTGGTGAACACTAACTACCCATGCAGACTGAACTTCTACATATTTTATGAACTCTGGGAAAGATCCTGTCTGAGAGACTTGTTCTGCTGCACCACAGTCTGTTGTCTAAGTCAACTTTTGTTGACTAAAAAACCACCCCAACATGTTTTGGTAGCACAACAATGATTTATTAGTGCTCACATCTATGGGTCTACTGGTCCTGCTGACCTGGACCCAGGCTCAGCTGATCTTGACTGAGCTCACTGTGCATTTAGCGCCAGATAGACTAGGGTTAGTCTGTCACATGTCTGGTCATTGGTTGAACTGTTGGCTGAGGGGTGAGGTGACTGGGACATGTGATTCTCATCATCCAATAGGCTAGCCTAGGCTTGTTCTTGTGCCAGTCAAAAGTTCCAAGAACAGCAACACAGGGAAAGCTCCAGTGTGTTAGCACTTTTCAAGTCACAACTAGCAATGACTTAGTTCAATGGCCAAAGCAAACCACAGCCAAAACCAGAGTCACTGTGGGAATGACTACCCAAGGGTGTAGACACAAACAGGCATAAAGGAATTCAGGCGCAATAACCTATCATAGGCTTCATATGTCTTTAACATCTATCCAGCACTTGCTAATCTCCTTGTTAGCAAACAAAAACTATAACTCAGGCTCAAAGAATCAGTATTTAAATGTAGTAACATTTTTTATGTTCCTCATATTTATTTTACAGCTTTCTTATATTCATGTCAAATGGCTTTTCATTTCTAGTAGAAATGGAGGGTCTCCTTTTAAAATAATATTATGGATCTTCCCTGGCAATCCAGTGGTTAAGACTTTGCCTTTCAATGAAGGTGGTACAGTTTCGATCCCCAGTCAGGGATCTAAGAGCCCACATGCCTCGTGGCCAAAAACCAAAACATAAAACAGAAGCCATATTGCAACAAATTCAACAAAGTCTTTAAAAGTGTTTCACACTTTTGATCAAAAAATTCAAAAAAATAAAATAAATTTATTATTTTTTCAAGTGATTTATTTTTAAGAAAGTAAGTAAATAATAACACAGTTGGCTCTTATATTGCAAAATCATGATGAGTAAAAACCAAAATTTGAGAAACACTTAACCAAGTGATATCCAAGATCCCTGCACCTGCTCTATTATCATGAAAGTGGAAGATAAAGGACAAGGCAGAATTCTGAGACCAACTTGTCACCAGTGATTAAAATAGTCTCATCGGTATTAAAGGACCTGGCTTTTCACAGAGCTTTCCGCAATGAATTAAATAATAAAGATCGGCTGCTTGGAACCAATTCTAATCAGGTGTGCAGTTGGCCCTGAAGCACATACTCACCACACAGAGTCATGTTGGTATCGACATGCCAGATGGTTCAGCCATGGAGCTAAATGTAAGAGGATGGGGGAAGAAAGCACAAAGGTTGATCACTACTGGACCTCAGACTCTGAACACACCCCATAAAAGAAGTTGCAGGAAAGTCTGAGTCATAATACTGGCAATAATCTGGGAATAATATATAAATATCCCAAGGTGATAATTTGAAGAGGATGACATTCATTTGGATCATTTCGAGAGTTCACTTAAAACAAATCCAGCTCATCGCTGTGTCCATTCACAAATATATGCAACAAATCTGATCTACAGATCCACCCAAACGTACACCCACACATATATTCTACCTCAAAAGTAGTGGTTTTTTACTTCCCAAAAATTCTGGTAGAAATCCATCTAAGTGCTGAGGCACTGGACCCCAACTCAGGGGAAAAAAGCAAAACCTGGGGGCTGAATTTTCATTCTCAGAGCACAAAGTACCACCTGTCATGTGGTCCAGATACATATGTACACCCTAGTAGCAACCACACAGCACAGGTAACCACGCATGAAGCATTTTAATGATAACTTTTAAAGTACACATCCTACATGTGCAATCAGTTCATAAATCCCACATACAAACTCAGTCCCAGTTTGCAGTTTCCTTAATAATCGTGAGTTTCTCCCTTCCATGTATAATCAAAAGTTTCACTTGAAGAATATAATGTTAATTCAATAGTTATTTCAATAGTACTGAGAATTTTGCCTTTCTAAATAGAAAAGAAAACAACAATAAAAATCTAAGCCAAACACCAGCTGCTGTAGCTGAGACCCATGACAATAAAATAAGAACTACTATTTTAGCATGCAGTCCTAAGCAAATAAAAGATGGGAAAACAAAGTAGGAGATGCCTTTTATATAAAGTTAACAATGTACCCAGATAAAGCAAAATCCACAGGTATAGATCCAACAAATCAAATTGAAATAACTATCTAGTCTAGGATTTTATTTTTACCTTATATGCAAGCTAATAAGTTAGCAGGTTGCTGTTTCGTGGTACTGGTGGAAGATATGGGACTTCTGGATTAGAGACAAAAGACCTTTTTACTCTTGGCCCAGCAAGGAATTTGAACATCAGCATATGTCAGTTCCCCTGGCCCTCAAGTCCCATTGGAGTAAAGTCAGGGGCCCAGATCAATGCTGTGCACACAAGATTTGCAACACAGATGAGGAACAGTGAGCTTAGGGACCGTGATGTTTGCTGGTAAGCAGTAAGCAAGAGACATTATCATGTCCCTCAAGTATATTCACAGTCAACACAACCCTGAGAAGTGGTCCAGGTAAAGAATAGTCAGAGATTTGCATATCCAGCAAAAACTACAGGGACATTCAAAGCCTATGACAGATTGTATCTCCCAACAATAAGTAGTTCTTGACAGTCAAGTGAGCTATTTGCAGTAGGAACAAGCCTGTAGAAGGTATAGTCACTTGGAGACATAAGGTGCCATCTACCTACTTTAACAAAGGATCTACATCCAGAAGAGTGTGTGCATGTGTATTCATACTTTTCTCAGATGCATTTCTGAAAACACATGGGCAAACCATATTTGTAAATCAAGTTATAGTTTAAATATTCTGGAAGAGAATCCCATAAGTGTATACTTTTACAATGAAAATACCCATCACCTAATTCATCTGTTTATAAATCTGTGGGGTTATAAATATTGAATTTTCTTAAAAAAGCCATACCACTACTGGTGCAATTCTGCCATTTGTAATAAGTTGTGGTGAATTATAAAAAGCATGTCTGATTTGACCACACCCGTATAAATAGTCATTGGCAAAATAGATCTCATCCCAATTTCAAAACTACATCCATTTTCTTCCTTAAAACTTCCCATAACTATTTTTACATGCCTCAGTTCCCGGGTCAAGCCTGACACCACTGCTTTGGGAGGATAATCTGATGTGCTGGGATTGAAAGCTGGGTTACTATGACAGTCTCCTACATACAATCTTTCTAATACCTCACTCAAGCACAAATTAGCAGGGTTGTAATGAAAGGCCTTCAGAACTGGGATTCTATGTTTTGTCTCTTGTTTTACATATTTTTGGCCAAGATTTCCTCCCTCTAGCCCCCTCCTCCCAGCAAGAATAAGTTGTTCTCTCATTGATAGGAGTTTGGAAATTCTACCACTGTTGCTCAGAGCAGTGTGACAAACCTATGAGACTTTCCAGGAAGAAAAATGTCTGTTTTTTCCCTTTACTAGATTACATTTCGTAAATGTATGAACCACAGTCAGCAGCAGTGAAGTAGGGTCAAAGTGATATAAAATATGATTTCTCTGCCATACAAGGAAAACAAAAACACTAATAATAAGAAAAAGAATTTGTAGTACCTGCCAATGCTTCTTAACAGTCCTCTAGGAATCCATGAAACAGAACTAAGAACACAGAAAGCACAAAATAAATTTTGTTGAAAATAAGCATACATCTTGTTTGGTATAATCTAATACCAAGTCTTACACTGGTGAAAACATTTTCTGACATATAAAATACTTCACCTGTACACTTTCATTGGGCTTCCCCAGTGGCACTAATGGTAAAGAACCCACTTGCCAATGCAGGAGACATAGGTTCAAACCCTGGGTCAGGAAGATCCCATGGAGGACATGACAACCCACTCTAGTATTCTTGCCTGGAGAATCCCATAGACAGAGAAGTCTGGCAGGCTATAGTCCATGGGGTCACAAAAAGTTAGACACAACTAAAGCAAATTAGCATGCACACTTTCATTAGATGATCACCACAATCCTATGAGGAAGGGTAAGAGAAGCACTTGGGTCAAAAATAAGTCAAAAAACTTATTTTCTTCATGGCACCTGAATGACCCTTAGTCCTTTGTCCTTTCTGGCTCCATGCTTGGGCATAAGAAGGTGTCCAACATTTGATGTTACCCCATAAGTCTGGTGGTGATGGTGATTTACTCACTTAGCCATGTCTGACTCTTTACAACCCCATGGGCAGCAGCCCCCAGGCTCCTCTCCATGGGGATTCTCCAGGCAAGAATACTTGAGTAGGTTGCCATGCCCTCCTCCAGGGGATCTTCGCAATCCAGGGATTGAACCCAGCTCTTCCACACTGCAGATGGATTCTTTATCATCTGAGCCTGGAGAGAAATTAAAACAACCAACACATAGTTTTCTGCCCTTTCTACACTAGACACACAGATGGTCACTCAAGGGTCTCATACCAAAGGAAATCTAAGAAGAAAGCCAAAATTGTAAGCACAATCCTGCCTTACAGGACTCGAGGCCCATGGGCAAAAATGAATCTAGTCCACTGCCCACTGCCCAGCAAGGCCAGGGACCGCTGTACCTGCAGTTTTAAATTTTAATCTAATACCTGCTCTCAACTTCCTAATTTGTTGACTCTTAGGATTTTTTTGATAACAAAACTCTGAGGGGTCTTTCCAGATTCAGCTAGGTGCTTGGAACCTGTGAATCCCATAAACAGGTAAGGACTTTGAGTGATGGAGAGAAGAGGTCACAATAGCTTTCAGCTGATGGGAGGAGGTGGAGGAATGGGAGAAGGACCAGGTTACTCTGGGATCCCCATGTAATACTATAAAAAGAGACTGCTGCTGCTAAGTCATGCCAGTCATGTCCAACTCCGTGTGACCTCACAGTCGGCAGCCCACCAGGCTCCCATCCCTGGGATTCTCCAGGCAAGAACACTGGAGTGGGCTGCCATTTCCTTCTCCAGCGCATGAAAGTGAAAAGTGAAAGTGAAGTCGCTCAGTCGTGTCTGACTCTTTGCAACCCCATGGACTGCAGCCCACCAGGCTCCTCTGTCCATGGGATTTCCCAGGCAAGAGACTGGATTTAGGCATTAAATAGAAATGCTCAACTAACTATGGGTAGTTATTTAGCATCTCTGAGCCTCACTTTGTCATCTGGAAAACTGATCTAGTAATGTTTACTTCATGTGACTGTTGGGAGAGTGAACAGCTCTCAAACACATTTGATACACAATAGGGTTTCTTGCTGTAGATTGTAATGTGTGGGTGTAAAGTCCTTGAGGGAATAAATCACATCTTAGTCACCTTTGTATGTCCAACATGTATCACAGAGTACAGAACATGGTTAAGCCCTCAACGTGGCAAGCAGGCCTCATAGAGGAGGCCAGAGTCTGGGTCAGAGAAACATTAAGTTAAGTGGAGGATTTGACCAAGTGAACCCGGTGGGCAGCAGAGGAGAGGGTAAATTCAGTCTCATGAAAGACACAGAAAAACATTAGAACCCCAGGTTTAAAGCTGATTCCCTGACTCTAGTACACAGATCAGCAACTCTTTTCTGAAAAAGGTCAGATAATAAATATTTTCAATTTTACAGGCTATCCGATCTCTGTTATAATTACTCAGCTCTGCCACTGCAGAGTGAAAGTGCCCTTGGACACTATGTAGGTGAATGAGTGGAGCTGTGTTCACTTATAGACACTGAATTTTGAATTTTATATTTTCATGTCACAAAAAGATTATATACTTTTTTCCAATCATTAAAAAATGCATAAACAATTCTTAGCTCAGGGCTGCAAGCAAACAAGTGGCAGGCTGGATTTGACCCACAGGCCATAGTTCTTTCCAACTCCTGGGCTAGTGAGCTGACCCAAGGACACTGTGTCTGCTAACTCACCCTCCGTTCAGGTGAATCTTCATAAAACCCCATCTTTGCTCCCTGTAAGAGCTTCCTATGCTGCTGTAATAAATCACCACAAACATACGGTGGTTTAAACAACACAAATGTGTCCTCTTATGGTTCCAGAGGTCAGAAGTAGAACCTGACCCTAACTGGGCTAAAACCAAGGTGTCAGCAGGTATGGCTCTATCTGAAAACTCCAGGGAAAAATCTTTTCCTTGTTTCTTCTGACTTCCAGAGGCAGCAGCATTTGTGGCCACATTGCTACAATTTCTCTTCCATGACCACCTCTCCTACTCTGATTCTGAAGAGGCCTCCTGCCTCTTAAGACCTTTATAACTACATTGGGCCCCACTGGATAATCCAAAGTAATCTCTCCATCCCCAAAGCCATGATTTAATCACATCTGCAAAATCCCTTTTGCCATGTAAAGGAACATATCCACAGGTTCTTAGGATCTGAATGTAGACATCTTAGGGGTCAGTTCAGTTCAGTCTCTCAGTCATGTCTGACTCTTTGTGACCCCATGGACTGCAGCACGCCAGGCTTCCCTGTCCATCACCAACTCCCAGAGCTTGCTCAAACTCATGTCCATTGAGTCGGTGATGCCATCCAACCATCTCATCCTCTGTCATCCCCTTCTCCTCCTGCCTTCAATCTTTCCCAGAATCAGAGTCTTTTCCAGTGAGTCAGTTCTTCACATCAGGTGGCCAAGTACTGGAGTTTCAGCTTCAACACCAGTCCTTCCAATGAATATTCAGGACTGGTTTCCTTTAGGATTGACTGGTTTGATCTCCTAGCAGTCCAAGGGACTCACAACAGTCTTCTCCAACACCACAGTTCAAAAGCATCAATTCTTCGGTGCTCAGGGGGGACACTTTTATTCAGCCAACCACACTATCAGGCTTTCACAGAGTCAGTGCCTCCAAGAGAAGGAGCCACCACTCAGCAAGTGGATCTGTGTCCACATGAAGGGTCGCTTGCCTTCCTTTGCTCCCCCCACAGACAGAGAACACTGAGATCAATGTTTTCCCAGCCTCACCTCTCTAACCTTTTCCTATGGATCATGATCAGCAAATTAGCTCTTCCTCTGAGGAAGTCACGCAAATGAAAATAACACCTCTACCTTAGAAAACCCTCTCAACATTGGCCTTGTTTTCCCCTGAGTTATTTTTAAAGTTACACAAATTTTACTCAAAGGCATACCAGAAATTTGCCTTCAGCTTATCTATGTTCCACACAGACAATTGCATTATACCTAAGAGAATTAATGTGATTTAACTGTATTATATTTGGTGGTAGTTTTAATATCAAACTTCTTTTGTATAAGAAATGATTTCTTGGTGAAGTTAAGCTCACTTATTACGCTCATTCTTTATTCATTAAACTCATTAAGATCAGTGGGAATTGCTTATAAATAACGATACTATTGATTTGAAATATTGTAGATAAGTAAGGATATTCTCAGATTGTAAGAACATAATGCTTCTTAGTAATTTTCTTGGGAATTCATATATTGGGAATCTTTGTACAGCATACTTTCCCAAGAATGGATGACACACCTTTTTAAAATCCTGCCTTCTCTTGTGAAGGGAAGCTGGACCATAAAAGGACAACTGTCTTTCTCAGAATCTGTTAAAAGGAGCTAAAGCCAAGACTACCACATATGGTTGTACAGGTTGTTCACTGCACAAAGGCAACCACCAAAATGAACTGAGGCTGAAATACGGCCTATGTTCTGCTACCAAACTATACATCCTAGCATAAGGCCATCAAAACAATCAGGGATCTTTTCTTAATTCACATAAAGTGACTGTGTGTGCATGCTAAGTCTCTTCAGCCATGTCTGACACTTTGTGTAGACTGTAGCCCACCAGGCTTCTCTGTCCATGGAATTCTCCAGGCAAGAATATTGGAGTGGGTTGTCATGTCCTCCTCCAGCGGATCTTCCAGACTTAGGGATTAAACCTGACTCTCACGTCTCCTGCGTTGGCAGGCACGTTCCTTACCACTGCTAAGTCACTTCAGTCGTGTCCGACTCTGCGACCCCGTAGATGGCAGCCCACCAGGCTCCTCCGTCCATGGGATTTTCCAGGCAAGAGCACTGGAGTGGGGTGCCATTGCCTTCTCCGGTTCCTTACCACTAGCACCACCTAAAGTGACTGAATGCCCATGAACCCATGCAGTCCCACTGAAGGGGAGATATCTTTTTCTACTTTGCAAAGGCACCCCATGGACCAGCAGACATCTTGGCTTAAATCCATTTGGCCTAGGTTAAGCAAAGAAAATCCCATGGACAGAGGAGCCTGGCAGGCTACAGTCCATAGGGTTGCAAGAGTCAGACACAACTTAGCAACTAAGCTAAGCAAAGAATGGAAATTTATTGCAAGGTTGCAAGTTTATTTCTTAGGACTCAAGAGCAAGATGTTCAGTAGATATCATGTGGAATTACTATATATATATACATATATGTGTGTGTATATATATATATATATATATATATATTAGATTGGCCAAAAAGTTCATTTGGGTTTTTCCATAACATCTCTTAGAAAAATTTGAACTAACTTTTCAACCAACCCAATAGAAAGCTGTCAAGAGGGAAAGGTAATAACTAAATATATCAGTGTTTACCCGCACATATAGTCCCCATAACCTCCTTGCTATATCATAATAATTCATCTCATTTTGTAGACACAGTGTCTTGCCAAACGTCACTCAGCTGGCCCCTGAGAGAACTTTCAAATCTAGGCCCGTGTCTGCAATGTCCTTGTGCTCTTCACTGCCCTACACAGCCTCTCTCATCCTCGGCATGCAGCTGGTATTCTCAGAGCTACTCACTGACATTGCCTGTCCTCCTCCTTCCAGACACATAGGAGAAATGTATTTCTCCTTGAAGTTGAACACACATGTGTGATTTACTTTGGTCAGTGAAATGTAAGACATACCATGGGTCATTTCCAGTCAAAAGCCTGTAAGAGCCAGTGTGTGATTTGCCCACCCTCCTCCCTTCCAAGGTGAGCAGAGACATTTCAGGTGGTGGTGGTTCTGTTAGCCTGCATCCCTGAAAAAGGACAATTCAGAATGGAGATCTCAGTCCATCTACAACGGACTTGTAACTCAAGGGAAGAGTAAGCTTTGACTAATTAAGCCACCAAGAATTGGGCATGTTTGTTATTGCAGCATAACCCAGTCTATCCATAGCCATCAAGGGCCCTTCTTCTATCTTTAGCAGCTGGTAAGTCTCACCAAATGAGTCACATGACTTCCTCCCTTTTCCTACTTGCCCCAAACCTTTGCCATCTTTCACAGGCCAGCTAAAATTCCACACACCCAAAATATTTTCCTTAACTTCCCCAGCATGGCCTTAATTCTTACTCTTTGTAATCAGAGTCTCGTTGACTATCATCATCATATAAATTAGAATCCAATCATATTGCATGTAACACATCTCAATGTATGCTGTTTTAACTTGTTTCTTTCTTTAAGATAGAAAGAATGATTGGTCTTTTGGGTGCAGAAATCATATTATGCATTTCTGCAGACCTCCTGCAGCATGGCCGGAATATTGGAATAGAGACCTAATAAACAGTTATGAAATCAAGAAGAGCACATAAAGAAGGGAGATGATGGACAAGACAAAAGGAGCAGCAGGTCTGATCATCCCTTCCCCCCATGCACCTTGACAGATTTAAATAATGAAACATTGCTCCATACGGAGGAAGGAAAGAGTTAAATTTTCGTAGACTATATCCTGAGACAGATAACATCATTGGAGGTTATATTTCTCATTAATATAATAGAGTTAATTGTACATCTTGGAAATTCTATTCACTCCAAATCTTCTTTTAGAGTTAAGTCATGCATGATCCATTTATATTCAGGCATTCACCCTGACAGTGTCTGGTTCTGTGGGGCCATCTTATGCGCCTGCCCTAAGGATCCACTGGGGCTCTAGAAGCTGTTCTTGTAGTGGAACATTTTTCTGAGAAGATGACCTACACTGCAAAATACTTCTATAACCAAAGGCAGGGCATAAATATTTGATAGCATAAAGTCCATGAAAACACATCTTCATTTCAGTAATGTGCTATCTCAGAACATATCACTGGGGGAGCAGGGCTTGCCTGAAAGATTCAGCAGCTCCAATTTGCTGGAGCTCATTAGCATGCCCCAGAGAACAAGCACAGCAAATAATTCTAGATCCCTGCTGCTCATGGGCTAGTTAACATGGACTGAGCACACAACAGCAAGCCTTTCCACCTCATGAAAAAGCCACTTTGTGTGTTCCAAGTGTACTTTACAAGGAATCAGACAATGTCAGCTGGAAGGAGCCTTTGTTGTTGTTCAGTCCCTCAGTCATGTCAGACTCTTTACGACCCCGTGAACTGCAGCACACCAGGCTTCCCTGTCCTTCACCATCTCCTGGAGCTTGCTCAAACTCATGTCCATTGAGTCAGTGATGCCATCTAACTGTCTCACCCTCTGTTTTCCCCTTCTCCTCCTGTCTTCAATCTTTCCCAGCATCAGGGTCTTTTCTAATGAGTCAGTTCTTCTCATCATGTGGTTAAAGCACTGGACCTTCAGCTTCAGCATCAGTCCTTCCAATGAATATTCAGGACTTATTTCCTTTAGGATTGACTGGTTTGATCGCCTTGCAGTCCAAGGGGCTCTTAAGAGTCTTCTTCAATACCACTGTTCAAAAGCAACAATTCTTCAAAGCTTAGCCTTCCAAGGAAGGAGACTTGCAGGTATCCTTTGTCTACAGATGAGGAGAAAAGGCTCAGAGAGATGAAGTGAGCTGGATTGAGACTCACACTTAATCCCTTGCTTGCTTCTTTCAAACCACAAAATAAAAACCTGTGAGTGAAATAAAAACAGAGAACCATCCTGTGATTAAACCTATGTCGCCAACTTTGAAGTGAAGTATCATGGCACCATCCAGGCTTTTTAGTAAGTAGTGCTCTGTGTACATATCTATGAATAACTTTACATTTCTCATTAATGGTATATGTTTCCATAACGACCAAGCCTCACTGACACCCCTCTCTTGGCATTTGCATGTTAACATTAATTCTCAATAAGAAATTATTTCCTAGTAAGTGTTATATAATGACAAAATAAAGGCTGCAGCTTCAATTCAGCCCTCACATCATTCTTTTATTCCTCCTTTGCTGATCTCCCACTTTGCTCAAAACTGGTTATACCCATCCAGGTCTCTTGAGTCAAGATGTCACCACGCTATGTAATTAAATTCTAAAATAAATAGCAAGGCCTCAATGCTAAATTGACCTTTTTGATTCAGAAAGCCCTTCAAAACTTCAGCAGGACAGATAGAAAATTCTTCATTTTTGAGTTGCCTGTGGTCCAACAATAGCTTTGTAATCCCTTTGTCAAGCCAAAGCATACATGGAAAGGATTCACTTTTTTGCTTGCTATCAGAGGTTTCTTTCATGTTTTCTCACTGAGGACTGTAGATTTGACAAATTCACTATAGAATCCTGTTTTTAAATGTTCTTTTCAAATGTGGTTTGAACTGTTCAGAGAGAAAAGAAAGGGGTGGCCCCTTTAGTGGCAAGCATTGGCAGTACCCCATTAAATGGAAAGCTGAAATCGTGAAGTGTCCCAGCACTAACATTGCAGGTGTTGGAAGGAGGAGTGATCAAGTGATAAACAAGTAGCCGCCTGAGCAATCCTAATTTAGAAAAAATAAGTCAAACATTCAGCTGAAAATACTATTGAGCTAGTAATCACCACATAAGGCAGCCTCCACTAACGTCCAATTTAAAAGACTATAATGGCACTGGAAAACATCAAAATGTCCAACAGCAAAAAACAATGTGGAGGCCAATCTAGTTCCAGAATCGAAAAAGAAGTTCTACTATGTATTAAACGAGACTAAACTAGATACCCAAATTTCACTTCATGTTATCTCAGCATCTACCTCTATGAAATGAGAAACTTGAGAGATTCCCAAGAAAGATATAGGACTATACTTTGTATATCTCTCTTGATCCTAGATCTGGAAATTAAGGATACATATCAACTATATGTACAGTATTCTTATTTCAAGCCCAGGATGTCCAGGTGTGGTGTGTGCTAAGTAGAGTCTACCTCTTTGCAACCGCATGGACTGTAGCCCCCCAGGCTCCTCTGTCCATGGAATTTTCCAGGCAAGAATATTGGAGTGGGTTGCCATTTCCTACTCCAGGGGATTTTCCCAACTTAGGGATCAAACCCATGTCTCCTGTGTCTTCTGCATTAGCAAGTGGATTCTCTACCACTGAGTCACCCACCTGGGAAGCCCAAAGCAATCATAAAAGTAGCAGTAACGTATAGTACTGTACTTTTCAAGGTATTGTAAGATTAAAAATGTTTTCTTTTCTTTTTGTGTTTGTATTTTTTAACATATTATTTGTGCAAATAGTGTTATAAACCCATGGCAATACAGTACTATGTAGCCAATTGTATTAGTTGGGTACCTAGGCTAAGTTTGTTGAACTTATGAACAAACTGTACTTAAAAATGTGCTCTCGGAATGAAACCTATTAGTATGTATAAGGGGACTTACTATACTTTTTTTCTTGTTTTTCTCTGTAGTTTTTCAGACAAATGGCATGTGTCAAGGTCATGCTACATAGACACATGTCTGGATGCTGGGCAACTACTGTCCAATAGAAGTTTCTGTGATAACAGAAGTGTTCTCTCTCTCTCTGCAATCTCACAGAGGAGCCACTAGCTACATGTGGTGTTGAGTGCTTGAAATGCCACTGGTGGAACTGAGGAACTCAATTCTTAAATTTTGTTTTGAGTTAATTTAAACTTGGATAGCTGCATGGGAACTGTACCTACTACTGTCTATGCTTTCCATCATCCACACCCTGGAAGAGTAGACCACTAATTTGATCACAGTAATTTCCTGCCAGAAAATAGAATCTCAGATTCATTGCTTCTCAGTTCTTATCAGATCTTCCTCAAAAAGATGAGCATCATGAGGGCTGCCTGAAGGACACTGACTTATCTGTGGACTTCCTCATATACCCAAAAGGATACATTCAGCTCCGCTATGCAGGCACTATGTCAGGCTCCAGGGAAACAGTGGTGAGCAAAACAGACAAGGTCCCAATCCTCATGTTCTATTCTACAAATGATTTAAAGAAGTTGAAATATGCATAACAATACAAAGGAATAAAAATGAGTAGGAGATCCAAATATACACCACTTATGGGGGAAACAAATATAAGAGTAGAAAGTGGTTGAAAGTAATGGAAGGCAAACAAGCCCAGTAAAGAACTTAGGGCACAGTGTGGTCTGTGCAACTGGAGGGTGTTGCCTGGCAAGGGCTAGTCAAAATCAGGTACGTGTTTTTAACCCTCTGTAGGCCAAGAAGAACCTATCTGTAGGCAAGAGCCAGCCCGCCAGCAGCTACAGAGTAGTTAGAGGAACCAGCTAACTGTCAACTTAGTTAGAACCCAGAGGACAAATTTCTATCCTGAAAAGCTGAGTTTCAACAGATTGAGATATATATATATTTTTATCTTATGGAAACTGTGAGGCTTTTCTTACATATATAAATAATGCAATGGCAACCCACTCCAGTACCTTTGCCTGGAAAATCCCATGGACAAAGGAGCCTGGTATGCTACAGTCCATGGGGTCGCAAAGATTCGGACACAACTGAGCGACTTCACTTTCACTTTGATGAGTTTTATAGATGGATATACCCATATAAACACCACACCAAATGGGATTTAGAACCAGAGCTGGAAAACGGCAGCCAGTGGGCCAGATCTGCCCTGCTGCCTGTCTTCGCAGAGCCAACAAGCTAACAACGGTTTTTATATTTTCACATGGTTGAAGAAAGAAATTTTAAGAATACTTTGTGACATGCAAAATATATATGAAAATGTCCACAAATAAAATTTTATTGAAATATTTCCATACTCATTCATTTACATATTATCTATGACTGCTTTGAGGGGCTTCCGTGGTAACTCAGACAGTAAAGAACCCACTTGCAATTCAGGAGACCTGGGTTCAATCCCTGGGTTGGGAAGATCCCTTGGAGGAGGGCATGGCAACCCACTCCAGTACTTTTGCCTGGAGAATACCCACGGACAGAGGAGCCTCGTGGGCTACAGTTCATGGGGTCGCAAAGAGTTGGACACGACTGAACTACTAAGCAAATACACAGATACCAGGTGGCACTAGTGGTAAAGAACCCGCCTGCCAAGGCAGGAGACATAAGAGAGGTGGGTTCAATCCCTGGGTCAGGAAGGCACCCTGGAGGAAGAAGTGGCAACCCACTCCAGTATTCTTGCCTGGAGAATCCCATGGACACAGGCGCCTGGCAGGCTACAGTCCACAGGGTTGTTCAAAGAGTCAAATAACTGAAGTGACTTAGCACGCATGTGCACCTGGCTGCTTTGCTGCTACAACAGCCAAGCAGAGTAGCTGTAACTCAGCCCATATAATGGGAAAAGCCTACAATATTTACTAGCTGATATTTAGCAGAAAAAGTTCACCAAACCCTAGTTGAGAACATGACCATCACACCAGAACATTCTCTTATGCCCCTTTATAAAAGTAAATTCTCCACAGTCTACACTCATTCCAGGGACTCACTGATCTGATTTCTGTCATTATAGATTATATTTACCTGTTCTAGAATTTCATATAAATTAAATCATATTTTATATTTGTGATGCCCTATATATACACATACATATATATGATTTTGTTGTTGTTCTTTAGTTGCTCAGTGATGTCCAACTCTTTGTGACCCTGTGGGCTGTAGCCCGCCAGGCTCCTCTGTCCATAGGATTCTACAGGCAAGAATACTGGAGTGGGTTGCCATGTCCTTCTCCAGGGGATCTTCCCGACCCAGGGATCGAACCCACATCTCCTACATTGGTAGGCAGATTCTTTACCAGTGAGCGACCAGGGAAGCCCATATATATGATGACATACGATTATGTATAGATACTATACATGCTATCCATATATATACATATATACCAAAAGATAAAAAGAGAGATCTATATCCTTTTTGTCTGGCTTGAATCTCTCAACATAACGTCCCTGAAACATATCCAGGTTACGGCTGGATTTTGTTTGTTCAGCAATTTGTTCACTTTTATTACTAAGTAGTTGTTCACTTTTATTACTAAGTAGTAGTTCACTTGTATGAATGTACCACAATTTGTTAATCCATTCACCCATTAACAAACGACTAAGTTATTTGCCGTTCTTAGCCACTATAAACAAGGTTGCTGCTACCATTCATGTATTAGTCTTTTGTGTACAAGTCTCTGAGCCAAATACTTAGTAAGGTTGCTGGGTCTTAAGGTGGTGAATGCTTAACTTCGTAAGAAACTGCCAGAATTTCTGACTGTGAATATTAGAATTCCAGTTTTTTTACATCCTTGCTAGAACTTGCTATTGTCATTCTTTTTAGCTTTAAATCAGTCTAGTAGGGTGGTGGGAACAGGAGGGATAAATTAGAAGTTTGGGATTAGCAGATACAAAGTACTATATATAAAATAGATAAATAACAAGGTGTACTGTATAATAAACTATAATGGAAAAGAATATGAAAATTATATGTATATAACTGAATCACATTTCTGTATACCAGAAACTAACAAACTAACACAACATTGCAAATCAAGTCTGCTTCAAATAAGAACTAAAGCAATCTAATGGGTAGGATGTGACATCTATTGCAGTTTAGATTTGCATTTCCCTGATGACTAATGATGTTGAGCATCTTTCAGTGTGCTTATCAGTCATTTACACATTTTTTTTTCTTTTGTGAACTATCTAAAACTGTGAACGTTAATAACAATTCTTAGTTTCCTGTTTGCTTCGACTACTTGGAAACTTAGAGCTCAATAGAACAACTTAGCTTAGAGAGTGAAATATAACAACTAGGAGACCTCCTGGCCTTTGAGGGTTCCAACCTAAGTCTTGGTTTCATCATCTGTCTTCCCCTTATTTCCTTTCCCTCCCAATTTCTTCAACTACTAAATCTTTATCCTGTGTCCTCAATTTCTTTCACATGACTCAGATCCTATTTTGGAATGAGGCAGGTGACAACCAAAGAGAAAAGGGATGAAACTGGCTCACTTGCTTCTTATGAGACAAGAACTGTGCTGGGCACTGGGAATACAGAGATGAATATATCCCTGACCTCGGAGACTCACAGGGAGAAGCAGCCAGCAATCAGAAGACAAGCCAACAGGTGCAGCCAGGGAAGCTCCCTGAAGGATGGTGAGGAAGAGGGGAGGTGAAGCAGCAGGGAACTTCCTAGAAAAGATGATTCTTGACTGTTCACTGATGAATGACTCAGTCTTGCCCAGAAAAAGAAGGAACCCTAGGGCTATGGTGGGATGTGTATGTCACAGAGACAATTTTAGAACCAGAGACTATTTAATGCTAGAGTGCATGATGCATTCTGGGAACTCAGAATTAGCCTAGCTGGAACTCGAGATGGGGACAGTCAGGGAAGCGGAGAGCAGTCATGTTGACCTGACATCTCGGTGACCAAAGCAAGTCACATGGCCACACTCAAAGTCAAAGGCAGGGAAACAGCATTCCTCTGTAGTGGCAGGAACTGCCAAGTCACATCGTAAAGAATGTGGCCATTGGGAAGGTGAAAAATTGGGACCATTCATGCAATTTACCACAGCAGCATTCCATGAAAGGAGAAATCACCTAAAGCAAAAGGATTTCTGAACTATTAATACATGTGGCAGCCTGAGTGCTGTGGTTTCATAACTCTGAGGTGGTTCAGGGAAATATGAGAACAGCACAGAATATTTGGACTGCAGAGAAATCCATCTCTAAATGGCTACAACTCAGGTACTACCCACCATGGAGCCTGGAGCCTCATCTAACAAACTGAAATCCACCAAATGATGGCAGATTTCACACCGTTCTCTAGATTGGATTTTTGAATTTAGAACTAAAACTGAGATTCTGCCTCAAAAATCCATGTCAGCAGTCATTCCACTGCCCAATTATCATTAAGTGTGTGATTATAACCATCGGATAATTAAACTATAACTGGCACTAATGCAATTGTGTTGTTAAAAAATATTCTTAAGCAACACACTTATCCCAGGACTAGTTAACTGTTATGCTAATGTCTGGGCACATGTGACTAATAATGAAATGAGTTATAACTATGTGTTTGGATCATATTACATTGCTTCAAGTGTATCATAATATTTTATAGCTTAATGGAGAATCTGGCTTATAGCAATACAGGAAAAATAAATCTCAGCCAGTCATCATCCATTTAAGAAAAAAGTCTATATCCAGCAGCCGACAAGATTTTAACCATCAATAACAATTACCCTGAAACCTTTCTGACACAATAGGTAGATATTTAATATCAATAACATAAAATACACCCTCCCTAATGGAGATATATTAAGATATTGATTAGTTATGCAAGAAAGTTTATGCTTGTTCCATTCCCACTAGTAATTATGAGCAGGCTATTGACTACTCCTTGAACCACATCTCTTAGTCCATTTCCCTTTCTCCACCCAAGAGTACACTTGGCTGGCAGATAATCAGAACAAACAGACATTCCTGGAAAATGCAAACCATATGTGCAACTCCATGCAATGCGCATTTACTGAATACCTACTAGGTACACTTGACTGTGTCTGCGGGTGCCAAGACCATGTAGCTGAAAAGCACAGCCACTTTGCTCAAGATGCTTACAATCTAACGGGGGAGACAGACAGGACCACAGAACACCTCATGGGGAGGGATGGGGTTGGGGGCAGGCTGCAAGGCAGCTGAGCCAGAGGGTGGGGAATTGGACAAGCAACTAATGACTGTAACATAAGTCAGAGGAAGCAGAAGCAGGACTGGGAGGAAGCAGGGGAGCTGGAGCATTGCCTCCAAGAGTGATGCCTTTTCAACATTTTTCTGAGGTTAATATGTAGACCTGACAGTTGCTAGGACTCTATGGGGAGAAAACGATGTACAGGGAGTAAGGGGAAAGCAAGACCTGGAGATATGTGCAAAGACACACATCCCATCAGGTTCACTAACCTGACCACAGGGTATCCTGTGCCATAGCCCCGCTCCCTACAAGGATCCTAGGGCCTGGCTACTCCTCTCAAGGTGGAGGTCGGTCCCACAAGGGAAGCATCAGTGTTCTAGGACTTGGAACATGAAAGTTCTTCCAAGACAGCGGCAGTGATAAAAGGCTCAGTAGAGTGGCACTTGGGAACTAAATAACTGTAAAATGACGCAAGAAAGAAAATGTATTTCTTGGTTATTTCAATAGCTATTTCATTTGCTATGTTGTTGCTGTTTAGTCACGAAGTCGTGTTTGACTCTTTTGCGACCCCATGGACTGCAGCCTGCCAGTCTCCTCTGTCCATGGGGTTTCCCAGGCAAGAATACTGGAGTGGGTTGTCGTGCCCTTCTCCAGGGGATCTTCCCAATCCAAGGACCGAACCTGAGGCTCCTTCATTGGTAGGCAGATTCTTTACCGCTGAGCTACCAGGGAAGCCCTTCAATTGCTGTATGTGTTGCTGTTGTTCAGTCTCTTAGTCCTGTCCAACTCTATGGGCCCAAGGACTACAGCATTCCAGGCTCCTCTGTCCTCCACTGTCTCTCAGAGTTTGCTCAGATTCATGTCCCTTGAGTTAGTGATGCTATCTAGCCATCTCATCCTCTGTCGCCCCCTTCTCCTGCCCTCAATCTTTTCCCAGCATCAGGGTCTTTTCCAATGAGTTGGCTCTTCACATCAGGTGGCCAAATATTGGAGCTTCAGTGCAGTCCTTCCAATGATAGATGATTTTAAATTATTTTGTCTCTCCCTCTGGTGGAAACTTGCCAGCCTTTTCGTTTCCATGCTCATACCTAAAAGGGTTAGTCCCTGTCCCTATATTAGTCCCAGTCTCAGTTTCTATAAGTGTGGTGAACACAGTGGTCTTGAGGGGTAGCCAGACCCACCAGGGTGATCACTTGCTAGCCGCAGGCATCCCATTCCGCTTTTCTGGACTCTGTGAATTACCATATCCCTTTGGATAGCAGGAAATCAATGGTGAAGGTGCCACCCTGCTCTGCTAGGTCTTCCAAGAATGAAGCTCATTTGCAATGCAAAGCAACATGAAGAGAATATTCTTTTAGCATTGAAGACACGTGCCAATTCCCCAGGCAATGGGAAATGGCAAAGACTGATGTTTTGATGTTTTTTTGTTAAGGCATTTTCTTTTAAAATGGAAGAATCCCATGTTTTTTCACATTCCCTTGAATGGTACAGAAGTAAATGGAGTGAAAAGAAAGAAGACCCTTTTTAAATATGATCTGTTTTCCTGTATGCATGCTGTTTAGAATGCCAATGCCTGCAGGCTATCGGGGAATTCGGGTGAGAGAATTTCTTTCCTTCCAAATTAAAAAACAAGAAAACGAGACCTCAAGGCCATTTCTGCCTTGAAACTCTTCCTCAAACATGGTGTTTCACAATTAAAATACAACGATTAACAAAGAATGATTTTCTTTCAACTAGGAGTAGAAATGAAGCACAGACACCCTACTGGTCACTCTTAGTGGCAAAACTGCTGCAAAGTGAATACAAAGCATCAGGAGCTGACTCTGGTGTTCCTATCAGCGCCAGCCAACGAGAAGTTTATATATAACAGTTTATACAAAACCATATTTTCCACCTTGATGCCCTTGGGCAGCAAGGGGTAGTGGCTCTGCCTCACTATAGGGGTTCAAAGAGCATTGCCTACACACAGAAGGTGGTGCCAATTAGAAACAGGTAACCAAACCCCTGAAAGTACACAGGAGCCCCATAAATGCCTCAACCTAAAATTGTTGTAAAGTAAAACTAAAGTAAAGTGAAAGCCGCTCAGTCATGTCGGACTCTTTGCAACCTCCATGGAATTCTCCAAGCCAGAATACTGGAGTGGGTAGCCTTTCCCTTCTCCAGGGGATCTTTCCAACCCAGGGATTGAACACAGGTCTCCCGCATTGCAGGCAGATTCTTTACCAGCTGAGCTACAAGGGAAGCCCAAGAATACAGGAGTAGGTAGCCTATCGGTTCTCCAGGGGATCTTCCGGACCCAGGAATTGAACCCGGGTCTCCTGCATTGCAGGTGGATTCTTTACTAACTGAGCTATCAGAAGTCCAAATTTGCCATAATTCGAGGCAAATGTTAATGCACCCCTGAGTTGCTGGTCCCCCAATGCTCCCATCTAAAGGTTCATGGAGTCCTTCTAACTCATATCCACAACCTTAGGGTATCTGTCCTCTTCAACTAGCTGATGAACTCGTAGGAGCTGGACATGTCCCATTCATCTTTTTATTCTCACCTCCTAAGACAGAACTTACCAACTAATAGGCAATTAATATGTGCTTATTAAATAACTGATGTTGAATTTGACACCCAGGGAGTTTATCACTTGTCCAAGATTGCACAGCTAATTAGTAACAGAATCAATTCAAGTCTTCCAGTTCCCAGCCCCCTGTATTTCTTTTTCAGTGCCTGAAAAGGAGTTCAAGATGATTAATAATGGCTTCCATTGATTGAGGACTTGTTCCGTGCCATGTCCCCTGGCCCAGCACCATGCATACATTGTTAATTTAATCTTATTGCAATCTTAAAAGATAAATAGTCCCCATTCTGTAAGTGCCGAACCAAAGGCCCCATCTGTCCAAAGTCAGGGAACAAGGAGCTGTCCGGTAGATTTCCACCAGCCTGGCCCCATATCCCACACTTCCAGTCCCCCACCACAAGAATCACCTCCCGCCGATCAATAGAAACCAAATACATTTCCTGACATGGATCTTCAATGTCATAAGACCCTGAGATGACTAATAAGTTGTTAATGCATTTTTGGGGGAAGGTCTGCAAACCTGTTTCCTTCTAATGAGAAGTTTAAGAAAAAATCAGAATCAAGCAAAAAGTAGGAAGGGAGAGAAAACTGGAAGTCTGGAGGTGCTGTGTACCTGTTTAAATAATAATAAGGCACAAGCTGAAGTCCTTGAGGGACACAAAGAGGGAGAAGTGAATGCTGTCCTGAGTAGGCAGGACCCAGAGGATGGTGGGAGCAGCTGTCCTCTCTGGGCCTTACTCCTGCAAGATTAGTCATTTAAGAGGCTCATAAAAATAAGTAAACAAACTTTCAAAAGGCCAGACCTACATCTTCTTCTAAAAAGCCAACAGGGAGCTCCTGCTAAGAAATTGTCACAAACGTACAAAGATTCATGTTACTACCACAGGAGTCTTTTACCTACAGCTCGGAAATGTGATCTTTTTTGTTCAAATGTGGTTGAAATTTGCTGGGACTGGAAAATAGATTATTCTTTCCTTAAAAGGGCAAACCGACTGCTTTGTGGCTAGCACAAACAGCTTTTTTATCTTGGCTGATTTAGATTCTACTTGTGTAGGATTGGACCCAAACAAGTGTCTGCTCTGATTCCCTCTGTCTTATCTAGACCACCAGATCATGTGGGCTTTTGTGATGTGAGCACTGGGACACAGAATGCTGGCCTCGGGTTCAAGATCTACAAGCAAGAAAAAGAACCACAATCAAATTGGAATCATACTGACTCCCAACATCACAGACTGTTCCAGCAAAACAGAACCAGGGATGATGCAGTCCAGTGTTCTCAGTTTGGAGATTCGGAGACTGAGGCCCAGGGAGGAATGACTTGTGGCCTCATGAACCATGAAAAAGGGGCTGCAGTATACCAGAGTCTTCAGCCCACAAGGTGCCAAACCAGCAGTTCCACATCTGTTGCTATTGTTGTTTCAAGTAGGAACTCTTTACAAACATTTTAAAAATAGGAGGTTTAGGATGGCAGCTCCTAAACACAGAATTACCATGCATGGATGCTGAGTTGCTTCTGTCGTGTCTGACTCTTTGTGACCTTATGGACTGTAGCTTGCCAGGCTCCCTAGCCCTCCTCCAGGGGATCTTCCCTACCCAGACTGAACCCATGTCTCATATCTCCTGCACTGGCAGGCAGGTCCTTTACCACTAGCACTAGCTAGGAAACCCCAGAATTACCATATGGCCCAACAATTCCACTTCCGGGAGTATGCCTGTGAAATGGAAATATCTGTGTGTGTGTCTGGCCCTGGCCTCTGGCACAGAGCTCCTAAAATGCTTGTGATTTCCTAGATGATAAGAGCACTAAGCACATTTTTTGTTCTAATATTTGGGTTTTGGTCCCAGTTCCTGACATGGAGCTCTTAAATCCCTTGGGATTTCTTAGGTGATAGCTGTGTCTTTTGTACTAATCTTGGTGGGATTCTCCAAAGCTTCAGGAAGGGGGAGCTGCTCACCGGAAAGACCGAGCCATGATAAGAAACTTGGAAATTTCCACCTCACCTCCTATCCTCCGAGAAGAAGTAAGTTAACAACTGTTCATGACTAAATGAGAAAGTCTCCAAAAATCCCCAAAGTATGGGATTTTGAGAGCTTCTGTATCTGTAAACACATCCATGTGCCAGGACAGTGGTACTCCCAACTCCACAGGGACAGAAGGGCCTGTGCTCGGGACCCTTCTAGACCTTGCCCTGTATGCCTCTGTATCTACCTGTTCATCTGTGTCCTTTTTCATATTAAATAAAACAGTCAAAGTAAGTGAGTGTTTCCCTGAGTTCTGTGAGCTGTTCAGGCAAACAGACAAACCCAAGGAGGTATTGCTATGACCTTCTGATTTATACCGAGTCAATCAAAAGTACAGGTGACTATGTGGGATTCATGACTGTCTGAGGAGGGCGGGGGAAGTGAGGACAGTCTTCTGGGACTGAGCCCTTAACTGTGGGGTCTGCGCTAACTGCAGTCAGTATCAAAGCGAATGAATCATAGGACCCCGACTGGTGTCACAAAGAATTGCTTGGTTGTAGGAGGGGAAAAAACCCACACAACCGACATCAGAAGTGAAGTGAAGGGACTTCCCCGGAGGTCCAGTAGTTGAGACTTTGCCTCCAACTCAGGGGAGTTCAGGTTCAATCCCTGTTGGAGGAACTAAGATCCTACATGCCTCGTGGCCAAAAAATTAAAGCATGAAACAAAAACAGTATTATAACAAATTTAATAAAGACTTTTTAAAAATTAGTTTGATTATTGTAGGTCTTGTTTTAAAAAGTGAAGCAATTTGTGTGTGGTTACAGCGTGAAAGTCAAGGAAAGAAGTGGTGCAATGCCCGCCCCCCCCCCGCCACCCAAAGAACTGAAAACAAGTATTTGCACACCCATCCTCACAGGATTGTTTTTCACAGTAGCCCAAAGGTAGAAGCTGCCCAAGTGTCCCTCAACAGATGAATGAAGAAACAAAATGTGCTCTATACACGGTATACTCTCCAGCTGGGAAGTTCTGACAGAGGCGGCAACGTGGATAGAACTTGAAGACACTATACTGAGTGAAATAAGCCAGTCAGAAGAGGACGTATTGTATGATTCCACTTACATGAGGTCCCTAAAGTAAGTACTTTCTGTCACAGAGACAGGAAGTAGAACGGTGAGAAGTGAGCACACGCTGAGGGGAGAGGGGAGTGGTGAGTTAGTATTTAATATGCACAGTTCCCATTTGGGAAGATGGAAGAAGCTCTGTGGTGGATGATAGTGCTGGTTGCATAGAAATGTGAACGTACTTAATAGCAAGTGGTTACCTGAAAAGTGGTTAAAATGATAAATTTTGTCATGTATATTTTACCACAGTAAAAAAATAAACAGAAGGGTCCACATAAACTTCCAGACTTCTAGTGTCTTTTGGAAAATAGAAGATCTGGTAATCCGGGGCCCATATTCCTACAAGGATTCTCAGGGCAGCTGGCCCCTTACGATAGGGCAGACACGCTAGGGCTGTGTGTGGCTGCCTCCGTCCCCACCCCACCCGCCTACCTTATCAGCTGGTTCCCAAGCTGGGCTGCACTTTGAAACCAATGGCAGAACTCAGTAAATACCCCACACCCAGGCTTCCCCCCAGATAAATGAGTCAGAATCTCTGAGGGGTAGGGCCCAGGCATTGTTCACGTGTAAGAGCTCCAAGGTGTACATCTGGATGTACACCTAATGTACATCTGGAACTGAAGCCCCCTACCCAGAGGTTCAGTTCTAAGGCTTGGCTGCACATTGGAATCAATTGGTTTGGGGGGCAGTGCAGGGTTGGGGGATGAGTGTGTCTTTAACACTGTTGATGTCGCTTCCTGTAGGTTCTGACTGAATTAGTATGGGCTGTGGCTGAATATCAGGATATTTTCAAGTTCACTGGGTAATTAAATATCTATCAAAGATTAAGAACCACTACTGAGATGGAGACATAGATGTAGAGAACAAATATATAGATACCAAGAAGGGAAACGGGGTTGGGATTGGCATATATACACTATTGATACTTTGTATAAAATAGATAACTAGTGAGGACCTACTCTACAGCACAAGGAACTCTATTCCGTGTTCTGTGGTGACCTAAACGGGAAGGAAATCCAAAAAAGAGAGGATATACGTATACAAGTAGCTGATCCACTTTGTTGTACAGTAGAAAGTAACAAAACATTGTAAAGCAACTACACTTCAATAAATTTTTAAAAAAAAAGAAAGAATCACTGCCAAAGGCATTTGAGTTACATCCCTAACTACAGAAACACAACACTTGTTCATCTTTATCCCTCCACCCTGCCAAATTAAGTACATGAATAGTATACACATTATTATCATGTTGTCTATATTACATGTATGTGTATATAAACATTATATATGTATATATATATGAGTTGTGTGAGGTTAGTAATTTGAGGGACCCATGAATATAAATAAACAAATCACCACACATGCACACGCACACACACACACTCCATCATCCATCTTACTCCACAATTAACTCCAAATTCACTCCCACTCCAGTATTCTTATCTGGAGAATCCCATGGACAGAGGAACCTGGCAGTCTGCAGTCCGTGGGGTTGCAAGAGTCGGATATGACTTAGCGTCCACTTAATTATTTGTAACTTCTGGAATTTTTCTTAAAATCAGCCATAATCTTTTGCAATCACACCTTGTATGTTCCCAAAAAGCTCTGTTAAATAGGATTTTGTAGTGTGACTCTCATTTTCAAGGCACTCAGGGAGTTTGGTATCTTTAGGGAACACTTCAGAGAAGCTTTTTGTAAAACAAATAACCCTTTAGCACTGTGAACATTAAGCTATGAATGTAGCTGCTTTGTGAGTTAGGCATGGCAGTCGCAGAGCGGGTTTCCTTACAGTGCACTGAATCTATTTCCAAGGCATATCCCAAACAGTGTGTATGTCCGAGAAGATTTAAGAAAATAAGTGTTCTGAGTAGAAGTCATAAGCTTCTAACATAATAATAATAAAGATAAAGAAGTTTTATGTTTTTCTTCTCCCAATTTTCCAGTTGCAAACTTTGAGATACGCTTCCCTCTGAAAAGGAGGTCTGAAACTTAACAAAAATTTAAGACCACATCTCTGCATTCTACCTAAATCACCTTTCTATAATCAATTTTCTATCACTGTGGCAAATAGGATAACTGTCTGCTGAGAAGTTGAGGTGATTTGGCTGCCTAAAATAACACCATGGACCATCTCAAACTCACCTGATTATTCTGTGCTACACTGTAACACAAGAAAAACCTTACTGAGCTGAAAATGGTCTAGTTGGTTGAACTGTAGATGGAAAAATAGAGGCACAGAACTTTAGAACAGACTATTCCTTCAAAAAGAAGATTAAAAGTAATTTATTCTGTAAGTTAGCAACCAACTACAGCTGTTGTGACCTCAGAGCCTAACAGAGGTAACCTCTCATGAGCAACTGGTAAAAGAAGGGGATGGGATACAGAATAAATTCCAACCACAAGGCTAAAACTTGAGGGAAATTGCATTTTTAAGTATGGGCAGTCTTCATCAGAGACTGACTACTAAATATTCAAAACTCACAATCTCACAGGTGGTAGTCACATTCCCTGGACTACAAGCATTTATTTAATCCTAAATGCCCTTGAAGAGAGGGCTTCCCTGGTGGCTCAGATGGTAAAGAATCTGCCTGCAATACAGGAGATCCAGGTTCGATCCCTGGGTTGGGAAGATCCCTTGAAGCGGGGCAAGGCAACCCACTCCAGTATTCATGCCTGGAGAATCCCATAGACAGAGGAGCCTGGTGGGCTACAGGCCACAGGGCCCCACAGGGTAGACCACGACTGAAGCAGCTTATCACAGCAGAGCGTACACAGCCCTCGAAGAGAAGTGCTGGTACTAGCTCTGCTCAGGTCTGCATCATGGGATGAGGGAGGTGGTATGAGACACTAAAACAGGGAAAGGAGGAAGGGAAGAAAGCAGAGGGAGGAAGAGGAGGTAGAAGGGGAGAAAGATGTCGGCCTGAACCAAAATTCTGAGAAACTAAACATTTATGTTTGACATTTCTCTATGCCACTTTCTGAACTACATTCTCAATACTTGCCCAAGCTAACACTCAGGCCTAACCCTCTCCCTAACCAAGGGCTAAAAACTCACCTTTATCAGCTTACATCTGAGTTCCACTGGGAACAGGGGAGAAGATCCTCTCAGACTAACCCCTCCTTTGGTTCACAGCTATAAATGCTTTATAAAATGTAAAAATTAACCATAAGTCCCTGGAGAGCAACCAGAGCAGTGAGAAAATGAAGGATGGTGAGGGGGTTTCACTGAGAAGAACCCTGAGTGCTGATACCTTTCTGCCTCAGGACTTAGTCTGAGTTGGACCAAAGAGCTAAAACTGGGAGAGAAAATCAACAGTTAGAGTTTGGGAGACCACAGCAGCTGGTCAGTGACAGGGGAAACCCTGGAAAGGAGGGAGCTAAAGACCTGCCCCAAATTTTACATGCTCTGCCCAAATCTCTGCTCACCATTGAATTGCATATATACAGAGGAGACTTCAGGGAGCCCAGCTAAGGCTCAAAGAACTACAGGTATTTCAGCTCCTGACAACTTCAGAGGAGGGGCAGTTTGGAGTCTGAGTCCAGCTATTGCTACTAACGCAAAACATCAGTACACTTCAGAGGAACAAAACAGAATTCAGAACCTCTACAACATACTACAAAGAGTTGACTCTTGGAAAAGACCCTGATGCTGGGAGGGATTGGGGGCAGGAGAAGAAGGGGATGGCCGAGGATGAGATGGCTGGATGGCATCACCAACTCAATGGACATGAGTTTGAGTAAACTCCGGGAGTTGATGATAGACAGGGAGACCTGGTGTGCTGCGATTTATGGAGTCGCAAAGAGTCAGACACGACAGAGCGACTGAACTGAACTAAACTGAACAACATGTTACTTACAAAATGTGTCCAGAATACAATCTGAAATTACTAATCATGTCATGATACAGGAAAATGTAATCTATACTCAAAAGAAATGGCAATCAAGAGTGACTGACCTGAAGAAGACCCAGATACTAGAATTAGTAGGCAAGAATGCTGAAGAAGTTTCTATAACTCTGCTCATACATAGAAAGGAAAAAAACGGTTTATAATGCAGGAACAAATAGGCAATTTCAGTAGAGAAACAGAAACTACTATTCTAGTACTGAAAAAAAGAACACCTGAAATTTAAAAATTCAGTAGGTGGGTTTAACAAAAGACTAGGGATAACAGGGTAAAGGGCCAGTGAACTTGAAGATAAATCAATAGAAATAATCCAATATTAAAATCAGAGGGGGAAAAGGTGACTGTGAAAAAAGGCCCATATCAAAAGATCTAACATACATGTCATTGGAGTACCAGAAGGAAAGGAGAAATAAGGTAGAAAAAAAAATCTGAAACCATAATGACCAAAATTTCACAAATTTAGGGAAAAATATAAATTTGCATATTCAAGGAGCTTAATGAACACAACACACACACACACACACACACACACACACCCCTAAGCATATTATATTCAAACTGCTGAAACCAAAGACAAGGAAAAAAATCTTGAATGTAGCCAGGGGGAAACAACACATTACATAAAGGGAACAATAATATGAATTACTATTACTTCTAATCAGAAAAAAAGATGACAAATGATAATGAAACAACTTCTTTAAAGTGCAGAAAGAAAAATATATGTTTATTAAGAATCCATATAACAAAAATATCCTGTGAAAAAGGAAGACATTTTCAGATACATGAAAACTAAGAGAATCCATCACCATCAGATCTTCACTACAAGAATGTTACAGGAAATTATTCAGACTGAAATGATGACACCAAAATGAAACTTAAATTTCCAGGAAGGAATTATTAATGCCATGACTGGTAAATATATGGATAAAAACTGTATTCCCTTCTTAATTTATTTAAAATACATATAACTAAAGCAAAAATTATGGCATCCTCTTTATTGTGGGGTTTGTAACATGTAGATGTAATACATATGACAACTATACCATAAAGAATGGAGGGTATGGGTATATGGACCAAAAATCTGCAAGATTTTTATACTTTTTGCAAAATAGTACTATTTTGTGTGTGTGTTTGTCACTCAGCTGTGTCCAACTCTTTGTGACCCCATGGACTATAGCACAGCAGGCTCCTTGAAATCCATAGAAATAGGCTGTGAGAAGTTGAGGATATATATTGTAATGCCTGGAAGAGCCACACACACTCAAAGAAGTACAAGGGTGGTTTCATACCTATTCAAAAAATAGAATAAGAGCATAATTTCACAGAGATAATTCTACAAAAATGTTCACAGCAGCTTTACTCATAATCACCAAAACTTGGAAAGAGCCCAGGTGTACATTAACAGAGCAATGTCTGAGCAACCTGTGATCTACTCAAACAATGGATACATAGGATATACTACCCAAAAATAAAAGGAAAGAACTACTGATGAACAACGTGGGTGGACCTCAGAAACATTATCTGAGTGAAATACTTGAAGATACTAAATTTATCTCTAGTGAAAAATAATGAAAACCTGGAATAAGACAAGGTTTTGTTAGGGGAAGCACACTGACTGAAACCACCCACCCTGGTCAGGCCCTTTAGTAACCATTTGCATGAGTTGTTTTATGACAGGAGATCCTGATAAGGAATACAGAACTAATAAGCTACCACCAACCGGAAGAGTTCAGGAAAGGTCAAAAGGAGACACTGCGTGTCCGTCCACTTCCCAGAATCCCTCTTGCTAGCATCCATCTTGGCTGAGCGATGCGTGTGTCACCAGGAAAGACTCTGAATTAGAATGATTGGTCAAAGGCCACCCGGAAACTAATCCCATCACCATAAAACCCGAGACTGTGAGCCATGCGGCAGAGCAGTTCTCCGGGGTTCCCTTCCCCTCCTGCTCTCCACCTGGGTGCCCTTTCCCAATAAAATCTCTTGCTTCGTCAGCACATGTGTCTCCTTGGACAATTCATTTCCTAGTGTTAGACAAGAGCCCAGTTTCAGGCCCCCTTCCTGCAACAGTTTCACTGAGGAAAAGAATGAGGGGACTTGCTGGGGAAATGGTAATGTCACATATCTTAATAGGAGTTTTTTACTACACAGGTTTATGCATTTGTCAAAACTCACTGACAGCATGCTTAGGATTTGTGAATTTCACTATATGTAAATATGTCATAAACATTAATACGTTGTGACATAAACAAATAATGAACTCTAGTTAATAATATCCAAGTTGAGGTATAATAGCGAGAGGTATACTGGTATTTTCAACTCATTTGAAATGCATCCAAAAAGAGAGAGAGAGAGAAATAAGCTTATAGACAGTTTTTAAAAATGAATAGATGGATAGAGGCATGATAAAGCAAAATGTTAATTTTAGAATACAGGTGGTAGTTTGTGGCAGGCTGACTAATGTTCCCCTCCAAATAAAAGCTCACATCCTATTCCTAGGAACTTGTGAATATGTTATACGGAAAAAATAAAATAAAAACTTTGCAGATGTGATTAAGAATCCTGACATGAAAACATTAGCCTGGACTATCCAGGTGGACCCAATGTAATCAAAGAATCCTTAAAGAGGGAGAGAAGGTGATGTGAACACAGAAGCAGAGGTCAGAGCAATGATGTGGCCACAAACCAACAAATAAATGCATCCTCTAGAAGTTGGAAAAAGCAAGGAATAGATCCTCCCCTAACTTCCAGAGGGAACACAACCTTCTGGGACCTTGATTTTAGTCTTATAAGACTCACTTCAGACATCTGCCCATCAGAATGTTTAATCCATTTGTGTTCTTTTAAGCCACAAAATTTGTTGCCATTTGTTACAGCACCAAGAGGAACCTCATAAATAGATACATGGCTATTCACAAGTCTTTCAACTTTTCTGTATATTTGGAAATGTTCATAACAATAAGTTGAAGTTAAAAATATAAAACCTCCCATTGACCAAGTGTGGGAATTAGATAAAAAGTGAACTTATGGAAATTTTAACACTAACATCTGACTGGTTAACAACCTCTCAACTCTTCCAAAGTTATTTAAAAGTTTTGAGTAGAACCCTGATTAGTTATTAGAATACATAATTGTCCTGATTACAATAAGTAAGGCCAAAATCAGCTTTAAGCTTTAAATTACAATAAGTAGAGGAGAAAATGAGGGCTTCCCTAGTGGCTCAGTGGTAAAGAATCCTCCTGCCAAGCAGAAGATGTGAGTTCAATCCCTGGGTCGGGAAGATCCGCTGGAGAAGGAAATGGCAACCCACTCCAGTATTCTTGCCTGGAAAATCCCATAGACGGAGGAGTCTTGTGAGCTACATCCCATTGGGTGGCAAAGAGTTGGACATGACTTAATGACTGAGCACACACAGGGAAGAAAGTGAAGGAAAACTTTCTGGAAAATATGTTTTTATTTAAAGAACCCACCACATGGAGAGATCAACCTGGCCTAGTAACTCTTCCAGACCCTGTTCTCTAACATATTAAACTTGTTTTTTTTCTTCCTCTGCTTGTGAACCTATGGATTCTCCAGAATATTCAAGTTCTGTTTTGTTTATTGGTTTTTCTCCCTCCAAAGAATCCAGGAATGGAAGGGCCAAGCAGCAACCATTTGAATGATTAGATCTATAGTTTACAACTATAGATTCTTTTTAAACTTAGTGCTTATGAATCAGAGATCCACTGTGTTAGAGAAAACCAGGCTCTTCTTCACCTGGATAAGAACAGGTCCGGGTCTTGCTTTCTGGAGATTTTTATTACCAAAATCTGGAAGTTAATCTTCACTGCATCATTCTAAAAGTGCAAACCGCCTTGGAAAAGAACAGTAAAAATGCATACCAAGAGGAAAACAAAAAAGCAGGCAAAGCTTAAAGTTGATTTTTAAATTGACGGTTTCAAAATGGCAAACAAAAACTTAAAAAAATTTTAACCAAGTTTATAGCTCAAGCTGTGGATAAAAATAGAAATCAGAGTCATGTGTTGAAGAAACTTATACACAGCCTCTCCAGAGCTGTGTTCTCAGGAAGGGAAAGATCAGATTTTTCAAAATCTGTTTTTCAAGCAAAATGAATAAAATATCTCAAATATTTTATCCTAAGTGCCAAACATGGCAGATGGCACTTGTGTGGAGATTATATAATCGCATAGAAAACCAACCATAAAGTTCTAAGAATAGTCACAGAGTGAAAATACCTCCAGATCATCCTCTCACTAATCAGAATGGCTCTCCTACAGGGAGGGCCCACCATCTTTGAAGCCTAGAGAGAAATGCAATTAGGGGAGAATTCCATTTCTCTGGCGCCAGACTTGAACTTAAACCAAGAGTTCAGTCAGTGCCAATGTTTTCTCATTATCACAGACACCTAAAACTCACTGGTTTTAATTCAACAGTCACTGAATTCAAGAAGGGTCTATGTACTTTGTAGAAATTTGCATATTATTCTCATAAAACCTCCAGATTTTTTTTTTTTTACTTTTATTTGCATTTATTTTCTGCAGCATTTATTCCCGGGCCATAAGTTTTTGTTTCTTCAGTTTCTTCTGGGATATCTTTTTCTTCTGTGCAACCTCCTCTTCTGGTTTAGGAACAATCTGTTCTTTTTCAGTAAGGATCATCTCAGTGTGGCAGGGAGAGCTCATGTAGGGGTTGATCCGACCGTGAGCTCTGTAAGTCCTGCGCCACATCTTGAGGGCTTTGTTCACTTGGATGTGCTCAATGACCAGAGAATCTACATCTAAGCCCTTAAGTTCAGCATTACTCTCTGCATTTTTGAGCATGTGTAGTAAAAATTCAGCACTCTTTTTGGGCCACCGACCCTGCATCCAGCCCCACTGTTTGGCCTGTGCACACCTACCAACTCCACCATTGTAACGACGGAATGGCACACATTGCTTCTTTAAAGTGACATCCTTCAGATACTTGGTGGCTTTTCGGATATGCATACCCTTTATGGCCTGGGCAGTCTCACGAGTGTTCTTAAAGTGAACACGAAGATTTGAACCTCTTGATTTGCATGATTTTGTGGAGTTTTCTGGGTCAAGTGAATAGCACACCATTTTTAAGGGTCAGCTCAGGCCGCTTCCAGATTTTAAATTTAGCATTTTTTAAGCACCAAGTGTATCTTCAGCAATCACTTCATGTGTTTGCTGGTCATAGCTAATCTTGAGTAGAGTCAGTAGTGTCTCAAAGCACATTTTGGATAAATGAATTTATGAATGTGTAAAAAAGTTATGACCAACCTAGATAGCATATTAAAAAGCAGAGACATTACTTTGCCAACAAAGGTCTGTCTGGTCAAGACTATGGTTTTTCCAGTGGTCATGTATGGATGTGAGAGTTGGACTAGAAAGAAAGCTGAGTGCCAAAGAATTGATGCTTTTGAACTGTGGTGTTGGAGAAGACTCTTGAGAGTCCCTTGGACTGCAAGGAGATCCAACCAGTCCATCCTAAAGGAGATCAGTCTTGGGAGCTCATTGGAAGGACTGATGTTGAAGCTGAAACTCCAATACTTTGGCCACCTGATGTGAAGAGCTGACTCATTGGAAAAGACCCTGTTGCTGGGAAAGATTGAGGGCAGGAAGAGAAGGGGATAACAGAGGATGAGATGGTTGGATGGCATCACCAACTCAATGGACATGGGTTTGGGTGGACTCTGGGAGTTGATGATGGACAGGGAGGCCTGACATGCTGCAGTTCATGGGGTCTCAAAGAGTCAGACATGACTGAGTGACTGAACTGAACTGAATTTACCTAAAACAAGATTTACCAATTTTAAGAGTACAATTAGATGAATTTACAAATACTTACAATCAAGATCCAGAAAATTGCCATCATCCAAAAAGATTTTCCTCATTTGCTGTCAGCTTCATCTCCCTAATTCCTGGTCCAAGAAAACCATTGTCTATCACTGTTATTTTACCTTTTCTAGAATTTCACATAAATTAAATCATACAGTCAGTAGTCTTTTATGTTTGTCTTTCACTCATCATAATGTATTAGGGTCTTATTCATGTTGTATATGAGAACTAAATTGTTGCCTGCCGTGTCAATAAACAAAAGACATTGCAGCCATCAAGCCATCACATTACAATCGCTGGGATGGTGCACTCTGAGGAAATTCAGGATGAGAAAACACAGGGTGCTGGCCCCAGATAGCTAAATTGCATATCAAAGGAGTGACTTCACTGAGCCCAGATTCTTGCACCTTCCCATACAAAGAAAAGTGCTAAATTCCTTAACTTGAGATATCTGGTTCTCTTTTATTAACAGTAATATTTTGAAGTTCTAACAATCTGGTCTTTTGTTGCAAAAAGTCCTATGTATCCTGCCCCCACCTTGTTTCCCTGGAATAATTTCTCAGAATCATCTGAGATGCTGTGTCCCAGGCTTAAGTCCTCAGTTTTGTCTTCCAAATAAAACCTAATTCTCAATTTAAGCTACACTTTTTTTTTCACTCAACATGTATATCAACAGTTCGTTTTATTTTTGAGTAGTGTTCCATTGTATGGATGTACCACAGTTGATGGGTATTTGGATTATTTTCAGTTTTGAACTATAAGAATAAGCTAGCTATGGATATACAAGCACAAGTCTTTGCATGGACATGTCTTCTGTTCTCTCAGGTAAATTCTTAGGCGTGGAGTTGCTGGGTTATATGGTATAAATATGGAAGTGTTAGTCGCTCCATCATGTCCAACTCTTTGCGACCCCACAGACTGTAGCCCACCAGGACCCTCTGTCCAAGGGAGTCTTCAGGCAGGAATACTGGGGTGTGCAGCCTTTCCCTTCATCCAGGGATCAAAACCAGGTTCCCCACACAGTGGCCATAAGTATATATTTGACTTTAAAATAAATTGCCAAATTTTTTCCAATGGGGCTGCAATATTTTACATCCCCATCGGCATGTGAGAATTCCAGGTGTTCTACATCCTCATCAGTACTCGGTATGATCGGTCTTTTTAATCTTAGATGCTCTGGTGGGTGCAGAGAGGGATTTCACTTTGCAGTTTTCATTTGTATTTCTCTAGTGAATCATATCATTGAACACCTTTTCATGTGCTTGACAGATCAATTCTGATATCTATGTTTCATGAGGTATATTCCTAATAATAGAATTAGAAGGATCAAATGGTTTCTCCCTGAACAGAGCCACTTGTAAATCCAGAGGTAGGCAGATTCTGGAACGACTCTCTCAAGATAAGACCACACCTAGAAAAGATACGCCCCTTAAAAAGGTCCGTGTGTGTGTGTGTGTGTGTGTGTGTGTGTGTGTGTGTGTGTGTGTGTGTGTGTGTGTGTGTGTGTGTGTGTGTGCGTGTTCTCAATCACTCAGTCATATTCCCAACTCTCTGTGACCCCATGGACTGTAGCCACCCAGGCTTCTCTGTCCTTGGGATTTTTCCAGGCAAGACTACTGGAGTGGGTTGCCATTTCTTCTCCAGGGGATCTTCCCGACACAAGGATTTTCCCAACTAGGGATCAAACCCAATTTTCCTGCGTCTCCTGCATTGGCAAGCAGATTCTTTACCACTGAGCCACCAGGGAAGCCCTAAAAAGATCCATATTTTATAGAAAAATCTTTTAAAACTAAGGCTGAAGAGTTAAGAGCCAGATTAATTATCTGCCTTTCCTTCCTTGGTGGGGGGTGGGGGGGGGTGTGGAGAGAAACACTCCTCTCACAAGTGGAAAGATCTGGAAATGATACAGCAGTTCCTTGTCCAACAGACATGCCCACATAGTATATCACCAGCTTTCAGATGGCCATCTGAGATCTGAAGCCTTTAGAATATTCAATTTGCCTCTCGAAAAGAACCAAATGTTAAGCTATGCCACACATGTCGTTAGTCTCTTACAGCATTCAATTTTCTCTTCATCTTATTATTTTTAGGTAGGATTCAAAACACCCACCAGGGATGTATTTTTTTATGAGCAAGAACGTTGTTTTGGTAGAAAATGTGTTCAACTCTTAATCATTGTCAAGGTTTTTTTCTTTTTTTCAGATGAGATGTAGCTTTCCATCTACTTAAAGTACAATAAATTACTCATATTCAGGACATCAAAAATGTCACCCTTTTACTTAGAAAAAGAATAAAATCAGTCTACACAATTATCCTCTCCATCACTAACAGTTTTGAGGAAAAAAAAAAAAATCTCTTAGAAAACTTATCTATATAACATTTCCAAATCTTCTACTAGAAACTGGCATAAACCCTGAGTGTCTCCCCCTGATTTTCCATCTTTATTCCAACTGTATACTCAGACATCTGCTCTCCAGCCTTTAAGTTGGAGAATCAAGTTCAATAAATTGGATTATTTTTCCAAAAGCTGAAATCCTCTTCGGAAGTAATTTATACTTTTTTTCATCAGAAAAGAAGAGCAAAGAAAAAAAGATATGAGGCAAAAATCAATTTACAGCTGAGGTCCAGCTATTTGCATCATTCTTCTTTAACCCTACTGTACTTGCTTCAGGTTGTATGTTAGTCGCTCAGTCCTGTCCAACTCTTTGCAACCCCATGGACTGTGGCCAGCCAGGCTCCTCTGTCCATGGGGTTCCCCAGGCAAGAGTACTGGAGTGGGTAGACATTCCCTTCTCCAGGGTATCTTCCTGACTCAAGGATTGAATTCAGGTTTCCAGCATTGCAGGCAGATTCTTTACCATCTGAGTCACCAGGGGACCCAGCCCCTTCCCAACTCTCAGATACTATAAAAAATCATTTGCTGTTGAGGAGGAAACAGGAACACTGACCCTCCCCCCACCCCAGGCTTCCTTTTGCCAGTCCAAGGTCTAGCCCACACCCTCCTGCTCTTTGCCCCCAGTGCAATGAGCTCCACGTAGGCAACCTTTTGTCAGGGAAGGGTCTCAGGAGCCCATCTGGTGGCCTGTGTTGGGGGGAGGCTGGCCAGGGTCAAGGGCTGTAGATGGGGAAGCAGGAGGAGGGGTGTGTTTGGAAAAGCGGCCTCTGTGAGTGTGTATGTGATGGGGAGTGGTCAGCACTGAATAGGGGTCCCCTGCTGGGGTTCCATAATGACATCAGTGGGGAACAGGCAGAGCCTTCTGTTGTCCAGATGGGGACACTGAGGCAGAGACTCCTCCAATCTTTGAGAAGGGAGGGGCCAGCCATCAGTATCAGGTTGGAGGTTAGGAATTTAGTTGGCCAGATTACATTTTGACTCTGCGGGTATATAAGTATGACCATGGAATGAAAGAGTCTTTCCCTTTGGATGGACTCATCTTCTTTTGTACACCATGGGTGATGGTAATTACATCCACAACAAACTAGATTTTAGATTCCATCTTTCAGAGAAGGAGACTATTCTATTTCCATAGATATTTAATACTTATTTCTTTAACAAGCATATTTTCCAATATAAGATATGCCACATTAAATCCAAATATAAATTTAAATGCCTGAGATTTGGCCAAGAAACAGATTGAGTATCAAATGAGAACATCATGGTATTTCACACACTTAGGTGTTAATTACTCCAACTAGGATTGATTCCCCAAAGGCATTTTGCTTGACATCCATCAGCTAGTCCTTTTGTGGAAATCTAAGTCATCAAATCAGTTGCAGAATTCAGAAAGATTGATAAACACAATTAAAGCTGTTGTCTGTATTTTCTCATGGAAGTCCTTTGCCATAATCCATCGCTATAACCAGTCCCAAGATCCCAACTCCCACACAGCTGCCCTCATTTCTACCCCCTATATACTCCAAGATCCCATTCCTACTCCAACTTTGACTCCCTTCATCTCAGCAGTCAGAGGAAGAAGAAAAACATAGGCCCATCCATTTCTGCAGTTATATCCTGTTGGGACTCAAAGGCTTGGTCTGCTTGTAGGCAAATACACGTGATGAGCAACAGAAGGAATGAGGGAATCTGCAAACAGCATCCCTGTATCTCACAGCACCCTCTTAACAAGCAGAAATACTGATTTTGCCTTTTTTAAAAAATTCACTACACATGGTAATTATATAAACTATGTCATTAGTAAAGTTTTCCCAATATCATTTTTTGTTGTTGTTTAGTTTCTAAGTCATGTTCAACTCTTTGCAACCCCATGGACTATAGCCCAGCAGGCTCCTCTGTCCATGGGATTTCCCAGGCAAGAATACTGGAGTGGATTGCCATTTCCTTCTCCAACGGATCTTCCCAACCCAGGGACTGAACCCACGTCTCTTGCATTGGAGGCAGATAATTTACCACTGAGCCATCTGGGAAGCCCATCTGTTCAGTTCAGTCGCTCAGTCGTGTCCAACTCTTTGCAACCCATGAACCGCAGCATGCCAGGCCTCCCTGTCCATCACCAGCTCCCGGAGTCCAATCAAACCCATGTCCTTTGAGTCAGTGATGCCATCCAACCATCTCATCCTCTGTCATCCCCTTCTCCTCCTGCCCTCAATCTTTTCCAGCATCAGGGTCTTTTCAAATGAGTCAGCTCTTCGCATCAGGTGGCCAAAGTATTGGAGCTTCAGCTTCAACATCAGTCCTTCCAATGAACTCCCAAGACTGATCTCCTTTAAGATAGACTGGTTGGATCTCCTTGCAGTCCAAGGGACTCTCAAGAGTCTTCTCCAGCACCACAGTTCAAAAGCATCAATTCTTCTGCACTCAATTTTCTTTATAGTCCAATTCTCACATCCATACATGACTACTGGAAAAAGCATAGCCTTGACTAGACAGACCTTTGTTGACAAAGTAGTGTCTCTGATTTTTAACATGCTGTCTAGATCGGTCATAACTTTCCTTCCAAGGAGTAAGTGTGTTTTAATTTCATGGCTGCAATCACCATCTGCAGTGATTTTGGAGCCTAGAAAAATAAAGTCAGCCACTGTTTCCATTGTTTCCCCATCCATTTGCCATGAAGTGATGGGACTGGATGCCATGATCTTAGTTTTCTGAATGTTGAGCTTTAAGCCAACTTTTTCACTCTCCTCTTTCACTTTCATCAAGAGGCTCTCTAGTTCTTCTTAACTGTCTGCCATAAGGGTGGTGTCATCTGCATATCTGAGGTTATTGATATTTCTCCCGGCAATCTTGATTCCAGCTTGTGCTTCCTCCAGCCCAGCATTTCTCATGATGTACTCTGCATATAAGTTAAATAAGCAGGGTGACAATATACAGCCTTAACGTACTCTTTTTCCTATTTGGAACCAGTCTGTTGTTCCATGTCCAGTTCTAACTGTTGCTTCCTGACGTTCATATAGGTTTCTCAAGAGGCAGGTCAGGTGATCTGGTATTCCCATCTCCTTCAGAATTTTCCACAGTTTATTGTGATCCACACAGTCAAAGGCTTTGGCATAGTCAATAAAGCAGAAGTCGATGTTTTTCTGGAACTCTCTTGGTTTTTCAATGATCCAGCAGATGTTGGTAATTTGATCTCTTGTTCCTCTGCCTTTTCTAAAACCAGCCTGAACATCTGGAAGTTCACGGTTCACGTATTGCTGAAGCCTGGCATCACTTTACTAGTGTGTGAGATGAGTGCAATTGTGTGGTAGTTTGAGCATTCTTTGGCATTGCCTTTCTTTGGGATTGGAAAGAAAACTGACCTTCTCCAACCCTGTGGCCGCTGCTGATTTTTCAAATTTGCTGACATATGGAGTGCAGCACTTTCACAGCATCATCTTTTAGGATTTGAAATAGCTCAGCTGGAATTCCATCACCTCCACTAGCTTTGTTCGTAGTGATGCTTCCTAAGGCCCACTTGACTTCACATTCCAGGATGTCTGGCTCCCGACCCAGGAATCGAACCTGGGTCTCCTGCATTGCAGGCAGATTCTTTACCAACTGAACTATCAGGAAAGCCCTCCTTAGATTGCCAGAGCTAGACTATTTGATGAGATCTTAGAAAAAAGTGAGTGTGATTTTGTTTAATCAACATTCCTTCTTGTTTTTGTTTTTAATACATAGGCTTTTTGCCTGAATTTATGGTGATTATCTGGGTCGTGAAGATCTTTTTTGTACAGTTCTTCTGTGTATTCTTGCCACCTCTTCTTAATATCTTCCCATATCATTTTTTAAATATGTCCAAAACAAGGTTGGGCTTCCCTGGTGACTTTAGACAGTAAAGAATCTGCCTGCAATGGAGGAGACACAGGTTCAGTCCCTGGATTGGGAAGATCCCCTGGAGAAGGGAATGGCAATGCACTCCAGTATTCTTGCCTGGAAACTTCCATGGACAGAGGAGCCTAGAGAGTTACAGTCCATGGGGTCATATAGAGTTAGACACGACTGAATGACTTTCACTTTCACAAAGCATGGTTATTCCCTTCAACAATAAGTCCACCTGTGTTTATCATAGGGGAAGGTAGGAAAAACCCCTCCACCCCATTTTCATGCACTGAGACTCACTCCACTCTAGAGTTACAGATGCAGAACCCAAGAAGGGCACTCCAGTGGTGCTCTGGCACTTAGGAATTTTTCAGCCCACATGTGCCAACAGCTGCCCTCCCTCTCACCTTCTCCCCTCACCAACAGAGTGGGGCTGGGACCAGACCACTTAGGAATATCTCTTACATCTGGGTGCTGCCAATGAACACTTTCTGATGGGCTCATTTTAACCACACCAGCAAAGCCCTCCAAACCCTGAGGGTCACAAAGCTCAGGCCTCCTCCTGCTTAGCTAGACTTTGCTCACCCTGGAGCTCAGGAATAAAGATTTCTGGAGTCTCCCACCTCCACTCTCCCTGACTGCCAAAGTACAACTATCAGGTAGACATACTATAAAGGAAGGAAAGAAAACAACTCAGAATATGACATTTCCAGTAAGACCGCTCCACAGTGGTTCCCCTTCAAGCACTCATTGTTGACCATATACAAGTCCTTCCCTTCGCATGGGCTCCTTCTAAGCATTCATGGCTCTCACAAGCTTAGAAAAGAAGTGAGAAGGCAGGAGGAGGCCAGGGAATGTGTTAGCACCAAGTCTCAAACTCTAAGAGCCAGAGTGACCTACAAGGTCCTCTAATCCAACCATTTTGTTTTACAGAAGGAAAACATTATGGCCAAGAGAGGGTATGGGTGGTTGACCCAAGATGCATCTGGTGGCCTAAAATTGATTTAGTGCACCTTCCTTCCTTTATCTTCCAAAATAAAAAGCTATCAGTTACCAAATCAATAATGATAATAATATAGTTGTGTGCTTACTGTTGCCAGGCCCAATGCTGACAGTCCTTCATAGATTATTTCATTTAAACTCACAACAATCCTATGAGGTACATACTCATTATTTCCACATCAGAGATGAAGAAACTACAGCAAGTTTAAGACGCTGGTTTTAGGTCACATAGCAAGTGGATGGAAGAGCTCACAGCTTTAGCTATACTTTCTACACACACTGATATCTGATACTTCTGTCATGCCCCTAGGCACCTCATGAATCATCACTATATAAATTAATTCCAGGATCCCTGAAGATCTTATGTGGTTATAGAGAACCAGGGTTACCCATTTCCCCAAAATACCATAAAACAGATTGCAGCTGCCTTCCCAAGAGTAGGGTCTAAGAGACTAAGTGTTTTAGTCCTCCAAGCTTCAAGCAAGCTGGATTGTCCATAGAAAAGCCAAGTCCACTTGACATGACCTTGAGAAGACAAACTCTCGTTTGGTATTTATAGGACTTCTCAATATTTTCTGTGTACATTTACATTGCCTCCAGAGTGCTTTTTCACCCCACCTCCTACAGAAGGCACAGGCAACCAACAGCCTTTACCAATTCACCCAGCTGACAGCATCCCAAAGCTGAGCTCCCATGAAGGAGCAACCCCCAGAGTCCATGGGAGATCCAGAGCAGATTTTCCACTCACTAGCACAACAGTCCCACCCCATGCACCTCGAGAAAGAGGGCATACAGACTTCCTGTTGAAGAAGTCTGGCCTGGGATGCTCCAAAATGTATAAAGTAGAGGCAGAGTTGTCTGAGCTGAGTTCCCCATACCAGCAATATTCCCCATCATGGAGCACAGAAGTGACCAGGCAGAAAGACCTTCATACAAAAGCAGTGTAAGGCAGTAGTTAAAGAGAACAGGTTCTGTAGTCAGACCTCAGCTGAAATCTTTTCCCAGCTTAGCGACGTTGTTAGCCTCTCTGAGCCTCAGTTTCCTCATTTGTAAAAGGGACAGCGTTGACTATGTTAGTAATAATCTCGCAGTCTTGTTTCCAAAGCTCATTTTATTTAGATCAGTTTAGTACATTGCACTAATTGTTTTAGGTATTTTAATTATATGAGATATACCATGTGTCAGAGATGATTTAATCTGTTTAAGTGTTGAACTGCTAGCAGAACTTGTACATTTACAGTAATTCAGACTTACTAAGGAAAACAGCTTACCAGTATTTAGTTTTATATTGAGGTGCTCAGGTTGAGATAAAGTGGTATGAAAATTTAAAAAAAAAAAGGAAAAAGCAGCTGCCTCAGAGATAATTAAATGAGTTAATATATTGTATCTGTGATAATTAAATGAGATAATATATTGTATCTAACACAGTGCCTAGCACACAGTAATACAATTATCTTTATGTTTTTGATAAATTTGCTTCATCTCTGTTCATGGAGAGAGAATTTCTCCTCTTCTTCATGCCAGGAGATGAAAGATAAGATAGGGGAGGAGGGTAAAAAAATTAGGCAGAGAATTCTAATGTCAGTGGATGCTAAAGCCAGGAGAGTCTGAGGAATGACTCTAAATCTGTATACAAAAAAAGAATCCAGCCAATTATACCTACATTCCAGTACTTTTCAAGTACATATTTATAGCATATGTTTAGGTGTTTATGCTGTATATATAATTAGCCATTTTTCTTCAGTGTATCCAGTAATTATTTTATCAAGTGCACATCTGTTTTAATTAGGCATGTACACACTTTACTATACTGTAAAATGTCAAACACACTGTAAAATAGCTCAGAGTACATTAACACATAAAAACAAAAATTCATTTGACATATCACAAACAGCTGCAAGAAGCTCATAGACCCAACCAGCTGCTACTCAATGACTCCCAGCCAACGGCTGTTCCATCGGATCCTTCGGGGATCGCTCCCAAGCCGGAGCTGCAGCTCTTGATTTCAGTTCTGCCTCAGCTAGACTATCAGATGAAGTGTGTGGGGAAGCATGTGGCCTGACTGGTACCACACACGTGGAGTTGTCTTCAGCTCGCCAAGTTGCAAGTGATAATAGTAACTGATAGCAAGTGATAAGCAACTAACATCAAGTGATAAGCAACTCTTAATGCAGCTGATAATAGAAAATACCTCGAACCCAGGGGGGGCTTCAACTGCCAACTGGTAGACTCCCTCATTGGAAAGATAGGGACACAGACCTAGAGGGAGGAGCTGAGTTAGTGAATGGACTGGGTTCATCCCTGGGTCATTTGAAGGAGTCCAATCCAGTGCCCTTTCTACTACAGTAGTTTCTAAACTTGACTGCACATCAGAATCATCAGGAGGCTGACATAAAATACCAATTCCCAGGGCTCACTCTGACTCACTCAGTCTTTACAGTAGGTCTGAGGTGCAGCCCAGGAATATATATTTTAATAAGTATTGCTAGTAATCCCAAAGCTACTTTATATGGAGAATGTGGAAAAAACTCCTACAACTTACTAATAAAAAGGTATACAACCCAAGTCTTGAATAAACATTCTACAAAGAAAGATACAAGAAATGACCAATTAGCACATGAACAGTCAATTTCATTAATCCTCAGAGAAATGCAAATGACAAACCACAATAAGGTATCATTTCACATCCACTCAAACAGCTGGAATTAAAAACACTAACACCACTGAATGTTGGCAAAAATGTAGAGCAACTGGAACTTTCACTAGTTATGGTAAGAGTGGAACACAGCACAGCCATTTTGGAAAGACATTTGGCTGGATCTTATAAGGAGAAATATATTAATACAGCTACCCTATGTCCCAGCAATACAATCCTTCACTATTTCCTCCAGACAGATAAAGACATATGTCCAAGAACGTTCACAATGGCTCCATTCCTGTTCTCCAGAAAACAACTCAAATCCAAGGAATGATGGATAAGCAAATTATAGTATTTTCATACAAATACTCAGCAATAAAAAGGAACTATTGATACACCCAAAATAATAGATGAATCTTACTGACAGTATGCTAAATAAAAGAAGCTGAACACAAAAGAGGACACCTTATACTTTTCCATGTATTGATATATATGATTTCATTTATATGAAGTTGTAGAATGGATGAAGCTAATCAGTGGAGATGGGCTTCCCTGGTAACTTTAGATGGTAAAGAATCTGCCTGCAATGGAGGAGTCACAGGTTCAATCCCTGGGTTGAGAATATCACTTGGAGGAGAAAATGGCAACCCACTCCAGAATTCTTGCTTGGGAAATTCCATGGTCAGAGGAACCTGAGAGGCTATAGTGCGTGAGGTCGCAAAAGAGTCAGCCACAACTTAGCAACTAAACAACAGCAACAATCAATGGGAATATTAGTCAAAATAATAACTGCTTATGGAGAAGAACAGGTTTGATTTGAAAGTGATTTTCTGGGGTTATACAAATGTTCTGTTTTAACTGGAGTGCAAGTTACATGGATGTATACATTTATCAAACTGTATATTTAAGAGCTATGGTTTTCATTATACATGTATAGTAGCTCAGTTTAAAAAAAGAAGAAATAAGTAGATGGAGAGATAAGTAGATAGATAGATAGATGATAGCATGTGCTACCGGAACCTATTTTTACTAAATTATTGCTGTCCCTTCTCTGATTCATTTCTTCACTCTCTTACCAGTCTTTTTTGACACCTCCCAAATAATCTACTTGTATTCAAATCCTTGTCTGAGGTTCTGCTTTCAGAAAGCTCAATCTGAGACAGTCACACTGTCAGTGAGTGATGGATCTGAGATTTGGAAACAGGTCTTTCTGATTCCAGATTAATACATTTTGCTGCCATTAACACACACTTAAAGAGGAAGACTTTATCACACCATTATCAACCTATGACAGATCAAGCTATCAAAAAATTTTTTTGAATTTATAATGTTAAATTGGCATATATTGGAATATTACCTCTGCCTTACTAATAAAACAGCTTCTTTTTAAGCATTTTACTGAAAAATCCTTAATACATTGTGTTATTTCTCTTAATATAGTATAATAACAAAAGAAGTTAATAACAAATGTTTAAATAAATACAAACAAAATAAACTTCTCTAAACCCTTGGGATTTAAAAATACCTCTCAAATAATGATAAAGTCAAGGTAGAAATAAAAAGTATAACAGTAAATAATTATATACATAAACATTTATAGGATATAGCTAAAGCTATACTTCTTTTCATAGTGAAAGAAAGAAAGTGAAGTCACTCAGTCATGTCCGACTCTTTGTAACCCCGTGGACTGTAGCCTACCAGGCTCCTCTGTCCATGGGATTTTCCAGGCAAGAACACTGGAGTGGGTTGCCATTTTCTTCTCCAGGAGATCTTTCCAAGCCAGGGATTGAACCCAGGTCTTCAGCATTGTAGACGCTTTACCATCTGAGTCACCAAGGAAGTCCTCTTTTTATAGTATGTACCCTCAAATATTTGGTACTATTTTAAAAGAAAGTAAGAAAATAAAGTTTTTCAACTCAAACTAAGGGGGAAAATGACAAAACATAACTCAAGCAAGGGAAGGAGATAATCAAGATAAATAACTACATAAATAAATTTAAAAATAGAAAAGCAAAATTGATAGATGATACCAAGAACTGGTTCTTTGAAAATTTAATAAAACAAACAAATCTCTGGATAAGCTAATCAATAAAAACAGAAAGTAAAATCAAAAATAAATACATTTAGTAATGAAAGATGATAGAGGAATAGATACAGAAAAGATTTTAAAATTATAAGTGAAAAATTCACCAGGTATGTAAATAGATTAGCAAATCTCAATGAAATGGGCAGTTCTGGCTGGGGCAAGAATGGGTGAGGGACAACAAATTGACTCAAGAAGAAGTAAGTTAATTTTTAATTATCCTCCATAAAAATTCTGGATCCATGTAATTTTATAGGTAAGCTCTTATAAACTTTCAAAGAGCAGAAAATCCGAGCCCCTATAAGCCATTCTATTATATGAAAAAAAGGAATTGCCCAATTTAGTTATCTTAACTGTGATATCAAACTCTACGACTCTGTGTGTGACGAAACAGTACACACACAGACATACATATTCGCTCAAATATAGGTGTGCAGAGAAACATTAACACAACGGTCTGCTTACAAGACTGATCCTTGCCTAGCATCCAGGAACCTGGAATTCTGGAGGTTCCCATCTGCCTGATTGATAAGAGTGGGTTACAGTGCCTAAACTGTTTATACAAATAGTATGTTTTATGTGGAACACAAACTTTCTCTCTGGCAGTCTGGAATTTTGGCACGTGCCAAGCAGAGGCTGCCTTTGTGATCAGCCTCTGACGAAAACCTTAGACACTGAATCTAATGAGCTTCCCTGCTGGACAACATTTCACATGTGTTGTGATACTTGTTGCTGGAGGAATTGAGTACAACCCACATGACTCCACCAGGAGATGACTCTTAAAAGTGTGTGCCTGGTTTCCCCAGAACTCCATCCCGTACACATTTCCCTTTGCTGATGTTACTCTATATTCTTTCACTGTAATAAATCATAGCATGAATGTAACCACACACACACACACCCACACACACACACACACACACACACACACACATGGTGAGACTTATGAGTCCTCACCAATTAACAGACCTGAGGATGGTCAACCCAATAGGCAACAGCCCTTATAAACAGATGTTAACAATTCTAAGGTGCTACCAAACATTAAAATAATTTTCCAAAGTCAAGTTTTAGTTTCATAAAATAAGTATTAAAAATCCAGAGAAAGAAAAAAATCTAGTAATATAACAGCTCATCTCAATGTAGAAGTTTTCAAACATATGAAGTTATCAGAAAAGACCTTCAGTAAAATTTATCATTAAATCCAAACAAGTATTTTCAACTAAAAATAAAAGGGTATTTTATTGAGAGTTTCCTTTATCCTGAATATAATGAAACATATCCTCAAACATTCACCATCAAAATACAAAACAGTGAAACAGTTCTGAAAGCCATCCTCATTTAAAATTGAGGCCAAAATAAGAATTTCCACCATAGCCACTTTAATTAACATTGTGTAGAAATTCCATGATACAATAAAATATGAATACTAATAAGAAGTATTAGCATTTTTAAAAGGAGGAGAAACATACTTTTACCTAGAATATCTAACATTTCGACAAATTATCTGAAATATCAGACAAAATATTTTAAGAGGTAATTAGCTTTACTTTGTACAATTTATCAGTAATTAAAAATACAGAACAAGGAAATAAACCATGCACAAAAGCCACAAAAACTATAAATGACTCTTAAAAGCAAGATGAGTGACCCATAAGAAGTAAATTCAAAATTCTCTTGAACACGTAAAAAACTTGAGGTATTTCTTGGGTGAGGATACTGAATAAGTATTAAGCTACCAATTCTTGAGTTAATTTATAGTTTTCATATAATGAGAGACTGAACATACAAACAAATAATGGCCAGACTCTGTGCAAAAACAGAGCTCTGATTCACAATATGCCTGCTAAGGAAACCTACTCCTATCTACAAAAACAGCCCAGGAAGCCAGCTTACTACAAATCAGAGCTGTAGGAAACCAGACTATTATCCAGTAACAATCCAAAAAGCTAATAATTTCTGTAACAATTAGCCCAAAATGGCCCAGACTTGATAATGATAACTAACAGCTTCCCTAATTGTCGTCCCCACTTACAATTTAGGACCAACCAGAGAAAGCCAGATATGCGCCCTAACACAGGAGGACCCTCTTCTAGTGCATCCATCTTCACCTTCCCCATGCCAACAGCTTCAATCAGGGCAACCTGAAGCCTTTCTCTTTTTCCACTATAAAGTTTTCATACTCCTCTCCCTGCCTTTGAGTGTCTGCCAAAATGTAAGTGATGATCGCTGATTCCCATGCTATAAAAAACTCTGAATAAATAGCCTCTATTTGTTCTCATTTGTTTGGTCTTTCTATTTCCACAATAATATCAAATTCCAAAAAGACTTATTTTTTTAACCTTGGCAAAATAATTCTAAAGTTCATCTCTGAGGATGAACATCTGAGAATAATCAAGAACATTTTTTAAAAATCAAAGTAATGAGAGGATACTAGCCCTACTGTATTTTAAAATAGTTAATGAAACAGCACACATACTTAGCCTTGTCTGTAAATTTTAAGTACCTAATAAAAGAATCATCACAAATTAGTAGAGAAATGAAGATTCATTCAGTCAATAAAGCTGTGAAAATCTCTCCACATAGGGGAGAAAGTTCATTTAAAAACATTATTTCAGAAATATTTCAAGGTAAATTTTAGATAAATTAAAAAGTTAAATATAAGAAGTTAAATGATTAAAACAAATCCATAAGAACATATAGTTGAACAGTATCTAAACTCCAACTGTCTACAAGGAATGAAAAAATAAAAGGAAACAATCAATAGATTTATAATTCATGAATTTAAAAATAAATAAGACAAAAACATTTACAGTAAATACCATGCAAAAATTACGAATTTTATATGTGTGTGTATGCAATGTATTGGTGAATCAAACAACAAATAAATGGGAAAAGTACATGGAAGAGTCACAAGCAAAAATAGGATGGCAAGCCGACAAGGAAAAACAGGCAACAATTCAAGTCATGAGCTGAAGCTCTCTTAGCTCTAAAATTAGCCATTTTCTTAAAAATAGGATTACCCAGTGCTGATGAGGTAGAGTGAAAAGGAAACTCACTGCTGGGTGGATTGTAAGTGGTATAATCTTTTTCAAAAGTGTTTTGGCAACGCAAACGAACAGCTTGAAAAATATTCCTATCAGTCAAGCCATCCAGTCTAAAAACAGGAAAAAAGAATCATGCACAGAGATGCTGAATTCAGTACTATTTATAATAACAAAGAGGATGGTAACAACTGAAATGCTTCAGAATGGGAGACTGGATAAGTAAATCATGGTGCATTCGAAAGAAAATATTGTTCACTTATTTTAAATGCTTATAAAGAGCTTTTGGTCATATGGGTAATTGCTTATGTCAAATATTAAGCCAAAAAGCAAAAAATGTATTCATATGTTCAGTCCCATATGATCTCAATTATGTAAACAATTTAATAAATATATATGTTATACCTGCATATACATATATGTATGTATGTATGCCAACATGTAGCTTGATTGTCTCAGAATGGTAGAATTATAGGAGACTTATTTTATTCTTTCTACTTTTCACCACTTTTTTCAATTTTCTGATTGAAGAAAGGTGGGAGGAGACTTTGTTTAAAAAAAAAATTGAAAAATAGGTTTTCCAAGTTTCTCATACCAAGATTAGAAGGTTTGTTGCTTTTTTTTTTTAAGAAAAGGGACTTAGAAAATGATATGTTGGTGCCTGGGATAAAGGTTTACCTAATTGAATACTGCTGAGGAGGAGGGTCTCCAAAGGTAGCTATATCCCCACCCCACCCTATTCAGACCAAGGTGATATAATTACCTTGGAAGAGTCCCCCACAACCTTCCAGAAACTTCTAGCTCTTCCCATGTGCAGCCAAAGGTGAACTATTAATCCTAGAAGCACCGAAATCTAAAACAGTTGTGAGAAGTTCTCAAGTTCTCATTTTTTTCCCTGACTTTTTGAAACCAATTACATGGGGTTCCATCCCTGATTTGCAACTATAAAGACTTTTTAAACCCTCTGGTTTTTGCCACATGCTGTAGAAATCAATAGGAAAGTGATAGTCTGTAATATGATTTCGCCAGGGCAAAAAAAAAAAACAAGCAATGCCACCTAACTCAGAACAAGGGATGTTTCCAATCAATAATAACTTTGGCATTCTCCTAAATCTTTTTTACAGTTGTTCTTGTCCTGCCCTGGAATACGTATTTGGTTCATAGTCCGTGGGAGGCATGCAACAAGTTTTAATCATAATATAACCAATAGGAACTGCTCTACAAGTATCAAGTGCAGTCCTCTGTTGTTTTTCTAATCAGTTCCTCAGTTCCCCACATACCTTATTAGCCATGGGGGTGGCTAATAATGGGGGCTGGGGGGAGGGTCTCTCTTTTGAAACTCCTCTCACCCTTTGATAATCCAAACTGGCTGAAAGCATTCCTCCAAGATGGCGACTCCTATACCAGGGACCACCACTTTCTGGCAGTATCACCCCGTTCCTCAGGGCTCCGCTCCTCTGAAGGAACATCTGTGTTGGTACTCAAGGTTTAGCTCTCAGTGTTTTCCTTCAGTAACATGGCGACATAAAGCTAACACTTGAGTCCAGAGAGCAGAGTCCCAGCATTCCTTTGCTCCCCTAAGATCCATGATTGGAGGTCCAGGCTTGGCCTTCTGAACCCCCAAAATACAAAGAACCTAACTAGACAACATCTCCCCCAAGCAAAGGGCTGCTCTTCTATCTCTTAAAGTGGGCTCCCAGGACCTCCCTCCTAACTCTCTGAGGCCTTCTATGTGATTCCAGGTACCCACATATCACCTGCTCTCCAGAGGGCTCCCTTCATGTTTTTTGGCAGAAGAGAAGAGAAAATACACAAAAGTACCTCTGGTCCAACAGAAGTCCTTCCATTTCTACAGGACTTTCCATCTCTAGTCATAACTGCTATCGTATTTTCATTCTGCAGTTTAGGAATTTGAAGCTGAAAGACTGGTCTGAGGCCACACAGCTAAGCTTCCTTTTATAGTTTTCTTTCTTCCTGTCTAAGCCCTTACCTCTTACTTCTTCTCTCTCTTCTCTCCCTATCATCTTTCTCTTCTCTGTCTGCTTATTCATCAGCAATAGTCACTGAGAACAAATACTGATCCAACATGGTACTTGGATGCAAATGTGAAGGAATAAGATTTTCATTCACGCTCTCAAAAAGTTTGTAGTCTAGTTATAAAGAGAAGATTGGCAAAAGACATGAAACAATTGGATGCTAATTTTATTTCTACTTCTCATTTTTCTCCACCACAAATCCCACACTTTCCCTTGTCTCTTCCACTATTAAAAAAAAAAAAAAAAGTTAGTTGGCTCTTACAGAAAGGCTGAAATACAACTTCAGTTTAAAGGACAATAATCAAATAAACATCTACGTACTTTCCATTCTTCTTAAGCAAAACAAACATTTCCAGTCAATGGTTGCCTCTTAGAAGGTGAGATAATTGATTTTTGCAAATGTTTCAGAATGGACAAACTTTGGAAAACTGAGCATTCTTCCAATTAGAGAAGAAGTGAAAAAATAAAAAGTGCAGTCAAACATATGCTTTCTGTGGGCAGCCTTTCAGTTCAGAGTCAGAGTATGACCAACAGCCAAGACCTGCAGGGTCTTGACTGTAACATACTAGAGAAGACCCGTAGAATGAAGGTTGATCAAGGAAAAAGATAATAACCATGAAAGTCCATAACACGCAAGCTTCATTGGTAGGTACCTGGACAGGGCTGCATGAGAAGGGACGTCCCTCAGAGCGTGAGACCATCCACAGGAGACTGCTACTCAGAAGGGGAGGGGGTACCGAAATTTTGGGAGAGAGGAAACCAGAGAGGGGGCTTATAAGTCTCGGTGATATCTAGGTATAGCAGAATGTCAGGGAGTCTCTACGTTGAACTCCAGAGGGCCCTCACAACTTGGGGTCCTATAACCACAAGTCTCCAGCTCATGAATGGCCAGCAATTGTGATACGAAGTTTCTTATGGTATGCAAAACAGGCAGACCCTAAGTGACTAAAAATGTGCTTGTTGGGACTATTTTTTTTAATAACTGGATAATAGAAATTTGAGTTTGGTAAAGGTAGGCTTTTAAGCTAACGGGTCTCAGTGTGCAGTAAACAAATAGACAATTTAGGAGCCAATATCCAGAGCCATCTTTGGCCCATTATATAACACATGCTTATCTATTCAGTACAGTGGTATCTATCATCTTCCTTGGAAGAGACGCCCATTGTCCACCCATGGTTGCTGCCTCCGTGCTAACTCCTTCTCCACACCCACTGCCAATCTAACTTTCAGCCATGGGGTGACACTGGGCAAGGCAGGAATTCTTACTGAAGGAGGCCCTTGGGCAGACCCTGAGCCTGAAGGCCAGCAATGGCAGCAGCTCTGCATGTCAGCCCCAAGGACACCTCGGATGTGCTAGGCAGAGAGGACAGGAATCTTTACTTCTCTGACCATCAGGGTTTGCTGAACCCAGGGATCTCTAAGAGTCAAACCTGGACTCATCCTGTCTGTTTCTACACACGCATGTGCACACAAACATACACCCATACCCATAGGTAGATTCTCATTATAAAACACAGACAAAAAAAGTAAGCTAAACATCTGAAAGTGAAAGTCGCTCAGTCACGTCTGACTCTTTGTGACCCCATGGACTGCAACCTGCCAGACTCCTCTGTCCATGGAATTCTCCAGGTAAGAACACTGGATTGGGTTCCTTTCTCCAGGGGATCTTCCTGCAGTCTCCCACACTGCAGGCAGATTCTTTACCGTCTGAGCCACCAGCGAAGCCCAAACATCTGAAAACTAATGTTTAACTGTGAGATGCTCCTCATCTTACCCAAGGTCAAAATATAGAAATAATGGTAAAATTTCCCAAAAGCTTCTGTTGATATAGAACCTTTATATCTGATGCTATCTGATGCTAATTGGTAAAAAAAAAAGAAAAAAACTCAGTGATAAAATATCTAACAGACTGTTTAATAATCAACGTATTTTCAAAAGAATATTTCTCTTGGCAGAATCAGATGCAAAGATATTTTCAAAAATTAAGAAGTATCAAGTTGGCCAGTAGCCCCAAGAGTATTCCTACAATGTGTTTACAAGGACTTGTGCATCTAATGGACTCTCCACAGCATTCCTTGGAAGATAGCTGCAGGTTTTGCAGGCAATATTCTCAGGCAATTTTGCAGGCTTATTCTGATGATAGCATGAAAACAGCCAACCCCAAAGAAAAGCTGGACCTCCAGGGTTAAAACCATTCCCCTGCACAAAGTGAACTAGAGAACTGAGGTGATTATCTGCGTAATTTCATCTCTCACCTCTCCTACTTCATCTTAGCTCAAGAAAAGCTTCAGAGAGCTGAGACAAAATGTTTTCTGTTTGTTTTTACTTCTGTTTTTCACATTCACCTAATTATCCAGATAAATACATTATCTGCCCCTTCACTCAGGGAAGGGCAGAGGATCAAGCAACATGTTCATATCTTTATCATCTACTGGGGGAAAAACCATCTGCAGCCCAGCACCCAGGCAGTGTGACACATTTTTGTCAGTTTTCTTTTTCCCAGTGGGTGAAATTTAACCAATACTTTGTTAGTGAAGGTCTAGTCATTCCCCAGAGGAAAATTACAGGAGTGAAGATATAACCTCTGCCATGCCACAGGGGAGCTTAAAAGGATAGATTTCTAGGTCTAGCCACCAATTTGAAATTAGGTATTAGAAGGAATAGGTTTGTTGCTATGGATTTAAGGGGCAGAAGGGCCAACAATCACTTACAGTTCTCAAAAATAACAGCGAGCAAGAATATTTCCATCCTATTACAGTCCCAAAGAAGGATCACAAAATAAAAACTCCCTGTAGGACAAAAGTGAAGTGACGATGGCCACAAATACTAATGACATTAACTTTTCATTATTGAGATTCACACACTCACTTCATTACCAAAGCACCCTCCAGTAAAGCATACATAACTGGCCATCACTCTGTCAATTTCATCTCACGACTATTTCCCCTGACAGCTTCTTCCAGTGTATTTCAACCAGCTATAAAATCTGCCTTCTCCTTCTTTCCTCCCTTTAAAGGAAAAGACTGCCAGAGGATTCTGGTGCATTAGGACAGACTTTATTAAACAACTTAATCCATCTCTGCCTGCCTAGCAGGGCCTGGGGAGTCCTAATTAATCAATAAGCATTTATTGAGTGTTCCAATGTGCATAATAGTCCTGAGTCAGGCGCTGTGGAGCCTTCAAGATCTAGTTAGGAAAATGGAGCACATTGCCTCCTAGAGGGTTTCCTGACAGTGTGAGTTAGTACGTGGGGAAAAGGATGGAACATTTGTTGTACCCAACACCTCCTGGGTAAAAACACAGTGTTACATGCCCAATATACATTATTAGTGTTAGTCGCTCAGTTATGTCTGACTCTTAGCGACCCCATGGACTGTGGCCTGCCAGGCTCCTCTGTCCATGGATTCTCCAGGCAAGAATACTGGGAGTAGGTAGCCAATCCTATCTCCAGGGGATCTTCCTAACCCAGGAATTGAACCTGGGTCTCCTGCCTTGCAGGCAGATTCTTTCACTTAATCTATATTTGTTTGCTAGGGCTTCCATAAGAAAATACCAAAGACTAGGTGGCTTAAACAACAGAAATGTATTTCTTCACACTTCTGCAGGCTAGAAGTTCAAGATCAAGGTATCAGCTGAGTTGGGTTTTATTCTGAGGCTTCCCTCCTTGGCTTTCAGGTGGCTGTCACCTCCCTCTGTTTCACCTGGTCCTTCCTCTGTGCACACTGATTGTCTGTGGTCAAATACCCTCTTCTTATAGGGACACCAGTCCTGTTGGATTAGGGCCCCTGCTAAAGACTCATTTTAACTTAATTATCTTTTTAAAGACACTGTCTCCAAGTACAATCTTATACAAAGGTGGTTAGGACTTCAATGTAGTCCATAATACAAATACTACGAAGGTGAGAGAACATGTCAGACAGTATTCTGTTTAAAAAACTAACAAACACACGAAGAAAACAGAAAAATCTGACTCTGATTCAAACTATATGTTGGGATTAAGTTCAGTAGTGAACAGCAACAACAAACAGTGGTTAAATATAATAGATATTTTTTTCTCACTTCCTAAAAGATAATAGATAGTCCAGAACTGAAATGGTAATCCATGGTGGTGAGAACCGGACATCTTCTATAGTTTTCCTTCCAAAGATCACCTAATGGTCCAAGATGGCTGCTGAAATTCCATCCACTAATTCTATGCTCTCAGAAAGTTTCTCCCTTCACAGCTGGAAGACAGTTGTAAGATATTCAGGCCTTATCTTCACTGTGCTTCAAACCCAGTGGGAAGGAGCAAGAGCCTCTTTTCCAGATATACCAACAAAGTTATACTTATGACCCGTTGATCCTGATTGGCCAACATGCTTATTGTGGTGGCCAGGGGAATATGATGGACTAATCACCTTGGGTCTGGACACTTACCTACCCCTGGGTTGAGAGTGTGGCTGACATGAACTCCTAAGGGAAATTTCATTTAATGTTTTGCTAGAAGTACAAATGGATGCTGCTCAGGACAAATCACAATGTCCAAGAGTATTATCCACATTTCTCAGATAAATACAATGAGACTCAGAGAAGCTAAGTTACCTGTGCAAGTACCCACACAACTGATTGAGCTAGGATCCAAACCCTCCTTTCTGACAGCAAAGTTGTCTTACTAGATGCAAAGCCAGGGGACATCACCACAGGAAGGAGCAAGATGGGAAGACTTCCTGGAAGAGGTGAGTTAATGAACATAGGAAAGACTATCATTGGACGCCAGGGAGACCAAAGTAAAAACACCAGAGGCAAGGAGACTTCCTTCATGTGAGTCAGCATCTGAAGGCAAACTCAGAAGCGGTTGTCCTGTTCCAATACCAGGATATGCCCAGCCACTGCTATTGAGGCTGTTTGCAAACTCCTCGGATCATTGTTAAGTACCCTGTGGGGAAAACAGCTCTCAGAGACAAAAGGTTTGGGGGAAACCTATCTCTGTGCTCTTGGTAAGTCTCAAGAGACAAAAAAGATAAAAAGTTCTAAGAAGTCCTGAGTTTTCTCATTGGATTTGACCAGAATTTCCCAGACAACATTCATTTGTTCCTCAAATTTTTTGTTGATGGTTTGGCTTTGAACACCTATTAACATTTTTCAAGAAACCAAAAGGTTTTTTTGGAATGCACTGCAGGAAATGGGAATGGCTGATTTAATCCAACGCTTGATTTTCCAGAAGAAACACAAAGTTCGGGGAAGTTCAGAGATGTCACCAATGTTGTCTAACAGGTGAGTGGCAGCTCCAGGACAAGGACTCAGGCATCCTCACTTACTACTCTTTGTACTAGCTTGCATGTGGGTGGTAGTTTTCAATGTACTTTTATATGAAATTATCTTATTATGCTGAGCATGATGAAACTGAGCTTAACATTGTTCTCATTTAACATTTCAGTTTTCATGGAAGTAGATAATCAGCTTCCACATTTCCAAGAACTGGTGAGTGTGTGTGTCTGTCTGTCTGTCCACAGGCTCTTGCATGCATCCCCACCGGAGGCAAAGGTACACAGAGTTAAATCACTTACCTATGATCATTTAGTCTGTATAGGGCTGGGAATTGTTTCTGTTTTTCCTTCCCTCAGTAAGTTTTGAGTAAATATGTTAATCAATCCATCACCAAAATGTTTATTAAGTGTTTACTATGCTCTCAGAACTGTTCTAGACCCTGTAGGGGCACGCAAAGCAGCTATAAATCAATCAAGTGATTATATATTGAATATTTACTATGTGAGAAGCCCTGTACTAAATATTATGGGAGGTACAAAGTTAAACAAGCTGTTGATCCTTCCCTCAGAAATTTATTATGTAATGAAAGATATAAGATATTGCCGGAATAAATACAATGAAAGGCAACAAATGACCAAAGAAGGAAAATTTGTTTGTTTATTTGTAGAGGGAGAGCCATTTGAGCTGGAGTGAAAGCATCTGACCCAAGTGCTCTGGCTCCTCTCTGCAGGTGAGAAAAGTGAAGTTATAAAAGCTGTTGGGCTCCTGAGTTTGCAGGTGAATGCAGGAAAGCCTCTAACACAGGTTCTTAACCCAGATTGCAAACTGGAATCACCTGGGGAGATTTTAAAACCCAGATGTCTGAGGTTCCATCCCTGACTAACGGGAATCAGAATCTTGAGGCTTAGGGCATTAGGGTGGTATTTTCTTTGTAAAGTTGCTCCAGGTGACGTTGGTGTGGTCAGGGTTGAAAACTGCTGGCCTCCAGCTTTGCGGCAGACCAGGGGATGGGGGAGAGGAAGGCAAGTTGGAGTCAGTAGAATCAGAGAGGGAGAGCTGGGTCTGAGGACTATAGCAAAGGAAGAATCAAGGTGCTAATGAGACGCTGTGCACTCAAAGAAGACGGCCTCAAAAATGACTTCAAGATACAAGTAATAAAGCCTAGAACTGCCGTTGCGGAGAGTGTGCCAAGCAAAAAGCTAAGGGCTCAGAAGAAGAGTTGAACAGCATGGGTCAGGTCTGGGTTCAGTCTTTTTCTCCCAGCATTTTAGGGAGCAGCACTCTCCAGGGGATTCATCCTGCTCCCCCAGCTCAATTATAAAGCACCTTACAGGCTACAGTTGTGTAGGGACTACACAACTACTGCTCTGCAGCACTTTATTTTTTCAATTAAGGTAACATTGGTTTCTGACATTATATAAGTTTCATGTGTAGAATATTATAATTCAACTTTTGTACACACTACTTCTGTATACATTCCAACATGCATAGGAACCCTGAAATAATCATTGCATGAAGGGTTAAGAGCTAGTGAGTATTTACTGTGTGCCAAGGCTGCATGAACACTTCACCTATATTTTTCAATCCTCCCAACAATCCCATCAAACAAGTCCAGTGATTACCCTCCTTTCACTGATGAATAAACTGAGACACAGGGAGTTAAGGAATTAGCAGAATTCCCACATCTTCTGAGGAGAAGGACCAAAAAGTTGTGAATTGATCAAATGAAAGTTTTAAGTCTCCTTATATTCTTTCATAAAAATGTATGTGTACAATCTTCATGGCCCAATTTTTGTCAGCTGGATTTCTGACTTTCTATTAGCACCAGAGTCTGAGCTAAGTAGGATCCAAGGTCCAGAAGATGTTCAGAGCTGATGAGATGCAAACAGAGAGCCCCAGAGGATTCAGAACAGGAAAACTTGCATCATTTCATTTCCTCTTCTCAAGTCTGAAGTTCAGAGAAGTTAAGAATCTGGCTCAGGCTCTCCTGGAAAAAAGAGGGTAAGGTGGCATTTGAACCCAGGTTTACCTGAATCTAAAAAATATGTTTTACATCATAACAGTGTACTGCCCATAGTGTATCCAGGACTAACCTAGGACCCTGACCTGTGGGCAACTCTTGATGAGCAATCCCCCAGGTGTGTCTCTCCCCCTTCTCCCCTTCAGCTGCATACTCCCAGCTCTGTCCTCACCCACCTGCCCCCTATGGGGGAACCCTGGCTCTGGCTCCAGCTGCAATAAGTGGCTTCAAATGGCAATTGGGACCAACAGTTTCCCCAGGCTGGTGGGAAATGTGATTGAAAACAGAAACCCAAGAGAATTCCTCAGCAGCCCTGGCAGACAGTTGGAGCCCAGAAGGCATTTCACTTTGGTGCAAAAGGATTAGACTCTTGCAACATCCACACACCAAGATGTAACTGACTAGTTTTGCTGCCTAGGGCAGAAAGCAGGGAGATCAGGTACCCTCCTGCTGCCCCATCATTCCGGGTTCAGCTGCACTCAGGCCGACTTGAGGCCAGTCAGGGATGTCCAAAAAGGAACTATTCATACTTTGGCCACCTGATGCGAGGAACTGACTCATTGGAAAAGATGCTAATGTTGGGAAAGGTTGAATGCAGGAAGAGAAGGGGATGACAGAGGATGAGATGGTTGGATGGCATCACCGACTCGATGGATATGAGTTTGAGCAAGCTCCGGGAGTTGGTGATGGACAGGGAAGCCTGGCATGCTGCAGTCCATGGGGTCGCAAAGAGTCAGACACGACATAGCAACTGAACTGAGAACTGAACTGATGGATGTCCGGCCTGCTACCAGCTGCTCTGTCAAACCACCTGGCTGCCAGAAGAAGGTTTTAGCCAGAAGTCTAACCAACTCCAGTACCGTTGCCTGGAAAATCCCATGGACAGAGAAGCCTGGCAGGCTATACAGTCCATGGGGTCACAAAGAGTCAGACACAACTGAGCAACTGAGCACACACGCTCGCATGCACACACTCAGGAAGAGGGAAAAACCCACCTCACCTCATCTCACCAGTGCCCTATCTCAGATGCAGGGTTAGGCTACAAACAGAAACAAGTATAGGACCCTTCTGCCAAGACGTACACTGGAGAGGGGTGCCCAGAAAAGGGACTGTCACTCATATGCTTACAACGGCGTTTGCAAAACAGCTCATTGTTCATGCCACCAAGGAGTGTCAGCAAAATCACCGGCCCCCTGCTACTCAATGTGTGGGTCCCAGTGCAGCAACCTCACCTGAGAGCTCCTTAGAAATAGAAAATCTCAACCCCCTCCCCAGACCTACTGAGTCAGAATCTGCATTCTACCGAACTCCCCAGGTGACCTATGCACATTAAGCTTTGAGTATCACTGATCTAGAGCACCCCTCTGGCTTGACAGATGAGTAGACAGTTTGAAAGAGGCCAAGGGGCCTTCCCCAAAGTCCCATGGCTAACCCATGGCATATCTCAGATGGATAATAGCTCACATATGCAGGGCACTCTCCCTTGTGTTCAAAATAGCTGCATGAAGTGGGCAGGACAGAAATATTATCCCCGTTTTATTAATACTGTGAGGAAATTAAGGAACAGAGATATTAAGTAACTTGTTCAAGAACACACAGGAATTGACAGAGCCAGGATTCAAGCCAGGAATTTCACTTCATTTTGTTGAGTATTCTGAGAGGGGGTTCCACCGACTTTCTATAGAAAGGTCGGATAGCAAATGTTTTTAAGCCTTGTGAACCATGCAGTCTCCATCACGACTATTCACCTCTGCCATTGTAGCAGGAAAGCCATCATAGACAAGAAATGAATGGACGTGACTATGTTCTAATAAAACTTTATTGTAAAAACACAGGCAGTGGGCCCAATTGGGCCCTGTAGGGCTGCAGTGAGGTAAGGCTTACATAATGTTGCTCAACCCATGAGAAGGTACTCTCTATGTCAGCCTTCCTATCCTATTCCAGAGTCACTCAAGGGAGAAAGGAGTGAGCAGGGCTCTGTCCCCCCAAGGAAAGCCCCTCCCAGCATCTCCTACAGCACAGGGCACTTCTCTGGGGAGAGGGAGGCTTGTATCCTGGTCCAAAAGAAGGCTGAGCAAATGAGGTAGACCTCACCAGGGATGCTGGGTAGGACTATGTAGGATGCACCCTGCAAGAGTTGCAGGTCACCCGAAATCCCTCCTCTTCTCTGATCACTGAGCTAAGACCCTGGGCTTTGGAGGCACCACCAGCTGGAGAGAAGTGAGTTTTTGCTAATTGCTCTGCCCAGAGGGGACCCTTTCCACAAACTCCCTCCTAGAGGGAGTGCCTTTTCTACTCTGCGTGATGGACTTCGGGCTCGCAGCAACCCTGGTCCCTCCACATCCCACCACAGGCTACGGCGCCCCCCTCCCCAAAAACTTCCCCGCAGAGAAGGCCCCGCTGCAGCTGCTCAGCAAACACACTTGTGTTACAGAAAGGGCAGACAGACAAAAGGAGCGCACCCCAGTAAGCAACATCTGACTCAGGAAACAAAGCTGGGGACCATCCTTTAATGTGTGCGTTCATTAATGTTCCCATCAATTTTAAACACTGGGGTAGAGTTTCCAGACTTTGCAGATCATTTAAAAGCTTAAAGGATTATCAAACCAGTCATTTAAAATGACATTTTCACTGTGCAAATATTATTCTATTAAAGAGCAGGCATGGCACAGGCCGAGATCAGCTTTGGCGGGGGTACAGGGCCTTCCTCCATTGCAAACCCCACTGCTTCCTCATAAAGCTGTCAAGCCCCCACTTAATGAAACATATATAAATGCAATGATGTTAGCCATGTCACAGCAAGCTAATTCATTTTGGCTTTTTCCCCCGTTGTGCTGCCCTATTAAGGCTTTTATCAACGTATCCTCTTAGGATCACCCCCAGCAGGTCTGCCATTGGCCCAAGGAGATGAAATCCAAGAAAGTGTTTAATTTCCAAACAGGCCAAACATCTTAAATAAATAAATAACCAACAGACCTGGTTTGAATGTAATGGTAACATGCACGAGGCCAACTGTTGGGGTTTTATTAGGAAAGAGATACTGTAAGATTAATAAACAAGCCTGTTCTCTTCCCAAGGTCCTTTGACCTGATATAGCTGCTGGCTTCAGCTCTTGGGGGCTGGGAGGTTTTGCTTCTTTAATTACTAAATCACTAAAAGGGAATCTACTGGGCACGGGCCATGCTTAGGAAAAAACTCGTTAAGCTCAGTTTCAAGTTGCTTTTCACAACGGGTATGTTGTATGGCTCCACCATTTCCACTGTTCTTGAGGTTTGCCCAGCCAGTCTGAGAGGAATACAAGGGTCTTTTGGTGTGGTTTCTTCCCCCAGTCCAGGGAGACAAAACTGATTTTGATGGGGAATATGGAAGCCTTCACAGACCCGCAAACCTCCAGGGTTCAGACCCTTTCAGTCAGCAATGTCAGGCACCTGGCAAAATGACCAACCCCCTGGGAACCCATGAAGCCAGAGAAGAGAATTCACCCACTGTGTCCAAGTTGCCTGGGCTGGAGCAATCCTGAAAGGCCTTGTGTCCTTCTTAAGAGTAAATAAAAAGGCACAACTTCTCAGGAAAACAACCATTCACAGAGGCATTCTTCTTGCCATAAAATTACTTCCCTGAACACATGTCCCTGAGGAAAATTCACAAATTGGCCCAAATGCCTGGATGTCACTATTTTCAGCCACAGAAATCTGCTCACGCCAATGACGAGCTATAAATACCCAGCCACATGGGAACAGCTTTTACACCAATTGCACCTAGGATTCCATCTAGGCAGTTGAGGCCTAGGTAGAAAGAGTTCTAGAGGACATCTGTATGCCTGGGTGTTCCCTCAGGAAGAGAGAAGGTTCTCCTCAATTCTTTTACCTTCCATGTTTTACTGTTCCCATTCCAGCCCACCCCCCATACACACAAAACTCTATGCCGTGTGCTTCGTATGACTCCTGACTCAGGCCTCCTCTCCGGGAACAGCCTGGCATCTTAGCAGGAAGGTTGTGGACCACAAGGGAAATGCCAGCTCAACCTGTTTCTTGTGGGGGTCACTCCTGCCGTTTTAGAGAAAGCAGTATTTCCCAGGTTGCGGCTATGCAAAAGTGGGCCAGATAATTTGGGGAGTAAAAATCTGTTTCTTTCTATGGCATTCAAAACAAATTTTCATATTAAATGCTCTGGGAAGTGCTACAGTAAAGATACTTGTTAAATTTTGTTTGACCTAACACTGGGCAGTCCCATTTGATGACTGTAAATTTTATTCAAGGTACATGCCTTGTGGAGAAACAGGGTCTTACAGAGAAAGAGAAATATCCTATAATATTGCTTACATGTGGAACCTAAAAAAACAATACAAATGAACTTACTTACAAAACAGAAACAGACTTGCAGACTTAGAAAAGAAACTTATGGTTGATTTGGGGGGGCAAGAAGAGGGGGAGGGACAGTTAGGGGTTTGGGACGGACGTGTACACACTGCTATATTTAAAATGGATAACCTACAAGGACCTACTGTACAGAACAAGGAACTCTGCTCAGTATTATGTAACAACCTAAAATGGGAAAAGAATTTGAAAAAAGATACATGTATACATATAATTGAATCACTTTGCTTTACACTTGAAACTAACATAACACTGTTAATCACCTATGCTCCAATATAAACTAAAAAGTTTTTAACAAATGAAAAGAAACAGGGTCTTAGAAACACTGATGGAACACTGATTAAACACAAACTACCACAAAGAAAGAAGCTCTGATGACATCAAGTCTGAAATCCTCAAATGGAATATCTGCAAGTCATCATGGAAACTTCTAGGCCTCAACTGGTAAAGGGTCTGCCTGCAATGCAGGAGACCCCAGTTCAATTCCTGGGTCAGGAAGATCCTCTGGAGAAGGGATAGGCTACCCACTCCAGCATTCTTGGGCTTCCCTGGTGGCTCAGATGGTAGAGAATCTGCCTGTGATGGGGGAGACCTGGGTTCAATCCCTGGGTTGGGAAGAACCCCTGGAGGAGGGCATGGCAACCCACTCCAATATTCTTGCCTGGAGAATCCCCATGGACAGAGGTGCCTAACAGGCTACAGCTCATGGGGTCACAGAGTTGGACATGACTGAGCAACCGAGCAGAGCACAGTACATGAAAACTTCGAGAAGAGGCAGCATATTGGTTTCTAACAATTCTGATTTTTCAAAATCCAACAATCTACCCTAGCCCTGCCATCCCATGAGCTAAAGCAAGTGCCCCATGGCGTGTGCAGCTGTGGACAACTGACACAAGCATTTGTGTCCAGACCTTCCAGGCCATCGAGGGGAGAGGGAAATTTGTTGCTGAGAAAGAACCCAAGTGCACAATGCCAACACCAATTGTCTTCTTCCACAACAGACTCGGTGCCCGTGCCAAAAATCACTCCTGGTTCCCTTTTTAATTCTGCCCTCCTTTATCCACCAAGACTGGGGGGAAATTATTTTGATTGGAATTAGACAGCCACCTGCAGTTAGATCTTTAGCTGTTATTAGTATTCTGGGTAAGCCCTTTCATGACAAGCTCATTGAAAAAGACAGTGGACTTTTGAAGTTGCCCAATACTATCTCTGGTGATTTTCTCAAGTTAACAACCTCAGTACCAGTCAATTGTGCTGGCTGGGGAAGGTGATAATCTCCTCCCCAGGGTCGTGGTCAGGAATTAAAGGGTCTGGGATAAATTACAGAAGGGATTTCTGCCAAGAACTCTCTTCTCCTTGATCTGGCCCCATGCTTCCTCACTGAATTTTTATTTTTACACAATGTTCAGGTGCTTTCCTACCCTCCCTTTTCCTAAATTCCTCCAATAATTCAGGCCTTGATGTCTTTCCCAAGCATCACACCCGTGCAGAGTTGGCCTCACTGGTGCACAATTTGGAGCAATGCCTCTAAACGTTGCTTCCTTACAAATGATTTCTATCCAAGTATCTAAAATTTCTTTTTAATGGAGAATGCAAACACTTCCCCTCGTTTTAAAATTCCCAATGCTCCAACCTCTAACACCTACTACACTTGTAATAATAAGCCTTTTTACTTGTTTATTCATTTACAGCTTCTATGGAGGCTTCCTGCACAAATTCCCCATTTACGGTCACACAGTACCATCGCCATGACTTGGGAAGGAGCCCTTTGAATGCTTATTATCCAGCCATTGAACAGAGAGTTAACTCTGGTTCCATTTTTCTGGATCAGTAGCTGGAGGAACTCAACCAAGTGTGAGCTGATCTCCATGATGAATGACAAAGAGAGAGAACTCAAATTTATCTCCATTGGCCCAAGACAGAGACCACAGAGCCAAAGTCCTAAGTCTCAGAACAGCCCCTTAATTCCTTGTAATGCCTAGGATGAACCTCAACGGTGACCACAGAGAACAGCCTCTGATCCCTCCAACTATGTTCTCACTTTCCCTCCCACCACAACCAAGAGCCCTTCCACAAACATTGCATTATGCTGCTTTTCTTGGGGGACAGAGGAAGGATGGGTTTCTGTTGCTTGGATTTAATTTTTTCTAATTAGTGGGCACCCAACTCTCTACCGTTAACACTTTTCTTTCCACAAGTAGAAGTAGATCTTAATAGTAGAAGAGATAAAACAATGGAAGAGGTCAAAGGAAAAACTCCTAATAAAAGAAGTAAATGTACTGGAATTCAGATCTTGGCTTCACCGTTTATGGGCTGTGTTACCTTGGGCAATTTTGTTAACTTTTCCAAATCTTAATTTCTCTATCTCCAAAATGGAGATGTTAATAGTACCTTCTTCACAGAGTCCTTATGAGGATTAAAGCAGTGAGTATATCGCTTCTAGTATCTAATAAGCACTCAGTGGTATTTTATTACTATTCTGTCTGAACCACTAGAAAAATAAATAAATAATAAATGAGTGATTTCTTCTTGTACAATGAGCACCCAGGAAGCCTGAGTAAGGGCTGCTGACAAGGTCCTAGAGCCTTCCTTTGTCATGAAAATCCCTTCCTTTGTCATGAAAATCCCTTCCTTTGTCATGAAAATCCCTTCCTTCTCCTCCAGAAGTTCTAATTATTAGAAAACCATCCGAAGTGAAGGTTTCTGAAGACTAATAATAATGATACGTTAGTAAGTTTAGAAGAGCTAAGAAGGAAATCTGAAGTCACCTTGCTAAAACATTAAAGGCAGTGGAACTCACACTGTGTCTCAAGAACGTCTCTGATCTTTACTAAAACCACGTGAGGATGGTATTGCCACCCCCCATCTTACAATGACACAGGCAGTTTCTAACCTGGATTTAACAGTCAAAAGTGATGGAAGAGGCATTTGAACCCAAATCTCACTAACTCCAAATCCATCTCTTCCACCACACCCCCACCAAATACACCAGAGAGAGGAAAGGAGCCAAAGAAAACCGTCGCTCTTTTGTCAATTGCTGAGAGAAAGCAGCTACCTGGGTAACCCCAGAGACACATCTTGTGATATTGTTTTTATGCAGACTCACTATCCTCAGCCCCAAAATCATTAAATTGGAAGTCTGGACAGCTAACAGGAATCAGGGAGGAGGGAACTTGAACTGGAGTACAAGCTAGACAGACAGGCTGTGTCTGCTAAAACTGCACCCTATGATGTTAGAAGCTTCTAGAATACTGAAAGAGCCACTGACTCGCAAGACCCAGGACAGTGGCAGTAATGAAGGCAGAGCTGAGAAGCAGCCAGCATGGGGCCTGTGTTCAGTTTTGATTTTGGTTTTGTTTGCTGCTGTGCTGTTGTTAATTCTGCCACTTGCAGGGAAGTGAGTCCGTGTCTATGTAATCCACCTAAGAAAAGGCTGGAAAAGCCTTCACTCAAATGATCAGCAGATGCCCCCAAAGTACATCATCATTAAAAAGGATGCTCCTCAGTGAAGTCTTCTGGAAATCCAACTGAGGCTCCTCCAAGGCTGGGACAGGGCCTGGGAGCTGGCCCCTGAGAAGTAAGCCAGGATCTGTCTATTTGTCCTCACTCCTATCAGCTTCTGTTCTGCCTCATGCTGGCTGCTGACCAGTGAGCTGGAACAAAGACAGCCTGGACGAGCCAGCACGGGGGTGGATTTGTAGTTGGTTTCAGGGGCATCACCTGCCAGCCCTACTCTACGTCCCCACAGGAAAGCAGATGTTAGAAGCTGCACCCTCGGCCCCTCCTAGCTCAGGCCAGCTGGAGAACTGGGTCTCAGAAGCAGCAGGTCTGGCACTGGGTCTGGCTCTGCTACACACTAGATGTGCACATACTCCACTCCTCCTCAGTTTCCGCATCTGTGAAATGGGGGAGCAAGATCTACAGGGGAGGGCTGTCTTGAGTACTAGGTGAGTTAAAATTCAATATGTCTGTCACAGTAGTGATAATGACAGCTGACATTTTTTGAGAACTTACAACAAGCCAGGCTCCACACTATGTGCTTTATATGTATCATCTCATTTAATCCTCAGAATAGCCACATGCACTAGGTTCCATTACTTTCCCCATTTTTACAGATAAGGAGATTGAGGGGGAAGGCAGCTAAGTATTAATAACTGGCTCAAGGTCACAGAGATGGCAAGAGTCAAAGAAGGGAACAGAGCCAGGCAGGCAGGCTGGTTCCAGAGCCGGTGTTCTCAGTAACTAGGATCCAAATATGGTTTCCATTCTACTCTGTCCACACCATTCTCAGCACGGACATCCACCTCCCCACTAACATTTCTCCACACTGAGTGTCTCCTCTACACCAGGCACTGTTCGTGGGACCCAGAGGGACACCAGGATGAATAAGAATGGCTTCTTCCACAGAGGCAGTCAGAGCTTAACAGAAGAGTCAAGTAGGCAGGGGGCCTTGCGTGATGTGTGCTCTAAGGCAATGCTAGGAAGAGGCGCTGAAGACCCCACCCAGGAGCCCAGCACCTTCCTGAGGGAGATCTGATGTCTGTGTGCTTGTAGCATATCAAGGCCTGCTGGACACATCTCACTTGATTCCCACAGCAATCCCCCGAGGAAGGCACCATGATTAAGCCCATTCGGCAGATCAAAAAACCAAGGCTCAGAGACAGTACTCAGGTGCTGGAGTGATGCAGACCAGAGACGGTAGGACCAGAATTCCCGACTCCTTGACCTGACAGAGTGCAAGTGGGGCACTAACCACTACGCTCTCTGCCTCCCGTGTGTGCAATACACCCTCTGCTCCACACGTCTTCCTGTCTCGTGATCCCCCGTGAGGCTTGGAGGGTAGGAGCTATGACTTGACTTGGACATAAAAGCCACTGAGTCAAGCTCAGTGTCAGAGGGCAGGATTGCCATGACTAGTGCTATGGCCTGAGTCTCCACTGACAATGGTGCCTTGGGCAGGAAGACAAGAGCGGAGCTGGCAGCCACGTCAGACACCCACGGAGACCCCAGGCAACCACGGCAGATGTTCTCTCCAGGGAGCCCAGTCAGGCCCCGGTGAAGTCAGAAGCACAAAACTTCTGTGTTCCAGCCACTCTACTCTCCTGCCAGAGGGCATGATGCATACGAAGGATGAAGCTGAACTTCCAATGTGTTGGCCAGCTGATGTGAAGAGTCAACTCATTGGAAAAGACCCTGATACTGGCAAAGACTGACGGCAGGAGGAGACGGGGAAGACAGAGGATGAGACGGTTCGCTGGCATCATCGGTTAAATGGACGTGAGTTTGAGAAAGCTCCAGGAGATGGTGAAGTCAGGGAAGCCTGACATGCTGCAGTCCATGGGGTCACACAGAACTGGACACAACTGAGGGACTGAACAACAAAAGCCAAGGGCACAGGATAAACAGCAGTGGGGGAGAGAAGTATCTGACCCACTGTGTGGGCCTGCTTCTCCTGCCTGGGTCTGCTTCAAATCAGAGAAATAAGCAAGAACTTTCCAAGGGGCCTCTGTAGTCTCACCGAGGAAACCCTAAAACTCACAAGCAATAGTTGAAGACAGTCCAGGGCCAAAAATGGACACAAAAGACTCTGAGCATATCCAGTTTCTGAGGCAAGAGGAAGTCCCGGGGGAGAGCAGGGAAGAGACCTTGAACTAGGTGCAGAGTGAGCTGCGCCCAGAAGTCTATGGTACGGTTCAGAATTTTAAACAGAGGGCCCTCTGAGGGCCTTCAGCACCGCTCCTCATCCAATGACAAGATAACTGTGGTTTCTGCTGCCAAGCTCTTTACCGTATCTCCCTCCACATCTTGCATCCCAGATTGTGTCTCCCACACAGCCTGGTGGAGGAGCAAAAGATGCCAGGGCCCTGAACCCCAACAAATCCCAGCATCTCTCTGCTTCCTGCCAGCCTGGGAGCCAGTATCTGGCGAGGATTTATAGCCCAGATACCCACAGTAATCACAGAGATTGGGCCTTGCTACTCAAGGGTCTGCCCTGGTTTAGTCCTGTTTCAAATTAATATAAGAATTTTTCTAGGCACACCTTGCATGAAACTGAAAAATAAAATCAGAAAGGTATCTACCTTCTAGCCAATAAAGTATGAGCCTCCCTCTTCCAAATGCAGTCTTTTCTGCACCCGATTTTATTATGCAATGGACACAGCTTCATAACAGGGCAGACAAAAGGATGCTGTCATCTTCCCTACGATGCACCGAGCCTAATAAGGGCGAGAAGAGAGGCATATAATTGTTTCCCCCTTCAGCGCACGGCAACCTTTAGAGCACTGCTGTTCTCTGGTGGCCGGAATGTGAGCTTGATTTCAAGCCGGGAAAACCCGAGCCCAACTCCTAACATCAGTTCGGCCCGCGGCAGCTCCTTTCCCTCTGTTCACCTGGCAAAGATGCCAGATGCAGAGCCCTGGGGTCCTGCTACAGGTCTCATCTACATGGTCTGCAGGAGGAACAGAAAGTGAGTGCAGTCCCCAAAGAGCCGAAGGTCACGGTACAGGAGACAAGATTTATAGAGTGTTTCCAACAGCTCCATTGGCTCCCTAGCAGGAAAGAATGCCTGTGTCCCAGTGGCAAATTCTAGTTGTTTTTCCTTCCGAAGAGATGTATGAGATGGTGTGCAATCGCTGGACACTGTGCCAGGATTGGGAAGAAATTATAACTCCTGCTTCTATTGCCTACAGTTTCTTAGACTTTAACCATTCATCGTCCTTTTAAAAAAGAGACAACAGGCCCAAAATGGGCTCACTTGCACTAAGCCTGCGCGACCAAATCAAGACTTAATATTTAACTTATTTACAGTTTCAACATCACCCAAGAGTAGAATCTTCACCCAGCCATTCTGGAATCCCCTGGTCAGTATTACCAAGGGAATATGCCTGATTAGACCCCTGAAAGTGAAAGTGAAAGTCGCTCAGTCGTGTCCGACTCTTTAAGACCCCGTGCACTATATAATCCATGGAATTCTCCAGGCCAGAATACTGGAGTGGGTAGCCTTTCCTTTCTCCAGCAGATATTCCCAACTCAGGGATCAAACCCAGGTCTCTCACATTCTTTACCAGCTGAGCCACCTGGGAAGCCCCATTAGACCCCTGCCATCCCCTTAAAGGAAAATGATCTTTTTCTTTCTTTCCTTTGTGTGTGTGTGTGTGTGTGTGTGTGTGTCTGTGCTGTCTTCATTGTGGCATTCAGGCTTATGTAGTTGCAGCGTGAGGGCTTTTCTAGTTGCCCCACAGCGTGTGGGATCCTAGTTCCCCCATCAGGGACCAAACCAACATTTCCTGCATTGGAAGGCAGATTCTCAACCACTGAACCACCAGGGAAGTCCCTGGAAAGTAATCTTGCCACAAACAGTCCACTCTTTGCTAATAACCTCTTTGCCCCTGATCCCTTCTGTCTATAAGTCTTTCATTTTGTACAACTCTCCAGAGCCACTTTCTGTCTGCTGGATAGGATGCTGCCCAACTCATGAATCACTGAATACAGCCAATAAGATCTTTGAAATTTATTCAGTTGGATATTTTTTTTAACAGCCTGAAATTTTCCCGCATGGCTCAGTGGTAAAGAATCCGCCTGCCAATGCAGGTGATGCGGATTTGATCCCTGGATCTGGAAGATCCTCTGGAGGAGGAAATGCAACCCACTCCAGTATTCTTGCCTGGAGAATTCCATGGACAGGGGAGCCTGGCAGGCTACAGTCCATGGCATTGCAAAGAATCAGACATGACTGAAGGACTGAGCGCAAACACACAGTACTCCAACCCTAGCAAGGTAATTTGGTGGAGAATCATTTTTTAAGGAATCTAGCTCTATGCTCCCCGGGTTTCTACATATTTCTGGATCATGTTTATCACTGATAGATGTGACCAGCATGTGAACAAATCATCCTTACTCATTGTGCTGTGTTTAGCTACACAGTCATGTCCAACTCTGTGCAACACCATGGGCTGTAGCCTGCCAGGCTCCTCTGTTCATGGGGATTCTCCAGGCAAGCATACTGGAGTGGGTTGCCATGCCCTCCTCCAGGGGATCTTCCCAACCCAGGGATTGAACTCAGATCTCCCGCATTGCAGGCAGATTCTTTACCATCTGAGCCACCAGGGAAGCCTATTAGCAGCTTGAAATTCAGACAAGCTGAACAGAAAAAAAAAATTAAGCGGAAATAGCAGCTGTAAGGGGGCTTCCCTCATAGCTCAGTCGGTAAAGAGTCTGCCTGCAATGCAGGAGACGCAGCTTTGATTCCTAGGTCAGGAAGAGTTCCTGGAGAAGGAAATGGCAACCCACTCCAGTATTCTTACCTGGAGAATCCTATGGACAGAGGAGCCTGGCAGGCTACAGTCCATGGTCTCAAGAGTCGGACACGACTTAGCGACAAAACCACCACCATAGCAGTTGTAAAACAAAGCCACGTGTTTCATTCCAGGCCCCTAGGCTGATCTTTGAGAAATAGCATCCCCTGAGTCTAGAAACCCAACAAACTCCTTTCTCATCTGCACTGAGGATGCCCCCATCTCTGGGGCCAGTATCACAGAAAGCGGGCTTAATGGGAAGAACTCTGGATTTAGAGTCACAAGATCCATGGCTGGAACCTTGGGCACATCATTGTATACATTCAGACATGAATTTAACCAAGTTAAAAGCAACTAAAAATAGTAGAATCCATCAGAAGTCTCCCAAGTTCAGTTCAGTTCAGTTCGTTTCAGTCGCTCAGTCATGTCCGACTCTTTGTGACCCCATGGTTTGCAGCACACTAGGCTTCCCTGTCCATCACCAACTCTCAGAGCTTGCTCAAACTCATGTCCACTGAGTCAGGGATGCCATCTAATCATCTCATACTCTGTCATCCCCTTCTCCTCCCACCTCCAATCTTTCCCAGCATCAGGGTCTTTTCCAATGAGACAGTTCTTCACATCAGGTGGCCAAAGTATTGCAGTTTCAGCTTCAGCATCAGTCCTTCCAATGAATATTCAGGACTGATTTCCTGGATGGACTGGTTGGATCTCCTTGCAGATCCAACTGCAAGGAGAAGTTGGATCTGTAGAAGAGAAGACTCTCAAGAGTCTTCTCCAACACCACAATTCAAAAACTTCAGCGCTCAGCTTTCTTTATAGTCCAGCTCTCACATCCATACATGACTACTGGAAAATCCATAGCTTTGATTTTGATAGACCTTTGTTTGCAAAGTAATGTCTCAGCTTTTTAATATCTCCCAAGTTACACCTCACTAATTTGTCCAACTTACTGGTTTTTATATAGAAGAGTCCGTGAAAATCTTAGATGAAATGGGAGCCATAAAAACATGTCTTCTTCTTGCAAAGGACAGCATAGAGTCTAAAATACATGCAAAGAAAACCTTGTTATCCAAGAAAAGCCTGAGCTACTTCTGTCAGGTCAGGGAGTTATTGACCGAGAGTTGGGGGAGAAGGCGCTCACATTTCCTGAGGGTCTCATACTCAGCTTCTCACCAGAAACCCTATAATGTTGGTGTCACTACCACCTCTCCTTAATTTTGCAAATGAGAAAACAGAGGTTTAGCTGTGCTGAGCAATCCATTTATCTGAGATTCACTTAGCTGAACTTCACTTACCTAGAGGTGGAAGGGATCTAAGGTCTGCCTGATCCTCAAGTAGATGCTGCCTCAGATTGTGACACAGAGCAAAGTACAATCACATATTAAAGGACTTTGTCAACTGAGAAATACAACATAAATATAAGGAATGTGGCCTGAGAGGGGTTTTGTTTTTTCGCACTAGCCAAGGCTGAGAGCCTAATAATTGATGCTTTCGAACTGTGGTGCTGGAGAAGACTCTTGAGAGTCCTTTGGACTGCAAGGAGATCAAACGAGTCAATCCTAAAGGCAATCAACTCTGAATATTTATTAGAAGGACTGATGCTGAAGCTGAAAACTCAACACTTTGGCCACCTGATGCAAAGAGCCAACACATTGGAAAAGACCTTGATGCTTTGAAAGACTGAGGGCAAGAGGAGAAGGTGGTGACAGAGAATGAGATGGTTAGATGGCATCATCAACTCAATGGACATGAGTTTGAGCCAACTTCAGGAGATAGTGAATGACAGGGAAGCCTGGTATGCTGCAGTCTGTGAGGTCACAAAGAGTCAGACATGACTGAGCAACTGAACAACAACTATTTCAGTAGTGTGGCTGACTGAGAGCTTCCCTTTAGATGGTCCTCTCTCTTTTTAATATTAAGTGTTGCTGAAAGTAGACACAACTAAATTACACAAGAAGTCAGACATGCCTTCAGTAGCAACTCTGTTTATAAACTGGAAAAACAAAAAAAAAACTGACCCAGGACTATTGCCCTGTAGACCCTTGATCTCAAGGTGAACCTGGTTTGGCAGAAGGAGGACATACAAACTGGATTCTAGTCTCAACCTCAAATTGGGCCAGCAGGGGACCAGTGAGGGCAGAGACCATATGAAATTATCTACACATCTCAATGCCTAGCAGAATACCTGTCACTTAGTGAACCTGAGTGCATATTTGCTTGTTGAATGAATAGATGAGTGAACAGAGATTCTGATAATATAGGAGGTGTGGAATAACGGTTTCTGTGGGAATGGAAAACACTCGACTAGGGAGCTGAAGACTCTAGTGATCTGAAGCCAGTCAAGTTCTAGCTCTGACATGAATCAATTGAGTAGGGCCCCCACACAAGTCAGTAAACTTTCTTTGATTCTACGTTCTCATCTCTCAAAATGAGGTAAAACACCCCTGCCATATCCATCTTATGGGGACGCTATATCAAATGAAGTAATATTTATAGGTGAACATAGTTTAAATCTATTCAAATTATACCACGTATTATATAAAGGAACTACAGTGTGGCACAACCAAAGTCATTGCTTTATAGACAGGAAACCAGACAGAAAACTGCAGCTCAAATTGAAGAAAGAACCCTGACCTCTGGGTCACTGCCTCCACCTTGCTGATGACATATTGGCTAAATTCGGGATGCCCTTGCCAAAATCAGCAGATCTTCTTCAGGCTAGACAAATCCATAGCACTCACTTCACTGGGTGGACCATAAGATTTTCTCAAGTGGGATACATCCCAGAAGCAGATTTGGGTGTAAGATCCCTATCATCTCTGTCTTCTGAATGTATTCGGGACTGTTAACCAAAAACTTTCCAGAATATGGGAAATACGGTCCAAGCCTGGCCATCAGTTCTTTGATAATCCTTGGGCAGCTCCACAGCCGGCCCCAGTATCTCTCTCCACTCTCAAGCTCCATGTCCCCAGCGTGAAGTCGTTCAGTCATGTCTGACTCTTTGCAACCCCGCGGACTGTAGCCCACCGGGTTCCTCTGTCCTTGGGATTTTCCAGGCAAGAATACTGGAGTGGATTGCCATTTCCTTCTCCAGGGAATCTTCCCAACCAAAGGGATCAAACTTGGGTCTCCTACATTGCAGGCAGACTCTTTACCATCTGAGTCGCCAGGGAATTCCATCTCACTCCCCAGGGGACTCTTCTTTTCCTTCCAGGCTGGTCTCCCTGCCACTCTCTGATGTGCTTCACACATGCCAACCTCTGTGACTCTGGGCACATACTTCCCTATTTCCCCTCCACCCACCTTGAAGCCCAGCCCTCCATTTCTCGATCCAGATACCACACCTCCTTGAGAAAAAGTGCAAGTCCCACCATTTCCAAAATGTCATCCCTTACTGCCCCAACCCACAGTCTTTCTCTCCTCCTCCAGCCAGCGCATACATTGATATCTGCTGTGGGATGAATGGTATCTCCAAAAAAGACATGCCAAAGTCTTAACCTCCCATACCTATCATTGTGACCTTATTTGGAAATAAGGTCTCTACAGATACATTCAAATACAGATGAGGTCGTGCTGGATTAGGGCGGGCCTTAAATCTGATGACAGGTGTCCTTATATGGAGGGAGCTTTGAAGATACAGAGGAGATACAGAGAAGAAGACCCTGTGCGCACAGAGGCAAAGACTGGAGTTATCCTATCACAAGCCAAAGATAGCCAGCGACTACCGGAGCTAGAAAAGCCAACAGAGGATTCATCCCTAGAGGCTTCAGCAGGTGCATGGCCCTGCCGACATCTTGAATTTGGACTGCTAGCCTCCAGAACATCTCAGGCCATTCCCTGGGCTTGTACATACCTGGTTCGTCTTCTCGTGAGCACGTCATAGGCCTGTGAACTGCCTAAACACAGGAACTGCCTCTCCAGTGCCTCTGTAGTCCCCCCAGGGGCTCAATGGACGTAACCTCAAGCACAGTGGCTCAGTGTTCCATCAGGAACAGGCGCTGCATTAGGAAGGACACTTGCTTTCTACTCGGATTCAGCGAGTTCTAGCAACGTGGCAAAACAGAATTGGGGTGGCTAGTTTTCAGAGAATACAGCCCTGCTTTCCAGCTGCAATTCCACAGTGCCCGCCCCCCCAGTCCTTTCCTTCCACCTACTTTTGCCAAACCCTGCACAAAATGCAGCCCAAACTCCTGCCCTTGGCTCTCTGCTCTCTCCCTGCCAGCTCGGCCCAGCCCTACTCTTACCTCCTATCACCACTCCCAGCATACACACACACACACGCATGCATGCACACACACACACACACACACACACACACACTCACACGCACGCACACACACACACATCCCTGTGGTATAATTAAATTGGGCTTGACACTGCTGTGGTCCCTCTCAATCTTCAAATCCTATGTGGAGTTAACCTTTGAAATTCAACAGCCCAGTCCCAGCATAACTAGACAGAGAGATGACCACACGTTCAACAGCGCTGGCCACATTGTCAGCCATCCCACTCTGTGCACTTGGACATGAGTTTGGAGACAAGAACCTGCACTCCCCTCAGCAGGCCTTAATTTGAACAGATCTCTGACGGCACAAGCATCTTGCCACACTGAATATGCATCTAGTGTTTGGAGATTGGCATGTTTCATGCCATGTGGCCCTGAGGGTAAGCCACATACAGCCACTTGTGCTGGACCCAGGAAGCAATAAGAAGAAGAAATTTGGTCATCAGTGATTTTTGCCTGACCTCTGAGTAGTGTGTGATTCACAGACTCTGTTTCCCTCTTCTCTCCCCTGCCCATCCTCTCCTTCTTCTCGAGCCCCCCCGGGCTACCTCTCTGTGAATCCCAATCCTTCCCAAGCCTCAATGTTTGATTCAAGTTGCATTTCCTCCCATAAACTTTCTTTGATTTCAAGTAATCACAGAGGCTCTTAGCTCCCAATGAAGCCTCTCTTTTGGCAGATGATTATAATTATCTTATTTAATGGGCATTTGGATATATTTTGTATCTACTAGTTAACCTCAGACTTGAAAGCTCTTGAGAGCAAAGACCATGTCTTATAATTTCTCCCTTTCAGTTTTAGGAATTAAATGAGAAAATGTTGTTAAAAGGCCTACCTGATGCCTGGTACATAGTATGTGCTCAATAAATGTTAGTTCCTTTCCTCCTTATACATCTTTGTACCCCCTAGAGCCAGAGCACCTTGCAACTTCCTTGAATCTTGCAGCTGCCTAGTAAATGCTTCCTGAACACATAAATCAATGCATGTAAATGGTGGTCTTTCAACTCAGATCACTGAGTACAATTTGCATATTTTCACTTTCCTCCTTCCTTGCCTGAATTTGTGGACCCATAAAGATTATTCTGATACACGCCTCTTAGGTTGAAAGTAACTTGCGATGCTGGAGGCACATGGTGGAAGGCTGATGTCATCCAGTAGTCTGTCCAGAAGTAATAGTCTAGGATCTCTAGATTATTAATAATCTAGTAATAATCTAAGATCACAAGAGTAGACTGGACAAAGTCAGGCAGCACCCCAACCAACCTTTAAGGAAGTTAACTAATGTAGTCCTTGTAAAGAAATACTGTGCAATCCATCCTTATTTTTGCACTCATCTCACACCTTTGATACTCTGGTTAATTTCTAATGTCTTCATGCTCATGTAACAGATATCATACATATCTGTTATATGATATGTACCCCTCACCACTTTCCTTAGCAAGTTTAAATCCACAGAGGTTGGACCCAATGGGCATATTGGGAAGCGTGTACAGAGCTGGCATCTCTCAATGCTATAAGTTATTAGAAGCTGAATGAATTCTAGATGTTTCTGAGAGGAAGTAGCAAAAGACTGCTTTCAGGGTTCATGTCTATAGTTCATCTGAGAGGAAGTAGCAGAGGATGGGTACAAGAAGACCCCTCCTTCATCCCCTACTGCTGACGCCAGGGGACCTACTTCCTTTCTTTGGAAAGGGAATCTGAAGAGGCCCCAAACCCCACAGACAGCTGGTCACCCTTTCAGCTAAACCTCTGGATGGGGGCAGGCCTGCCCTCAGCACTGGATTACCCCTGTTTACATTAACAGAAAGAAAAGCCAGCCCGGAGCCCAGGACCCCCCCTGGCAGAGCCCTGATTTCACACACATTTTCCCCAGATTCCTATTGGCTTGGCTGGAAACCACATATTAAAACCCACCAATCTTTCCACTTGAGCCTGATGAAAGCTTCAACAGAAACAGCTGCACTTCACATGTGGTTTCAGTTAACATGTTATCCCCGCAGTTTAACTCTAGCTGGCTGGGCTGCTTTTTTAATATTCACAATCCTCTTTTGTTTCCCATTAAGAATATGTCTTTCATGACTTGCCAGAGCAGAGGGACACAATGAGGCTGGTAGCACTTCATTTCTGGAATGTCTAAAATAATTGTTTGTATTCTGTGTTACTTGAGGAACACTCCGCGCTCAGTATTTCAGAAGCACGGGAAAGTGTTAAGCAACCCTAACGTGAACACAGCTCAACCTGTGTGGAATATTTTCCTATTAAAAAAGTAAAGCCACACACTCATGGCTCAGATTCAGTTTCTACATCCCAGAGCTCTTGGAGTCAAGCAACATGATAAGTTCATTGTTTTGTTTCCCCCGATGGCTCTCAAAACCACCCCATCCCCTCAGCATATAGGAAGGTTTAATCAGTATGTGGCTAATTTCACACACAGGCGCACCACACACGTGTGCATATATACTTTATATCCATACTGGGTACAGTTAACTTTCAAGTTGGTAGAAATCATGCAACTCAGGTTGCCCTGGAAAAACACCCATCAAGCTCTGAGGTTTTGCTGTAGTGGCTCCTCCTTGCAGGATATGATGTAATCGAAGGGGTTTCTTGACTGTGTGACATCATTCATGAGGCAGTGGTGAGCCCAAAAAGCTGGAAATATCCTGCAGGTTCCTCTTTATCCTAGCGGTTGTCTAAAAAAAAACATCAAACCAGAAAGACTTCAACAAGCCTTATTTCGTACCCACTAAACTTTAAAGATTCCACTCCAGTGTGCTCACCTGGGAAATCCCATGGATAGAGGATCCTGGCAGTCTGCAGTCTGTGGGGTTGCAAGAGCTGGACATGATTTAGCAACTAAACTGCCACCACCAAGCATTAAAGATGCTGCTACATTTTTTGACAACTGTTGAATTTTTCCCATATTTTATTCCTGTGTATCATCCCTAATTTTGCAGAAGAAAAAATATAAGCAGAAGAATAAGAAGAAAAAGAATTGCTAACCATTAAAGGGTATTTTAATGTGTCTGGTACTGTTCTATATGCAAACTTATTTAAGCCTCACAGCCACCCTAGAAGTGAGTTAATATGACTATTCCTATTTTTTTAAGAGCCTTCAACAAGCCAGATGGTTAGTGTTACTATTGCAGAGACCACTAGTTAACCCCAATGTCTTTTTTCTCATTCTTCTCTGGTCATTGGACTACAGGAATCAGCATTGTATTGATTATATCCACACTGCTATGGGAACATGAAATAAACTTCCATCTCACTTGTCAAAGGCCCTGTTATTTTGTGTCCAGGCATCTGACCCTAGAACCCATTCCCTCAGCCCCTGCACTACCTTGCCTCCCTGGCGATATATCAGAGTAGAATTGGAATCAACAAATATTAGAGCTAGATGGTATCGTACTGGTTTTATAACTAGTTGTTTTGACTGTTTTGAATGTTCTGACCCATGAGTCAAGCTGGGTAAGTGGACAAAAAAGAGGCACTCAGGTTACCTTGGGTGATGGAGATTTATTGCAAGGCTACATAGGAAAATGGGGAATCACAGGAAGATGGCTCACAGACTTTGCATGCCAGTTCTGAGACATCCAGCAGTCTCCTGGAGATTCAGCCCCAGTTCAACATATTTTCTTTCAGTTTACCATATTTTTTTAATTCAATTTTTATTTATAGTGGAGTAGAGTTGATTTATAATATTGTGTGAGTTTCATGCATGCAGCTGAGTCATTCAGTTATATATATATTCATTCTTTTTCAGTTTCTTTTCCATACAGGTTATTGCAGAATATTCAGTAGAATTTCCCTGTGCTATACAGTAGGTCCTTGTTGATTATCTATTTTTATATATAGTGGTGAGTATATGTTAATCTCAAATGTCTAATTTATCCTCCCCCCCCACTTCTTATTTCCCCTTTGCTACCCATAAGTCTGTTTTCAAAGTCTGTGAGTGGGTTTCTGTTTTATAAGTTAATTTGTATCATTTTCCTTTAGATTTCATACACAACTGATATAGTATGATATTTGTCTTTCTCTGTCTGACTTACTTCACCCAGTATGATAATCTCTAGGTCCATCCATGTTGCTGCACATAGCATTATTTCATTCTTTTTATGGCTGAGTAATATTCCGTTGTATGTATATACCACATCTTCTTTATCCATTCCTCTGCCAATGGACGTTTAGGTTGCTTCCACCTCTTGGCTATTGTAAACAGTGCTGCAGTGAATATAGCAGTGCATGTGTCTCTTTAAATTATGGTTTTTTCCAGATATATGCCCAAGAGTGGCACTGCTGAATCATGGTACCTCTATTTTTAGCTTTTTAGGGAATCTCCATTCAAGTCTCCATAGTGGCTGTGCAAATTTACATTCCCACCAACAGTGTAGCAGAGTTATCTTTTCTCTTCACCCCTTCCATTGTTCATTGTTTGCAGACTTTCTGACAATGGCCATTCTGCAACTCGGCATCTTTGGGTGGTACAGAACTCAAGTGACCTGCCAGGTCGTCAGCATTCCCTTTGAAGAGAGACGATTTGATTTGGCCAAATTTCCATGAATCAACTAAGCACTCTGATTAAGAAGACTCCCACCAGGCACGTTAGACTCCTTCAACATTCATTGTGCCAAACGCAGACATGGCTGCCCAGATCTTCGATACATCTGTCTCTCCAACCAGCTGTAGCCAGAATAAAAGTTGTTTCCCTCAGACCCACGACCTAAGCCACATGTGAGATGAGGCAAAGAAATGGTCTAAGGGCTGTTATCTGATGGGGGGATTGATGTGTGTTCACATCGGCCACTCCAGGACTGAGACTTGACTGTTTTCCATTTCAGGGAGGAAGACCCCAGGGAAAGAGAAGAGATTTGCCTAAAAGAAGGAGCCAGTTACTTTCCCACTAACAAGGACTGAGGGTGGTTTACATCCCCCAACCTGGGCAGCACCTGTGGTCACGCTTTTCCACATCTAGAAACCACTCCTTAGGTCACTTGAGTTTCAACCATAGAAACTTAGACACACCTTAGTGTCTCCACCATAACGCCTTATCTGTTTATCCACAACAGCTGTCTTCAGATTCTCACCACTTCTGCAGAACATTTCAGAACTCATTAGACATAGAGTCATACAAAATGAAGAACTGCGGAAATTATCAGGTTTTTAAAATCCATTTCTGACTTGAATGGCTAAATAACTCATCAAGTCTCTGTTTTACGTGTGTTCATTCAATGTAAATTTGACCCCAGTGTATTTACTTTTCAATAAAGTCCAACATTCAAAACAACACAACAGAGAAACCCCCTCCTGGTATTTCATAGTCTCAGTAATGAAGCTTCTTATTGGATCTAACTTAAATCTCTCAGGGCTAAGTTCTCTGTGTCATCCTCTGGAAATACAGAACAGCCCAATGTGTGTGTATATCTGTGTGTGCGTGTCTGTGTGTGCACACTCACATATGCACTGTGACAGAGATGGGGGGGACACATGGAGGGGGAAGTCTTAAAGTGAAAGCAGTACACAGATCTTGATATTAAAGTTTTGTTTCTCCAAACTGTCCAGGTGCTTGTATTTCAAAACTGCACGTGGCTTATATCCCTATTCTTGTACTTTAAGAAAACAATTAAGTAAAAGCATAAAAGAAAACCAGCAGCATTTTAAGAGATTTCCCTTCTATTTGATGTTTGGATCCATTTGCTGGGGGCAAGAGGAGGTATTAGATTATACAGGGACTCTGGAAACACTTAAAGTTCAGAAAGACCTGCCACCTCCAACTGAGCTCCTAGACAGGGTAGTGAGGGTGTTAAAACAAAATGCTGACATGAGTTTCTTCCACACCACACTGGGGTGAATGGTTGGCCTCCTGCAGGCCCAGACTCCCCCAGCTTCTGTGCCTGGGAGGCTGACCCACCTGCATAGCATCAAGAGGTTCTTTGGCTTCTGATTGACGTTGACCACTGGGCAGTGTGGTCGTTAATTTTATCCTTCGACTTGGCTGGCTATGGTATCTTGGTCAAACAGTATTTTAGATGTTTCTCTGAAGGTGGTTTGGTTTTCTGTTTAGTTTTTTTTTTTTTTTTTTTGAATGAGATTAACATTTAAATTGGTGGACCTTGAGTAAAGCAGCTGACTCTACCTATTGTGGGTGGGCCTTGTCCAATCAGTTGAAGACCTGCCTAGGACAAAGACTTCCCTCCTACCAGCAAGATGGAATTCTGTCAGCAGATGACCTTTGGATTTGAATTGCAACTCTTCCCTGGGTCTTCAACCTGCTAGCCTACCTCATCAGACTTTTGAGTTACTAAGTCCCTACAGCCATGTGAGCCAATTCCTGAATATAATCCATCAATCAATCAAGTGTGTGTGTGTGTGTGTGTGTGTGTGTGTGTGTGTGAACACATCCCGCTGGTTCCATTTCTCTGGATAACCCTGGTCAAAACAGATGGCAATAGTAAGAAATCAGAGCAAGGAAGAGAAGCAGGTATTTATTGCCAGCTCCTCCCCTGCGGGGTCACACAAAGGTTTTCACTCTGGACAGGCACCGTCAGGATGCAGCCCTGGCCACCTCTGGGTGAGGTGACTATACATTCCCCTCACACCGTCAGGCCTTCAGGTGATACTCAAGCCCTCTCTTACTAAACCAGGGGGCCTGTACTAACCCTTAATGACTTCTCTGCACTTTGCTCTCCTCTTCACAAACAATCCTTTTATGAAACTCTCTTTCATCCTCATATGAGCATGCTGGGACCCTGATTAACACAAACGTCACCAGAAGGCAGACATCATTGTGAAGTCAGCGTGGCGTTCAGAGCCTTCCTGCGTCTGACCCCAAGCCCCCTCACCAGTGTCATTTTTCCACCACATCCATTCACTCCGAGACATGCAAGGCCCCACCACAGAGCTTCCAGCGCTTGTGCCACATCAGCTGCTGGCCAGGTCTTAACACCTTCACACCAGCGCCTCTGCTACTCTCTCTGGACACCAGCAACCCACGCTGCCCTTCACAAGAATGGAAGAGCAACTGGAAAGCTCAGAGAAGCCAGGAGCCACGGCCCTTGATGGCGCCGCCCCACTTCATCCTATTTCATCATATCCCCGAGTTCCATTCTAGAATCTTCTATTTCATGTCTCCTCAACCCGTCAAGCGGTGTCAGTTTGTTTGTTGTTGCTCTTGTTTTTAATTCAAGACTCCCAAGTCCCCCTCCCTCCCGACAGTCATATTTGTAACCAAGTAGTTACAGTATCCAGGAAGGTGTGAAGATTCACTGGAGTGACTGCTTCACTCTGTTTTCTCACCGTCTGCTTGAGAATATCTGGGCAAGTGTGGTGTTTTTGTTGTATTTTGTTATGTTTCATCTCCTGATTTTTTAAGACTCTCCAAAGGCTTTGTTTTAAAAAAAATAAATAATTACCATAGGGAAAGTAAAGAACGTGTTTCGGGGAAAATGATGCTTGTGCCTTCTCTTCTGGATTTTCCTAGATTGCGTCTAAGATAAAACAACAGGAATATATTCTGCCTGTCACTGTGTCTGCCACAGAAATAATGAAAAACAATAAAAAATGGAAATGAGCAATATGACAAAATCAGTCTCCCTGAGGGTTCAGCTCAAAAGAGCAAAATGGAAAACATAGAACCAAGGCTAGGGCAGTACCTACAATTAGCAGAGTCAGCAGCAGTGAGGTGTTAAACTGTAGAATTAATGAGCCCGGGTCAGTCACCCAGGTAGTGGCCATGCAGTCCAAGACACCATAAGGAACTCAAAAAAGGGACGCCTGTGGCCAGACAGTGGAGTTTGAAATTCTAAAGACAGAAAACAGAAAGGAAGATCATGAGCCAACCAAGAGGCAAACTGCACGTATATCTATGCAAATAATAATGGGGATTTTGAAAACCAACATGTGTTCCTCTTCTGGACCAGCCTGAAGGAAGCCAGGGAAATCCACCACAGGGGACAAAAGAAAGCAGGAGGCAGAGCCACTGCCCTGCCTCCCCCCACTGATGTCTGCATCGCCAGCATGGTCTGTGGAAGGTTGCACATGCAGCCCTGTTTTCTGCAGAGAATTAACTGAGAATGCAGTCGCTCATAATGATGTAAGCCTAGCAGTGCCTACCCCTTACCACAGAGGAGACTGACCCTGATCCTGGCTCATCTGTTTCCTCAAAGATGGGTCTTAAGCACTCACACACACTTTGTGTGCCCTCAAATACCACATGTGGGTGAATTTTCACATGAAAATGATACTGTGCACTTCCTACCAGGTAAATGGTCATCTGCCCTATGTGTATCCCCTGGACTTCTGCATCCTTGTTGATATTGCTGCTCAGGGGATCCCTGAGCCCCTGTGGAAGAGGACCAGGTTATGTTCCTGGAGAAAGAAGCCATGTGGGAGCATCATTAAAGTACCAGGTGAGTCAATAATCTATCTTGGATGTCCCAGCCCCCATCCATTCAAGTCATCCCATCTGAGCTTTAAAAATCCTGGAGCAGAGACACATTATTCCCCTGTGCCCTGTGCAAATTTCTGCCCCACAGTCACACACACGTGTAAAATAAGAAAACAATTGTTGTTGTAAGTTACTTAGTGTTGCAGTGGATTTTTATGCAGCAATAGTTAACCAGACACCAAGAAAGGATCCATTTCAATGAAAGATTTCAATTTCTGAGTTAGGAATTGCATTTGTATGTAAATAACAAAGACTGGGAAACTCTAGTTTACACATATTAGGGTTTTATTTTCTCTCATATAATGAGAAGGTAAGGCTTCCCAGCATTGATTTGGTAGCTCAGACCCCAGGTCTCTGCAAATCTCTTGGTCTTTCCATCATGCAACCAGAATGTCTGTTCCAGCCCCAGTTACCAGCATTCTACAGGCGCTGAGGAGAAAGAAGAGAAATGTCTTTATCAGAAAAGCAAAGCTTTACTATTAATAGAACTCCACAGCAGGGATTTCTGTTTATATTTCATTGGCTAGAACCATCTTGAATGCTGACCCTACACAAGGAAGAATGAGAAGGTTAGGTTTCTAACTAGCAACAGCCACCATGAACCAAACCAGGCTTTGGTTAGTAATGAAAGAGGAAAGAATGATATTGGAGAGGCAGCTAGATGTTTCTGCCACAGTCAATAAGGAAATCAATTACATTGCCAAAGACCAGAAGCAGAGCAGGCTTCCAGGTCAATCCTGTGATGTCATCAAAGACCCAGACATTTCTATTCGACTATTCAGAGCACTGAGTTCAGCCTAAGACCAGCTCTTCTCCACTTGGTGGGATGGCTGCCAATACATTCAGGCTACATGCCTCTTTGTTCCAATACAGCAAGTGATTCTGGCTTTCCGTTCATCTCTCTTAGAAACAAGGAAGCAAGGGGCCACCTTTAAGCACAGACACTAAGCTGCACAGGATACACGTTGAATATCTTTCCCTATTTCAGAGCCAATATAATCTCATTGCCAACAAGGGCTTTCATTCACAAGTTCTGGCATAGGCTAAGAATGAGGGCTCTGCAGTCAGTCTGCCTGGGTTTATATCCATCCTCTCACTTTTCCAGCTATGCATTCTTGAGCAAGTGACTTAGCCTCTCTGAGCCTAGTTTCTTTGTGTGTAGAAATGGGCAAACTAATGATATCTACTGGCACAAGTACAATTTAATATAAGGAATAAATAAGAAAACACATGCAAAGTACTTAGCATGGTGCCTAGAAACTAGCAAGCATTAAATAGACGCTGGCAATGATGATTATGCAGAATGGTCTCATACAGGCTCTGTGTGAGTTTTGCAAAGACAAAAATAAATGTAAATCAGCAATTCACAAACCCCTCCTTCTCCTTGCTTTGCAGTTTTAGTGATATCAGTGTCCATGCCCTGGAAGACCCAAAATATTAGTTCTTACAAATACCTCTTCAGAAATGAAGAAAACCAGCCTTCAGGCTGCTGCAGGTAAACTTGAAATTCAAACCATTCATCTAACATGTGGACTCATCTGAAAAAAATATCTGCAAATCTACTATGAAACAATCCATTGAAGGACCCCATAATTAATCCAATTCAGTCATTATCATATCCCCACTAAACATATCATTAAACAGATGAAACAGGGCTTTCAGTTTTTGGGTTTGTTTTTTTGTTCACAATTTATTTCAACAAGAATCTAAATACCTAAAAACAAACCAGATTATCTATGCAGTAATCCTATCAACGGATCTCCCAGGTGGCGCTAGTGGTAAAGAATCTACCTGCCAACGCAGGAGACCGCAAGAGTTGCGGGTTCAATCCCTGGGTCGGGAAGATCCCCTAGAGTAGGAAATGGCAAACTGTTCCAGTATTCTTCCCTGGAAAATTCCATGGACAGAGGAGCCTGGCAGGCTTCAGTCTATGAGGTTGCGAAGAGTCAGACACGACTGAACAACTGAGCACACACGCACACACCCACACACACACAATCCCATCAACTGTACCATAGTCAGCACTTACAATTACCCCACAAAGTAAATCTACAGTATTTTTTCAGCGTGACTGAATATAGACAGAATATAAAACATATTCCATAATAAAACCATCTGCTGACCATTATTAACAATAACAGTTGGCATTACCCAGTTTACTAGCTCCAGGCACCACGCTCAATGCTAACATTTTAGAAAGTTACTATTATTAGCCCCATTTTACAGATGAGAAAACTGAGGATCGAAGAAGTTAAATGATTTAGTTATCATCTGAGTTCCTAAGCAGCAGAACCAGGATTTGAGAAGCCAAGTCTTTTCTGACTCCAAAGCAGGAGCTGCACCCTCGAATAGTAAGCTTATTGGCATATGATAACACCTCTTTAGAGAAATTCTTGGCAGATCCTAAAATTTTTTATCTGGCTAGAATGCATGCATGCATGCCCAGTAGCCTCAGTTATGTCCAGCTAGAAAGCAGAGTAGGTGAAGAAATCATAGGTTTTGGAATCAAACTTGAATCTGGGTTGACTCTGTCCCTTAGTATTTGTTAGTTACATGACCTTGATCAACTTAAGTAAACTTTCTGAGCCTCAGTTTCTCCTTCTCAAAAGCTGAGGTTAGGATAGAGCAAGTGCAAATGTGCCAGAATGGTGTAACACCTATCGCAACAATATTGGTCCTCAATAAACCCTTTCTCATGGTTCCTTTCTTCTTCCTGTCTAATCCTTATACTCTCCTTCGAGGAAAACTGATAATTAAAGCAAGAATTAGTACTAGTTCAGGCTTCCGTCATCTTCCAAAAATACATGCTGCATCTAAACAAACAAAAAAAAGGTGCCTTATTAAAAGCCCTCATTTAGATTATTTAATAATTACATGCAGCATCAGACTTCCAATCTTGTACAGCATCTGTGGTGCCTCCCCTCAGAGTCACGCTGGTCACAAAGTCAGGTTCAGTGCGCTCCTGCCCAGGCACCCATGAGGAAGGAGCTCTCCAAGGAGGCCATCAGAACCAGAAGTGCCTGGGAATAAGAATGGGAGATGTAATCACCCAATTCAGGAACAAGCCAATCAGAGTGAACATCCTGTCACCTTCTGAGCCACCCAGCACCTCTGAACACCTCTTTGGTATCTGAGGAATTCCCCACCTTATGAATTCCCGTCTCCCACTGTAGAAGTCAGATACTTCCAGAGTCAATTGTTAGCAAAAGACCACAATGATCCTCTCCTCTCTGTTGCCCTTCCCTTTGCAATGTGACCCTGCTGGTCTTCTCATCAGGAGCTGGAATCTATTTCCCAACCCCTTGAGTCTGGGCATAAGTGGTGATTTGGTGCTTTGGAGCCTGTGTCCCAAGAGGCATTGCAACTTTCACAGTCACCTGCTTGAAACTCCTGCCTCCCAGGGAGAAACCCTAGGCTAGTTTCCTACAGGATGAAAGACCAGACAGAAGAAAGAGATGCCCAGCCAACAAGACCAACCAACAGTCACATACATAGGCCATCACAGTTTGTCCAGGCTGAGCTGAATGACCAGATGGTGCAATCACACGAGCGACAGCAGGCGAGAACAATTTTAAAAATTGTCCAGCTCAACCCAGCCCAATCTGCTAGTTACACAATCATGAGCAAAGAAAATAGTTGTTTTAAGCCACTGAGTGTTTGAGATCATTACTTACACAGCAATAAATAACTGAAACACTTACTTTTCAGCATTCTTCACAGCTAGGGAAAAAAAAACATGAGCTCTAGGGTCCACCAATTAGACACACACTTACTCCAGGCTTTGGTCAGAAGTTGGGCTTCCATGGTGGCTTAGAAGGTAAGGAATCTGCCTGCAAGGTGGGAGACCCAAGTTCAATCCCTGGATTGGGAAGATGCCCCAGAGAAAGGAAAGGCTACCCACTCCAATTTTCTGTTGTTGGGCGGGGCTGTGTTCCCTCTCTGTTGTTTGACAGGGAGCTGAAACTCCAATACTTTGGCCACCTGATGTGAAGAACTGACTCATTGGAAAGTCAGCTGGGAAAGATTGAAGGTGAGGGGAGAAGGGGATGACAGAGGATGAGATGGTTGGCTGGCATCACCAACTTGATGGACATGAGTTTGAGTAATCTCTGGGAGTTGGTGATGGACAGGGAAGCCTGGCGTGCTGCCGTCCATGGGGTCACAAAGAGTCGGACATGACTGAGTGACTGAACTGAACTGAACCCACTCCAATATTCTTGCCTGGAAAATTCCATGGACAGAGGAGCCTGGGGGATTACAATCCATTGGATTGCATAGAATCAGACACTCAGCAACTAACACTTTCACTTGATCAGAAATTAGCAGTTTGAACAAGCATTCTGAAAAGAGTAGAGTCAACTATGTCTGGATTTCAAGGGGCAGTGCAAAGAATCTAAAAAGGATGTCCAGTGGCCAGGATCAGCACTGACGTGTTTGTGGTCCAGCAAGGCAGCAGTGGTATGGACAATGAACCAGCTCTGTAGACAACTTGTAACATCGTTTCTGGCTATGTGGCCTCCAAGCCTGGTTTTCTGACCTTCCTAGAGACTCTCTGAGCAACCTGTCCTTGTTTGAGTTCCCTCAAAAGCAGAGCCTAAGGTAACAATATGAGTGCAAGTAGTTTACTTGGAGATAGTCTCAGAAATCAGGACAGAGAAGGAGGAATAGTCAGTAAGTATGAGTGAGTGGCACTCTGTGCTACAGGGGACCCACTGAGGAATCATGCAGAATGTATTGCAGAATTAATCATCTCTCCAAAGGATGAGTGTCAGAGGCATCCATCCTATAGTTTTCAGGCTCCATTTGTTGAGGTTTGCACCTAGAAACACTGATTCCTCCATGCTACTAGGCTGTCCTATGTAAGAGCTGGGTGAATCTCATGGCCAGGAGAATCCCTGAATCAAAAGAAGAGGATAGAAGCAGAGGACACTAGAGGGGAGATGCAATGTGTGCAGTGGGACCAACCGCTACAGCCCTAGCTGGAATCAAAAGTGGTCCATGAAGGTAAATAAGATGTGAGAACAGAGAGCATTTGCTATGCTACCTAACATCCAGCCAGGTGCTGGTATTTAACAATTAACAGGCTCCCCAGGGGAAGGATGGAGCAAGGGCTCTGAATTGTATTGTTTGCCAACTTCTGCAGTGAAAATACTCCAACCATGTCTGACTTCAAGCTTCCAAGGTGACATCGGCCAGTTCATGGAGTTCCTGAAAACTTAACTACTGGCTGTCAAGAATCAGTATGAGCTGTATCCAGCTCACCCTTTCTTAAGATCTTTCAAGAAAGTCCTTTTCTGCTCAAATTAATTTCATGTTTTCAACTAAAAACCTAAACAACGAAAATCAATGGCAAGAGGGAAGATTATGAAGGCTTCCCAGATGGCTCGGTGGTAAAGAACCCACCTGCCAATGGGAGAGACACGGGTTCGATCCCCGGGTGGGGTAGATCCTCTGGAGAAGGGAATGGCAACTCACTCTAGCATTCTTGCCTGGGAAATCCCGCGGACAGAGGAGCCTGGCGGGCTATAGTCCCTGGGGTCACAAAGAGTTGGACACAACTGAGCAACTAAACAACAAAATCAATAGCAAGGGTGAAGATTACACAGGTTGGGAATCAGGAATTGGACAAATACCAAAGTCTGACATCATAGATACGACTTCTGTTCTCTTTCTCTGACCAAAATGACTCTAAGCCTTCCCCTTACCTCTCTGAGGATAATTCCTGATCCCCCAACTAGGGAGCAAAGTTCATCCAAGGATGTCACTGCTGTCAGGGCAAGAAGTTGGAGAGAAAGGTTGTTCAGACATTAATGGAAACTCTTCCAATAATAAACTGTGCTCAATGTCAGGAAATTCGTCTCTCCCTGAAAATCAAATCCCCCATGTAGGAGTTTAAATGTTTTTCTACCAGCTTTATTTTTCTACCATCTTTATTCTTAGTGGAGACATAGCCATTATCTACAACCTTCCGTAGAGTAACCTTTCACATACTTGAAGGCTTTTCTTCTCCAGAGGAAATAGTCGAAGTTAGGTTGACCTTTTGTCATAAATTCAATTTTCTGACGCTTTAAACTTCTCTGGGGCTTTCTTTCTAACCTTGTCCAAGATCTACATGTCCTTATTAGCTTCAGAATCCAGACCTGGGTCCAGGTTTCTTGCTGAGTTTTGACTGCAGAGAAAACAAGGAAGAAAAGGGGGTCTCAAGATCTGTCGATTAAATGGTTATTTAGCAATTTCACTATTACAGGTTCTCTTTCCAGTCCACCCAGTAGCCAATATGCGGCAAGGAGCTGATTGTAGGAAGAGAAGCAGCCACCTTTCTGATTGTGAGCATCACCCCTTAAGACGGAGCAGACCTCCTGACCATCAGTGACAGCCTGGTCATTTCTTATACCTCCCCAATAGAAGTCCTTGCTTTCACAGACAGCTGTACTATCACCAATGTGTGTGTGTGTGTGTGTGTGTGTGTGTGTGTGTGTGCGTGCGTGCTCAGTCACTCAGGGCACACCCCAAATCCTAATAGTATCAAGCACCAAGACACTGGAGCAAAAGTTACACCCAAGTGAGAGGATTTAGTAAATCTTGGACGAGAAACTATTCCACTCAAGAACAGGTCACAAAGGACTTCCCTGGTGGTCCAGTGGCTAAGACTCTGCACTCCCAAAGCAGGGGGCCCAGTTTCCATCCCTGGTCAGGGAACTAGATCCCACATGCCACAAGGAAGAACAAAGGTCCCATGTGCAGCAACTAAGTCCTAACACAGCCAAAAAAAAAAAACAGGTCACAAAAATTGAAAGCATTTTTACCCTCCTCCCTCTCACTAATTCACAGATGCCCAAATTCAGACCCAAACGATGGCTTAAAATATCACTGTCTGATAGAAATATAATACAAGCCACAAACATAAGTCCAGATGTCATTTTATGTTTTTTAGTAGACCTAGTTTTTAAAAAGGGGAAAGAGGTGAAATTAATTTTAATAATTTTATTTAACCCAATGTATGCAAAATACATGTAATCAATATTTTTAGATTACTAATGAGATGTTGCACATTCTTTATTCACACTGTCTTAACAATCTACTATGTATTTACAAGTAAATAACACCTCTCAGTTCAGACAAGCCATAGTTCAGGCACCAGTGGCCACCATATTAAATAGTTCAGGTTTATCTCTTGATTCCCAAAGTTTGGTCCCCAGACCAGGAGCATCACCATCTCCTGGAAACTTGTTAGAAATGCAAATTTTCATGTCCCACCCCACCAAGTCACAGACTCAGAATGCAGCCCAGTGATTTGTTTTTTTAAAGAAAGCTTCCAGGGACTTCCCTGGCAGTCCAGTGGTTAAGATGCCACACTTCCACTGTAGGGGTTGCAGGTTCGACCCCTAGTCAGCAAACTAAGATCCATGTGGTACACACAAAGCATAGATAGATAAATAAATAGCCTTCCAGGTGAGTCTGATGCTCACTTGAGTTTGAGAACCACTGGTCTACCTGCTGCCAAATCAGAAATTATTAATATGCTTTTAATTCATACAACCACCAATGTCTAATGGGGGATATGAGTCTTTAAAAAACAAACTCTCTCTGTTTCTTGTTGCTAGGGAGCCTAAAATAGCACATTTGGTTCCCAAGAAATATGTTTTTTGTTTTTATTTTTGTGCCAATCAAACAAGTTTTCCTGTGGCATGCTCCTTTTTCAAATGATACATTTTATCCTTCTTTCCCCCTCCTCTTTGGATTTGAATCCTTCATCTTGATTTTTTTTACAGTAACCAACACCGCCCTTACCTCTTCATAGGTATCTAGGGTTGCCAGATTTAACAAATAAAAATACAAGATGTTCAGTTAAGTTTGAATTTCAGATAAATGAAATATTTCCCAGAAGTTGCAAAGGACATACTTATACTAGGAAGTATTTGTTGCTTGTTTGGAATTCAAATTTAACTGGGCCTGGAACTTCCCTCATGGCCCAGTGGTTGAAACTTCACCTTCCAATGTGGATGGTTATAGGTTGGGTCCCTGGTTAGGGAGCTAAGGTCCCTCAAGCCTTGGGGTTAAAATTCCAAAACATCAAACAGAAGCAGTATTGTAACAAACCCAACAAAGACTTTAAAAAATGGTCCACATCAAAAAAACAAAAATCTTTGAAAAAAAATTTTAACTGGGCCTCTTGCATTTTATCAGGCAAATCTGTTCCTATCCCCCTACATCCTTGTGACTCCAAATTCCTCCAGATTGTAAAGTCTCCCAGGGGTCAGTTAGAGTGGGTGCTGCCAAGAAGTAGCACCAGCTCAGAACTGCAGGCCTGTGGTCTCACTCCTCAGCAAGAAATAATTCTGGATAAAACCAGCTGCCCCAATATATTCTTTGGCTTTCCAAAGATGGGTCCTCCGACTTCCAGTGAATGCCAGCTGCCTCTCAGGATCAAGCTCTCGTTTAGAAAAAAAAAATCAAATCAAACAAAGAGTACACTGTGAGTCAATGAGAGCGGCACAAATGCACCCACTTAGCTCACAGTGCAAACCGGGCCTCCAGATTTGTGCTATTCAAAAGGAAATTGGCCTCACTTGCTTCGAAACAGCCCCAAAGTGAGGGAATTAATACAGAAAATGCCAAGTCATAATGAAATCTGGCAACAGCAGTGGGTTGTGTGGTATCATCCAATTACAGCAAACACAGACGCTGCCCAGTGGGGGAAGAAGCCAGTCTGGACACCAAGCAAAAGTAGGACCCTCCACAAAAGCAGGACCCTCCTGGTAATTGCCAGCAGAGAGAGGAAATTTGTTAAGATGTTACAAAAATCAGGGAGTTGGTGAATGTAGACACTTCAACCAGGATCACTCCTCCACATGGCTCTCACATAAACCTTCTCAATACATCTCCAACTCTGAGCTCCTCCGGAGACAAAGCCCTTAGAAAGCCAGATCTTGGATTTCCTACCACCTCTTCTGTGAGCTGACTGCAAGCCTTCTAGAAACCCTCCTGATTCGTGAATGTACGCATGCCTGGAGGGAGGAGGTTCTCTATCCTTTTCACTGACTTGTTCTCTCCCCTCCTCAATTCAGTAGGCTCTATGAAGGCACAGCCACCAGGATGGAGCCAGAAACATCCCAAGGTACTTTACCTTGACTGGTAAGCCAGGATGACACCCAGACCCTAGGGTGGGAGAGAACTTGAGTATGGGCATGAGGGAAACAGAGAAGAAAGACAGGGAGGCCAGAGAGAGAAGAGACCCTGGATGCTCACCCAAGATTAATCCGTGTCTGATGGCAAAAGCAAAGAGATGTCATACACTCACATATTATGTGAGTTCATAATCAGATAACACTGTTTCATTTCCCCCTGAAATCTCTTCCATACTTGAAGGAATGTAATATAGGGCTGCAAATGATCAAATAAGTCACTCCTAAAGGAAACCAACACTGAAATCTTCACTGGAAGGACTGATGCTGAAACTGAAGCTCCAATACTTTGGCCACCTGATGCAAAGAATTGAGTCACTGGAAAACATCCTAATGCTGGGAAAGATTAAAAGCAAAAGGAGAAGAAGGTGGCAGAGGATCAGATGGTTAGATAACATCACTGACTCAAGGGACATGAGTTAGAGCAAACTCCACGAGACAGAAAACTTCTGAAGGACAGGGAAGCCTGGCGTGCAGCAAGTCATGGGTTCACAAAGAATCGGACATGACTGAAAAACAATGAAAAATGAATAAAAAGGGATATAAAACTTGATTGTTTCAGTTCATGGTTTCATCTTGGAGTTATCTTTAAAGTGAATGGTGTGAATTTCAACCTAATATTAAGAGAAAGTGATTTTATATACTTATTTTGTTCAAGGTAGAAGAATTAATTGGACTTTTAAAAGAAAAACACAGTAATGCACAAACAGGGTTAAACACCAGTTGAATCAAAAGGAGTTTATACCATCAAGTCACCTGATTTCCAGAGGCCAACAGAAAATAAAATAAAAATATAGCATGTATATAGATTTCATACAGATGATGTCCAATCAAAGAAGAAAACTGGCATTTTCATAGGTCGAGTGCACTTTGATCCAGTAAACTGAGGAAGAAGATAGGATTTCTCTCATAAAACTTTTCTTTTGGTTAGAAAAATATATTAAAATATTTGATTACAGAAGATAGGACCCCTGGAAAGGTTTAGACAAAGAGAAAAATCATTTTGGCTGAGTAAGTAACAGAAATTGGTAGTGTTAGGTAGTTAGAATAGGAAAAAGGAGTCCAGAATGGTGGTGGCTAAAAGACAAGAAAGGGGAAAAGACCACAAAAATAGAACAAAGGAAGGTCCGAGGACCGGAGTGAGGACCTCAGGTAAAACAAACTGCACTCCTGGCTGGCCCAATTTACATAGGGCAAGCTCAGGGGGAGGAGAAAAAACATAAAAAGAGGAGCCAAAGTCAGGCCAGAGGACCTCTCTTCTGTTCACGACTTTTGGGTCGTCATGCCCTCAGGATGTATTTTCCTTTATTTTCTAAATAAAACTGAACTGTAACACAGAGCTGTAACACTGGTCCATCTGAGGGGCTGTACCGCTGGTCTGTCACTTCAAATTTTTGTTGCAATGAGACAGAACTGAGGAAATTACAAACTCCCCCGACAGTAGGGAGGGGGTTGGTTATCAATGGCTGCTTACTGGTAACTGAAGAAAGAGACTTGGAAAACATGAAAAGGAGAAAAATGTTCAGGAGAGGAGGCACTGAATGAGGGGATCTGGAGACCTAAAAAGGAAGCTTAGAAAGAAAGCCCCACGATGGAAAGGCCTAAAACATTTTGGGACAGGGGTATATGACCTTCAATAAAACATCTAGTTCTGCAATGTGATCCAAAATCTTTGGTAACGTCAGCTGTAACCTCAGGCAAGAGCCTGAGGTGGGAGGAATTTTGTGAAAAGGAGCAGGGGCTTCCTGCTATGTTCAAGATGATACAGAGCAGAAAAAAAAAGATATTCAGAAAGCAAGACATGCATTCGAGCAAGAATTTCGGCAGGAACAGGAAATCAGTGAGAGGCAACCACAGGAACATCAACCATTTGGGAATTTGAAAAAAAAAAAAAAAGTACAACTCCAGACTTCTAGCAGGACTAGGAATGAAGGCTTGAAATGCGGTTTGTTTGTTTGTTTCTAATCAGATAAAGCTAACCACCAAAACTAGAGATATCTGACCTATACCTCCAGAATGGAAATGACTAAATATTAGAAGGAAAGAAAGAAAAAAGAGAGAAGGCAGAGGGAACAAAAGGAAAAAGAAGTCCAATAACAAAATTTTTTCTGACTTCTGTTTAGTTCTGATGGATACACATCATTTGGATATCATGGATAGGACAAGCAATACTGGTACTGATAAAGGGGAAAAGTAGAGTGCAAAATAAAGCAGGTGGAATAAATACAAGCAGACTTTTTGATTACAGTGTCCAGAGACAGTACATTTGAGACAAGTTAAGAAGGAACTCCCCAGTCAGATTACCCAGATTTGATTCCCAGCCCCATCACTTCCTCATCAAGTGATCTTAGCAGTTGACCAAATCCTCAATGAGCACCGTCCTCATCTGTAAAATGATGAATAATAATACAAGAAGTCTGGATTTTGGAAAGTTCACTTTACAGCACTTTGATTTTACAAAAGACCTACTATAACTCTCGTTTTCGCTAACTGAAAGAAATCCAAAGAGGATTTTTGATTTAGTAATACAGTAAAGGCAATAAGCAAAAATTACATTCAGCATTTGTTTTGAAGGGAATGGGCACCCTGAGCAGTGAGACTGGCACCACCAAGCTCCCTCCCTGGGAACTACACTTAGCATCTCAGCATCAAGGCACTAGAGCTTTAAATTGCATCTTTGAGCATCCATGCTTTATCCTGATTTATTCTGTGCATCCGTTAGCAAGATGTGTCCTAAGGTAATTGCTTCTCCACTTTACATCATTTCTGCTTATGAAACATTTCATAAGAACACTCTCCTTTCAGACAGCAGGAAAATCTGTACTACTTTCCTTAAAGTGAAGTCAAAGTCCCTCAGTTGGGTCTGACTCTTTGCAACCCCAAGGACTATACAGTCCAGGGAATTCTCCAGGCCAGAATACTGGAGTGGGTAGCCTTTCCCTTCTCCAGGGGATCTTCCCAAGCCAGGGGTCAAACCCAGGTCTCCCACATTGCAGGTGGATTCTTTACCAGCTGAGCCACAAGGGAAGCCCAAGCATACTGGAGTGGGTAGCCTATCCCTTCTCCAGGAGATCTTCCCAACCCAGAAATTGAACTGGGGTTTCCTCATTGCAGGCGGATTCTTTCCTTACTATTTTCCTTACTGTGAGGAATTGCTGAGATAATCACGCACACCTATGAGAGTTCCATTTCTGGCAATGACAAACTGTTGTCAGACCAATATTCCCCAGAGGTTAATCAGAAAAACTGAACAATTCTTTTTGCAGCAGGGAAAAGACCCCAGGGTTCTTTGGGGTCTCTTTCTGGCCCCAGACCCAGATCTCTTCTTTCCCAACACTTCCCTGAGCTCAGTCAATAGAAAAGGGAAAAAAACTAAATCAGTTTCCTTCCACCTGCCCTTCTATGAACGTCAGGCACTGTCCACTGCACAGTTTTAATCTCCAAAAAATCACTCCTTTCTGTAATTCCACTACAGGAGAAATATGTGCATAGTTTGTTTCTAGATGTCATGATTGTTTTCATCTTTTTTTTCCCCCTTTTCAAAGAACTCTATTTGATTTGAAATCTGCTTGCTTATCCCAGAGACTGCGTGCATGCTCAGTCACTCAGTCATACCAATTCTTTGTGACCCTGTGGACTGTAGCATGCCAGGCTCCTCTGTCCACAGGACTTTCCAGGCAAGAATAATGGAATGGGTTGCCATTTCCCCCTCCATGGGATCTTCCTCACCCAGACGTCATGATTGTTTTCACCTTTTATTCCCTTTTTATAGGAAGTCTATTCAGTTTGAAATCTGTTTATTTATACCAGAGAGTACTTTTTAGTAATAAAGAGCCTGGCAAGTATCACTTATTTAATGCATAATTTAATGGTGTTTTACTGGGGAAAAAAGTCAAGGTTAAGGAAGGAAAAGCATAAATATAGGTGGAGGGTTAGGAGAGGTGGATGAAGAAAGATGAAATGGGAGAAAAAAGAGACAAGACTTGAGAAAGAGTAAAATAAGAGAAAAGTGAGCAAAAGAAGGAGAAAGAGAGCAAAGAAAGAAAATGAACTTGTTGGGCAGCAGCCTGAGACCTGATACCAACCACACATCCAGGAGGAGAAGAAGGGAGACAGCCACCCAAGAACAAAGTACAGAGGACACCAGCTTTGTCAACAGAACTTTGTTCTTTGGTCTGACTTCGTCACCCAGATCCTCAAACAAACCCATATTTATATGCAAATATGACAAATGCACAGGGAGTATTTAGCATTAACAATGCCATTTAAAAGGAAAACTTCTAGTTTTCCTGAACCTGCTTTTGCATTTAGCATTTTATAACCAAAGTTCTGGCAGATTTCATTCATCTTCATGATGACCCTGAGAGTAATATTAAACTTTTACCGTTGTTCACATTTTCTGTTCTCACCCTGGAACTTACGGAAAATAAGAGGCCTTGTCCAATAAACGTGACCCCAGATATAGAGTGTATCACTTTAACCACAAGATAACCCTGTTTATCAGAGTATGGGGAGGGAAAATTTGGGCCCATCTCATCTCTTTGTTTAAAACACTGACTGATTTTACATTAAGCTTCTCATCTGCTTCCTAAGATTTCTCCAGAGTGCTAAGCAGCACAGCAGGACAGATGACTTCCTGATCTTTACACCTAGGATCACCTGGTCTACTCTAGGGAAAAAAACAAATTCTGCCATGACAGTGCTCCAACCCTGAAATACAGGGACCTGGAGCTAAGAATGTGGCTTCATAGGGTGAAGTCAAGATGAAGTGGTGAAGAGGTGAATAGTGGTTCTCTCAAGGTAAAGATCAAGGTAAAGATCTGGTGAGGAGGTGCAGAGTGTGCTAAGTCCCAATGCCACTCTTTTCAACAAGCAGGATCTAATTAAGGAGACTTTGTCCACCTCTTCATCTATTTTCTAAGACTATTGTGCCTACTGCTATTAACTTCTGCTGAAATCTGTGGGCTAACATTGTACTTTATTGTTCTGCATTAAAACAGAATTTGTAAGACAGAAAACATGGGTATGAGCACAAAGGGGTGGGGGGGGGGGTACTTTGCTAGAGTATAAGCTCCTCATGTAAAGAGTTATATTCCATGGTCTAGATGACCACTAAGTAGGACTCAGTGATGTCCTGAGTTCCTGCTTTTAAATCTATGGAGAGAAACATGATCCGTATTTATTATGAAACACAGTTCTGGACATCTTGGGGAGGCTATAAAATACTAGACACAGTTTCCCTCCTCAAAGACCTTAAAGCCAAGTTGTGAAGATAAATATTAAAGATGCTGTTGTTGTTCAGTCGCTAAGTTGTCTCCGACTCTTTGAGACCCCATGGACTGCAGCACGCCAGGATTCCCTGTCCTTCACTGTCTCCTGGAGTTTGCTCTTTCATATCCATTGAGTTGGTGTTGCTATCTAACGATCTCATCCTTTACTGCCCACTCCTCTTTTTGCCTTCAATCTTTCCCAGCACCAGGATCTTTTCCAGTGAGTCAGTTCTTTGCATCAGGTGGCCAAATTATTGGAGCTTCAGCTTCAGTATCAGTCCTTCAAATGAGTATCCAGGGTTGATTTCCTTTAGAATTGACTGATTTGATCTCCTTGCAGTCTAGGGGACTCTCAAGAGTCTTCTCTAGCACCACAATTAGAAAGCATCAATTCTTCAGTGCTCAGCCTTCTTTATGGTCCAAATCTCACACTTGTACATGACTACTGTAAAAACAATAGCTTTGACTATACAGACGTTTGTCAGCAAGGTGATGTCTTTGTTTTTTAATATGTTGTATAGGTTTGTTATAGCTTTTTTTCCAAGGAGCATGCATCTTTTAATTTCATGGCTGCTGTCACCATCCACAATGATTTTGGAGCCCAAGAAAATAAAGTCTATCACTGCTTCTACTTTTTCCCCTTCTATTTGCCATGAAGTGATGGGACCTGATGCCATGATCTTAGTCTTTAGAATGTTGAGTTTTAAAGCCAGCTTTTTCACTCTCCTCCTTCACCCTCCAGAGGCTCTTTAGTTCCTCTTCACTTTCTACTGTTAGAGTGGTATCTGCATATCTGAGGTATTATATTTCTCCTGACAATCTTGATTCCAGCTTGTGACTCATCCGGCCCGGCATTTTGCATGATGTACCCTGCTTATAAGTTAAATAAACAGGGTGACACTATACAGTTTTCACGTACTCGTTTTCCAATTTTGAACTAGTCCATTGTTCCAAGTCCAGCTCTAACTGCTGCTTCTTGGCCCGCATACAGGTTTCTCAAGAGACGGGTAAGGTGGTCTGGTATTCCCTTCTCTTGAAGTATTTTCCACAGTTTATTGTGATCCACACAATCAAAGGCTTTAGCACAGTCAATGAAGCAGAAATAGATGTTTTTTCCAGAATTCCCTTGCCTTCTCTGTGATCCAATGGATGTTGGTAATTTAATCTGTGGTTCCTCTGCCTTTTCTAAATCCAGCTTACACATCTGGAAGTTCTCAGTTCATGTACTGCTGAAGCCTAGCTTGAAGGATTTTGAGCATTACCTTGTTAGCATATGAAATGAGTGCAATTGTACTGTTCCCAAAGAAGAACTGCCCTTCTTTGGGACTGGAATGAAAACTGACCTTTTCCAGTCCTGTGGCCACTGCTGAGATTTCCAAATTTGCTGACATATTGAGTGAAGCACTTTGACAGCATCATCTTTTAGGATTTTGAATACCTCAGCTGGAATTCCATCACCTCCACTAGCTCTGTTTATAGTAACGCTTCCTAAGGCCCACTTGACTTCACACTCCAGGATATCTGGTTCTAGTGAGTGACTATACCCCTGCGGTTATCTGAGTCATTAAGACTTTGTGTAGTTCTGTATGTTCTTGCCACCTCTTCTTAATCTCTTGTGTTTCTGTTAGATCCTTAGCATTTCTGTCCTTTATCATGCCCATTCTTGCATGAAATGTTCCCTGATATCTCCAGTTTTCTTGGAAAGATCTCTTGTCTTTCCCATTCTATTATTTTCCTCTACTTCTTTGCACTGTTCATCGAAGAAGGCCTTCTTATGTCTCCTTACCTTTCTCTGGAACTCTGCATTCAGTAGGGTATATTTTTCCCTTTCGCCCTTGCTTTTCACTTCTCTTCTTTCCTCAGCTATTTGTAAAGCCTTCTCAGACAATCACTTTGCTTTCTTGCATTTCTCTTTCTTTGGGATGGTTTTAGTCACTGCCTCTTGTGCCTGCAATGTTATGAACCTCTGTCCATAATTCTTCAGGCACTCTGCCTACCAGATCTAACTCCTTGAATCTATTCCTCACCACCACTGTATGATCATAAGGGATTTGATTTAGGTCATACCTAATTGACCTAGTGGTTTTTCCTACTTTATTTAATTTAAGCCTGAATTTTGCAATAAAGAGCTCATGATCTGAGCCATAGTCAGCTCCAGGTCTTGTTTTTGCTGACTATATAGAGCTTCTCCTCGTTTGGTTGCAAAGAATGTAAACAATCTGATTTCGATACTGACCATTTGGTGATGTCGATGTGTAGTTATCTCTTGTGTTGTGGGAAAAGGGTGTTTGCTACAACCCATGTGTTCTCTTGACAAAGCTCTGTTAGCCTTTACTCTGCTTCATTTTGTACTCCAAGGCCAAACTTGCCTGTTACTCCAGGTATCTCTTAACTTCCTACTTTTGATTTCAATCCCCTATGATGAGAAGGACATCTTTTTTGGTATTAGTTCTAGAAGGTCTTGTAGGTCTTCATAGAACCTTTCAACTTCAACTTCTTTGGTATCAGTGGTTGGGGCATAGCCTTGGATTACTGTGATGCTGAATGGTTTGCCTTGAAAACAAACTGAGACCATCCTCTCATTTTCGAGACTGTACCCAAGTGCTGCATTTCAGACTCTTTTGTTGACCATGAGGGCTACTCCATTTTTTCTAAGGGATTCTTACCCACAGTAGACATAGTGGTATCTGAATTAAATTCACCCATTCCCATCCATTTTAGTTCACTGATTCCTAAGATGTCAGTGTTCACTATTGCCTTCTCCTACTTGACCGTGTCCAATTTACCTTGATTCATGGACCTAACATTCCAGGTTCCAATGAAATATTGTTCCTTACAGCACCAGACTTTACTTTGACCACCAAACACATCCACAACTGAGCATCATTTCTGCTTTGGCCAAGCCCCTTCATTCTTTCTGGATCTATTTGTAATTGCCCTCCATTCTTCCCCAGTAGCATATTAGACACCTTCCAACCTGCACGGCTCATTCTTTCAGTGTCATATCTATTTGCCTTTTCATGCTAGTCATGGGGTTCTCGTGGCTAGAATACTGGAGTGGTTTGCTATTTCCTTCTCCAGTGGCCATGTTTTGTCAGAACTCTCCACTATGATCCATCAATCTTGGGTGGCCCTGCCCAGCAAGGCTCATAGCTTCATTGAGTCACACAAGTCTCTTAGGCACAACAAGGCTGTGATCCATGGAGGGGAAAGAATAAAGATATGAAGAGTTAATTAAATAACCACACAGGTTAATTAATAAGAGAACAACAAAGGGCAAGTCATGAAACAATGCATTTTTAATTTCCATATGCATTGCACAGCTAACAAATACCTCAGAAGCACATAGAGATTACTTCAAGCTGTGGGGGAAATGAAAACTTTCATGAAGGGGGTAGGACTCAAGCTGGCTCTTAAAAGTTTGCATCAGATTTGGATAATAGTCAAAGTTCTCAACGTGCAACACGCTATGTGATTCAAATACAGTATCTCGTTTGTGCTGTGCTGTGCTAAGTCATGTCTCACTCTTTGTGACCATTTAACAGTCCTAAAAGCCATGGTAGGGTTGATATTATGGTCTCCTTTTTGCAGATGTGGAAAAGCGGTTGATGTGGCTGCTTATCAGCCCACCTCTGAGGCTTCAGAGGAGAAAATCTGTCCCACCTTGTCAGGAAGAAGGACAATGAGCATTTGCCCCGTGATCCTGGCCTGCCTTCCAAGCAGCTCCAAGGCAGAGAGGAGCTGTCCAGAAACCCTTGGGCTTTAAATAACAACTTGGGAGAGGAAGAGGTTGGGGTAGAAGAATCAGCCTTGGTTTACCTGCAGAGAAAGAAGAAGAGCTAAAGATTAAGAAGTGAGAAATATCACAGTCAGCCTCAGCCTTGAGTAAGAATTTCAACTGTCTGTCCATCTTGTCTGTCTCCAGATAGTGGGAAATGATAGAACACAAAGCTCCACAATATCATGGTGGATGTAGAACATCTCATACCTGGAAGGGGAAGACAGGCTCCCCTTCTTTCAAGGAAAAGAGCAGTCACAAAGACCAGCAAGATACCCACAGATGTGGGATGCCGTGGAAGGAGTCTCTCTTACAAACTATAGAAAACACCACTCAAATTCTTCCTCTTACCAGTCCACCAGTTGATCTGTGACCTACACAACCCAATGTGGCTGTCAGGTCCTTTCGTGCCTACTTTCTATAACCAACAAAAGCCTGGATTTCGAATTCCTAGAAAGTCACACATGAATGTCCTTCTAAACCCTTTTAGCACCTAAAACACCTCCCCACTCATTTTTTCCTTGGAGATGTGTGAATGACTTCAAAGTGTTTTCTCTCCTTGAGCTAAGAAAATATATTGCTCAGAATAGTGAAATCTTTTTAGCAAATAGTAAGTTTTAGCAAACAGTGATGTAGGGACAAGAGGACCTTTTTTTGTTTCCCAAATCACATCACTTTTGTGGGTGATCACCATAAGGTTGATCTTGTAGGCAAGTCACCTTTATTTATTTTAAGATATTTTGGGAAGAAAAAAACATTTGCTCAAGAATCTACAACCGTGAGTCATAAAGGATTAGTAGAGGAATTACTGGAACCAATATTCCTCTGGAACCAATATTTCTGAGGAATCAGACTGAAGTATTGGTCTTCTGACAAGTCTGTCTCAGATGAGAATTAAACTATATCCATGGTGTCAGATAAAGAGTCGGCAAGATAGCCATTATTTTTATTTAAAAACACCGAAGAACTCACAGAGCCAGAAGAGAAGAACAATAAAAACACAGTTTCTTCCTTAAAAATAAATAAGTGCTATCATTTGCATAAACCATTACCATTTATTGCCTAATTAATATACAACAAAACAATAATCATGCATATTGCCAGATTAACTTTCAGCATTTATTTATTACAACCCTGAAATGTTTATGTAAATGTATTCTTTGTCTTTCTCTTCCCCCTACCACAAAACCATTTTCTAACTTCTCTTAGTTTCTTTTCCTCCTCTCCTTTGGAGAGGAGGAACTGCCATTGCCAAGTTTATTTAATGGTGCTTTTGTGAAGCAGAATTGGAAAGATTGTGAGGTTTCAGTGGAATAGCAAAGGACAAAAGGAACAGAGATACCACCAAAGCAAGACCTCAAGGGAGTGATTTCAGAGAACAGCCATTCTGAATAATGAAGGGAAGTGTGAGAGAATTAATCAAGTAAAGAAGGCAAATTTTTAGAATCATTGTTGTAGCCTTTGTGTCCAGTTCATGATATTTAAAGATCATAAGACCTGAAGTATGAATGGATTCCCTTGACTTATGCTAGATTCAGTTTTGTCTTATAATGCATCCCAGAAGGAAAAAATACTAAATTAGATCAAATTTTGCTAAATGGAAACAAAGATAAGAACTACAGATATTATAAAAATTGTTTTTGGTTTCTGGGTGATTTCTTTGACTATGAGATGGGACCACATGCAGCCATTGCCTCAATAGGACTGCACAAGCTGATACTTCTTAGCTTGTATTTAAAACTTAAAAAACCAACTGGAAAAGAAATTGCTCTATAGCTGCAAACTCTATTCTTTACCCTCCACTTCCCTCAATCAAGAGCCTTGCAATGTCCCCATATAGACATTGGGTTGAGTATTGTGCTTGCATATACAATGAGTTGAATCACTTCAAGTGTGTAAACTCTAAGTTACTGACAATAAATCAATGTTCCCAGGATGATATGGGTTTTCGGCTTCTTTCCCCAAGTGGTTATGAAGATTAAGTGAAGTAATGCAAAGTGTTTATAAACTGTTAAGAACTGTGTGCAACAACTCTGGTCATTGATCTTGGATGGCAAAATCTACAAAAAGATGCAGAGGTCTCAAGCAACTATCATAATTGCTGAACTGACCATTCAGACTTCTATTAACACTTCAAGACAATGGAAACAAATATATTCTGTCTAGGTAAGCCTCTGTGGTCCCATTTCCTTTAAATCTGGGAAGAAATCTGACTTAAGCCCCATTCCACATATTGAAAGATTTGGGGTGGATTCCCAGGACTCTTACGTAGTCAGCCCTCAATCACATTTCCTGTTTCAGGGGCTCTCTCAAATTGTCACATCTCCCCCTCTGGGGTCAACTCCCTTCTTTCTGTCCTTTGCCAGATGAACGTGAGGTGCCTCCCTTTTCCTCGTCAATCTCCAAAGCTCCACCCCACATTAAAATGGCTGCATGTTGCAAACAGGCTTATATCCTAAAGATTGGGGATTCTAGAGGGAACTATGTCACAGAACCACAAGCAACTTAAAAGCTGGGCTCCTGGGCCATTTCCGCCCTGGGTGTCTCCTGCGTCAGACAGCTGTTTTCCTCAGCGCCTGACTCTCTCACTAATTGGCATCACTCCCCCTCTTTGGCTCTTCTGTGTTGTCTCACCTTCATTATGCAGACACTTCTGATCTCCTCGGTCTCACCCTCCTTCCAAATCAGCTTTTGGGGGAGGTTGGGTGGGGCCTTCATTTTTCACACTAAAGGTGCCATTAGGGCAGTTTCCTAAGCCAAGAACCTTCTCCCCTCATTGAGTGTGCCTCTGGCCTCATCTGTTGGACCAGTCATAGTTGGCCCTCATTTTCATCAGAGATTTTCCTTCCTCCTGCCCTCCGCCTGCTGGGGAAAGAGGGGTGGGGCCTGGGGAGATTTTCTTGAATTACCCAGACTAGCCCTTCCAGTTAGTGCCTAATTTTACATGGCACAAGAAAGCCTGGATGTGCTTCAGCTTTCCTGCTGTTTTCCACGCCTGTGTAATGAGGGGATAACTGATCTCTGTTTTGTTTTTAAACCCAGCACAATAACCAGTGGTTTAAATGTACAAACTGAAGCTATCACCCTGGCCTAAACTGGGCCAATGGCCATCAAAATGGCCCTGGTAGAGGCATTGGTCATACACATGTTTGGATTCCTCAGCTGAGAAGACAACTGAGAGGGAGTAAGTGTGGATCAACCTCAAGGATCCAGCTGAACCTGCTTCATTACAATTAACCACCAGAGTTGGGACATATGGTCTTTGGTTTGGATTTTTAACTGATTACAGGAGTCAGATCTGAGTTTGTATCTGTGAACTCAATGTCTCTTGCTAGCAGTTATTTCATCTGGCAACTACATTAAATGACAGAACAAGATAGAAGATGAATGGATGCATGCATGGATAGAGGGATGGAGGGATGGATGGATGGACTTTCATCTGTAAAAGGGAGGTAATAATGCCCAACCTATTCACTGGTTACTGAGCATCCAAAAGAGCTTGCGATTGTTGCAGATCAATTTTATTTCCTTCTACAGCCACAAGAGACAGATATTAAATTTTTCTAGAAATGCTCACATCAGTGCATTTCTAAAAGGCCAATTGTAGAGGAAATTTTGTGGTTTCAGTAACATCTCTTCGAAACAAGGCAGAGGCCAGCAAACAAGATCCCTCCCCACTTCCCCTGCTGGTTCCCACCCCTCCTAATCACCCCCAGTATTCCCCACTTGCCATCTATCATTTCCCACCCTGTCCTCTTTTATCCTAAAGCAGAACTTGTTAAAGGCTCTGTGACCACTCCAGCTATCCCCTTTGAGGATGATAACATTGCAGCCGAAGCTTCATTATTATGCTAATCGAGCTTGGTCTGAGCTGCTTTCATAACTGCCACATTAGAGCTCCCAGGAAGGGGAGGCCTCCAGAGCCATCTGCAAGGGACTGGGTTGAATGTCAATGAAGGAGGAATCCAGAGGAGCGGTTTCTGAACCCTCAGCCATCAGGTAAAGGGGCCCAGCTTTCACTGCCACAAATAAATAAGTAAACAACCAAACAAACAGGCAGATTATAAAACACAGATGTGAGAGGGCAAGGCTGAGAGGAGGGAGAGGGAAGGAGATCCTTGCACAGCACGAATACAGCATGCCTGGCTCTTTCAAGGCAGGAGTAATTACCCCAATTTGAGGGATGGAGAACCAGGCCTCACAATTGTCAGAAGATTTATTCAGGTCCTTCCCCTTCCTCGGTGATGAGGCACTGCCTGCCTTCTGCATGCAGGCCAGCCAGTGACAGCAAGTTAGATAAGAAACTATTAATAGACGGTAAGGGATCTGAGACTTTTGAGTCAAGTTAGATGCCTTCAAGATTTGAGCTGCACTGTGACATGATATGGAGAAGGCAATGGCACCCCACTCCAGGACTCTTGCCGGGAAAATCCCATGGGCAGAGAAGCCTGGTGGGCTGCAGTCCATGGGGTCGCTAGGAGTTGGACACGATGAGCGACTTCACTTTCACTTTTCACTTTCATGCGTTAGAGAAGGAAATGGCAGCCCACTCCAGTATTCTTGCCTGGAGAATCCCAGGGACAGCGGAGCCTGGTGGGCTGCCATCTGTGGGGTCGCACAGAGTCGGACACGACTGAAGCGACTTAGCAGCAGCAGCAGCAGCAGTGACATGATAACCTAGAGGGGTGGGATGGGATGGGTGGTGGGAGGAAGGTGCAAGGGGAAGGGGACATATGTATACCTGTGGCTGATTCATGTTGATGAATGGCAAAAAAAAAAAAAAAAAAAAAACCCATAATATTGTAAAGCAATTATCCTTCAAGTAAAAATAAAATTTTAAAAAATGTTGAGCTCCAAAAAGAAAGTGACCAGATGTCTTATATCTTGATGAAAAGATATTGTCAACAACCCCTCTGCTCACCCTGGCTACTTTCTAGTGATGTCCTATGAAAAAATCAAGGAGAAAGAACTGTAGGTCCTAGAGGTATTTCTTGACAACTCGGGGGGGAATGGGAGAGAAAAGACCTCCTTACTGGTAGTATTGGGGTGTGAGAGTTGAATCTCCCTTCCTTCCCAACTGTAAATCAGAGTTGAGCAATGGGAGGAGGTCTATGTTGCCTCTGGTTCCTACATGACAGAGTTCCACGGGGGCCAGGCGGGGAGGTTATGTCATGAGAACCCAGCTCATAACTCTAGTGTAGCCTAAAGGATTTCCACAATCTCTGGTTCTGGCCCCAGAAAAAGAAACCCTAAGGGCAGCATTGCTGGTTGCTGCTTCCATGAGGTATCCATGACAAATCATGGAGAAGTCTGTGGTCTCTAAATCTTTCTAATCAAACATGGATTCTCCTCATGTATATTAAGTTCACAGTTAATTCATGGTGCTGGGCTACCAGAGGGTCTTCTCAACCTCTTCTCTCCTTGCTGGCAGATGTCTGCGTATTCTCCCTTCCTCCTTGTGTCTTCAGTCAAGCACACATCCCACCATCAGGGATCAATAGTAAATGATGATCAGTTTAAGCCAGTCATGTTGATCCTGTTTTTATGCCAGTGACAGACATAGGCCCAGGCATCGGCTATATCCCTGGCTGATAAGACATAAGGACATGACCGTTGTGGGTCACTGGAAAAGTTTGCAGTGTTCTTTAAAAGGGACACAAGCTAGAGACTTTGTCCTCTTCCTGCATTTGACTGTGGACCAGTGTTTTGAACTGAGGCAGCCATAGTGAAACCAATCATATTGATAAAGCCAGGAGAAATATGGAGGAGCCAACATCCCTGAGCTGCTGAATCCATCGACTCTGGAACCACCTAAGTCTGGTCTTCCTGTTATACAAAACCATAAAACTTCCATTATTGTTTAGGCCATATTTATTTGGTTGTCCTGATACTTGTAACCAAAACTTGTCTTAATATACCCCCTTGTTCCTTTGGAACAGAATCCCAATTTTGTCTGGGATTCTTTTACATATATATAGAGTGTGTATATATATATATATATATATATATATATACACACACACACATATATATCTTTATAATTTTTTATGTAAAATATATACATATTATTGTATTACCCTGGTGGTTCAGACAGTAAAGCATCTACCTGCAATGCAGGAGACCTGGGTTTGATCCCTGGGTCGGGAAGATCCCCTGGAGAAGGAAATGACAACCCACTCCGGTATTCTTGCCTGGGAAATTCCACGGACAGAGGACCCTGGCAGGCTACAGTCCATGGGGTTGCAAAGAGTCAGACACAACTGAGCAACTCACACATACGTATTTAGTTAGTTATTTTGACTACACTGGGTCTTCACTACTGTGCACAGACTTTCTCCAGTTGCGGCAAGTAGGGGCTACTCTACAGTTTCATTGCATGGGTTTCTCATTGCAGTGACATCTCTTGTTATGGAGTACAGACTCTAGGTGAGCAGGCTCAGTAGTTCAGGCTCAGTAGTACATGGGCTTAGTTGCTCCACGGCACATGGGATCTTCCTGAACCAAGGATCAAAACTGTGTCCCTTGCATTGCAAGGCAGACTCTTAACCACTGGACCACCAGAAAAGCCCTGTTTGGCATTCTAAACCCCCTACACTGACTATATGATTAGTTAAACTAATGGTGGTAGTCACATTTCCTTACTGGGGGTTCAGTTCAGTTCAGTTCTGTCACTCAGTCATGTCCGACTCCTTGCGATCCCATGAACTGCAGCACGCCAGGCCTCCCTGTCCATCACCAATTCCCGGAGTCCCCCAAACCCATGTCCATTGAGTCGGTGATGCCATCCAATCATCTTATCCTCTGTCATCCCCTTCTCCTCCTGCCCTCAATCTTTCCCAGCATCAGGGTCTTTTCAAATGAGTCAGCTCTTCTCATCAGGTGAACAAAGTATTGGAGTTTCAGCTTCAGCATCAGTCCTTCCAATGAACACAGAGGACTGATCTTTAGGAGGGACTGGTTGGATCTCCTTACAGCCCAAGGGACTCTCAAGAGTCTTCTCCAACACCACAGTTAAAAAGCATCAATTCTTCAGTGCTCAGCTTTCTTTATAGTCCAACTCTCACATCCACACATGACCACTGGAAAAACCATAGCCTTGACTAGACAGACCTTTGTTGACAAAGTAATGTCTCTGCTTTTTAATATGCTGTCTAAGTTGGTCATAACTTTCCTTCTAAGGAGTAAGCGTCTTTTAATTTCATGGCTGCAATCACCATCTGCAGTGATTTTGGAGCCCAGAAAAATAAAGTCAGCCACTGTTTCCACTGTTTCCCCATCTATTTGCCGTGAAGTTATGGGACCGCATGCCACTGGGGATTAGTTTAAGGTAAAAATGTGACCCAAAATCTGCTGACTAAATGGGAGGCAAAATCTTCTGGGCACTTCTAGGGAAAGTTCCTTGCTTTAGGAAAAAAAGACACAAGAGAGTTTGCTTCCCCTTCTGAATATCCTCTCCTCATATTTGAATGTCCCTTTATATGGTGCTATAGCAGCCATCTTGCAACCATGAGGGACACTGGTCTGAGGACCAGGTCAATGTGCTCCCATTGGTAAATCCATAGTATCAGAAGAATTTCAAGTTGGGTTCTCTATTATGTGGCCAAGTAATGATAAACTTTAGTTTTATAGTCTAAGAATGGGTTGTGCGTGCATGCATGTTAAGTCGTTTCAGTCATCTCTAATTCTTTGCAACCATATGGACCGTAGCCCATCAGGCTCCTCTGTCCTTGGGATTCTCCCGGCAAGAATACTGGAATAGGTTGTTGTGCCCTCTTCCAGATCTTCTCGACCAAGGGATTGAGCCCGTGTCTCTTAAGTCTCCTGCACTGGCAGGCATGCTCTTTACCACTAGCGCCAACCAGGAAGCCCTAAGAATGGGCTACTTGTAGTTATCTATCCAGTCATTTGCCTTCCAAACACTCTGGAGTGGAGAGGAAGGGATGGTGAAGCAGCTGCTGTTGCTGCTGCTAAGTCGCTTCAGTCGTGTCCGACTCTGTGCGACCCCATAGACGGCAGCCCACCAGGCTCCCCGTCCCGAGGAGTCTCCAGGCAAGAACACTGGAGTGGGTTGCCATTTCCTTCTCCAATGCATGAAAGTGAAAAGTAAAAGTGAATTCGCTCAGTCATGTCCAACTCTTAGCGATCCCATGGACTGCAGCCCACGAGGCTCCTCTGCCCAGGGGATTTTCCAGGCGAGAGTACTGGAGTGGGGTGCCATTGCCTTCTCAGGGTGAAGCAGCTAGATACAAGAAATTCGCAGGCACATGTATCCTGTCCTATCTCAGTCACAGGAGTCATACATGCCAGCTAGGGATGTATCATTAATACTTGTGGCAATTTCAAAGTACCATGGTACTGGTGTGTTTTAATTTTATTATGACTTCCATTTTCCTTTTAATTTAATCACTGCTAAATTTTTTATGTGGAAGAAGGAAGGCAAGGATAGATTAAGAAAGCCTGTAAAATACATTACATCTTTAAAAGATGGATTTTATTACTCACACGCTTGTAAAATGCTTTCATGAATATTAAGTTCCCTCTCATACCACTCCTTCCCAAAAATAAAAGAGAGAGAGAGAAAGGAAATGGTTGTGGTGTTACCTGCTTTGTTTTCCTGCAAAATGGTTTGGATTCTGTGAAAACCTAGGTGGAGTCATAGGCATTTATCACATGTACAACCATCAGCTAAGGCAGGCATCAAGGCTGAATGTGATGGAGACCAGCTGCCCTGGCCTGTGGTCAAGCTACCATTCTGACCCGGCTGCTACTCACTGGGTTCTACCAAATGCTTCGAGCTCATGCAGTCAAAGACAGAGCTGGCAGAGCTGGGGAAATTATCATGTCAATTTACAAAAGCCTGAATGGCTGCAACTGAACATCAACAAATATAACTACGCCAGATAGATTTAATCAACTCAACAAAAAATGTATTTTCTGATCCTTTGTCTTCTTTTCCAAACTGAGAGAAACATCACCTGCACAAACCGGCATGATTACTATTTTGACAAACTACTTTGGCCTGGTAGGAACTTACACAGTCACTAGCCAGCTCATAAAAGGGGCTCTAAAGCAGAAAAACAAAGATCTCAGTAACCAATGCCTTAGAAGCCCAAGGGGTATTCTTTCAAGAGACAGTTCACTAGAGTGAAAAGACCAAAAGGTCTGAGTTGTAGTTCCGATTTCATCGATAAATAGTTGTATGCCTTGGGCGAGTCATGTTGCCTCTCTGGATCTCACCATTCAGTCTCTGTACCCCAAAAAGATATGTCAAAGTTCTAACCCTTGGTACTTGTGAATGTAACCTTATTTAGAAATAGAGTCTTTGCAGATGTAGTTAAGGGTTCAGGAAGAAATCATCCTGGATTTAAGATGGGCTCCCACAGGGTCGCAAAGAGTTGGACATGACTGAGCCTGCGCACGCACACACACACACTAAATCCAATGACTGATGTCCTTCTATGAGAAAGGGAGAGATTTGAGATGTGGACATAGAGACACAGAGAGAAGAAGGCCTGGGGAAGACAGGCAGAGACTGGAGTGAGACACTGCAAGTCAAGGAACACCACATGCAGCCAGCAGCCTCCAGAAGCCAGGAGAGAGGTATGAAACAGATTCTCCCCAGCGCCACCAGAAGGAACCAACAGTGCTGACACCTTGATTTCAGACTTCAAGTCTCCAGTACTGTGACAGAATACATTTCTGTAGTTTTAAGCCACCCAGATTGATGCTGAACTTGAAGCTCCAATACTTGGCCACTTGATGCAAAGAGCTGCCTCACTGGAAAAGACCCTGACGCTGGGAAAGATTGAGGACAGGAGAAAAGGGGGGCAACAAACGATGAGATGATTGGATGGCATCACCATCTCAATGGGCAGGAATTTGAGCAAACTCTGGGATGCAGTGAAGGACAGGGAAGCCTGATATGCTGCGGTCCATGGGATCACAAAGAGTCAGGCACCACTTAGCAATTGAGCAACAACAGACTGTGGTACTTTTTACGACAGCTCTGAGAAACTAATACAGATTTTCCAGTTCAGAGGTTACACCTGAAAACATCAGTTTGTTCAGTGTCAGTTCTCGCCATTCTGTGATTTGGGGTGGAGTTGCAGGGAAATTCAATTCACATTAAAAAATAGAGACATGTGAATCCTTTGTTTTGAGATTACAGTGAGGAATGGTACTCAAAGTTTCAATGTTTTCCCTTTTCTCATCTAGAAGAGGCACTAAGACACTGAAGAAAGGACTATTTTAAAAATATTGTCAACCTGTCAAAAATAACAGCAATCTAAATCTAACTGGAAGATCTATAATTCAACCAGGACAATCAGGGGCCTGCATTTACATTGTGATGAGATTCCAGTAAAACTCCATTTTGTTGGGACGTGGAGAATAAAGAAAGCAAAAGGGATGTTTCCTTCAGCAAGGTTTGAAAGTTTCTCCTAAAACTTATAGTTTATAACTCAAGAATGAATCTTGTATTTGGGTTGATGGACAGCTGGAGACAAATATGCCACTGTATTTGTCCATCCATCCACTTATTCGACAAGTAGGCATTGAGCCTTTATCATACACCAGGAGCTGAACTTGGGACTGAGGATACTTTGGAGACCAGAGAAGACAAAACCCTGGCCTGATGGAGGACCAGGAGGTGGGAGGAGGCAACAGGAGACAGTGGGGAAGGCAAGGGGAGATAGAAAGTAAGCAAGTCAACAAATGTAAGTTACACATTGTGATCAGTTCTGTAAAGCAAATAGAGTGGGTCAGACAATGGTAACAGGGAATCTGAGCTCCAGGAGAGAGGGTCTCTCCATGAGCACAGTATATAGGCCTACAGTATTTAAGGTCTGAAGATGGGAAGGAGCCCAGGCAGGCAAAGTACGGGGCGCGGGGAGCATTACAGGCAGAGGGAACCAGAAGTTACAGCCCAGGTAGGAGAAAGGAGCCAGCATATTCAAGGAACTGACAGGGGGCCAGAGTGGGTGGAGTGTAGGGTCGAGGGAATGACAAATTCAGGGTGATCCTGGAGAAGCAAGTGGGGCCAGACAGCATGTCTGGGTCTGACTACACATGCCTGAGGAAGCTAAGTGAAACACTGTCAGCAATGTGTGTTTTCGGGGACAGGAACATGTCCAGAGATCATTCCGAGGCTCTGGCTGTCATCCTGGAGAGAAGTGACAGGGCAGGGGCAAGGTAGTAACAATGCCGATGGAGAGAAGAGAGTGGATTGGGAACATTGCCACTAAGGGGTAGTGAGGAGTGGCTCCCTTCAATCCCACGGCATTGGTTTGTGGGGCACTGGGACTGTCCTCCGAGTGAAAAAGGCAAAAATCACAAAAAAGCCAGGCCCAATCAGTTAGCCCTGACATGCTTTTCATCTGAATAGCCAGGGAGAAAAAGGAAATGTTCACACAAGCCAACCCTTGGAATATGAACTTGGACCCATTTGAGACTCTCAGGGAAAATGCAAATTATTGCCTTTGCATGTTGAGATTATTGCTCCATTTCAGACCTCGAGCTACCAAAGAGGTCAAAGGAAATTTAACCAGCATTCAGAGAACAAGGGTGATGGCGATATCCTGCCAGAACATTCTAAGAAGGACCATCAGATTTGAGGGTGTGGAAACCAGGGTTTGGGCTTCCCAGGTGGCGCTAGTGGAAAAGAACCCACCTGCCAAAGCAGGAGACATAAGAGATGCGAGTTCAAGCCCTGGGTCAGGAAGATCTCCTGGAGGAGGGCATGGCAACCCCCTCCAGTATTCTTTCCTGGAGAATCCCATGGACAGAGGAGCCTGGCAGGCTGCAGTCCATAGGGTCGCACAGAGGAGGACACAACTAAAGTGAATTAGCACAGCACAAACCAGGGCATATAGGTGGAGCAGTCACAGAAATGGAATGCTTAGCCTGGAAATGAGAAGGTGGGGGGGCAGGGAGGGCTGAGAGTTGAAGAACTACTCCAAACAGGAGTTCAGTCATCTTGTGTAGCTGTCAAGCGCCTAGCTGGGACCAGTGTTAGAAGCTGCAAGAGACAGCTAAATTGAGTGGACCTTTGGAACGGTGAGACCAGCCCCAGGGCACCAGGGACCTCGTGGTGGGGAGTTCCTCAGCTCCGGAGGCATTCGGGCAGACAGGGGAAGGCGGCCCACCAGAAACTTTGTAGGAGGATTCACAGATCTGGAATGGGCTGGAGGGTCCCTACGGGCCTGTTAATCTTCCTTTAAGCAGCTGTTCGTGTGTATGACCACAGGGAACAATAGGCTGGAAGAAGATCCATCTCTCTGAAACATTCCCCCGCCTTTTGAAAGAAGACCATCCAAGACCACATTCTCTCCTCTCCTGAGCATTGCACCAGCCGATGCTCAGTTCGGTTCAGTCTAGAGGCCCCATAATAGACAAAGTTTCTGCCAGAGAACTCGGCAGAATTTTGTTCCCTCCATCAGTCCTTTCACCTGCTTCCACCGCCGAGAATCAGGGCTTTCACTAGCGTGTGCAGCTGCCTCACTCACCTTTGCCATGCAAGGAACCACATCAAAAACTTGCCATGTTACCATGCCTCTCCCCAAAGGATGCTGAGTCGGGCCACACTCCCGGGCACATGTGAGGCATCATTAAATATCATGACAGGATGTCAGCGAAACATCATGGGCCTTTGGGGATCAAAGAAAGGCAACACAGTCGCAAAGCACCTCTTTAATAGGGGGGTGGGAGAGGAAGTTGCCCTTTGTTAAACAGCAGTCCTAATGACTTCTCTCTGCTTTCCTCATAAAGGCTGACTAATTATTTCACATATGTCTGCACCTCACATTCACGGCCCCCTCAGCGTCTGGGTCCCCTACTGTCAACCTTGCAGCCCTGGAGGTCATAAAAGCCCAGGGAGTCTGAGGCTGGAGAGCTGGCTTTGTTACTGGTTTTTCTGGCTTCGGACATCCAAACAACACTCTCCTTACATTTTCTCAGTGAAACCAGGGAATGAAGAGGAACAGTCCTTCCTCAAATGAATCCTGGCTTGTTTCATCTTCTTTCAGTCCTACAGGACCATCATACTGGTATTTAAGATTAAAGGTGACATCTCATTTTCAAACAGAGAGCTGCAGAGACCCAAACTGTATCTCAGCAGTGGGTAGACTATATATCCAGTTTTGCAGCTCAGCCTGTCTCAAGACTAGAATTAATTGGACTCCTGGCAGTCTCACGGGTTTCACAATGCTCCCTGAAGGCAACCAGTATGGCCAGACGGGCCATACCACATCCTGCAAGACATCCTTCTTCTAGGTCACTAGGAAACACCAGCCTCTGGACCACCCATTTTGATACTCAACTAGACACCTCATTGCCGTGTGGTTTGTCTATTCTTACGTGAATCTGTCTTTCCCCAGAGTGACTGAAAGCCACTTATGAGGGTTTGGTTTGTTTTGCTTTGGTTTTGGTACAACTCTCTAGGCTTCAGTAGGGCTTGCGCAAACAGCAGATAATGGATGGATGGATGGATGGATGGATACATGAAAATAGATACTGCCACGTTCCCAATCATCATCATTTTAAGATGTGGATCCATAGCCTCCCAGATGAGTTGTGTGCCTGCTTGATCACATCTTCCATATTTGAACCTTCATTCAGAAGAACTCTTCCTTAAGGTTAATTTCTATCACAGGCAACTTTTCCCTCTAGTACTGCACACTGCGGCAACTCATGAATATTCCAACATCATAAATCTGAGCTCTGGCCTTTGGAGAAGACTCATGAAAAAACCTCCCTGGTAGGATTCTTTTTAACTCTTACATAACTTAGTTCTTCAGATCCTCTTGTGGCCCACTGCCACCCAACATTTGTCCACTTGGCTTTAGGAGCAGTGCCCTGCAAGGGGCATCATAGCATGATGGATGCTACCATCCTTTGGAATCAGACAAGTCTGAGTTTAACATCTGACTCTGCCACTTTCTGGGCTTCCCATGTGGTGCTAGTGGTAAAGAACCCACCTGCCAATGCAGGAGACTTAAGAGGCACAGGTTCCATCCCTGCGTTGGGAAGATCCCCTGGTGGAGGGCATGGCAACCCACTCCAGTATTCTTGCCTGGAGAATCCCATGGACAGAGGAGCCTGGCAGGCTATAGCCCATGGGTTTGAACAGAGTCAGACCCTACTGAAATGACTTGGCACACACATCTGCCACTTTCTACCTGGGGAGCTCTGGATGGAATACGTAACCCCTCTGAGGCTCAGCCTCCTCCTCTATAAATTAATCTTCCTCAAAACTCTATCACTGGGAAGGTTCAAGGAGATAACATACATACGAACCCAGGCAGCAATCTGCTCAGTCAACAGCCACTATTATTACTCTTCCCTGAAGAAAGAGCTAGTGCTTCAGGATTCACAGTGACTCAAGTGTGGGTCTATCTGCAAGAGTCACACCCAAAGCACAAACACCTCATGCTGAGATACACACACGCAAACATCTTCACACACGTTAACACAAGCCAGGGAGCGAGCATCAGGTATTTGTGAAAATATTAAAGAAATGCCCAAATGCAGAATCCCACCAGGATTTCATCCCTGGTCCTCCTGATTGTCCCCAAATAGTGCTGATTTACAGCAGTTTCATCAAGAAAACAGAAAGCAGTTTTGAATACTGCCATTTACCTGGGGAAAGGTGTGTGAGCCCGCAACCCATACCTTCCCACTAACGAGGTAGACACTCTACTCTGGGAAGCAGAAAGGGAAGCTACAGCCTGACCCTGGAGGTTGTTATTGCTCCTGATAAAGATTTTTTAACCCACTCTGCCTCAGTTTTCTCACCTGTGAAATGGGACCAGTGTTGCTATGTTAGTTGTTCTGTAGTTCAGTCGCTGGCACAAAAAAAAATGGCATTCAATTAATGTTGGTTGAACTGACACCGGTCCCAGGTGATTAAAGGCAAGCTTGCTGGTATTGTATAGAAGCTTGTCTTAAGTTTGTTTCAACATCTGAAAAGATGTTAAAACTCCAGCTTCTTAATAATACACTTATAGGTAGATTGGCTTGGTGGGGGCTGTAAAAACCAAGAGGACTGAATATAAAAACATCTGATGTTCAAAATTGTTCTTAACAAGAAACCCTTTTAGGATTTTGCTTGTTGTGTTTGACAGGTTACTGTTGTTAGGGCAATCACAAGAGCTCCCCAGTATGTGGTCCATTTGGGAACAATAAAAGAACTATGAGGGCCAGAACTGGTTCCAAGAAGACATTTTTCGTTTCTCCTTTGAAGCCAACATTAGATTGTTGGCACTAGAACTAAAGGCTGTCTCAATCTGGAGCTATGTTTTATCTCGAGATGCAAATTTGTCATGCAAACAGGCTTACAGCTCTTTCACACTAGGGCAACCCTGGGCTGCCCCGCTCCAATGCTGCATCCTCAGAGGACTCTGCAAGCGCCAGCAAGAAGGGGAGAGGAGCCGCCTTCTGGAACCCCACCTGCCACCTCAGCTATCGATGGAGGAGCCTGGTGTCACTGGTCCTTGGGAAGCTCGGCCAACTTCTGGTCCTCAGCTACAGTGCTATCACTGAGTCCGCATTGAACTCTGCAGACCTTTCTCTCCCAACACAAGAAACCTTTCCACTGTCTCTGACTAGCGGTCCTACAGTCTCTACAAGAACTCTTCAATTGATGAGGAGCTAACACCTTTGCAACCAAGAGCATTTAGTGTCAGTAAGCTGCAACTGGAGAAAGTATTTTTACTGAAGGCTTCCCAGGTGGTGCAGTGGTAAAGAACCCGCCTGTCAATGCAGGAGACACAGGTTCGATTCCTGGGTTGAAAAGATCCCCTGGAGTGGGAAATGGCAACCCATTCCAGTATTCTTGCCTGGAGAATCCCATGGACAGAGGAGCCTAGCAGGCTACAGCCCACAGGGTTCCAAAGAACTGCACATGACTAAGCACAGCACCACCACTGTTATGGTTGATTTACAATGCTTTGGGAAAGTACTCAGCAAAGTGACTCAGTTACATATATATATATATATATATATGTATGTATGTATGTATGTTAGCATTAGTCACTGAGATCAGCTGTGTCTGACTCTTTGTGACCCCATGGACTATAGCCTGCCAAGCTCATCTGTTCATGGGATTTTCCAGGCAAAAATACTGGAATGAGCTGCCATGCCCTCCTCCAGGGGATCTTCCCAGCCCAGGGATCAAACCTGGGTCTCCGACATTGCAGGCAGATTCTTTACTGTCTGAACATCCAGGGAAGCCCATATACATATACATGTTCTTATACATATACATTTTTCTTCAGATTCCTTCCCCTTATAGGTTATTATAAGGTATTGAATACAGTTCCCTGTGCTGTACAGTAGGTCCTTGCTGTTTATCTGTAGTATAATAGTGGGTGTCTGTTAATCCCAAACGACTGGAGAAATATTTTTATAATGAGTTGAAATCTGCCACCATATAATTCCTACCTACTGACCTTGGTCCTGCCCATTGGAATACTAAGAATAAAATAAGTTAATACTGTTTCCCACAGACCCAGATTTTGTTCACTTTGAGTACAGAAACCAAGTTCCAAAACCCCTATGGCTCTCCTTATCCCCACTCTTCTCTCTCCCTTCTTTAAAAAACATTTGCTATCTTTCTCCCTTCTTTCCCCTTCCCCTGTTTCCCTTCTTCCCACCCTTCCTTCTTTCCTTATTCCCTTCTTCATCCAAACGCCATCAGACAGGCCTGAACGAGACGGGAGGCCTGGGGCAAGCAGGCCTGGCTGGTGTCAGAGTCCGCACCCAAGAGGGCAAGAGTCAGAGGGTCCACAGACTGACTACCTAGAGGGGGTTCAAATACGGGCAGCCGGCCTTCTCACAACCAGAAAGGAGGTACAAATAGGGAAAGGGAGAGAAACGGAAATACTCTATGATGTTGTGTTGGAATTGGAAACATCGATGTGAACTCACGGTTTTCAATCGATATGGATTCAAATGTGTGTATATTACATAATGTATAATTTCCTAGCTCTGTTCATTGATAAGGCCAGAACTGTGACATTCTGCTAGCAATGAGCACACCTACTGCCCAAATCTTGGCTTTGAAATACTAGCTCCACTAAAAGGACCCAGAGCTTCTGGAGAAGTGGTTGTTCTAGGGTTAGAACAGGAAAAGCAGGGGATACGTCTGGAACACCCTGTGCTGCCGTAAAGTAAGTGCTCAGAGATTGACGGAAATGTGTCAGAACGATGTAGGAGCCAGTGTGAAGGTGTTCCCACTGGCCAAATCTGGAAAGATTAGAACATCAAAATGAATTACGATAATAATAAGTTATAGACATTGAGTAAAATAAGACCCTATAAATTTACACAAAAGTAAAATTTTTAATGAATAAATAAATGAGGAGAAAGAAAGCTCTTCCTTGTAATAGAAGGCACCTACTAAATGTAGGAGTCATGGAATTAGAAATTCACGACTTGACAACCACCATAGGGACAATTCAGGCAAGAAACAGCAAAAGACAGCTACCTCAAGTGGGCCCAGGAGGAATGAGGAATGAGATTTTACACTGTTTCAAAGCACCTCCCCAGGAAACATTTGTTAAATGCAGAGAGAGAGGAAGTATCACTTTAAGTGGAGAAACCTACATGCACCAAGGATCAAAGTTAACACCCGTCATAACAGGAAAAACACGCACCTACCACCCAATGGGTTTCCATGAAAAGAACACAACATTTATGATATTCTGGCTAAAATACATTTGTTGTGCAGTCGATCAGTCGTGTCCGACTCTCTGGGACCCCATGGACTGCAGCCCGCCAGGCTTCCCCATGCGCCACTATCTCTCAGGGTTTCCTGAGACTCACACCCATTGAATCAGTGATGCCACCCAACCGTCTTATCCTCTGTGGGTATAATGGCAAGAAAGCAATGGACAAACAAAAACTGAGAAACATTCAACAAAATAACTGGCCTATACACTTCAAAATTTCCAAAGTCCTGAAAATCAAAGAAAAAGGAGGAAGCACTCCAGGTTGAAAGAGTCCACACAGACATGACAAGTGAGTGCCATTTGTGATCCCAAATTGGCCCCAACAGAAGAGGATGTTACCAGAACATTGGCAAAACATACTGCGGTCTTGGAGAAAAGTTATACAGATCTCTGTCCTATTTTCATAAATTTATATGAACAGGAAAATAGCTTTAAAATAGAATATTTTTAAAATTTATATAAAACAGTAATCCAGTGCTTTTTGAAATGTCCCCATTAAATTCTCTCCAGCTGATGATTCCTAAGATTCCACCAATGTGGTATCTACTCACCGCCATCCTCTGCTTTCTGAGACTTAGAACTTTGAACTTTCTTAAAAGGCAAGCATCCTTGGGAAAGGTAATACTTTAAGCCAACACTCATTTTCTGTCACGTTTCCCAAAGTGGCTTGTAGTGTATTAGATTTACGAGACTTCTGTTAATTGGTGTTAGGGAAAAGGAATCTTTTTTAGTTAATTTGGAAAACACTGAATGTCACAAAGATTCTTTACTGTGGGACTCCTCAGAGCCTTTAAGAAGTTGATGTGTAGTTTATATTGGCCTGAGGGGAAATTACATTTGAAATTATTTGATCACTGTCCCACAGGTTCTAAAAAAAAATGTATTTTGGAAAATGCTGGCTGACAGATCCCAATCAACAAGCAATAAAGCATTGAGAGTCTGGGCTCTGGGGTGAGATGGCCTGGGTTCAAATCCACGCTGGCCCACTCAGTCACTGTGCGGCTTCGGGCAAGTCAGTTAAATTCTCTGTGCCTCGCTTTCCTCATCTATAAAATGGTGATAGTAAGAGTTCTCACTTTGGGGTTGTGGGAATATTCAGGCATGAAAATAAAGATAAAAATTGAAGCACGGTGCTTGGCACACGGAAGGGCTCAAAGCATGTTTGCACTGCGTATTTTTGTTATTCCTGCTATTACTATTGTTACTATTCTTTCTTGAGAGCCTGTGTGGGCTGGAACAGAATCTAAGGCAGTGGGGATTTTATTTATTTATCTATTGGCAGCACTGGGCCTTCGTTGCTGTATGCAGGCATTCTCTAGTTGCAGCGAGTGGCCAGTGTGGGCTACATACTCTTCAATGAGGTGCAAGGGCTTCTCATTGAAGTGACTTTTTGATGTGAAACTAAGCCATGCCATCTGGGGCCATCCAAGATGGACGGGTCATGGTGGAGAGGTCTGACAGAATGTGGTCCACTGGAGAAGGGAATGGCAAACCACTTGAGTATTCTTTCCTTGAGAACCCCATGAATAGTATGAAAAGGCAAAATGATAGGACACTGAAAGAGGAACTCCCCAGGTCGGTAGGTGCCCAATATGCTACTGGAGATCAGTGGAGAAATAACTCCAGAAAGAAGGCACAGAGCCAAAGCAAAAACAATACCCAGTTGTGGATGTCACTGGTGATAGAAGCAAGGTCTGATGCTGTAAAGAGCAATATTGCATAGGAATCTGGAATGCTAGGTCCATGAATCAAGGCAAATTGGAAGTGGTCAAACAGGAGATGGCAAGAGTGAATGTCAACATTCTAGGAATCAGTGAACTAATTGGACTGGATGGGTGAATTTAACTCAGATGACCATTATATCTACTACTGTGGGCAGGAATCCCTTAGAAGAAATGGAGTAGCCATCATGGTCAATAAAAGAGTCCAAAATGCAGTACTTGGATGCAATCTCAAAAATGACAGAATGATCTCTGTTCATTTCCAAGGCAAACCATTCAATATCACAGTAATCCAAGCCTATGCCCCAACCAGTAATGCTGAAGAAGCTGAAGTTGAACGGTTCTATGAAGACCTACAAGACCTTTTAGAACTAACACCCAAAAAAGATGTCCTTTTCATTATAGGAGACTGGAATGCAAAAGTAGGAAGTCAAGAAACACCTGGAGTAACAGGCAAATTTGGTCTTGGAGTACAGAATGAAGCAGGGCAAAGGCTAATAGAGTTCTGCCAACAGAACGCACTGGTCATAGCAAACACCCTCTTCCAACAACGCAAGAGAAGACTCTACTCATGGACATCACCAGATGGTCAACATCGAAATCAGATTGATTATATTCTTTGCAGCCAAAGATGGAGAAGCTCTATACAGTCTGCAAAAACAAGACTGGGAGCTGACTGTGGCTCAGATCATGAACTCCTTATTGCCAAATTCAGACTTAAATTTAAGAAAGTAGGGAAAACCACTAGACCATTCAGGTATGACCTAAATCAAATCCCTTATGACCATACAGTGGAAGTGAGAAATAGATTTAAGAGACTAGATCTGAGAGACAGAGTACCTGATGAACTACGGACGGAGGTTCATGACATTGTACAGGAGACAGGGATCAAGACCATCCCCATGGCAAAGAAATGCAAAAAGGCAAAATGGTTGTCTGAGGAGGCCTTACAAATAACTGTGAAAAGAAGAGAAGCGAAAAGCAAAGGAGAAAAGGAAAGATATTCCATTTGAATGCAGAGTTCCAAAGAATAGCAAGGGGAGATAAGAAAGCCTTCCTCAGTGATCAATGCAAAGAACTAGAGGAAAACAACAGAATAGAAAAGACTAGAGACCTCTTCAAGAAAATTAGAGATACCAAGGGAACATTTCATGCAAACATGGGTTTGATAAAGGACAGAAACGGTATGGACCTAACAGAAGCAGAAGATATTAAGGAGAGGTGGCAAGAATACACAGAAGAACTGTACAAAAAGATCTTCATGATCCAGATAATCACAATGGTGTGATCACTCACCTAGAGCCAGAAATCTTGGAATGTGAAGTCAAGTGGGCCTTAGAAGGCATCACTACGAAAAAAGCTAGTGGAGGTGATGGAATTCCAGTTGAGCTATTTCAAATCCTAAAAGATGATGCTGTGAAAGTGCTGTACTCAATATGCCAGCAAATTTGGAAAACTCAGCAGTGGCCACAGGACTGGAAAAGGTCTGTTTTCATTCCAATCCCAAAGAAAGGCAATCCCAAAGAATGCTCAAACTACCACACAATTGCACTCATCTCACACACTAGTAAAGTAAAGCTCAAAATTCTCCAAGCCAGGCTTCAGCAATACGTGAACCGAGAACTTCCAGATGTTCAAGCTGGTTTTAGAAAAGGCAGAGGAACCAGAGATCAAATTGCCAACATCTGCTGGATCATCAAAAAAGCAAGAAAGTTCCAGGAAAACATCTACTTCTGCTTTATTGACTATGTCAAAGCCTTTGTGTGGATCACAATAAACTGTGGAAAATTCTGAGAGATGGGAATACCAGACCACCTGACCTGCCTCTTGAGAAACCTATATGCAGGTCAGGAAGCAACAGTTAGAACTGGACATGGACCAACAGACCTGTTCCAAATAGGAAAAGGAGTACATCAAGGCTGTATATTGTCACCCTGCTTATTTAACTTATATGCAGAATATATCATGAGAAACGCTGGGCTGGATGAAGCACAAGCTGGAATCAAGATTGCCGGGAGAAATATCAACAGCCTCATATATTCAGATGACACCACCCTTATGGCAGACAGTGAAGAGGAACTAAAGAACCTCTTGATGAAAGTGAAAGAGAAGAGTGAAAAAGTTGGCTTAAAGCTCAACATTCAGAAAACTAAGATCATGGCATCTGATCCCATCACTTCATGGGAAATAGATAAGCAAACAGTGGAAACAGTGTCAGACTTTATTTTTCTAGGCTCCAAAATCACTGCAGATGGTGATTGCAGCCGTGAAATTAAAAGACGCTTATTCTTTAGAAGGAAAGTTATGACCAATCCAGATAGCATATTAAAAAGCAGAGACATTACTTTGCCAACAAATGTCCATCTAATCAAGGCTATGGTTTTTCCAGTGGTCATGTATGGATGTGAGAGTTGGACTGTGAAGAAAGCTGAGTGCCGAAAAATTGATGCTTTTGAACTGTGGTGTTGGAGAAGACTTTTGAGAGTCCCTTGGACTGCAAGGAGATCCAACCAGTCTATCCTAAAGGAGATCAGTCCTGGGTGTTCGTTGGAAGGACTGATGCTGAAGCTGAAACTCCAATATTTTGGCCACCTCGTGCAAAGAGTTGACTCATTGAAAAAGACCCTGATGCTGTGAGGGATTGGGGGCAGGAGGAGAAGGGGATGACAGAGAATGAGATGGCTGGATGGTATCACCGACTTGATGGACATGAGTTTGAGTAAATTCTGGGAGATGGTGATGGCCAGAGAGGCCCGGCGTGCTACAATTCGTGGGGTCGCAAAGAGTCAGACATGACTGAGCAACTGAACTGAACTGTGCTGAACTGATTTTACAGACCATTTTTAAAGTCTTTATTGAATCTCTTACAATATTGCTTCTGTTTTATGTTTTGGTTCTTTTGGCCACTCAGCATGTGGGATCTCACCCGTGCTAGGGATCAAACCTGTGCTCCCCACAGTGGAAGCATGGAGCCTTAACCTCTGGACTGCCAGGAAGGTCCCAGGAGTGGGGATTTTAGTGAATGCCACCGAGATCAGGAGAGGAGGGAACCAGCAGTAACAATTGAGAAACTGAAGATCCTCAAGACAAACCCCTCCCTACATCCTAACTCTGAGAGAACTACTGTGAAAACCCTCTTCTACACATCCATCTGGACTCCTCCAAGAGTCCCAGTGGTTTATGGGGGCAAAGATTCAGACAAGGCCAGACTGCTCTATCCTGCACCCAAACCAGGGGACCCATCTTCCCCAGGGAAGCAAAGATTACAAGAAAACATGTCCCCCTTTCGCAAATAATTGTTGCTGCCTTCTCTCTGTAAACACATTCAACTGGTCCATGCATTTAGCCCTTCACCACCTGCCCCCACCCCTTAACCTGTGCAGGAAGGGGGAAGGGTTTGGAAATGATGGCTGCCTGCCAACTGGGGTGTCCCAAGCCGTACCCCCTGCCCCAGAGTCACCACTGAGGGGCTGGACCCCATGGGGCTGTCAGCTCACCACAGACAGGCTTCACCCGCGCTTCAGAAAATGAAAAGCTTTATTAAACTTTCAAGTCCAGAACAGATGTGTCCAGACATAAATATTCAAAAGATCCCATCTGTTAGGTAAATCGTCTTCCGATGTAGTAACGGAGAGGCTGAACGTTAGTGAGACCCCATTGCTCTGAGAGCCCAGGAGTGTCAGAAATCCTGTGAGCAGATGCTCCTGGAATCAAAATAAAAAGAAGCCCAAGTAACAAAGAAAACTCAAGACAAGACTGCAGCAACAGGGAATTTCACTGCCGCACCAGTCAGAGCCTCTGCCGGGTCAGGAGCCCCAAAGGATGAGGCCAGTCGTGAAATCCCTAAAGGGGGCATGGGCAGGGGGGCCAAGTAAAAACAGCCAAGTACACACAGGGAGAGATTCTGGTTAGAAACACACAAGTCCTTCTATTACAGCGAAGATGCTTATTCTCCCAAATCAGTTCATGCCTAGGGGAGACACTTAGCCACACTGTGGTGGGGGGCGGGGTCCTCATTTGGAAAACTATGCTTCTGAGCACCCATTTTATGTAACAGTCTATGCTGAGTGTTGTGAAAAGGAATGAATAACAATAAAAATAATAATAAATAGCTTACCCATATATAGCCTTATTCTGTGTCAGGCACAGTTCTCAACACTGTGCATTCACTGACTCATTTCATCTTCCCAGCAACCCGCTGAGGTAGTTACTGCTATTAGTTCCATTTTACAGACAAGGAAACTGAGGCATGGAGAAAATGAGTGATTTGCCCCAGGGAAATCACTCAACACTGTGCATTCACTGACTCATTTCATCTTCCCAGCAACCCCCTGAGGTAGTTACTACTAATAGTCCCATTTTACAGACAAGGAAACTGAGATACAGAGAGAAGGAGTGATTTGCCCCATGGGTCATGGATGGTAAGCGCTGGGCCAGTGTTCAAACCCAGGCAGACTGTGTGGGACTGCCATGCTGAAAGATACAAAACGAGAAAATAGGAGAGTTTCCTCAAGGGAAGGAGCCCATGTTCTAATGCAGAAAGGTGAAAAGCACGCTGGAAGACAGAACGAAACAAACTCGCAGCTGATTAGAAGTCCTGCTCCACAGATTAAACCCATGCTGCTTCTGTAACAGGGCTGCTGGGGAGGGAGGTACTGACCTCATCTTCCAGGTCTCGAGCCCAAAGCCCAAGGTGTCGACTCCCAGACTATTTGCCTGCCCTGGGTCCTCTCCCCTTGATGGAAGCAGCCAGGCTGATCTACCCACTTTGGCCCGAGTACACCTTGCCTTGCCAGCTACCACAAGGATGCTCATCCCTTGCCTGGGGAACCCATCCCTTCCTCCTTGCTGGCCACAGTCTCCCCAACAAGTTCAAGTCATGACCTTTCCCAAGCCTTGCTCGCACACACACCCCAGCAAGCCGCCTCCCTCCAGGACCAATCAAGCGCTCAGTTCTCTTAACACACATCTTCAGGCTTGTGCAGTGAGATACCCAAGTGCCTAACGTGGCCTCCACTCCCCACATGTATACCTCACTGTGTGCCAGCTCCATAAGCTTCTCCATCCTCCCAGAATATACTAAGCATCATTATAATCACAATTTCTGTTTGGGTCAAAGAAGACTTTTCACTGTAAAATATAGAATTCCAACCAAAACTGGCTAGAACTTTAAAAGGGAATGTTTTGGCTCTAGTAACTGAGATGTGCAGGCATGCTGAAGCCTTGTGATAAAAAGGTACAGCTGGAGCCAAACAATGAAACAGGATCGATGCCTCCCTGACAGCCCCGCACCCACACAGGTGCTCAGGACACCACAGCAAGAGGCCCACCTCCTGGTTCAAGCTCACATCCCACCCCCCATCCAGCAGCCCCCACCGTAAGAGGGCTCCTCTTTACAGTCCAGCAGGCTGGGGTCGGGCACCATCTCTGAGCCAGTCACTGCCCCCAGGGGATACAGTGGTCTCACTGGCCAAGCCTGGGCCGTATGCCCACCCCTGGGTCCCACAGGGAGGGGTGGGCTGAGCACTCAGACCAGTATGAACCAACAGTGGAGAAAGCATTTCCCCAAATGGAACAGTGAGGGTTGCTCCCAGGAAAAGAGGGACGCACACAGACTTGGCAGACACTGTGACACTGACCACCATCAAAGCTGATACTCACTAAGCCCATCCCTTTGTTGAGTGTTTACTATATGCCCTGGGTTGGCTTAACAAGACAACAACCGACAATGAAATAATATATTTTAAGCATTATGCCTGGGGTGGGTACACAGTCAATGCTTAGTAAGTAGTGGGAATCTCCCTTTTACTTGGCTGAAAGAGATGAAGTCATTAGTCTCGGGCCTCACAGGTTGGAAGACCCAAAGACAAGCGTGTTCAAAGCCCACTGACATCTACCTTCCTCCCCAATCCACCTGAGAAACGGACAAAGACCCAGCTAAGATCCAATCAACAGCATCCTTTGGTAGCTTTTTGTACATCCCTCCAGTGTCACACCTAAAGCCCCCTATTGCAACACTTTATTTTCTCCATTTTAAGAAGCACATTTTTTCACATTTCAAAGTTTCTAAGATTAAAGTTCAGCATACATTGTGTATCATTAAAGTGGTAGAGTTTCTTTTATTCCCAAAAGCTGTTTTTAAATTAACACTACATCTCATGATCAGTCTATCATATAATCAAGAAAATATGCTGTTCCTTTATAGGCCTAGACTAGACCATAAGCTCCTTGAGCTGGAGTTTCCTCATTTTGTGTCCTGAACACTGAAGATAAAGTCTTTTGTATGATTGCTGATTAACCCAAAGTAGTGTTATCCAAGAGGGGATGTCTTCAACATTCATTCATTCAATGAACATTTATTGAGCACCTACTATGGGACAGGCCTGGCCCAGGAAGTAGGACTACAGTGTCAAATGAGCCTGGTGAGGTCCTACTCCACGTCTTTGTTGTGTCTTCATAGGGACAGACAGGAATCTGAGGGGGGTTGGGGGCAGAGCCATGCCCTGAAGCCCAGCGACTTAAGTGGTCTGTGTCAGGCCAAAGCAAAGATGAGAAGCCAGGGTGGCCAAAGATGAGGGCAGTTCAAAGTGAGTTTGCAAAGGTCTTAAAACACATGCTGAGGAGTTTAGATTAAAGGTGGGAGGCAAATGGGAGCTCCTGCCGATTTCTGAATGGAGAAATGACAGAACCAAAACAGTGCTCGGAGAAAATTAGCCTAGCTGTTGGGTAAAGAAAAGACTGGGAGGGGTGAGGCTGCAGGTGGAACAGCTGGTGAGGAAGGAGGCTGCAGCGGAAACCATCACGTGAGGCCATCAGAGCCTGGATGCCGAGGGAGGCTTGGCTGTGTCAATGGCTCAGGAAGGTCAGATTCCAAAGATAGAAGTGCCAGCCCATTCTGAGTGGGGCGACCAAGAGAGGATGCCAAAGTTTGAATGCTTTGGGAGGCCGGGATGCCCCCATGCCCAGGAGCACAGGAGAGGGCATGATGCTTAGGCAGCCAGGTGTTTAGTGTCCTAGGAAAACCCAGTCAAAGAGAAAGGGTGAAGGTCAGGGCTGGAGAAGAAGGAAGAATTTGAACCATATCCCTAAGCTTTGCAAGTGCCAGGAATGGGCATCCTTGTCCAGAAACCAGAGACAAACCCTTCTCCCTTTTGGACCTGGGAGGACAGCTCCATCTCCTGTTTCTGACTCAAGAGAAAATCAGAATCAACTCATTACTTACAGTTTTGTCTGAAGTTGAGTTGACAATTAGGCTAGGAAAGGGCTAATTGACAAGACCTTGAGTCACTGCAGAAGCAGGATAATCAGTGAAGATTCATTAAGCAGCAAAATAAAAGGCACAGAGCCTAGGGTCAGACTGAGCCCGGGCTCAGCCTCCAAATCTTCATGGGAGTTTATTGTCCCCCTACTGTCACATTCTCAGAAACGCTCATTAAAGTCTTTAGCGCTCATTCGAATGTTTGGTCACGCTCTGCTGCACTTTATGGGGAGGGAGGCTAGGCTACAGCGGTGATTTTTAATTTGGTGAAGGACATAAGCCTTCCAGATGTTAAAGGGAACTAATGAGCAAATGAACATAAAGTACCTATAAAATGCCTGGCACATAGTGAGCGCTCAATAAATGTTGATTCCTGAAGGTGCATTTGACTCTTGGGGTTTGGAAGAGGTAAGAGAAACCGAAACTCTGGTACCTACCCTGAAAGAGACTCTTGAAGGCCACAAACCATGCCTTAAGTTGCAGCAGACCCTCCTTCAACCCTGATTTTTAAAACAAAGACCCAGATCTCCGCAACTCTACTTTAGTAATAGTGACTGGATCCTTCTGGTTAAATGCTTAATTCACCCCAACTACTGATTAGAACTGGCAACTTTCAGGGCTATTTCCATTTCCAGCTTTGGGGCATTTATGAGTGCAGGCAGAGAGACCCTCTTTTCTACTCTCTTTCGATGACCCAGGCCAGGCAAGCACAATGGCACATCTTTTGCTACCTCTGTGTGCTGGGAGACTACAAAGAAGTGACTTATTGAGAGTAGAGACACTGGGCCCTCATGCATTGCTGGTAGAAAGGTAAAAAGGTGCAGCTGTCCTGGGAAACAGTGTGGCATGTGTGGGCGTGTGCTCAGTCACTTCAGTTGTATCCAACTCTTTGTGACCCCATGGACTGTAGCCAGCCAGGCTCCTCTGTCCATGGGATCCTCCAGGCAAGAATACTGGAGTGGGTTGCCATGCCCTTCTCCAGGGGATCTTCCCGACCCAAGGATCAAACCTGCATCCCTTATGTTTCCTGCATTGGCAGGCAGGTTCTTTACCACTAGCACCACCTGGGAAGCCCAAACAGTGTGGCAGGTCTTCAAAATATTAAATGTAGAATTACCACATGGGACACATTCTTGTCCCAGGTATATATTCAAAGTAATTGAAAGTGGGGCTCAAATGGTTATTTGTACACCCATGTTCACAACAGCATTATTTATAATAGCCTAAAGATTAAAACTACTCCGAAGTCCATCACTTTGGAGGGAGAATGGATGACAAAACGTGCTATATACATACAATGGGATATGAGTCTTAAAAAAGGAATGAAATTTTGACATATGCTACAACATAGATGAACCCTGAAGACTTGACACTGAGTAAAACAAAAGTGAAGAAAAAAGGTAGAAAGTGAAAGTCGCTCAGTCATGTCTGACTCTTTGTGACCCCATGGACTATACAGTCCACGGAATTCTCCAGGCCAGAATACTGGAATGGGTAGCCTTTCCCTTCTCTGGGAGATCATCTCAACCTAGGGACTGAACCCAGGTCTCCCGCATTGCAGACAGATTCTTCACCAGCTGAGCCACCAGGGAAGCAAGCCAGTCACCAAAGGAGGCATATTGTATGATTTTACTTACATAAGGTATCTAGCTAGAGTAGTCCAGTTCGTAGAAAGGAGAATGTTGGTTGCCAGGGGCTGGGGGAAAGGGGAACTGGGGAAGGTTGTTTCATCAATGTGGGGCTTCCATTTGGGAAGAAACAGTTCTGGAGTTGCATGGTGGCAATACCTGCCCAACTTGATGGCACTAAGTGGCACACTTAAAAATTATTAAGATGGCAAATTTTATGTCATGTGTATTTTATCACCAAAAAAAAACTGTTTTTAAAAATATAGAAAGAAGGGAGACACAATGCTGCCCACTCCCCTGTCCTTCAGCTTTTGAAAGGCAACTTCAGCTTCACCAGAAAACTTCAGGATCCTCTACTCCAACCTCTGCCAAATTCATCAGTCACCTTAATATGCTTTCTTCCCCCTGGCCTGAGCCTGGAGGCTCACTCCGCCTCTAGGCAGCCTCTTCAACTTACAAAGGGCTCAGCTCTACAGAGAAAGATGTGGATGGCGGGTTCCTTTGCTTTCCCACACTGCTCAGCCTTCCTTTAATCAGAGTTCCCAGCCCCCACCTCTGCTATTTTCCCACAAAAAAAAGAAGTAGAGACGCCAATCCTTTTATAGGGGATGTGACGAGACCAGCGGGCACCCGTTTTTCTTTACACTATCTTAAAAATGGGGAAGCATGGGGAGCTTATGGTTTCACCAGACTGCAAAAGCTGTCAGGAGGCTAGGTGCAGGAATTCGCCTCTGGCTTGTGGCTCAGTGGCAATGCAGATGGGGAATGGTCAGGACTGTGCACTTAGATGGCTCTCGGAGAAGACCCACAGAGCGAAGCAGAAAACGCTCGTGAAACACAAGCCTGCCCATGACAACTGAGAATGACAGCGCCAGGAGTCCAGCCAAGAGAAAAATGAAAACATTTGGCCTCAGAGAGGCTCTGCCAATCTAAAGCCGCCTTGATGGGACCCCTAAGGAGAAGAACAACAATGGCAGTGCCTGTGTCGAGGCCAGAGGTAACCATCAGACAGCCCTCCTCGTGACCCCAGGAGGAACCACCAGCCAGCTCTCCTGTCCTTCTGGGGTGGAAACCAGCAGCCTTGGCTCCCACTCCCCACCTGTCAGGATGGACCCACGGGCCCTGCACCCTCCCAGACACACAGCCAAGGGTCAGAACAATCAGCCTGCTACCCTGCAACTTGAACTTTGGAGGGTCACAGCACTTCACCAAACTGGGCTGGGGGACAGGGTAGATGATCCGGCTTTGCTATAAGTAAAAGTCCAGCACCTCCAGGCCCCCAGTTTGAACCTCAGAAGCCAGAGATCTGAGTGGTCAGGAGACTGAAGCAGAAGTGGAAGAGGCCCCTGCCCCCCCACCCCATCTCCAAGAGCAACAACTCCCACCTCCTGGTTTTGTAGGTGAGGCCCCGGAACGGGGGGCCTTGCCAGGTCAGTAATGGGCAGAGCAGAACGGAGCTGGAGGCCCAGCCAGCCGGATTACCCACTCCAGGCTGCATAACTGATCTACAAACACCCCTAACAGCTCTATAAAGCCACTCACATCTGTTAGTTCTTTAAGGATAAAGGCTGGGAATTAACCTTGTTCCCTATTCCCCAAAGTGTCCGACTCAGTGCAGAATGTGTGGTCGCCACTCAGTAAATTCTTTCCAAATGAGAGAATCCCTGGGATGGGCCCAGGAAGGACATGAGGCAAGGATTATAGTTCCTAATGTGACATGAATCACATTTACAGAGGAGGAGGGCGCAGCCCACGCAAGGGCCCCCAGACTCAACCAGGATGTGAGGGGTCTGGTGAGCTTTGCATCCCCTGTGATGACATTAGAGCCTACATACACCACATACAGCTTCATGTACTTTCATGAGCTCGGGCCCCTCTCTAGAGCCAGGTTAAGGTCCCTTGAAATCTCACAGCCTCCCCGCATGGCCAACAACACATCTCAAGTGTTTCAGCTTTCTCAACTATTACTTTCTGCCCTTCTCCACTAACTGTATGAAACAAGGCAGAATTCCTCATCTCTCCCTAATGCCCCTTCCCCTTCCCATCTTCCCAAGGATTGCTGGGGCCCCTACGAACATGAAATCATAGGCAGTTGTGTTTGTGGGTGGCATTAAAGAAGCAGAAGCCTGGTGTGCTGCCGTCCATGGGCAGACACAACTGAGCGACTGAACTGAACTGACTGAAGTTGGTTTCTACGTAGTCGTCCAGATGACCGCGTCCTGTTGACTACTCCAACATGGAACCACCTTTCTCAGCAACAAGGGATTTCCCCAAAGGATCAGCCAGAAAATAGCCAGCCCTGTGGCTACACAGGATCCCAGCACAGAGGTAAACCTGTGAGTCTGATTCTTCAGGAAGCTGGGTGCTAACGAGGCAGATTTTCCATTTTTATTTACACTTCCCTTTCAAAACACACCCCTGCTATACTGATCTCTTTCCACTCCAAAGGTCCTGAGATGAGGATCTGCTGTCTCCCTTCTCCTGTCTGCCTGACAGTCTGGCATCCCCCTATCCTGCCTTGTCTTTAACACTCCCCCCCGGTCCCTATAAATGGGTGGAACTTTTTCACTGTCAAGATCCACTACTCAAAGGATGAGATCAAGGACCATATATAACAATCACATTCAGCTGATTTCATCTGCTTGGCTTTCTTTGGAGAAAAGAAAAAAAAAAAATCTATTTGCTTGGCAGTGCAGACTTCCCTGGTGGCTCAGACGGTAAAGCATCTGCCTACAATGCGGGAGGCCCGGGTTCAATCCCTGGGTCGGGAAAATCTCCTGGAGAAGGAAATGGCAACCCACTCCAGTATCCTTGCCTGGAAAATCCCATGGACAGAGAAGCCTGGTAGGCCCCAGTTCATGGGGTTGCAAAGAGTCGGACACGACTGAGCGACTTCACTTTCACTTAAATTCAGAATAGGGAATGTTAAACTTTATTTTCAGTAAATGCAGCCCACCTCAAGGAATCATACAAGATATGGCAACCTCCATTTTGTTTTCTAATTTGACTTCATTTCTCCTTATTTTCTCCATTTCAATTCCCTCAACTATTTATATAATCCTGTGGCACGAACCTGGGTGAGATATCTCAAGTCATTTCTTTTAAGTCAGGATGTAAAAACACATAAATAAATTTGATCCACGTCACAAATAAGAAAATACTGGGATTTTATAATACAGTTAAGTTCCCTACATACACATGAGTTCCATTCCAAGAACCCATTCATAGGTCCAATGTGTTCATAAGTCCAGCAAAGTAAACCTTGGTACCGAACTAACACGATCGGCTATATAGCACTAGACTCTAATAGGTTTATAATACTTTCCACACAAATAATACATTAAAAAACACAAACACGCAAAATAAAGAAAACATTTTTAATCTTACAGGACAGTACCTTGAAAAGTACTGTAGTATGTACAACAGCTGACACACAGGGGCTGGCACCGAGTGAACAGACAGGAGGAGTTATGACTGGAGGAGGGAGAGGAGATGGGAGATGAGAGAGCTGAAGGATAATCTGCAATAGGAGATGGAGGGCAAGCTGCAATATCACTCACACCTGAAGTGGAAGGCACAGGTTCTGGTTCCTCGCTGGATTCGATTCTATCTCCTCTCTTGAAAAAACAATCCAGTGGTGCACATTCACATCTTTGAAAGTTTGCGACTTGAAGGTTTTCGTATGTAGGGAACTTACTGTACATGTATACACACGGCCAGTGAGAGGAAAAGAAAAGGAGAGAAGAGGAGAGAAAGGAGGAAAGATGGAAGCATAATGAGTCAGAGCGCAAAGGGGGAAGGAAAAGGACAGGAAGGTTGGAACGGTAGGAGCCAGGTCTTAATAGCCTGTGCCTCCCTGATTGCAACATAGGAATGCACACACATGCATGTGCATGCACACACGTGTGCACACACACGCCCATCCTCCTGTTGGGTACAAGTCTCCCTCTCACCACCTGCTTCTCTGGACCTAACAATAAAAATTGCTTCTAGTTAGTGAAGGCCTGCTCCATAACAGGTGCTGTGAATGTATTATTTACAGTCTTCACAATGGCTCTAGGAAGCAGGAATATTACACTTGAAGAAACTGGGTGCAGAGAAATAACGAAGTCTGTACTGGAGGCCACACTGGAGAAATAACTGATGGCTGTAATAACAGTGAGCTATTTTGTCCACCCAGCATCCATACCCTCTTCTTTGGTAACCAAGGCTCCCTTCCCCTTTGGAGAAACCCTCTCCTGGCCAATCAGTGCACCTCTTCCCCAGGAACCCAAGACTGAGGCAGGGCAAATACAGGATCCCATCCAGGGCAAGGAGACTCCACCCTGAGAATTCAGTTCAAAACATTCAGAAAGAGGAGTTCTTTCTACTAGAAAATGAACGAACATACAAAAAGGGAGAGCTGAGGGTGGGGAAACAGGTAAAGAGACTGACCAAGAGACAAGTCCTCACAAGTTCCTTGGGCCCTTGTGTGCAGCCGTGGCTGTATTTCCAGCTTTGGAAGCTGGTGGGTTCCCATGGCCTTTTTATTATATTCAAGCCGGCATGAATTCTGCCACTTAAACCCAAGAGATCCTGGCTAACATTCCTTGTGTGTAAGCAGCCGATCCAGATCAAGCCCATCCGACCCCCAAGTGCAAGCCCTTCCTCCCGCACCACACTGCTGCCTAGAACATGGTGAGTCTGGGAGCCAATCAACCTCACCCGGGAAATCTGGGCTCTGACCTCCCACCAATCCAATGTCTGCCATGCCCACTCTTCCCCTCGAAAATGCTGTCTCCAAGCAAAATGAGTCATTAAACGAGGGCCTGGCCCAGCCAGACTGTGTAGTTGACACACATAGTCACAGTTCAGTCTCTCAGTCATGTCTGACTCTTTGTGACCCCATGGATTGCAGCACGCCAGGCTTCCCGGTCCATCACCAGCTCCCGGAGCTTGCTCAAACTCTTGTCCATTGGGTCAGTGATGCCATCCAACCATCTCATCCTCTGTTGACACAACTGTGGGAAACCTGAACTGTTTGAGGGCACATATAACTTTGCTCACTGACTGTAGCAGGAATGATCAGGGTGTTAAAAATGTAATTTAGACAACTTATCTCAAAGAAGGCAGGAGGAGGAGACAAGAAAGGACAAGATGGTTGGATGGCATCACCAAGTCAATGAACATGAGTTTGAGCAAGCTCCAGGAGTTGGTGATGGACAGGGAAGCCTGGTGTGCTGCCGTCTATGGGTTCGTAAAGAGTTGGACATGACTGAGCAACCGGACAACAAATCTCAAAAGAAATTAAAATCAAGACAAGAGTTAGATCAAGCTCAGCATTCGTTGCTCCCAATCCTTGGAATAGAGATTTATAAAAGGGGGACAGGCTTACAGGATTTAGCCTCAATTCTATGGCAGAGTTTAGACAATGCAAATATAAACCTAGAATTTCCTACATGGTGAGAGTTTATAAATCATCTGACCCAACATGACCCAGAACCAGAAGGCCTTCCCAGCATCCTGAGCACTGATCATCTAGCCTTTGCTTGAATCATCCCCATGACAGGAGAGTCATTACCTAACAAAGCAGTCTATTCCATCGCTGAACTGCTCTGATGATTAGCAACTTCTTTGTCAGAGATGAAAATAAAAATCATTAATGTCTAAGTGTTCCTTTCCTTTACCCTTTTAAAGGAGAATTCTGTCTCTGTCAGCTCAGTTTCTGGGGCAATGGGGAGAAAGAAAAATGACAGAAATGGAAATGCAAAGCTGGAAAACATGTATGAAAAGTTCACATAAAACAATAAAGACAGAAGGAAAGCAGGAAAGGCAGAAAATAAGGAATTCACAAAGACAGGATATTGGGGAAAACTCTTGTTTTAGAACAAGAGTGAAGGAGAGAGGTGTTTGGTGGGGCAGGGAGTAGAAGATACAGAAAGTATGAGAAATGAGAAAAAGTTTCACACATTTTGCTATACATTAAAAATATATTTACTTCCTTTGACATTATCCCCAAACCCACCAGTAAAGTTTTAAATTAACTTAATTGCTTTTAGTTGTTGGACAGGATTCCTAAGAGTCAAGACAGTATTCATTGTCCAGAATTCCTGTGCAGTTCTCCACAAGGCTAGACCACATGAGGTCCAGGTTGGCGTTGACTTACCAGTACCTTAATTTCTAATCTACTTCCTTGTAAATCCCTCCCAGGTCATAAGGGAAGAGAGGCAGGGATGAAGACATAGAGCCAATTATGGACCTGGCACATAGGATTGAGACTTGATCATAGAAGAGATAAAAATGAAGCTACTAGGAAGAGAGATTGTGGTCAGAATGGGAATAGCTGGAAGAATGAGCAGTTTGATGGTGAATCCCTTGAGCTTAGCACGTTTCCTAAGGACACTCTCTATCAGGTTGTGTCACCTGATAACTGGACTCAAGAGAGGTAAGCCATGGAGATGGGAACCCAAGCGGGTCACAACAGCAGGGGTCTGTCAAGGTCCCTTACTGCAAGCAGCAGAAGCTGCCTCTTCTAAGCAGAAAGGAGCATGGGGCAATCGGCTCCCCACTGAAATGAAATCTGATCAGGGGAATGATAGCCTACAGTGAATGGTGTTGGATTCATCATCTCCGAAGAAGATTTAGATTCGGGACTAGGGACTAGGCTTGATTACTCAAGAGCTTTTGTGTAGCAGAGTTTTATTAAAGTGAAAGAGGAGAGAGAAAACTTCTGACATAGACATCAGAAGGGGGACAGAGAGTGCCCCACAGGCTAGTTTTAGAAAGGGAACTATATAATTTTTAAATTAGTTATTACAATAAATCCAAAGAATGTCTCAAGGTTGTAAAGATCTTAAGAGACTCACTCCCATAATATACATTTTAAGATAACAGGATTAGTCAGAAGGTTTTCAAGAAGGAGAAACTGTCCTCAAGCAGGATACACTGTTGTATAATCCATAGTACGGAGTTTAAGCTGAGTTGTTTTGTTGTATAATCATCAGCTCCAGGCTTAAAGAAAAAAAAACTAGTTTTATGTGGCTAAGACTAAAGAATGTCCTCCCCCTCCCCTCCTTTTCCCCCTCCCCCCTCCTCCCTGTTCTCCCCCTCCTCAGAGAGAAAAGGAGGCTAGCTGTGAAACTCCCCACACTTTATCTCTTCTGTGGATAACTGGGAGGCGTGACTTTTCATTCACATTCATTCATTCATTGATCTCCCCTTTCCAGTCCTTCCTGGCATGCCCTGTGTGCCAGGCAAACACCTGTGTTGTGTGGCCTCCTGTATTTCCCTGAGGTTCATTGGAAAGTGGTGACCATTGTAATCACATGTTGCATCCAGTGTTTCCCATCTCTCCTTACCTCTTTTTCCTCACCCTCATTGCCCTAGGCTTGGTCTCTTAAATAAAATTTCGGCCCTTTAACCTCCTTTCTAGAAAATTCTAGAGAACTCTAGTATTTTACTCTAGGCTAAGATAGTCATTGTCTTGACTTCCAGTTTCAATGCTTTTCCTACCACTATCCAGGACTTCCCAGGTGGTGCTTGTGGTAAAGAACTCGCCTGCCAATGCAGAAGACATAAGAGATGCGGATTCCATCCCTGGATCAGGAAGATCCCCTGGAGGAGGGCACAGCAACCCACTTCGGTATTCTTGCCTGGAGAATCCCATAGACGGAGGAATTCGGCAGGCTGCAGTCCATAGCATCGCACAGAGACAGACACGACGGAAGCGACTTAGCACACACCACTATCCAACACCAAAACAAATATTTGTGGGTGCATTTGTTTCTCTCTGACCCTGAAATCCAATTCTTTAGCCAAGCTCATGACTCTCCCCCAGAAGAGTTGATGTAATTCCCCTCAGGGTCACATCCTCCTCCTATAGAAGTCACATTGGGAAATCTTAAGTGGGAGTCACAGAGTCTTTCTTTCCTGACTTGTCTGACATTATGATTCCCTGTCCCCAAACTCCAGGCATGTCTACAATAAGGTACTCTTAACATCAATCCCCATTCATCATCTCTCTCCTTTTTCTTTATTGCTCGTCTTTTCCTTCCACTCATCCCAAACCCTTCTGTTCACTCCTTTATTCATTTAATTCCCCATCACAGGCTCAAAGCTTTCTCTGATGCTATTTTCTTTTCCCAAGTCTGCTAAGCTTCTCTTTCCAGCTTTTCAAACATCTCTTGAAATTCCAACTTTCTAAAATGTATTCCCTAAAAGGCATAGGCAGTGTCTGGCTACCTCCACCACTCGGTTTCAGAGTTAATAGAGTATAATGCTCCAGAGAGCACGCCCTGTACAAATAAACATGCCTGGTGGTCTGGTGCCCCCACAGCTCCGCAGACACACCTGTGTTAGAGTGCTTGTCACTGAGAACTGTAACTGTTTACATATCCCTCTCCCCCAAGTAAAATGTGAGTGCCTTGACTACAAGGAGCACAACATGTATTTTTGCATTTCTAATATCTGACACACAGTAACACTTCTTGAATGTTTGATGAGTCAATGAATAGATAGAAACATTTATTTATATGGATCACTTGCTATTGCAACAAGTTGCTGAAAAATTCATTGGGCTTGGTTGCTCCTCTGGAGTAGTTTCATGTCAAATACTGCTTGAAAGATGTAAGATACCAGTTAGCAAAGAAAAAAATTATTATAAGCCAATGGAAAAATGGGAAAAGATAGTTAGAGGCACTGCATCAAAATATAAACATAAGGGGCTGGCCCCCGGGGCAGACCCTGGGTCTCCCCCAGAGGCCGCCCCCCTAAAAAAAAAAAAAATATAAACATAAGTGGCCAATAAGCAAGAAAAGATGCTCAATATCACTAGTAACCACCAAAGTGTAAATCAAAATAACAAAAACTGTTAGTGGGGTATACATTGACATAGACTTTTGAAAGGGGAAATGGGCAGTATTTATCAATATTTATTCACTTGGGATGAGATAATTTCAACTCTCAGGACCTATCCTGCTGAAAGGCCAACAAAAGTTACATGCATACAGGTGATTATTTCAGCACTATCTGGGATCATGAAAAACACAGAATATTTTAAATGTCTGTTAAATAGAGCAATGATTCATGAATTATTGATATTTACATTATAAAATATTAAATAAGTGTTTTAAAGGATAAGGCAGAGCTATATATTCACAGAAATCCTGCTAAGACTGAAGCCAGAGGGAGAGAGAAGAGAGTCACAAAACAATATGGATAGTATGGTCTCATTTATGTGAAAAAAGAAATGACCTACATGCCTGTATATGTAAATGCAGAGCAATAGAATGTTGGAGAAGACTCTTGAGACTCCCTTGGACTACAAGGAGATCAAACCAGTTAATCCTAAAGGAAATCAATCCTGAATATTCATTAGAAGGACTGATGCTGAAGCTGAAGCTCCAATACTTTGACGACCTGATGCAAAGAGCCAACTCATTAGAAAAGACCCTGATGCTGGGAAAGATTGAGGGCAGGAGGAGAGGGGAGTAACAGAAGATGAGATGGTTGGATGGCATCACCAACTCAATGGACACAAGTGAGCAAGCTCCGGGAGATGGTGAAGGACAAGGAAGCCTAGCATGCTGCAGTCCATGGAGTCACAAAGAGTCAGATGTGACTGAGTGACTGAACAACAACCGTAAATGCTGAGAGGAGTTATTTGGGAGAAAAGGAGGGGGAACAGGGCCATAGGGAAGATGACCGAATGGAAACGCTTACTTTTAGTTCTATATGCTCCTGTTACAGGGAGGGGGACCCCTTCCAGGGCCTGAGAGTGGGCTCTCATCTAACACTCCGAAATGAATTGTCCAAGGAAACACACATGCTGACAAAGCAACAGACTTTATCAGGAAAGAGCGCCCAGGTGGCAGGCAGAAAGGTAAAGGAGCCCGCAGAGAACTACTCTGCTTCGTGGCTCACAGTCTCCCATTATATGGTGATAGGATAAGTTTCCAGGTTGTCTCTGGCCAATCATTCTGACTCAGGGTCCTTCCCGGTGACCCGCACATTGCTCAGCCAACATGGGTTCCAGCAAAAAAGATTTTGGGAGGACATACGGACTGGCATCTCCTGTCTCCTGTTGACCTTTCCTGAACTCTTCCTGTTGGTGGTGGCTTGTTAGTTCCATGTTCCTTACCAGGACCTCCTGTCATAAAGTAACTCATCCAAATGGTTGCTATGGAGCCTGGCCAGAGGAGGTGGTTTTAATCAGTGGCTCCCCTAACACTCCCATGCTGTTAGAATTGTTCATATCATGCGTATGTTCACATGCCACTTTCACAAGTTAAAAAGATGACTGACTAATGTCATGCAGACATCACCCCTGTGTCAGAGCTTAGAACCATTGAATGTGAGAGCTGCAAGGAACCTTAGGGTTGTTACCTGCTCTGGGAGTTTATAAACTGGTTTCCTGAGGGTTCCACAGGCACCACCAAATGTGGCAGAAACCACACGTAAGCACATTAACTTGCACTTCAAGGATCTCATGTTCATGCAGGCCTCACACCAATGCCTCTCTGTTTAACTAAAAATCTTCCTAGACTGCAAGATACACTATCAAAAAGAATTACCATTTGCAACTACTTATGTATATGAAACAGAACTTTCTCACTGATGTACATCCAAAAAAATATGCAGAACTAAATTTGATACTTAAGCCTGGATGGCAAATGTTACTCACAGCCCTGATTTCAAATGTTTATATTCATTGAAATAGCTCCATTGTTCTCTATAACTGAGTAAATTCATGCTAACAGAATACTATTTCTTTATTTTATGTTCAAGTCCAGACATGACTTTTATTTTTTTAGATTTCCAAAAGAAAAACAAAAAGAGTTGAAAGCCTCGGCTCTAATCCAACCTGCTCATGTTTCAGATGAGGAAACTGATCAGAATTAAAGGCCGGTGATGGTCAAGATCCCACTATTCACAGGTCAGGGTCAAGCCACCCCGCCAGCCCTGAGCCAGATTCAGGTAGTAAGTGTGCAGTCATGACATTCCTATGAGATTCCCAGGTGGTGCAGGACTAAAGAATTCACCTGCCAAGGCAGGAGATGCAAGAAACACAGGTTTAATCCCTGGGTTGGGAAGATCCCCTGGAGGAGGAAATGGCAACTCACTCCAGTATTCTTGTCTGGAAAATTCCATGGACAGAGGAACCTGGTGGGCTACAGCCCATGGGGTCGCAAACAGTCAGACACGACTTAGCACGCATGCATGGGCATGACCTTCCTATACCCCACGGATGCCAGGTTTTTTTCACTATCTAATTGAATCTCACAGCAAACCAGTAGAGTAGGGGCTATGATTTTTGTCAATGAGATAAATGAGGCTCCAACATGTCAAATAACTTCTCCCAAATCACACAGCTAATGGATGGAATGGCATAACCTCCAAAGACAGACCTCTTTCCACAACATCAGGGTAGGGTCAGGTCACTACAGGGGGTAGGGAGGTAGAATGGCTTGTCTCTAATCCAGATTATAAACTCCTCAGTGGTGGGTACTGCCCCTAACATTGCCGTTTCCACAAAGCTTCTCTAGAACGTAGGGTCCTGTGAGATAAGAGGCTCACTAATTAGTTCTTCAATCCATAAAGATCTACTCTTCATCTGCTTTGTGTTTAACCACGCTCAGGGCAATGGACATATTTAAAAAGAAGATAGCACCACCCTTAAAAGATGTATTTGAGTGCTGTCCTAGTCAGGGTTCCTGGTTGCATAAAATATAAACTAATTTAGTTTAACTTTTAAATAGAGTTCATTGGAAGGATATCAGATTGGAAGAATTACTACAAAAACTAGAGAGGACATCTTTGAAAACAGGGAGGAACCAAGGGAAGCCAAACAAGCAGAATAACACCCAAAATCAGGCAAAAATCAGGCTACAGACACCACATTCTACCCAAGAGTGGCCAACTCACCTTTCAGTGTGGCCCCCCAAGATGGCCAGGCTCAATGAACAGAAGCTTATTCTCATTGTTGCCAACAAAAGATACCATTTGCTGCTATTGTTGCTGCAGAAGGAATTAATTCTAAAGCAGATTCTGCCTGAGGATGCCTCTCATCAGACTCCAGGTATAGATTGTAAGCCCAAACATGAGCACCTGATTGGCTCAGTGGAGGTCATAGGCTAAACGCAAACTGCCAGGAACCTGGGAGAAAAAATGTCTACTCCACTCTGGCTTCCACTTTGGGATGGAAGGCATGCCTCCCTTTGGCTATTATTTAGCTATTGCTGTGTAACAAATAATCCCCAAATTCAGCAGCTTAAAACAATAAGCATGTGTTATACAGTTTCTGAGAGTCAGGAATCTGGAAGTAGTTGGGTGGTTCTGGCTCAGAGTCTCTTGTGAAGGTGTCAGAAAGATGTTAGCCAGGTATCTTGACAGAGGCTGAAGGATGCACTTCCAAGGTGGCTTATTCACATTGCCAACTAGTATTGGCAAGAAGCCTCCCATGTAGATTTCCATCAAGCCACTCGAGTGTGCTCATAACAGAGCAGCTGGCTTCCCCCAGAGCATGGGATCCAAAGCTAGAGTGAAGCAGAAGTTTCTGGGTGTTCTGTGACCCAGCCTCATTATCACATTCCACCATCACTTCTGCTGTATCCTATCCTTCACATGGACAAAGCCTATCATGATGTTGGAAGGCACCACAGAAGGGCATAAAGACAGGCAACAGGGATCATTAGGGGCTACCCCGGAGCCTGGCAACTACACTTGGGTTTCCCCAAAACTAGGAAAGGTTGTTAAGAGACTAGGAAGGCCATAATAGTTACTGGCCATTGCAAGTACCATCTAGGCACAGAGTCTGCCTTCTAGGTTGTTGACACTTTGATAGAAGAAAATATTAATAACATATAAAATAATACTATCTCCATTTGGGCTTCCCTGGTAGCTCAGCTGGTAAAGAATCTGCCTATAATGTGGGAGACCCCAGTTCAATTCCTGGGTTGGGAAGATTCCCTGGAGGAGGGATAGGCTACCCACTCTAGTATTCTTGGGCTTCCCTGGTGGTATGAGTGTCAAATTATATCTTCTCTGTGTGACATTATCCACTATTTTGAATTGGGTTATTAGTAAAATGTTACCAAAGACAATTTCACAGTTCTACTTAAACTTGGCCCCAGAAATTACCACTTGCACATAAAAAACTGAGATTCAATAGGAAAATGGACCTCCCAGATGGCACAGTTGGTACAGAATTCGTCTGCAATGCAGGAGACAAGGGTTCCATCCCTGGGTTGGGAAGATCCCCTAGAGAAGGAAATGGCAACCCATTCCCATCTTCTTGCTTGGAGAATTCCATGGACAGAGGAGCCTGGCGGGCTAGTTACAAAGAATTGCAAAGAGTCGGATACGACTGAGCACGAATAAGGAAAATACGTGTTTACATTTTGAGTGTGTTCCTAGCTGTGCTTTGTTCTCCTGGCAGTGACATCCCGATGATGGGGGAGGAATCCATGACCTGCCGAGGGGCTCCAAATCTCCAGGATCAGGCTCATAATGAGTTCTGCTTTTCATGATGGACTTTTCTGTACCTGGTTGCAAACAAAAGGCAGCAAATATCTGGAAGAGTGGACAGGCCCAAAGCACAGAAGCATAAAGCATGTTCCTCTTCTTCTTTCCACATCATTTCTTTCATGAAAACACTCAGCCGTCCCCGCCTGGACTCAGTGACTTAGCCTGAGTTGTATCTGTTCTGTTCCCCCTCTCGAGTCTCGGTTCCCATCACAGTGTGTGCGTTGGGTGTTAAGTCACTTCCGTGGTGTCTGAGTCTTTGGAACCCCATGGACTGTAGCCCACCAGGCTCCTCTGTCCAAGGGATTCTCCAGGCAAGAATACTAGAGTGGGTTGCCATGCCCTCCTCCAGGGGATCTTTCCCACCCAGGGATTGAACCCGCATCACTTTACATCTTCTGTATTGGTAGGAAGGCTCTTTACCACCAGCACCACCTGGGAAGCCCTTCCATCCCAGGACTTTCTTTTTATTCCCTTTATTCAAGACAAGATTAACAATACATTTTCCCAGAAAATTAACTGGTGCGGGCAGGGGGAGGCGGGGATTTCTTATCTGTTCTTATCTGTTTTCCCATTCTCAACAATCAGTATCACTTTCACAATTCTGAGCCAAGTGCTTAAGAGAGAATGCGTGCGTATGTGTGTGTGCTCAGTCGCTCAGTTTTCTCCGACTCTGTGAACCCATGGACTGTAGCCCTCCAGGCTCCTCTGTCCACAGAATTTTTCAGGCAAGAATACTGGAGTGGGTTGCCACTTCCTACTCCAAGAAATCTTACCAACCCAGGGATCGAACCCGTGTCTCTTGCGTCTCCTGCACTGGCAGGTAAATTCTTTACCATTGAGCCGCCTAGGAAGCCCCCAGAGGGAATGTAGTCAGTTTTAAAACTGGGGAATCTAGAGTCCCTAGAGTCCACAATATTCCTGGCTTACTCTAAGAAAGAAGCAAAACATATCTTTTAAGTTTCGGAGCAAACTAATGTGCATGTGACAAGAGCTGTAATCAATAAGTAACTTGATAAAGTGGATAAAAATTGACCCAGGAGAGGAGTACAACATTCTATTAAGCAAATTCAGCCCAGACTGCTCTCAATCAGCCATCCAAGCTGCCAAACTCAGAGACTTCCGTTTCTGTAGGAAAAGCTGGATCAATATTTTAAGCCCAAACTCCTTAACTTTGTACTAACAACAAACCAGAAGAAAGAAAAAAAAAAAGCAATGCCCTCTAAATTTAAAAACAGAAATAAAGGAAGGGGGAGCAGAGGAGGGGCAAGAAATATGTAGGTTGTAAGTTACACACAACTCCCGAGGAATAAATCTGTCTCTCCTGAACTAGACAAATGCTTACATCCACCAGCCAGGCCACAAGCGATCTGTCATGAATACTGAAACAGGAGAAGGAAATATTCAGGTCACAAATTTATCTGATTGAAAGTCAGGAACTAAGTGAAGCCTGCAAAAGTTTGATTTCTTTTTCATTAATATTGGGGGAGGAAAAGAAAATACTCCAAGATGCTGGGGCACAGAGGCAAGGCAGGCATTGCAGGCTGCGATTTTTTTTTCAAATTGCATGAATACCATCATATAAATATTTTCATTTGTGAGGGAAGTGTGATTCTGTGTAGAAGAGTTCTCATGAATAAGTACGCAGCATCCAAAGCAGACCTACATTGAAATTCCAGAAGCATCTCTACCTGAGCACCAGCCCCTTCTTACCTAGCTACAATAGCCAATCAAGAAAGCAATTCTGAAAATTACAGGCTGCTGAGAGGGGGCATCCAAGGGTTGAGTTCTGCAGTGCTTTGGTTGGATTCTAACTTATGGGGGCCATCAAACATCTACTCATCTAAGGGCCAAAGAGATGAAAAGCGAGAAACAATGCCAGGATGAGAGCCAAGGTAAATTATGTTAGAGCCATGTCTCCTCCACCCTGGCCCCACTGGAAAAGAAATTATCTAATCAAAACAACCTTCCATCACTGTGTTTATAAGTCAGTTTATTGTGGATTTATGAGCACCTACTATGTGTTAAGCATTGTAGGGTCTATAGGGGAAAATGCCTAAGACATGTCTGCACCTCAGGTTTCTCCAAACTATCCAGCATGTGGGTGAAGGAGAGGCAGTTGGTAACCCTTCTGCAGGTGGGAGGAGGGGGGAGTCAGTCAGCAAGGAGAGGTGGCTGTTCACATCACAGGTGTCTGTCAGTGTGGCTGAGTGGAAATGACAAAGGTTTACAGTCACAGAAACAAGTGTCCCAAGTCCTCACTTTGAGCAGGGAGTGTAAGTGATCTGAGCCTCAGTTTCCCCATCTGTAAAATGGGGAGAGAAATGACGAGCCTGTGCGGTTTCATGGAAGATTGAATGATGCAACATATAAACTGCTGGGACATGCCTCAGACCAGGCAGGTGCTGACTGATATCAGCTATCTCCCCTTCTCTGCATGGTCTTTGGCAGGGGTCCCATGCTGACAGAGAACAAACATGAACTCTCTCCTCCACACCGTCACGTCAAGGAGGAGGTACATGGACACAGCAAGGAAGGTAAACTCCCCCGTCCACTCTGGCCCTGTCAGCAGAGCAGGGGAGAAAAAGAATCAGCTGGGAGTGGGAGAAATTGGATCCAACACGGGGAAAGATGACTGAGGCATTTCAGAAATTGAGTAGAGAATGTGAGCAGAGACTTTGCAAAGCCACTCCTCCTCCCTTGTTACTGAACTCGGCAGCCTGCTGATTCTCTGGGGACAGGAGGGTTTGTAGAAGGAGCCCCTCACCCACCCAAAGAACTCAGACTCACCGAACAAAGAGCTGGGCTAGATACTTGTCTGCGTGCTAAGTCACTTAGTCCTGTTTGAGTCTCTAAACGTGCTCAGTCATGTTCAACTCTTGGAGACTCTATGGGTCGTAGCCCACCAGGCTCCTCTGGCCATGGGATTCTCTAGGCAAGAATACTGGAGTGGGTTGTTGTGCCCTCCTCCAGGGGATCTTCCCGATCCAGGGATCAAACCCAGGTCTGTTACGTCTACCTGCCTAGGCAGGTGGGTTCTTTACTTGCACCTGGCAAGCCCCGGGCTAGACACTTGGGTAGATACAAAGACAGTTAAGATACGCTCCTGGCCTACAAGTAAGGGAGAGGAGACAGAAATGAATGAAAAGTTCTATGTCATTCACAGCATCTGACCCCACCCAGCCCCCACCCTGCACTCCTGTTCCATAGAATTCCTTCCACCTTTAGCCATGGGAGATGGGACTGAGAGTATTTGAACAAATGGGCTGATTTAAAGGTTTGCCAGGCATGAGTGATGTGGCCCCGAAATAAGAACAGGCTCTCATCCCATCTGATACTTGCTCAGAAATGTTAACTGACCAGGGCGCTTTGCAGTGGGAGCTAACGCTGAAAAGTTTTAAGGCAGCTAACAGTGCCATGATGCGAGCTGCATGCGAGCTGAAGTTGGGAGGATGTAAAAAGTGTGAGTAAGAAGGCAGGGAAAAAGTCAGGCAGTGTAGGTTGTATCTATCAACCTACCTGTCAAGGTCCTGGCAGGAAAAGGATTCTGCACTCAAACTGAGTAATTTGAGAAAGACTGGGTAAAGAGATTATGTTCAAAGCAGGGGGCAGGGTTAAGGGAAATTAACAAAGGATGATGCAGTACCTGAGAGCTGGTAACAGCGGGACTCTTGCCACCCTCAGGCCTGACGTCATCAGAACCAGGAGAGGGGAGTTAATCAGAGAGCCTTTCTGAGGCCAAGAAGGCAGTCAGCCAGCCCCAGCCTCCTAGGATGAAAGGAGCTGGAGGAGTGACTCCTTAGTCCCATCTTCCTCCAGCCCCCGGCTCCCGAGCCCCACCTCCACTGGCCAAAACAAACCAGAGCCAGCGGGTGATCCATTCAAGCGGGGAGGGAAAGAGTCCTCCCTGCAAGGGTGCTTTGCCCCGAAGGAGATCAACACTCAATCTGCGAGGTGTCAAGGCTGGTTCTGACCGGCTGAAGTCGTCCACCGACTCTGAACTCTGAGTGGAGGCTGGGTCCTTACTGGACCCTTACTGCTGTCTACTTCCTCACCAATTAACAATGGGACTTGTTTCAACTGACTGGGCTCCTACCTATTGAGAAGGCTCATATCTGATCCTTAATCTGCATTACCACCCTGAAACCTTCTTACTGGGTCTTTTTTTAAACCTAGCTTTTCTTCCTCTGGGAACAAGGCAGAGGATTCATTCACTGGAGTGTTGTTCATTTACCTGGCAAGTTTTTAAAATGCTCCATTTCTGTCTTTTAATGGTCTGTGTGCCTCCCAGGGCACAGAGCAGGCTTGTCATTTAGTTGCTAAGTTGAGTCCAACTCTTTGCAACCCCAGGGACTGTAGCCCAGCAGGCTCCTCTGTCCGTGGGATTTTCCAGGCAAGAGTTCCGGAGTGGAATACTTGCTGTTTCCTCCTCCAGGGGATCTTCCCAACTCAGGTATCGAACTCAAGTCTCCTGCATTGCAGATGGATTGTCGTTTTTTGTTGTTCTTTTTTTTTAATTGCTGAGCCACCAGGGAAGCCCATAGAGCAGGGTAGGGAAGAAGGGGAAATGGATCTAGAGGAGTAAACAAAGCTCTTCAGAGTAAATGCTGGGGAGAAAGGTCAATAGAGAAGGCAACTAAGGCACAGACAAGTGGAGAGAAGAGTCCCTGAAATAAGTGATGGGACAAAGGGCCAAGTTCACAAACCCCTGTGGTCCCCAAAGCAACCTTGGGGCCTCTGGGTCCAGCCTCCAATCCCACCCTCCCTGAGGCTGGCTCTATGGCTCTGCCTGGATTTCCAGGCAATTGTTCCCTTAGGACCCAGAGATCCATGACCCGTAGGCTGCCTGGACTGCTCCTCTCGGATTTCCCACTGAGAAGCTCTCCTCCCCACCTGCGGTCTTTCTCCAGCTCCTCCCAGGGCCACCTCTAAGCTTGAATGTAGGTAATTCAACAGTTAGGATGGGCCCTCCTCACCAAAATCAGCAAGGAGTCCCCTACTCCTTTACCTTCTGTTTATTCAGTCTCCCCAAAATTTCAACACAGGGATGGGCAGGAATTTATGAAGTTCTTTATTGAAGTGTTGGGATAAATTGCATCAAGGAATGATAACACAGGAGAAGGCTATGTAAAGTTCCTAGAAACTTAATCCTTCCCCAGCATGATCCCCCTCAAAATGCAGTATGGGCCGGGGTGGAGGAGGGGGGGCAGGGGTTCTTCTCAGCTCTATCCTGGGAGAAAAATTCAGGAGAGAAGCCTTTGTACCTTTTAAAGGCTGTCCCTTGGTTACTGGGATTGATTGACCTTCTAGAAAGTTCAGGATAAGATTGTGTTTTCTCCTGCCAGGGAGAGGGATATGGAATGAAGAGGGTATAGTCAGCCTCCTCTATTTACACTTATAAGAAAACCCAGAATGTACAGGCGACCCAATGGAAGCTTGGCCCTTACAACCAAGAACCCAAACCCCAACCCCAGGTCCCACAGAGGGAGAGATCACCATGGGCCAGAGGGGTCCAGCCGAAGACTCGGCTAAATACACCTCTTAAATCAGCATTGGCATGCAAGCAGCAAACAGAGGTCAGAAACACCATATAGTCGACTTAGGATAGAAAGCAAGGAGGAATTAATTTAAATAGACACATGCACTATTTAATCTGCAATTGGAAATTCTACAGCCAGAACATGTGGAAAGCAGCTCTGTGAGCAATATTTTACAGAGTTTTCATCAAAGAAACTCTGCTGCCTGCCTCTCTTGGGCTCATCTCCCAGGAGAAAAGAAAGAGCATGTAGGGATGTCCTGTGTGTGTGTGCATGTGTGTGTGTGTGTGTGTGTGTGTTGGTACAGTGTTAGGGAAGAGTGAGAACCACTCCAGAAAAGAAAAGACAGCCCCAACAGAAGAGGCATCCAAACCCTGCTGGATAATAAAGAGGAGAGATGGGAGGGGGTGGGCTGAGCCATCTGCTCCCTTAAGGCGTGAATAACCCTGTTAGCAGCAGTAACAACACCTACCCAAGGCCAACTCCACCAAACATGGCCAAGGGTGAGTCTCCCATGTGGGCAAAACAGGAAGCCACCTAGAGGTCTAAAGGGGGCCCAGCTGCACCCCTAAGTTCTACCTCTTCCACTGACTTGCCACAGTTCCCCAAATTCCCACCAAGAAATTCACCTCTGTCCACAGAGATGACAGTCTCTGCTCCAACACAAGTATGGCCCCTAAGTGTCTGTAACAGTGGTTCTCAAACCTCAGCATGAGTCATCTGAAGGGCTTCTAAAATCAGAAGGTGCTGGCCCACTCCCAGGGCAGATCCGGAGTCTAAGCATTTAGATAGCATCACTTACTCAATGGACATGAGTTTGCGCAAATTCCAGGAGATAGTGAAGGACAGAGAAGCCTGGCGTGCTGTAGTCCACGGGGTCGCAAAGAGTTGGACACAACTTAGAGACTGAACACACACACAAGTTTCCAGGGACCACTTGTTGAGAACAGCAGGTCTGCATGGAGAGCCGCTGCTGGCTTCACTGAGCCTGGCATCTGCCACTTGGCAGGGAGCCTCTTATGAAGGGACAGGATGCATTTGAGAATAGTTGGGAATTTCAACAGTGAAAGCAGGCAAGGTAATCTCAGGCGAAGGGTGCTGCCCAGCAGTCGGCAGAGTCTCACTGGAGGACCAGCCTATGCCAGGGGAATCCTGGGGCCTGGAAAAACTCCATGGGGAATAGGGTGGGAAGTGAGGGGGCCTTCACTCCCCTTACATCAGGACACACTGCTAGCCCCACCACCACCCCCAGGTGGGAAGGCAGCTGCGGTTGCTCTCTGAAGTCTGGGACACGGCAGGTGGAGCATCCCCAAGCAGGGGGTTCCAGGACCACTGCCTCCTTCCTTTCACAGGGTCTCTTCATGTCCGATGCTGCTGCTCCACACTCGGCCCCGTTTACCCGAACACGCTGCACACGAGGGGCCCGGCATGTGACTTCCAGACATCTGTTTTCCCTTTGCATGTTTCTCATTCTGATTCCTCTCTCCCCCCTCCCTGTCTTTCTCTATCACAATGCAGTTTCCCAGAAATAGAATTCCGACAAGCTCCAGGAAAATCCGAGGGGTCCACTTGGTTTAAACAACAATTGAAAATCTTCCTGCTTGATTCACCCACTTTGAAACAGAGAGCACGTGTTCTTCTGATGGGAGACAAAGGGCCGCCCCTCCCCCCAGCCACAGTTCTGAAGGCTTGTTTCAGCACTGCAATTAGAAAGGGCTCTTTGGATTTTAAAAATGGATTTATAAATAATACATATGGGACTTTTTTTCTTTTCAGAGAGAATAGCTTTCAAATGTCCAGTTAGCTACTGCTTTGCCTATTAAAAAATTCCTTTTATCTAGCAAAAGGACTTTATGGGTCAGGCCAGGAGCAAGGATAGAACCTTAAAAGATGAGGAATTATCGGTTGACCAGTGATAATATTAATCACTGCTTGATACCTATACAAAGAACACAGCATTGCTCTAGGTACTGATGCTAAAATGCACAATGCAAAAATATTATGGCATTGTGGCCTCATAAAACAGCAGAATGCCCTGGAACAGAGATAGTCAAAATATACTTGCTTTAGTTGGTGGCTTTTTGGACCCAAGTTGGTTTGGGCAGCTCTTTAAGGAGAACACTACAGCCCAAACTTTCAAACCCCCTTTCCCAAACCCCCACATTGACTCCCTTGGGAACCAAATGGTTGACTTGCCTCTATTTGCGTTTGCAAGGAATTTCCCTTGGCAGCCCTTTTCCCCATCCACCCAGTCAGCCTTGCTTATAGTAATGTGAGCTAAACTAACTTGCACACACACATCAGACAGAGTGGCTATCTTTCTCCATCTTCCCAAAGCTGCAGTAACCATGAGATGTGTTCAAATAACAAAATCACTGTTCTATGTATTTCTTGGCATTTACACTAACACCTTGTCAGGTTTCCCCAAACCCATAAATACGCTGTCACAAAGGTCCCACTTTACAGCCCAGTGTGAAGGAACTCAGCCATCTGCTTTCAGGTTTCAACCGTTTTCACTTATCTTCCACTTTGTTTTATGGGATGGGATTAGGCCTGGATTTCCGCAGGTACCCGGGTTTCATTCTGCCACCTGTCAGTTTCTCCATCACGGGCCACATGTGTAGGCCGATAAGCAGAGCTCAGGCACTCATCCTGCCTAACCAATGGTCCTTGTCAATGAACTTTAACCTCCTTAGTGCTGCCCATTATGAAGCACATCTTCCACTCTCTCGGGGATAAGCTAACAAAGGAAAAAAACCTGTTCTGGAACGATGCAGCCAAATGTTGCAATTCAGCAAAGCACACTGGCTATAGAATCCCTTGAAAGGACACCTCATCTGTGGATGGTTCTTAGGTTCTGAGTGAACAGAGCAGCTTCACAGGCTTGTGGAGGAACCAGGAGATACTGCAATATACAGTGACTGTGTACTGGAGTGAGGATGAGAAGAGTCCAAATCTCTGCCCTGGGTGCTCGGCAGGTGTGCCTATGGGTGAAGGGAGAGCCCTTCAGGCGCTTACAGCAGGGGTTCCCCAAGTGTGGTACCCGGACCAGCAACATCAGCACCACCTGGACTTCATAAGATCTCTGGTGGCTGGGAGACTCATCAAAGTCACAGGAGCTTAGCAGTCAGAGTGGGGTTCCCTGTGAAGCTGGGAGCCTGTGTGGCTCAATGAGGAAGAGGCCACACTAGTCTGGAAAGTCCTCAATGACAGTCCTGGTTCTGCATCCACTGGCAATCTGACTCGATCACTTCCTTTCTGGGGACAGTTACAGAAGATCCCTGGTTTTCCAACTTGACTGCCCACTGGAATCACCTGGAGATTTGTTTATACTACGGATGCCCAGTATCCCCCCAACCAGAGATTTAAATTTAATTGGTATGGGGTATAGCCTGAACATCCAGATTTTTAAAAGTTCCCCAAGGGGCTGTAATATGCAGCTAAGGATGAAAACCCATACACTTGACCGCCTTTAAGGTCTTACTAGCTCTAAAATGCAAGTATTTGGTCAATTCCCTGGCTCTAGATAAGTACTGGAAGTAAAAACAACTTTTAAGCCTATTTTAAAGTTATGACACTCCCAAGGACTTCATTTGTTTTATTATATCCTTGATTTAAGAAGGCTTTAAGAATGATAATCATCGAAAGCTCTGATTAATTAGGTTCCAGTTAGTGGAACTCTTACACTAACATATTTCTGTTAGCGGATTTCATATTTCATATGGGGAGTTTCACAGCATGGACTCTATTCCTCATCAGAATTTCCACTCTTAAATTTTATTTAAGCAAGTTGATGACTTGCCTATCTTTTTTTCTTCCCTTTGAAGTCAAGTTATAAATGTAGAGTGAGTTCTGTCCTCTAAGACCAACGTATATGATCTTTTTCAAAACCACATTCCCTGAAGTTAGAGAGGGAGATATTTAAAAATAAAGAGGGGTTGTTTTCAGTCTCCCTTCTGAACAAATGCACAGCGTTTCATCCCTTCCTATGTGGATCTCTTGCTGTTTTATTTGGGAAAAGACACCGTGGTTTTTGGTTTCCACTGACTGACCTACTTAGCTTCCCCACTTTGGATAAGTTTGGCTAGGTGAATCAATTTATATAGTCCCTTCTGAGTTGTCACTCTTAGTGACAAGCAGAAAATTGAAATTTGCAAGCCATTAGCTGCTAAACTGATACATGAGATTTTAAGGTTTGTTTTTAAAAAAAGAAAGAAAACTGGTCAGATTAGCAGTTCTTTTTAAAAAAAAAAAAGCTCTGTCTATAAATACATGATGTATTTTTAATAAACTCAACAGGAGTGAATGCATCTCAGCCTTGTGGGAAACTGTGGCACCAACAAGAATCAGCCACGGGCTCTCAGTTTCTCTCTCAGGCCCTACAGTGCTCGGGAGCTGCTCTCTCCAAACACTGGTCTCATCCTTCTCTGTCTGAGGACTGCCTTTCTCTGATTTCCCCACACAAATGACAAAAGATGGTGCTCACCACTTCTGAGTTGATAACACTCAAGCTCAAGCAAATGGGCCCCAACTAACAGGAGCCTCTCAGTTACAGCTCTGAATGCCCAAGAGAAAGGATGTGAGGGCCCAGCCTAGCTCAGGTGTCCACACCCGTTTCAGTCTGTGGCCCCTGATGGGAAACACGGCTACATGTGTGTTAGGTACAAACATGGCTACCATTGCCCCCCATGCTGGAGAGCAAGAAGTAAAGCTCAGAGATAGGGGAATGTAAGGGACTGGGCAGATTCTCCCACAAGGAGTTTCTAACCATTGCTCACTTATTTGAATAATAGAGTTTGAGCAGCCAGGTCTCTGAGACCCACAGTTATTCCTCCAAGTTGGGCTTTTGTCAAGGATATCAGGAACTTCCCCACCTGTTTCCCCCCATGCCTCACTGACCACCAATGCAGGCAACAGGAGATCCTGTCCTCTACACTGTCTCAAACGTGATGCATGACAAAAACTGATAGTTATCCCCAAACTCTATTTTCTTCTCCTACAAAACTAGAACTTGTGATTAAGCAGATGGCCAGTTAGAATAAAAGTGACTTCTCTCAGGCTCTCTTGTATCCAGGTATAGCCATTGGACTATATTCTGGCCAACAGGGTTTGAGGTTTGAGCAAAAGTGCTAAGTGCAACTTATGAGCCAGCCTCATAAAGGAAAGGGGTTCTCCCTCCCTTCTTTCTCCATCCTTCATTCTTTGGCTTAGAACATGGACGTGAACAAGGTGGCCAGATACCTTGGACTATGAAGATGTGGGAACAGTCTAAGGTTGGCAGAGCAACAACCCACAAGGTGCCTGGGTTCCCTGATAATGTCAGAGAGCAAAGCCACCATATCAACTTGACCTTCTATGTAAGAAATATATGCAGATCTTTTTAAACCACTGCTATTTTTTTACTTCTGTTTCAGACAGCAGAAACTATGTCCTAACTAATGCTGCTTGTGCAGTCATTAAGTTCCAGAACTTTAGCCTTATCATGTAATTTAGAAAGTATCCAGCCCAACCCTTCATGGTACATATGATATACCTGGGACTTGACCTAGGTCTTCTGACTCCTCCCCTCTTACTTCCAGCCTCAGAACTTTCCCATCAAACTGCATTTATTGATCTTCTCCACTAAGCAGGTAACAGAGATTCAGCTATGAATGATCAAATTTGATTTTTAAAGACTTTTTCCCACATATAAGATGATGTGTGAGTGAAACAATAGTAATTGCCTCCTTATAAAAGGAACAAATAATTCTGGTTCTGAGTCTGACCGTAGTTCAGTCGGTAAAGAAACTGCCTGCAATGCAAGAGACCCGGGTTTGATTCCTGGGTCGGAAAGATCCCCTGGAGAAAGAAATGGCAACCCACTCCAGTATTCTCACCTGGAGAATCCCATGAACAGAGGAGCCTGGCAGGCTCATGGGGTCGCAAGAGTCGGACACGACTTAGCAACTAAACCACCAAGATGATGTGTGAGTGAAACAAAAGTAATTGCCTCCTTACAAAAGGAACAAAGAATTCTGGTTCTGAGTCTGCCCATTTTTATTTCTCTACAGCCCACATGTCAGATCCTCACTGTATCTCCAGGTATAGCACATGTCGGAAGCCACTGTGTCTCCCCGGGCCTTCCATCCCTCCCTGGAAAAATGAAATTGGACAAATCCATTTGGCTCTGAAATTCTAAAGTTCTGTTAAGGTTGTAGGCTCTCCAGTCTGACCCTGATGAAAGTGAAACCATTCTTTCCACCACCCTTTTCACTCTCCTCTTTCACTTTCATCAAGAGGCTCTTTAGTTCTTCTTTGATTTCTGCCACAAGGGTGGTTTCTTTTGAAACCATTTCCCACTTTCAAAGGACTAAACTCAGTTTTTTAACAGAAAGGTTTCTAGTGCCCTGGACTCCCTGCTCCCTACTGTCCAGGCCTCAAGAAGGTGTTCCTGGGTGCAGAGGAGTGGGATCTGGTGGGCAGAGGGACAGGAGCCAATCACTCACCATCAGCTTTTGTCCTGCTCCCCTCTTCCTTTGCCCATTCCTTCAGTTTGTTATGGTGTGGAAGAGCGTGGAGACTGCTGGGATTTGCTGTGCCCTGATCACATCTTGGAACATGAGACCTTTGAGAAGAATGGTGAAAAGGAAAAAGCAATGAGGACACTGCTTCTGGTCATGCCTTCTGTTTGCCCTTCATGGTAGACTTTATATGAAGAGAACCTGGCTTCAGTTCAGTTCAGTTCAGTTGCTCAGTCATGTCTTACTCTTTGTGACCCCATGGACTGCAGCATGCCAGGCTTCCCTGTCCATCACCAACTTCCAGAGCTTGCTCAAACTCATGTCCATCGAGTCAGTAATGCCATCCAACCATCTTATCCTCTGTTGTCCCCTTCTCCTCCTGCCTTCAACCTTTCCCAGCATCAGGGTCTTTTCCAGTGAGTCAGTTCTTCCCATCAGGTGGCCAAAGTATTGAAGCTTCAGCTTCAGCAACAGTCCTTCTGATGAATATTCAGGACTGATCTCCTTTAGGATGGACTGGTTGGATCTCCTTGCAGTCCAAGGGACTCTCAAGAGTCCTCTCCAAAACCACAATTCAAAAACATCAATTCTTTGGCACTCAGCTTTCTTTATAGTCCAACTCTCACATCCATACATGACTACTGGAACAAACATAGCTTTGACTAGATGGACCTTTGCTGGCAAAGTAATGTCTCTGCTTTTTAATATGCTGTCTAGGTTGGTCATAGCTTTTCTTCCATAGCTTTCTTCATAGCAAGTGTCTTTTAATTTCAGGGCTGCAGTCACCATCTGCAGTGATTTTGGAGCCCCCCCAAAAAAATAAAATCTCTCACTGTTTCCGTTGTTTCCCCATCTATTTGCCAGGAAGTGATGGGACCAGATGCCATAATCTCAGTTTTCTGAATGTTGCATTTTAAGCCAGCTTTTTCACTCTCCTCTTTTACTTTCATCAAGAGGCTCTTTAGTTCTTCTTTGATTTCTGCCATAAGGGTGGTGTCATCTGCGAATCTGAGGTTATTGATATTTCTCCCAGAATTCTTGATTCCAGCTTGGTCTTCACCCAGCCCAGCATTTCTCATGATGTACTCTGCATATAAGTTAAATAAGCATGGTGACAGTATACAGCCTTGATGTCCTCCTTTCCCAATTTGGAACCAGTCTATTGTTCCATGTCCAGTTCTAACTGTTGCTTCTTGACCTGCATACAGATTTCTCAGGAGGCAGGTAAGGTGGTCTTGTATTCCCATCTCTCTCAGAATTTTCCAGTTTGTGGTGATCCACACAGTCAAAGGCTTTGGCATAGTCAATAAAGCAGAAATAGATGTTTTTTTGGAACTCTCTTGCTTTTTCAATGATCCGATGGATGTTGGCAATTTGATCTCTGTTCCTCTGCCTTTTCTAAATCCAGCTTGAACATATGGAAGTTCACAGTTCACATACTGTTGAAGTCTGGCTCGGAGAATTTTGAGCATCTCTTTGCTAGCATGTGAGATGAGTGCAATTGTGCAGTAGTTTGAACATTCTTTGGCAATGCCTTTCTTTGAGATTGGAATGAAAAGTGACCTTTTCCAGTCCTGTGGCCACTGCTGAGTCTTCCAAATTTGCTAGCATATTGAGTTCAGCATTTTCACAGCATCCTCTTTTAGGATTTGAAATAGCTCAGCTGGAATTCCATCACCTCCACTAGCCTTGTTTTTAGTGATGCTTCCTAAGGCCCACTTGACTTCACATTATGGGATGTCTGGCTCTGGGTGGGTGATCATGGTTATCTGGGTCATGAAGATCTTTTATGTATAGTACTTCTGTGTATTGTTGCCACCTCTTCTTAATATCTTCTGCTTCTGTTAGGTCCATACCATTTCTGGTATGATCAATGCAAAGAAATAGAGAAAAACAATAGAATGGGAAAGACTAGAAATCTCTTAAAGAAAATTAGAGATACCAAGGGAACATTTCATGCAAAAATGGGCACAATAAAGGACAGAATTGGTGTGGACCTAACAGAAGCAGAAGATATTAAGAAGAGGTGGCAGGAATACACAGAAGAACCTGGTTTGGGGACTCCCATTTCACCCATCTTGTGGGGGAAGGAAAGGCATATACAGAATTTCTAAACACAGTCTCTACCCCACCTTAGACTATTGTGTGCTTTTTGGAGGAAAAAACTAAATTCATGGGGAGATGAAATCAGAAAAAAATTTCTTTACCTCTTCTTACCAACAGGAGTGAAGAACAGCAGAGAAGGAAAATCAACCCAGAACTCAACAGTATACATCTAAGCATCTACTCTCTGCCTATAAAACAACTCAGAATTATGCCTTTCAGTATTTAACTCTTGGCTACTTCTTTGTTGCTCATATTTTAACTCCTTGCTGTGCCCACTCACTACATGTGAGCATACTTTAACTCCTCATGTCACTCACTACAAAGCAAGATGCAGCTTCCATGACCCACTTGCATGATGTCACATGTGATTGGTCACTCAGTCATGTCTGACTCTTTGCAATTCCATGGACTGTAGTCGACCAGGCTCCTCTGTCCATGGGACTTCCCAGGTAAGAATACTGGGTGAGTTGCCATGCCCTTCTCCAGGGGATCTTCCCGAACCAGGGATTGAACCCACATCTCCTGTGTCCTACATTGGCAGGTGGATTCTTTACCACTATGCCACATGGAAAGCCTTGCAGGGGATGGAGGATGATGCTAAAGCAACAGAAGGCTAGACCAGATGATCACACCTCACCAGGGATAGCTGATGATGCCTTTAAAGAGGGCTCCTAATCCCTCAAGCAGAACTAAGGAGACCAGAGGAACCGCTCAGTGAAAACAACATCCCACACTCACCCATCCTCCAAAGCTGCCCGGGATCTCAGTGATCCCCTGTGCACTTCTGGTCTCAGAATTCATCTCCCAGGCCCTAGGGGAGCATGAATATTTGTCTGTTGGAAACCAAGGAGGAACCTGAGAGCTGGGACACTCAGCAAAGCCCAAGCACAAGGCTCTCCTTATAATCACAGGTGCCGAGTTCTGCCAAAGGAAAGACAGAGGTGCCTTTCCAAGACAAACATCTCCAAGTTAAAGACAAAGATCTCCTAGGCAGGCTGACTTATTCTATCTCTCTTGAGAACAGCCCCTAAAAATGAGAGGTGACTGGCTGTGCTCCAAGGGGCTAAGGCTAGAAGGGACGTGCCTCTTGACACACACTGGACCACATACACACACTGTCTCATTTCACCCCAACAACCACTTGAGAGTGAGTGGTGGTGGTGTTCAGTCACTGTCACCTCCAACTCTGTGACCCCATGGACTGTAGACCACCTGGCTCCTCTGTCCATGGAATTCTCCAGGCAAGAATGCTGGAGTGGGTTACCATTCCTTCTCCAAGAGATCGTCCCAGACCTTTGCATCTCCTGCATTGGCAGGTGGATTCTTTACCACTGAGCCACCAGGGAAGCCCCTCCTTGAGAGCAACACGTGCCTGTTATCCCCATTTTCCAGATGTAGAGAGACTGAATGACTTGACCAAGGTCCTGTGATCAGCCAGGGATGAAGCCAGGATTCTGACCCACATCTGAGCTCCTCACTAAATTGCTAAGACCTTACAGAGCACAGGAGGTCACCAGTGATCCAGCTACTTGGGCTCAAGCTCGAGTGTATTAGATGGTCTCTGCTTCCTGAAGGCCTCTGAGAATGTCTCCTAAGAGACTCTGGACCCCTGGGACAACCTCCTTTCCACTCAGGAGTTACTTTTCTTCCAATACTTCTGCTACACTGTGGTTCGCATTGGGGAAATCCATCATCAGGCTAATGAATTTTTTTTCTAGGTTCCTCTTTTCAAATATGCCCCATTTTAAGGAACACCAGTTCCCCATTCTGGGAACTATTGATTATTTATATCACTGGGCTTCTCTACACATTTCTGAAAAACTTGAATATATGACAGTCTTTTTCTCTTGTCACGTAGAATCTCTCTAAAATGATCCATGGCTCATAGACACTCAGTATTTCCCTTGAGAATATAAATGCAAGACCTCTTTTGCAAAAGGCAGCTCAAGTTTCAAAAATAGTCTAGGTAGGTTTTTATGTTCACACATTGGCCCAAGACTTTGGTTTAATGAGTCAGACCAACACTGCATGTGCAGCAACAAGCAGCGGTCTCTGGGGACTGGTGCAATGCCCGCCATCACAACTTCTACTCCAACTCCTGGCCCCTGTTCCACCCGTTAATACCAACTGCAAATAACTGTGCATTACCACATTTCCATGTAAGAAACTTTCCTCGAGAAAAAAAGACTATGCACTTAAGATAGTGACTTCAAATTTCAAAGCTAACAGGTTAAAGAAGGCTAAGGAGGCAAAAACAGCCACTAGACAATGTTAATAAACCTGAATCAAATTACTAATTAGGAATAGACCTAGCAAAACAGAATTTTCTTCAGTCAAACTGAAACCTATATGTGAGTTACAAGTTGAATGCATGGCCTTCAGCCTTTCAATTGCAAGGCCTAACAATTTCGGTAAAGTGTCCATTGAGGACAAGCAGCTCCCAGGATGTCATTTGCTGCAGCCAAATCCTAAGATCTCCATCAGGGTAACATTTGAAACTGCGTGGATAACATATTAAAATAGCCACCATTTTCATAAATCCCACCTTGCTATATTTGCAAACACTGAATTCTAAAAACCACGCCATAAATAAAAATTTTACAAGCTGCCACCTCTTCCTTAAACTCAGCTGAAGACCATAAAAAAATTATGAAGTTACATCTCTCCAAAATGTGCAGTCCCCAGGGCCAAGGGAGCCTTTGCGGATGAAAGAGGAAGGTGTGTGTTCCCTGGGGGCCCAGACAGCCTTTCCCACCAGCCCAGAGGCACCTCCACATCTTGTAACTCCTGCTGCTTCGCCCTTAAAATGAAACTTAGAAGCTGACAGATCCCAACAGGCATTCAGACTCAAAGAGAACCAAGGTATAATAACTATCATCGCAAGCTCCTGGTGCTCAGCCATGATCTTGGAGACATCAATCCTTTTCCAGCTGTCCTCCAGTCAACAGTGACTCAATTGCTCTGGGGAGGGGACGGGGGTACCTGCTGTGACTAGCTCAGTAAAGATGCTGCAAACTGGGCCATTTATTCTCTCTTTAAACACTGATTTATGAAGGTTACACTTGATAACAAGGTCTACACAATACTCCATATAGTAGAAGGACTTCTGAATAGCATGAAGCTCCAAACAGGCTATCGGCATCGGCCCTTGGAAAACATGTTATAAGAACAGTGCAGGTGGGGAGCAGCCCAATTTCTCTTTACCCCCCTTTTTTGGGGCTGCTTCCTCCCTCGGGCTTCCCTGATACTCAGTTGGTAAAGAATACACCTGCAGTGCAGGAGACCCTGGCTCGATTCCTGGGTCAGGAAGATCTGCTGGAGAAGGGATAAGCTACACACTCCAGTATTCTTGGGCTTCCTTTGTGGCTTAGCTGGTAAAGAATCTGCCTGCAAGGTGGGGTCGCACAGAGTCGGACACGATTGAAGTGACTTAGTAGCAGCAGCAGCAGCAGCAATGAGGGAAACCTGGGTTTGATCCCTAGGTTGGGAAGATCCCCTGGAGAAGGGACAGGCTACCCGCTCCAGTATTCTGGCCTGGAGAATTCCATGGACTGTATAGTCTGTGGGGTTGCAAATAGCTGGACACGACTGAGTGACTTTCACTTTCACTTCCTCCCTTCTCCCTTCCTCTCTTCAATGACTCAAACTCTCTATGTGTGTCACCTTCAAATCTGCCTTAAAGAGAGTACTTGATGTCGGGACTTCCCTGGTGGCCCAGTGCCTAGGACTTCACACTCCCAAGGCAAGGGGCCCAAGTTCTATCCCTAGTTAGGGAACTAGACCCTGTATGCTGCAACTAAAGATCCCCAATGCCACAACTAAGACCCAGTATAGTTAAATAAATACATATTTTAAAAAAGAGAGAGAGAATACCTGAAGTCAATAACTTATACCTCGGTATAAAGTGTCTGACTGTTGGCCATAATAACGGCTTCCATTCTGTGAAGCCTTACTCTGAGTCAGCCCCACCTACACTGGGAGTGCTCCACACATGGGCCCATTTCACCCCCATCACAATCTGTAAAAGGTGCATGCAGCTTAGTAGAGGCCGCCGAGAGCCCTGGGCTTCCTTCATAGAGGTTCTGTTCAGTCACCACCAGCGGCTCCCCACTTCGCTCAGAGTCCAAGCCCAAGCTCTCACCCAGGGCCCTGGAGGCCCCACGCCCTTGGCCCCATGGCTGACCCCCAACTTCATCTCTGCAGCACCCCAGCACATGGCTGCTTTGGGCCCAACTGCACCCCTGTCCCCTCCGCACACCATTTCCCAGATACTAACAGGGTCACTTTCTCGTGTCCTCTAAAGCTTTACACACATGTCACCTTCTGGACAAGTCTTTTCCCGATCAGCCCTTTTAAAATTGCAACCCTCCCACCACCCCACCCCACCCCCCAGTGCCCACACGCACACATTCCTCATTTCCCTCCTCTACTTTACTTTTTCTCCATAGCAATTATCACCATCTAAAACATATGATTTAGTTATTTCTTTTGTTTATCTTCTCTGCTCTACTCCCAGCTGTAAGCTCCCAAAGCCAGAGTTTTTTGTCCACTTTCTTCACTGAAATTAACTATAGAAATTAGAAAGTTGGTGCTCAGTAAACACTTATTGAATGGATCTCACAAAAAGAACTTGTTTAAAACTACATTCCCTTCATGACTCTGTGGCATGACTCTTAGGGCATTTCTGATGGGGTATAACGTGGATGGATTTTACTGAAGCAGTAAGACCGGATTAGATGACCAATTCCTTCTCTTCTACCAAATCTTATTGCCCCATTTCTCCTTACATGAATTAAAAAGAGTCCACATGATGAAAGAGGATGTGGAGTGCTGAGAAAGTGCTGCGGCAAATTCTTACTCTCTCAGAATTTGACAAGTCAAGGCCTGGAGCCTCAAAACAAGAAAATATGAAAATATGATACTTTCACACAGGAAAAACTTCCTCTATTGCCACTTGAGTGATGTGTCAATCGCATTCAATTTATAAACTCCAACCCTCTGCTTACTTGAGTTCATTGTAGAAATCAGCATACCATTCCCGAAGATCCCATACACATCTATTTGGCAAGGAGCTAAGAATTCAGATCAGATGGCAATCTTGGGATCCAGCTGTTACTTCTCCAGCTCACAAAAATCTCCACCAGCCTCTTAGAGTGCTAAATTACTACCTCAGTCCTCTTCGCTTAACCTCAAACTGGGTCACCCTCTAATCAAGAAAAATTAATGACTAGCCACATATTTTTCTTTTCCTCTTAATTAGAGTAATTCCACCCTGGCTGTAACTCTCAGACTGAAACTATGCTAATGACAAAGTTTTGATTCAGAGGAAAGCAACAAGCGATCAAAAGTAACTAGCCCACACGATTCCTGGTTAACTGCCAGTCAAGTCATCAGGCCAGTGGCTAATGTACCGTGAAGCTAATGAGACTTCAGCTTCAAGGTTCCTTGTGTTGCCCGTGTTCCTCGTGGCTCTTTCCAAGGCCCCAAGCAGTCAGTTCACGTGGTCACATGCTTTTGTAAATTTTTCTGAAGACGTGTGAACCACAAATGGTTAAAATTCATCTCTCTTTCCATTCTAACTCTTCCTCTACCCTACTTGCCCTCAGGCTGGGTAACACTGGAGTGGCTGCTGGAATTTATGGACTCTAGATAAGAAGCAGTTTGAAGCGCATTTACTTTTCAGAGGGTTGTATGTATGTAGTCTGCAGTCATTACCACGTAAAGTAAGTTAGTGCTGGCTGTACTGGTGTAGAAAGGGTTTTCATGAATTTTCTTCCTACCACCCACAGGGCCCTCTCCCCAGTGCTGCAAAGGGGTGGCGCTAGAGGTCACTCCACATTAGGGTCCACATCCACCAAAGTACTTGGACCTTTCAGAGCCTCAACATCTCATCTTTAAAATGAGGGTAGGAATGTCACCTATCTCGAAGACTGGCATGACTTATCAAAATAGATTATTACTATTATTAACACTAACATTACTTACTCTGTATCCAGCCATGGTGTTACTTGCTTAACATACATTATCTCAATCTCAGGCTTCGAAAAACTCAGTACTTTATTGAAGATCACACAGTTGATAAATTGAGGAGACAAGAGATGAATATGACCAGTCTTTTAATCACTGTGTTACACGTGGACTCAACCCAGATGCTCCATATTCTCATGAATGGTTAACATTTATATGCAGCTGGGCCAAGCCAAGGCCAGGCACTCACTGGAGACTGATGGCAATCAAGGTCAGGGGGTGAGAGTTGGAGGGTAGGACAGTCAGAAGGTCTAGGCTGTGATCCAAGGATCAGGAAAGGTATCAAAGGAAAGCTGCAAGGGAAACACTAGCAAAAACAACTACCATGTGTCAAGCATCATGCTAGGTGGCTTACCTATCTTTAATGGGATCCTTTTACCTCTATTAAATCAGCAAAAGAGGTTTGAAAGTAAAATAATAATATTCAATGCTGGCAATATTTTGCCAAGCAGCTACACTCATGTATTCATGTCAGGTATGTAAATTGCTACACTCTTGGAAAGCAATTTGACAATATATATCGAGATCCATGAAGACATTCATAGCCTTTGACACATTAATCTCACTGTTGACGATGTATCCTCAAGAAATCTTTGAAAAGGAGCAAAAGATCTCTTTACACAAAGATATTCACTACAATGTTATTTGTGATACTGAAACTCTGGAAGCCTCTGAAATGACCAAAGAGGGAAACTGACAGGTAAGTGATGGCACATCACCTTGATGGAATAACAAGGACTCATTAACATGATTCATGGGGTCTAGGCAAAAACATGGACAAACACATCATCTGTGAAAAAGAACTCAGTGGCCAGTTATATTATTTTTGCATCTGTCGATTTGTATGGATAACAGCAGGGGGAAAAAAAAACTGTCTTAGGGTGAGGTATTGTGGGAGATCTCATTCTCCTTATACCTTGGAGTGTTCTCATGGTGGTGATAAATGAGAGAACAGTCAAAGGCCAGCATGATGAGAACAGCAGTCAGAGGGATAAAGGGCAGAGCTGATCAACTATCGACAAGTTCAGCCAACAGCCCAGCCTTGGTCTACCAACCAGACTGGGACTCTGGCCTCTCCACTCTCAACAGAGCAGCACTGAACGGCTCTGAGTCTCCATTGCATTTATTACTCTACCGATTTTGGCCAACCTTATGGGGATATTGGGCTTCCCCGATGGCTCAGTGGTAAAAGATTCTGTCTGCAATGCTGGAGACGCAGGAAGCGCGGGTTCGGTTCCTGGGTTGGGAAGATCCCCTGGAGAAGGAAATGGCAACTCACTCCAGTATTCTTGTCTGGAAAATCCCATGGACAGAGGAGCCTAGTGGGCTACAGTCCGTGTGGTTGCAAAGAGTCAGACACTACCTAAGTGACTGAGCACACATGGGGATATCAGAATGACCATTCGGATAATGCCGTTTCATTTCATTTAAGAACATTTCCCTGGCATCAATCCAAAGACATTTTGCAGACTCGATAGTACAGTCCTTTCATTCCAGATTTTGGGATAGAAGAGGTTTAATGAAACAGCTAGCACCTAAAAGTCTCTAAGTATTCAGTGATCTGACACCTCACATACTGTTGTAAACCACAAGCCCAAGTGAAGTCACTTCTTCTGGTAGGTATCTTCCCTGCTCTTGTTTTCCCCTGGCATGCTGACCACCCACCCTTTTTGGGGCCAAGAGAGTGATGAAGTCCTCAGTTCTCCCTTCTGAGTTGCCATCAAAAGGAGAAAACACATTCTCCTGCCCAGGGACCCCTGAGCTGCATCATGGTGGGTGCAGGACCCACCCGGAGCCAGCTCTGAAGCCACCCAGGAACACCCCCCATTCTGAGCTGACCACCCCCTCAAACTCAGAGCCTCAACTCTTCTCAGTCTTGCCCCCTCCAGGGTCCCCAAAGATAGGGATGGAGTGAAGCCTTTGAGCTTAATGACCTTCCTTGGCTGCTGCCTAGCACACTCCAGTCATCTTTAAGGACCAACTCAAACAGCACCCTAAACACTCAAACAGTGTTTCTCAACCTTGGCACTCTTGACATTTGGGACCAGATCACTCGTTTTTGGAGCAGGCTGGCCTGGGCTTTGCAGGATGCTTAGCAACATCCCTGGCCTCTGCCTCCTAGATGTCAGTAGCCCCTCCTCCCCCAAGTCTGACAATCAGAAATGTCTCCAGACACTGCCACATGTCTCCTAAGGAACAAGTTACCCCACTGCCTCCTCCAGCCTACTGCAGAAGGATTTCCTCTTCCATCTGTATACTTCTATTACACATATATGCCTATATACAATATATTTTATTGTTGTTCAGTTGCTAAGTCATGTCTGACTCATATATAATATATACTGTATATTACATAATATACAATATTATATATATACAAACCTAAACAGTGTGTTAAAAAGCAAAGAGATCATTTTGCTGACAAAGGTCCATATAGTCAAGGCCATGGTCTCTCCAGTAGTCATGTACAGATGTGAGAGCTGAACCATAAACAAGGTGGAATGCTGAAGAATTGATGCTTTCAAACTGTGGTGCTGAAGAAGACTCTTGAGAGTCCCTTGAAAAGCAAGATCAAACCAGTCAATCTTAAAGGAAATCAGCCCTGAATACTCTTTGGAAGGAGTGATGCTGAAGCTCAAGCTCCGATACCTTGGCCACCAGATGCAAACAGCTAACTCATTGGAAAAGATTCCAAAGGTGGGAAAGATTGAGGGCAGGAGGAAAAGAGGGCAACAGAGGATGAGATGTTGGATGGCATCACTGATTCAATGAACACGAACTTTGGCAAACTTTGGGAGGTGGTGAGGGACAGGGAAGCCTGGCATGCTGCAGTCCATGGGGCCTCAAAGAGTCTAACATGACTTGGTAACTGTACAAGAACAACCTATATTCCTGTATTTTATATTTTTATGTGTGTGTGTGTGTGTGTGTGTGTAATATCTCCCTTTGTCTTTGTCATTCCATTTTGTGATTGATTCTCTGCATGTCTCTCTCCTCAGGCAGATCTCAGTTACCCCAAGTCTGAGGCTGTATCCTGAACAGCAGTATATTCCCAGCGCCTAGCATAGAGCATGACACACAGCAGGTACCCATCAAGTCCTACGAGCTCAGTGATGGCTTAGTGAATCCCAGGACCTTACAGAGACAAAAAGTAATGACTCCAGCCTAGGGTTATAACACTTTGCTGCTGCTGCTGCTAAGTCGCTTTAGTCATGTCCGACTCAGTGCGACCCCATAGACGGGCAGCCCACCAGCTCCCCCATCCCTGGGATTCTCCAGGAAAGAACACTGGAGTGGGTTGCCATGTCCTTCTCCAACGCATGAAAGTGAAGTCGCTCAGTCATGTCTGACTCTTCGCAACGCCATGGACTGCAGTCTACCAGGCTCCTCCATCCATGGGATTTTCCAGGCAAGAGTACTGGAGTGGGCTGCCATTGCCTTCTCCTATAACACTTTATTCTCTCCTAAATTTGGGAAAGAAAGAACTGTACAATTTATGCATTTATTAGAGGGGCAGGGAGAAAACTAGACTTTATGCTTTTTGCTGACAGAAATGTTCAAACAAAGTTTGAAGTTGTGTTGGGGATTACTTTCAATAAGTTTCTACTTTGAGATCTTACTAAACCATACTCAGGGGGACTAAACTGCATAATTCCATGAGAAAAAAAACAAGAAGGAATATTCCCAAAGCTTCAAGGCTTTGGGAATTGATTTATAGTTGGCGAAACTGTCTGAGATTACTTACAATAAGATGTCTTTTGAGTCCCCACAGGATATCCTGGTACATAAGGGATTCAGATGAGCCGAGGTTTAGAAGCCACTGTAATCAGGGACATGAGGCACTGGAGCTCAGAGTCAGATTCCAAAAAGATAGATGCTGAGTTGTCTCAAACACTCTTGACAAGAAAAGAAAAAAGCACGAGAAACGTGGATTTACTTTCTGTTGGATAAGCAATACCCTTCCCTCCAGCAAAATCTATGTAAATAACCTTGATGTAGCACACCTCTGAAAGAAATTGACCTTCTAACAGATAAATGGAAGCTTTGAGGAATTTTCTTAAGATTTTTAAATTAGCTTGGAGAAACTGTAGAAAGACTGTCTACCCCCCCACCCCACCACTCCTCACCGAGGTCATCTGCCCCTTTCCCTCACTCCCTGACCTCCCCTTCTCAACCATGGTACCCTTTTATCCTTCATGCTGGAGATTAAATGCCACCCCTTAGAAAAGCCTTCCCTGTCTACTCTATACTAAGTACCTCCTGTGAATGTGATGGTGGCTCCATGACCCCCTCTGTGCTGGAATCAGGTCTCTGGTGTGAGTGTGTAACACCCCCATTCAACTCTAAGCTCCCTGAAGAAAGAGATCACGTCCATCTTGCTCACCTAACACATGCCCACGCCCAGCAAAGTCCCTCAGGGTATAATAGGCTCTTCATGAATATAGTTAAATTCATTCATTCATGAACCAATATTCTTCTCTAGGGAAGGTGTTTGCCACTGGGTAGAAGGAGCTGGGACAGTGTGGTGTGTTAAGATCAGTCACACCAGGCTCAGTCCTTCTGGTTTCCTGCCCCAGCAGATAAATGAGCATGCCCACAAACCGACTATGTAATTCTCACTTGTAATATACCCTGTGGCTAATGCAGAAATATAACACTCTTAGCGTGGTGTGACCTTGTACCCAAAGCTGTAATAAATCCCAGAACATGGTTTGCTAAAAGCAGTTGTTGCAACCAAATAATAAGGCTAGGGAAATTTTTTAAGTTCTACAGAATATGGGTGGGAGCCCAGGATTCTGGGAAAACCCAGCTTTAAGGCTTCTGCCAACTTGTAGGATTGCTACTTGGACAGGCTGGTAACCAACATCAACATCTCTCATGGTGGGGCCCAACCTGATATCCGCTCGTATCATTTGCTGAGACCTCTGTCCTCTCAGTGCAAGGTTGTAAAGTGTAATTCGCACCAGACACATCTAAGTGTCCATGCTTAAAGCCAGACCTCAGTTAAACTAACCAGCAGGGAAGGGGAAAAGGGAAGAAAATATGAAAGATTAAAGAAAAACAGCACCAATAGGTTCTTGAAAAGGTTAGAAGACAAACTTGACTGAATCTGCCTGTTGCTTCTGATAGGGCCTGTATCCCCTGCTGCCCTGGGAGCTAAGGAACGAAAATAACTGGAATTCTCCATCTCAACCCCATTTCACTGTACGACTCCATTTTCCTGTGTCTTGCTTTTATCCCCCACTTGGATTAATAAGGAAGACTGGTCTTCTGAAACATGTGTAGAACCATGGCGTAACCTGGAAATTGAAGAACAGAGCTCAATAAATCACTCTGAGACAAGTCCTAAGTCAAGACTCATGTATCTAACAAAGTCCAAATGCTTGAGCTGCAGTGGCCCTTCCCCACCTCAGAGAATGCATTAAATCAGTCAAACAGAAACAGGCTATCTAATTTAGCAGGTGGTTAGAACACAGCAATGACCATACCTCCAACGTGAGAACTATCCCAAATAAATCTTGAAACACATTAAGTTTGGGCCTATCGAATATTAAAGCTCAACAGGCTTCATTAATTTCCTGAAGGATACTTGTTTATACAAACTGAACATAAATTCTGTTTGGGTGATAATCTCTTTGAATCCCTAAATCCCGCTTTTGGTTTTCAGTCTGGGACAGACAAAGGAAGAAAACTGAATTGCTCAACTTTGATCCCCAGACATCTTGGCAACTTGGGGGTAACTGAAAGTTGCAGATGGGATTCTCATTTGTCTTCCTCCAAATCTCCAAGTTCTGTGGAAGTTTTCTGGATGATCAGCGAATAGCTACAACTGAGAAGCACAACTCAGTGGGGTCTTAGCCAAGAAGTTTCATAAACAGTAACATCAGATTCTTTTAAAGAATTTAAGACTTTTTTTAATTTTCTTTCTTTTCTTCTCCTACTTTTTTTCTTTAATGTGGTACTTGTATGCAACATTCCTCAGATAGATCTAATCAACTGCAAATAATTAAAAGGTATTTTAAAACCTTATTAGTAAAGCTGTTTGTCTTACAATACAAGCAAGCAACAGTGGCCTCTAAATTTAACCCATTAACATCTGATCCTTTCCAGCTTCAAATGTTATGAAATGTCACAAAAATTATAAACATGAAAATATCTAGGCAAAAGCACAGGGAAACCAATGAGGCAACTCCATGGAGTTTTGTTGAAAATTTGTATTCTCTATAACCAGACCTCAACACAAAACCCTTCTAGCAAAGTAAAGTGAAAGAAAGTGAAATCACTGAGTCGTGTCCGACTCTTTGTGACCCCATGGACTGTAGCCCACCAGGCTCCTCCATCCATGGGATTTTCCAGGCAAGAATACTGGAGTGGGTTGCCATTTCCTTCTCCAGGGGATCTTCCCAACCCAGGGATCGAACCCAGGTCTCCCGCACTATAGGCAGACGCTTTGCCATCTGAGCCACCAGGGAAGTCCCAAAATAAGGTAACGTTTTATTATTACCCAACAGTTTGACCCTAAATTCCACATGTGGAATGCACTATTTCCCTAAACTAATTAGACCTAAGTAAAATCCAGTCCAAGCAGGATGAGAGTGGTTCTCTCTGTCCCTCTATAAAATCTCCAACCAAGGCTCAGATTTTAACTTTTTTTATTTGAAATTTAATCTTTATTATGTGAGTTTCAGGTTTTCAGCATTAGAGCTTGACATCTGTATACACTGAAGATTGATCACCAGCACAAGCTTAGTTACCAACCATCACCATGCGGCCAACACCCTTCACCCATTTCACCCACTCTACAATTCCCTCCCCTCTCGTCACCACTAACCTGTCCTCTGTATCTATGAGTTTGTTTTTGTTTTATTTTGTTTATTCTTTGGTTTGAGGGGGTTTTGATTGTTGGGTTTTGTTGTTTGTTTGTTTTTATTTTACATATGAGTGAAATCATGTGATATTTGTCTTTCTCCATCCAAATTTTTCACTTAGTATAATACCCTCCAGGTCCATTCATGTTGTCATAAAATGGCAGGACTTCATTCTTTTTATGACTGAGTAGTAATCATTGTATATATGTACCATATCTTCTTTATCCATTCATATCAATGAACACTTCAGTCATTTCCATATCTTGGCTATTATAAATAATGCCACAGTGAAGATAGAGCTATCTTTATCTTTTCAAATTAGTGTTCTCTTTCTCTTTGAATAAATAACCAGAATTGGAATAGTTGTATCATGTGATAGTCTATGAGCTTCCCTGGTGACTCAGTGATAAAGAATCTGCCTGCCAATACAGAAGCAGGTTTGTTCCCTGGGTCGGGAAGATCCCCTGGACAAGGGAATGTCAACCCATTCCAGTATTCCTGTCTAAGAAATCCCATGGACAGAGGAGCCTGGCAAACTACAGTCCGTGGCGTTGCGAGAGAGTCAGATACAACTTCGGGACTAAACAACAACACGGTAGTTCTATTTCTAATTTTTTGAGGAATCTCCGTGAACTGTGGCAACACCGGTTTACATTCTGACTAACAACGTACAAGGGTTTCCTTTTCTCCAATCCTCTCCAACATTTCTTATTCCTGATCTTTTCGATCGCCATTCTAACAGATGCAGGATGATACCTCATCATGGTTTTGACTTCCATTTCCTTGATAACTAGTGATGTCAAGCATCTTTTCATGTGTTCTTTGGTCATTCATGTGTCTTCTTTGGAAAAATGTCTATTCAGATCCTCTGCCTATTTTGTAATCAGGTTGTTTGGTTTTTTGTTGTTGAGCTGTATGAATCTTTACATATTTTCAGTATTAACCCCTTACCAGATATATGATTTGCAAATATCTCCTCCCATTCTATAGGTTGCTTTTCTATTTTTATGACGGTTGCCTTTGTTGTGCAGAAGCTTTTTCATTTGAAGTAGTCCCACTGATTTATTTTTTTTTATTTCCCTAGCTTTTGGAGGAAGATCCACAAAATCATCACTAAGACTGATGTCCATAAAGTTCTTGCCTGTGTTATTGTCCTCTTCACTCTGGAGCCCCATAGAGCCTCAACAGCCACAGAGGAGTGAAGCACCAGTTGCCTTAAGCAGAATAATACTCAAAATATTTGACAACAGCATGGCATAGGTACCAACCAAATGGAATGGATGGCAGCTGTAAACAATCAGTATCCCTGGGTTCTCCAATTCTTGGCCATAAAGAAGATAACCCTCCACAGCTGTAGGCTATTAGAGCTTCAAGACAACATTTTAAACTTCTTTGTCACTTACCCAGTGCCAGGTTAAAATACTCCCGGATTTGTCATTTACTATTTGGGTGCTCTCAGACAAGTTATTTAATCTTCTGAGCCTTTGTTTGTTCTTTTGTAAAATAGAATAATAATAGTATTCTTAATAGGGTTGTTATAAGGATTAAATGCATGTAAACATTAGTAGGGGTGAGCTAAAAGGATGCAAAAGTAGTCCTTGATATTTACAATGCCTCAGACACAATATATTTCTTGTTCACATGACAGACCCAGGAATGTGAACCTGGTTGACATTTATCTAACTCTACATGGTGATTCAGGGACCCAGGCTCACTCCATCTTGTGGCGCTAGGGCCACGTTATCATCTGCATCCAGCAGCAAAGGGAGAGGCTAATGAAGATGCATACCCACTCTTTTAAAGCTCAGCCTGGAAGGAGCATGCATCACTTCCCCGCCTGGCTTCATCCTACCACCCCCACCCCCCACCCCCTCCCAAGTGCCACAGAGGGACATGATCATACTTCACTGCAAGAAAGGCTGGGAAATGTAATTTAGCCACATGCCTGTTACAGCCATCTTACTGTAGGGGAAGCAGGGGCTGAATTCTGATAACCAGTTTGCATTCTCTCCCCCAGAACTCAGTAAACACAAGTTGTTGTTGTCATTGTTCTTTGTGTTTGGTAAGCCAGTAGGTATTTGCTGCTTGCTTGAATGAGTCAGTAAAAAGGAAGAAGAATAAAAAAAAGAAAATGAGTGCTGCAGGGTAGAAATGAGAGGAGATGAGTTGAAAGAGGAATGTGTAAAGGATTGGTACACAAAATGCAAGTTGGGGAAGGAGCAGCTCTTGCCCACTGCATCAGGAGATGCTACAGGCAGACTCTTCCTGGAACTTTCTCCCAGGAGCTTGAAACATGCACATAGCCAGGTCCTCCAGCACCCAGGCAGTCAGAGAGTCCCCTTATGAGCATCAGACTCACAGAGTGGCAGAAAAACCCTCTCTTGCCTTAAACTCCAGATTGTTTTAAGTATTCATTCTGACCTGATCTGCATCCTCAGTTCTGAGTGGGTTAAGGGCCAGAGGAAAAAGTCTGCCATTCTAACTATAACTGAGGAGTGTGCTAAATTCTCCTGGATGGTAATTAGCATCCTGCTTCTTTACTCTGCCCTTACAGTATTTTCAAATCAATTGCTCAGCATTAGTGATTCTGCTGGGATTGATTTAATAGTCTAATATGAAGTCTCAGCCCTTCTGTACAGGTTAATTACATGTGGTCTTATACATTCTAATTTAAAATACTGCCTTTGCAATTATCATCAGCACTAAAACAGAACACTAGTAATGAAGCTGGGCTCAAATTTTTTTTCCAGAAGTAATGAATTGAAAAACCGAAATTACTTTTAATTTCTCTGGCACTTACCATTTCAATCTCTCTTCTCTTCTGCGGGAGATATAAATCAGGGTCTCTTCCTTATTTCAGGCTGTTGTGAAAACAGGCAAGGCTGCCTCAAAGAAAGCACGAACTTTTGAGTTTAAAACAGCTAAGGCTTGACTGGGTTTTGACCAACTGGAAGGCCACTTTCCTTCCACTAACCCCCACGCCCCCCTCCCCAGTTAGGTATGTATGTGTAAATGCATGTATTTGACAGACACATACATGGTGTTTACTATGTGGCAGATATTCTTCTAGAACTTTATAAAGATTAACAACCCTATAAGGTACTGTGTCCATTATTTATTTGCTTAAAACAACAAACACTTGTCATCCCACAGTTTCTGTGGGTCAGGATTCGGGAGGGAAGCTTAGCTGGGTGGTCTGGCTCAGGATCTCTCATGAGGATCAAACTCTTGGCCAGAGTTGCCATCACCTGGGGCTGGAGGATCCACTTCCAAGTTCACTCATGTGGTTGTTTGCAGGCCTCTTTCTCCCTTCGTGAGCCTTTCAACAGACAGCCTGAGTGTCCTTGTTTCATGACATCTGGCTTCCCCTAGCCTAAGAGAAGGAGCAGCACAGAGAGAGAGAGACAGTACAGACAGAGAAGAAATACAGGGAAGAGTATCTTTGAAGCCACAGTGTATTTTATAATATCGGAGCAATATACCATCACTTCTGCTATACTCAGTCACACAGATGACTCTGGCACAATGGAGGAGGGGCCTACACAACAGTGTGAATACCTGTAGATGGGGATCACTGAAAGCCTGATGGGTATTATTATTCCTGAGTTACAGATGTTGAGGCAAAGACAGGTGAAGTCACTTGCCCAAGGTCACTGTTAATAAATAGAAGAGCTAAGATTGGAATCTAGCAGGACATTCTGTCTCTAGAATTCAAGCTCTGAACAACTACTCACACACAAAATGTGTGAACCATTTAACATATGCTTATAGGCCAGCCAGTAGTGTCTGTTCTAAATTCATGGGTGAGGGGACTTCCCTGGTGGTCCAGTGGCTAAAATGCTGTGCTCCCAATGCAGGGGGCCTGGGTTTGATCCCTGGTTAGGGAGTAAGATCCCACACGCCACAACTAAGAGTTTGAATGCTGTAACTAAAAACAAACAAAAAAAATCCCACATGCCCCAACTAAAGATCTTGTGGGCCACAACTAAGATCTGGTACAGCTAAATAAATATAAATAAATATTTTAAATTAAAAAAAAATTCATAGATGATAGAGAACCTTGGCTGAGGATGAAAGATCTGACCTACTCAGTATCACCAAAAAAAATGCTCCTTTGTGTCCCCTGGCCTCTGTTGTGTGTGAGGGAAATATTCCCATTTCCTGGGAATTCCTTACTCTCTTGGAAACTCAAGAGAACAGCCTGCATTACTACTAGATTCTTTCTAGGTGTATTTCACATTGCACCACTGATACACTTCTTCCTGCTTCAAACTCTGAGATTGAATTCCTCTAATCACCGTCAGCTCTAGGTAAGGACACTACTTGTGTTAACATCTGTTGTTAAGCACATTCTTCCTTGTCAACTCAAAAAAAAAAAAAAAATGCACAATGTGAGAGTTGTAAATTAAGTTTTATTTGGGGCAAAAGGAGGACTATAGCCTGGGAGACAGCATTCTAGATAGCTCTGAGAAACTGCTCAGGAACTTCCCTGATGATCCAATGGTGAAGAATCTGCCTTGTGATGCAGGAGACCAGGGTTGGATCCCTGCTTGCAGAACTAAGATCCCACATGCCACAGAGCAACTAAGCCTGCACACCGCAGCTAGAGAGTCTGAGAGTCCATGCACCATGATGACAGATCTCACATGACGCAATGAAGATCCCACAGGCCGCAACTAAAACCCAACACTGCCAAATAAAGAAGTATTTTTTTGAAAGAAAGAAACTGCTCCAAAGAGGTAGGAAGGTCAGTATTATATGTGATTTTAGTGAAGGGGGTTAGGGGCAGTCAAGCACATGTTTAGGCAGAGGCTTGCTGCCAGTCATGAGCAGCAAGTGTCACTGCTAATGTTTTTAGTGCTTTTCTGAATATGATGGCTTCCCTGGTGGCTCAGAGGGTAAAAGAATCTGCCTGCAGTGCAGGGGACCAGGGATTGATCCCTGTGTTGGGAAGATCCCCTGGAGAAGGAAATGGCAACCCATTCCAGTATTCTTGCCTGGAGAATTCAATGGACAGAGTAGCCTGGTGGGCTACAGTCCATGGGATTGCAAATAGTTGAACATGACTGAGCAACTAACATACACACACAGATATGAGGAAATGCAAGAATAGATCTCATAAAATCTTCTAGAAACATCTATCTGAAGACCTATTCTGCTAGTTTTTCCCAGAGCACAAAGGGCCTCCTTCCTAATCTCTATCCTGAACTCCTTTCAGGAGGTTTTGAAGGTTGGCAGCTGCAGAGGCTCTTTATTTAATACTTGTAGAGGTAGATGGCAAGTGCCAATATGTAGTTGGCATCCTTCACATCCAAGGGCCACACTACCCCATCCTTCCAGGGATCCCTGTTACCAGCCCTGGTTGCTCTACACATCTGAGCAACTGAACACTGCTGACATTGCAGAACTGACTGGATTGCAGACCTGGGTCCAACAAGGATTATACATCAGGGGGTTTCCCATTAGAACACAAAGGGGATTTTGCTAGCCAGTATTCCAGGTACTTCACATATGTTAGTTCATTCAATTCTCCTATATCCTATAAATATAATAATAATTATTGTAACTCAAAGCTAAAAGAGGCTGCCAGGCTCTGTATCAAGTGCTTTATATACATTAATTTGTTTTAACCTCACAGAAACCTGAGAGGTCAATTTGATTCTTGTTCCCATATTACAAATCAAGAATCTGAAGCTTAGAAAGGTTAAATGACTGGCCCAAAGTCAGACAGGGCTGGAATTCACATTTAAATATGTTTCATTCCAAGGGCCGTCTTCTTTCCCTCAGGACAAGGAGGTCCAGGGACAGGGGCCCAGTCCTCCATTTTTTCACAGAGCTGCTGGGTGCTACTCCCACCTAACCTGGAGCCTGTTCTTTCACATCCAAATGGTCCATCAGAGGACTTTTCTAAACAAAGACAATTTTTTTCTCTAGAAGAGACTCTGGGGCCAGGTGTGAAGATGCTTTTTTTTATACTTTTCTCCACTAGCAAACAAAACAATATATCAGGAGGTTAGCAAGCCTTCTTAAAGGACCAGATAATAAATATTTCCAGCTTTGCCTCTCAGCCATATGGCCTCTATCACAACTCCTCAACACTGCCATTGTAGCAAAAGCAGCCATAAAAATACATCAATTAATGAGCATGGCTGTGTTCCAATAAAACTTTATTTATGGACACAGAAGTTTGAATTTCATATGATTTTCTCAAGTCATGAAATACTCTTTTTTCTTCTTTCAACCATTTAAAAATGCAAAATCCATTCTTAGCCCACAGGCCCTACAAAAACAGATGGCCATGGTTTGCTGACCCCTGCAATATGCCACAGAGGAAGTCAGAAATGCTCCCAAGGAGTTGAGGGACTTGCATTTTATCAAATCTACAAAAAGCGCCTTCTTAGGAAATACACTGTCAAGAGGGATTGTTTTGAACATAAATGTGCAGGGATAAATTTAGGCGGATGAAGTAATTCCTCACTTTTCACACTCTTCCTGAAAGACCGGCTGGGAAAAATCTATGAGGTTGTGAGGGTGTGAGGTAAATGCACCAAATCGTGCCTTTATGACAGAGATGTGGATTTCCGCCTTCCATCTCCTGTTGGATCAGAGCTGGGCTGAGCCCTACTCATCTGTGTCCCCACATTATCCATTAGGGCCTCCCCTTGAATCCAAAACACACCCAAGGGCCATATTGTCCCAACCAGAGAGAGAAGCGCAAGGCCTGGTAAGGATTTATTTTTCATTTGGTGGGCTCTTTTACCTGAAAAGTTTAACAAAGGTACAGAAATCAAATCATATTTAGTTAAATATTCAATAAAAATCTTATTTTAAAAGAATAAAATTATAGGAAATTTAGTCTATACTGGAATATCCTAGACATAGAACCCCCATGAATATGCAGGTTTTCCAAAAATGTTAAATTAACAAAGGAAGAAAGAAAGGAGTGATGGAGGGAGGGAGGGAAGGACAAAAGGAAAAGGCAGAATAGAGACTATTTCCTATTAAGCTCTTTCCTAATGTATTCAATAATTTATTTAACAGAGAGCTTTAGCTACTACAGTAAAAGTCCATGATTCATTCCATGTCACTTTTGAGTAATGTGTATTTTCCAGAAATACCACCTTCACTTCCTGCTTAAGTACCTTTTATAATAATAAGGGAAATTATTTACATTTATGTATAAGTCTAGGAAAGCACATTTTAGAATTTTAAGGAAATCAAGATGATGTTCAGAATTTTCATTCAGTGTGTTCAACTGCCCATGGAACACAGGATAAGATAATCAGGCTTTGCACAACACACGGAACAAGTGTCCATGACAATAGGGCCAACCCCACTAGACACTGGGTTTTGGAGGGCAGGGACTGTCTGATTCACTTTTGTTCCTGGGGGACCTGGCACTAGAAGGCATTTGATAAATGTTTGTTGAACGAATGAAAAGTAAATGAGGGCAGTGTTTCACCTTAAAAGAATTAGAACCTGTTTTCTAGCAACGCAATAGCTCTTGAACAAGGCAAGTGTTCCAGGGAGATAAGAGCCACCCAGGAGAATTGAGCAGCGAAACACCAAAGTGAGTGTAGCAAGTGTCAGGGAGCTAAGCCAGAGGGGTATTCCCGTGCACAGAGCAAACACTCCCCCTAAGAGATGACTTGGTAATAATCCAACTAAATTCACCTCTTTGCCTAATGTGAGAAACGAAAACTGTAAATTGCCCCAGGCTTAAACAGGGCTGAGTTAGCGTCAGTGTTTTCCAGTGGAAGGAGAAACACAAATGAGTCAAAACACCACTGTCATATCAAACTTGGAGTTTCTGTCAGAGTCTGTCTCACAGACTTCCCTGGTGGTCCAGAGGTTAAGAATCTACCTTCCAATGCAGGGGACACGGGTTAGGTCAGGGAACTAAGATCCCACATGCCACAGGGCAACGAAGCCTGCCTGCCACAACTACCGAGCCTGTCAGAAACAATTAAGACCTGACATAGTCCCCAAAAACTTTTTTTAAAAGAAAGATTCTGTTTTAATTTTGCAAATAAAATTAGAGCAGGCCACCAACATTAAAAATGAGAATTCTCACTCTGAGGATGTGTCTAGGCTGTTCCTCCAGCTAACAATCAACTCATCTCAGCCAGAATGAGCTGATGCTTTCCTGACCTCCTGACTTTGCCTGAGTCTCCATCGGTGGCCACCAAATAAACACTGGTCAGAAATGGAAGACCCATCAGGTTCTCTGTGGTAGAAATCGGAGCGATTTTCCAATCAGGGCACTCTCAGGGTTAAGTTTTGTCTTAGGGAAGAGACATACACTCTGTGCAGTTGTTTTGAGCATCAGATGAATCCCCAACCTACCTTGGCAGATGGAGGATGCTGCACGTGAGGCCAGGGCACTGGTGCTCTGGTCTCCCCTGGGACCTGGATTTGGGATAGGAGGCACAAACAGTGCTGTTACCTTTTACAAGTGCAAATTTCATCTGGGGCTTCCCTGGTGGCTCAGATGGTAAAGAATCCACCTACAGTTTAGGAGATCCTGTTTCGATCTCTGGATCGGGAAAATCCCCTGGAGAAGGAAATAACAACACACTCCAGTATTCTTGCCTGGAGAATTCCATGGACAGGCGAGCCAGATGGGATACAGTGTGCATGCCACTTTCTGGCTCTATGATCTGAGGCAAATTATTTCCTTTATCTCATGCTACCTACCCCATGGGGTAGCTAAGAGACAATGGCTGAGCCTGTTTGGCTAATCTCCAAATCCATTTCTTCTTCTTCCTGGGTACACAGCTAGACTACAATTCCAAGCATTCCTTGCATTAGGAGTGCCCATGTGACTGAGTTCTAACCAGTGGGAAGTGGGTGAAAGGGATACGTGTCACTTCCAGATGTAGTCTGTAAAACCTTTCTTCACTGTGTTCCCCTATGCTCCTCTCCTTCTACTGTCTCTTTGCAGACAAGCACAGTGACCATGGAAGCCACAGGTTGAAGATGACAGAGCCCCACAACAGGAAATCTCTAGGCTGCTGATGACCCCTTGCATAACAACCACCTACAAATCATAAGATTAAGTTAGATCTGATAGACAGAGAGCCTGAAGAGCTATGGATGGAGGTTCATGACATTGTACAGGAGGCAGGGATCAAGACCATCCCCAAGAAAAAGAAATGCAAAAAGGCAAAACGGTTGTCTGAGGAGGCCTTACAAATAGCTGAGAGAAGAAGAGAAGCTAAAGGCAAAGGATAAAAGGAAAGGCATACCCATTTGAATGCAGAGTTCCAAAGAAGAGCAAGAGGAGACAAGAAAGCCTTCCTCAGTGATCAATACAAAGAAATAGAGGAAAACAATAGAATGGGAAAGATTAGAGATCTCTTCAAGAAAATGAGAGATACTAAATGAAGATTTCATGCAAAGTTGGGCATTATAAAGGGCAGAAATAGTAAGGACCTAACAGAAGCAGAAGATATTAAGAAGAGGGGGCAAGAATACACAGAACTATACAAAAAAGATCTTCATGATGCAGATAACCATGATAGTGTGATCACTCACCTAGAGCCAAACATCCTGGAGTGAGAAGTCAAGTGAGCATTAAGAAGCATCACTACAAACAAGGCTAGTGGAGTGATAGAATTCCAGTTGAGCTATTTCAAATCCTAAAAGATGATGCAGTGAAAGTGTTGAATTCAATATGTCAGCAAATCTGGAAAACTCAGCAGTTTTCCAGGACTGGAAAAGGACAGTTTTTATTCCAATCCCAAAGAAAGGCAATGTCAAAGAATGTTCAAACTACTGCACAATTGCACTCATCTCACACACTAGCAAAGAGATGCTCAAAATTCTCCAAGCCAGGCTTCAACAGTATGTGAACTGTGAACCTCCATATGTTCAAGCTGGATTTAGAAAAGACAGAGGAACCAGAGATCAAATTGCCAACATCCACTGGGTCATCAAAAAAGCAAGAGAGTTCCAGAAAAACATCTGCTTTATTGACTATGCCAAAGCCTTTGACTGTGTGGATCACAAGAATCTGTGGAAAATCTTAAAGAGATGGGAATACCAGACCACTTGACCTGTTTCCTGAGAAATCTATATGCAGGTCAAGAAACAACAATTAAAACTGGACATGGAACAACAGACTGGTTCCAAATTGGGAAAGGAGTACATTAAGCCTGTATATTGTCACCCTGCTTGTTTAACTTATATGCAGAGTACATCGTGTGAAATGCAGGGACGGATGAAGCCCAAGCTGGAATCAAGATTGCCAGGAGAAATATCAACAACCTCAGATACCCAGATGACACCACCCTTATGGCAGAAAGGGAAGAAGAAATTGGAAGAGGAGAGTGAAAAAGTTGGCTTAAAACTCAACATTCAGAAAACTGAGATCATGGCATCTGGTCCCATCACTTCATGACAAATAGATGGGGAAACAATGGAAACAGTGGCAGACTCTATTTTGGGGTGATCCAAATCACTGCAGATGGTGATTGCAGCCATGAAATGAAAAGACACTTGCTCCTTGGAAGAAAAGCTATGGCCAATCTAGAGTGCATATTAAAAAGCATAGACATTACTTAGCCAACAAAAGTCCATATGGTCAAAGCTATAGTCATGTATGGATGTGAGAGTTGAACTATAAAGAAAGCTGAGCACTGAAGAATTGATGCTTTTGAACTGTGATGTTGGGGAAGACTCTTGAGAGTCCCTTGGACAGCAAGGAGATCCAACCAGTCCATCCTCAAGGAAATCAGTCCTGAATATTCATTGGAAGGACTGATCCTGAAGCTAAAAATCCAATGCTTTGGCCACCTGATGCAAAGAAATGACTCATTGGAAAAGACCCTGATGTTGGTAAAGACTGAAGGCAGGAAGAGAAAGGGATGACAGAGGATGAGATGGTTGGATGGCAGCACCGACTCAATGGACATGAGTTTGAGTAGGCTCCGGGAGTTGGTGATGGACAGGGAAGCCTGGCGTCCTGCAGTCCATGGTGTCAGAGAGTCAGATATGACTGAACGAGTGAACTTAACTGACTAATCATAAACACAGTCTCAAACATTGGATGGTTGACTAGGGCTGCTGTGACAACAGGTCAGAAACTGGATGGCTGAAACAATGGAAATGTATTGTCTCATAGTTCTGGAAGCTAGAGATCCAAGATTAGGGTATCAGCAGAGCTGGCTTCTTCTGAGGGCTCTGTCCTTGGCTTACAGACAGCCAGCTTCTCTCTGAGTCTTTACATGGCCTTTCCTCTGGGCTTATCTGTGTCCTAATCTCCTCTTCTTATAAGAACACCAGTCATATTGTATTAGCACCCATTCCCAATGACCTCATGTTACTTAATAACCTGTTTAAAGACCTTCTCTCCAAATATAGTCACATTCCAATGTACTAGGGGTTAGATCTTCCACATATGGATTTTGAAGGAATATAGTTCAGTCCATAACACATGGCCACGCCAACATCAATGGGACAGGGATGTAGATTTCACTCACCATAGCAAAGGTAGGAAGAGAAGCAAAACTGTGAGTGAAATAATATAATCTGCCGCTGGAGACAATGGTGACACCACGTGATAAGGGCCAAGATGAAACTATAACCCACAGGGGAAAGTCCAACAGGATCTAGCATGGGAACCCCTCCAGAACCTGACCCCTGATGATGTGCCTTTCCTCATCTCAGCTTTACTGGAGAATAGCATTCAACCCCTGTACAAAGGGGCAGTGACAAGAGCCATGTGATGTAATAAAAACAGATATGCTTGGATTCCTAAGACCTGTTACTTTCTACATGATACCCTGGTTTCTCATCCAATGACAGCCAAAAACCATCTGTGTGATCCTGGGAAAATCCTTCTCTCTTAGGATCTATAACCTGATTTCTAAGATGAGGAACCAGATTCTAAAATCCCTAGGATTCTTTGACCCCATTTCTTTTCTTTGTGATGTGTGTTTCACAGAACACTCGTTTTAAGAAATGCTATCCAAATAAATGTTTCCATGAGTAAATACACTTGAAAAAAATGCTGCATACAATATTTCTTCTTTAGAATACCAAAAGTTATGAGACATCCTGCAATTTAAAAAAGTTTTGCTTCAACTGTTTCCCAGATGTATTTGGCCTAAGAGTTTCTCTTTCTGCCTCTGATGTACTAACTCCCTTAATATGTACAGACTTGGAGAGTTAGATTTTTTTTTTAACAAATTTGTCCTGCTTCTGGACAAGCAGGGTGGTTTCTAGTGGTAAATAACCCATCTGCCAATGCAGGAGATGTAAGAGACATGGGTTCAATCCCTGGGCCAGGAAGATTCCCTAGAGGAGGGCATGGCAACCCACTCCAGCATTCTTGCCTGGAGAATCCCTAAAGACAGAGGAGCCTGGCAAGCTACAGTCCATAGTGTTGCAATGAGTTGGACACAACTAAAGCGACTTAGCATGCACATACATTCTGTTCTCTTCCCCACACCCAGAGAACATGGTGCTCTGTGACTGCTTCCATCTAAACCCAAAAGTCCCACAGCCCTTGTGCAGGCCCCCGTATGCTACAACTCAGTCTTCACCATTCTCTGAAGATTCCACCATTGTGGCAGCAGAGGACCAGGCATCACAGATCCCCAGTGGTACACAAGGACTCCCAACGCATGTAGTCCCGATGTTACTCAAAGGAGCTTTGCATCTGTAGCATGTTTTCAAAAATATCTTCAGGAATGGCATTTGAATGCTTTTTTTTTTTTTTTTCTGAATGCATGTGTGCTCAATCATGTCTGACTCTGCAACCCCATGGGCTGTAGCTCATCAGGCACCATTGTTCATGAAATTTTCCAGACAAGAATACTGGAGTAGGTTGACATTTCTTACTCCAGGGGATCTTTCCAACCCAGGAGTTGAACCAGAGTCTCCTGTGTCTCCTGCATTGCAGGCAGATTCTTTACCACTGAGCCAGAATGGCATATCCTTGCCCTTTGTGGGAGAGATTTGAGTTTTGGAAACAATAAGTGTCTTTTGGAACCAAGTTTAGTGAATGACTTGGGCGGTGAAGTTGAGAAATAAGATTCCAAATCAAAAATGGAGAATACAATTCACTTCATACTTCAGTCAGCTCCATTCTCTTCTGGCTCCCGGGTCTCTGGAACAAGAAGAGTCGTTCCCAGTGAGATCTCCTGTGCATTCCAGAATCTCCCCACACCATATGCCGAGGGGCCTGTGTGGCTCCCTTGAATGGCAGACAATTGTGTCCACTTGTTTATTTTGTTCCTTTACGTGGCCGCTTGTCTGAGTAGAGGTGCATAATCCAGGGTTTCTTGCACTGGGAGTTCTCACTCACGTTTCCGTTGCCAGCTATTGTTCTGAATTCAGCCGACTATCCCCAAACTGCACATTCACATCTTTAATTGAGCCGAGGCCATTGTAACACCTCCCTCTCTTCCCCTCTCCCCTTACCCCCTCTGCCTCTCTCTGGCTTTGATCCCAGGGTGAGGAATTGTTTCGTCTTTTAACACCATTCTTGTTATTCAGTAGTCAGTGTGCATTTTTTCTTTCCCTCAAATAGCATTTAATTGCTTTAACATAACTGTTTCAAGGAGGCAAATGCGTATTCCTTGAAGATCCAAATTATCCTCAAAGTTGGTCTCAACCTTGCTGAGATTTGTACTGACTTTTAATAACCAGAGCATGAAACAAAAGAAAGAAGTTTTATACCACCTTCTCTGAGAGCATTTTAACCGTGGCCATATAACCAAAGATTGTCAGAGTAAGAAGGTAATGTAGAGGTCATAGATGCTTAGTGGGTTCCAAATTTCTTTAGCTATGGAACTCATTGCAGACAGAAGTGTTCAAAATCCCAAATACTAAGCAAAAGCAATGAGGGGCTCTCAGGACAGTTCAGATCTTCAGATTGCCTTAAATGCTTCACTGTTTACAGATCTGAAAAAGCTGAAGCTCTGCTACTCTTGCATTTTGATTACAGCTTAAAAACACAGTCATCTTAGTGATGACAAAAGTGAGACCCAGAAAGACTCAACTAGTCCCAAAGCAAGAACTAGAATCTTCACCTCCTGGTTTCCACGCCAGGCCTGCTGTGTATCCGAAGCACTGGGGGACTAGTTAGAAGCGGGGACTGCAGGCTCTGAGGATTCTATATGAGAACTTGGAATCAGCATTTTTTAAAGTTCCTGTGAGTCTGATGAAGATCCAGGTTTAGGAATCACTAATCTGTACCATGCCCAGATACCAAAGGGTAATTGATTATTCCTCGAAAAACAAACTAACAAACCTAGAGAAGAGCCAGCAACACTACAAATCATAAAGCTGGATGGATTGAGACTGTTTTAATCAGATCCAAGAATTAATTCATGGGTTAAATGAATTATTTAATGCCGATCGGTTGGATGGCATCACCAATTCAATGGACATGAACTTGGGCGAACTCCGGGAGATCGTGAAAGATAGGGAAGCCTAATGTGCTTCAATCCATGGGGTCACCAAGAGTCAGACATGACTTGGCAACTGAACAACAACAACAAATGAATTATTTACAAAGTGCCACTCAGAAGGAATGTCACCAATATTTTGTGTCCCTAAATAATTGCTTGGCATTATATAGGCATAATCTCTAAAACAGTATGTTAACACTGCCCCTGCTTTATCTTTTTGAGTCCACTGAACAACCTAAAGTATATGGGAAAAGCAGATCTTATTTTCCCTATTTTATAGACACTACAACTGAGATTCACAGAAGAGAAATGGCATACTGAGGAAACATAGCTCGTAAGACTGTATCTAACACCAAATGCTTGAATTCTGAATCCAACATGCCTCCTTAATGCATCAAAAAATAATGCATATTACTAGATCTTCCTCTTTTCTGCTCACTCCAGCATAATCACAAATGGTTGTATAAAATGGAAAACTCAATAACCCAAGTAGCTATTTAAAAAACACTACTGATACTGTCAGCCAGGACCTCATGATGTTTATTCTAATGTCCTCATTTACTACCACACTATCATTGTAAAATGAAAATCATTCAACAGAATTGTATCCTTTGATTTTCCAAAATCAATTTCTACTTAGGCTAGGAAGTACAGTAGTAAGTTAAAACTCAAGAGTGGCAAGATGCTACCTAACAAATTATACATCAACAGCAACAATAAAAACTCAATATTTATTTGAATTTTAGGAAGAAATAGAACTTGCTAGGAATCAAACTGAAAGGAAAAGCTGCCTAGGAAATGTGAGTTTTCATACTTGGGTTACATTCAGGGAACCAGGTTAGCCCTGGTCTGAATAACTGGATGATTTTTCTTCTCATCTTCATCAGCCTTGCCTCTGTGCACTATGCTGAGGATGTTGCAATTCAATTTGATTGTTATTATGGCTAATGTTCTTGCCCATTCCAGTGAGTGAGTGAGTACAGCCGCTCAGTCGTGTCCAACTCTTTGCGACCCCATGGACTGTAGCCTACCAGGCTCCTCTGTCCATGGGATCTGCCAGACAAGAATACTGGAGTGGGTTGCCAGTTCCTTCTCCAGGAGATCTTCCCGACCCAGGGATTGAACCCAGGTCTCCCACATTATAGGCAGATGCCTTACCATCTGAGCCACCTTATCATTTTAATCACAAGGATTGCTGTTGTCACCCATTTCTTTTAGACAAGAGAGGGAAACAGCTTGCTTTGACAGAACTTTAGGATGCCTCAGATTTCCTATATGTGCAGTCAACATGGGTCCCTCCCAGGAGGCTGGGAAAAAATCACTGGGTGCTCAAATCTTTGCCAACCAGAAGAGAGTTTCCAAACCCTACCAGTAAATCCCTCTAGGTTCCTCCTTTCTTATGATATTTACCCTGTATCTCTGCTTAACTGATCCCCTTACAAATAGTCCTAAGGGCGTTGCCCTGCCCAATAGTAAAATGTACTATAAAGTTGCAACAGGTAAAACAATATGACAGAGGTTCAAAACAAACAAATAGATCTCTGTATCCGGTTATTAGCACATGGTTTCTCCCCCTCTTGTTCTCTCCCTAAATTGTTCTGTGGGAAGATTAGAGTTCTATGGCTCCTTTTTGAACACCTAAAGCATAAAACAGGACATGATCTCAGTAATATTTCATGAGGACTTACTAAATGATTGAAGGACAAGTAGGCACCTGGGTTCCAAATAGAAGAGAAATCAAGGAGGTAAAGAGACTAATGGCTTCCCAGTTAGCGCTAGTGGTAAAGAAACTACCTGCCAATGGAAGAGATAAGAGATGCAGGTTTGTATCCCTGGAAAGACCCCTGGAGGAGGAAATGGCAACCCACTCCCATATTCTTGTCTAGAGGATCTCAGGGACAGAGGAGCCTGGTGGGTTATAGTCCATAGGGTCGCAATGAATCAGACATGACTTATGACTAAACACCAACAACAGCAAAGGAGACTAAAGGGAGACAGTGATACCAGAGGGGAAGGGTAGGGAACCAGGGAAGAGGAATCAGAAGGAAAATCACTAACAGGAGTCGTTGATGTTGTTATTTTTTAATGGGAAGTTATCCTTCCTGGGTCTCATTCATCTTTAGTAAAAACCTCAGCTTAACAAACACATACAAATATGAGGTGGAAAGGGGCTGGGCTTGGAGGAGCATTTTCCTTGAATTTGTGTAACAGGGAAATAGTCATATATTCTAGGTAGATATCTTTGACCCAGGAATTCTAAGATTCATTCTGTGAAAATAATGAGCCAAAATTTTTTTAAATGATGTAAATCCCCTCATTGTTACTTATAACAGCGAAAAACAGGACAAGTTAAGTAAATTAACATGCGTCCATACAACTAGATTCCATGTAACCATTTAAAACGCACGTGTGGGCTTCTCTGGAGGCTCAGCGGCGAAGAATTCACCTGCCAATGCAGGAAACATGGGTTGATGCATGGTCCAGGAAGATCCCACTTTCCGCGGAGTGGCTGGGCCCATGTGCCACAACTATTGAGCCCCTGCTCTATAGCCCAAGAGCCACAACTACTGAAACCCCCGCACCCTGGAGCCTGAGCTTGCAACAAGAGAAGCCACCACAAGAAGCCCAAGCACCGTAATGGAGTGGCTCCCCTTGATGCAACTAGAGAAAAGCCCGCACATAGCGATGAAGGCCCAGCACAGCCAAAAATAAAAGTAAATATATAAATTAAATTCTTCTAAAAATAAATAAAACATAGGGCGTAGATTTTTGCATATTGTTATGGAAATATATCCACAGAATATTGCTAAGTGATAAAAGCAGTTGACCACTACTATATGTAACATGGGATGACTTTTGAAAATTATAAAGATACATGCATAGGAAAATGGGTTTCCCCAGTAGCTCAGTGGTAAAGAATCCACCTGCAATGCAGGATATACAGGAGACTCGAGTTTGATCCCTGGGTCGGGAAGATCCCCCAGAGGAGGAAATGGCAATCCACTTCAGTATTCTTGCTAGGAAAATTCCATGGTCAGAGGAGTCTGGTGGGCTACGGTCCATGGGGTCTCAAAGAGTCGAACATGATTGGGCACGCAAGCATGCATCCATCCATAGGAAAAGTCTAGACGAATATTAACAGTGGTTAGCTCCCAGTGGGAGCATTTTTCCCCAGCTCCCACTGTTACAGCAATGACTTACTTTTACAGAAACTATGTTCCTTTTTCCAGAGCATATAACTAAATACCCTGAAATACATTTTTTGCAAAGGAAAATACAGTAACTTCTCCACCCAGCCATCCAACTTTCCACATACAGAATTTTATTTCTTCCCACCAACTAAAAGGTATGTTTCATCTATTACAATGTTGGCATTAAAGGAAGATTCCAATACAGGTTCAGATAGTTGATTTTAATGCCAGAAATAATTGTCCCTTTCTGTTGAATGTATGCCTAGAGACAGCCAAAGGTGATATTTTAAACATTTAGAGTAATTATTTGCAAGGTAATTGATGGAGAAAATCCCATCTTGGAAGAATGTAACAGCTAAGTCACTAACTTGGAAATAGCCAGTTTAATTCAGGGAAGTTTACAGATTCACTGTATCCAAAAGGGCCCAGGAGAAAACAGAAAAGATGGTCTGGGCTTCATATCTCTCTTCATTCAAACCAACTGCTCTGCCATGGTTACCACAACACCACAGCCATCTTTTCTGTTTGTGAGTGGGCTGTGGTCAGTGGAGGAATCTCTCCTACCCGCTCTCATCACCACTATATAAATGCATAGGAAGAAAAAAGAAAGCACAGGGACAGTGGAAGATGGGAAGGGAATGAAAGAGCTTTCTCCTCTGTTCCCAGAACCAGCATCTCCAAGAAGAGAAAATGTTCTCAGAAAACTTAAATTCTCTTACTGGTTAGGTACCTTGAGAGAAAGATGGGAGAGAGGGAGGAAAGAAAGAAAAGGGAAAGGGAAGAAGGACATCCATTCTTTCCCCCCAGTACAACTCCAACAACATCATGGCTGAATCTCTGTCAAGAGCAGAAATTGGCTTCACGAACTCCGCAGATCTGAAAAACAGAATCGTCATCAGCTCATATGTTCCACCGATTTGATGTGGTTTTAAAAGTAGAATAGCCTCCGGATAAAAACCTGGTTTCTGAGATCATGGGACCTATGACAATAAAATTTCCCTGTAACAGTTTAGACCCAGGTATATGGAAAACACTTCACTTGTATAGTTTTTCCCAAGTGTATTAAAATTTTTATTTCATCCACAATAAAGGCTGTTTTCTCCCAGAAAGAGATATGAAAGGTTTAATAAGGGAGTGGCTTCACAGTATTGCTGACTCAGTTTATGGAGGCGTTTTCTCCAGTGCACTAGGGACTAGGAGCTTCAGCAGTCATGGGGAAGGTCATCTTCTATAGATTTCCCGTGAATCATCCTAGAACTGAGCCTAGGGACACCCTTAGCACAAATTTCTGACCCTAGAGCTAACTTCTTCCACACACTACCTGTACCAGACTTTGGAAGGACATAGTAAGGTATGAAACCTGAGAGTTCTGGAAATGCTCAAGCAACAGAGTATTGTTAAGCCTCCCTTTGGGGGGTCCTTTCTGTTACTCTAGGCTGTTAGGACACTTTCCATATCAAAACTTCTCAGGAAAGAAATGACCTCATGTCAGTCATTCACACTTTAGTGAAAATTCAAATATCTCCCCTTCCAAACATGTGTTAATTTATAACCCTTCTAATTGTGAGAAAGACTATTTCTTAGAAAATCTCAAGCATATTTGATTAGACTTTTTTGGGGATAGAGAGTGAGAAGGAGGACTTTTCCTATTCCATGAAATTCCACCATTTTCTGGATGGATACTTAAACATGGCCTCAAAAGCAAAAAGGCCACAGACATAGAATTATCCTTTGGAGAACTACTTCATGGTTATAGCAGAAAGAAATCTATTTTCAAGCCATCTCTTTAAACAGTTGCCTCTCACACAGACTACCATCATCTCTGTTCCCTTATAACACTTACCATTTCCCCCATACTGATTGAGTGCCCAGCTGGGATGGACCACACCCTCAAGGAAATACAGCCTCACTGGCTGGAGAATAGACACAGTACGATACAATCACCTATAACTTTCAGTGATGGGTTGCATATTTACAATTATTTTAATTATACTTGAAAGGATAAAGATCAGGAACAGATGTCAGACATATAAATTAAAATTAATGATCATTCGCTAATGGAGTGAAGAACCATTCATCATTTTATTAGAACTAATTCACAGGGCCATATGGAACCTTTTTACAATGGAGCAAATCTTTATTCTCTTTAAAATATTAAGATTTTGACTAATAAAATGCAGAGAACAGGGTTGCCCAAGTAAAATTTCCTCTTACTGAACATTAGCAGTTATCAGCTAGTATGACAAACCAGATATGTTCCCATAAAATAAGTGTACAAATGTTGACTAGAGTATGCTGTCCTTCCTTCTTTCATTTATTTATTTAACAAATGTTTATTGAGTGTCAAGTTCCACATTAGGGTTAGAGATATACTAATGAGATTATCCTGCCTTCCTGAGTCCAACTATGTAAATGAAACAGATATTAATCAAATAATTATACTAGTGAATGGAAAATCTCAACTGAAAAGGGTAATAAATAAGCATGTGCAAAGGCCCTGTGACAGAGCATGTCCTGGAGTGTTCAGTGAAAGGAGCAGAGAGCTAGCCAACTGGAACAACAAGCCTAAGGAGGGGTGTGGTATGAGATGAGGCTGAAGAGGCAAGTAGGAGCTTGTCAGCAGGAGTTTCATCATTTCCTAGGAACAACAGGAAGCCAACAAATGGTTTTAAGATGGAGAGTGACAGGGTCAGATTTGAATTTTGGGATTGCTTTGACTACAGTGTGGAGTTTAAATGGGATGGTGGGAGGCAGGATGGATGTGCGGACACCAGCTAGGTATGTTTGCAAGACGGTAGAAGCAAGAGAAAAGGGGAAGGCAACCTTGGCAGAGTGCTGGTGGTTTGCTGGGGTGGAGGTGGAAAGAAGTGGTTGGATTCAAGAGCTACTCTGAAGCTATCTAGAAGGGAGTAGATTGAGTGGGAACAGTGGTGAACACAAACCAAGTGTCAGTGGATGTTCTTGGGTTTCTGGCTTGTAGAACTGGATGAAGGGGAGTGCCACAAACTGAGATTGCTTTTTAGATGCTGGAGGAGGCCCAGTTAAAAATGGAAGCTCCTGGGGACTTCCCTAGTGGTCCAGAAGTTAAGACTCTGTGCTTCCAATGCAGGGGGCTCTGGTTCCATCCGTGGTCAGGGAACTAAGATCCCACATGCCACATGGTGTGGTCTTAAACACACACACACACACGGGAAAGTTCTGGAACTCTGGCTGATAGGTCCATGCCTGCCCTTCCCTAACAATACCACCCACCAGATACCATAGCCAAAGTGGAAAAGATGATGGAGTTTAAAAGGCCACTTTGTGTGGCCATTTCTACTGGATCAAATTCCTACATCCTCTTCCCCTGGGGATAAGGCACTGGGAAGGACTGGGGAGATTACCCAGCACCTACCCCCTTGCTTGACAGGCCAATGGGAATGAAAGGATCTTGCCCAATGTCACCGAGCAAATACCGAGGATGGCCCAGAGACCTTGGAGAGAAGCCCTGGGAGACAGCCAGCCACACAGCAAGTGCGGTCCTGCCTCCTGGGTGCCCAGTGCCTTGCCAGGTGCCATGGATCAAAGATGAGCAAGTCACCAGCCCTGGAGAGGGAGAGAAGCTAATAGGAACCCAGTGTGACAAGTGTTGTGATGGAGACAGACAGGATGATTATAGGCATTCGCAGGAGCAGAGACCAACCCAGGGAAGGAGGAGTCAGGGATGAATCCCTAAGATCACACCGGAGCTCAGTTTTGAAGAATGATGTGGGGTGGGGTTGGGGGTGTACAGGGGAGAGTTGAGTGTTTCCAGGGAGAGGAGACAGCAGGACAGAAAGCAGAGCGGCTGGAAGCAGGTGGACTTCCAGGGCTCTGCCCTTCCCCCTCCTCCCTCTCCCAGCACCTAGCCCAAGATCCTGCCTAGCATAAGCCCCACAAGAAGTTCAAGCTCTGGGAAAACAGCCTACAAAGGGCACTGGCTTCTCTGCTGGCCACTCCCACTTTCTGCCCAGGAAACACAAACCTCTCCCGGGGCTGCGGGTCTGGTGTCCTTCTTTAGAGGTAAGTGAGGGGTAGGAGTCCTGTTGATGGGAAAATACAACAAGAACAAACACCACTGAATATTTCAGAGTAGTATCCTTCCACGAATGTTCTAGAAAGTTCTTCTTAACTGCAGTATTGGAGACAGGAGTTGGGAGATGGTTTAGGAGACAGAGCTTCTGGCACAGAATGGATGGCCAGAATTAGGGGACTTAAGCATTTTTCTATGGGCAGTGAGCAGATATTTGAACGGGCCCACAACATCAAACCATGGTTCATGATTTGGCACCTTCTTCTCCACAGGGAGCTAGATCTAGCCGAACAGGACTATGGATTAGAAAAGGATGCAAGTGGAAGGCAAAGGAGGGAGGAGACGGGGCTTCTACTCCAACAGAAGCTGAGGGTGTGAAGATGTTGTCTCCTCTCTGAGTTCGGAAAACCCCAGACCTCAGCACCCTCGTGGATATATGGGGAGGAACTAACTCAGCCAGTCTCTCCATCAGCTCCTTCCGTTCAGGGGACTGGGAGGGGAAGAAGGCTTAGCAAGAGTGAGCAGGTTTTCTCTGACCCAAGGACTCCACTCAAGGAGTGGAGGTTCAGAGGAGGAAATCCCAGACTGAAAACAATGATGTGACAGCAGACGTCAAAATCACCCTAAGCAGCCACAAGCAACCATGTCCCCACCACACACAGCCTTCAGCCACGCTCTTGCTTCAACCCTTTACACACACACACACACACACACACACACACACACACACACACACGCTCATTTAGGGAGTGTAAAGAGAGCCCTGCCCCCATCTCCTCTCTCTTCAAAGCCTTTGCTCTCTACAGACACCAAATGCCCCTCCCCACCCAGCCTCTTCATCCCCCTTCTCCTTTCGTCCCTTCCCATGGTCTCGGGCACAGCAAGGAAAATTTAAGATCTCCTCACACAAAGATGTGGCCCCCACTTTAGCAAATTGGGGACGACCATGTGGGAGAATTGATCGGGGCTTAGGACCAGTCACTCCACAGAGCTGACAAAGGCATCTGTTCCTCCTGGATCCTCCAGGACAGGTTCACCCCGCTCCCCCCCACCCAGGGCACAGCACTGAGATTCTTAAGGGGCAGATGATCTTCTCCTTGCTTCACCCGCTCCGGGGTCCCGTTTGGAAGGCCATTTGTGTGTGTCTCTCTTTTCAAATACAAGACACAAATGAGTTTCTCGAGATTGAGCCTCTGTGCCAGCTAGAAGCATTCCCAGGAGCGAATACCCCGGGGCCCCGGCATCAAGCTCTCCTGTCACCGGGCCGGGCCCGCCGTTAGCAGGCTCAAGTGTAATTTAGGGCTCTGCTTATTACAGGCTCAGACCTTGTTTGATGCACTGGAGTGGAAAAAAGTTCCCTCTCTGCATGTGGCCATGTCCTCTGTGCCTATCGTATCTTTAACAATGTAAACATCAGAAACAGATGGGGAAATCCAGGCCGGTGCCAGGCCAAACAGCGCTCAGGGCAGACAATACGCCGTGGGGCCAAGACAAATATGCTGTGTGGATATCACTAATTTATAGAGCACTGGAACCAAGCAAAACAAATAACAATTAAGGCCCAGAAATCTTAAAATGAATAACCTTTCTGTACACAAACTCAATGCCACTATTAAAAGGCCATCAACTGCGACAAAAATATGAAACATAACAATGAAATCCTTCTTATGTGAATAATTACTGAATAATTGCTGGGAAAAGGGACATTTCTCCAGTTTGCAGAGTCTGTGGGGTTTGCACTGAGTCTTGCTTTTGCAGAGCACACGGAAGCGTTCAGAATGCCTTCACTCTGATGATGCTGGAAGGAGTCAGCATGGCATGCTGTCGTGTCCCCACTTTCCAGATGGGACATCTATGGCATAGACCCACTGTGCGGGTGACCACGCTCCACAGGGCAAGACAGGGTTGGAAGCAAGATCTCCTCAAATGCTAAGGGCTGGTGCACTAGGAGGACCCAGAGGCATGGGAAGGGGAGGGAGGTGGGAGGGGGGTTCAGGATGGGGAACACATGTAAATCCATGGCTGATTCATACCAATGTATGGCAAAAACCACTACAATATTGTAAAGTAATTAGCCTCCAACTAATATAAATAAATGGGGAAAAAAATAAATAAATAAGATCTCCTAACTTTCAATCTGGTGTTTCTTCCATCAGATTACACAGTGCCCCCACTCACCCCTGCTCCCCCATGCCCCTCCATTCCCTCTATATCTCTTGACAAAGGAAAATAGGTGCCAGAAACTTCTTAGACACAGAAAGGGCAAAAGTGGGCAGGGATGCAGTCTTTTCAAAGTCCAGGTATCCTTCTAAGCCTTTGGCCTGTCATCTCTTTCCACCAGCTGAGGTGGGTGCCTTCAGAATGGGTGAAGGTTACCTACGTAGCCACAAGTTGTGAGTCAAGGGGATTCAGCTGAATGACTTATTTCAATGAGACATAAGCCCCCCTTAGGAGTCATGGGTCAGGGCAAGGAGTGAAAAGAAGAATTCACCTGAAAACACAGCCAATCCACTCTCTGTGCCTACAGCTCACTCACCCAGTGGATCATTCCCTTTATGGATGCAGTCACCAGCAATATTACCCATTGTGGTGGGTTCACACACAGGGGATCTGTCTCCCAGAGAAAAACAATCCTAGGAATGCATATGCCACATGGCTCTTGAGAATCATAGAAGCCCAATAAAAAGTCATTCTTTGACCATCAGTTGTTGTTCAGTCCTTCAGTCATGTTTGACTCTTTGCAACCCCATGGACTGCAGCACACCAGGCTGCCCTGTCCTTCACCATCTCCCAGAGCCTGCACAAACTCATGTCCATCATGTCGATGGCTCTATCCAACCACCTCATCCTCTGTTGCCCCCGTCTCTTCCTGCCCTCAATCTTTCCCAGCATCAGGGTCTTTTCCAAAGAATTGGCTCTTTGCATCAGGTGGCCAAAGTATTGGGGCTTCAGCTTCAGCATCAGTCTTCCCAATGAATATTCAGGGTTGCTTTCCTTTAGGATTGACTGGTTGGATCTCCTTGCAGTCCAAGGGACTCTCAAGAGTCTTTTCCAACACCACAGTTCAAAAGTATCGTGCTTTGGTGCTCAGCCTTCTTTATGGTCCAACTCTCACATCCATACATGACTACTGGATAAACCATAGCTTTGACTATACAGACTTTTGTCGGCAAAGTAATGTTTCTGCTTTTTAATATGCTTCCTAGGTTTGTCATAGCTTTTCTTCCAAGGAGTAAGCATCCTTTAATTTCATGCTACAGTTACCACCTGTAGTGATTTTGGAGCCCAAGAAAATGAAGCCTGTCAGTGTTTCCATTGTTTCCCCATCTATTTGCCATGAAGTGATGGGACCAGATGCCATGATCTTAGTTTGTTGAATGTTGAGTTTTAAGGCAGCTTTTGCACTCTCCTCTTTCACCTTCATCAAGAGGCTCTTTAATTCCTCTTTGCTTTCTGCCTTAAGGGTGGTGTCATCTGCAGATCTGAGGTTGCTGATATTTCTCCCGGCAATCCTTATGCCAGCTTGTGCTTCGTCCAGCCCAGCGTTTCCAATGATGTTCTCTGCACATAGGGCTTCCCTGGTGGCTCAGACAGTAAGGAATCCTCCTGAAATGTGGGAGACCTGGGTTCGACCCCTGGGTTTGGAGGACCCCCTAGAGAAGGAAATGGCAACCCACTCCAGTCTTCTTGCCTGGAGAAACCCCATGGGCAGAGGAGCCTGGTGGGGTTCAGTTCATGGGGTTGCAAAGAGTCGGACACGACTGAGTGACTAAGCACTCTGCATGTAAGTTAAATAAGCAGGGTGACAATATACAGCCTTGATGTACTCCTTTCCCAATTTTGAACCAGTCTATTGTTCCAGGTCCACTTCTAACTGTTGCTTCTTGACCTGCATTCAGGTTTCCCAGGAGGCAGGTCAGGTGGTCTGGTATTCCCATCTCTTTAAGAGTTTTCCACAGTTTATTATGATTCACACAGTCAAAGACTTCAGTGTAGTCAGTGAAGCAGAAGTAGATGTTTTCCTGGAACGCTCTTGCTTTTTGGATGATCCAATGGATGTTGGCAATTTGATCTCTGTTCCTCTGCCTTTTCTAAATCCAGCTTGAACATATGGAAGTTCACAGTTCACATACTGTTGAAGTCTGGCTCAAAGAATTTTGAGCATCTCTTTGCTAAGCATGTGAGATGAATGCAAATGTGCAGTAGTTTGAACATTCTTTGGCATTGCCTTCCTTTGGGATTGGAATGAAATCCCAAAGTGGATTTTCCAGTCCTGTGGTCACTGCTGAGTTTTCCAAATTTGCTGGCATATTGAGTGCAGCACTTTCACAGCATCATCTTTTAGGATTTGAAATAGCTCAACTGGAATTCCATCACCTCCACTAGCCTTGTTTGTAGTGGTGCTTCCTAAGGCCCATTTGACTTTGCACTCCAAGATGTCTGGCTCTAGGTGAGTGACCACACCACTGTGGTTATCTGCATCATGAAGATCTTTTTTTATAGTTCTTCTGTGTATTCTTGCCACCTCTTCTTAATATCTTCTGCTTCTGTTAGGTCCATACTATTTCTGTCCTTTATTGTGCCCATCTTTGAATGAAATGTTCCCTTGGTATCTCTAATTTTCTTAGAGATCTCTAGTCTTTCCCACTCTATTGTTTTCCTCTATTTGTTTACATTGTTCACAGAAGGCTTTCTTATCTCTCCTTGCTATTCTTTGGAACTCTGCATTCACATGAATATATCTTTCCTTTTCTCCTTTGCCTTTTGCTTTTCTTTTCTCAGCTATTTGTAAGGCCTCCTTAGACAACCATTTTGCCCTTTTGCATTTCTTTTTCTTGGGGATGGTTTTCTTGCTTGTTTGTTTGTTTTTGTTTTAACTTGTTTATTTTTTATCGAAGGATAATTGCTTTAAAGAATTTTGTTGTCTTCTGTCAAACCTCAACATGAATCATCCATAGGTATACACATATCCCCTCCCTTTTGAAACTCCCTCCCCATCCCACCCCTCTAGGCTGATACAGAGCCCCTGTTTGAGTTTCCTGAGCCAGACAGCAAATTCCCCGTTGGCTATCTATTTTGCATATTGTAATATAAGTTTCCATGTTACTCTTTGGGAATGGTTTTGATCACGGCCTCCTGTACGATGCTACAAACCCGCATCCACAGTTCTTCAGGCACCGTATCGGGTCTAATCCCTTGGATCTATTTGTCACTGCCCATCAGAGTCATAGAATATTTAAAACACTGATCACTTTTAATGTGCTGATGGCATAGGAAAATGGGTACACACATAAACTTTTAGGACAAGGGGAAATCAATACAAGATGTTGAAGGACAGTTTGGTAATTTCAATTAAAATCTATTTTAGGTTTTAGGTTGAACCACAAAAAAATTGCCCATATTCCACTGCCTTTGACCTATAAAAATTTTATACGGTTCAGCCAAATACAGTGTGCACACCCTTCAACTTTGCAGGTCCATGTCTTTGTAGCTACCCTAGAGAAATGTTGGCAAATTTGCACAAAGATCTTTCGCTAATATGCTCACTGGAGCATACACGTGACAGTTGGAGTTTGAGAACAACTTAAGTGCCCACCAATAGAAGAATGAGAAAATAGACCATGATGGATCCCTACTGGGAAATACTATGTAGCAGGTAAAAAGGTAGATCTTTTCAACAAATAAATTGCAATGAGAGAGAGAGAGAAATGGAGGGGGAACCTATAGTGTAAGAGACTGAAGAGATACAGGATCTTAATAGGATCCTGGTTTAAATAAATGATTTTCAAACTAGATAAATCCTGTTATCAAGGAATTGCTGATTTTTTACCATTGTAACAATGGTACTGTGTTTATATTTTTAATAGCCCTTCTCTTTTAGAGATACATAATGAAATATTTATGGTTGGAATGCTATAATTGGGATTTTCTTTAAAATAATAAAGGAGAAGAAAGTAAGCAGTATTAGATTTTCCAGATTGAGTGAGCTGAGAATTGTTGCAAGTGAGTAGTGGGTACATATTCATCATATTATTCTGTCTACTTTTGCATGTATTTAAATTTTTCCACAATAAAAAGTTAAAAATAAAGTATCATCTCCCAAATGAAAGACATAAGTTCTATACAAAGATACAGTTGTATGCATACTGTCAAGGAAAGAACACATTGGTGAACTATCGAGTTGCAGGATGATAGTCCATTATGATGCATATTACATTATGATGCCAGTTAATCAAGAAACAAAAGCCCAAAACCATATACACACACCCATGTAAATGTATGTTTTAAAGTTCAGAAGGTTATACTGTAGACTTAATAGTAGTTATTCCTAAGGAAGAAGTTGAGATTGGAAAATGGATGGGTGGTAATGGTTGAAGAGAACATCCCTTTTTCTCTGTTGTTTATATTTTCACAAGAATATATTAATGTACTACTTGTGTGATTCTAAACAATATTAAGCATCATTAACCAAAAATTTTGGAATGGCATTTGGGAAGTCCTTGAGTTGTTTCCAGCAGTGGAGGTGCTGTGAGTGGGGGCCGGTGACAGTATATTGGTTCATTTCTTGTTTGTGAGTCCCCAGCATCCAAGGGGGTAGAGAGAGAGAAGAAATTGCCCTTTTACTAGGCACCCCCTAAGTGCCAGACACAATCACATCCATCATGTCCACCATCCTCATCATAACCGTGGACCAACCATCATAGCACAAAGGTCAGGGACTTTCCCAAGTCCAGGCCTGATGCCAAAGTCCATGTTCCTTCTGCCATAACACATTGCAGAGTTCTTCCCTGTTCAGGGCTTCCTCCTGGGGTGAGCAGAGCAGGGACACCCCAGGGGTGACAAGGGAAAGTGGAAAGAAGAACTGGCACCTGTGCCAAGAAAGGAGAGGCCGAGGAGCCTGAAGAGGCAGGAGGGTACGGGAGGGATGGGGATGATGGCCATGGCTGTTGGTGGCCTGGCCGGGTGTCTGAGCAGCACTGCAGCCACAAGGTCAGACCCAGTGTTCCTGCTGGTGCTATGAGGCTGGCGCCATAGCGCGTGGTGGCAAACACGCTGGGGTGATGGGGGCGATGGGGAGGAGGAGTCTCTTTCTCATCGGCACATCTGGGCACCTCTGAGGCCGGAGCGTGGAGGATGCCGCAGAAACTGTGCTGGTGGATGCAAAGCTGCGGAGAGCAAGGCGGCCGTGGTGACTGGAGGTGATGGTGGGAGGGGATTTTTCAGCAGAGAAGACAGTACCCCCAGGGAGAGGGGGAAGGGAAGGGAAGAGGCAGAGACTGAATAAAAAATCAGTGCCAAGCCCTCAAGAGCACCAGGCAAGCAGCCCGGCATAGACTAAACTGTTAATGGTAGTTCCTACTAAGGAAGAAGCTGGGACTGGAAAGTGGACGGGTGGTAATGGTAGAGGAGAATGTCCTCAACATCTCCAACTCTCCGTGGAAACTTCATAAATAAGAGTTATCAAGCCAGTTCCTCAGACTGGTCATTTTCCCAGGCCTTCCCCAGTGCGGTTGTTTCTCTGCTTGGAACGTCCCCCACCTCCACCCTCAGGGGGGCTCCTCATCCTTCAGGCTCAGCTGAAATGCCACCCCCTCCAAGAAGCCATCCCTTCCACGGTAAGGAGGTATCAGTCCCACCTCTCTTCCTCCTTCCTAGTCGCTGCTTAGAGCGGGGATCACAATTTGTAATTATTTATTCCATTGCCCACTTACAATTACCATCCCAGTGCACCTTCAGCTGCATGTTGAGGAGGAGGGGCGCACAGATCGAGTCGGTTTCGTTTATCACCATCTCCCCAGCACGCAGTCAGGCACAAAGTTGGTGCTCAGTAATTGAAGGGTGGATGGATGAAGAAAGAAGGAAACGATGGAGGGAAGGAGGGAGTTAACAATAATTCACTTCAGTTCTCTGCTACCCAAGGACAAAGGGGTACCTGGCAGGCAAAGAAAACTCCTTGAACATGTCTTCCTGTACCCTCTATTCCAAAACAAGCTTCTCACTTTGGCAACCTGGGCTGTAACCCCAGTTTCTGCACCAGTATTATCTGCACCCAATCTCTCCTCCTCCATCATTCAGGAGAGCGAAGCACTGACTAGAAATTGCATGTTGGATTTTGCATAGAAATAATGTGTGCATCTAAAATATTATTCAGTTGTCGGAGAGCTGCTAGACTACCTCCTAAGCAGGCTGCGTGGAGTATTTATAACTGCCAAAACAAGTCATTTCAAAAATAAACGTGGTATTTTTAGACCAAGTTTGTTGATAACCTGTTCTGTTAAATCGCAGACTGGGCTGCTCAGATCCGCTCTGTGTCTCCCATCACCCTGGGTGCCAGGGGTCATTGTCAGTTCCTGGATGCACAGCTGATGGGGTGGCGGGACCTGGCCTGGCCGCGCCCCCCGGAGCTTGTACACACGAACTCACAGGTGCCTGCAGAAGCCTGGCTTTGGAAAGCCTGGCCCACCCTCTGCTCCCTTTCCTCCTGCTGTTTTCATCCTCCCTCTGTGGGTGGCCAAAATCAAGGAATAAAAGAGAAAGAGCAGCAATAAAAATGGAAAAAAGGGGGGGAAAAGTGGCAGGCGAGGGGTGCCCAAATACTACCAGCCAAAGAGCTGAGATGGAAAAGGAAAAGGCAAGAGGCAGAGGGGAAGGCAGCCCAGGCAGACAGAAGGCTCCTCCGCTACAGGAGAAGTGTGACCTGCCATTGGGTGCAGAGGACGCTGTGGGAACCCCTGGGTCTGCAGCCTGTTCACCCGAGGTGGAGGTTTCTGGGAAGAAAAGCAAGAACACGGGGAGCCTGTCTTCAGTTTTCTACAGCTTTTAACCAACATTTCCTCTCCTGCTGCTTCTGTGATGAAGATTCTTGGGAAGTGAGTGTCATGACGAGAGTGTGGGGAAATGATGGCAGGAGACAGATCTAGGCTTCAACCCTGGCTGTGCCGCCTACTAGCTGTGTGCCCTGGGGCAAGTTACTTAACCTCTCCGAGTCTCAGTTTCCCCGACTATGAAATATGGAAAATAATAGTACCTGCTATCCAGGGAGGTTGGTAGAAATAAACTAATACATTATAGTATTAGTGTATTAGTGTAAATAATGGTAGAAATACACTAATATTTATGGAGTGCCTGCCACACAGTAATAATAAATGGAGACTCTTGTGTTTATTAACCCTTCCTCCTCCTATCCCCAGTCCTTCTCTCCTATATGACTGTGTGTGTGCTCAGTTGCTAAGTCATGTCTGACTCTTTGCAACCCCATGGACTGGAACCCGCCAGGCAGCTATGTCCATGGGATTTCCCAGTAAGAATACTGGAGTGGGTTGCCGCTTCCTCCTCCAGGGGATCTTTCTGACCCAGGGATCAAACCCACATCTTCTTCGTCTCCTGCATTGTTGTGCCAAGGTTCTTCAGTCCTGTCCGACTCTTTTCAACCTTATGGAATGCAGCCTGCCAGGCTCCTCTGTCCATGGGATTCCTCAGGCATGAATATTGGAGTGGGTTGCCATTCCCTTCTCCAGGGGATGTTCCTGACCCAGGGATCGAACCCTAGTCTCTTGTGTCCACTTCACTGGCAGGCAGGTTCTTTACCACTAGCGCCACCTTTTCTTTACCACTGAGCCACCTGGCCATTACATTAAGTGAAATAAGTTAGAGAAAGACAAATACTGTATGTTATCACTTATATGTGGAATCCAGAAAAGAAATGAACAAACAAAACAAACAGACTCATAGACACAGAAAACAAACTGGTAGCTGCCAGAGAAGAGATTGAGGGAATGGACAAAATAGGTAAAGGCAATTAAAAGGTACAAGTTTCCAGTTGCAAAATAAATGTCTTGAGGATGTACTATACACATAGGAATATAGTCAATAATATTGTAACAGCTTTGGATAGTGACAGATGGTAACTAAACTTATTGTGGTGGTTATTTCATAAGGTATAAAAATATCTAATCATCATATTGTACACCTGAAACTAAAGAAAAAAGTTAATAAACATTAACCACAGTGGTCATGTTTTTCAAACACAAAAAAATGTGACTACAAATGTGAGTTATTATTAAGCCACAATGGACAGAGGGAAAGAGCAGGACCAAGACCAGATCCAATATCTCTTTAGAAACTGCCCTACAACCTGGCATTGAAATTCCTCAGGGCATTTCCTATCCCCTATTTGTCCCTAAATGATGATTGTGAGCTCATGGAGTCATTTCCTACAAACAGAAGATGAATCAAGAGCTCCAAAGAAGCCAGCACCTCTGGAGGTGGCCTCAGCCTTCATCATTGCAGATGTTAGCCATCGGAATGGAGGCAAGAAACCAACAAAGTCGGAGACAATTCCCCATGATTGCCTGCCTCTCCATCACAGGTTCAGGGCAGGACTAACTATCAAGCATGCCAGGCTTGGAGATAAGGGAGAGCTCCCAAGTGAGCAAGCAGTTGGCTCATTAATCCAGGGAATGAGACACAAAGGGGTGGGGGGAGATTGAGGAAGAGAAAAGAATGTGGTTGGCAATCCTTGCATTTCCAAGACACACTCAGAGCATCGCACTACAAAACCATCCAGGGTTGGCCTACAAGGACTGGCCTTTGAAGAGGAAACCCACTCAAAGGTCAACAGGGAAACGCCTTACGGTATATTCCTTTTGGTTGTCATATTTTAGCGGCCACTCAAGTGTATTTACAGGAACTTCCTGGAATCAAACCTATGTGGCTCTTAGGTGGTTCTGCATCTCAGCTCTGAAAGGTACCGCACATCTCCCCTTCCATGGGAGTCACAGAAGCTTCATTGATCTGCGGCAGGCAAAGGTGTCTTAAGTTCAAACGCTGAGGCAATTTGCATGGTAATTTACACTGCAACCCTTTGTCCCCCTGTCATCCTGAAAAAGCCCTCCCAAAAGTTGAGGGAAAGCAGCTCGAATGTGTACAGCCTGCTTGTCACACTGCGATTTCACCCCTCTTCCTGCCAGACAGAGGGGAGGGGACAGAAGGTATGGGTTTTATTGTGGTGGCTGGCATTCTTTGACATTGTTCAATGGAGAAGCTGGAAGAAAGATAGGATAAAGTCACCATTTGGCTACATTGTCAGAAAATCTACTATCAGACATAATTTGTGACTAGCTACAAGTTAACCTTCCAAGTAGTGAAAAAAAAAATATTTCTTCCATTGGTATAACGCTCTTTACTTTTCAAAATATATTTCCATTTATTGTCTCTGGTGGGGAAAAGAAAGTTCTATATTCAAAGTGTTACGGACTGAATGTTTGTGCTCTCCCACCCCATTCTTGGACTGCAAGGAGATCAAATCAGTCAATCCTAAAGGAAATCAATCCTGAATATTCATTAGAAGGACTGATGCTGAAGCTGAAGTTCAACACTTTGGCCACCTGATGCAAAGAGCCAATTCATTGGAAAAGACCCTGATGCTGGGAAAGATTGAAGGCAGGAGAAGAAGGGGGCTACAGAGGATGAGATGGTTGGATGTCATCACCAACGCAAAAGACATGAGTTTGAGCAAATTCTGGGACAGTGAAGGACAAGGAAGCCTGGCGTGCTGCAGTCCATGGGTTCTCAAAGAGTCAGATAAGACTTAGCAAGTGAACAACCCACCCCACTCAAACTTCACACATTGAAGCCCTAACCCCAAATGTTATCATATTTAGAGGCGGAGCCTTTGAGAGGCGACTAGGTTTAGATGAGGTTATGTGGGTGGGGTCTTCATGATGGGATTATTGACTTTAGAAGAAAAGACCAGAGCTCTCCCTCCTCCTCTCTCTCTTTCCCTCTCCCTTTCTCTCTCCTCCTTCTCTCTCACCCTCCACCACTTGAGGACCCAGCAAGAAGACAGCCATCTGCAAGCCAAGAAGAGAGCCCTCATCAAGAATCTGACCTTGCTGCCACCCTGGTCTTGCACTTCCAAACAGTAGAACTGCAAGAAATACAAGTTTGTCGTTTAAGCCACCCAGTCTGTGACAGTTCAAAAGCTCACTAGTGCCAAACTCAAATTTTTGCACATCAAATTGACTTATTTAGACCATCTAAGCAGATGTTTAGGCATTCAGAGCCTGCTTGCTTTGCACACCCAACATTTGCAAGCCATAGTTAAGACCCCTACCCACTGCTGCCCTTTGGGGTCTCTGACTCAAGCCAGGCTGCTGTGCAACATTATCTAGACACCTAAACCCCCTTCCAATCCCCCTCTCCCCTGGGAGCTCCCTTGTACCCCCAGCTTTCTGAATAGTGACTCTCCCATGACACAGCCTCCAGAGTCTCATGCAGGGAAGGACTCCCCACACGTAAACCTGCTGAAGCATAGCCCAGATGAAGCCTGAATGAGCTACTGCCACCTTGTGGTCATATCTTTTTCTTTGCTCAGCGCCAAATTCCTCCAACTCCCTCCAACCAGGATCTAAAGAAGTGAAGTCAGTATAGGTCCGACCTAAACCCACAGTGATGTGAGTCTGGGAAGCAGAGACTTCTCAGAGTTCAGCAGCAGTGGCCACAGGCTCAGAAAGCCATTACACAGCCAGATCTTTACCAGTAACTGGACCACGGGAAGCTGCAACCTCCTTCAAGAGGGAACTGGTCAATACCAGGCTGGACTTCTGGACTCCAGGCCAAGTAGAGAACTGGGCAAGAAGGGAAAGCAAAGAAGAGGTTATGCATCATGGTTGGGGGGAAAGTGGGTTCACACTCTTCCTCAGAGGGACAGTAGCTTCAGCCAAGGCTGGGGCAGAGCGGAAACATGAGATCTGTCTCACTGACAGATACTGCTACACTTCAAGGACCAAGTGAGTCTTTGAGAGGACAGAACATTGCTGATGTTGCTGCTTCCTATAGTGGTGTTGATGACAATGGTGGTGATGGTGACGATGATGACAATAATGGTGATGGTGGTGATGATAATGATAGTGATCTTAATGATGATAATGGTGGTGGTGATTGATAATGCTAATGGTGATGACGATGATAATGACAATGGTGGTGATGGTGATGATAATGATGATGACAGTGATCTTGATGATGATGATGGTGGTGGTGATGACAATGATGGTGATGGTGATGATAATGACAATGGTGGTGGTGGTGATAATGACGGCCATAGTGATCTCAATGATAATGGTGGTGGTGGTGATGATGGTGATGGTGGTAATAATAATGATGACGATCTTGATGATGACAGTCATGGTAAGGATTGCAATGGCAATAATGTGATGGTCATGATAATCATTATCATAAAGGTAATGATAATGTTAGCTAATGTGTATTAACCACTTATTAATCCTCAAAAACTCTTATTCGGTTGTTTTCCCCTCACTTCACATATGAGAAAACGAGTCTCAGAAAGGTTAAGAACGTTTTCCAAGGAAATGCTGAAATTGGAACTCAATCCCAAGAAGCGCTCCCAGTCCCATGCCGTTGATCCATACTATCAGAGAAAGACTCCAGGACTGAAAAGCCAAAATTTGTTCCATGTCACATTTTGAAAGTTTCCAAAACTGCACAGTCCCTAGGGAAGAAAAAGAAACATTGAGCAAGCAACATATAAAGATGCTTCTAATATCAAAGAGGCTGAAAGCTCAGAAGCTCTGTCTCCACGATCCCTGAACATCTGGGTGCAAAATGCAAACCTCAGCCACCTGTGCAGATATGCAGGTTCTTGGAAGGCAGAGCTGCTGCTTCTACACTGTGGGAAACACCCCTAGGAGGCTGTATAAAGAACATGGCATCACTACATATCAAAGAAGAGCACTAGGAATTAATCCGCACAAGAGGAACAAGCTAAAAACATGCATTTTGAAAAGACACACACAGCCGGTGACAGCATCACCCAACCTGTCAGAAGTACAAGCAGATAGAAAATTCTAGCTTTTCATTAATGGCAGGTACTTTGTCTTACTTTCAACTGCCTCCAAAAACAACCTGCTCAAGGTGGGTGGCAAGCTCCACTTCATACCTGTGGGAACCTGTCACAAAAGACACTCACAGCTTCACGGAGCTGCTCGCAGTTAGAGCCAGGGAAGAATGCAAAGGCCGACAAAAGTCAGCTCTGACCCACTGCTGCTCGGAGGTGTGTGCCTCTCTCTACGATCTAGAAAGATAAAGTGAAAGACCTCCTTTCTAAGACGCCCTGCGAAATAACACCAAGTTGACATAAATCTGCTGTGTGCTTTAAAACACAGTTCTAGTCTCTCCATCATCATCCAATCATTTCCCCATGTCCAGCTTGTCTCTTCAACTAAATCAGAAGCTTCCTAAAGCCAGAGGTTCTACAATCCATGGTTCTAACTTCCTCTCACGGTGCAGGGGTAATACAGCATGGCTACCACTTGTTTTAACAATGAAAATCAATCTTGTGCCTACACTGGAGGCCCCTTCGATTTACCTAGGGCCACAGATTATCATTATTGAGTCAATCCGTTGGTCCCATATTGGTGAGCAGAAAACCGTAAGCTGGATCATAACTTTCTTTAGTGACAATCTCATGACTGGAAGTTCTGGTGCTAATCAAGAATTCAGCAACAAATCAATCATAAATATAATTAGAATCATTTACAGAGAATCCACAATGTAAACAAGGGTAAAATTATTCTCCTGGTAGAGAACTTCAGAGTTTACAAGGATCTGATAGGTACTTTAGTCAATTCTTTTCGATCCACACAAGCAGAAGCTGAGGCTCTAGGAAGATAAACTACCCACAGCCACCAAGGAGTGAGTGCAGAGCTGGGACTTGACCTCCAGCCTATGGGGTTCTTTCCACAACACTCCCCTTCACCCCTTTCGCAATCTCATAAAATTAGCATTAATATATCATCTTCATTCTGGAGAAGGAAATGGGAGCTCACTCCAGTATTCTTGCCTGGAGAATCCCATGGACAGAGGAGCCTGGCAGGCTAAGTCCATAGCATCACAAAGAGTCAGACACAACTGAGCAACTAACACATACACACATCACCATCATCTTCATTCATTTTATGGGAGGTATCAAAGTACCCATTTCAAAAGTCCAAATGTGCTGTACCAGAATTCCCCAAAGCAGTTTTCCTAATATTCATCCACCCTCTGAGTTACCCCCAATGTTGCAGAAACAAGTGTGTCCCATGTTCTGGGAACACCATACCCACCTTTGGGGTTGCAGCCACTTTCTGCAGTTTGGAATCTCTGAGTCATAACATCTTTCAGCTCATTCAACTCTCCCAACACTTTTTAAATGAGATCTCAGTAGCAAACACTCTCTGGATTACCTAGCTTGTTTCATTTCCCTGAGTAGGCTCTGACTGGTGGAAGTAACATATGACAAAAGTGCCCACACAACCTTGAGAAACTCTGGGTCAATCAAAGTCAGGGAGTTTTCCTCCCTGCAAGCCTTCTCAGAGACTAGAATATGTTCATGAGCATTGTGAATCTCCCAGAAGGGGATGCAGCACCACCATTTTCCAAATATTTTTTGTCCAGGGGCCCTCGTTTTACAGAGCATCTTGTGGACCTAGAACTCATGGAACTGTAAGAAACATGGTCATAGTTGAAATCCTCTCCGGTTATCATGTTAGCTCTCATCAGCACTAAATATATGATTAATAACAGCTTTATCTCTACTTTCAGAATTTAGCATTTGGGAGTTGATTTTGATGACGAAGGGAGTTAAAACTGATAGCATGTGTTTGTTTTCTAAGTCAATTTCCTACCTTTCCTCTGGGCATTGAAAGGCATCCAAATGTAAGTGAAAAAGTCATTCTCAAAAACAGCCATGAGTGAAGGGCCTGAAGGAGGTAAAGGCTGGGTTTCCTTCCAGTTCTCACCTTTAGGAGTCTTAACTGTGGGTGTGCATAAAGCAGGCTTCTCATAACTCATTCCAATTCTCCTCCTAACCACCCCATCACTGCTCCCTCCCTTACCCAGAGGATGGCAAAGGGATAGGATACAGAGGACAGGCTTGAAGGAGGAACAGAACACCATCGCAGGAGGCCCCACAACAGAATAAGGGTTAAGTAATCTACTCCCCTCTCGATGAATTCTCATACAGCCATTAAAAATGATAATTGCAATGACTTTGCAGCAACACGGAAAAAATGCTTATGATATAATTAATGCTAAGTGGAAAAATGCAGAACACCAAATGATCGCTACACTATGATTATGACTATTTCAATTATATCTTCATGGGGACAAAAACCAGAAGGGAGCATGGAAAAAAATTAAAATAGTTTAATTTGTTGAGGACAACGGTGGTATCATGGGTGAATATTTTTCTCTCTTTATATTTGGCTACAGATCCTGTAACATTGAGCGAATTTTGAAAAACTAAAAGAAAAAAAGACTTAAGAATGTTATGGAAGTGGCGAGGCTAGGCAGTCATTCTTGTTTGCCTGAGGGTGAGAAAGTAGGATCTCTACAGGATAGGAATCATCAAACTGATTTTTATATCAAAATGCAACTTGTTTTCTTGCTACTTAAAAAACAGAGCCTCATGCTTCTAGGCAATTAACCAGGCCCTGCCTGGGAAAGCCAAGCTTTATGTTACTAATAATTCGGGGTCATCATCTAAAGGGTGAATCCATCCTCCTTAATTGGGCCTTGAAGGTCACTAAGGCAGGAAAACAACATGAAAAGAACAGAGCTTTCTGCTGGGTGTGGGTGGGTGAGAGAACTGGGGAGAAAGATGAGCAGGAAGGACCTGGACTGGGGCCCATTCTCCCATGGTCACACCCCAGAAGGTCTAAGAGGGTTTCAGTGGGGAGGTGCCAAGGGAAAGCCCACCCCAGCCACGGCCCAGGGGATCTCACCTGCTGACCACCCCAAGCGTTGGAGGACACTTGCACACTGGCCTTCAGAGTGCCCACCTCTGCTGGTCCATGGGTGGCCGGGTCTTCCCTGGGCCTTGGGTCTTCCTGTGGACCAGCAAGCCAGCAGGGGGCTCCTCGGGCCACACTGAACATGGAGACCATTAGGATCTAAGCAAAAGACAGCACAGGCTGGATGAGGGAGAGGAAGAATGAGGGTTGGGGCACTTGTGGTTGGGGATGCCAGATGATCTTGTGACAGTGAGCAGGGCTCTGCCAACTACAATCTGGAGAACAAAAGTTCCTGGAGGAAGGCACCCAGGAATCCATCGTAGGGAGTGGGAGTGTAGGGTGCTCCAAGTCAGGCAGAGTGAAGGGAAAGAAAAGGAAGAAGAGCTTGTCCCAGGGCAGTGGGAGCCTGTCAAGGGGACAGGGGCTAGGAGAAAAAATTGCCTGACTGCCAGCAAAGCACAAATGGGAGAGACTCTGGAGCAACCAGGCACCGTGGGCGTCAAGGAGAGAAGCTGAGCGATGGGCCAAGCCCAGTGCCTGGCTTCTGACCATTCTCTGAGCAGTGTTCCCTTGTGCCCACCCAATGCCTGCAGCAAGGCACTGTTCAGGTGCTAAACTTGGTCCAAAGCGAGGATCCCAGCACTCAGATACCTGTGGGTGTGCTGCATACTTGTCAGGTACCCCCAGAGCCTGAGCAAGTAGCGGCATCTGAATTCAGGAAGGGGAGTCATGAACATGGTCCACAAAGCATGTGGTAAGTTGAATAATGACCTCCCAAAGATGTCCTCTTCCTACTCCCCAGAACCTGTAAATATGCCACCCTTCTTGGCCAGGGGGGCTTCACAGAAGTGATTAAAGTGTTAAAGTCCATTGAAATGGAGAGATCTTCCTGGATTATCTGGTGGAGCCAATGTCATCGCAAGTGTCCTTATAAGAATGAGACACAAGGGTCAGAGTCAGAGGAGACGTGACAACAGAAGTCAAGTGATGTGGCCACAAGCCAAGGACTATGGGCAACTCTGGAAACCAGAAAAGGCAAGGAAACAAGTTGTCCCGTAGAACCTTCCTTCCCCCATTCCTGAAGGAATGAAGCCCCACCAGTGTATCAATTTTAGCCCAGCAAAACTGACTTTGGACTTTTGACCTGCAGACCTGTAAGATAATAAATTTGTGTTAAGTCACTTTGTTTGTGGTTATCTGTTAGCAGCAATACGGGGGAAGTAAAAGTCTCTAGAGGCAGCAAGTAGAGATCTTTAATCTCCAGCGCTGCTGCTCCTGGAGGTAGAGGGATAGGAGACACTTGATAATGTTACATAATGATGCACACATAGTAACAGGAGAAAGACATCCAAGAAGTACTTAGGACTTAAAAGGCGTTGAGTGTTTATTATATATCAGATCTTGCATCATACGCCTGATGCATCTTACCTCATTTAGTTCTCAGAACAACTCCGTGACGCAGGAACAGTTGCTATCACAGTTTTACATGTGGAAACTGAGGGTCAGGGAGGTGAGGTTATGTACCCAAGCAAGCGAACTGGGATTTGAACCTGAGCAGCCTGACTCCAGAGCCTGAGCTCAGAGGCACTGTTTTATACTGTGTCATAAATACAAAAGGACACAGACTCAACTGCCCCTCACCACACACACACAGGGGAGCGGGCAGCCCCGGGAGAGTGGGAGCAGAGGACGTGACCTTGTGCAGAGAGCTGCCCTCCTGAATGAACTACTTTCAGAAGTTGATATGGCAAGTGGGCACAGAAAGAACTGGCTTTCTAGAACCACAAATCATGAACTTTGGACAACCTAGATGAGATTTTCTCTGGACTTTGAAGACTAACCCTAATGATCAAAATGCCCAAGGATATAAGGGATTGATTGACTAAATCATGGTAAAATACTAGGCAGCTTTTTAAAACAATGATATAGTTGGTGCTAGATCTATATTTATCGACATGAAGAGACATTCCTAATACATCATTAGGTCTAAAAAGCAAGTCACAAAACAGTATACCCAGCAAAAACCTACAGACACACACACAGAGAAAGATGCAGAGAGGGAGTCAGAGAGTCTAAAATGCACACACAAAAAGCATTAACAGTGATTATCTCTGAGGCATAAGATAATAGGTGACTTGCTTTTTTCTTCTGACTTGTTTGCGTTTTTTATACATTTACCACAATAAAAAGAAATTGCCAGGATAATGTTTAAAGGGGGGCAAACTAGTCATGACAAGCAAGGACATGCAATGATAAAAGTGTTATGAAGTATCTTCTCCTTAGCAGACCAAGTACTAATAAATTTACATAAACCTAATCTTCACTACCATCCAGTGAGGTAAGGACTGCAGCCCCTATTGTTTCAGATTTTTTTTTTTAATTGAGCCTCAGAGAGATTAAGTACTTTGCCCCCAAAGCCACCCCAACTGAAAGCATTAGTCTGGGATTTAATTCAGATCAGCCTAGTTCCACGACACTCTCCAGGACATAACTCTGTGATATTTTAGCTCCAGGATCCCAGGCATTCCAGGGAAGCAGGGATGCACAGGAATCAACATGGATCAGAGGAAGATGATGGTTAAAAAAAAAAAAATGAAGATGGGAAGGACAAAACTGTATTATGCCCACTGCTCCCAGGTAAGGGTCCTCCCATTCCCTGGAGCAGGATCTCAACCTCGGCACTACTGATGCTTGTGTACTATAAATCTTTATTGGAGGAGGAGCAGGGAGTGGTCTGTGCATTGCAGGATGGTTAAGAGCATCCCTTATGAAATGTAGTAGCACCCTCCCAGTCGTGATGACAAAAATGTCTCCAGACTTGCCAAGCATCCTCTGGAGGGTCAGATCACGCTTGGTTGAGAACCACTGCCCTAGAAAATTCCTATCACCACGATGACACGAGGGTGGTCCTGGAACATTGTGGGTTATTTACTGTACACATTCACGCTTCAGCCAACCATATGGTTCACTCCCCTCATCTGTTCTCCTCAACTAAGCTTTTAGTCCTTCTATATTCCAAGATAAAACAGTTCCTTAAGACATCATTAAAGACAAATGTCCTAACTGGTGAGCCCCAGGTGACGTTTGTGGCTGTTACCCTGATCTTCTGAAAGAACAGAAAGTTAAGCTGCGCCCCTTCAAGAAAGGGCCTACAGTGGGCCATCTGCCACCTTAGGGAGGGGAGGAGGGGTGCTCATCCACACCCGCACATTCCCTGAATTAAAGGTTAAGGGAAGCTGGCTTTTTCTTGTAAATACGAAGTCATGCAGTCATTACAAGCTTGCTTGGAGATAATCAGGGCTGACACTTGCTGTACATGCAGGGTTTATTGGAGACCACCCACAAAGTCGACTCAATGCAAAATGACACTGCTAAGTAATCTAATCCCAAAATGTAGATTTCATTCCAACAAATTGCACACAAGTGGTCTCCTGCTGGTTTAACTGTTGCCTGGAAAGGCAAACCCAACTGCATCAGTGGCAAGTGTGTTAGCACAAAACAACCAGACCATAAACAGAATGCAAATGCCATGTCTGGGACCATAAACCTTGAATGTCCCAGAGAGCGAGAGCAACTCCTTTAATGTTGAATTAAAATATGATGAGAAGATGGGGTTGAATACATCACTTTGGTCCAAATTCATTTTCAAAGACCACAAAGAGAACAAAAAGGTGAAGAAAATAGATATTTTTCCTTTTGTATCAAAGACTCCTCCAAACTGGGTCCTGCAAGGCCATACATTCTAGGATGGACCAAAATTTGAGAGAACCAGCACCGAGACTTTATCCCCACTCAGTAAGTGTATCTACAGCTCCAAAACACATAGTCTCCAACCTCCAACAGAAAGAACATTTAGCCTACCTCACACCCCTTTAAAAATCAAATATATGATAAAGACTTGGTAAGAACTAAGATATATTTTAAGTCTCAGAGTATAAAATTTGACCATGAGTTCAATGTGAGCCAACAATTTTCCAAGGTTGCCCAAAAGGTACTGTCTTGTTTAGTCACTAAGTTGTGTTGGACTCTTTGGGACACCATGGACTATAGCCTGCCAAGCTCCTCTGTCCATGTGATTTCCCAAGCAAGAAGACTGGAGTGGGTTGCCATTTCCTTCTCCAAGGAATCTTCCAGACCCAGGGATCAAACCCACATCTCCTGCCTCGGCAGGTGGATTCTTTACCACTGAGCCATCAGGGAAGCCTGGCACTGTCTTAGGATGCATTAATAGAGTTTACTGCTCAGGTGAAAGGAGATGACAGTCTTAGAGTCAGGTGATCTGACCACACGTGGAGAACAGGCTTTCTCAGATTGACATTTTGGCCCCTTGGCATCTAACTCCTTAGGCAGTAGCGCACTTCAGATCATCTTTGAGTAAAATCTGACCCAAGTGCTTGGTGAGGGAGGAGCCACTGACTCGCATCCTCACCAACTCTTCTCTCTGAAGGCAGGAGCCATGCTTCATCTCTCTTCTGTCTCCCCAGTGGCACTGAAATCTGTACGAAGCTCCCCTAGGATACTCAACAAACATCTGGTGGGTTTTCAGAGAATCCTGGCTGTGACTTTGTCTCTACATTAAGAAACCAAGCAGGAAAATAAAAATGTATGCCATTTAGATCAGTGATTTTCAAACCCCGGGTCACAACCCATTACTAGTTTGTTAAGTCAATTTAGTAAGTCTGGAACCAGTGACATCTTTATATTAAAGATATATATCTTTATATTAAAGAAAATAAAGAGAAATATTCAGGGTGCATGTCCCCTGCTTTGTAGAACTCCATTAGCAAACCCTGCAATCCACCTCTGGACTGTACCCCTCAGCTGAACATGGCTAGAGAAAATCATACAACCAACACTCACAGTCTTCACATAATTCAATTTCATGACCTCTTCCAGGTCCTTGTGCCACCTGGCCATCACATTTCTTTTCCTTGCCCACTCACTTGGCCACCCTTCTGGAGATGACCATCCTCTCTCCTCAGCCTCCAGCACCCCTTGTCCCATCTCTGCTCTCACCTGCTAACCTTGCTCCCCAACTCACTGAGAAAGTCGAAGCTCTCAGAAAAGAACTGCCACAGTCACACACCTCCACTTCTACCCACCCACAGGCATCTGCTCCATAGACTATGCTTCCCACCCCTTTTCTATGGATGGACTTTGTCCCTGCAGAAGACCAGCCTCTCCACCTGTACTATGAATTCCACTCAAGGATCTGGCACTAACAACCCTCCCCTCTCTCTCCCAAGTTATCCAAAGTTTCCTTCTCTACTGGACTATTTCCACTGGCATGTTATTTCTCCCATTTTAAAAAATAAATACATATTATAAAATTTAAAAACCTTTCCTCACTCTTATTTTCCCTCCAGTTAACAAAACTCCTTGTAAGAGCTGTCAGTACTCCTTTGCCAAATCCTTCCTTCCTTCTCTTGAATACTCCTTCTAATCCAAGGATGACTCCATCGCTCCACCGAAAGTGCTCTTATCAAAGTCACCAGGACATCCACGTGGCTGGATCAAATCGCCAGTGCTCAGTGCTTGTCCGGCATAACACTGAACATGGCTGCTCCCTTCTTCCTCCTTAGAATATTTCACTCAGTTGGTTTCCAGGGCATCACATCTTGCAGTTTTCCTCCTACCTCATCACCATTCCTTCTCATTTTCCTCCACCAGCTCCTCTTGGTCTCCAATAATTTCTCTTGCTAAAAGGCCCAGGGCCCAACTCTTCTCCATATGCACCACTGCCCTGGTGATCTCATTCTATCCCAGTGGATCTCAATCCCCTACTGAAAATTCAGCTAGAACCTGTCTTGGAACTCCAGACTCATGGATCCAAATGCCTACTCATCCAATCCATTTGGGTGTCTAATAGACACAACCAACACCGATATCCTGATACACTCCCAACTCAAAATCGATTCTTCCATAAAGTCTTTCTCATCCCAGTAGCTGGGAAACTCAGTCCTTCTAGTTGTTCGGACCAGAAACCTCTGAGGCATCCTTACTCCCGTCCTTTCGCACTATAACTCTTGTTGTTGTTGCTGTTGTTGTTCAGCCGCTAAGTCGTGCCCGACTTTTTGCAGCCCCGTGGACTGCAGCATGCCAGCTTCCCTGTCCTTCACCATCTCCTGGAGCTTGCTCAGACTTATGTCCATTGAGTTGGTAATGCCATCCAACCACCTCATCCTCTGTCGCCCTCTTCCCCTTTTGCCTTCAATCTTTCCCAGCATCAGAGTCTCTTCCACTGAATCAGCTTATCACATCAGGCAGCCAAAGTATGGGAACTTCAGTATCAGTCCTCTCCAATGAATACTCAGGGTTGATTTCCTTTGGGATTGACTAATTTGATCTCCAGGCCATCCAAGGGACTCTCAAGAGTCTTATCCAGCACCACAATTCAAAAACATGAATTCCTTGGTGCTCAGCCTTCTTTCTGGTCCAACTCTCACATCTGTACACGACTACTGGGAAAACCATAACTCTACCTCCAACATATACTCAGAACCCAACAGCTTCTCACTACTTGCAGCAAGACTTTCATCCTCCAAACCACTACCGTTTTGATCTTGGTTACTTTAACCTGCCCCCTTACTACCTAGCTCCAATGCAGCAGTCAGAATGAGTCTATTAAAACATACATCAGATCATGTGGTTCATCTGCTTAAACCACCCCCACCCCACCCCCAGGAGCTCCCAGCTTACTCACTGCTACATGAGGACACCACCTTAATGGTTTTCTTCCAAGTCTCATCAACTATGCCCCTTACTGCATGACAGCTACAGAGATGTCACTTGTTCAAGGCTCACTGAATAGATGTCATTGATACAGACAACCTCACTATTAGGAACTGCTACAACCAGCTAATCATTTCATTAATAAACAACCAACTAACCCTCATCCTGGAATCCTTTTGACTAATCCAAGTCAGGTGTGATCCCATAACCTACAGGTGAGTGGTGGGGTATCTGATTGGCCACCCCCAGAATCATCCATCCCTCTAGCTTCAGAGTCCTGATATTCCAGGGTATTCCCTCCCCTGACAAATCTCCAGTCACCCATCTCCATGCAGGTGCACAGATTTGAATCTGTATCTGCAGCAGCTCCTGCTGGTATCAGCACAGCTGTTTCTTTTCACGAGCCTCTTTTGTGCAGCAACATATCTGAAAAAAAAACCTGGAGCATATTGAATTTCAGGAGATGAACCAGCTGTCTCAAGACAGAGGAGGAAGAAAAAGATGACGTGGTCAATGGGACACTTGTCATGAGAATGTAGCTCCAGAAATCTGGGTCCACACTGGATGTTGCACATTGCTAATCTTGCCCCTAAGATGTGGATTAAGGAGCTTCTGAGCATCCAGAGGCATGCTTTGCAAATATCCCTCCAAGTCTGGTATGCAAAGACAGCTCAGGAGCTCAGAATCTGAACACTGTCACCATAGCCCACTCTGGTTTCAAATTCACTTTGCTCTCTTGTTGTATTTTTTTATTTTTTCCAGGTGCAGAGCTTGGTTACAAGATCACAACCTCCTCTTACTTAACAACATTATTGCCGACTGCTTGAGGACCCAGTCAGCTAAATTGTCACTGGGGTTGACTTGCAATTTCTTGACCTTGTAATTGCAACTGTGCAGCTGTTTGTTTTTTCTGAAGTCCCCAAAATATGTGGGACAGGTATAAAGTTTCCACATAAGCCAACTTCTTTGGTTTATTCTGAGCTAAACAAACAGCTTCCCACACCTGGACCAAAAATACCCATTCTAGTCCCATCTTTCTGATCTGTCCCAAGCTTAGAGATTTCCAAGATGGAATTTTGCCATCACAACATGGTAAAATCTTAAACCAATATTTCTCAATGCCAGAAAAATAGCAACCTAGCCCAGAAAGAAATCAAAGCTGCATTTCTACTAAAGAAGATTGTCAACATGGTGGAAAAGAGGAGATCATTTTGTTAATGATCAAACATACTTGTTTCAGCCAATCAAATTTTTGAAGCAAATAACCTTAGATAGAGTTCCTCAGTGGCCCTAATCATTACAGCAAATGACATTTGAAATCTCTTTTTTTTCTAACTAAAGAAATTGAAAGTAAAAACAAGTCACCAGCATACCATTTTATCTTTTTTTAAATAAAGGATAATTGCTTTACAATATTGTGTTGGTTTCTGCCATATATCAACATATATCAGCCATAGGTTTAAATATGTCCCCTCCCTCTTAAGCCTCCCTCCTTGAACTCAAATGGGACAACACCTTCTTCTGCCCAAATTAACTAAACAGAATTTGCAATGAAACTCCCTAATCTAAAGTCAGTAGCAACAAAAACTGAATACTGGCCAAGCCACAGGGAAAGGAGTCAGGTGTTAGAAAAAAGTAAGCTCCAAACACTCAACCTTAGTTCTTGTCCTAGTATCCCCTGTCATTCCTTAGTCCAGTTGGCCCAGTTGGTTAACAAGAACCAACCAAGAGACCAAGGTCTCTGAGGGCCAGCTAGTTTCACTCAAGTTTTCAGTCCAAGATTGCACCTCTTACTTGATCATCCATCTTAAAATGCAAGCCTTTTCTCTGCATGGAATAACCAGCCCATCAAAGGGAAGGAGGAACAGTCTCCACTTTTGCTAAAACAGCTCAAGTCAAAGGTCTCACTATTAAGTGCGAGCCCAGCATCATCAAAGAGTAGAAGAAGAGAAGGCTACTAAGGCTTTTAGATTGGTAAATAAAATATGGAGTGAAATCTTAAAATATATACATATAAATGTACTTATTTACAAAATATAAACAGACCCACAGACTTAGAAAATAAACTTATGGTTACCAAAGGGGGAAAGTGTGGTGGAGGCATAAATCTGGAGGTTGGAATTAACATATACACACTATATAAAATAGATAACCACCAAGGACCTACTATATAGTACAGGGAACTCTACTCAATATTCTGTAATAACTCAATATTCTATAATAACCAGGGAAAATAATCTAGAAAAGAATATATATTGATATATTCAGTTACCTGCATATAACCAAATCCCTGGGTTATATACGTGAAGCTAACACAACATTGTAAATCAACTATACTTCAGTTTAAATATATATTTATATATTTACATATTTATAGTGAATAGCCCATTAAAAAGAGGCCCCACTCTTCATATTTGAATGCCGTATATATGCACTTTGTACTTAGCAATTATTCATGTTTAAAGCCATAATAATAAGTCTTTGGACTTCCCTGGTGGCTCAGCAGTAAAGAATCCATCTGCCAGTGCAGGAGATGTGATTTTGATCCCTTGGTCAGGAACACCCTCTGGAGAAGGAAATGGCAACCCACTTCAGTATTCTTGCCTGGAAAATCCCATGGACAGAGGAGCCTGGTGGGCTATAGTTCACGGGGTCACAAAGACTCAGACAGGACTTAACAACTAAAAACAAACAACAAGAATAAGACTTTGTATTTTTTTTTTTTAAGACTTTGTATTTTTATAGGGCTTTATAAATTTATAATATACTTTCACACATGTTCCTGGAGAAGGGAACGGCTACCTACTCCAGTGTTCTGGCCTGGAGAATTCCATGGACTGTATAGTTCATGGGGTCGCAAAGAGTCAGACATGACTGAGAGACTTTGACTTTCACTTCACACATGTTAATATTTTTAAAATCTTATTAGGTGACAAGGCAAACATTATTATCCAGCCTTCATTACAGATTGAAAAAGAAGAAACTAAAGCTCAAATTTGCAGCCATGAAATTAAAAGACACTTACTCCTTGGAAGGAAAGTTATTACCAACCTAGACAGCATACTAAAAAGCAAAGACATTACTTGGTCAACAAATGTCCGTCTAGTCAAGGCTATGGTTTTTCCAGTAGTCATGTATGGATGTGAGAGTTGGACTATAAAGAAAACTAAGTGCGGAAGAATTGATGCTTTTGAACTGTGGTGTTGGAGAAGACTCTTGAGAGTCCCTTGGACTGCAAGGAGATCCAACTAGTCCATCCTAAAGCAGATCAGTCCTGGGTGTTCATTGGAAGGACTGATGTTGAAGCTGAAACTCCAATACTTTGGCCACCTGATATGAAGAGCTGACTCATTAGAAAAGACCCTGATGCTGCGAAAGATTGAGGGCAGGAGGAAAAGGGGATGACAGAGGATAAAAGATGGTCGGATGGCATCACCGACTCAAAGGACATGAGTTTGGATAAACTCCGGGAGTTGGTGATAGACAGAGAAGCCTGGCGTGCTGTGGTTCATGGGGTTGCAAAGAGTCGGACACGACTGAGCGACTGGACTGAACTGAAAGCTCAAAGAGATCAAGTAATTTGCCAAAAGTCACTCTATGAAGCAGTTAGAGAAACCCCAGGTCCAATTCCAAGTGCTTATCTCTGCACAGTACTTCCTAGATAAGTGGATTTAGACACTTGTTTCTGGAGAAATACCAAAACGTTCAATGTTGCAACTCTGATCAATTTCATGTGTGCAGGTGGAAGGAGAAGAAATATTGACTTTTCCTTTTCTGTCCCCAACCCCACCTCCACTCCGACCCCCACCAAGCACAACTGTGTCTATATGACTACAACCAAAACCATAAAATAGTCCACTGCACTGGTCCTTCTCACCAAGAAATAAATAATTTTTGCTGTTCCTCCTCCTCACCCCACTGTCACATTACACTCTAGACTAGAAGCCCAAGGAGGGCAGGGACTGGGTCATTCTTGCTTTGGGATGGTCTTCCTAGTAGAGTTCATTTCACTTACCAACTGTTTACTAACTGTCCACTCCTTATCAATCTGGAAATGTGAGAGTTTATCCTAGGGTACAGCAAGGAACATGTTCATTGCAGCACTATTTACAATAGCCCAAGACATGGAAAAGTCCTAGATGTCCATCAACAGATGAATGGATAAAGAAGTTGTGATATATATATTTATATGTATATATAATATTGCATTGTATATACAATGGAATATTACTCAGTCATAAAAAGGAATGAATCTGAGTCATTGACGTGAGGTGGATGAGCAATGAGAATGATATGGATCACCTTGCTTTCTTACTAATCACCATCCACTAGACTCCAAAGTTCTAACTCTCCTTTGGCAAACATAATAAACAGAATTCATGACCACAAGGACAAAGATAGAGGTCTATAGCTAAAGACAGCCTCTAAATTTTGAAATTATCTATTATTTTCTATCTGGAAGATTTATACAAGCAATATTCTTTGCTACTGAATATAGTGATGTATAAAGAAAACAAGTTTTACACCATACTCTAGGGTGTAAATTGAAGGAGGCTGCTCATCTCTAAAGCAGTTCCATGACTTGGACCAGCAGCATAGCACCTATACAGAACACTGAAAGAGTGTGGGTGGACAGGGCACAAAGGTATAAGCTGCAAACCAGGACAAGATGAAATAAGAAGTGTTAGGAGAGTCCATCAATCAAAGGAGGAATTGAAAATATGTGGCACAAGCCAGGCTCTTCTTTGACCTGTCCACAGCAGACATCATCAAAGGACACAGCACCCTTGAACCCAGCCAGGGATTCTGACCATCCTATATCCCACACTTCAAGTGGCTACCAACATTCATCAAGAATCAGCAAGCAAAATATCATCTGTTTCTCCCTGGTCCAGTAGTTAAGAATCCACCTTCCAATGCAGGTGACTAAGATCCCACATCCTACAGGGCAACTAAGCCCAAGTGCTGCAACTACTGAGCCTGCACAGCACACCTAGAGAAGCCTTCGCTCTGCAGTGAAGATCCCCCATGATGCAATTAAGACCCGATGCAGCCAAAAATCAAATAAATAAGTACATAATTTTTGTTTACTTTTTTAAATGTCACCTATTTAATTTGCATTTATAACCATTTCCTCTTGCTGGAAATCACGTTTCATGTATTAGGATTAAATCATGGTGCTTCCTCATACATCTCTGATTCCTGATATTAGATTAGCAACCCAGTTCTGACCTTCTGGATTCCTGACCTCAATTCTTCATTACTATCTACTCTTCCCAGTCCCCAAGACCTACCCTCAGACCCTGACCTCTGACCAGGTATTCTAACCAGAGCCTGGTGACCTGACCCAACTCCTGATTCCTGTTCTGTCTGGCAGCCTTTTGTCCTTCCTCCACAGACTCAAATTTACCAATCTACCCACTGGGGCTCAGTACAAAGTACCTTGTCCAGGTCAAGATTCCCTTCCATAATTGCGTAACAATAGCACAGAAATCCCTGAAGAACTGAGACAAGGATGGCAGAGTGGGAAAATTCCAGACTAGTAAATGAGAAAGGGAGAAGCTAGCCCATGGGTTCACAAAATCTCTCTCAGTGGTGGAGTTTATCTGCAGCTTAGGGCCCCATCTTTATCCCTTCAGAGTGAGTGAGAGATTCCAGTCCTGGCTTGACTTTTTCTGCTTTATGGTGAAGTTTCTGCCTTCGAGGTAAGGAGCAGATGTTTCCTAAGCTCCTAGGGATTTATCGGCCTTGTTCACACCTTCAACAGACAGTTCATTGTAGGTTTAATTTATACTGTTCTGTTTCACTGGTGGGACAATAACTCTGGCTCCATCTTAAGTCACAAAATGGCGGTGTAAAAGAAAGCCAGGCTGCGCTTCACCAGGCCTGCATCTCTGCCTCGGCTCTCCGTATGCATGACTCCCTTCCACTACAGTTCGTATATTCTCTGAATCCAGACAATAAAGTTTATCTCAGCTTTGCAATTTGCTGCCAAGCGAGGCTCAGTGGCACAGCAGGAAGATCATCTACTGGGAAGCCAGGGATCTGGGTTCAAAGCCTAGTTGTGCCAGTAAATTGCTTCCCTTCTCTGGGCCTCAGTTTATTCATCTGTGACCTGAGGGGATTGAGCTTAATGATTTATACAGAAGGTCCCTCCCAGCTCTGACATTCTATTAAACTGGAGGGTTTTGGTGAGGAGAAGGCTTGACCTCCACTCCAGCTGTACACTCCCAATTTCCCACAATGCCCCTCTGTTCCTCCCCCTCCACTGAGGCTTAACCAGCGGAGGGAGAATCATTCCCAGCTGCTGGCAGACTAATCCGGCTGCCATGTGGGGAGTTTTGTTATGCCTATTTCACAGTGGGTCGTGTCTAGTCAACATGTATTTCCTAAGTGCCTCTGACAAGCCCAGAAAGTGGGTGGAGCCCTCTGGGGCCTCAGTGACTTCATCTGTAAAATGAAAGGCTTACAACACTCACTGGGCTTCAAGGTGCCTCCCAGCTCTGAAGTCCTGAGATTCAAGATTCCACTGAGGGAAGGGGAAGCCCCACCCTGGGGTGGCCAACTGCCAGCCCCACCCCTGACATGGCCCAGGTCCAGCTCCCTTCAAGCCTGTGCACCTGGGGCCACACGTGGGCAGAGTAACCCAAAATCCAGCTATAACCCCCTGGGAGGTGTGTGTGTGTGTGTGTGTGTGTGTGTGTGTGTGTGTGTGTGTGTGTGTGTGTCAAATACAGTCATACCTCTAACACTTCACCACAGCTGAGTCTCAGCCCTACCCCCTCCCCATCGCCCAGTCCCTGGACCACACTCTCCAGGGAGTGGGGGAGAAGCAGATGCGTGTCTAGATGGTGTGATCTGAAGAAAGTCCCCACACACCCCACAAAACATCTCTCTCGCAGACCTACCTGAAATCCTCATCACAGGCACTTGGTTTCTTTGCATTCAAGCATCTTGCTTCCAGAAGTTTCCTGTTAAAGGCAAACGTGCACAAAAGCACAGCGTGTACTCAGCCTTTGAGTTTCTTTTCCCCAGTGCCACCCTCTCGTCACTAACCTTCACCAATTCCCGTCGCCACTCCCCAGACCCCCCAAAACATCTGACAAACACAAAAACTTCCCCCACCAGGACAGAGGCATGAAACCCAAATTTATGAAGAAAAAGCTAAATAGGGATGAGTAAACAGACATTCTGCCTGGCTTCCACCCTGATTTATTTTACATCCTTTACAACTAGTGACAAAAAAAAAAAAATAGCACTGGAGAAGGAATTAGTTGGAGGAGAAGAGAAGGGTGAGGGATCACATAAGAGCGATTTTCAAACTCACTGTGTTATTAGGGTTTTTATGAAATAAAAGTTCTCACTTAGAAGTGTCATAAAGCCCCATCACTGTTTGTTTGACTTGGCTCCGTGTACCTCTCCTTAGATTACTGCACATGTTTATTATTTAAATTTGAAAGAAAAAAATTAATTTTGAGTGGATAAGTTTTGAAGGATACGTGTAGATACACAGATGGAAACCACAGATATAAAGAATTAGGATTCGCTCTCTACCCTCCCCACAGAGGTCAGAAGAGAAAATAGCTTCATTCTGCATTGAGCAGGCTTTAGCCTGTGGAAGACTTGCCTGAATAAAGAGTTTTTAAGTCTGAACGAGGGAATTAAAGGAAATTGTGAGGACATTTCTTTTCCCTTTAAATATTCTTCCAAGAGAATCTGTTCCCATTTGTTATGGACTGAATCATGTTCCCCCCAAAATTCATAGGTTGAAGCCCTAATCCTCGTTATGATTGTACTTGGAGAAGAGAGGTAACTAAGGTTAAATGAGGCTGTAAGGGTGGGGCCCTAATCTTATGATGTCCTTGTAAGAGGAGCAAAAGCCAAAGAGGTCTCTTTCCAAATATGCACAGAAAAGAGACCATGTGCGAACACTATGAGAAGGCCACCATCTACAAGCTAGGAGGAAAAAATCTCACCAGAAACCTAATTTTTCAGAACCTTGTTCTTAGACTTCTAGACTCCCAGAACTGTGAGAAAATATGTGTTAATTGTTTAAACCACCCAGTCTGTGGTCCCTGGTTATGGCAGACCAGGTGACTAATGTTTCTGCCTGAGGGAGGGGAACAAACTGGGTCAGTCCATAAATGGGGATGAACTCCTTTTCTAGGCACTAGTGTTTTGGCAGTAAATACAATAGGGCTCCCAGCAGTGTCCTCACATACCTCTAGCCAGTGGGTTCTAGAATCCACATCCTTTTTCCTAACACACTGCCTCCAGACCTATATAGCTGTGCCTTCCTCAGAGCGGGGAGAAGCAGAGCTTGTCATCTGGGTGAGGAAGGCAGGGAGTGAACGATTCTCCTTTCCCTCCCAAGTGTTGCCTCAGCAGGTGCAGTGCCGTTGAGTCCAGGTTTGCCCTGTCAGGAAAGAAAAAGGCGATGCTGTGGAGAAAGAGGAAACAGTCATCGTCCCTCCTAAACCCAAGGAGGCCAGGCAGCCCAGATGGGCCTGCAGACCTGGAGGAGCTTCTCAAGCCAAAAAAGGACCAATGAAGAATCTGATGCCTTGGGGTAGGGACAGTGTCCGCACAGTGACCCTCAGGAAGCCACAGGGGTCAGAAAGAGGAAAATGGGGGATTTTCAAAGGAAGTTTGGACTAGTGTGGGCTTAAAGAAAGGAATCAGACTGTGCCTGAAAGCTGGGACAACTTGCCTGTCTTTTGAGCAAACTCTGGCTAAAATTAAGACCAGAAATCTGTGCTTGATTAAAGAAAAACCTTTTGTTTCAAAGTTTTTGAAGGAGGAGGAGAAGGAAATCAGGCTATTTTTCTCTTTTTCCCAGTAAATATTTGCCTCAAAAAATTCCAAAATGTGTCATTGTCAAAATAAGGTGATGTGTACTAAGAAGTACTAAGGTACAGTGGTACTAAGAGGGCCATAGCAGCTATGGAGTACTGGTGAGTTGGCAGAAGATGGGGCTTCATTTGTAGTGTTTGCCAATTTCTGTGTTGTAAATATTCTCACCAAGGCTGATTTCGAGCTAACAATGGTTTAAAAATCAGCTTGCAAAATTCTTGCCTGTTTATTCACAGTCTCTGGCCAGCCAGCACCATCTGGCTCAGGTAGATTTCTACTAGAAAGTATGCCAAGCAGGAAGGTAGCAGGCAGTCAGGCACAGAACCAGCTGGGAAGGTCAGAGGTCCTATGAGCAGAAAGAGGAGGACCCCAAAGGATGATGTCAAGAACACGGGGAGATTCTTCTCTCTGGGATGTGTCACCTCACACGCATTAATGGAGGTCCACTGTCATGGCCATTTGACTAGTCCTTTCCTCAGGAGGGGCAGGTGCACTTGCTCATCCCCTGGACACTGCAAGCATACTGCCCGGGGCCCAAGGGAAGAGCAGCAACCCCAAACCCATCACATCTTGAAACTTCCAAAATGCCAACAAGAACTTTCATTGGCATTTACAGAAAGAAAGAAAATAAATGTTAGAAGGGAAGAAACTCAATTTAGAAAAGATTTTTCGCCAACCGTTGTGAAACCAATAAACCCAGATTTCCCAAAGACCCCAAGAAAACGCTTTTGTACAGTCACTCAGTCTTATCCAACTGTTTGCAACCCTATAGACTGCAGTACGCCAGGCTTCCCTGTCCTTCACCATCTTCCGGAGTTTGCTCCAACTCATATATTGAGTCAGTGATGCCATCCAATCATCTCATCCTCTGTTGTCCCCTTCTCCTCCTGCCTTCAATCTTTCCCAACATCAGGATCTTTTCCAGTGAGTCTGTTCTTCCCATTAGGTGGCCAAAATATTGGAGCTTCAGCTTCAGCATCAGTCCTTCCAAAGAATATTCAGGACTGATTTTCTTTAGGATTGACTGGTTTGATCTCCTTGCAGTCCAGGGGACTCTCAAGAGTCTTCTCCAACACCATAGTTCAAAAGCATCAATTCTTCAGCACTCAGTCTTCTTTACAGTCCAACTCTCACATCCATACATGACCACTGGAAAAACCATAGCTTTGACCATATGGACCTTTGTTGGCAAAGTAATGTCTCTGCTTTTTAATACTCTGTCTAAGATTGTCGTAGCTTTGTTTCCAAGGAGCAAGCATCTTTTAATTTCATGGCTGCAGTCACCATCTGCAGTGATTTTGGAGCCCAAGAAAATAAAATCTGTCACTGTTTCCATCGTTTCCCCATCTATTTGCCATGAAGTGATGGGACTGGATGCCATGATCTTAGTTTTTTGAATGTTGAATTTTAAGCCAACTTTTTCACTCTCTTCTTTCACCTTCATTAACAGACTCTAGTTCCTCTTCGCTTTCTGCCATAAGGGTGGTGTCATCTGCATACAGCCTTGTCTAACTTAGTGAACCTATGAGCCATGCCATGTGGGGCCACCCAAGATGGATGGGTCATAAAGGAGAGTTCTGACAAAACGTGGTCCACTGGAGAAGGGAATGGCAAACCACTTCAGCATTCTTGTCTTGAGAATCCCATGAACAGTATGAAAAGGCAAAAAGAAAATGCCTATTTCCCCAGTAAAGTGAGGAAGAGAAAAGGAATTCCTGACATCCATCTTTGGATTTGGCCAGACATGTGCTGAGTATATCCCCACCTCCCTCCCTTGACCTCTCTCCCCCCGAGCACAAGGCAACAGGACAAGAGAATTCCAATCCCATCACTTTCTTACCCCTGACCTTCTGTAGATGAGTCCTATCAACCAATGCATACGCTGGACATTCATGAAGAATCCGCTTAGAATTTCATTCTATTATCCAGTGTTAGTCTTCAAATGAACTACAGACATATGCTTTTTAATACTCCAAACAAAACAAAACAAAAAGCAGATGCCAGGACTGGGATTCATTTCTCTCCAACTTACCTTCCAGTACCTGGCACTGGGCTCCATGCTTGGTCAATATTCAATACATCATCATCCTATTTAATTTTCCCTTTTTCCCCTGAAGGCACTCACCAGGGGATTCTCTCTAAGGGTTTGTGCCAGTCACCTCCAGGAGGTTATGACAACATACTCTTTGATCCATGAATCAGAATTTGAACTGGCACTAGTAAGCACTGAATAACACTTAATGTTGTGGATTAACTAAAGAATAGGATTACTATATATAACCAAAAGGTTCTTATCGTATGTATTCAAGTTATCCATTTAAGAGACGTGAAAGTGAAATGTGAGTCACTCAGTAGTGTCCAACTCTTTTCTACCCCATGCACTGTAGCCCGTCAGGCTCCTCTGTCCATGGGATTCTCCAGGCAAGAATACTGCAGTGGGTTGCCATCTTCCTGACACAGGGATTTAACCCACGTCTCTTACATCTCCTGCACTGGCAGATAGGTTCTTTACCACTAGCGCAACCTGGGAAGCCCCCTGGAGTGGGTAGCCATTTCCTTCTCCAGGGGATCTTCCAGACCCAGGGACTGAGCCCAGGTCTCCTGCATTGCAGGCAGATTCTTTACTATCTGTTCCATCAGGGAAGCCCCATTTAAGAGAACAGGTGATAATATAGTTAAACGGTGCATATATAAGAAGATACAGATGGTATGAATGATGCATATATTTCCACCAGCCCTCTGGCTGTGCTTCCAGCTGAAAACTCCTGCATTTCCTTGGACTAAGAAATCACAGCTAAAAAGCCATTTGTTGGGAACGATAAAGGAGAAAGGGTGACCTCTGCTGGTGGAATGAGCCTTTTTAAATCTGGTTGTTTCCCCCAACTCTGCAAAGAAAAGAAGTGAGCAAAGAGCTGGGAGAAGGTAAGGGTGTGACCATGTCCTCTCTGAACAAATTATCATTTTTTCCACTCTAGCCATTCTTATAATCTCTTCAGAAAAAGATCATGGTTTGTGTGGTTCAAGAAGTCTGACGGGGCTTCCCTGATGGCTCAGTGGTAAAGAATTCACCTGCCAATGCAGGAGACATGGGTTTGATCCCTGGTTCAGGAAGACCCCACATGCCGCAGAGCAACAGAGCCCATTGCCACAGCTATTGAGCCTGGGCTGCTGAGTCTGTGCTCTGCAAAAAGAGAAGTTACCACGGTGAGAAGTCATCACAGCACAATGAGGCGCAGCCCCCACTCACTGCAACTAGAGAAAAGCCCACACAGCAACAAAGACCCAGCACAGACAAAAATAAATAATTTTTTTTTAAAAAGAATTCTGTAATGATGTGTAGAAATGAGATTCAACTAGGCTTTTATTGTGTTTAACAATCATTCTCTAGAAAAAAAAATGGACACTTTTATTTGGAACTCAGTAATTTGTTTTCTTTCCTTCTCTTTTATTATTTTACATATTTCATTAATGAAATGAAGAATCTGCCATTGATTTTGAAATGTAGCAACTAATTAGAATAAATGAAAGCACAGTCCCCAAATATCTTATTAAGGTTTACATTTATTTGTCAGATAAATACACATTTTAGGAACTAAAAATTAAACATGTTCAAATAGTATCTACATCTTACAACTCAATGCTTTATGAAAAACTTGAAACAAGCTACTTTGCTTTAAAGTTCAGCAGTGCTCAAAACCAAATCATTTCCATAGCTCCCTCATTATGCTGCCTGATTTTGCCTCTCTGAGAATCTTTCATCACCTTTGACGAGCAAAAAGCCTGTGTTGTGCTACCAGCTTTCTAATAGTCTTCAATTCTTAGTCAGACTTTCCCTGATCATAGACGCCACTTTGGTCTTTAGCTTTGCCAAGTTTAAAGCCAAATACTTCAAGTTTTCTGGGGAAAAACTAGGCAGGAGCCTTTTCAACTCCTAATTTTTTTAATGGTCTAAGGCTGCTGCACATGTAATTATTGTGTATGTGTAATCAGGCTTGTTGGAGGGAGGAAATGAAACAGGGACACACAGGCAAGCAGACTCGGAATCCCATTCAGAATTAGATAAACTGGATTATATCTGGGGGGAATCATATATCTTTGGGGAACCATAACAATAAAAGACATCAGTATGCAGTATAAGGGAACACATGATCTAGCTTTACCAATAAATTTTAATTTCAGATTAAATAAAGTGTTCATTTAAATGCACATTTATAGGCCTTACGTAATCAAAAATCGGGTTTTTCTCAGATGCTTTTCTTAAGTCAGCATACACGCCTTCCCACAACTGCCAGGCTGATGAGACACCAGACTATTTTACAGTCAACACCTCTTTGGAAACCTGGCAGAGAGGACAGAGAAGGGGAAAGAGTAAACAATATTAATTACCTGGGCTGCTGTCCTAGGCCCAGACTGGAATGAGAGAGAACAGTGGCAGAAATAATTCAGATGGGCTTCATTCTCAGTCCCTCACCTCCTTGTTTTTTTTATATCATACAATAAATGTATTCATTCTTTGCTAAGTATACTAAAGAGATCTGAAATTCTTTGAAATCAACATTTTTTGTTTCGTTTTATATGGAAAAGAATGTAGATATTGAATTAAGAAATTAGTAAGTTCTAAATGTTAGCATTTATTTAAATGTCAGTGTGCATTCAAGATTTTTTTTAAAAGAAACATAAGACAAAAAACTCAAGCAGCTGGATTTAATATGAATAATAGAAATATGAATAATGGAGGAAATATATTCCCAAAACTATATGTTGTTTTCTTAACAAAAGAACCCTTTACAAGTATAATATTTAATATGAGCATTCAATAAACAACCGTCAATTAGGTAGATCTGTACAAATGCTCAAGTCATTTCCCTCATTTGACTGCTCTTTATTAAGCACCTGCGATATGTCACACACTGTGTTGGGCATTAGGAAGACAGTAGCTAATAAAGTCAGACATCCTCCCAGTCTTTCCAGAGCTTTATAATATCATGTAGAAGCCAGACATCAGTCAGCTATTCACACCAGTAAATATAAAATTACAACAGTGATGGGTGCTACAGACTAGAGGTAGATGGTGCTAGTAGAGCATTGTTTTTCTTAAACTAAAGAATTCTGTTTCCATCTGCATAGTAGCCAAATTCAACTTTTTTGAAAAGTTCAAATCAAAGAACTGAAATCAACATTTTATAGGCACAACATGACCCAACCACCTCTGAGGTATTTGGTCAAAAATGTGCCTGATTCAATTTAAATATATTTATTCAGCATCTACGCTGTATAGAGCAGTGCTTCTCAAACTTTAATATGCATGGAAATTACTTGAGGGGAATTGTCCAAATACAGATTCTGAGTCTGTAGGTCCAAGGTGAGGCCTAAGACTTTGCATTTCTAACAAGCCCGCAGGTAATGCTGATAACTCCAGTCTGTTGATCAGACTCTGAGTAACTCCAGTTCAGGCCAAGATCCTGAACTAATATGACTGCTGGATCCTCACTTCTACAGCCATTTCCTTCTCCAGGGCATCTTCTCCACCCAGGGATTGAACCTGGGTCTGCTCAGATTCTTTACTGTTTGAACCACAGGGAAACCCTCACCTGCATCGCCCCCTCCCTACCAACTCCACAAGAACAGAAGAGTAAAGAGGAGAACATTGTGAGAAGCTTCTGAGTTTACTCGGCTGCTTTGGTCTGGTGTTTGTGGACTAGTGGGCTTTATCCTGGGGCAGGACACAGCGCAACAAGGTTGAAGGAGGATAAAATAGGAGAACTGGTGGAATTCTGTTACTGCTTCCCCCAATCCTCCTTTCATCACGTTGTGGCTAACGGAGCCTGCCCTCCTCCCGTGAAGACATAGCAATCTGGTGCAAATGTCCTCAGAGAAAAATAGAAAAACCAAGGGAAACCAGATAACCCTCAAAAATTATTTCCATATCCCCTCTCTTTCAAATACCCAGGGCTGGAGAATTACAGGGCTTCCCAGATGGTGCTAGTGAACATAGACATACACCCATCGTGGGCATAGAATATAGACATAGTGGACATAGAGAGACAATGCAGGAGACATAAGAGATGTGGGTTCAATCCCTGGGTGGGGAAGATCCTCTGGAGGAGTGCATGGCAACCCACTCCAGTATTCTTGTCTGGAGAGTCTCAGGGACAGAGGAGCCTGGCGGGCTACAGTTCATGGGGTCACAAAGAGTCAGACACGACTGAAACTTAGCACGCATGCATGGAAAATTACAATCTAGTCCTGATGACAGGTCTCAAACCTGGCTGCCTGTTGAAATCACCTAGGGAGCTTTAAAAGCACTGCCGCTTGGATTCTACCTCCACGGGTTCCAACGAAATTGGTCTGGAGCATGGGCTAGGCAGCAGGGCTTTTAGAAACTTCCCAGGTGATTTCGATGTACTGCCAAGATTCAGAACCATGAAATTCTGAGTTTCTTGTGAATGTGCTTCTCTCTCAGGGACAAAAGATGAAGACCTGACCAGGAGGCTTGTTTTGTGGGTTAAGTAGAACTGGATATAGCCTTCTGATGTCAGAGTTCTAGACCCTGGAGCTCATCTGCCCCTAATCCTCTGAGTTCACTGGGGGTTTACCTTTCCCCATAGGCATTGCCTGACAGAGTACCAGTGTCCTAGAAAAAGAAATGAGCACATAAAACAAAATAACAAAATATCTGAGGAGGACAGGTATTTCAAAATGAAAATAATCTCCTGGAATACACATTCCAATAGAAGTAGAAATATGAAAATACATGGGTCAAGTGTTTTAGTCAGTCTCATCAGTAATGTATCCTATATCTTGGGTCCTATAAAATATACAAGAGAGAATTCATAATAATAAGCAAGAAAACATAAAAAGAATCAAACAGGAATATTAGTAATAAATATAGTAATAGAAATAAAGACAGGCCAGAACTGTTACTGCCTAAAAATAGCAATGCAATGAACATGAACTTGGGCAAACTCTAGGAGATGGTGAAGGACAGGAAGGCCTGGCGTGCTGCAGTCCATGGGGTCGCAAAGAGTCAGACATGGCTAGGTGACTGAACAGCAACAAAAATAACTTAGTGAGTTGGGAGACCTGAGTGAGGAAATAGCCCAGAAAGAAGAAGATAGAAGAAAGAAATAGATAACATAAAGAAAAAGCTAAAAGATAAGGAAGATAGACATAGAGTACTAACATCTAGATAATAGGAACTCGATCAAAAGAGAAAAAAATGGAGAGGAAGAAATACTTAAGGACTTAATGGAGATCAGTTTTTCCGCATTAAAATATATCTGTGTGTATTACAGAAAACATAGAGATATAATAATAAAATTTAAGGATTTTTGAAAGTTCTGAAAGTTTATCATAGAAAGAACAGATCACACACAAAAGAACAAAAATCAGATTGATGTCAGCAATACTAAATGCAAAAAAAAAAAAAAAAATGAAGCAATGTTTTCACAAAATTGAAGGGAATAGAAAACCTGGGTCTCTCACATTGCAGGCAGATTCTTTACCATCTGAGCCACCAGGGAAGCCCAAAATAGAATACAGAATCTAATATTTTACATTCAACCAAACCTAATATTTATATTCAAACATTAGAACCAAATAAAAATATTCTCAAGCACACAAGATATGCTGTGGAAATATGTGCACTATAAATAATCTTGGGAGGGAAAAATCTAAGAGATTCTAAAAGGGATTTTTAGAACAAGGACGTTCAAATACCTTAATAAACTTTCTTATTGCTTAAAAAAGAAAGAAAAAGCAAGCTAAGATCAAAGAAAAAGAGAAATTACATCTATAACAGTCTACAATTAAACCCTAGATTATATTAGCATAATAGGGGATGGATGGAGGAGAGAGCAGGAAATCCTAAATTTTCACCGTAGGCAAAATTAGGGAATTACAGTTATATCATTAGGAATAAAATTAAGGAAGGAAATTCCCTGGTTATCCAGTGGTTAGGACTCACTGCTTTCACTACCAGGGCCCAAGTTCATCCTGGCGTTGGGGAACTAAGATCCTGCAAGTCCTGATACATGGCCAAAAAGAATTTTCTAAGTAAGGAAGATAAGAAGAAATCTTGTAAAAGTGATGCAAGTTGAAAAATTAAGAGGATAAAATTAGGTCCATGTGTGTCATTTATTCTAACAAATGTAGATGGACTGAGCTCACCAGTTAAAGACTGAGAGATTGAATTTATCTTTTAAATTCTGATATGTGCTATTTACAAGAGATATTAGCAGTAAAGGATCCGCCTGCCAATGCAAGAGGAGTAAGAAACTCAGGCTCGATCTCTGGGTGGGGAAGATCCCCTGGAGGAGGGCATGACAACCCACTCCAGTAGTCTTGCCTGGGAAATCCCATGGACAGAGGAGCCTGACAGCCTACCGTCCATAGGGTCACAAAGAGCTGGACACGACTAAAGCAACTTAGCAAGCACACATACATCAAACATAAGAATATGCAAAGATTGGAAGCAAAAAATAGGAAAAGACACATTAGACAAATATTAACCAGAAGAAAGCTGATTTAGCTATATTGACTCCAGAAAACACAGTCTTTAAGTAAAGTACAATATTAGAAATGAGAATTCCCTAGGACGCAGCCATTCCACTCCCAGCTATAAAGCCAAGGATAAACTGTACACGTGAGCAGTGGATGAGATAGACAGATTCTAAATGGCCCCCACTATTCCTCCTCCCTGCTACTTGTATCCTTGGGCAATCTCTTCCCCTTGAATGTGGGCAGGACCCACACTTGCTTTGAACCAAGAGAAAAGGGCGCAGGTGATGATACGTCACTTTAGCAATTATGTTACACAAGACTGCGATGTTTGTCACGCCAGCAGATGCTTTCCCTTGCTGGCGCTGATGCAGTGACCCTGATGGAGAGGACTCGAGGGTGAAAGGGCTGACAGCCCGCAAGACCTGAAGCCTTCAGTCCAACAACCTGCACCTAAATCCTGCTGCCAACCACAGGAGTTTAAAAGTAAACCCTTCCCCAGTCAAGCCCTAAGATTAGCCCAGAGCCTTGGACAACTTGGCTGCAGTCTTATGAGGACTGGAAGTGGAAGGCCCAGCTAAGCCATATACCTCAGTTCTCAACTCCCAAAGACTCTGAGATAATAAATGTGTGCTATTTTAAGTCACTAAGTTTTTGGTAATTTCATTACACAGCAACTGACAACTAACACAACTAACAGAGACATAAACAAGAATGTCAGTGGCAAAGCAAAACAATTTTAAAAATCTGGAAACAGCCAAATGCCCATCAGTAGGAGAAGAGATGACTAAACCATGGTATATTAACCTGCTAGGATATTACATTCACAGCCAGATGTGAAAATACGGATAAATCTTAACAATATGAAACTGAACAGGGAAAAATTAGCTCAGCATGATACTCTTTCATAAAATTTAAAACAATTAAATCAATCTATTTCAATATAACTGCTTAAATCAAAAAACAATTAAAATAAAAACATACATTACTTATAAACTTAAATCTCTATAAAATTAAAGATCTTATGAAGTTAAACATTAACTTACCAGATGATCCAACAATACCACTCCTAGGTATTTATGCGAAAGAAATGAAAACACACATCCACACAAAAACTTATGTATGAATGCTTACAGCAACTTGATTCATAATTGCCAAGAAATAGAAACAATCCCAACCTCCTCTAACTGGTGAACGGAGAAACAAATTGCAGAACATGTGCACAAGATGGGTCAATATCAAGTGCACCACACTCAGCAAAAGAAGCCAGATTCGAGAGATGACATACTGTAAGAGCCCATTATACAGTTTTCTGGAAGAGGCAGAATTATGGAGATAAGGAAGTGATCAGTGGTTGCCAGGGACTGGAAGTAGAAAGAAAGAACTGACAACAAAGAGATACCAGGGAACTTTCTGGGGTAAGGAAGCTGTTATATGTGTGGATCTGGGCAGGAGTTATAAAGCTGTATTCATTTGTCAAAACTCATAAAACTATACACTGAAAAGGGTGAACTTTACTGTGTGTAAATTATTCCTCAAATATATATGTGTGTATATATATATATCTCCAGATCCTTCACCCTGCTCTGTCCTCCAGTCCTTCCTTCTTTCCTTCTGTGAGAACAAAATGAGAAATTGTGTCACTGGAAACACTATGGCTAAAATTATTGTAAAGAATAACCTTGAAAGGGGACTGGGCGAAGAGGAGTAAGAGCTTCAACAATCAAAGTGGTGTACATAAAAAGAAGGCAGGAGAAGAAAAGAGTGAAATGTACTTCCTTGCCTTGTTGAGGAGGATGTTTCTGACTTTTTTTTACTGTGGTAAACCTCATTTTGCTCAAGGCAGGGAATTACTAAGTCTTTGTTCTACCACCAGCAATACAGAGGACCCCTCCCCATATCGACAGCCCTGTTTGGTCCAGATTCTCTTTGCCTTGGAATGTCCCGATAAATGGCCCATTAGCAGCCCACAAAGAGATTAAGAAACAATTCTATTTAAGAGAACGGCACAGTTTAACAAAAAAACGATGCTAGAGTCAGAGTGTTCTGCTTCTGCTATCTTTTAAGAACCAAAGGAGCAGGGGTTTTGAGGTCACAGTCAGCCTGACCATATTTTGCCCTTATCTCTCTACTTTCTACTCCATAATGAAATTTAAATAGCTTGCTATCACTAAGTAAATAATTGGCGCCATAACAGCCTTCTGGAAGCTTTTAATTGTGTCAAACCAGCTCTTCAATTCTAAACATTCCTGACGACCAAATGATATTTAGAGCTTTGGGTATCTTCTTAGCAGATGGAGATAGGAAGGCAAAATGGGATAAGAAAGCTGAAACTCCCCATTAATCAGGGTAGTTCTCCTTTATTCAAAGATCATAAAATGCCTGAAATAAAGTCTTTAACTTGGTGGGGGAAGGGGGAGGGCCTGAATGAGAAGCGGAAAGTCTGGGTCTTACTTAGCCCCTTTTGGGCTCCTGCTCAGCTGTATGATTTGAAGCGGGCACTCAATAATCTCTTCGGATTTCGTTTTCCTCCTGTGTATGCCTGAATCTGTGGCCAGGGTGTCCCCTCCCCACTGTCCCAGGTCAGGTGCTCTAGTGGGCAACAGGCTTACCCCGAAGCTCCAGAATGGGAGCTCTCCATTCACCTCTACAACTCTGTGTCTGGAGATCCCCTTTGGTCTTGCCAGGGTTTTAGGGGCAATTGTAGAGAAGCACTCTGACAGGGTGGCCAAATTTTGTGGCTTTCAAGAAAGACTCCAGGCTACTGCTGCCAGCCAACTGTAACCCAAGATAAAGGGTTCCCCTAGACAAAGGTTTCCACAGAAGTACAATTGGAAACACCAGGTGAAACAAATCAAACAGATTTCTTTACTGTGGGACTTCCCAGAGCCTTTGTTTGTGCATGTGCTTGACCAAGACATCTCTCTTTCAAGGATCAACACACTCAGGGCTGGAATGCTCAGTTCCAAATTTAGGATGCTATCTGATTATATTTTATGCATTATCCTCTTATCAGGAGGTATTCAATCTTGGCTGTAGAATAGCATCACAGGGGCCTCAGCCCTAGAGATCTGGCTTTAATGGTCCGAGGGGTGGGACGTGGGCACAGACAGGTGCTTATTTCAGCTCCCCTAGTGATTCTAATGCAACTCACTCAGCGAGCCTGGGAAGGTGCCTCCTTTCTCATGCCTATTGTGGAGCATTAAGAGGGAGCACCTCCCCATCCCGAGGTCAGTACTGGAGAGCAAACCCAAAGACGCGTTCATCTCTCCACCCAGAAGCTACACTACAGGATCCAGAGCCTCTGCCTGTTGGGAGAATCTCCTTGGGAAACTGAGTGAATTTCAGCATTTCTTAGCAGTCACTCACTCACTCAGGATTCTAGCCCTAATCATCTCTTTTAAAACCCTTTGGATTTTTCCTTTCAAAATGGAAATAACCTTACTGATTTCCTAGTTGTAAATTTAATGTCTGCTCATTACAGTAGGGTAAATATAATATTTTTATTATATTTGGGGCAAAAAATAATTGTTCTTAAACCTCCCCCCTGCCCCTGCACTGTGAATGTTATATGTTTACTTCTAGATCTTTATGTATTTTTAAAATTATTTTGTAATCTGGTTTGTTACTTATCAATATCTCTCATTAATAGCTAAAGGGGCTTCCTAGGTGGTGCTAGTGGTAAAGAACGTGCCTGCCAATGCAGGAGACATGAAGTGGGGGGTTCGATCCCTGCGTTGGGAAGATCCCCTGGAAGAGGGCATGGAAACCCACTCCAGTATTCTTGCCTGGAGAATCCCATGGACAGAGGAGCCTACAGGACTACAGTCCATGGGGTCACAAAGAGTCAGATCCAACTGAAGCTACTTAGCACTCAGGCACATCTAATATATCATTCCATCCCAATATATTCTTATTCACTAGCTCTTGAATCTCTTCTCATCTCAACATAAATAAAACTGAACCATCTTTTTTCTTTTTTAGGCCTCACTGCACAACTTGTGGAATCTTAGCTCCTTGACCAGGGATTGAACCTGAATCCTTGGCAGTGAAAGCTCGGAGTCCTAACCAATAGCTGCTACTGCTGCTGCTGCTGCTAAGTCGCTTCAGTCGTGTCTGGCTCTGTGCGACCCCATAGACGGCAGCCCACCAGGCTCCCCCGTCCCTGGGATTCTCCAGGCAAGAACACTGGAGTGGGTTGCCATTTCCTTCTCCAATGCATCAAAGTGAAAAGTGAAAGTGAAGTTGCTCAGTCATGTCCAACTCTTCGCGACCCCATGGACTGCAGCCTACCAGGCTCCTCCGCCCATGGGATTTTCCAGGCAAGAGTACTGGAATGGGGTGCCATTGCCTTCTCCAATTCTGGGTATACCATAAATTATTTAATTGATCCCTGTGTTAAGCAACTCTAGAGTTTACCATCAATGAAAGGATAGATGTCTTTGCACATGTATCTGATTGCACACGTATCTGAGAATAAAGTAGAATTTATTCTTAGTAGAATTGCTTCCTCGAGTCCCCAGTCAGCTGAACCCACTCAGCTAGGCTTCCGTGTCCACTTACCTGTCCAGGGTAACTGCCTTCCCCTCTCGTTTCCCCATCCCTACCCCCATCCAGGCTTCTCCACTCTCTGGCCTTGTTCACAAAGTATGTTCTGTCTGCTGTTGCTCCAAGTCCCTCCACTTTTATCAAATCTCCTTCAAGCTTTATCTCTTCAAGCCAGTGTTTTACTTTAGAAAGCCTCCTTGGTTCTGTGCAAATCTCCCCTCTCCTTGGATCAGTCTGGCTCAGTTCAGGCTGGCCGTGTCATCTCCCAGCAGAGGTCACCAAATCCTCTTTTAAGGAACCAGTGAGGAGGCAACAAGCTGAGGCCGACCATCCTGGAAAGCTTCCCCGATACACCCCGGTACCTCCTCTGCATCCCTCAGCAGCAGCGCTCATCACTCTGTTTTCATTTGTTTACATATCAGCCTTCCCTCTGGACACTGAGTCACCATACCCTTCCTCCCTGTGTCCCCTGGGACTCCCCTGGCTTCAGCTATCTTCACAGCCTGCTGAATGTCTGCTATTGAAAGGCCACATTTTTCCAGGAAAAACTCTGAGCTATATTGCTGATATTAAAAGTAGTAACTAGGACCTATATCCCCTCTTTCGCCAGAAAAGATACAGCTCCAAGCCCATGCCTTGGCTGACTCACATGACCTCATCACTAAAATGTGGAGAGAGCACCCAGAATCAAAAGGATTCCAATCAAAAACTCAGCTTTTCTCCTTGTTTCCCCGGCCCAGCACCCCAACCTGGCCTGGCCTGGCCTAGGTCTCTCTGTCCTGGCCTGGCCCCTGGCAGCAAGTGGCCCCTTGTGACCTGTTCCTGCCAGCTCCACTGAGGGACCTGCCACCAGTCGAGTGTTCATTTATCCAACAAGTGTCTGCGGCCAGCAATGCTGGTAAAAAGAATGGGCAGAGTCCCGGCCTTCAAGGAGGTTACATTTCAGGGGCACCGCAAACTAGTAAACTAACCAATAAAATGACTTTGAATTTTGCTGGATAGTTTGAAGAATATAAAAAAGAAGACTAAAAGGAAGAATAAGATGTGCAGTACGGCTCACTCTCAATGAGGGTGCAAGGACAGGCACACCAGAGGAGGTGAGGTTTAAGTTAGAGGAGTTGGCTGGTGCCTGCCAGGTACTGGAGGGGAACAGAGCCTTCTCAGATGGGGCATGGCACCCTTGGGTATCTCTCAGGTGGGAAAGGACAAAGGGGACAGCATGATTAAGGCCTGGAGCCCAGTGAATGAGGGGGAGAAAAACTGGAGGTGAGTTTGGGGGACAGGCAGGTGTGCAACAGATATCAGTTCAGTTCAGCCGCTCAGTCGTGTCTGACTCTTTGCAACCTCATGGACTGCAGCATGCCAGGCCTCCCTGTCCATCACCAACTCCTGGAGTTTACTCAAACTCATACAAGAGGTATAGTTACATTCTAAATCATCTGTCAGAATTCAGCGTCCACAGTTATCTGGATTTAAAATTCTTAAATACCTCAGGGTTGAGTTTTTTTTTTTTAACATTTTTCAGAAACAACCAAATTGTTTTTTCAGACTCTTCAAAGTTTCTCAAACCATGGTCATGTCAAGACAACTCACCAGGATAGAATAAAATTGGGACAAGACATTGAAGAATTACATGAAAATTCTCTGAAACTAGAATTTTAATGTGTTTTCAGTTTATTCTAATTAAAAGAGATAAAGCATACCTACCCATGTCATTTCAATATCTTTTCTTGATAATTTCAACTTTTTAATCAAAAGATCCTCACGGATTCCTCAATCAAGGTTGGTGTGGGGGGAGGATACAGGGGAAGTGAGACAGGAAAGAGCCATTTTATACAATTTTTGAAATTGACATGTGGATATTCCTTTTTCCTCCTAAGTAGTGGAACTACCAGTGGCGCTAGTGGTTAAAGAAACTGCCTGCCAGTTCAGGAAACATAACGAGACACAGGTTCCATCCCTGGGTTGGGAAGATCCCCTGCAGAAGGGCATGGCAACCTACTCCAGTATTCTTGCCTGGAGAATCCCATGGATAAAGAAGCCTGGTGGGTCACAAAGAGCCAGACACAACTAAAGTGACTTAGCATGCAGTGTTGCTTAAACCTCCTGCTCTCCAGTCCCCAGCACCTATTTCTGTTCTAATGGGGGGAGAACCCACTTTTATCCACGACTTCTCTTGATGGAGGTATTTTTGCTTCTGTGCTGAACTTTATTTGTCTGGCCCCAAAGTTAGAACCCACCCTGGCAAGTGTGGATGTAAACAGGGTCTGGCATGAATGGGGAGCTGTTTCCTGCCATAGGGAAGGGAGGGTCACCCTGGCTAATTCAAGCACGTGTTATTGGGAAGTATGACAACATCTTCCCGCACAAAGTCTTCCTTATTCGGGGCTGTTTGTGAATAAAACACATATTGAATCATTTTGAGTGCTGCTTTTAATATCCTGCCTCCCGGTAAGAACACCTCCAACTACTGGGCTTCAGGAAGCTGTCTTTGCGGATTTCCAAAAGTAACTCGAGTCCGAACACCCAGAGGAGGGAAGAAAGGCTCACAGTGCAGAAGGCACAGTTCCCTCCCAAGTTGCCGGGATTAACAACACGCAGATGGCCTTTTTATTCTTATCCTGAAAAATAATTCCACAAACAAGTCTTTTTGAAACAATCCACTTTGCAAACACATAACGAGGTCTTAGGAGGTTTGCATCCTTGCCAGGAATCGTGAGAAAACAAAGAAGAGCAAGACATAATAAATGGTCTTCAGAAATGTTTACTGCTTAAAGCTTTATTGAGAGGTTCTTATCAACCAATGTGTGGGGGGAGGGGTGGATGAGCTGGATCTCAGTGACAAGTCTGTGAGGCAGCAGTATGCAGCTCCCTGGAAGTGATACAAGATGATGTGGAATTAAAGACGGAAAATAGCGCACCCCTCTGTGGAGATCAAGCATATAGCTTCACAGAGAAATTGTCTCTACATTCTGTTCTGTTTCTTAGGTCTCAGTGCTGAGGAAGGTTCTGAGAGAGACTGGGCTTTCCCAGGGTCAGCCTTGCTTGCCACTTAAATGACAAGTAAACATAACTGAGTTTGCACAGTACAAAAATGTCAGGATCCTGAAATCTTAAAAAAAAAAAAAAATACTGGCACTGTAAAATCTCAAGATGAGCATGACAAGCAATTGAACCCAAATAAGGTATAGCAGATTTTTAGCCCTGTCTTTTGCCTTACCCTTCACTAAGAATTCCTCTGTGAAGTTGGGTGCCATATGTGAGCAGGAGAAACAGTTCAAAGTTTCAGTGAGGCTTCTCATTTTCTCCCATATGTAATCTGGGGCTCCAGATTCAAGGTTTAGTAATGCCAGCTGGAAACACACACACATACAATGTAACAGCCATGCCTAGAATTTTACTCAGTGTCCTGCTGAAGACTATAGCCTGGGAAATAACCTTTCTGATAGCTCTAAGGAACTGCTTCAAAGAGGTATGAGAGAGGAAAATGTATACATGATTTCATTTTGCTGGGAAATACATTTAGTCAAGCTCTTATCTTAGTAAAATATTACTGCTAATCACAAAAAAATAAATATCTCAGGTTAACTGACTTTAATGCTTATCTATATATGGGGGATGCAAGAATCTGGGGTCATTGAAATTCTTCCTTAGATATGCATCTTAACTATCTAGGCGTTCCTATATCTAAAACACTGAATGCTCCATCCTGAATTCCTTCCAGGGTGTACTGTAGGTCAGCAACTGAAGTGGCTTATAACTTGATCCTTGTAGAACTGGAATAGTGAGCAACAATTTTTTGTTTGTAGTAAGAAAGTACATAAAACAGACCAGCATTTATGGCCTATGGGGAAATGTATTCTTTTCAACAAAACAGGGCCCCTGAGAGTTACTTTTAGGCCAGGAATATCACACATGTTGCAGACACCTGGATAACTTCCCCATTCCATACCCCAAGCAGACCTCACAAATCAATCATGATCTCATTCTCACCGAGCCCAAATGCTGCCCCAGAATCCCTTTCAACATCGGACTCCAGGTACTCTCTACCAATTGACAGGAATGTCACAACAGATTAAATCTGAGGACCATCTCTATCTTCAGCTTTGTAGCCATTCACTGTAGGAGGGACTTGTCTTTCTATGAAAAGAACAATGTGAGTGGTTGCAATTAGAGTCTTGGGCCCTACAAAAAGTCTTAATGGAGATTTGAAGGAAATTACTAAAATGGCGGGCTTCCCTGTGGCTCAGACAATAAAGAATTTGCCTGCAATGCAGGAGATCTGGGTTCGATCCCTGGATTGAGATGATCCCCTGGAGGAGGACATAGAAACCCACTCCAGTAAGGCTAAGGCTTGTTGAACAAATAATAGTCTTAAATTTTTTACTAAGGTTTGAGCTTTAAAGTAGAAACAAATACAGTTGACCCTTGAACATATGAATGTTAGGGGTGCCGACTCTGCGTAGTTGAAAATCTGAGCACCTTATAGTCAGTCCTCTGTATAGGTGGTTCCTCCACGTCTGAGGTTCTACGCTCAAAGATTCAACTGACAGTGGATCATGCAGTACTGTCATATTTCCTACTGAAAAAAATTCACAGATAAGTGGACCATTACAACTCAAACCCATCTTGTTCAAAGGTCAACTATATACAGAGTTTCCAACTTTCAGAGCAGTTAATTTGGAAGGTGTTAAGTCAGTTTACAAAAAGGTTTGCCAAAGTTCTCTTACAATGCCAAGTTTCTCTCCACCGAATGTATTCAAGACCCTTAACTACTTGAAAGAAAAGGAAAAGACAGTTGGACAAACATAAATCCCATCTGTGAGACAACACAGCCATTCAAAAATGAATCCCAAACAGCCATGAATCAGCTATGAGAAAATGTAATTCTGTTTGTACAAGTCTTATCTATACATACTTCAGAAATGACTTGGTCCTTTGAAACAATTTCACACTGGGCTTGACAAACAGTGTGCTGTTGCTGAATACCTGTCAAGTGTGAACTGCAGGCCAAGGATGGAATAACCTCATGGAGAGACAGGGAAAAAAAAAAAACGGTCATTTATCACTGAAGGCATGCATTAGGACACATCCAAAAAGCCCAAGTCACATGCTGTGAAGCAATCCTGAGGTTTTCACCCGATCTCAGAACAGTCACTCTCATTCAACGGTTACCAAGGTCAGTTGGACCATGCCCTGTTTAATTTAGAGCAGTGGTTGTCAAACTCTATTCTCTGGAGGTGCCTTAGGGCTGCCTACCTGGGAGCAGGAGGTGAAGTAGACAGGCGGACAGGATCCTAATGCTCTCCCAAAAAATACACACATGCTTTAATCAGAGCAGACCTTCCTTTATGTTTTCTACAGCTTATGTTCTACATAAGATTTCATCTGCAAAGAAAAGGCTTCACCAAAAAAAAAAAAAAAAAATTCTTAAATACTAATATTATCTATTCTAACAGTAGTCAGACTTCAACATGGTCCCCAGAACCAAAACAGAATAGTAGGAAGATAAATATTCTTGCACTAAAGCAGGATATGCAAGATTTTTTTAACCTTTTATTTGGAACTAACTTTAGAGAAAAAGTATGAGAATATAAATAGTAAACGAATACTTGATTTTCTCTTAACTGGATTCACCTATTGCTGACAGTTTACTCATGTGGTTTATTTTCTGACTTGATTACTTCCTCTTGCTCTCTCTCTCTCTCTCATATATACTTTCCCCTTTTCTTTTTTTTTTAAGGAAAATTACATAGATCATGGCCACGCATGCATGCTCAATCATTAAGTCTTGTCCAACTCTTTGTGACTCCACGAACTTTAGCCCACTAGGCTCCTCTGTCCATGGGATTTCCCAAGCAAGAATACTGGAGTGGGTTGTCATTTCCTTCTTCAGGGGATCTTCCTGACCCTGGGATCAAACCCACGTCTCCTGCACTGGCAGGGAAATTCTTTACCACTGAGTCACAAGGGAAGCCCATGGCCACTTATCCTTAAATATATTCATTGTATTTCCTATGAATAGACGTTCTCTCACAAAACTATAGTAAGGTCATCATCCTCAGTAGATTTAACATTGGAACAATACCTTCATCTAATCGACTGTCCATTTTCCATTTTTGTCAGTTGTTCTAATAATGTCCTTACAGCATTTCCTCTCAGTAAAGAATCCAGTCCAGGGTCAGGGATGCATTTAACTGTCATGTCTCTTTATCCTTCTTTAATCTGGAACACTTCCAGAGCCTTTCCTGGTCATCATGATGACATTTTTTAAATACAGAGTTCCCCATGCCCCCATTCTCAATAAAATATTTTTCATTTGGAGTTTAATATATGATTCAGGCTACACAATCTTGGCCAAAATACTACCCAGATGCTGTTGTATCTTTTCTCAGGGTATCACATCTAGAAGCATGTGATGTTAATCTGCTCTCTTGGCTGATGTAAATTTTGATCAATCTCAGTGCTGAATTTCGCCACTGTGTAATACCTGATTTCTGTCTCTTAGAACTAGTGATTAATCTGTGGGAGATACTTTAAGACCATACAAATATTCTGCTCCTCATCTAAATTTCCCCCTAAATTTAGCATGTACTGATAATTCTTGCTTATCTAATCTTTTCCATAATGTTTACAAAATACAATGAAATGCTGAATGCCAGCTGATAAATTGGGAGAAGGTACTACAGTTGAAAAGTTAGCATTTTGTAGCAACAGTTCTCCCTCCTCCCCATATATTCATTATTAGTATATATATTTGTTATCATGGGAACTCATGAATTCCTATTTTTAATGGTTTATGATAGATTATTTTATTTAATTATTTTGGTATTCGAGTTGTCCCAGATTTAACTAGCAGGAATCCTTTCAAGCTAGCTCCTGTGTCCTTGTGACATGCTTCCATCATTTTTCTAGCCTATTTCCTTAATTTCTAGCATAACAAAATGCTCCAGGTTCATCTCGTACCTACCCTGCCCCAGCCCTGGAATCAGCTATTTCTCCCAGGAGCCCTGGTTTCCTTCCATAGGGAATGGTTTTAGAGACCAAGACTGGGCACTAGGTGTGTTCAGTCTAACTGAGGTGTTATTGTTTCTTGGCCCCATCATCAGACAAAGGTAGGCAACATATGCATGTATATACATTATACCTATAAATATACATTTATGTGTACATATGCATACATACGTATGTATGTTTTTATACATACTATATATGTTTTAGAAATATGGTACACATTGATATTTCAATTTCAATTCAACTCAGCAGAGTTCTTTTTGCCTTCTTCCATTCCATTTTATGTCCCTTCTTTCCTAGCAAGAACCCTGATTCCCAAGAATAACAATGTATTTACAGTTGATCCTTGAACAACACAGGGCAGTTAGGGGTGTCAACCTCCCCCCTATACACAGTTGAAAATTCTCATATAACTTTGTAGTCAACCCTCTGTATCTGTAGTTTGACATCCACAGATTCAACTAAGGTCAGATTAGATAATTCTGTACTGTCCTTAGTCACTCAGTCGTGTCCGACTCTGCAACCACATGGACTGTAGCCTGCCAGGCTCCCCTGTCCATGGAGATTTTCCAGGCAAGAATACTGGAGTGGGTTGCCATGCCTTCTTCTAGGGGATCCTCCCAACCCAGGGATCGAACCCAAGTCTCCTGCATTGCAGTAGGATTCTTTACTCTCTGAGCCACAGGGAAGCCCTGGTACAGGTTAGATAATATTGTAGTATTTATTTTTAAACATCTGTATGTAAGTGGATCCATGCAGTTCAAACCTATGTTGTTTGAGTCACCTGTACTCCTTTGTTCAATCCTATAATACATACAAAATTTTTTCAGAATTGCTTTTTCCTAACCATACAAAAACAAGTCTACTAAAAAGAGTTCAGGATTTCTGTGAAATTCCCCCCTACCCATGCTCCCACCCAAGCCTGAGGTATTCCTAAGTAACTTGAATTAGTCATTTCTTTCTCTCTCTCTTCAGTTACGTCTTCCATTTGAAGTTTTATTGGGTGATTGGCAGTTTGCTTTCAGCTTTAGAGATTTTTCCCCTTTCCATTCTTATTAATTTTATTTTTGAATCTGTAGAACATTAACACACTCCTGAAAGTCAAAACTATACAAAAAGATAAACACTCAGAGAAGTATTACTCCCACAATATCTCTTCTGTTCTATCCTTTATAGGTAACCAACTTTAATGTTTCTTGATGTATCCTTCCTGTATTTCTTTTATAAAAATAAGCAAATACATATGCTTTCTGATTTTCCTTCTTTCTTACACAAAAGGTAGCATACTATATATGTTCTTCTGCACTTAACAATATCTCCTAGAAATCACTGAATGTCAATTCATAGAGCTCTTCCTCGTTCTTGTTTATAACCACACAGCACTCCACTGTGCGTAAGGATCATGATTTTTCAATCAATTTCCTATGTTTGGACATTCAGGTGGTTTCCAATGTTTTATGATTACAAATAATACTGCTACTAATAATAATAAATACAATAATAATAAAATAAACAACACTACCTTGTTAATTTAATATTTGTACTATTTAAATATAGTAATACTTAATATTGACTATAGAAATATTTAATTTTAAATATCATAAACTTGTGTGTTTTTATTTTCACATTGTTTGAAGTATACCAGGATAAATTCCTAGAAGTCAGATGGCTGGGTCAGAGGATAAATGCACCTATAGTTTTGTTAGATATTATCAAATTTTCTTCCATAGGCATTGTACACTTTTCATTCCCACTAACAGTATATGAAAATACCAGCTTCCCCACAGGCTTGCTAACAAGTGTACTGTTAAGCTTCAAATTTTTGCCAATCTGATGAGCCTAGGTTGTATGTTAAAGAAAGGAACACATTTACGCACATTAAAGCTTTATAATGGAAAAATAAAGCCACGCATGAAGGGGTCACTGGAGAGAATGGGGGCGGCAGGGATGACCTGGTGTGTTTTGCATTATACATACACAAACTAGGGATTAAGAACTACACTGAGATGAAAGAAGAAAGGTGACTAATAAAAACCCAAATTACTTCTTAATCTCTGAAATTAAAAAGATTGTTAAATAAACACAGTACACAAACAAGAGTCAGTTTCACTAAGTGATGAATGAGTTCTGGGGTTGCATGTTCAGGTAGGGATAACGCCAAGATGCATTTTCCTCCTATTAAAATGCCAGGATGCATTTGCTCCTTCCTGTTAAATGCCACCTCTATACCCTGTATTTATTTATTTAATGGCATTTGTCTCATCATATTACAATTATTTATTTTCAAGTTGTCTTCTCTCCCAGACAGTGAGCTTGTTGAGGACAGAACCAACATCTTATTCCTGTCTGCGTCTTTAGAACAGAATAATTACTGATGTATTTGGTCTCTTGCAAATAAATCTTGACTGAAGGAAAGGAAGGAAGTGTGGAATGGAAGATGGACATGTTCAGTAACAGCCTAGAATGGACGCACTATGCATCAAAACATGAAATTTCATTCCAGTGTGAGACTTCTGTTCAAAGAAAGACTTTTTCCCACAGTTGACCTGCTGCAGCTTTTCCACAAGATGTTCTCTAAATATATTTTTAAATACAAATTCCCATCAGAATAAGAGGAAGGTGTCACATCCCCAGGATGATGGCTAATGCCCAGTAAACAGGGGGAAAAAATAGAAACTTGATGAATTTTGTCAAGATTAATCTTATGGTGCCTAAGTAAATCTCCAAGCTTTCATTACAGGAGTCAGGGCAGAACAGCACCTTGGTGAGAAATGGAAGACAGTGAATTCAACGGAGCATGAAATTTAAGCACCGAATCATTTACTAGCAGGCATTAATGACTAATAAGGCATCTTTATTACTAATGTAATAAATAACTAATCTTGAGAGTTTGACAACACTTTCACAGGTCAGTGTTTTGATTCCTCACAGTCTCAGGGAATAAGTATTTTGTGATAATCTTTTTACAGAAGAGGAAACCTGGTCTTTACTTACTTTTTCCCAAGATCGCTGGGCCCTGATTTTCTGAACTCTGTGACTGCATACTGCCAGCCAAAGGAGCTGAGTTAAAACCTAACAAGTGATTAGAATTGACTGGAGAAATCAGAACCCAACTCTAATTAAGGAATTTGCTAATTGCCCATCTCTCTGCAGACTTCACTCTACTCTTGGTCTTTAGCCCTAGCACAGACCTGACCTCAATCATGCTTTCTGCAAAATAGCAATGGGCAGACAGAGAGTGTTGTTTCCAAGTTACATTTGGCCACAAAATCAATCTCCCTGTCCTTTCGAAAGCTACAGCCCCAAGCCCCTGGAGCACAGAGCTGCCCACTGTCCCAAGAAACCATGCTAAAAACTTCCTGTTTTGAATCTGTCCAGATCCCACCTTCCTGACGCCCCATCCAGGCTTCCCCAAGCATGAATTCCCCAAGCTCTGGGCACTACCATTTCTTTCTTGGCTTTTCCTTCATTGCTTGCCCCAATTGGACCTGGTAACATGGGCTCTGGGCAGTCTACTTCCGGACCGACTGGGAAATCTCCTGAGATGCAGTCCCCAGAACCACCCTCAGGCCCTTCAAGGTATTGCCAGAGCTCAGCATCCCCCTCAGGCCAAGGTTCAAAATTCTCAATGATCAAAACAAAGGAAAGGTTGTCAGAACTTCCAGTGCTCTTTCAAGTCCACGTGCAAACATCAGCTACCATCTACCACTGAGCACTACCAAAGGGAAATATATTCAAGGGAGTGGGGGAATGTTGTGAAGAAAAGATGGGGTGTGAGCGTAGGAATCTAGGTATTCCTGTGTCTCCTCTCTCTAGTCTTTGCCACCACAGCATACTACTTAAGACACAGGTTCTGGAATCAGCTGCCTGGTTCAAATTCTGGTTCTGCTACTCACTGAATCACTTTGGGCAAGCAACTTACCCTCCTCAGGTCCCCCTTTCTTCATCTGTTAAATAGTGATAATAATACTAGAATCTATCATTTTATGAGAAATATCTGTGACATATGAATTTGAATTATGGGATTTTGAAAGAATGTGATGGGAAACATTTTAAAAAATAATAATAATAGTATAATACTAAGACCTATCTCATAGGGTTGTTTTGAGGAATCAACGTAAAATCCACATGAAAGGACTTAGAATCTTGCCTGACACATACTAACTATGGTTACCACCACTTCACTATACCCAGGCTCCAAATCTCTCTTAATATTTTTGTGCCATTTCTAAACAGCTGCCAAACCCAATCACTATGTCACTGAGTTTCTCATACATTCTCCCCTTCCTCTCCACTCTTTGCTACTACTTGAATACAGACTCTGAGACAGAGTCTACCAATTAACTGCCTTCCCCTGCATGCCTTCTCCCTTTTCTCCTTAATGAAAGAACCCTCCATTTTAGCCTGACACATGGCCATCCCAGTAAGATCCCTTAAATCTCTAGAAGGTAACACTGGGAAGGTGGTGATAATAGATATGATACATGTAAGACAGGTCACCAGCTTAAGGATACTCACAAGCCTCCTCTACCGTGGTCCCTGCTCCCTGGTCCTTACATCGTCTTGAGCTGGAAGCCATCCTGAATGTATGCCTTTCATTTTCATTCCTGGGGGTAGGGCTCTCCAAAGTCCCCACCCCATTTTAAACGTACTGTCAACATCTTCCATGAAGGCATAGGATTTAGACTTGCTAAGGAAAGAGAAATGGTGTGAGCAGGTAGGGTGTTGGTCCTAGAACCTTGGAACAAAATTCTAAAATAAATCTCCCTCTGCCTCACTCACAAGCACATGTTATTCCCATAGACCTCATTCAGGGGAGCCTTCAGCTTTTAGCATCCTTGCCACGAGTTCAAAAATTTCTGGAGTAAGGTGAATTACTGGAATTCCCATGTAGCACAGCAGTAAAGAGTCTGCTTGCCAATGCAGGAGATGCAAGAGACACAGGTTCAATCCATGGGTCAGGAAGATCCCCTGGACTAAAAAATGGCAACCAACTCCAGTACTCTTGGCTGGGAAATTCCATGGACAGAGGAGCCTGCTGGACTACAGCCCATGGAGTTGCAAAGAGTCGGACACAACCGAGCAACTGAGCATGCAAGGTGAATTAGGACTCTTCCATTCTAGGTACCTTTGTAACAACTGGTCTTCTGGAAAACCAGCTTCAAGAGAAATCTCAGACCCAAGCCCTGTAGGTTAGTTTTTCCAACCCCACAACCTCCATCCAGTTTTGGAATTTAAAAAATAGAAGTAATAATAAAGTCTGGGAGCAGGGGTGTTGAAGAAATGGAGGGGGAAATTGAGACAAAACTTGCTGAATATGTGGTGTTTCATATCCTCCAACCCACAAAATTCATCTTAAATAGGAAGAGAGTAGAATCATGTCAGAATCATGTAAAATGGAGCCTTTTAAGTTAACTTGTTTGGACTTGCAACCAAAGCAAGAAATTCTACCTCTGGAAGAAAAGCATCTGTTTTATAAGATGGACATTCAATCCCAAAATAATTAATGGTGGTTAAGGAAGGATTCAAACCAATTAGGTTTTCTGTTCAAGTTGATTCCATCCCATTTTTCAATGCCCCTGTGAAGTCTTTATGCAATCCAGGGCAAGCCCCTCACAACCGCAGGAGGTCACAGATGAGAGGGCCGACCTGACCCAGGCTTCATGCAGAGCAGATGTCTCTGCTTCATGCCAATTAGGAGCCAGGAACTGTGCTCTCTGGCTCTGGTCTCTGATTATCTGTTTATGTGAAGTTACATGTAACTGGAACCTCTTTGAAAGCTGAGCCGTGTGGAAGCCATTTAAAAATTATTTCACTTCTAATTATAAGCCAGGTAGAGCTGTTTTCATGCAAGGGGAGGAACACTTCAGAGACTGTCAAGGTTCAGAACATTCCATGGGCGACAGGTGGTCTGAATATTTGAAGAACTTTCTGCGTCCAAGATAACCTTGACTGAAGGAGTGAGCAGTGAAATTTTAAAGGAAATATGAACTTTGCATACAAAGTTGGAGCACATGAAACACTTAGCCACATCTCATTTTAGAAAACACATTGGCCAGATGGAATCATTGGGTTTCCCTAGAAGGCCACACAGTGGCAAGAATGGACTCTTGGCTTTGGTGTTGGGCAGAGTTTGGCTAAGTAAACTTGGGAAAGTTACTAAATCTCTCAGATCCTCAGTTTATTTATCCACAAAAGGTAGGAAATAATTCCTACTTATAGGGTTGTTATTCTAAAAATTAAATGAAATAATGTATGTGAAACCACTAGCCCTGGGTTTGGCAAGTGGCCATTGCTCTACTACTTGACAGCTATTATCCTACTTATTACTATTTTAAGTCATAATTATATGTCTGGAATAGTAAGACAGGACAGGTCTACAACATATGACTGACTTAACTTAAACAAGAAGAGTTTACAACTGCCTGGGAAAATTGAACAAGAGAAATTAAACCTCCAATGTCACTGCTTGTAATATAAATCCCAAAGCATTTTATCTTTTCCCATCTTTCTTCCTAATTCTCAGCTCTTTCTAGGCAGAGTAGCAGAAATTCAGTGCAGGGTTCAAGATTCAGAATCAAGGACTCCAGGGGAACCAAGAAAACAATTTTTATCCTCTTGAAGTTGAGCAGTACACTTCAGGCCTCTCCTGAGTCTCAGAAGGTTATCTCAAGGGTTAATGGTTAGAAAAATGTGAGCACATAGGAACAAAGAATAGCTGTTGGGCCAGGAAACAGGTAACAATTTAAACAATAGATCAGCCATAGCAGAGACAGAGAACTTTTAGTTCCTCCCTGAAGGACATAGCTAACAATGTCTGATGTACATTCTAAGCAGTTTACAGAAACCAGACTCCCATCAGATGGAAACTTCTGACCACAGGTAAGTAGACCTCAGACCAGCTGGGACCAGAAGGTTGATGATGTTGACTTCCATCACCACCATCAATGTCCATGAGCTGATTGGGCATCCTGCAAGCCACACCCCTAATGTTGCCTTTAAAACCCTTTCCTGAAGGCTATAGGGGAGTTTGTCTTTTGAGCACTAACTGCCTATTCTCCTTGCTTGGCATTCTACAGTAAATGCTGTACTTTCCTTCACCACAAGCTAGTTTCAATAGATTGGCTTTGTTGTGCATTGGGTGAAGGGATCCAAAAATCCAAGTTGGGAAACACTCTTACATGAAAGCACATCCCTACATGAAAAACCTAGCAAGCTAACCCATCACAGAGTCAGCCAGGATATATTTGGACCAGATGAGCATGTGTACTACACTGGACCCCAGGGAGACACCATCACATGTAAAGGATGTTACTGGCCTGGGGAAACAGGTATGGTCAACCCTGGTTTTGAATTCTGCCCACTGGAAGTTTAATGAACTGTAAATAAAACAATTATTTCAACAGTACCCAGTTGTCTCATCTGATGGATGAAGCCTGGAGATAGCTCCTTGTAAATCCATTGCACTTCATCAGTTACCCATAAATTTTAGATGTGTCAGCTGGCACTTACAGTCAAGGCTGGACAAGACATCTTGACTTACAGCTTGGTGATGCAGCCAACCTGAAAAAACATAGAGAGATAAGTAAGAGGCAATAGTCAAGCTATTTTGACAGCAGGTATGACATGGGTATGAACCAGCTAGCACCAGCTTTATACAAAAGACCTGAAAGCCAGGTCTAATTCTGTGTGATTGAAAAAAGCTGAGCTCCACATACCCCAAACTGGGCTTAAATGCTGAACTCAACAGGCTTGTAATTACATGCAATACCATGATCGAGCATGACTATATACCATTTTACTACACAAAGGAGAACTATTGAGTTCTATTCACAAGAGAAAGTGCTACAAAGATTCCTTTCTCAGTAGGATAAAAAGAGACACATCACAGCATATATTTTTCCAGTGATTTATTCTTATGAAACCAAGCATAAAGGATAATGCACCTGATTTAGCTATTTTTTAATATGCCCTGGGGGAGTTGGAGCAAACCAGAAGAAGCAGGAAGAATGATGGGACCCGCCGCAACATCAACAGATGAGTAGGCAGATAATCCCAATGTGAGAAGTAAACTTGCTTTGGTTTCCTTGTCTGCCCTTCCTCTCCTATACCCCCTCGCATATCTCCTGTGCCCCATTCCCCACCAGGCAAGACCACACAAAATCCATCCCAAACAGATGACACTTTCTTAGGTCAAAGGCCCCTAGGAAAGCCCACTTGATCTTTGTTTCAAAGGACTAATTTCCATCATTATCAGAAAACCCTTCCTCACAATGAAGACTTATGTAAGGGAGATGGCCAGCCTTTCAGACTCACACATATTTCCCCTGGGGTCGCTTTCACCCTCTTTCCAAAGTATGGGCCCTTGGGCTCCACTCCCTCACTGGATTCGGGGGTATCACTGTCCGCAGAGACACCTGAGAGAGCCTTGGGAGGACAGCCCAAGCAGGCAGGAGGGAGAAGCCAAGAACATGGTGCCAGGTGGCAGGATGCCCGTCTGCACAGCACTCCCTGTGTGCCCATCCTCACCTACTTCTACTGAAAGCCAGCCCTAGAATTCAGGACAGAAATGAGCTCAGCTTTCACCACCTCATGAACCCAGAGCCCCAAGCACTTTCTCTCCAAGCCTCCTCCCAGAATAGTCTTCATTTCTCCTCCCAGACACTGGTCTCAAATGTGTGGTCACACTCCCCTTTTCTGGAAAACAGAATTATCTCTTTTCTAGGTAGGTCTACAGGAGTTCCAGATCTCTTCATGGGGATGGCATAGGAGGTATTTTCAGTGCTTCAAGGATGCATCATTTGTAAGACAAACAAGGTATCTTTCTCACCCTCTCTTGCTAGAACAGGGGGAAAACACAGATTTAATCTTCAGTAGAGCATACTATTGGGTATATGGTGTACCTTTTTTTAAAATTCTCTGTATAGTGGTGCTAGAGAAGACTCTTGAGAGTCCCTTGGATAGCAAGAAGAGCAAACCAGTCAATCTTAAAGAAAATTGACCCTGAATATTCATTGAAAGGACTGATGCTGAAGCTGAAGCTCCAATACTTGGCCCCCTATGCTAAGAGCCAACTTATTGGCTGATACTGATACTGGGAAAGATTGAGGGCATGAGGAGAAGGGGACAACAGAGGATGAGATGGTTGGATGGCATCACTGACTCAATGGACATGGGTTTGAGCAAACTCTGGGAGATGATGAATGACAGGGAAGTCTGGCATGCTGCAGTCCATGGGGTCACAAAGAGTTGGACACAACTGAGCGACTGAACAACAACAATAGTAGATATAGGGTAAAACGTGAAACTTCATGAAAACCTTGAAAATTATTGTAGAAAACCCCCCTATTATTCTTTTTCTCAGCTTAGAACCTACTTCCTTTTCTTCACATGCCAAATAATTCAGGTAAAAGCCCACTAGAGCATATACAATTAAGTAAATGTTCTACATAAAGCAATTTGTTTTTCATTTTAAAATGCCAATTTGAAAACAGTAAATTTTTATTTCAGTAGCTTTATAATCATGCCAACTATGGATGTGTTAGTATCATTTAAAATTGGTAACAGTTTACTAATTAATTTATTGCATTATAGAGATTACAATGTTGTTTGCTGCTGTGCATAATAATCATTGGTCTTTCATGCAGAGTATTTGAACATAAAAACACACTGGTATTTAAAGCATGTGTGTTCACATCAAATAAATTCAATCCAATACCAAAAAAGAGGAGTTCTTTTCAGTGCAGGAAAATATCAAATTTGGAGCAAAATCCTAAAACTTAGATATCACCTTTGTTTTCCCAAGTCACTCCATCTCTCTTCTCTCCCTATTAAAAATGTCTTTGATAGACTGTGGACTATAACATCAAGAGTCCAAATGGAAAATATGATATCCAAGAGGTGATTATAAACAGGTAGCAAGATCTGCCCCCAGTGTTCTGAATTTGGATCCAGGCACCAAAGTCTCTTTTTCTAATTTGCGGCTGTACTTCACACGTGACCGTGGCTCTTACTTTTCTCCTTGGAAGCTGAATTCCACGCACAGTTGAGCTCATATTGCTAAATACAAGTACGAGCCAGACACTGCTTAGAGAAACCAAACTGTGGGTTTAAGCTGAATTAGGCTCATCAGTGAAGCAGCTCAGACCTACTGAAACAGAATTGCTAGAAGCAAAACCCCAGAAATCTGCATTTAACTGTGGCTTAAGCTGAAGTGTGAGCACCATGAGGGACAGAACAGGAAACCATGATGTCATGGTTGAAAGATCTCCTGCAAAGGTCGATACAGGAGATCATTGGGCAATTGTCTTCTGATTAGATTGCTTTGTCTGAACATGGTGTGAGGCTACACTGCTGTGAGTGGCAGTGCGGGGTCTGTTTCAAAGGACAGACCCTTCGCGAAGCCAATGATCCTAGAACAGGACATTCAAATTCAGTAGGTAAACTTGAGATAAGAGGCAGCAACATCCTTCCTCTTGGTGGACCTGGCCCTCCTATACTGGACTCTTTCTTAGTAATGCAGAGATTCTGAGGGTGCTCCTGGTTATGGGATGGGGATGTTACCTTTGACTAGGGCCACCAGTTGGAGCATGCAAAGGAAGAGACCCAAGACAGCTGCTCCAGCTGCAGCCAGAGCTGGCTGCACATAGCAAGTGGCTCTCTGCATTTGTCTCTTTGTTGTCCCCAACAAACCTACAGTTATGTCTGAATCACATACCAGTCTGGTCTCAGTTGTACTTTAGAGGAAAATCTGTGTCTTTTCCTGGTATTTAGGGAACAGAGCCCAGGAACTAGTGCGCGAGACAGCAGTTAACAGCCGACCAAGAGGGTCACAAATTTCCAGAGACAAGAGTTAGAACCCCAGGAGTTCCACCATCCATAGAAAGCACCCTCTTCTGATAAACGTGGGATGTGAATGTGTTAAGACAAAAGGGGAAAGACCTAGGGAAAAACCAGGCAGGGTGTAGAACCATGAAATATTAATAGAAGATATGTGTGTGATCAGGCAAAACATGCCATTCTCAAGAAGGAATCATCTGAGATCACTGAGGATAAGTGAGACCTTGCCTTTCACAGAAAACTCCTGGAAAGAAAACAGGAAGAAACAATGAGATAAAGTTACAGAGCAGAACAACAGGAATATAACTACAGTGAACATGAAGATCAAAGCAACACGTGAAGCACTGACTTCCTACCCACGAGGAATCACACATGAACTTTGACATGGATCAGGCCTAAGAGCTTCACTCAAATATCGCTGCTCCCATAGCAGAAGCCGGGGGCCTGAGTTACCTCCCCAGACACCAAGAGTCTAAATAACCACAGCTAAACAAAGTTGATCTTAACGAAAACTCTTATTCCAAGTTGTTTAGCTGGTGCCAGGGGAAGGGACGGGAGAAAGTAGTTATTAATATTAGGGAACTGACCTGTCCTGGGGCTTCCCTGGTGGTGCCAGTGGTAAAGAACCCACTTGCCAATACAGGAGACGCAGGAGACATGGGTTCAGTCCCTGGGTTGGGAGGATGCCCTGGAGGAAGACATGGCAACCCACTCTAGAATTCCTGCCTGGAGAATCCCATGGACAGAGGTTCCGGGCAGGTCCATAGGGTCACAAAGAGTCAGACACGACTGAAGAGATTTAGCACCCATGCACACCAGCCCTAGGTGGAGCTCTCCAGAAAAGATGTCCTAGAATAGCAGCCTGGGTGGAAGGGCCAAGGAAGGACACGGCCCTCATGAAGTAGCTGGAAGTTATAGATGGAGAAGATGATATCATATAGGTGTTTCATTCTGTGTTTTGTTCATCCCACCAAGTAGCTGCAGCAACTTCCTAACTAGTCTCTCTGCTTACTTCACCTCTCTGCCACTTCCTTCCCCAAGCAATTCCTCTGCCTGCTAGGGTCTACGTTCACAAAACCAACCGTACTGCTCACCATGCTGAAAACCCCCAGCAGTTCCCCGCGGCCCTCAGGGTGGCTTATGAGCTCCTCAGTACAGCACCTGAGGCTGAGGCCCTCTGCCAAATCACTCTGATACCATGGCCCTCTCTCCACTCCCCGTCTCTCACTGGCAGAGTCAGCGTAGTCCTCAGATGGCAGGAAGGTGTGGGCAAACTAAGCCCTGCGCAGCAGATGGCCTCATGGGCAACTAGGCCTAGCAGTGAAGCACAGGGGACACAGGTGAGTGTCCCCAAGACAGGAAGCCTCCACAGCTCCACAGAAGGCTCAACCCTGACCATCGGCCCTGCCCTGTGGCAGTCATGGGAGGGCCCCTCGCAGACCCACACCCAGGAGACATGATTAACTCAGGGCCCCAGGGTCCACCCTCAGAAAGGTAGAGCCACCTTCGTGCTGAGGCCACCGTTCCCACGAGCTGATCCTGGCCCATGGCTGAGAACAGCAGGTCCATAACCCAGGCTGGCGGCTGTGTTGGCTCTAAGATTCTCCAGGAAGCTGGCTAAACCTTCCTCTTCCTTAGTGGCCATCTAGGATGTTGCCACCAACCTTCCCTCCCCCTCTGCTCAGCTCAGACTTCCATCACAGTGGACAGCTCTCCCTCATTTTCTCTTGCATAGGCATTGTCCCTAATAAAATCCTGGCAGGGTTAATGCTGTATCCAGGTCTGCTTCCCCCAAGACCCAGGTGAACACAGCTCTCAGGAAAAGAGACAACAGTTGTTTATTTAGAATCTGGGACCCTCAGCCCCTTTTTCTTTCACCCCTCGAATATCCATGCACACCTGGTGCTGTTAGGTATGGGGGCAGGGGCACCAGGGCAGCACTCCCAGGAGGAAACAGGTGGGAGAAAGAAGGTAAGTCAGGTCAGAATCTGCCCATCTAACCAGAACCCTGGGCACTGCCAAGAACACAGCCCAGCTCTACTCCAGACTCTGATGAGAGGGGAGACAAAACCATTCCTGATACTAACCCCTTTGCGGAATATTCTTCACCTTTAGTAGAACGAACATGTGCCTGAAGAATACCTAGCCAGTCTGATGGGCAGGAGCCAAGTACAGATAAGACAGGAAGGGAGGCTAGAGGGTTAGAAATCATATATGAAATAGATCCCAGCAAGAATCCAAATGCAAAACCAAATTAAACTTACTTATAACACACCTTCATCATGAAAACCCACAAAGTCACCATCAATCAGGTGATCCTGTTGGGGGAAAAAAAATACTTTAACCAAGCTAAGAGTTTTAATAAAAATGAATCTGGTGAGATGAGAAAATGTTGTTAACCATCAGTGTCACCTAATCATGGCTAACAAGGATTCTCATGCTTTTACTTGACTGAGGATTAAGACAGTGATGGCAAGTTTATTAAATGAAGTCATTGTAATTACACACCCAGCTAACCCTGCAAAGCTCTGCTCCATGATCCGTGCTGGGTATCATTTAGCTAAGAGCATAGAGCTGATGGGCCTCAATAATCAGCCTAATCTGCCTGTTTGTCATGTTTTGCGGGATGTGACAAAAAGGAATTTCAACATGATCTGAAGACAGGTTGGATCAGATGAGTGGCAGCAGATGAGTCTCTGTAACCCACCAAGAAAACCAAGGGGCCTAAAACTTGTTAAATCTCCACATCTGTCACTAGGTGCTTGAACACCCTCAAAGAGATTTTACAAAGACAGAGCAGAAAGAGAGCTAACAGAGGAAAATGTGGGGCTCAGGCCAACCTCATCAACCAGACTCTCTTTTCATTATGATGTGGCTTAACCAGATGTTGGAAGTCAAAGCCTTTTCAAAAGGTCTTCTAGTTACGGGATGATAGCTAACCGAGCCAGGTCCAGGCAAACTGTGAATAAGGCAGCCTGCTCTCTGCAGTGTCCTCCCTTCCCTGTCTGTCCTGAAATGCCTTCTGCCATCTCTGTTGTAAGGTTCCAATTCCAGGACCTCCTAAGGGGAGTGGAAAAAAGGATAGTTGTTAAAAGTTCCATTTAGTCATCTTCTCTCTCCCCTTATTACCACAAAACTACCACAGTGGGGGTTCACTGATAAATTTCCAGTTTCCAGCAGAGGGTTGTTGACTAAAAAAATATTCACAACCTAAAAGTTGAGAGTTATGTTTTCTTTGGTTGACATTTTTGGGACTTCAAGCCCAGAAGACAGCACCTCAAGTAACCCTGACAGAACTGCTCCAGGGAGGAGCCAGGTAAAATAGAAGCTTTGCAACAAAGGACAGGTAGTCTGAACATCAAAAGATTATCATTAGTTAAAGAAAACCAGACATCCCAAGTTAGGGGTTTGAGCACTTTTCTATGTGTGGGAAGATGCAAGAGTCTGGGCTCCCAGAAATCACTCCTTTCACATGCGTCTCAGCTCTGGGGCCAGTATCCTAGGTCTTTCACATCCTGAGCTCCCTTGGGGCTCACCGTAGGAAGTGACTGCAGTCTGGTGGCTGCCACATGGCAGGTATTCTTTTTCCTGAGTGCCCTTAGGGCTCACCAGCTTAGATTGGGGGACTGTAATTACTGATGACTATGACATCCTTGTTTACTGATATGACAGGAAATATTCAATTTCTCAGGGTGAAGATGGTAAGAAGTGCTGGTGAAATGGAATAGGACCCTGTGGGGCTTTTGGGCAGGAACATGTCTGTGTCCCCCCTTTCTTATTTGTAAGGAATAGGTTTCAGCCTCCATGACCATTCCAAGCAGTTGCTAATCAAGGAAGAGAAGGGATGGGATGCAGAGACAAGGAAGGAGCAGTCCAAAAACAATAGTGCAGCCTTGGGGCAGGGTCCAGGTTCCGCCTCAAGGGATACACATAGCAATATCTTTGAACTCTTCTGCAGAACTAAAACTCCCCACAAATGGAAGGTGCTAACTACTTGATGAAGCAGTTTTCATTCCAGAAAAAAAGGTCACAGCTTGATAAGCTGAAGAACATCAGGAGACCATCTGAGCCCAGGTTAAAGGAATATAGGCCCTGCACACACACTCTGATCCTTATCAGCAACCCCACCCCTGCACCATGGCTATAAAGCTCCTTACCAAATTCTCCCCAGGATTGGGACACAAAGTTTTGAGGGTATTAGCCTGCCGTGTCCACCTTTGCAAGGCCAAGCAATAAAGCTACTCTTTTCTACTCCACCCAAAACTTTGTCTCCAAGAGTTAATTTGGCACCAGTGCATAGGATCCAAGTTTTTGCCATCAGTAACAGTCACAGTGATCAGATTGGCTAGTTGTCTGTGATTGTGGTTTCAGTCTGTCTGCCCTCTGATGCCCTCTCTCAGCGCCTACCGTCTTACGTGGGTTTCTCTTACCTTGAACGTGGGGTATCTCTTCACGGCTGCTCCAGCAAAGCACAGCTGCTGCTCCTTACCTTGGACATGGGGTAGCTCCTCTTGGCTGCCACCCCTGACCTTGGACGGGGGAGTAGCTCCTCTCAGCTGCCGCTGCAGATGGTGACTGCAGCCATAAAATTAAAAGACGCTTACTCCTTGGAAGGAAAGTTATGACCAACCTAGACAGCATATTAAAAAGCAGAGACATTGCTTTGCAAGGAGATCCAACCAGTCCATCGTAAAGGAGATCAGTCCTGTGTGTTCATTGGAAGGACTGATGTTGAAGTTGAAACTCCAATACTTTGGCCACGCGATACATAGAGCTGACTCATTTGAAAAGACCCTGATGCTGGGAAAGATTGAGGGCAGGAGGAGAAGGGGACAACAGAGGATGAGATGGTTGGATGGTATCACCGACTCAATGGAGATGAGTTTGAGAAAACTCCGGGAGCTGGTGATGGACAGGGAGGCCTGGTGTGCTGCGGTTCATAGGATCGCAGAGTCAGACACGACTGAGCAACTGAACTGAACTGAACTGAGCGGTCCCAGGAGACAGTGTAAAGGTGAGAAGAAAATGGTGAAGACAAAAGGAGGGCCACAGCTAACACAGACATAAGCAAAAATAATACGTTAGAGGAACTCAGTCTGTAATATATGTCTAGAATATGCAAGGGGAGAAGCAGACACTTGGGTCACATGTTTACACTAGTTTGTATGTGTTTGTTTTTTAATTCAATGCCTTGGCATACATAATCAAAATGAGGACTGGTTTGTGATAAAGTAAGTGTAACTGAAGGATGGTACTTTTCTTACATTTCCTTACAAAAATATCTGGCCTTCTCAGATATCCCCAATATAGTTTCTAAATGATGTTTGCTAAAGATCGAAAGCATAAAAATTAAAAGACAACCCAGTGTGAAAGCAAAGTCTTGAAAAGATCTTAATCCTAAAGGTGGAAAGGTTTACCACGGGGAAAAAAATGTAAAGAGTTGAAAGCAAACAGACTCAAACAAGGAACTAATGCTCATTGAGGCTGAGTCTCGTCAAAGGTCACATAGTGGAGAAGAGTTTCCAGGATCCAGGTCATGTGAAGCGCTGGATTCTTTCCACTCTAATCTGGCCTGAGGGTGTGTCCTCGCCCGTTCTCTGAAAAAAAAAAAAATGATTTATCTTCAAGTTCTCAGTATTTGAGACTGGCACTTCTGTAGGATAGTAAAGCCTTGTGTAATACTTTTTTTAACTGAACTATTTTTCTCCAGGAGTCTGTTCAGATCCTCTCTCCTGACCCTCCCCACTCTGTACTTTGATTCAAGCCTCTGGATTTATTTAGTCGTGGTTGGAGTAAAGAGACAGGGGAGGAGATGTTGTAAAAGCGTCTCTAATAAGCATAAGCTGGCTGGCTGCTAAATCCTTTTCAAGAATTGAAGCTTTTGCTGTCCCACTGCCTTTCAGTCAAATTACAGAGAATGACGATCTGGATGATTAGGTCTGTGATGAAACTGGTTATAGAAGCTATTTCAGAACCCACAGTGGTTCCCACTTAAATCAGAACACGAAGACCTGCCAAAGATACTCTATCTAAAACTATTTCAACTCGTTCCGGTCTTCTGCACATGTCAATATTCTCTCCTTCACAAAGGTAATCAATAACTTAAGAGAAAAAAGCAAATCTTGGTGAAAAAAATATATTTGTTTCTCTTTGCTGTGTAAAATACTACTTCAGTTCTGCCACCTTCAGCTGTATTTGTTACCCCTAATTAGCTGGGTTTTGTTCTAGTGTAAGCTGTCCTCTGAACTATTCTTGTTCTCTGTGTTTACTTTTGAAATTGAATTTTTTCATTCCCAAGCTTGCCGAGGATGCTATTGTAGACAGTCCAAGTTCACGCAGCATAAAGTTAAGATCTGATAGCAATCTGATTTAGTTTGATCATCAGAGATCATCAAATCAGTTCTTTTAGTCCCAAATGCCCATTTTTCAGATCTGAGAGATCCTGAGTAGCTCTGAAAATCAATCATGTTAACTGGCTACTAGCCAAACTTCCAGCACCCTAAGTGCTACAGAGACCTCGTCTAATTGTTGTTAACAGGTATAAACTATTATAAATGAGTTGCTACCTAATTTTGAATAAATTCATACGTTATTCCATGCAGAATTTTCCAGAGCAAACCTTACATGCTATGATGTTGATGACAACAACAAAGAAGATGAGTTGGATCGGTGTTTTCCTCCATAACGATGAAAACTAAAACAGTACCATATTTAGTCAAGAACTCTGTCTACAATCATTGAGGCAGCTCCTTGCTCCTCTCTCCTCTCCCTAGCATTCCCAATATGCTTCTCCACCCGACACCCCAAGAGAGAAATAGATTGAAAGTCAACTACATCATACTTACTTTTGGCAAGTGGGATTACTCTTTCCACTAGAACTATTAATATCCCCTTAAGGGGTTTTGTTTCCTGCCCTGAATTCACTGCAGACTTGGTATAATAGTGTAGGAAATAGCAAGTAAACGCCTTTAATACCATGTCTGAGAGGCAATAACATCGTGGAGAGGAAAGAACCGGCTAGCCTCTAAAGCTGTGATAAATATTCCCCTTCTCCAGCTGCATGTGAATCTCTAGAAAAAGAGAAATTCACGGATGTGGTGAATATTTGTTTCATCAAAACTACATGTAATACTGTAATGGGAAGCGTTATAAGTAAATATATGAAATACTAGAATTTCTTTAAAAAGAAACAGAGAAAACTTGAGAAGTATGAAATGAGCTGATAAATGTGGATAGGCTTTGGTGAAAAAATATATTCGATATGCTGATAAAACATACAAATACTTGTTGTCATTGTTATTTGATTCATGCACATACAAAAACCCTAAAGTGCTCCTTTGTGATGAACAAGATATTCGCTTACAGAAGACCCAAGAACTGCCAACTCTTTCTTGGTAGGAAACTTTTTTGTAACTTTCTTTGTAGAAAAGGATTCAGATTGTAAGAAAGTCATTTTTGGTCCTTTAGACTTCCTCTGCAGGCTGAATTTGATGATTTGCAGGGCTTCCTGTGACTGAGTGAGCCAAGGATAAGAAGAAAGATGGTGTTTTCAAGCGTACAGACTGAAGAGGAAAATCCCCCAATTTCTCATAAGTAACCAGTAAGAGAATGGTGGGAGTGTGCTGATGAAGTGATGGTAAATGATTAACAACATCTCTCTAGAGGAAAAAAATGTGTGCATATATGGCTATACTATGTTTATAGATTTAATATAAATGTTACTGATATAAAGCACTGATTAAGAAATAATAAATTATACAACACCCTTTGTTGTAAATCCCATGTAGCCAATGGACTCACACAGCGTTTTCCTGACTTTTGTCAAATCCCTGTATCCATAGTCAAGCTATGGCTGCAAATGACAAACCAGTATAGTTCCAACACAAATGTTGGTTGATAGCTTCCTTCCCATTAACAAGAAAAAAGAAAGTAAAATGATGAAGATGGATGTCAGAACTTCACTTGCTCATCAACAACATGGTGACCTCCTTGCTGAATCAGATATTAGTATCAAATACCATGAGAATTTCCTCCATTTTTTGGACTGTTCTCAATGCCACAGGTACAGATATGACCCACTTTTAAGTTTAATATGCCTTATTTGCTTTTCTCCATTATTGTCTTAAGTCTAGGCAATCAACAAAACAAAAATAAATCAAGCCCTAATTTGTCATATTTTCAGATTTCCAGGGTGTAAATAAGCCCACCATGACTGATTCCAAGCTACCAATATGATGTCATGAATGCTACTGGGAAGAAATGAGAAGCAGTACATGATGATATAATTCCACCACACTGATAAAATAGATATAAATAACCTCAGCAGCATAGATACCAGTAAAATGTAAAATAAATAGTAAGTGATGAGGTCTGATTTGCTTCTTTCATATAATTTATTTAATTGTAAGTGTATATAATTTAATTGTTAATAATGGGTGCAAAATTCCTGACAATTTGATAATAAGTTATAGGACAAGCAAGCTGGTATGAACCAGTACCAATACACCTCTGAAGTGTACCCAAAATACACCCACAGGGGCTAGACTTTTTGAGAGGCTGAGCATTTGAGACATTCATGCACATAGGTTTTATATGTATAGGGAAGTTGCTTACTGTGAAATAATAGAAAAATATGTACATAAGCATTGGTCTCTGACCCCAGTGTCTGGCATGGAGCTTCTAAACCCTCAGAATTTCCTGGGTGATAGCAGTGTCTTTTATTCTAATAAGGCAACTCCTGAATCCCTCCCCATTCTGCAGGGGGGACTGGTCACCAGAAAGACCAAATGATTAGAAGACTGGAACTTTTAGCCCCACCCCACCCATACTCTCCAGGAGGGGAAAAGAGACTGAAAATTGAGTTAATGACTGGTCATTCCTACGTGATAAAGCCTCTATAAAAATCCCAAAAGTACCGGATGTAGAGAGCTTCCAAGTAGGTGAACACATTCACATGTCAAGAGGATGGTGCACCTCAGCTCCACAAGGACAGAAGCTCCTGCACTCGGAACACTGCGAGAACTGACTCTATGAACCTCTTCATCTGATTGCTCATCTGTATCCTTTATTATATAGTAAACTTATAAATGTGTGTTTCCCTAAGTTCTGTGAGCTCTTCTAGCAAATGATTAAATCCAAGAAGGAGCATAATGGGAAACTCCAACTTGTAACTAGTGAGACAGAAGTTGTGGGTAACCTGGAGACCTACTATTTGCAGTTGGCATCTGAAGCAAGGTTCTTGTGGGACTGAGTCCCTAACTTGTGGAGCCACGATAACTCTGGTGTCAGGACTGAACAGAATGGTAGATGCCTAGCTTGTACCACAGAATTATCTGAAATGTGGAAAACCCACACATCTGGGGTCATAAGTGTTGTGCGTGCAGTAGTATTATAAGAGCAAAGGAGAAACACAGGAAGAATGTGGTTTTTCCTTTATGCCTACTTTTGGTCCCCGTACTTGAAATGGTGGTTAAGATGTGGAGAAACCCCTCTGAGCTCTTGACCAAACTTCTGGACATCTCCGAAGGCTCCTCCTAAGTGTCTGTGTAAATCTTCATGTATGATCTTTCCAGTCCAAAATTTATATCTAAACAACTATTTTGTTTTATCCTGAATCCCACCCATTTAAGGGGTGGGGTTCTTGAGCCTGGCTTTTCTTTCTGCAACATACAGTCTGAATAGCTTGGCTCCACCAGGAGGCAATGGTCAGCTGATCAACCCCAAGAAGATGGCAGGCAGAATAAGGCAAGAGGATACCTGAATGATTCCATGACATCATTTGAGAGATACTTGATCCAGGAAGAGGAGGCAAGAATATAAAATTCCTGGACCACGTTTTAGTGCTTAGGTGAGACTCGCTGCAGTATTCTGCCTGCCTGGACACCATTCAGTCACTCAGGATGGTGCCCAGACCCTTATCTTAGAGCTTAACAGATCTATCACCACTTCACCTCCATGGCCTAAGCCTAAGAAAACACAAACATCAAAATTACTCTAAGTCAGAAGGAGTCCTATTTGTGGGCTTGGGAGATTCCATGGCTCTTCTGCAAAGCCCAAGTCACCCTTAGGTAAGGAAGGCATGAGAGTGGAAGGCCAGTCTTGTACACAATTTAGGAAATTCTCCGGGTGATATTTTCTATAACTTCAAAAAATTATCAATGTTTAAATATCAAGAAGGAAGTGGTAATCATCATGAAAAGCCTGCTAAAAGTTAGGCTCTCAAGCCAAAGAAATCAGAGCTACAATCTCTTCTTTCCTGCTTGTTAGCTGTGTGACCTTCAGTGAGTTGCTTGATGTCTCTGAGATTCCATTTCCTCATTAGTAACATGAGGATAATAGTTTTGCCCATCTTTTAGGGCTATCTGAAGGCTAAATGTTTTATGTTTCTAAAGCAATTAGCACATGGCAGTCAACATATTAGATTTTTAAAAATAATAAGTATAACAAAAGGAAGTATCTATAGTTAAGACAAAAAGCATAAAATACAATTTTACTTATATTTTTTGCAGCATATTGAAAAAAGATCACAATATTTGTAGGTCCCTTCATCAAGAGTTAGAATCTATTTCTCCACCTCTCAAATACAGGCTTGGCATGTAACTGGCTTTGGTCAAGGGACTATTAGCACATGTGACACAAGCAAAAGCTTGATAGTACTTGCACAAGTGCTTGACAATTACTCCCCTCCTTGCTGATGGGTACCCTTCTGCCATCATGTGAACTGCCTACTGGATAATAAGACAGGTGGCCTTCATCACAAGGTCATCATCAACTGCTAGAAACATGAGTGAAGTCATTCTAAACTACCCAGTTCCAGCTAAGAACAGAAGAGCCACCTATCTGATCCACAGAATAATGAGCAAAATATAAAAGGATCATTGTTTTAAGCCACTAAAGTTGAGGTTGTTCATTAGGCAGCAAAAGCAAACAGATACTGTTCTGATTACAACTATGTAACAATATACCTGCCTTTAAATAAGATCTAGGGGTTACTAAGATAAAAAGACTCTTGCCCTCAATGGCTCAAATCTTATAAGTGAGAGAGACAAGACACAGAAATAAATAGTACAATTCAGCATAATAGTTGCTGATATGTCAGGGTGTTAGCTATAAATAATGTTTTTTTAATGTTCCTTTAATACTGTCATCAGTTATATGGGCTTCCCTGGTGGCTCAGACGGTAAAGAATCTTTCTGCAATGCAGGAAACCTGGGTTTGATCCCTGGGTCAGGAATATCCCCTGGAGAAGGGAATGGCTGGCTACCCACTCCAATATTCTTGCCTGAAAAATTCCATGGACATAAGAGCCTGGCAGGCTACAGTCCACAGGGTTGCGAAGAGTCAGACACAACTGAGCAACTAACAATGTGATCAGTTTACGTGTGCATTAAATTTGTAAATTAAATTTAAAAAGAGTGATTTAAAACTTTTAAGTTGGGAATTCGCTGGTGGTCCAGTGGTTAGGATTCGGAGCGTTCACTGCTGTGACCAGGTTCAATCCCTGGTCGGGGAACTAAAATCCCACAAGTCACATGGCAAGGCAAAAAGAAAAAGCAAATGAACAAGCTGCTGAGACATCACCTGCTCCAGGACACAGGAAGATCTGTTGTCCTTGGAACCTCCTGAATCTGAAGGAGAAAGCCAGCCTGGCTAAATCATTTCCAGTACCTCAAACAACCTCGTATCAAAGACAGGATTCACAGATTTACCCAAAGTTATCTACATTATCATTTCAATTAAACATATGGCTGAGGAACCTACTGAGAAAGACTTGAGTGATTGCCATGAAATCAATAAGTCTTTCTGGACTTATCGATTTAGCATTCTCCGTGCAGTAGAATTGATTTATGTCCTCAGATTTATTTTGATAACTCAATGATAACTCCACTATTCCTAAATTAATGTCATCTTTTCTTCAGGCCAAAATTTTTTCTAGGCAAGGAAAAAAAAATCTTATATCAAGCCAAACTGATTTCGCTAAGTAATTCCATGGCTAACAGGATGCCATAAATCAAAGAAAACCACGTATGACTATAATTGTAAATCATCCTTGCCATGGAAAAGTACCATGGCATTTATTTGTCAGAATGGTGATTGCATCATACAGGGTCTCTTTCCTGTCAAAATTTGTACCTTCCAATACAAACCCTATAGTCTAATGTGCAATTTCTTAAGTGCAATAGATTGTTCTAAAACTACATTAATTTCTATCTCCCACCTCTCTAGTTTCTAGAATGTGTGAGATGTGTAGATCTCATTTCCAAATTATCAGGATTTTATTGAACCAGATAAACCATTGTCTTTGTGCAAGGAATATTTATTCATCTCAGGCGCACAAGGTAAAGACAATTAGTCAATGTCATGTAAAGGGGTATATTTGCAAATGCTTTTGGGGGGAAGAAAAACACTATTTTCCAACCAGATCTATAAAACTAAAAGAAAAACAGAGAAACTTTTCAATAAAGGGACATCAGAATGAGATTGTCCAATCAATCACCAAGTCCCGCCAAGCCCTCCTCTATATCTCTGACATCCACCCAGTTCTCTCTGTAGACACAGCTCCGTGAGGTCCAGGAGAGCGTCACTGCTCCATGCAGGACTGCTGCAGCCTCTCTCTCTACCACACATGTGCTTTTCCCAACTCTCTACCCTGCAGCTAGAGGGATTTTTTTTTTTTTTTTTAAAAACAATGCAAAGCTAATCATGATGTTACGGTCTACTGCCGTCCCAGGGTTAGGGTTAGAAGAAGGAAAAATAAATGATGCAAGTGGTCTGCCTTCCCCCGCCACCTCCTCTGCAGTGGCCCCCACTCTGCTCCAGCCAGGCTGAGCTTCTCTTCACACCTCCAACACACCCCTCAAGCCCCATACACATACACTGGTCCCTCTGCCACCCTCTCTTTCCCATGCTCATCCCCATGCTCTGATAACTCTGGGCTCAAATACCACTTCCCCAGGAGGGCTGCCCAGAGCCCCTAAAGGGATTAGATCCTATGACACGCTTTCAGCACTTCTCCTGTACAGCCTTTGGTGATTCTGTTTAGTTTCTGTCCTTCCTGCTGGACGGTAGCTCCCCGAGGATGGGGACAATGTCTCCACCCCCCTGGCCCTGCCAGCGCCAGGCACCTACTGATAATCAACCCATGTTTGACGAGTCTTAACTGAGATGGGGCAGACCAGTGGGGACAGAGAGTGAAAGAGTAAGAACATGCACTGGGCAGAGTGGATGAGAAGGAAGAGGAGGACGGGGGCGGGGGGGGAGGGGGGGGCGGGCAGGGCCAGGCCAGGCCAGCCAGCTGTGAAAGTCTCAGGTGCTGTCATTATCATTACTAAACCTTCCTAATTAAACTATGTATTTGCAAAGAACTTCAGACCAACATGCTGCTGCTGCTAAGTCACATCAGTCGTGTCCAACTCTGTGTGACCCCATAGACGGCAGCCCACCAGGCTCCCGTCCCTGGGATTCTCCAGGCAAGAATACTGGAGTAGGTTGCCATTTCCTTCTCCAGTGCATGAAAGTGAAAAGTGAAAGTCGCTCAGTCGTGTCCGACTCTTCACGACCCCATGGACTATAGCCTACCAGGCTCCACCGTTCATGGGATTTTCCAGGCAAGAGTACTGGAGTGGGGTGCCATTGCCTTCTCCGTCAGACCAACATAGAAGTGGCAAAAACAATACAACCGAACTCCCATATCCTCTTCATTTAGACTCAGCCTTCACTGCCCTTCACTAACATTTTGCCATATCTGCTTCATCGTCTCCATATATGTAGGTTGATGTATGCACTAATATGCACATTATATATGTATATATGAATGTGTCTTGAACCATTTGAAATAAGGGGTCAACATCATGACCTCTCACCCCTAATTCCCTTAGCATGCATCTCTCAAGTTCCAGGACATTCTCTCCTCTAATCCCAGCAGCAATTATCCAATTCAGGAAGGTGAACAACATTAATACAATATTGTTATCTAATCACAATCTATATTCAAAATTTACCAATATAATTAGTGAATTTAAACATCTGCAACAATTATCAGTTGGGAGCACCTAAAAACCTAGCTGGGCCAAACCCCGTCTCAGAAGTTCTCCAGAGTGGTGAATTACAAAAAAACCAATAAAACCCCCAAACGGGGAAAGTTTCAAGTAAAGTAAAATCCCTCTGTTTTCCCTGAACAGAAGCAAACAAACTCTGAGCACAATCCAGGATCAGTCTGACCTCCCGAAAATCATCCAGAGGCAGCCTCTTTGGGTTTAAAACACTTTCAGTCTGATCAAATCCATCATGAATGCCTTGCGGGACGGGTCAATAGCAGGACACCTGTTCATTCCCAAATGTAAGTTCCATCTCTCCCGGCTGGACCAAAGGAAGACATGGAAACAGTTAACTAGGGCAGGGACAGCTGCTGGTCTGGGACAAGCACAGTCAGGGGACACCTGGTCAATTAAACGGCCCATGGGAGGCAGTTCACACTCAAAGGAGCAATTTAAGCTCTTTATGATGGCTGATGGACCCTGAATTAGTGATCACTTCCTGAGGAGGAGATCTTGAAATTATCACAGAAGGTGACTGCCCCGTGCTCACTGGAGGTCACCGAGGAGAATGAGCTATTAGTCCGTATTAAAGAGGCACCATCGCCACGGTAATGGTGCTAGTATGTCGTACCACTACGGGCGCCTTGACCTTGACTGCCATTTGGTCCTGGGCACCTTGTCTCAGAAGGAAATTGAAGAGGCCACAGGAGAGCCACGGGATGATAAAAGGGCTCTAAATGAAGAAATGTTTAATTATCTAATCAGCCAGTTAGGAAGAGGGAAGGAGAAAAGGGACAGAGGTATAGACACAGAGAGAAAAGCAGGCAGAAGTGACTGAGCGAGGCCCCAAAGGTTCTCAATCTGACTTCTATAAAACATCCACGAGGCTGCTTTTCAAAGAGAATTTTCAGTCGATCAACAAATTCTTTTAAGGAAATAAAAGGCCTGCTCAGCCAAGCAGTTTCAAACACCTAAATAAATACAAGTCTGTTTGGAATTGACAAAAAGTTTAACCCCTTATGAACTGTGTTTTATCTTGGAAACTGGATAGAAGAGAGTCCTGAATCCAGTTGGTGGTGGTTGTCGGAAAATTGCCATCTGCTAGAAAGGTGTGATGGAATACTCACTCTGACTCCACGGTCAGCAAACCAAGGCCCATGAGCCAACTCCAGCCTGTGAGCTATTTTTATATTAATAACATTGGCAAGCTAAGAGTGAGTTTTGCATGTTAAAATGTTTGGGGAAAAAAAAAATCAAAGGGGGGATAATATTTCCTGACATATGAAAGTTTGATGAAATTCAAATTTCTGTGTTCAGGAAGTTTTAATGGGACACAGACACATCCATTCGTGTCTATATTGCCTACCGCTGCTTCGATCCAATAACAGCAGAACTAAAGACTTGTGACAGAGACGGCATGGGCCACATGTCTAAAATATTTACTTTGTGGCTCTTTTCAGGAAGTCTGCCCACTCTCGCTCTGGTGTGTTGTAAGTGTTAACTATTTTCAGTGTGTTAGCAGGTGGGGAGATGGGGAAAAACGGATAGTTAGGGAGTTTGGGATGGACATGTACACACTGCTGTATTTTAAAGTGGCTGACCAACAAGGACCTACTGTATAGCACAGGGAACTCTGATCAATGTTATGCGGCACATCCCATCAGGGAGCGGAATTTAGGGGAGAATGGATACATCTATATGCATGGCTTAGTCCCTTTGCCACTCACCTGAAACTATCACAACGTTGTTAATAGGCCATACTCTAACATAAAATTAAAAAATTTTTAAATGCTCCTCCTAATATATATATATATATATATATATATATATATTTTTTTTTTTTTTGCCGTGGACAGCCTCGGGACGCTGCAGTGTCAGGTCAGCAGCTGGAGGATCATTTACGTCTATTGCCAGAGTCCTGGGCCTGGGTTCTGGGGTGGGAGGGAGGAAGAGGGGAGGTAGCAGGTGGAGGTGCTCAAAGCATCAACAAAAAGGGACCAAAGGAAGCTTGAGCAGCAGCTAAGAACCCCATTCAGAGTGCCTGGCTGCCTACTGGACTCCAGTAGAAGACAACCTGAGGTCAGATGCTCAGGGTTCTTGGCTCCCAAGAAGTCTTTTGTGGGTGGGCATGCAAAGGCTATTTGTGCTCTAGAACCAGTATAAGACCTGATCTGTCAGCATGGGAAATATCCAGAGGTGTAAGACACATCTCAGTTTTACAGAGTTGTTTTTAAATATATCAACTATATAGGAAAACATTATTCATATAAATACAGGATATGGTATTGTGTATCCATAAGAAAATAATGCCTTTTGTTTATTTGGTTATTTGGTCAACTTTCACTTTCACTTTCCAAATAACTCTTTTCAAGGCAAATTTATTGGGGGCTTCCCTGGTGGCTCAGCTGGTAAAGCATCCACCTGCAATGCAGGAGACCTGAGTTCAATCCCTGGGTTTGGAAGATCCCCTGGAGAAGGGAAAGGCTACCCACTCCAGTATTCTGGCCTGGAGAATTCCATGAACTATACAGTTCATGGGGTCACAAAGAGTGACACACTGAACGACTTTCACTTTCACTTTTGCCTAATAGTCTATTGGAAGTCTTTGCAACCCCATGGACTATAGTCCAAGGAATTCTCCAGGCCAGAATACTGGAGTGGGTAGCCTTTCCTTTCTCCAGGGGGATCTTCCCAACCCAGGGATCAAACCCAGGTCTCCCTCATTGCGGGCGGATTCTTTACCAGCTAAACTACAAGGGCAGCCCAAGAATGTTGGACTGGATAGCCTATCCCTTCTCCAGTGGATTTCCCTAAATAAAAGGCTTAATATCACTGAACTCCAAAAAAAACTTCGTAAAGAATGCAGTTTGTAGCAGAAGTACACTTAAATCTATAACAGAAAGGGAATTATCTAAATTCTATGTTCATCTGTATGGTCTCTGGTTTTTTACTTTCGGTAAGAAGAGAAATACAAACTTTCCCCTTGGCTAAGATGTGTGTTGCCACGCTATGCCACTAGGGGGTAGCATGGCCCATTATTTTACATCTTTGTTCCTACTTTGAATATGTAGCCCTAAAACCAATGTGTTAGACTCACAGGGAAACCTGTATGTTGTTATATATTGTATGTATTATATGTAATACAAAATGTATTATATATGTGTTATATGTAATGTATAAAGTAGCATACATTATATAAAATATGATCAAATGATATATTGTGTATACAGTATATACTTCAGTTCAGTTCGGTAGTTCAGCTGTGTCAGACTCTTTGCGACCCCATGGAGTACAACACGCCAGGCTTCCCTGTCCATCACCAACAGCCGGAGCTTGCTCAAACTCATGTCTATCGAGTCAGTGACGCCATCCAACCATCTAATCCTCTGTTGTCCCCTTCTTGTCCTGCCTTCAATCTTTCCCAGTTATCAGGATCTTTTCCAAAGAGTTAGTTCTTCACATCAGGTGGCCAAAGTATATATTTGTGGAGAAAGGAAAGAATGTATCTTTTGCACAGGTAAATAAAGTAATTCTCACTGGAGCATAAAGAATTCAGTTGGAATTCAGTTTCAAAGCAAAAAGAAAGCAGTATTGCTTAAGGTCAAGGAAGGAATAGGTATATGATAGCCTTCCCACCAGAAAATTCTAGAAAAGGTTTAGACCACCTAAAAGGCTAAGTGGCAGCTGATAGGCTGGTGGAAGGAAAGGCAGGCTGAGAGTCATAGGATGTACAGTCAGTAGCCAAGGCACCTGCAAGACGCCCAATCTAAATCAGAAACCAAGCGACATGACACCCAAAACCAGAGGCCAGAAAGGAGAGATGACACTAGCGAGACTGGGGTCTTCAGCTGAGTCCAAGCTTTGAGAGAAACAAGATCAGGAGCCCAGATTATAAACAGCAAACGACACTTCAAATAACTCAGGGGGTCACGCATTCAGAATCTCAAAAATGTGACTTTAAGTCCATTTCCAAAATGAGACTAGGAGTGGCAGAAAGGAGATTAAAATTCCAGCTTGTTCAGACTTTCTGAAATATAAAACCCTGAATGTTTGGGGGCAATTCATCCAGAAAACATCTCTGTCAGCTTCCAATATCCTCCTCTGGGGCCTGGATAGGAAGCACTGTAAATAAAGATTTCAAGATTTCCTGAATCTTGAAGCTGGATGTGAAGGACGGTTCCCAGTGAGCGCATGAACACCCCTTTGCCACAGTCAGGACTAAAGTCACCTTCTGCACAACCCATGAACAGGAAATGCCTGTGTCGTGCTTTCCCACGAATCATTTCATTTAATCCCCATGAAAGACCTGTGGGTGGGTGTGAACATCATACCCATTGTCCAGTTGAAGAAATGGACTCAGAGAGCTTAAGCCACTTGCCCAAGGTCACAGTGAGTGACAGTGCCAGCACTCACATCTGAATTGCCTGTTCTTCCCACCACATTTGCTGCCTCCAAGTAGAAATATTTCTATAAGAGCCAGGAGGTGTATAAGAAGGCAAACTACAACTGCATATCAAGAGCAAACTACAACAAGAGTAAGAGATTCATATATATTAAAAAGAAAACAACTGCAAACAATGAAATTTTTCCAAAGGCCAGTGGGAGCCAGAGGTCATGGAGAGAAGTAGAATAGGACCAAGGGGAGAAGGACCATAAAGAAGGCAGAACGACGGAGAATTGAAGCTTTCGAACTGTGGTGTTGGAAAAAACTCTTGAGAGTCCCTTGGACAGCAAGGAGATCAAACCAGTGAGTTTTAAGGGAAATTAACCCTGAATATTGGAAAGACTGATGTTGAAGCTGAAGCTCCAATACTTTGGCCACGTGATGCAAACAGCTGACTCACTGGAAAAGACCCTGGTGCTGGGAAAGATTGAAGGCAGGAGGAGAAAGGGACGACAGAGGATGAGATGGTTGGATGGCATCACTGATGCATGGACATGAACTCGGGCAAACTCTGGGAGATGGTAGGGGATAGGAAGGCTTAGGATGCTGCAGTCCATGGGGTCATGAAAAGTCGGATATGACTTGGCGTCTCAACAACAAGGGGAGAAGGAAGGATTGGATTCTAAGGGAGGAGAAAGGGGGAAGATGGGCACTAAATTCCAAATGGTCACTGTACAGCAGAGGTTGAGAATGGCCAAAAGTAGTGGGGGCGTCGTTGCTCAGCCAAGGAAGGGAACCAAGAACAATGTCTGGGGCATAATGAGAGCTCAGTAAACAGCTGTGGAATGAATGCAGGAGCAAGACTGGCTTCTCAGCTACTTTAACGGCAAAGGAGTGCAGTAGGAGTAGGGGCTTCTGGGAGTTGAACAGAAACAAAGAAATTTAGGGCATACTAATTAGGATTCTCTCCTGCACTGCACAAAGTTCCCTTCTTACACTGATGACCTAAGCCTGAGTCTCTGTCTTGAAAGGTTTCCAGCTGGTCAGAGAGCAGTGGGTTTTTCTTCTGTTGTTCATGCCTTTGTCCAGGGAGGAGCTACCGGCAATTCCAGAGATCAGGCCCCGGGCTGTAGTATTCCTCGAGGTTCCTGGAAGATGAGTCATGACTGGGGCCTCCATCCGGCTTGAAAAGCGAGCAGGGCAATGTGGGATACTGGGTGCCACGCTTTCTGAGCCACGTTTGGTTCTGTGTCATTCCAGAGATGACGGAATGAATGAAAGCAACCTGGGATTTGCTGCTTCTCCCATCCCTCTTGTTCCTTTCTCGCTTCAGTGTGAGGAAGAATGAGAGAGATGTGTCTTTAGCAGTAAGAAAAAAATCATGCATCCAACTGGAGGGCAAGTGAAGGAGGAAAAAAAGTGATAAATGTGGGAGGGACGTCCAGAGAGGCTGGCCTCGTAAGAACCCTTGTAGTGTCTTCTGGAGGGCTGCTGACCACACAGCACGGAAGCCCTGCTTTCCGGAGCTTGTGTGTGTGTGTGTCTGTGTGTCTGTATGTTAGTTACTCACTTGCATGCAACTCTTTGCAACCCCATGGACTGTAGCCTGCCAGACTACTCTGTCCACGGGATTCTCCAGGCAAGAACACTTGAGTGGGTATACTGGAGTGGGTAGCCATTCCCTTCTCCAGGGGACCTTCCCAACCCAGGGATCGAACACATCTGCATTGCAGGCAGATTCTTTACCATCTGAGCCACCAGGGAAGCCCTCCAGAGCTCATATTCTTCACAATTTCCATCAAGGAGGGTCAGATGACCCTGAGACAAGAGCTCCCCAATCTAGTTGCAGCCAAGCAACTGGCTCATCAAGGACCACAGTCACTGTGGTTTTGCCTCTCCACCATCTTCTAGTCCCTTGGGGGACTCACCCCTCCCTCGCTCCCTGAGGTGCCTTGGGACTGTCACATCTGGTGGGACGTCTCAGGCTCGGGCTGCCCTTTTAGAGAGATCCCTCATTTCAGATTCCTTCTCTACACAACATCTGTCAGAAATAACCCAAGCAAGGCCAACAGAGGTCTTGCCCAAACGAACGATAAACTATATGAACAGTAAGACTCCAAATTTCTCCTTCTCCAGAGGTTTCTAAGCTGGGAGAATGTGAGTCTAACCTGCGGCCAGTCATCTTTCTGCTACTCAAAGACAGTTCTCTAAAAGCAAAACCAGCGAGAGGAAAGAGCGAAAAAGGCGACAAGGTAAACTCCTGCCCATGTGATTTATGTTCCTGGATCCAATGGGTCTTAAGCAAGTCAACTCTTGGGCTTTCCAATCATATGAGTAAACAAGCATCCTTTGTCATTCAGTCTAGTTTGGGTTTGGTTTCTGCAGCTTACAGACAAAGCACTAATTCACCACTTTACCCAGCTTCTGTCTCTGCTCATATTATAGTCTTTCTCTCTCATCTCTACACCCTGAACCCTAAAGGCTTTTAAGTCCCAACTCAAATGCCACCACCACTTCCTCCTTGAAGCCTTTCTTGACCTGCTCTTGTATCAGCTCACTTCTCCCACCTTGACAGGCCACTGACACTTCATCTGTACTTTTCTGTGTCCATGAGAATGACACTCAGCTCCAGGAAATAGAAAGCTGACTTACAACAGCTTCAGTTCAGTTCAGTTCAGTTGCTTAGTCATGTCCGACTCTTTGCGACCCCATGGACCTCAGAATGCCAGGCCTCCCTGTCCATCACCAACCCTCGGAGTTTACCCAAACTCATGTCCATTGACTCAGTGATGCCATCCAACCATCTCATCCTCCATCATCCCCTTCTCCTCCTGTCCTCAATCTCTCCCAGCATCAGTGTCTTTTCAAATGAGTCAGCTCTTCGCATCAGGTGGCCAAAGTATTGGGGCTTCAGCTTCAGCATCAGTCCTTCCAAAGAACACCCAGGACTGATCTCCTTTAGGATGGACTGGTTGGATCTCCTTGCAGTCCAAGGGACTCTCAAGAGTCTTCTCCAACACCACAATTCAAAAGCATCAATTCTTCAGCACTCAGTTTTCTTTATAGTCCAACTCTCACATCCATACGTGACCACTGGAAAAACCATAGCCTTGACTAGACGGACCTTTGTTGGCAAAGTAATGTCTCTGCTTTTTAATATGCTGTCTAGGTTGGTCATAACTTCCTTCAAAGGAATAACTCTGTTTTAATTTCATGGCTGTAGTCACCATCTGCAGTGATTTTGAAGCCCAGAAAAATAAAGTCACAGCTTAGGGATGTATTTTTCTCACACAACAAGAAGTCTCAAGGAAGGTAGCTTCCAGTTGACTGAAAGGTCTCACAATATCCAGGTAACAGCTCGACAGAGGCCTTTCTCCTGGGTTCATTGCCTCGTGGTTGCAAGATGGCTGCCACACATCCAGGCATCATGTTTGATTTCCAGGTAAATCGTTTTTGCTTTCCAGCTTCTTCTCCTTTTTTGCCAGGAGAAAACAAAAGTTTTCCTGGCAAAAAACCCACCAACAGGCTTCTACTTAATAATTCATACCCCCAAACTGCATCACCAACCACTTCTAGTTGCAGTGGAGGGTAGGAAATGACACTATAATTCCCCAGACTATAAAGTAGATAAGGAAAAGGAGAAAGAAGTTAATAATGGCTCTCAGGCCAGCCTTGTAAGAGGATCTGCCCTGTATTCTTAAGGCCTTGGTCATAGTCATCTCTTTTATTATTCTTTTTCACATGCTCAACTCTGAACTCTCTCTGGAAGGGACTGAGTTCTCAATCACTGAACCACTCCCAGGGCCCAGTACACAGCACTTTGGTACATCTGTGCCTGGTGAGTGTGTGTGCTGGTTCTTGGGGCCTCCCAGCAGGCTGAGCTCCCAGATGTGTGGCTGCAGTAGGGTAATTAAATGTACTTCTTCTTTGATCTCTGAGCTCTCCTGTTTGAAATTCATCTGGTTGGAGTAGAAAGATTTCGGGGACGTGTGTTTCTGTGCCTTGTCTAATCATCAGAAAGGGTTAACACATTTCTATTTCAGGTCTCTGTGATCAAAAAAGGTTGCCTGGCAGGAGTGTCTGTTTGGTGCCTTAAAGCAAGCAATTGTGGAAATTAAGAATCAGCTCTCTCTCTCTCTCTGAGTATCCCCTTGATATAGTTAGCATAAAAGCAGCGGTGACATTGCCAATGACCCAGATGTTGGAGAAACCCTGGACTAAGCCACAGAGGCCCTTGCCTTCAAATCCTATAATATTGCATTAACACGGGCTCAACCTGCAGAATTGGATTTAAATCCAGCCCTTGAATTCTCACCCTACCTCGCCCCTTCCTCACACCTAATCTCATTTTGTCCTCAGAGCATTGAAAATAATGGTAATGTGGCTGCCACGGAAAGTGACTGAGCGAGCGTTTTTTACATTAGAAGGGCTCTTAATCAAGTAAAAATGCTTTAAGTGCAGAAGTCTCTTCCTTTACGTTCCTCCTGACATGTGGCCTGCTGGAGTGTGTCAGTCCTCCTGACAGGAGTGTACGTGTGTGCTGGGTTGGTAGATACAGATTTACACAAAAACACAGCACGGCAGGGAGTCAAGGCAGGACCGTCTTTATGACCAAACATTCTCCTCCACCTTCACTCATACGTGTTAGTAAAACAATAATTAACAATAATAATGGCAGTGACTATTTATTGAGCACTTAAGACATGCTAAGAGCATTGCACGCACAGTCTCGTTCAACCCTCTTGACCTCCCTAAAGGCTGGGAACTATCACGACTCCCATTTTACAGGTGAGGGAATTGAGGCGCAAGAGGTAATATCACAGAACTTCCCTGGTGGCCCAGTGGTTAAGGCTCTGAGCTCCCAATGCTGGAGCCATGGGTTTGATCCCTTATCAGGGAACTAGGATCCCACATGTCGCATAGGGTGGTCAAAAAATAAAATAAAATTTTTTTTAAAAAGAGCTTATGCCACTTACCTAGTATCACACATTCTACTGGGTGGGAGATCCCACACACTCAGACCAGAGAAAGCCCCCCACTGCCTGGACCCCCTCCATGTTAGTGTTGGGCAGTGGTTCTCAGCCAGGGTTGACGGGAACTTTGGGGACCCCATCCCAGACCACTTAGGTCTGAACCTCTGAGTACGAGGCCAGTGCATCAGGGTTTTTAGCTCCCAGTTGCACTCCAGATGAAGTTGAAAAGCTTTCTGAGGACACACACTGACCAGCTGTTTGCCTTTCTGACATGATCAATCTGTCCTGACAACCTCCCCAGCGGAGGAACCAGTGATGCAAACACGTGGCATGAACTCTGTGATAGACCACAGCATGGACAGACCTGGGCCGGGGGCACAGGGCCCAGAGCTGGCTGCTCTAAGAAGTGCCCCGATATCCTGTGGCCAGACCCTTCCCCCACTGATCTGTCTATTCATCCAACAAACGTTCATCAAGCACTTATGAAGTGTCAGGCTGTCAGCTGGAGAGGGAGGAAGAAAGATAAAATGTTCCTTCCATCCAGAGGAATTATCTTGCCACACTGTGCCCTCCATCCATTTATGATCTAACCGAGGATAGCAGCTGGAATAAGAAAAACAATCACAGCCCCATGTACATCAAGTGTCAGATGAGTGGCCCAGACCAGGAGGATTCCAAATGTTCTAACAGGGGAGTGACCCTCAAGGTCAAAAGACTTTGGCTTTGCAGTGTCACTGCAGCCTTCCCAAGGGGCTGGAAATCTAACATATATCAGCAGGTCCAGGAGAACCCACCTCATCCCAGGTCAGTTCAAGCCTGAGCAGGGATAGCAGCTCGAGCCTGTGACCCAGCTCCCACTATGAACAGGAGGACGCTGACGGAAGAGGAGGAAACCAATTCAGAAAGGCCAGCCACCCTTGGCAGGTAGGTGACAGCAGAGCAGCAGGCATCTCCTGACCCATCAGATCCCCTCGGCAGGCATAAAGACCTGGCTTTCTCACCTGGTAAAACAAGACATCAGTCCCTTCCTCCCAGAGCCAGTGGGAAGATCAACTGTTACTATGTCCACCAGCAACACCACCATTGATGGAGCAGTGTTCCCCACTTCACTCACTTCTGTTTTTTTATTGAAATATAAAAAATATAGCTGATGTTCAAAATTATATAATTTACAGAAATACAATGTAGTGACTCACAATTTTTAAAAGTTATAATCCATTTATAGTTATTGTAAAATACTGGCTATATTCCCCATGTTGTATAATGTATCCTTGTATCTTATTTTATACCTAATAGTTGATACACCCTAATCCCCAACCCTTTTCTTACCCCTCCCCCTTCCTTCTCCCCACTAATAACCAGTAGTTTTTTCTCTGTGAGTCTATGTCTTTTCTCTTTTATATTCAGTAGTTTGTTTTATATTTTAGATTTTACATGTAAATGTAGATTTGCTTTTCTATGTCTGACTTATTTCATTTAGCATAATACCCTCTAAGTCCACCCAAGTCATGGCAAATGGCAAATTTTCATTCTTTTTAACTCTGAGTAGCATTCTGTTCTACACACACACATATACATATATGTCACATCTTTATCCATTCATCTGTTGATGGACACTTAGGTTGCTTTCGAATCTTAGCTATCGTGAACAATGCAGCTCTGAACATTGGAGTGCCTATATCTTTTCAAATTAGTGTTTTTGTTTTTTCAGATACATACCCAGAAGTGGAATTGCTGGGTCATATGGTACTTCTGTTTTTAGTTTTTTGAGAAATCTCCATATTGTTTTCCACAGTGACTGCATCAATTTACATTCCCACCAACAGTGGACAAACCACTTCACCTACTTTTTGATCTCCATGAATCCACCCAACAATGATGGGAAAGGTGCCATTATTATACTCCATTTTTCACAGAAGGAAAACTGATCCTCTAAGAGGTTAAACAGTTTTCTCAAAGTCACGTAACTAACTAGGACAACAGACTCAAGCCCAGTCCTGTCTGATTCCAAAGATCCTCCTCTAAACCAGGACATAACACACAACTAGTGTTTGTAACCTGGAGTCTGAGACTGGCATGGGGGTCTGTAGGTGGAATTCAGGGGTCTGTGAGCTTGGATAGGGAAAAGCCATCTGCTTACTCAGTGGCATCCTGGTGTTGCCCGTGCGGGTGGACAATGGTAATCATTGGCCCCTGCAGGAATGCTTCTGTCACTGATATTGTTTTAAATTGATGGTGCATGATGATAATAAAAGCAAGACTGACTTCAATTTTGTTATTGATTTGCTAAAGACCATGTACCCTTTATATCTGCACTAATTAAAATTTAGCATCTCTCTCAGTTATAAATGTAGGCACGCCCCCATCCACTGTATGGATATAGTAATAGTGTGCATGCTCAGTCATTCAGTCATGTTTGACTCTTTGCAACCCCATGGACTGTAGCCCACCAGGTTCCTCTGTTCACAGGATTTTCCAGGCAAGAATACTGGAGCAGATTGCCATTTCCTACTCCAAGGATCCTCTCAACCCAGGGATCAAGCTCACATCACCTGCATATCTCCTACATTGGCAGGTGGATTCTTTACCACTGAGTCCCCTGGGGTTACCTTATTAACAGTACCTGTGATTTCTGTCACCGATAGAAACTGCAGGTATTTTGTACCATATTACAGTTCATGCAGGCATCTCCCAGGTCCCAGGATGTCGTTTACGCTCATTGTTACCTCAAAATTATGGTGGTTATAAGACTGTTGCTGGGACTTCCCTGGTGGTCCAGTGGTTAGGAATCGAGCGGGCAGTCTGGAGGACACAGGTTTGCTTCCTGGTCTGGGAAATAATGGTCTTCCCTGATGGCTCAATGGTAAAGAATCTGACTGCAATGCAGGAAAGACAGGTTCAATCCCTGGGTTGGGAAGATCCCCTGGAGGAGGGCATGGCAACCCACCCCAGTATTCTTGCCTGGGAAATCCCATGGCCAGAAGATCCTGGTGGGCTACAGTTCATGGGGTCACAAACACGACTTAGCAACTAAACAATACCATGAGTATCCCACATGCCACAGGGCAGCTGGGGCTTCACACCACAACTATAAAGTCCGTGCACCCCAACGAAAGATCACACATGATGCAACAAAGATTTCGTATGCTGCAACTAAGACCCGAGGAAGTCAAATATCTACATAAGTAAATATTTTCTAAAAAGACTGCTGCTAGACTTGCCTTTGTGACAATTATAATTTTTTAACTGCTAAAAAAAAAGACTACTGCTAGATCTTATTTAGTGGTCAATACAGAAGATTATAGCTGTTACTACATTCACAGATTTGTTTTTGTTTTTAGTGGTTGGTTTGTTTTGTAATTGTATGTATTATAAAAGAGTTTCCTGGGTTCTGTCAGACTCAAAAAAGATGAGAAGTACTTGCTACCCATTCTCATAGGTAAATGCACTATTTAAATACTAGAAATATCATATATTTGAGCTATTTTACTTTTCATGTACATGTCTTATTTCCGCAAATAAATTGCCAGCTCTTGAGAGCATGGATTATGGGTCTTCCCCGTGGCTCAGTGGTTAAAGACTCTGCTGCCTCTGGTGCAGGAGACACAGAGGACTCAAGTTTGATCCCTGGGTGGGGAAGATCCCTCTGGAGGAGGAAATGGCAACCCACTCCAGTATTCTTGCCTGAAAAATCCCTTAGACAGAGGAGCTTGGTGGGCTTACAGTCCATGGGATCAGAAAGAGTCAGACACGACTGAGCATGAACACACAAATGAGAGTGTGGATTAAGTCACATAGTTCTTTATTTCTTCCACAGACCCTTAAAAGATATTAGTCACTCTACTACCGATTGTTGATTGACTAGTAGAACTCCTGGAAGTTTCCACAATCTAAAAACCCAGTTTCATTTTCAGTGAGATGAATAATATGACAGGAGAAGGAAACGTACTGAGAACAAATCTTCCATATAAACTGGCAAACCCTGGGGATAGGGTGTCAGATCTTGCTTCTTATAAACTAATATAGCTATAGAAGAAAAAGGTCCATTGGAATTTTCCATCAAGGTTGACAGAGTAGGGCAGAGGGCCCAGATGTCAAAAACAGACTCAAGCTGGGAAAATAATCCTGGGAAAGAGGGCATCATTTTCTTACTTACTAGAAGGCTTATAAAATACCACCAGACAGTCTGGGATCCTAGTATTTTAAAGAACCCTGCTCTGCACAGAATACACAGAGCCAGAGGCGGTTCTGGGGCCCTCAGTTGTAGTTGATGCCAAGAGACTCTGGTGTCGCTGTTTTATAAGAAACATTTCGGACTGCACGGTATAAAACAACCACCATCATCTTTTGCTCACAGCGAGGGGATCTTCCCAACCCAGGGATCGAACCCAGGTCTCCCTCATTGCAGGCGGATTCTTTACTGTCTGAGCCTCCAGGGAAGCCCTCGCAGATTCCAGGGGTCAGGAATTCAAGCACAGTAGGGATGGCTCTCTTCTGCTTCCTGATTATCTGGGGTTTCCAAGTTGGCTTCTGCAGGCACATGTCTGGCCCTTGGGCTGGGATGGCTAAAGGACTGGCCAGCACACCTGCCTACACGTGGCCTCTCCATGTGGGTTAGGTTTCTCACAACACGGTGGCAGGCGGCTTCCCAAGATGGCGTCTCTGAAGAACAAGCAAGGTCAGAGGACCAGAAGGAAGCCTCGTAGCCTTTTCTAGACTTTCCATCACACTCTTTTGGCCTAGGTGATCACAATCTGCCCAGAAGCAACAGGAAGAGACACAGATCTCACCCCTTGACAGGAAGAGCGCCACGGAAGTCTGGAGCCATGTTTTATAACCCCCACACTGACCAAGTGAACACAACCACTCCCAAGTTTACAGATAAGATCCAGAATCACAAGTCAGATGTGACTTTTCACACATGAGGTGGTCTCTCACCTGGTGGAAGAAGAGAGGGGAGTGGCCCCAGCCAACTCCTCAGGGGTTGTCTTTCCAAAATCGAGTCCACCCTGTTGTAAGGCCTGCACTCTGGAGGAGTCTCAGCTGCCAACAATGCTTCCGAAATGAAAAGATTCCTCCTGCCATCACGCTAACCCACCACCCACCCTGATTGCCATTCCTCCTACACATCCTTGAACCTCCAAACTACGGTTCAGTGGAAAACCTGCTCCCACAAAGTGAGTTCTGCACTCTGGTGTGTCTCATCGTTTTTCTATTAAGACACATCACTCACAAACACTGCGTTTCTTAAAAGATACCCTCAGCTGTCACATACATAACAGAACGTGGCAAAACAGACGGAGCGCTCCAGTGGTGTCTTTGCTTCAGGCGGTATATGCTAATATCTTGGCACAGGCACCTTGAGCCACTGACTTCCCAACTAAGTTCCATCAGCTGGAAAATTCGAAGGGGTGAGCAAGATCTTAGAAAAGTGAGAGGAGGAAGCTTTTCTTTTTCCCCAAGAAAACAGAATCATCTTCTCATCAGTCAAACAACTGGAGAAATCTACAGAGCTACTCCCCAAAATCAGCAGGAAGGAAGGAAGCTTGATGCTATCTAAAGGTACTGCACATAGAAAGCAAGGACATGTTACCCAAAACTTAGGTGAAAAGGCATTTCCAAGAGAAAGAACGGCATGCACAAAGATGTGGGGAAGCCAGAAATGCCAGGTTTCTTCCCAGAGCATGAAGATGGCTGGCCTACCTGGAGTGGAGGGTTTGGATTTAGGAGCTGGAGAGGACATGTATTATTTTTTCTATCATGTTTGGTTCTCGTTTGCCCTGAGATCGGCGTATGACTCAGTCTGGACTAACCCTAGTAACTGGTCTTTTTGACATCAATGATTGGCCCAGGGATATGCAAATGACCCAACCAGGCCAATCAGAGGCCACACTCAGGAATGTTTCGAACTGGAGTTTGTAGGAAGAGGTCACTTTGGTCTGGATAGTAGAGTGTACAGAAGAGAAGAACCCAAGCTCTTCAGTCAGAATGACCCCACATCCCAGGCCCATCGCCTCCCTGTCTCTGTGAGCCTGTGGAGGTTCTTCACCAAGAAGAACCATCTCCTCATTTGTAAAATGGGATAACCACACACATATAGGGTTGTTCGGTGGGTTCAGTGAGAATGTATATCACGTGCCTAGGACAGAGCCTGATTTACTAACCAGTTCTATAGATGGTTGTTATTATGTTAGAGACAACATCTCCAGAGCTGCCTATGCCATGGCACCAGCTTTAGGGGTAAATCAGTCTTCAAAGGAGGCAGGAATGAGCAACCCAGTCTCCCCGCAGCTTGCCTATAGGAATCAAAAAATTCTTTTTTTAATTTGATTTGGATTTCTGTCATTGGCTGAGTAATTAAAAAAATTTCAAGGGCAAAAATACTTAGAAATACATTCATTATGTCTCAATGAATTACACAATTCATTGAAATAATGCTAGTTTTGTGACTATTTCTTTTTTCTGTGGTTCCTTTCCCCTAAGATTACTTGCTAAACTCTTGAAAAATACAGGTCAAGCGGAGGAATTTCCAAAACAGAAGTTGGGAGGGGGACGGGGATACCTGTTGGAGATGTGGAAAAGATTAAGTGGTCCATTAACTTCTTAAGTGGATTCCGAGCCCTGAGAACTTCAGGACCTGCTAATATCTTTGACTTTCAACCACTGAGAGACCAGAGTGCTATGTCAGAACTCAGGTTCAGTATCCCAGACCAGAGGCAGAATCCTCATGAAACCAAATTGAAAAGCCAAGCAAACAGGAAAAGAATGCCCACTCTCACCACTATAATGTAACATTGCTCTTCAGAGACTGTCATAAACATAAATAAGAAAAATTATCCTTATTTGCAGCTAGTTTTGACTGGATACCTAAAAAACCAAAGGGAATCAAGTAAAAAAAAAGAACTGTTGAAATCAATAGGAAAATTCAATAAGGTGGCTAGCTGTACAAATTTATATATGAAAATCAATAGCATGCTACATACATATAACTAATTTGAAAATATAATGAAAGAAAAAATCCATTTAAAAGGGAACAATCAAAAAAAGCCAAAAAGTCAAGACAAACAAAACTAAGGAAAAACCCCATAAGGCATGTGCAGAACCTATATGAAGAAAAACTTTTAAAATGCTATAAATTTTTTAAATCCCATAAATTTTTAAAAGCTAGGCAGATGATTAGTTAGAATGGGAGAATACACACATGGACCAGAGAATGGGGATCAGAGACACCAGCTAAAGGAGAAAAGAGGAGCAGAGGTGGGAAAAGAGAAGCTGGAATTCTTTCTGAGCCCATGGGAGTGTGGTTGCCCACGGCTCTGCGCAAGGCTGGGGAGGAGCTACTCTGTATTTCCATCATCCAGCTCTGAGTCAACACTCCCCACTGGAAATGGGTTGAACTCTAGGCCCCCAAGGTTTAGGCACAGACCTGGGACTGAACAAGCCAGCAAAGGTGGACACTGGTCAGCAGAGGCACGGCTGCTAACCCAAGCAGCATCCGATCCCAGATAAATAAAAATCAGACCCTCTGTTTTGATTTTGGTTTTTGGTCACACTGTTGGGCCTCAATTCCCTGACCAGGGATCAAACCTGTACCCATACAGTGGAAGTGTGGAGTCTTAACCCCTGGATATCAGGGAAGTACTTAGACCTTCTGTTTTTAAATATAGATTTGTGTATTATTTAAGTATGGAACAGCCAGTAAATCTGGCAATGCCTGCCATTGAAAATGATAGTTTGTGTCTTTTCAACAAATGTTGCTGGAACAACTAGACAACCACATGTTAAAAAAAAAAAATCTAGACACAGACCTTATATGTGTTAAAAAAAAAATTTAGTCAAAATGGATCACAGATCCAAATGTAAAGCACAAAACTATAAAATTCCTAGAAGATAACGTAGGAGAAAACCTAGATGACCTTGGGTGTGGTGATAACTTTTTAGATAAAATACCAAAGGCATGTTTGGTGTCTTCAATGATCCATAAAAGTAATCATTGATAAGCTAGACTTCATTAGAATTTAAAACACCTGCTCTGTGAAAGACATGTAAAGAAAATGAGAGGACAAGCCACAGCCCAGGAGAAATTATTTGCAAAGGACACATCTGATAAAGAACCGTTATCCAAAATATACAAAGAACTCAAAATTCAACAATAAAAAAAAAAACTTAGTTTAAAAATGGACCAGTGATCTCAAAAGACACCTCACCAAAGAAGATATATAGATGGCAAATAAGCATGTGAGAAGATACTCCACATCATTGTTATCAGGAAAATGTAAATAAAAACAATGAGATACTACTATCTACTTTAGAATGGCCGAAATCCAGAACACTGACAACACCAAATGCTGGAGAGGATGTGGAGCAATTGGAACTCTCATTGAGAATGCAAAACGGCACAGCCTCTGTGGAAGACACTTCAGTGGTTTCTCATAAAGCTAAAATACACTTACCATTTGATCCAGCAATTGCAATCCTTGGTACTGACTCAAAGGAGCTGAAAACTTATGTCCACACAAATGCCTGCACAGGGATTTTTATGGCTGCTTTACTCACAGTTACCAAAACTTAGAAGCAACTAAAATGTCTTTCAGTGGGTGAGTAGACAAATAAACTGTGGTGTATGTAGACAACAGAATTCATTCAGTACTAAAAGGAAATGAGCTATCAAGCCATGAAAAGACATGGAGGAAACTTTTCTGAACGTTACCAAGTGAGAGAAGCCAATCTGAAGAACATCCATATTGTGAGATTCCAACTATACGACATTCAGGAAAAAGCAGAACTACAGAGACAATAAAAAGATCAGTGGTTACAAAGGGTTGGTGGTGGATGAATAGATCGAGCAACGAGGAAATTCTAGGGCAGTGAAAACACTCTGTGTGATAGCACAATAGTGAGTACATGTCATTATACATTTGTCCAAACCCATAGAACGCCGAACACCTGTAGTGAACAGTAACATACACCATGGACTTTGGATCAGTGTAGGTTCATTGTTTGTAACCAATGTACCTCTCTGGGGGTAGGAAATGTTAATAGTTAGGGAAGGCTATAAATGTGTGAGGGCAGAGGGCACATGGGAAATCCATGTATCTTCCCCTCACTTTTGCTGTGGACTTTGCACTACTCCTATAAAATAAAGTCTTGATTTTAAAATAATAATTAGTTGATTATTTTTTAAAAGGTTGTTATACTCATAGGCCCCCAAAAGGGGGTCATACCAGGATACCACAGGACACAGAGGGAAGCACCAGGGCCAGTCAAGAGGCAGAAGGAGCAGAGGGAAAATGGAGTCAAGAGGCTTTATTGTGTGGGACGTCCCTGGTGGTCCAGTGCTAAGACTCTGCGTTCCCAATGCAGGAGTTCGATTCCCAGTAGATCCTGCATGCCAAATAAATGAATTTTTAAAATAAGCATTAAAAAAGACAGAGCGTTTATTGTGGTTCCCACGTGAAGAAACAGGTGAGGCAGGGTAAGCAGGCTTAGCACTGGCTAGTCTGAATGATTCCCTGGGCACCGGGGCAGAGGGGCTGTGTCTAGGTGTCTGGTACCTGATGTCACGTGATTAAGGCAGGAGACTAGCCACCCAGAGGGTATGAATGTGATGTGGGAGGTGACTGGGGGCACTGGCTCTGGATCGGTGGGCCTGCAGGTGAGTCATTGGCTATCTCTAGGAATTAGCTCTCCTTAGGAAGGGAGATCTCTCCAGAGTCAGCAAAGCCCCAAGATGTCAAAGCATCAAAAACACAAAATAAAAAACATGAGGAATACAGCCTCCTGTTATGTCTCCCAGCTCACAGAGCATTTTGTCTTTCAGGAGACATATATAAACCACTATCCTTTGTTAATCCCACAACTCAGACCAGTTAACCACTAGCTGTTCCCCATGTTGCTCAGAAAAACCCAACCTGAGATGTGTCTAGACTAGACACTGCATAGGCTGGGGGCGGAGTCTGGCAAGACACCTGTGTTCCAGCCTCAGTGTTTTCATCTGTAAAACAAGAAAGGCTGGATTATCTTCAGTTCAGTTCAATTTAGTCGCTCAGTCATGTCCAACTCTTTGTGACCTCATGAACCGCAGCACACCCTGCCTCCCTGTCCATCACCAATTCCCAGAGTCCACCCAAACCCATGTCCATTGAGTCGGTGATGCCATCCAACCATCTCATCCTCTGTCATCCCCTTCTCCTCCTGCCGTCAATCTTTCCCAGCATCAGGGTCTTTTCCAGTGAGTCAGCTCTTCATGTCAGGTGGCCAAAGTATTGGAGTTTCAGCTTCAACATCAGTCCTTCCAATGAACACCCAGGGCTGATCTCCTTTAGGATGGACTGGTTGGATCTCCTTGCAATCCAAGGGACTCTCAAGAGTCTTCTCCAACACCACAGTTCAAAAGCATCAATTCTTCAGTGCTCAGTTTTCTTTATAGTCCAACTCTCACATCCATATGTGACCACTGGAAAAACCATAGCCTTGACTAGATGGACCTTTGTTGGCAAAGTAATGTCTCTGCTTTTTAATATGCTATCTAGGTTGGTCATAACTTTCCTTCCAAGGAGTAAGCATCTTTTAATTTCATGGCTGCAATCACCATCTGCAGTGATTTTTGGAGTCCAGAAAAATAAAGTCAGCCACTGTTTCCAGTTTCCCCATCTATTTGCCATGAAGTGATGGGACCAGATGTCATGATCTTAGTTTTCTGAATGTTGAGCTTTAAGCCTATTCAGCAGTAAATTGGTTGTGTTATTTTGATTACGTTCTCACTCCTTGGTCATTGTCTCATGTTCCTTTTGTAAAAGGAAATCAGATACCTAACACAACTGCATGTTTATCTCTAAAATCCTGGGGTCAATGCCCCCCTTTCTTCAGGGGGTAAACTCTTCTTTGGACACATCTTGGGACTCCTGACCTAACAGTGTCCCACCCCAGATCCCTCTCCGCTTGGCATTTTAATCCAAATCTCTTTGCTCTGTTAGGCAGAGGTTTAGGGCTTTTTACTCATTTAACAGGTAGATCTTTTTGAAGTTCTCATTTAAAATAATTTGATATTCAAGCAGTATGTGTGTGGTTGAAAGTCATAAAATTATTCATTTGAAAGCCTTCTCCTTTTCTCTTGGATACCAATTGAAGTGTGTAGCAGTTCCCTGGAGCAAAGCTCAACGCCTTAGAAAAGCCTTTTTTTCAGCAGTGCTTTGCCACCATCACTAAATTGAGTTATTCCGACAGTCTTTGATGCTCTGGGTTTTTTTCCCTAAGTATGCATATGAAAGCTGAACAGCAACATAATTTAATTCTCCAAGATTTACTTTTTAATCACCAGGGTGGTTCTTCTGGGGTAAAGAGAGTTGACCCCATTTTCTCAAGTTGAAATTGATTTAGGTCAAATAAGCCTTGGAATTTGAATTAGGTATTTTTCTCCTTATCAGCATGAACTTCAAGCTTCATTTTCCAGCAGCTGGGAACATCTGTGCTACCTCTGAATCACAGATGATTGGAGGAAACCAAATGTGGACAAAGGAGGTTTTCACAACACACTGAATCCTATCCACAAAATTTTTCATGATGATCTGAACTGATGTCAACATACAATTGTGTTAGGTGTCTGAATTCCTTTTACAAAAGGAAAATTAGACAATTACCAAGGAGCGAGAAAGTAATCAAAATAACACAACCAGTTTACTGTTGAATAAGAAATCTTTCTGGAGACGCTATGGCAAATCATTTCAGAATAAGAAATATTTACCCCAAGGGGATTCTATTGAAAAATGTGTAATGAAATGTGACGAGCCATCTTCCTCTCAACTCCAACATGCAACCCCAGCATTAAAGTCTGATTATTTATTCAATGTAGTAGTAATAGTGTTAGTCATTCAGTCATGCCTGACTCTTTTCGACCCCATGAGTGATAGCCCGCCAGGCTCCTCTGTCCATGGAATTTTTCAGGCAAGAATACTGGAGTGGGTAGCTGCTCCTTTCTCCAGGGGATCTTCCCAACCCAGGGATCAAACTCAGGTGTCCTGCATTGCAGGTGTATTCTTTACCATCTGAGCCACCAGGGAAGCCAAATTTATTCAATGAGCACAGGACAAATCTATCTATAATAAAGCACCCTGCTTACGTCAACAAAGTGTTTCTCCACACAGGGACTAAGTTTAGGTATATAAATACTTCCTATGGTTTGTCAGTTACCTTTAGTAGTAAAAAATGCTAACTTAGGTTCCCCCAGTGAAAAAAGATTCTCTGAAAACTAACTAGAAGTGAAAGCAGAGGGTGGGTTAACTTCAAGGACCCAAGGTAGAGCATCTCTGGTGATGTTTACCTGCAGCTCCAGCCCATAGCTGCCTGCAGATTCATACCTTGATAGGTTTGACCTTCTGGGCACCCAGTGAATGAAGCTCCATGGATGTCCACCTACCCTCTCATACTCCCAGGATAGGACTTTTTAGGAGGACAAGTAAGAGTAGATCCCTAAAACTGGTCCCCGTGAAGACTTTAGTTTCAGGGAAGTCCTAGAGATTCAAGCAGGACCAAAGTATCATGACAGCATTTCTCTCCCCACCAAGGCATCAAAAACATCCCCAGCAAAATAAAAAAAGACTGAGACACCTTTATATTAATTCAGTAACTACCTCCTAAGCACCAATTATATGCCTGAAATTGTAGTCAAGGATTCAGAGACAACCTGTGGAATGGGAGAAAATATTTTCAAACAATGCAGCCAACAGGGATTAATTTCCAAAATATGCAAATACCTCATACAGGTCAACATAAAAAAACCCAATTTTAAAAAGTGGGCAGAAGACATAAACAGACGTGTCTTCAAAGAAGACATAACCGATGGCCAACAGGCACATGAAAAGATGTTCAACATCACTAAATACTAGAGAAACGCAAATCAAAACTATTAATACAATGAAGGATCACCTCACACCAGTAAGAAGGGCCTTCATCAAAACCTCTACAAAAATAAATGCTTCAGAGTGTGTGGAGAAAAGGAAACCCTCCTACACTGTTGGTGGGAATGTAAATCAGGGCAGCCACTCTGGAGAACAAATGTGGAGGTTTCTCATAAAAACTAAAAATAGAGTTATCATGTGATCCTGCTATCCCACTTCTGGGCATGTATCTGGAGAAGACAAAGACTCTAATCTGAAAAGGTACATGCAGCCCAATGTTTATAGCAGCACTGTTTACAATAACCAAACAAGCCACAGAAGCAACCTAAATGTCCATCAACAAATGAATGGATAAAGAAGATGTGGAATACATATTTATAGAATATATGTGTGTGAATGTGTAACTGAATCACTTTGCTATACACCTGAAACATTGTAAATCAATTATAATTCAATTCTAAAAATAAATAATTTTTTTAAAAAAAGGATTCAGACATAAGATGACACAGGTCTTGTTCCAGCACACAGTAAGTACTTGGTGTTTATTGAATGAAGAATCAGCTGAGAAAGATGGCAGTGGAAATCAGAAGAATGAACATAAAGACCCTGAGCTCACAATAATCATGTAATAATCACACACACACACAAAAATTCTTTGAGAAATTAATGAGTTGTTGGATGGAGACACAAAGAGGAAGGAAAATTGAACTCTGGACCCAAAGGTTTTGAACCTTAGGGCCTATATACCAGGAATACTATGGATGCAAAAATGGGATTTGAAGAGAAAAAGTCAAGGATACTTTAGTTTACAGTAACAGTGGGACATTCTGGTGGAGCTATGGTAGCCTACCTCCCCTCACACAGAACCAGTCGAGAGCTGGCACAAACTTCCCTAGGATGGAGCCCCAAGACGAGGACTCTGGAGGTCCAAGGGATAGTTAGAGAAACAGAAATTCTCACAGTTGGGGGTTTCATTAAAAATCTATATTTAACCAACCATGTGATCCATTAATGTATGGCTTATGTTACTCAGATTTTCCTCAGATGAGCCCCAAACCTGTCTTTCTATAATAACTCACTTACGTCATGTCATTTCCAGAATTGTTCATTTCCATCTTTTTAAATCAGTTAATCTGTGGTATCTAAAAATGTTCTTTGTGTCTTTCCGCCTCCATCCTATTCTGCCAGCCTCCCCATCACCCCCGCGGTGGAAATAGCTCGGGCTCAATTCCTTTGCTTTCCTGAGACTTGGCAAACCTGCTCTGCCTCATTTAGGAGGAGTGAGGAGTCCCTTGTCAGGAAAGGGAAGCCATGGGTTCAGGCTTACCCAAGCCATGTCAGTTGTTCATGATTGATCGAAATTATCAGTTTTTCAAAAGTCCACTTTCCCATGTCGTGGGACAGCCCCGCGCCCTGCACTGAGGATCCGAGTCTGCCTCTTTGCTCTGGAAGCCTGACTCCCAGCGGTCAGAGGGGGCAGGGGCGTGGGGAGGGCATCGCACTACGATGGGGCAGTCGCAGTCGCTCGACAGACCCAGTGACTCATTCCTGTGGCCATTCACAAGTGAGAGACTAAAAGACAGGAGGAAACCAGAGGAAACTTCCTCCTCAGCACCCCCACCCAAATATAAAAATGCCAAAGGTGTCACCAACCTCAACATTTTTGAGCTGGAAATTCTTTTACACAAGGTGACCTAATCTGCTACTTCTGTTAGTCATGACCCACTGTTATTCTGTCTTCTTCATTTTCCACTTACATATACCATTTTCTTAATATTTTTGTTTACATCAACTCACTTTTTTTTCTTTGAAATCTTTCAATTTTCAAATGTTGGCAACCAGTTTTTTTAATTAAAGTACAGGTGATTTCCAATGTTGTGCTAATTTCTGCTGTATAGCAAACAGATTCAGTTATACACATACATGCATTCTTTTTTTGTATTCTTTTCCATTATGGTTCATCGTAGGATACTGAACATGATTCTCTTTGCTGTATAGTAGGATCTGGTTGTTTATCCATTCTGTATGATACTGAAGCTTACATCTGCTAGCCCCAGCCTCCCGCTCCATCCCTCTCCCAACCCCCTCCCCTTTGGCAACCACCAGTCTGCTCTCTAAGTCCATGATTCTGCTTCTGTCTCATAGATAGGTTCATTTGTGTCATATTTGAGATTCGACATGTAAATGATATCATTTGGTACTTGTCTTTCTCTTTCTGACTTACTTCAATTAATATGCTAATCTCTGGTTTCATCCATGTTGCTGCAAATGACATCGTTTCATTCTTTTCTATGGTTAATATTTCATTGTCTATAGATACCTCATCTTCTTTATCCACTTATCTGTGGGAGGACATTTAGGTTGTTTCCATGTCTTGGCTATTATGAAAGAGCTATGAACATAGGGGTACATGTATCTTTTTAATTATATCAGCTCACAATTTATTTAAGCAAAGTTATTTTCATAAAGAAGCTATGTCACTAGGAAACAAACTTATGGTTACTGAAGAGGAAAGAGAGGGTGGGAAGGATAAATTAGGAGTATGGGATTAATACATATACACTACTATACATAAAATAGATAAACAACAAGAATTTACTACATAGCACAGAGAACTATATTCAATGTCTTACAATAACTTCTCATGGAAAATAATCTGAAATCACTTAATCACTTTGTTGTACACCTGAAATTAACACAATATTATAAATCAACTATACTTCAATTTAAATTTTTTAAAATTATGTCACTGTTATAAAGAGAAAATCAGTTTCACTTGCCATATAAATAGGAAATAATCATAAAAAATAAATATAATGAAAAACAGTATCATTACATTCTAGCTAACTCTGAAACTAAGCCCTGCTCTCCATTAAAGAGAAATTAGCAAATGCCTAGAGAGGGTGTTAAAGACATGTTAGTATCAAACTGAGACTTTTTCTTTAACTAACCAGAATCATTGAAAACAAATTCATCATCGTAACAATAAATACTTAGATAACTATTGCCAGGCACAGTTCTCATAACAATCCCAAAAGGCAGAAATCAATTTCAGCTCCACGAGAAACGTGGAAACTGAAACAGGGAGATTAAGTCCATGGTGAAGCCAGGATTCAAGCCAGTGTGACTCTAATCAGAATCCCTTTCTCGTGATGTTACTTAATGCTGTACATCCATCACCTAAAATCCCCATCCCTCAGCAACCGCTGAGCGAGAGCAGCCTGAATCAGGAGGGAGACAGGCCGGCCCAGGCCCACACATTTATAGTCAGGACTAGTATTCGCTACGTGGAGACCTTGATAAAAAAAACAACTCCTGCTCTCAAGGTCAATCTGCCTTATTGACTCGTTATCTTGAACAAGTATTTCTTTTACAACTCACTGGTCATTTCTGTACCTCCTGAGCTCTGCCCATTGTTCTTGTTCAAATAAAGTGGTCCTTCTTAAAAGGAACAGATACATTTTAAGACACTTGAACATTTAGCACTTAATTTTCTGTTTTACTATGGTCAGCCTTCAAATTGTATCACATGATTCCCCTAGGGATGAAAAAAAAAAAAGACATCCCATCTGGGTCCTTGAAATTCTTTCAGAGAAAACATGAAGAAGGCAGAAAACAGGAACCTGTCAGCCTCCCGAGGCTTGAGACCTGATTAAACAGACGGCAGCAGTTCCAGCCATTTTAGAATTATTGATGGACGAGGTGCTGCTGAAAATTGCTGAAGCCAGGGCTGGCCACTTAATATACTTGTGTTTGGATTAGTTAATGGTTCAATTCCACAAGGTTATGATTGTAAATCCCAGGACTGTTGGCTTAGCTTAATTTGCAGCTCAAGACTGTCTATGAAGTTGCCATTGATAGTCAATTTCCTCAGAGAGAGAGAGAAGAAAATGAAACGGGAGAATACTTAAATATCAAGTGAGCCTTTTCAATGAAGTCCCAGGAGAACCACAGTGAAGCTGGCAGCCCACAAGCTGAAACCACACGTCACCCCCTGTTGAAGTGGAGCCTTCTCTGATGAGAAACCCCTATGGTGGGTACTGACGGTGGGAAGTGTTCAAGCCTCATCCCCCACCTCTAAGCATCACCCCTCATCCCTCACCTCAGGTCCCTACCCCCTAGCTTGTCTCTCTGCCTCTCCTGGCTTGAATCCGGTCCAAACCCCTCGATTAACACCCCTAAAACCGTGTCTTTTTTTTTTTTTTTTCTGCACTGGGTCTTCTTTGCTGTGAGCAAGCTTTCTCTGGTTGTGGTGTGTGGGCTCCTCATTGTCTTCTTGCAGAGCACGGGCTCTAAGTGTGGCCCAGTAGTTGCGGCTCCCCGGCTCTAAAGCACAGGCTCAGTAGTTGTGGCACATGGGCTTAGCTGCTCCGTGGCATGTGGAATCTTCCCAGACCAGGTATCGAACCCATGTTCCCTGCATTGGCAGGTGGATTCTCATCCACTGAACCACCAGGGAAGCCCCTGTAAAACCATAGTATGCTTGTCCCTGTGTTATGCACAGGCCAGAACCAGTTTCTGGCATAGCCCTGACAGCCCAGAGGGGGCCCGGGGAAAGGTTTATATCTAGAAGCTACATATCTAGCTTTGCCATCTGCTAAATTACTTACACAAAAAGCCAAGTCTTTGTGGAGGCTACAGCCAGACCACTCCCTGACTGGACCAGGTTTACAAAACATGTGCAAACACGGGCTAAAATAAATATGAAACCAGTAAAAGGGAAGGAATTGGGGTCATTTGCTGCAGTGGATGGCAGCCTGTACATTGGAGCCCAGCCAGAAGAATGCCAGTTCCTTTTTTGGCAAGAAATCCATGTGTCCCAGGTCACAGCATGGGGTCGGAACTGAGGACTCAAATACTGCAGGACCCTCCACTACTGTCCTTGTTGTTGTTTAGTCGCTAAGTCATGTCCGACTCCTTGCGACCCCATGAACTGCAGCATGCTAGTTTTCCCAGCCCTTCACCATCTCCCAGAGCTTGCTCAAACTCATGTCCATTGGTTTGATGATGCCATCCAACCATCTCATCCTCTGTCGTCCCCTTCTCCTCCTGCCATCTATCTTTCCCAGCATCAGGGTCTTTTCCAATGAGTCAGTTCTTCCCATCAGGTGGTCAAAATATTGGAGCTTCAGCTTCAGCATCAATCCTTCCAATAAATATTCAGGGTTGATTTCCTTTAGGACTGACTGGTTTTATCTCCTTGCTTTCCAAGGAACTCTCAAGAGTCTTCTCCAGCACCTTACTGCCTGCCCTTCGATAAACCCCTGTTCTTCTAAAGGAAGCAGAACAGGGTTTCCTTGCTCTCTCCCCACCTAAGATGATGGAAAGCAACCCCAAGGCTTTGGTGAGGCAGGAAAAAGAGATTCCAGGAGTGTATTCATGCACTTGACTTATGCTGTAAAAGGAGATGGATATGAGAAAGAGAAAAATGTTTGTCTTTCCAGCCTTGGATGACTGGAAAAAACCAGGCACAGACCCAGAGGTAGCTTTTCTGAGAAGCTAATGGGGCCCCTTCTGAGGCCCTGGGTTGGGGGAGAGGGCTCTAGAGAACTCACAAGGTTAATGATTTAATAAAGTTTGCAAAAGCATGACATTTTTTGTATTTTTTTCTTAAAGAAGACTCCTCAGAAAGCATAAACTTCAGGCCCTATAAAATCCAATTGCACCCCTACCCAGACCTGGGACTAGGCCACCACCCTTCCTCCTATGTGCAGCATTCCCCCTCCCCACCGACCAGAGGAGCCTGAGGGTGGTGGAGGGAGGACTGGGACCAGGGAGAGGACAGACAGGCGAGAGGAAGAGGGAGCCAGGAGAGAGGGGCTTTCTGAAGTCCCCACTCCCAGGAGGGCCTCCCAGGGGACTGGTGAGTGGCAAGGCAGAGCTGCTTCCCAAGGTCTTTTGGACTCAGAATATAGTCAAGGCAGCAGCCTGCAGTGAAACCAGGTCACCCGGATTCAGTACCTGCTGACCACTTACGGGCTGGGTGACCTTGGGGAAGTTATACACCCTTGTCAAGGGTGACCTTGACCCTTCTGTGCCACAATCCCCTTATTGGTCAAATAAAAGAGTAACTACCTCACCGGACTACAAGGATTGAATTGCATATGCATGTAAAATGCTTAAAACAGTGTGTGGCATATTAAAAATGCTAGATGGTGACAGTACCTTCCTACGCTTCTAAATGCTAAACGCACAGCCAAGGTATTCTGTAAGTAATGCCAAAACCACTGTATGTTTTGGCACTCCAGTCATCTCACAAATCACGACACCACCTTCCTAAAACATCCACAGGCCAACTCCCCTCACGTCCTGTGTACTCGCTACACAAGCAGCAAAGACCTGTCCATCTTCGAGGGTCCTCCCCACTTCCTCTCACACAAACTGCCCTTTCTGGTAGCGGCCTCCTTTCTGCCATGATCAAGCCATGCTCCTCTTGGCCTCAAACCTCTGCTTGACCCCTTCAGGAACACCCTTCACCCTCCCCTCTAAATCCAAATCTCTGAATTACTCTGATACTCAGATATTTCCTGCTTTTTCATTCTTGCAGTTAATGATGGACCTCTGGCTCAATTAACAGAGAATCTCTTTGTATTTCATGTTAATTATCATCTGAACCTCAGCCAAAGAAAGAGGACATAAAAAGGAACGGGCACTGTGGTGATAGTTACACATATCCCCTCATCATTCATTCATTCATCCATCCATCTAGCCCCATAACGGTCATGAGCACCTGCCATGTGCTTACATTCGATAAAGGGGCACAGCCGTAAAGAACAGTGAGCATCAGCACCACCTGAAGGCTTGTTAATACACGGATTCCCAAGTGTGGGGTTGGCCTTGTAAATCTGCATTTCTAGCAAGATCCCCGATGTTTTGAACAATGCTCGTTTGAGATCACGCTCTGGGTAGCATTGTCGAAGAAGGCAGCCCCCACCCAGTGCCTGATTGACGATGATTCCTAATTCACAGCCATCTCACACACACCCTTCACTTACCTCTGCATGCCCGTCTGTCTGTGTCAGGGCCTCTGCACCTGCTCTTTCCTCTGTAATATCCTTCAATCCCCCCCTGCAACACTCCCCCTTCACCCTTCATTACTTAGCCGGCCTGTCCTCATCAAAAAGTCTTTCCCATCCCAATACACACACCCAGACACACACACACACACACACACATGATATTCACTGTTTCTGCTATTTGTCTCTTCTATAAAACTTCCCAGAATATCTCTCCCACTAGACTAGAAGCCTCATGACAGCAGGAACAATGTATATTTCACTGTTCTGTGTATCCCAGTGCCCAGCCCAGAGCCTGGGATACAGTGGGTGACATAAAAATATGTTGACCTATTGACTAGTTTCTTCAACAAATATTTCATGAATGTTTACTCTGCGTTGGCACTAGATGCTGGGGATACAGCAGGGGTCAAAAATGAAAAACCCTCTATTCTTGGAATATACATTTTCATGGGGGGACTAACAATAATCCATGACAATAATAAATAACTAAATTGTATAATGTGCTATTGGGGCTTCCCAAGTGGTGTTAGTGGTAAAGAACCCACCTGCCAATGCAGGAGACATAAGAGATGCAGGTTCAATTCCTGAGTCAGAAAGATCCCCTGGAGGAAGGCATGGCAACCCACTCCAATATTCTTGCCTGGAGAACCTTATGGACAGAGGAGCTTGGAGGGCTACAGTCCATGGGGCTGCCAAGAGTCAGACATAACTGAAGCGACTTAGCACACACACAGTGTGCTATGAGGTGTTAAGTACTATGGAAAAAATAGAGCAGAGTGAGAGGACCAGGAATGATTGATAAGGAACTAGGTTGTGGGGTGTGATTTTTAACTGGATGGTTTCAGAGGGTTCGTTTAGGAAAGGTGACATTCGAGCAAAGAGTCATCATTTCAGTGAGTCTGCCACGTGGTGCTTTTGGAAAGAGCTTTCCAGCCAGGGTGAAGTCCCAGGACAGCCCTGTCCAGTAGAGCTGTCTGTGATGGTGGGAGCACCCCATCTGTGCGCTGTCCAGTTACAAGAGTCACTAGCCACCTGGGGCTGGTGGGTATGGATCTGGGCGATTCAGTCCTTCAATGCAGTCATGCCAGGGATGCTGAGGGCAGGCACAGTGAAGGAGGCAGTGGGGGAAAGCCAGAGGAGAGGCTCTCAGAAAGGTAAGGCAGGTCATGGAGAAGGACCCTGCCAGTCATCACAAGGACTCTGCTCTTATTCTGAGTGAGATGGGAGCCATCAGAGGTTTCTGAGAAGAGCAGTGATATGATTTATGATTTAAAAGATTCCTCTGGCTGCTCTGTTAAGAATACACAGTAGGGGCTGAAGGTAGGTAGACACAGGGAGACAAGGTGAGAGGCTGGTGGGGGCGGGCAGGTGGAAGAGTAGAGTAGATCAGAGCAGGATAGTGGCAGTTGTAGGAGGTGCTAAGTGTCAGGTTCTAAATATACTTTGAAGACTAAGCCCAAAGGACTTTCTGACAGATGCTGATTAAAACATCTATTAAGCTCCCAATATATGCCAGACGCTAGCTATGAACTTTTTCTAAGCCAGATTTGCCCGAGAAATGTCACCCAGTTTTTGACTGGTATGAGCTTTTCCCAAGACAGATTATACTACGGGACATTTCTCACTTGCAGTCTCCTACAATTTGGTCTTCAAACATTGCATCTTCAGCTCAGAGCCAATATAGGCTGTTGGCACAGGGAAATTTGTTGTTATTCTTATTCAGCCAGCATCACTCCATGGTATGCACATTAAGAAAATAGATGACCCAAATCCTGCATAAATCCTTCATTCTCCTGTTTTATTCTCCTGTCCATCACCTCCTCATTCATTCTTGAGATTCAGGTTTTGCATTCAAGGCTAGGTCAGCTCTCTGGAGGACTTACATCTTCCTCCTCTCACATCTGCCTGGTCCTCCTCCCGTGACTCGCACAGACTGAGGATGGGAAATTGAGTCATCCGTCTTCTGTAACCATACGGATAAGATGTAGTCGTTCCCGTTGTCGGCATTGTTGTGCTTTGGAAACTAATTAAAACAATTAGTATTAAATACCGAAAACAATTAAGCTAATTGAAATAAAGCGTATGCAGTTTACCCCCTTGCACAGTCAAAAAAATAATAATAATAACATGTGGCTAGATGTTGGCACTGCTGACATTCTGGTACCAAAATAAATCAGGGAATATGGGAGCCGAAGACGGAGGTGTATTAGTGCGCAGTTTACCACAGTAAAGTGTTTCTCATAAGTATTTGGCTGGCTTCTGGGAGATTTCTTCTATATTGAAAAAAAAGTGTATTTCTGCCCAAATGTTTCTTTCAGGCTATAAACCAGCAGGCTATAAACGTGCTGTTCCCCCTGCCTCTGACTCAACTCTCTGTCTGCAGCATCCAAAGACACTCAGAGGAGGGAGCAGCCTCCACAGGGCCCTCTGAAGATCTCTGTAAGTTCACCAGATCTCTAGGTGGAAAGGGTGTTTTAGGTTGTGGCTGGCAATTTTAGACCACATAGATAAATTCCAAATATAGGGGAGAGGAATCAGGGGCAGGAAAAGGGAAAAGAAGCCACGGAGACCAGCAGAGAGTCTACAAGGAATGCTGGAATGGGGTGGGTGCACATGCCAAACAATCTCAACTAGAATTTGCTTCAGCAAAAAGTGAAATTACCTGGGAAGAATGAGCCGCAGGGAACAGAACCTCAGGGGTTCCCAGGGACTAAGCCCAAATAGTACCCCATCCATCTGTCTGTCCATTTCTCGTCTGGCACTAGCTCTGTGCTGGCCACACTCTGGCTGCAGAGAGGCCGTCTCTGTGTGGCAGGAAGCGTGGAGGCTGCCGGTGCCAACCTAGCAATCCCAGTAAATGAAGAGAACTCATACTAAATGTCCATGTATCCCTTGTCTGTGCATGCCCACCATTTGGACCAGTCAACATGGCCAAATAAGGGACAGAATGGTTGATCAGATCCCTATCCGCAGGCCTACTTCCTCCCACTTCCATCCCACCTCCAGCCAAACGGAGAAGCATAGGAAGAAGTTTGCTGGAAGAGCAAAACAAATAACTACATGGGCCTGAGGCTAGGGTGCTAAAGAATCAGAATTTGATGGAGAGAGACTAGAGGGGATATCACCTAGGGAAACATACAAAGATATCTGAGCCTTCATACGGTTCCAGTTTTTTGTCGTTCTACCATCTCACCATTTCTTTGTCGAACATTCAAAGAACAAGATCATCAACAGTAACAATTTCACTCCCCCAGAGTCCACCTCACCTGCAATCCACAATTGCTTGTATAAAATAAGGGTGGCAATGAACTAAAGAGAAAATAGCCTTAAGAAGCCAAGTTTCTTCTCCCTCTCGTAACTGATCTGAATCATTATTCATTTTTCTGATAGACGTTTGTTATTTGGGAGGATGAGGAGGTATTGTTATTGAGGAGGTCACCCAATATCTAAATCCACTTTGATGTTTGGGAAATGTCTTACCTCATAAGCAGTGGTGTCCTGGTAAAAGTTTAACAACCTACTGGAAACGCGGGGGAGACCTAACTTGCAGTGTTTGCCCATTTCTGTGGTGTAGATTCTCCTACTACAGCTGATTTCAGGGGAGCAAGGTGATGTCATCAAATGCAGAATTGGGAAGAGAGACTCCATGGCCCACCATTATAGAGTATTTCCACCATCCAGATACAAAAGGCATCAATAACTTCAGAAGCATCAAAAATAGTAAAAGTAATAAAATAATTAGGAAGTGACAAATTTTGAGTATTTAATACTTTTGTTTCTAATATAATGTATTCCATTGAGTTTGTATAATTTATTTTTTAATTGTTTTTTATGCTGACATCAATATCACAACTAAGATACTGACCTTGACACAGCCAACATACAAACCAGGATAACCCTTTATGCTGTCCTTTTATAGCTGCCCGCTTCCTTCCTATCCACATTCTTTCTTTAACTCCTGCAAGTCACTAACTTGTTCCTTATTTCTGCAATTTGCTCACCTCAAGAATATTATATAAATGTTATCATACAGCATGTAACCCTTGGGGACTGACTGTTTTCACTCAACATTATAGCCCTGGAGATACACACAGGCTGTATGCGTATCCAAATTTCATTCCTTTTCATTGTTGACTATTAGTCCAGTTTGTTTAACCATTCGGCCATTAAAGGATGTACGGGTTGTTCCTAGTTTGGGGTTACTATGAGTAAAACTGCCATAAACATTTGTGTACAAGTTTTATGTGAACACATGTCTTCATTTCTCTGGGATAAATGCCCAAGAGGGCAATTTCTAAGTCATATGATACTTGGATGTCTAAGTTTTTAAGAAACTGCCAAACTGTTTTTCAGAGTGGCTGCTCCATTTTACTTTTCCACCAGTAGTGTATGAGTGACCCAGTTTCCTCGTATCTTTATCAGCTTTTTGTGTTGTCATTATTTTTTTATTTTAGCCATTCTGATAGGTGTGCAGTGGTATCTTGCAATTTTAATTTGCATTTCCTTAAAAGTCAATAACACTGAACACCTTTTCATATGCTTATTTGTCATCTGTATATTTCATTCAGTGAAATGTTTCTTTGTGTGTTTTGCCTGTTTTTTCAAATTGGATTGTTTGGGGTTTGCTGTTGAGGTTTGAGAATTCTTTATATATTCTAGATACTACTCCTTTGTCAGATATGTAGTTTATAAATATTTTCTCCTAATCTGTAACTTATCTTTTCATCATTTTGAGGTCTACTGCAGAGAATAATTTTAAAATTTTGATGAAGTCCAATTTATCAATTTTTTTCCTTTATTCCAGTGAGGAAATTCCCCTCTATTTCTATTTTTTAGAGTTTTGATCATGAACAGATATTGAATTTTGCCAAATGCTTTTTCTGTATCAATTGATACAATCATGTGTTAACATAGGGGGTATGTTGGTTAATTTCTGAATATTGAACCAGCTTTGCATCTCTGGAATAAACTTAGTTGCTAAAAATGCATAATTCTTTTTTTTTTTTTTTACTGTGCAGGGCCTTTGTTGCTGCCGGACTTTTCTCTAGTTGAGGTAAGTGAGGATTACGCTCTAGGTGCAGTGCGCAGGCTTCTAATTGGGGTGGCTTCTCTTGCTACAGTGCACAGACTCCAGAGCACCGTCTCAATAGTTGTGGTACCCAGGCTTAGTTGCTCCGTGGCATGTGGGATCCTCCTGGACCAGGGATTAAACCCGTGTCACCTGCATTGGCAGGCAAATTCTTTGCCACTGAACCACCAGAGAAATCCTTTAATTCTTTTTTATACTTCTGATTTAAATTTGCAAATTCTAAAAAATATTTCTTGCATCGTATTCATAAAGGATACTGGTCTTCAGTTTCATTTTATTTTATTTTTGGTCTTGGTATCAAGGTAGTAATTCATAAAATGAATTAGGAAGTGTTCCTTCCTCTTCTGCTTTCTGGAAAAGATTATGTCAAATTGATGTTAATTTTTCTTTGACTACTTAAGAGAACTCTCCAGTGAAATGATCTGGGCCTGGAGATTTTTTATTCTGGAGTTGTTAAAGCAAGAATCCAGCTTCCTTCATTATTATAGGACTATTCAAATTATCTCTTTTATATTGAGTTATGATAGTTCATGTTTTTTGAGAAATGGTACATTTCACCTAACATAACTTGACACCTAACATCAGAATACACATAGATGTCAAGTTTATTGGGCTTCCCTTCTGATGCTCAGCTGGTAAAGAGCCCACCTGTGATGTGGGAGACCTGGGGTCGATCCCTGGGTTGGGAAGATCCCCTGGAGAAGGGAAAGGCTACCCACTCCTGGATTCTGGCCTGGAGAATTCTATGGAATGTATAGTCTTTGGGGTCACAAAGAGTCAGACACGACTGAGCAACTTTCACTTTGGGGCTTTCCTGATAGCTCAGTTGGTAAGGAATCCATCTGCCATGCAGGAGGCCCTGGTTCAATTCCTGCGTCAGGAAAATCCACTGGAGAAGGGATAGGCTGCCCACTCCAGTATTCCTAGGCTTCCCTTGTGGCTCAGATGGTAAAGAATCTACCTGGAATGTAGTATATACAAACTTCTTCATAATGTCCCCTATTAGTCTTTTAAAGTCTAGAGTGTCAGTAGTGACATCACCTGTCATTCCATATAGCCGTAATTTGTGCCTTCTCTTTTTTTTTTCTTTATCAATCTTGCTAGTGATTCATCAATTTTCTTGGTTTTTTCAAAGAACAAGTGATTCATTTCATTGGTTTTCTCTATTGGCTTTTTGTTTGTTTGTTTTCATTTCCATTGACTTCTGCTCTTCATTATTTCCTTCCTTCCATTTGCTTTGGGTTTAGTTTGCCCATCTTGATTCTAGATTCTTGAAGTGGGAATTTAGGTCATTGATTTGAGGCTTTCCCTCTTTTCTAATGTATACATTTAGTGCTATAAATTTCTCTCTGAGCACTGCTTTAACTGTGTCCCATGAATTTTGATATGTTATATTTTCATTTCATTCAATTTAGCATTTTTTTTTTACTTCCCTGAGAATTTTTTGGTTCATGGATTATTTTAAAGAGTGTTACTTCATTTTTAAGTTTTAACTTTTCCTGTTAGTTTCCTGTTGTTCATTTTCTAGTTTAATTCCACTGTGGTCAGAAAATAAATTCTGTGTAATTTTGATTCTATTAAGTGTGTTGCAATTTGCTTTATGGCCCAGGATATGGTCTATCTTGGTATAGTCTCCACAATCACTGGAAAAGAATGTGTATTCTGATGTTGTTGGGTTATTGTTCTGTAATGTTCACTTGATCCTACTGGTTTATGGTGTTGCTGAGTTCTTCTACATCCTTGTTGATTTTCTATCCGTTGTTCTATCAGTTGCTGAGAGAGAAGTGTTGAAGTCTCCAACAAGAATTATGGTTTGTCTGTTTCTCCTTTCAGCTCAGTTTTTGCCTCAAATATTCCATTGCCCTGTTGTTTGATGAATAAACATTTGGGGTTGTTAATCTTGGTAGATTGACTCTTTCATCATTCTATCATCTTTCCCTCTGTCTCCTGCTGATGGGCAACAAGAAAAGTTCTGACTCTCCACTAGGACCCCTCTGAAATCACCCTGATGGGAGGAAAAAAGGGTTTCATTACTACTATGTGGGGAGGAAATCCAGGCCCCCGACTTGGCCTCCATGACACCACCCCAGCAGGGGTGTTGAAGAGACTTGTTGGCTCCTTCTGGTGGCCATTCCAGGGGCAACCATGGCAACAATTCCAGGGAGAGCATCCACCACCAGGGGCTCAGACCAGGACATGCCCAGTGGGGACAGCAGTGTACTCACCAAACCTTTTCTGTGACATGTCTTTGTGGTTCTGGTCAGTATTGCTTCTGAGCTGCATTCTCCTACTTCCCTAGTGATTCTGTGGGTGGCTTTCCACAGTCTGTTTCTGCTTAAATTGGCTAAATCTAGCTTCCATTGGATGCAAATAAGCATTCTGACTGACTGCACATTCCACTGGCTCTCAGCTGCAAACCCCTCTGGGAAACAAAAACCTCAGCCTTTACCACAAACATCCTTATTCTTGCTTATGGAAAATAATTTGGAGAGTAACTTATAGCTAATGGAGTAGTGGAACTTAACCTAGAAGGGGCTGCTGAGAGGGGCAGCTAGGAGCTCAAAGATACAACGATGGAACCCACCGTCTTAGCTGCCAAATGCTCCCATGGGTTATTCTGATCTCCCACACAGTGAGCACGAACTTAATTACAGTCTCTACTTTGAGATGAGCAAGTGGGCATTGGGTGGAATACACTAACTAGCCTGACCTCGTGAATTAGACAATCCCGATGACATTAAAATCTTATGCTCTCTTCACTCCTCCCTCCCACACCATTGAAGACTCACTCACTGGTTAGAGGGAAGATTTTTTACATCCTTGAAGGTGGCTTTTGTGCATTACAAAGATCACTCATAGTTTTACTTAGGTCCTGAAAATTAGAATTTGATTTACTAAATGTGTAGATTCAGAAATAAATGGTTCTTCCTTAAGCAGCTTTAAAAAAAATCAGCTTAGGAATCTTATTATCCTATTTATAAGTCTAGCAAATATTAACAATTACTTTGAGAGGGATTTTGATTAATGTTTAGTCCCATTTATACACTTAGTTAATTAAACCTCTTTAACATTTTAAGCAGCATTTATAATTTAATTTATTCAATTCCTTTTTAAGTACTTCATCTGACAAACCTTCCCGAGTAGTAAGGTGACTCTTATAAATTTAATAAATTAAGCATACAAAAAATGGTCAGGTTTAAATTCTCTTAAATTTCCAATCTATATGCAAACTTAGAAAGATTTCATCTTAAAATCACAAATCTCAATCAATCATCCCAGTGAAATACAAAAGAGGAACCAAAATCTCTTTAAAATTGCATGAATATAAAGTATCATTAAGTATCATTGCTATAGACTCAATGTCTATGCCCCCCTCAAATTCACAGGTTGAAACTCTAGTGCCCAAAGTGATGATATTAATAGGGGCCTTTGGGAGATGATTAGGTCATGAAGGTGGAATGAATGAAGTTAGTTCCCTTTATGAAAGAGACCCCAAAGATCTTCCTTGTCCCTTCAGCCATATGAGAACACAACAAGAAAACAGATGACCAATCTGCAACAACATGGATGGACAAGAGGGTATTAAGCTTAGTGAAATAGATCAGACAGAGAAAGACAAATATTGTATGCTCTCACTTGTAAGTAGAATCTAAAAAATAAAACAAATGAATGACTGTAACAAAACAGAAACAGACAAACGGATACAGAGGACAAACTAGTGATTACCAGCGGGAGATGGGTAGGAGAGAGACAAGATGTAGGAAGGGGATCAGGAGGTACAAACTACTAGATATAAAATAAATATGATACAAGTATATAATGCACAGCACAAGGAATACAGCCAATAGTTTATAATCATTTTAAATGGAGTATAATCTATAAAAATATTGAATCACTATGTTGAACACCTGAAACTAATATAATATTGTAAATCAACTACAAATCAATTTTTAAAAAAAGACAACTACTGTCTATGAACCAGGAAGTGGGCTCTCACAAGACACCAAATCTGTAGCACCTTGATCAGGGATTTCCCAGCCTCCAGAAGAATGAGCAGTAACTATCTGTTGTTTATGAGCTACAGAGTCTATAGTATTTTATCATAGCACCCTGAATGGGTTAAGATAACAATATATGAACAAATTCTTTGAACTTGAAAACATTAACATTACTAGTTTTGATTCCCTTAAACAATTGTGTGCTGAATTCTTAATTTTCCCTGGGCTACTAAAATGTCTATGCATAAGGGAGGTTATTTCCTTTCTTCTCAGGTTGTTAATCAACAAGACTGCATCTTCACTAGACAGGTGACTCTATGGACCGGTCAAGCCCTATTTGCAGTCTCTAATTTTCTGATTTAAAGATGGAAGTAGCCAGGACTTCCCTGGTGGTCCAATGGTTAATAATCCATCTGCCAATGCAGGGGACACAGGTTCCATCCCTGGTCCAGGAAGATTCCACATGCCCAGGGGCAACTAAAGCCTGTGCCCCATAACTACTGAAGCCTGTGTGCCCTAGAGCCTGTCCTCTGCAAAACAGAAGCCACCACAATGAGATGCCCGCACACCACCACTAAAGAGAGGCCCGCACTCATCATAGCTAGGGAAAACCAGCGCACAGCAACAGAGACCCAGTGCAGCGGAAATGACTAAAGAAATAAACATTTTTCAAAAAATAAAACATTTTTTGTGACCCCATGGACTGTAGCCTATCAGGCTCCTCTGTCCATGGGATTTTTCCAGGCAAGGATACTGGAGTGGGTTGCCATGTCCTTCTCCAGGGCATCTTCCCTACCCAGGGATTGAACTCAGGTCTCCCGCATTGCAGGGAAGCTTCCCCTGAGCCACCAGGGAAGCCTTTTTTTAAAAAATGGAGGTAACCAAAGAGATCACCCCATTAGATACAAGTGATTGATCACTGATTTTCAAGCCAGAGTCCAGTCCATAACCCCCATCCAAGACCCACATCTAATTTTATATTTTGTTGTTTGTTTGTTAAATTTTAAAGTCTCTATTGAATTTGTTACAATATGGTCTGGGTTTTCTGGTGGCCAGGCATGTGGGATCTTAGCTCCCCAACCAGGGATCAAACTTGTACACCCTGCATTAGAAGGTGAAGTCTTACCACTGGACCACTAGAGAAGTCCCCTGATTTCGTATTTGCTTGACTCAAGGGGTTTCCCTGGTGGCTCAGCCGGTAAAGCATCCACCTGCAATGCAAGAGACCTGGGTTGAGAAGATCCCCTGGAGAAGGGAATGGCTACCCACTCCAATATTCTGACCTGGAGAATTCCATGGACTGTATAGTCCATGGGGTCGCAAAGAGTCAGACAGGACTGAGCTACTTTCACTTTCACTTTCATTATGCGTAACTACGTATTTTTTCATATAACTCTGAAGAACCCTACATTCTTTCCATATGCTTCTTATCCTCTGGGACTACATAATTCTTATGGATATTAAACTTTTATCAATTTAATTCTGGTTATCTCTCAGAGCTTTGCCTGATTACTGTTACAGCTCCCAAGGTCATTCTCCAAGGTCATCACTCAGCCCCATCCTCCCACCCTACCTTACCCACTTCAATCCCTGAGTTCCTAATTCTCCAGGGGGTGGAAAAGCAGGCTCCTCTCAAGATCTATGCTCCTTTCTACCTGGCAAGGCAAAGGAACATATTCTTAAGCCTAGTACCTTCTCTCAGAAATAGCCTAGAGTTACAATGGCACTATAGCCTCCTGCTTCCCACCTTCTTGGAACAGGCACTGCAATGGCCAAGGTCTCCTGGAAGAACAAGGGCCACATCCAGAAACACTGGAGCAAACCCCTAATCTCCCAGAAAGATGAGGGAACATTACCAAGTCACCAACCGGTGCCTGAACTAAGGCTACAACCCAGGACTCCCAACTCCCAGCTCTGTGCTCTGACCACTCAACCACAATGCCCTCAACAAGAGCAATGTCAGAAAAGACAGGAAGGAGCTCAGAGATCAGAGCCCCAACCAGCCCAAACATTAGAGCAGGCTGGGTACAGCCCTTTCAGTTGCTTGATAAATAGCATCAAAATAGGCATGGTTCCTGCCATTGCTAAAATAAAAAAGTCACTCGGTGACTGAAAATAAATGTACATACCAGGTATTTGTATTTTCATACTAGGGAGAAGCAATAATAAGAAATGATTGTCAGCTATGGTGGGAATCTGGGGGCAGGGCTGGGGCCCAAGGAGCAGGGGCTGAAGGAAAGAAAACAGGGTATGAGGGTGGCCTCCAGGAGTCCCAGCCTTGGGGAAAGCCCTTACAAAAGAGCCTTGTACAAAAGCCAGATTTTCTTTCTTGGCTGCACTGGGTCTTCCTTGTGGTACCTGGGCTTTCTCTAGTTGTGACAAGCGTGGGCTTCTTTGCACTTCTCTAGTTGTGGCACGAGGGCTTAGCTGTAGCATGTGGGATCTTAGTCCCCAAATCAGAGCCTAAACCCACATCCCCACACTGGAAGGCGGATTCTTTACCACTGGACCACCAGGGACATCCCCTCCAAAAGCCAGAGTGAAGATGCTCTGGTCCCTCCATTATTAACATTTTGAAGAACCACTGGTGGAGCAGGAACAGAACAGCTCAGATGGAAGTTGAACCTTCCTGCTAGTTCAAACCCCATCTTGTCTCCTGTGACTCCTGGGGCTTCTGGCAGCACTTTCTCTTTCCCATCAGCCTGGTATGCAGACTCGCCAACATCTCCCCCACCAGCTGGCTGGGAAGGAAAGCCACAATGCCTCTTTGGGTTTGGAGGATATTACTACCAACAGACACAGAGAAAGTGATGCTGTAATCGAAACTAACAAACATAAAAAAGCAAAACATTCTCAGAATTCTTTAAAAGTTCTACTGCCGTCACCCTTGGCTATCACTGGATCCTCAGTGGGGCAGCGTCCTTGACCTCTTGGCCCTTCCTTCTCTGCCACCTGCTCAGTCATATGCCCTGAGCACCCTGTGGCCAGGCATTGTTTTGTTGTTAAGGGTATAAAAAAGGCTAAGGATGGGTCTCTGCCCATCTTATGGCTGAGAAGGGAGACGAACAAGTACAAGTCATGGGGGTGGGGCGGAAGAGGTGCCACAGTAGGCATGTCAAAGAAAGAAAGTGAAAGTGTGACTCTTTGTGTCCGACTCTTTGTGACCCCATGGACTGTAGCCCACCGGGCTCCTCTGTCCATGGAATTCTGCAGGCAAGAATACTGGGGTGGGTTGCCATTTTCTTCTCCAGGGCATCTTCCCAACCCAGGGATTGAACCCAGGTCTCCCACATTGCAGGCAGACTCTTTACTGACTGACCACCAGAGAAGACTTCGGCACGTCAAGGGAATCTCTAAAGAAAGTCTTGTCAAATATCATATGATACCGCTTATATGAGGAATCTAAGAAAAGGCTACCCATGAACTTACTTACAAAACAGAAATAGTTATAGATGTATTGACAGAAAACAACTTGTTACTGGGGGGTAAGGGGAGAGGAGGGGTAAACTGAAAGGTTGAGGTTGACACATACACATTATTATATGTGAAACAGATCACTAATAAGGACCTAGTATATAGCACAGGGAACTTGACTTAATACTGTCCAATGATTTACATGGGAAAAGACTACACTCCAACCCATTTTTTTAAAAAAAGTCATTTTACCAACTTATGGTTGCCCAGTGTGGGGACAAGGAAGAGATAGTTAGGGACTTTGGGAAGGCCATGCACACACAGCTATGTTTAAAATGGGTAACCAAAACATAAATAAATAAATAAATAAAAATAAAATTAAAAAAATGGGTAACCAACCAGGTCCTTCTGTCCAGCACATGGAACTCTGATCAGTGTTATGTGGCAGCCTGGATGGGAGGGGAGTTTGGGGGAGAAAGGATACATGTACATATACATATGTATGGCTCAGTCCCTTAGCTGTTCACCTGAAACTCTCACAACATTGTTTGTTAATCGGCTATACTCCAATACAAAATAAAAGGTTTTTTTTTAAAAAAAAAAAAAAGTCATTTCTAATGCTCCTCAATGCTCCCCTCCCCCTCCCTCTGTCATTCCAGAAGCATCCAGCGCCCCCCACTCCCCAGCCACTCCATCTCCAGCTGTGTCCCTCCTCCTCTCCATCCCTCCCCTTCCATGATCCAGGCAACCTCCTCCCTGGAGTTCCCTGCTCCTCCTCCCAGCCCCTCAGATCCAAGTGGCATTCACCCACCACCCACCCAACATCCCAAGAGCTGTCTGCTTAGTCAGCACTTGATAAAATTTGTTCAATAAAAAGAAACATTTCCAACCAAATTAAAAATAATCCCAGCAGAGGTTTTGAATATTAAATCTTCCTTCTAGAACATAAACCCTACAAATATTGAAGTTTGTTCTTGGCACAAGTGGTGAGTCACACAACCGATCAAGTTCTCTCTCGGGTAATTATAACATTTATTTATCTAGAACCCAGACTCCTCACTCTGAGTTTCCTATTTGCCAGATAGGATTCAATCCCCCGTGCGATGCGTGCCCAGAAGCTGTCTGATTGTTATTTTCAGCAACGGCTTAAGCACCAGCTGTTCAGGCAGGGTTTGGTGCAAGCGCCCTTGGGTTCGTTTCATCTTTCCACTGCTGCTCAGAATTCCCTTTGAGAACTCTAAGTGGCAACAGGCACGATCGTTATCTGAGTCACCTGATACAATACAAGAAGAGATGTCACACGAGCTGCCAAACAGGACACATTATTGCCAGGTTGTGTGCCCCGAGGGAGGAGACCGGGGCAATCCAAGCAGATGGTCTATGAGCTCTGACAGCCAGAAGCTTTCACAGGGGCATCAGAGTCACGAGTGAGCTGAATCTTCAGCACCGATCAAGGAAACACCAGCCGCCCTCTTTGCTCAGAGAAGAATGAACTAGCCCTTCTCTGGGCCTGAAGTGGACTTGAACTTGTCCAAGGATACTGAAAGCTTGGGGCAGCTGCCCAGGATGTGGCCATATCCCTGCTCAGAGAGCCGCAAGGGGGAGGGCTAAGATGGCAATGAGCCCACTCTCCTCCTTATTGGAAGGGTCCTGGGCCACCCCGGATGTGCCCACTTGCCAAGCTGCTTCCATTATAAAGCAGGAGGTGGCGGGGCCCGTCACTCAGAAGTATGGCCTCTACCTGCCCTTATCCCCCGGGGCCGGTCACTCAGGGTATGGCCTCTACCTGCCCTTATCCCCCAGAGCTGCACCACCAGGGCTTCACGGGCTCCTCTCCCTTGAGTCCCCTCCACTCTTGGAAGAAGGTGGCCTCAGTCAAGCTGCAGACCCCCGGGGGGATAAAGTTGAAGGGTCAGTGAAGAGAAAGTCAGAGAAAACACAGATGCCAAGACCTCAGGGCACACTCTGAATGTCTCCAAACATAAAGATCTCTGAATGATCTCTGAAAGGCCAGGCCACCAGTCTTTCTGTGCGTTTGTCACTGTCCCATCCCCCTTGTATTACCCTGGCCCCCACTCTCCCTCTCCTCGGCCATCCCTCAAGGGACCCATCCCTGGCAAACCTGTGAGCTGCTCAGCCCCCTAAGTGCTCTCAGCACCTCCACAGACCCCCATCCTGGGTGAGAAAGAATTCCCCCCAATGCAGGCCCAGTTCAGCGCTTATGTTGGCCAACTCTGGCCTTGCACTTCCCTACAGTTGTCTTCCCTCTGGGGTAGGGGTGGGGGAAGGGGAGGGTAAAGGCGATGATCTCTAAGGCTCCAAGCTCTTAGGCCTTATTCGTGTCCTTTCCCATGGAGGGGATTGGGAAGGGATGTCCATAGCCAGAGATTATAATTCACTCAATCTTTCACTGAAATTTGTTCACTTATTATTCTAATTTCCTTGGTGGCTCAGTTGGTAAAGATTCTGCCAAGGATGCAGGAGACGCTGGGTTTGATCCCCGGGTTGGGAAGATCCCCTGGAAAAGGAAATGGCAACCCATGCCTGTGGTCTTGCCTGGGAAATCTCATGAACAGAGAACCCTGGCGGGCTACAGACCATGGAGTCGCAAGAGGGGGACACGAATTAGCAGCTAAATCATCATCCACATTGTTCTGAGGCCTCAAAGGCCTAGTTATACTGGAGGCCACCTGACCCATTAGCCAGGACCAGGACTCATTCAGTTTCAAAAGGCCCCGCCCTCTTCTCATTTTTCCAGTTGAGCAACGCCCACGGTTCTCAGTTATTCGCCAGGCAGAGATGACTGACACAAACTCTGTCCAATGAAGAGCCGAGATTTCAGGGTCAAGGTCACTATTCCTCTCAGGTGTTCTGGTAGAAGTAGGTTCCTTCCTGTGGGCATCTCAGCATCCCCCAGACCCAAAAGGGAAGCTGCCCCAAGACCCAGAAGGTGGGACCGGGCAACCTGATTTAGAGCTCAGGAAAGGAAAGTACAAAGTTTCTCTGCCAAGCCTATCTCTATGTGTGGCCTCTGCCATCTCCGCATTTTGTATCGGCTTTGCATGTCTCTGTCCCAGTTTATGTTTGACCTTCACTTTGCTCCTTGGCGAAGTTCCTCAGCAATTCCACCTGGCCTTGGCCCATCTAAGGGAAAAGGAATCTTGTCCTCACAGAGGGCAGATGCAATTGGAGGCCTTCATGGCGCCAGAGACTCAAGCAGCCGACTGGACTGAAATATTAATACTTAAGTCTGAATGACAACCGAGGACAGATGGAGGGGCACCTGGCATCTCTCTTCCTTATGAACAGAACACACACAGTCTCACAGCTCTCTATGCCCTCTCCAAATTTCAGGGCTCTAGCTGTCGGCCTGAACATCTGGGAGGAAAATGGGGAAAGACTAAGGAAGGAGTTGAGCTAGCCCCAGAGGAAGTGGTTGACGTAGGGTCGAGGCATCCCAGTTCGGGTGCTCACGGGAGTCCATGACACCTCTTTGCCCCACGCCCTTGTCTCCCTATGCTATGCTTAGCTGCTCAGCCGTGTCCAACTCTTTGCGACCCCACGGACTGCAGCTCACCAGGCTCCTCTGTCCATGGGGATTCTCCAAACAAGAATACTGGAGTGGGTTGCTTTGCCCTCCTCCAGGGAATCTTCCCAACCCAGGAATCAAAGCCAGGTCTCCTGCATTGCAGGTGGGTTCTTTACCGACTGAGCCACCAGGGAAGCCTTAGGAGCTGTTTCCCTAGGAGGAACTAAATGTACTTGAATGGGATCTTTGACCACAGCGGGTCCACCAGGTGGCAGTGCTTCCCGGGCTCAGACCGGACAGGGCCTGCAGTGTAAGAGAGCGGCCACCAGAGGGCAACACAGGGACTAGCGGCTGAACCACGCTGCGAGTTGCCTAGTAACTCTGACGCAACCGGCTCCCAGTTTGCACCCTCCTCAAGGCCTCCCAGGTTATTTCTGGACTAACAAAGACTGTTGCACAAGGAGTGGCCTCAGGAGTCCCAGAATCGCCTCTCCTTTAAGCCTAGAGAATCTAAAATGGTCCAGGGACCCCAAATCCAGCTCCACCCTGGCGTCTAGGGGACTGGGCAGCTACTGTCCCAGCTCTTCGGAATGTCCAGGATCATGAAAAGAAAATAAACATTTTCCATTCCCCTCAGTAGCTCCACAGTCATTGGGACGCTCTGGTTTCCCTAGTGGCTAAAGCAGAGCAACCTGCTCTCTCCCCTCTCCCTCCCTCCCCTTCTAAACTGGGGCTGCATTAATGGCAAATGACCTTAAGCCAGACCTTGAGCCTCCAGCAGCTGAGCTATACTTCAGAGGAGTGGGGGGTAGGGTTGGGGGTGGGTGATAAGGCCCAACTCTGACCTTTTGTGGTCTTGATTCTCTCCCTTTCACCCAAGAATTCTGTCCTTGCCTCAAAACTCTGATTTTGATGACCCTGAAAACAGAATACTTCCAATTCCAGATGGTAAGTATGACCCGAGAAACCAGAAAGGGAACCAAGAAAGTGAAGCAGACACAAGACAAGGAGTGTGGTTATAATGAGCTCAAAGCCTGTGCCGGTCTGGTCTGTGAAAGGACCTGGGTGAGACGAGGTCAGCGCCTGGGGTAGAGTCAGGGGGTCCTTCTGGCCGAGGCAACAGTAGTGGTTCCAGGCACGTCTCTGGGTCATGAGGAGCCAGCTGGCCCTGGGGTTGGGCTCTGACTGGGGCCCAGGTGTTGATCACTAAGGTGTCAGGGTCGCCCAGCGGCACCGTGGTGGAGGATCACACGGGCATGTGAAGTTCGTTGTACTCGTCCTGGCCATCTTCATCAAAGTTTGGTTCAGCATCTTCAGAGTCCAGCTGTAGAAGGGAGTGGAAAGTTGGGAAAGGCAGGGGAAGTGGGCTTGCCACCTCCCACTCACCAGCTCCTCCTCTAGCTGGCAGCCCTCACTGCCCCCAGACCTTTCCAGCCTCACTGTCTACAGGGACCATGGCCCCAGGCTGAAGCACCTCCCTCTGGTCAAAAGCTTCAGGTCACCCCCTAGTGATGCCTCCTAATAATGATGATGATGATAGCAGCTAGCACACAGAAAAACTTTCCTGGTGCTCCGAGCTCCTGGGGTGCCTTTGTACACCATGTGTGAATGGACATTTTCAAAAAGATGCCCCTTCCTCTAGCTCAGAGGATCCTAGCCTGGACCAGTTTCACGGAAGACAGGTTTTCCGCAGAATGGGATGGGGGTGGTGGGTGGAGACGGTTTCGGGCTGATTCAAGCACATTGCATTTATTGTGCACAGTATTTCCATTATTATTATTACATCAGCTCCACGTCAGATCATCAGGCATTAGATCCTGGGAAGTGGGGATGCCTGCTCCAGCTGACCGAAGCAAGGCTCAGGATGGATTTCAACGCCACCCCCCCACCGACCCGTCCCTCAGCTGTGTGCTTTTGTTCAGGACACAACCTGCACCTCTGCTTCCTTCACGCCAAACCACCCTTCTCATTGCTTTACCTGGACTCGTGTTTAATCCTGACCACAATTTCGTAAGGGAGAATCTATTAGTAGCCCCATGGTGCTGTACTTAGTCGCTCAGTCATGTCCAACTTTTTCCGACCCCATGGACTAAAGCCTGCCAGGCTCCTCTGTCCATGGGGATTCTCAGGCAAGAATACAGGAATGGGTTGCCATGCCCTCCTCCAAGGGATCTTCCCAACCCAGGGATCGAACCCAGGTCTCCCGCATTGCAGGTGGATTTTTAACCAACTGAGCCACCAGGGAAGCCCAAGAATACTGGAACGGGTAGCCTATCCCTTCTCCAAGGGACCTTCCCAGCCCAGGAATCCAACTGGGGTCTCCTGCATTGCAGGCAGATTTTTTACCAGTTGAGCTACCAGAAACCCAGGAGCCCCACTGAGATTTCAGAAGATCAGTCACACAACAGAGAGACTGGGAGCCAGGCCTCCCTGATCCAGGGCCCAGGCCCCCTAAGACCGACCCAAGCACCATCCCTTACCGCCTGCAGCTCCCTGTCCTGGAAGAGCCGGGGCAGAAGGCAACGCCTCAGAGGCACTGTGAGCAGCAGCACGAAGGGAAAGGCGAGTGAGGCCGCCGTGGACTTGACCACCCAGAGCAGTGCGATGCAGCCCAGCTGAATGCACGTAAAGAGGTGCATCCGCCAGGTCTTCACCTGGGGAACAGGTGTCGGGTCTCACCACATCCTTGGGGACTCGGCTCCGCAGGTTCGAACTTATCCTCTGGAGTCATCGAGTTCATCTCCAGTGCTGGGATCCCTCAGAGTCCCCCCCATTACCCCATCTCCCCATCTCCATGCCTCCCGGCCCTACCTTGGTCACATAGGGCTGTTCGGGATGGTGTTTTGCCGGCATGAGGATGAGCAGTAGACGCTGGGACAGCTGGATACCAGACAGCGACGTGACCCCCATGTACAGGAAAATCCCAAAGAGCACGGCCAGTGGGATCCGACGGAGCACAGCCCCCATGACGATGGACAGGCCTGGAGGAGGAGACAGACACCCCCATGGTGATGGACAGGCCTGGAGAAGACAGACACCCACGGGACCCCTCCAACAGCCCCTGTGGGGACGGATGAGCCTGTGCAGTCACTGCGACCAAGAGAAGATAGAGCCGGACAGAGAACCAAGGAACGTGGAGTGTCAAGGAACAGGTCTGGGGTCAGAGCCGGGGCTATTCATGATGCATTTGGAAACTCAGAAGAGATCTGGGTCAAGTCGGGGATGGAGAAAGGATTTCAGGTCCCAGAAGGCAAGTCTGTGGGGTGGGGGCCGGGGCTTTACAAGACGGGCGCTCTCACCTACAAGGCTGGCGATGAGCACTCCAGTGACCCGCTGCTCCCGCACCTCCTGGATCTGGGGCTTGTCGCCGGGCGCAATGGCAGTGCGCATAACAGTCAGCGCGTTCACGTGGGTCACCGAGCGGACGGTGGCGGCTGTGAGCCAGGGCAACCCAAACAACCCACAGAGCCCACCCAGGGAGCCGATCAGAAGCAGGTCCAGGTGGAAGCCAGAGCCTTTGAGCAGCCTCCGCGCCTTCTGGCTAACGATGAGCCTGGGGGAGAGCAGGGGTGAGGGGCAGGTGGGCACACACAGCGGGGACCAGAAGTGGGCGGAGGACATGCAGAGTGGAAGCTGTCCGCCAGGACCTGCCAGCTTTCTCTTCCAAGCTCTCAAACTGAAGTTCTCACATTTAAGCAAGTTTGAGGCAAATTCCCAATACTGTGGATATTCAAATACCACAAAAGCCAGATGCCAGTTCTCACCACGTCATTGTGGTTTAACCAAAATGAGACACATGTGAGGATCCCTGACTGAGAGAGCGTGCTGCCAGCACGTTCTGAGGACCGTCAAGTGCCACCCTGCAAGTGGTGGTGGCAACAGACAGATATCCTCTCAGAGCACCATGGGGACACCATGCCCCAGGCCCAGGGACCGCCCCCCCAGGAGGCTGCCAGTCCCACGACCCCACTCCTCCCCCACCTCCTCCGCCCGGGGCCCACCCCGTCCCCTCACGCAGTGATCTGTGTCTCCATGAAGATCAGGATGAGGACCAGGAGTGCGGGCACAGCGGCCGCCACCATCATCCAGGGCGGAAAAGGACGCGCACTGCCCAGGGGCGGGATGAACCACGTGCGCTTGCTGGGGGAGGTCACCGAGAGCCCCGTGGGCACCGTCAGCTTCTGCATGGCCAGAAGGAAGACTGGGTTTGGGGACGCCAACCACTCCACGTAGCAGCTGTTCCCACCCAGCTCTGTGTCCCCGGCACCAGAGCTCCAGGGAATTGGGATGTGAACAGCTTTGGGGAAAATTAGTTCTGTAATCCTCCAAAGTCATTGTCCCTCCAAGGTTCTGGCAGTGAATGAGAAAATGATCCACCTTCTCCCTGAGCCCCAGGGAAGCTGTCAGGAGACCTGCTCTGGGGGCACCTGTCATTCTGCCCCCAGTCCCACACCGGTTCCTCCAAGATTCTTGACTAAGGGTCGCACACAGCCCCAGACCTCCTGCTGGCCTCCACAGCTGGACCACACGGCTGCTTCTGAAACCCCGGCCACCCACCCGTGTGTGGCACCAGCATGTAGCCACTCCACTAGGAAAGCTGGGTTCCAGCCCTGACTGGCTGCTGGGGCAGTGGGGACCTGTTATGGCCACCCTGTCAAGGCCCTGGGGGTGAGAACCAGCTGCCAGAGGGGGTTGGGGCTCACTCACCTGTGTGTAGGTGTCTGTGATGGAGTAATCCACCAGGACCATCACCAGAATGGAGATGGGGATGCCAAAGTCCCCGATGATGCGGCGAGCCTTGAGAAGGACCGGTCAGGGGAAGGGAGCCAGAGGGGGATGAGGGAAGGGTCAGGAGACTGACCTGGGGGCGTATTACCCAGACCCTTCTTGAGCCTGCTGTAGTAGCAGCATTAGTTGCTCCATTCTGTCTGACTCTTTGTGACCCCATGGACTGTAGCCCAGCAGGCTCCTCTGTCCATGGGATTCTCCAGGCAAGAATACTGGAGTGGATTGCCTTGTCCTTCTCCAGGGGATCCTCCCAACCCAGAGATCGAACTCCAGTCTCCTGCACTGCAGGCAGATTCTTTATCAGCTGAGCTACCAGGGAAGCCTGAGCAGGAGCCAGAAGTCTCCTGACCTGAACCTTTAAACCCCACAGGTGCCCACCCAGCCCAGGAGGGCACTCCTCTCCTGGTCACACTTCTCTGAGGGCTTCAGACAGGGTGCGGGGGGCTGCATGGACTTGGCTGGGGTCTCCCATGACCAGGAGAAGGGAGGAGCCCCTCCTCTCCAGAGCGGAGCCTGGTGGTGCCAGCAGGAACGGAGGGACACCCACGGGGACTCTACAGGCCCCACTCCTGCCGACCACACACCTTGCCGCCCAGGAAGCGGCTGTTTCTGAACTTGCGCAGGAAGAAGGCGATGAGGAAGGTCCCCAGCATGAGGATGAGGGACAGCAGAGCCGTGTTGGGCTGGTTCCTAGGGCTGGGCGGCCCCTCAGTGGGGGGCAGGGCACTCGCATTCAGGTCCAGCTCCGCCCGCAGGGCTCCCTCGGGCGGGTAGAATGGCAGCAGCGGGTGCTCCGTGAAGACCTGGGTGGGTTACGAGGTTGCCCCGGTGCTCACCTGGGCAGGTGAGCCTGACTTCACAGCATCAGTACACACCTGTGAGGGAGAGGGCGTGCCCCTCCCCTCCCACACGTGAGCAGGCAACGTAACACAGGACATCCAGCTCCATCTCACACACACACTCACGCCGCTCCTCTACACACAGTGACCCAAGGACCCCCAGCCCAGAAGCACTGACAGGGCCCCCCTTTCATCACATACCGGTGCAAGCGAAACCCAGACTTTAAACCTCTGGCTTTGGCACCTGCACTTCAGCTCAGATCGGGCTGAGCGCATCCTCAACCCCCACACCCACAACCTACAGAGCCTTCCTCCTTGTCCCCTCCCCCTCCAGTGCTCCGCACCCCACCCAGGGCGCTGCTCAGCCCCGACGTAAACCTGCCCCCAAGACCTCTGGGGGCTGCCACCTTGTAGAGCTTGTGGAAGGTCTCATAGATGAAAATGAGCGAGATGAGGAAGGCGAAGATCTCCTGGGTGAAAGGCGAGATGTAGCGGACCAGGAAGCTGCCTTCCGCGGCCACCAGGGCGAGGACGAACACCACCAGCCAGAGGCCCACCCACACACGGCCCGTGAGATACTCCAAGTCCTGGGCCCGGCAGAACTAGAGATCCGCAGAGAGAGGCACTTACCCACAGCCGTCTGCCCTGGCTGTCAGGGCCCCACGGGACAGGTGGGACAGGCGAACCCCGAGGGGAGTGGGGGGGGCCACCCCAGAGGCCCATCACCTGGGCCAGGGGCTCCAGGTAGAGCCAGTGACCCCTGGGGAGGGACTGGGTGGCAGTCACCTTGAAGAAGGCTTCTTCGAAGACGAGCAGTGGCCCCGAGAAGCCGACCACGAGCAGCGGCTGGGCCCCCAGCAGAGAAAAGAGGACGCCAAGCACAGCCGTGGACACGATCAGCTCAGACACACCCATCAGCCCCTCCGTCTTCTCTCCTGGAGCGATCGAGGGTCAGTGGGGTGGCCGTGGCCCGGCTCCTTCCACCTGGCCCCCCTTTCTCATCTAGCTTCCCCTAACCTGTGCTGTGCTGTGCTGAGTCGCTCAGTCATGCCCGACTCTTTGCAACCCCTGGACTGTAGCCCGCCAGGCTCCTCTGTCCATGAGGATTTTTCCAGGCAAGAATACCGGAGCGGGCTGCCATGCCCTCCTCCAGGGGAATCTTCCCAACCCAGGGATCGAACCCAGGTCTCCCCCCATTGCAGGCGGATTCTCTACCATCTGAGCCACCAGGGAAGCCCTCCCCTAACCTGGGGACCTAGGAAATACAGAGCAGCACCCTCCAGAGTGGTAGACAGGGCCCCTCACCACCGTCAGCACCAGCCCCCCAGGGTGGTCACCAGATGCCCCACTCCCTCTCACATTACAGGCATCCCAGAAGTGACCACGGGACCCCCTGGCCCAGGAATGCTGCAGGTGACACTGAGTCCCCTCACCTCTCCTCCTGCCCCTCACCTAGCAGCCCCCCGAAGGTGATGGCGGGGCTGAGGGCAGCAAAGTAGATGAAAAGCACGGCGGCCACGCACTGGGAGTGCAGGGCGTCCCGCAGGTCACTGGGGTAGTGCGGGTACCGGCGCTTCACGTCCCGGACAAGCCCCCCAAACACCGAGCCGGTCCGCAGCAGGGGGTCGTCATCAGGGGTGGCCTCAGAGCTCCCCAGTTCCATCGACAGTTCTGGGGGAACACAGGGGCTGCTGGAACCTTGTGCTGGGAGCAGATCCTGGGCCGCATCCTTCCCAGCCCAGGTCCCAGGGCAGAGTCATGGGTCAGGGATTAGAAGCCGGAGTGCAGGACTCAGGAGTCAGACGGGGCCAAGGAGACATGGGTGCGGGGGGCCCCGGGCCCCATAGGGTCAGACCTTTCCCGGGGGCCACGTAGCCACCCTGGGTGGTCAGCTCGGCTTTGGTCTGCTCACGCTCCCGGCGCTTTCTGAGCAGCTCACGCTGGAAGGCAGCCACAGAGCGCAGCAGATCTCGGCCCTCCACCTCGGACGGGGGGATCACGATGCTGCCATCCAGGAACTCGCTGATGGCGCTCAGGAGGTCCTGCCGGTCGTCCGCCTGGTAGGCAGCCTCGTGGAACAGCTGGGGGCAGGAGAGGCAGGGGCTGAGCCCACAGCCCAGGGAGGAGGCCTTCAGGGAGGAGGTGTTGGGCCATCACAGAGCCAGAGGCAAGGGGGATGTTCAGCCACACACACAGGTCCAGGATGCTGGTCAGAGCTATGACTCAGGTCCCTTCTGGCAGGGAGCCACGGGGTGAACACCACCCCTCACCCCCGGGAGCATTCTCTATCCCCCTGGGAGAACCTCCAGACTTTTCCACAATGCAACAGTGACGCCCGGCATGGCCTTACCAATCCAACCTCCATTCTGATTGGAGAGTGCCCACAGCCTGCTGGTCAGTAAGTAATTCAAACACCATCCCTGGCTAGAGGGCCCTCCTGTCCAAGCCCTGGAGGATCCTGCCTCCCTTTCAAGTCTCCTGTCACATCCAAAGCTTCAGAGCCTGGGCTTCTCTCCTGCATCCACCTCCCTGTGTCCCAGCTCCCTTTTCTGTCTCAGCTCACAGCTGCCTCCACCACTCCAGAGTACTGTCTCCATCCAGGGGGGCCGAAGCACCCCTGCATTTGTGGGTGCCACTGGGGGGCAGTAAGAGGGACGGGGAACAAACAGGGCTCCGGGGAACAAGACCCACCTTGTCAGACATGAGGGTGGCAATGGACCGCCCAAGCTCGTGATAGTCGGTGCTGGTGTGGCTTGGCCCCAGCATCACGAAGAGGAAGCGAACTGGCACGGGGACCTCAAGCACAGACTCCAAGAGCACGGCCTCGTTCAGGCGCACAAAGGCAGCCGCTGGCTGCTCCAAGAAAGGCACACAGCCTGGAGGGAGAGCAAGGCACAGGGTGCTGGGCCAAGGGGAGAGGTCAAGGCAGGCCCTGCAGGGGCTATTTGGGGCCATCATGTACAGTTGAGCAGGTTGCACACTGCACAAAGGAACCCCAATCTAAAGTAGCCCTATTTGTTTATATGTTTGTATATTTATTATAATTTACCAACAGGTGGAGATCAAGGGTATTAAGGAAGAGTTGCCTTTGTCTAATTCTCACAAAGGTGCTATATGGAATAGCAGCAGGCCAAGATAGCATAAAACTGAACAAGAAGCAGACAGAGGATTAGGGAAGAAAAGGTTGGGGCAAGATGGGCTGAGAGGAAGAGAAGGGGCAGGTTGAGGGCCTGACTGGAATGGAAGAGGCAGCCTGCAGGCCAAAGTCAAGACAAGCAGACTGCTGTGGAGGCATCCACGCCCAGTAACCCCTATCCCCAGCACCCAGCCCTCCTTACCCACGAGCACAACAGTAGCCTCAGCATCTTCAGGGATCTTCTCCAGCAGCTTCAGGCTTTTCCCCCGGTGACCATCTCCCCCGGGCATGTGCAGGGGCTTCTGAGGACGCAGAACTGGAATAGGGCTGGGACCCAGACCGGAGGCCGTGGCAGGCCCTCCCATCCCTCACTCCAGGCCTGGACTCTGCCTCCAACCCCTGGATCTGGGCCTTGCTTTCTCCCCGCCACCCCTCCAACCCAGCCAGGGTGGGGGCTCCTGGTGATATGCCCCACATCAGGAGGGGACCAGCCCAGGATCTGGACCCCTCCTCCAAGCTCCACCACCACCGCAGCTTTATCTTATTTAAGTGGCTCCCCTGGCCCTGCCCCATGATCCCACTTAAACCTCCTGTTTCTCCATGCCTAGCTTGGCACCAGGCATCCAACCTTCCTGATCCACTCAATGAAACCCTTGCTGTCCCCCAGCCCAGGTCAGAGCAAGGCAACTGACCTCCTTGGCCTCAGGGTCATGAGGCCAGAGAGGGGCTGGCTCCCCCAGGTCATCGGCCACGGTGGGCACTGCACCGTCAGGGCCGTGGCTGGGGGTTGGGTGGTGATTCCCTAGGACGGAGTTCACACTGGAGCTGGACGCATTTCGGGGAAAGAAGCCACTGTCCTTGTCATCATTGGGATGGCTGGAGAGAGGGCAGAGGGGGCAGGCAGGTGAGCAGGAGAGGTCCTTGGTGGCCTGAGGTCATGGGGAAATGAGATATGGAGGGTCGGGGCCTCCATTCTCTCTGCCTCAGTGTAATTAGGAACTTTCTAATGGTTGATATTTTCTAAAGGGTGAAGGAATGAGCTCTCTGTCACTTGAGGTATTCAAGCAGACGGGAAAGAGCCTCTTGAGAGAGTCTGTGCTCCTGGAAGGCAGCTGAACCTGAAGGCCATCCCCCCTCCCAGGCACCCCACCCTGGCACCTGTGTTTCAGCAGCAGAGTGCGAAGGACACTGGCCCTGTCCTCCGGCCGGATCTGGTCAGACACAATCATGGTCTCCACCACGAGGTGTGCAATGCCTGGCAGAGTGGTCTGCTCCAGGTCGAGAAGGGCAGCCCCTGGGGGAACAGACGGGGAAGGGATCTCATTCCCGTTAGATATAGAAACACCCCTCCCAGTGGCCTTGCTCCCCCAGGGGCAGGCAAGTATGCCGGGTGAGCATAGCATCCCATGTGCCCAGGCAGATACACAGTCCCACGTGGCCACAACCCAGCCCGAAAGGGATGGAAAAGAGAGCAGGGGTGAGGGCACCGCCCCTCCTTGCCCAGAGAGGGGTCATCTGTCCGCTTACTGCCTGGACAGATACCTACTGTGCCCCAGGGATAGAGCCAGGTCCCCATGCACAGCCCCGCCCCTCAGAGTACGACTGTGTAGACCCCACATTCCCGAGGGGCAGCCAGACCTCGCCCGGCCCCAGGGCATCGTCCTGGGAGCTGGGCAGCCTGGCCCCGGCCGAGCTCTGCAGCGCCCCTACCGTGGGCTATGGTCCTCCTGAGTTCCAGCAGGCTTCGGAAGGAGAGCGAGGCCACGTGGGGCTTCCCCCAGCGCTCCGTCTCTTCTTCCACGTCCTCCTCAAACTTGATCCAGCGGGCCGTCTCCCGCCAGTGGGGCTCCTGGCTGCGATCCAGCATCAGCTCGTTCAGCTCCACAAACACCTGGGGTGGGGTGCCCGGGGTGAGGGCCTGAGGGGCCACCAGGTGGGCCCGGCTGTCCTGGGGATGTGGGTGATGGGCCAGGCAGGCAGGGAAGGAGGGAAAAGGTGGGAAGAGAGGCAAGCAGGACTGAAAGGCCCATCCCCACGGGGTCTGGTACCTCATGAGGCCGCCGGTCAAATTGCTGCTGCTTCTTCTTCCTGCGCAGGACGGGGGCCAGGCCACCGGCACTGCCCCTCCCACTCTGCGTCCGAGACGGCTTCTTGACCAGGTGCCGCCGCATGCCTGGGTTGTCCTCCAGCCGGTGACCTGCGGAGAAGGTGGGCTCAGCCGTCCCAGGGCACCAGCTCAGGGCCCCCCGGGGTCATGGCCAGCTCCCCCAGCTCCGCCCAGCCAGTCTACTTGGAGGGGGCGCCACAGTCACCCAGGGGCCACGCCAACAAAACCACATTGTCTGCGGTGGGGGGGGTGCATCTCATACATGAGGAGACTGAGGCTCAGAAAGGGGACAGGACGAGTCCAAAGTCACACAGGGGATGCTGGCTAAGCCACCGAAAAAGGCAGACCCCCCACCCAACCCAGTCCACAGCCCCTGCCATGGCCACTGCCTCTCAATCTGTAGAGCCAGGACCCACAGTAAGTCCCCAGGCTCTGCACCCTCAGGACTCTGCCTGTGCCCCCTGGCACCCACGTCCCTCGCATGGGTACACTCAGGCAGAGCTTCTCTCCCTCTCTCCCCACGCGCCCCTTCCAGGCCCGGAGCCAGAACAAGGCCAGCAGCCCAGTTACTCACAAGCCAGTCCCCCCGCCATGGGGCTCAGCTGGCCCCTGATGGATTCCCACAGGTCATAGTCCTCAAAGTCCAGCACAAACATCTCTAAGTCCTCTGAGGTCAGCGAGTCTCGAGGGCTGGGGGTTGGAGCCTTCCCAGGGCCCTGGTCCTCAGCATCCCCGGGCCCAGGGCTCGATGCCCCCTTGGGCTCTGTGACCTCCTCCAGTGGGCTCGTCATCCCCTAGATGGCCGAGGCTGCAGCCCCTGCTCCTTCCCAGAGCCCTGGCTCTCCGGAGAGATGGGAGCCTGGACAGCGGTGGTCTTGGTCCAACCAGAGCTGCAAGTGGCCGGGCCTCCCGACCCTGACTCCCTAGGTCCCCAAGCCTGCTGCCTGCTGCTTCCAGCCCCCACGCTGGGCCTGTAAACACGCCCTCCCCCTGGCCCCCCCATCCCACCGCCACCGCTGCTGCTGCTCCTGCTGCCATCGGATTGTTCCTGCCCCTGTCCTCAGGCCCTGGCAACTTTCCATGACGTACTGAGCTCAAAGCCCTCCCTCCAACTGCCCCCCCTCACCCCGACACACGGTGGTTCCAAGGGGGAGGAGGGAGGGGTGGGTGATGCCCCTGGGCACAGTGCCCCATGGGTGATGACAGGTGCCACAGAAACCAGGGCACTGATAAGATGGAAGGAATGTGCCAAGATCACAGCCAGGCCCGGTCGAGGGTGGTGTGGTGGGAGCAGAGGGGCCCCGACGCAGGGAGAGGCAGGACCAAGATGAGTGGCCCAGACTCATGGGGCTGGTTCGGGGCGGGGGGGTTAATAAGAGTCTGCCCCAAGGAGAGGAGCCTCGGGGGAGAGGGTACAAGGATGTTTCTAAATGTCACGTGGGGGCTGCCTCATTCCAGGGGTGACTCAGAGGACACAACCAGGACGGAAGGGCAGAGGTGTCGCCAGGGGAAATCTCAGCTCTGGCACCCGAGGCATGGCCTAGTGAAGTAGTGAGCTCCCCATCACTGGCCACATTCCAGTAAGCAGCGATACTGCAGAGGGGGCTCAGCCCTGGGTAGGGGAGAGCACCGAGCTTCTCCAAGGTCTCTCACAGGCTGGGCGCCCCTGGGAGTGGGTGTCACTCACTCTTCATATCGTCCAGGTCCGCGGAGCCCAGCATCTGGGCCTCCGCCTCGTCAGTGGGCACCTGCTGCTCCGGGCCGCCTGGGCCGCCCAGGGCACTGCCCGGGCACAGCCGCTCCCGCAGGTCATAACTGGCCGATGGGCTCCACGGTCGGCCCTTCTCTCCGGTGACTCGGGAGACGCGGGCCCGGGGACTAGGAGAGCTGAGGAGGCAACACGGCAGCCTTGAACTTGGCAGGGAAGCTCCGTGGAGATGGGCCAGGTGAGGGGGTTGCCCTACCCTCCCCCAGCTTGGGATGGGGCTGGAATGGCCTCCCTGGGGACTAAACACAGGCTTCTCCTGGGCAGAGAAAAAGCTTATCTCCACCTTCCTGAGCCTATCACGCCGGTCCCCAGGTCCTCTTTGTCCCGTTCTCCTCTCCACTCAAACACCCTCTCTCTCCTGGAAGACTGTCCCTGTCGATCCTCCGGTCCTCTCCTCCTGGTCCTTCGTGCAGAGAAGGGGCACACCCTGTCTGCCTCCTCTGCCCCCTTCTCTCATCTCCTCCCAGCTTCTTCTCTGGGGTTCAGGAAGGGACCTGCGCTGGGCTGGGCCTGGGGCCAGTACCTGACCGAGTGCTGGGGGCTCTTGTCCGAGCTCGGGCCCACCGAGGGCAGGGGCTTGGTGAAGGCAGCCCTCCCGGAGAGGCCGGGACTGTCATCCTCGTCACTTCCGATGGAAAACTGTGGATAAACCGCGTGTGCCCTGGGTCCGTGCTCCAACCCAGCCCCTCAATCCCCCACTGCCAAGCCTCCCCTCCTCCCCGCGTCCCTCCCTCAGCAGCCAGCGCCCCTTCGGGGGTCCCTACCTTTGCTTTCGGTGGGGACCCTGGGGGTGGGGGCTCCGCAGGTTCTGCCTCAGATTCCCCCTCTTCTTCCTCTTCCTCCTCCTCCTCATCCACTCCGGTTCCCCCCTCCTCCTGGATGGGAGGGGTCCCCTCGGAGGGGGGAGCAGAGGTTTTCTCCTTCTTCCTCTTCCTCCTGGTCTGCCGAGCAGAGGTGGGGGGCAGTCGCCGCAGCTTGTGGGGTGGAGGCAGGCGCGCCGAGAGCGGGTGGTGGGTGTGGTGGGATGTGTGTCGGTGAACTGGGGGTGCAGGAGAGCCGGTTGGGGCCCCCACAGCAGAAGGGGGCCCCTCACCACCCTAGGGGCACACACCTTATTATTCTAGCTCAAGGCCGCAAAGAAGGGCACCCTGGTCCTTCCTCCAGAGTCAGGCTCCCCCCAACACCTGTATCCACAGCCTGTCATGGGTAAGGCCTGGTAGAGTGGGGGATGGAGTGATGGAGAGGGGAGGATGGGGGTATGAGAGGCCAGGATACATACAGCAAGGAAGGTAAAGGTGGAGTCAGGCGAGACAAGGAGAGGATGAGAGGTGGCCAAGAGGAAAGGGCAGGGCCAGAGGAAGGACAGAGCCTTGAGGAAGATGAAGGTCACCAAGGGCAGCCTCAGGCCCATCTCCCTACATCTCCCCTGGGTCTGGGGCCCAGCTCCCCTGGCAGGCAGACAGGTGATGGGTGAGTGAGGCAGGATGACTTAACACGGCGTGGTGGCCCAGCGCAGCGTCCAGCATAAGATGGCCCTGGGTGACCCAGCCAGTGGTGAGCACGGTGATGGTGGCAAATGAAGGTGATGGCGGTGAGGGCGGCCACACTAGGGGTCCCCGGGCTACCCACACTCAAAGTCCCGCTCGCTGTAGCTGCGGCTGGGCTTCTCGGGGTCCCAGGCTGGGGGCTTGCTGATGAGGTCCCCAAACCTGCTCACAGCCAAGGTCTTGCCCAAGTCATCGTCCTCCTCCATGTCTGGACTCAGAGGTGGTTCCTCCAAGGGCACCCGGACCTGCAGACCCAGCAGCCCCTCCTAAGGACCCTCGACCCATGAACTTGACACACCTACCCTGACTCCAAGCCCCAGGTGGAGGTGGGGGAGACCAGCAGACCCCACCGTCTACTCCCTGAGGCCCAGACTGGGGTCAGCCTCCCGGGCTCTCAAGGGCTTGGGACCAGAGGGGTCAACAGATAGGAAAAATACCAAAAGACCACCCCCCTCCTTCTCCATATCCCCGCCCAGCTCCATCCCTGGATCGGGGTTTGGGGGGTGTCCCAGAGTCGACCAGAGGACACCCCCACCTCCTCCTGCGGTCCCTCCCCCTCCTCTTCTCCCACCCCCGCGAGCGTCAGTCACCTGGGGTAGGGGGGAAGCGCCCCCGGGTGGCGGGATCACTCCGTTGGCCATGTCCGGAGAAGCGGCTTGGGAGGCTCGGACTCACTGAGGGACCCGTGACCCGGGTGAGAAGAAGGGGGCGCTGCGCGAACCTAATGGGGAGCCCTGGGGAAGGAGGGCGGGGTCAGGAGTCTCGCGCCGCCGCCCCCTCCCTCTCTTAAGAGCCGGATCCCCCGGCCTCCCCAGCGCCCATCCAGGCCCCGCCGCACCCCGGACGCCCGCGGGCCGGGCGCACTGCGCCCCGCCCCGCCCTGCGGTACCTCGGGGCTCCGGAGCGTGCGAGGCCCGGGCCGGCCGCCGTGCCCCATCTCCCTCCGGCGCGGGCTCCAGGGCCTGTCGCCACGCAGGGTCGGACGGCCGGGGGGCGCCCGCGGCCGCGGGGAGTCGGGCGGACGCAGGCGCCTGAGCCCGCAGCCCGCGGCTCCACCTCCTCGCGCTCGGCTCCGCAGCTCCGCCGCCGCCGCCGCTGGGCCGCACAATGGGAGCGGGCGGGCGGTGACTCACCCCGCCCCGGCCGGCCCGGCTCCCACGCGCCGGCCCCCGCAGGACCCCACCTTTCCACCAGCCCCTTCTCCCGCGCCCCACGCGTTGCCCCGGGCGCGTGCGCCACCCTCCACTCCCACAATCCCCAGATTCACGCACCAACCTTGCTTTTAGCCTCCCCTCCCCTCCCCACAAGAGTTCTGGAGGCGACCCCTCCGCAGCCGCCAGCCCCTCCTCGCAGACCTGGGGGAGCACCCACCACCTGTCCCTTCGGTCCCGACGTAGCCCCAGATGCCTGGCTCCTGCTGCCGGGCACCGCCCAACATTTGACCTTGGCAGTTACCTCCCCTCCCTGGGCCTTGGTTTCTCCATCGTAGCCAGAGGGGCCTGGAATCGGGGCGTTCCAAAGTTCCCTGCAGCTCTAAGATTCTCTGGCTCAGTTTCCTCAACCTCCCCCCTCCTCCAATCCCTGAAGTAGTCACTTCTCCTTTCCCAAGGGCAAAGTCTCTGGAAGGCTACATTGGATCCCAGTTTGACCCTCTGGGGTCTGGATGAAACTAGGCACCTAGCACATTGACATGTCCCTAACTGCCCCTCGCTTTACAGCTGATGAAGACACGTCCCTGAATCCTTAGGAGAACTTAGGAGGATGTGCAGGGAGAACCCAGGATGGAGCTGACGGGCAGGGGAGAGTGGCACTGGCCAGACCCAGGAGAGGGTAACCAACATCGCGAGTGGGGTACAGGGTGCTGGGCATGATGGGCTCCAGGTGGGAAAAGAGGTTTAACCCTGTTACCTTGTACGGGTAATTTCCCCTCTCCCAGCCCTGCCCTCTGGCTCAGATGGTAAAGAATCTCCCTGCAATGCAGGTGACCCGGGTTCAATCCCTAGTGAGGAAGATCCCTGGAGAAGGGAATGACTACCCGCTCCAGTATTCTTGCCTGGAGAATCCCATGGACAGAGGAGCCTGGTGGGCTACAGTCCAGTCAGTCAGTCAGTTCAGTCGCTCAGTCGTGTCCGACTGCGACCCCAGGAACCACAGCACGCCAGGCCTCCCTGTCCATCACCAACTCCCGGAATTTACCCAAACTCATGTCCATTGACTCGGTGATGCCATCCAACCATCTCATCCTCTGTCGTCCCCTTCTCCTCCTGCCCTCAATCTTTCCCAGTATCAGGGTCTTTTCAAATGAGTCAGCTCTTCACATCAGGTGGCCAAAGTATTGGAGTTTCAGCTTCAACATCAGTCCTTCCAATGAATATTCAGGACTGATCTCCTTTAGGATGGACTGGTTGGATGTCCTTGCCATCCAAGGGACGCTCAAGAGTCCTCTGGGGTTGCAAAAGCATGGGACACAACCGAATGACTGACACACCCACAAAACCCTGGCCGCAGCTGGGTCTCCACTCAACCTGAAGGAAGGTTTTCTACATTCAGAGTCAACAGCAGGGAGAGGGGAAGGCAGCTAGCATCGGCTGAGCACTGCGTCCAGTCTGGGCCCCCTCCATCCTCCTCTTGGCCTCATCACAGCTGAGATTCAGGGAGGCTGTGACCCTGCCACGGTCGCAGCCGGGAAGCAGGCTGCTGACAGGGCATCTTCAGTATATGTCCTGGCCACCGCCCGTTACTGCTCCCAACCTCTTTCAGCAGAGGAGAGGTGGTCAGCCTTCCAGGCTCATAGGGTGTGGGGAGGGTGAACCAAGACACCCACATGAGAGTCAGCTGGGTTTAAGTAGAGTGTGTGAACTGTGCCCCGAAACTCAGGGTGTGAGACCCATCTGTTACAGGTTGAATTGTGCACCCTCCCCCGCGTGCACACACGCGCGCACACACACACACACACACACACACACACACCCCACCCATTCATAGGTTGAAATCTTAATCCCCAGTACCTCCAAAGGTGACCTTATTTGGAAATGAGGTTATACTGGGAGAGGGTGGGCTCCTTTTCTAATATGAAAGTTGTTCTGCTGCTGAGTCATGTCTGCAGCACGTGGACTGCAGCATGTCAGGCTTCCCTGTACTTCGCTGTCTCCTGGAGCTTGCTCAAACTCAGGTCCACTGAGTCAGTGATGCCATCCAACCTTCTCATCCTATACTGCCCTCTTCTCCTCCTGCCTTCAATCTTTCCCAGCATCAGGTTTTTTTCCAATGAGTCGGCTCTTGGGATCAGGTGGCCAGAGTATTGAGTGGTATCCTTATAAAAAGGGGAAATGTGGACACAGACATACTCGGGAGAGTGCCGTGTGAAGTTTGGAGTTGAGCTGCCACCAGCCCACGAACAACCAGAACCTGGGAACAGATCCTTCCCTTGGGCCTTTAGAGGGAACACGGCACTTCCGGTGTCTTGATCTCAAATTTTCAGCCTCCAGAGCTGCGAGACAACAGACTTCTGTTGTTTAAGCCATTTTGTTCATGGGACTCTGTTATGGCAGCCCCAGCACGCTAATACATGGTCCGTTATCACTCTGAGCCAGGTAACTCGGTTCCAAGTCTCTACCTTGCATGCTTTGGTGGAGCCTACCCTTCCTTAGAGGTAAACAGGAGCCTGGGAGTCCCCACCTTTGGGAACATTTCCCAGGGTCCTCTGACACCTGGTACTGCTCGTGGCCTTGGGCTCCGTCTTCTAGCTTGTAAAGTCAGATGGCAGCTACTTTAATACCGAGGTAGCTTGGGGAGGGTCTTGCCAACCTAGTCCCTGGATATTGATGCCTTAAGGGCACCGCAGAACATCCCTCTGAGGCCCCATCCTCCCCAGGGATTAACCTGAGTAGAGGTCTCATCTTCCTAGGGCCCTCAGACTCCCATCCTCTTCCCAGTTGGGGAGTCCCCCACCCTGCCCCCACTCAGAAGCTTTGGTCTCTAGCTTTGCAAGCCCCTTCCTCTATCCCCTAGCCCCTGGGGAGTGAGATGGAGTGAAATCTCCCTTTAGAGGGTCTTTGGACACCTGTGCTCATCGCTTCTTCTGGGGTGGACAGCGAGATGCCAATGGCCCCAGCTGTTTCAGACCAACTTCTCCTATTAACAACAATGTGTGCTTTCGTTATTCCCACTAAGATCTCCTGGCATCAGGAGGCTTTTCCACTGTGTCCCCCTATCTCCAGTGCACCTGTAAATTGTCAGTCCCCTATGGTTTTTCCAGTAGTCATGCATGGATGTGAGAGTTAGGACTATAAAGAAAGCTGAGCACCGAAGAATTGATGCTTTTGAATTGTGGTGTTGGAGAAGACTCTTGAGAGTCCCTTGGACTGCCAGGAGATCCAACCAGTCCATCCTAAAGGAGATCAGTCCTGAATATTCATTGGAAGGACTGATGTTGAAGCTGAAACTCCAATACTTTGGCCACCTGATGCGAAAAGCTGACTCATTTGAAAAGACCCTGATGCTGGGAAAGATTGAAGGTGGGAGGAGAAGAGGACGACAGAGGATGAGATGGTTGGATGGCATCACCGACTCAATGGACATGAGTTTGGGTAAACTCCGGGAGTTGGTGATGGACAGGGAGGCCTGGTGTGCTGCAGTCCGTGGGGTCACAAAGAGTCGGACACAACTGAGCAACTGAACTGTGGAAAGTTCCCAATGAAGTCATTGCTATAACAAAAGAGTGTGCCTTGCATGTACAAAGGATAGCCACTCTGTGTGTGTGTGTGTGTGTGTGTGTGTGTGTATTGGAGGTTTTGGTGCTGAATAGAAATATAAAAGCCCTGGTGATGTGGCTGGTCGTTATTCCCAGCTCTCCCTTCCTCCCCAGAATACCACCTAATATTCATTATTCCCTTTCATAAATTCCTTTCCAGTTGAGAGTAGCTGTTGTTTGCAGCTCGGCATCCTGACTGACAGAACCAAAGAAACGGGCTCTGAGTCCAGGGCATGGGCTGAACAGGCACCAGGCATTAGAGGCATTATCAGGGAGCTGGGGAAGAGCACAAGAGAGAGAATGATATCCTATTAGCAGGCCCAGTAGCCCCGCCTTTTCTGTTACTAGTCATTCCTCACCATATTCATCCTTTAATCCTAAAGATAATGAGAAAGACGTCCCTGGAGATCCAGTAGCTAAGACTCTGCCCTCCCAGTTCAGGGGGCCCAGATTCAACCCCTAGTCAGGGAACTAGATTCCACATGCCACAACTGAATTTTCACACACTGCAACTAAAGATCCCATATGCTGCAACTAAATCCTGAGCTGCAACTAAGACCCAGTGGAGACAAATAAATAAAATTTTTAAATACAAAAAAATTTTTTTAAGATAATGGGAATTCCTGGTTGGCACAGTGGTTAAGATTCTGGGCTTTCATTGCTGTGGCCCAGGTTCAATCCCTAGTCAGGGAAATGAGACCCTGCGGGCCCCACGGTGCAGCCAACAACAATAACAACAACAAAAAAAGTAAAGGTAGCAACCATGATCATTTCATCACCCTAAATTTAGGTACAAACCACTTTAATATTCATATTCTCATGAGCTCACAACAACCCTCTAAGGTAGAGCATCTTAATCCCATTTAACAGGCGAGAAGAGTGAGGCTCAGGAAGTGCAAGCGACTTGCCTAAGGTCAAAGGCTCCTAGCCAGCATGGCCGGGAATTGAACCTGAGGACTTGTGGCTCCATGTCTAATGTTTATCCGCATACACTACAGTGCTCCCTGCCCCCACCACCACACCTTGGTGCCTTTCCATAGCTGTTAAAGACCCAGTAGAGAAAAATAAATAAATTGTGTATATTTGTAAATAAATATATAAATAAATTTATATACAAATAAATATACATATTTTGCATACAAATCTGTATACAATAATTTTGTATACAAAATATATTTTGTAAAAATATACAAACAAATATACAAATAAATAAATAAACCTTCCATGCCCAGAGAACAAACTGAAATATACCACTCACTTTCCAGATGAGTTTTTTAAGGAGACCGCATCTTTGCTACCAGAAGCCATACAGGGGAGGGATCAAGCAGCACCAGTTCATAGACCAGTCATTGGTAATTGCATGACCTGGAGCAAGTTATTTACCCTCTATGGGCCTCAGATTTCTCATGTGCAAAATGGCAATCAGAACTGGAATGATGGGCTTCCCTGGTGACTCAGTGGTAAAGAATCCGCCTGCCAGTGCAGGAGACACAGGTTTGATCCCTGGTACAGGAAGATCCCACGGCCATGGAGCAACTAAGCCCATGCACCACAACTCCCGAGCCTGTGCTCTAGAGCCCAAGAGCCACAACTACTGAGCCCACATGCTGCAACTACTGAGCCCACATGCTGCAACTACTGAGCCCACATGCTGCAACTACTGAAACCCACATGCTGCAACTACTGAGCCCACATGCTGCAACTACTGAGCCACATGCTGCAACTACTGAAGCCCACATGCTGCAACTACTGAGCCACATGCTGCAACTACTGAGCCACATGCTGCAACTACTGAGCCCACATGCTGCAACTACTGAGCCACATGCTGCAACTACTGAAGCCCACATGCTGCAACTACTGAGCCACATGCTGCAACTACTGAGCCACATGCTGCAACTACTGAGCCACATGCTGCAACTACTGAGCCCACATGCTGCAACTACTGAGCCACATGCTGCAACTACTGAGCCACATGCTGCAACTGCTGAGCCCACATGCTGCAACTACTGAGCCACATGCTGCAACTGCTGAAGCCCACATGCTGCTACTGAAGCCCACATGCTGCAACTACTGAGCTACATGCTGCAACTACTGAGCCCACATGCTGCAACTACTGAGCCACATGCTGCAACTACTGAAGCCCACATGCTGCAACTACTGAGCCACATGCTGCAACTACTGAAGCCCACATGCTGCAACTACTGAGCCCACATGGTGCAACTACTGAGCCACATGCTGCAACTACTGAAGCCCACATGCTGCAACTGCTGAGCCCACATGCTGCAACTACTGAGCCACATGCTGCAACTACTGAAGCCCACATGCTGCTACTGAAGCCCACATGCTGCAACTACTGAGCCCACATGCTGCAACTACTGACCCACATGCTGCAACTACTGAAGCCCAAGCATCACAGAGCCCATGCTCTGCAGCAGGAGAAGCCACCGCTATGAGAAGCCTGCACACCGCAGCTGGAGAATAGCCCCCACTCACTGCAACTAGAGAAAAGCCTCTGCAGCAACGAAGACTCAGCACAGCCAAAAACATTTTTTTTAAGTTAAAAAAAAAGAACAGGGTTGTTAAGAGGATGACATGAACTCCTCTGTGTGAAGCACTTAGACCAGTACCTGACAGTGCTTGATAAACATTAAACTAGCCTCAATACTACTACAAACCAGAGACACAAAAGCCCTCAGGTAACTTGCAGTTTGAAAAATGATGAAATGTACACACATGGAATGAGTGAAAATTGGCTTACATCTCAAAGGGCAGTGTGTCTTGCAGCCAAACTGAAGCTACCAACCACACCAGTTCAGAGAAGACAAAGATGTGATGCAAAATCTACCTCCACCAGGTAGGTTCTGACAGTCCTTGGCCAGTGGACCAAGCTTTGCATTTATAACCCTAACTTGGCAGGATGAAGAGTTTCTGGAAGACAGTAAGGTCTGGGTTCAGGTAACTCCAGGCTGTCACTGAGACTGGCCTGGAATTCCCTCTTGCCAAGAGCATCTCCTCCTTGCTCCCCAGACCAGACCACCCAGTGCTGAATGCTGTTGACTGGCCTCATTGTGTGTGTGTGTGTGTGTGTGACTCAGTCATGTCTGACTCTTTGGGACCCCATGGACTATAGCCCGCCAGACTCATCTGTCCATGGAATTCTTCAGGCAAGAATATTGAAGTGGGTAACCATTCCCTTCAGGGGATCTTCCCAACCCAGGGATCAAAACCAGGTCTCCTGCATTGCAGGCAGATTCTTTACCATCTCAGCCACCAGGGAAGCCCCAGCCTCATGGTGAACAAGACCTTTTTTTACTAGAGAAGCAACATGGCTTTGATAAAAAGCCCAGACTCTGGAGTTAGAGATGCTATATATAAATGCCAGTTCAATGCTTGGCACAGAATAGGTGCTCAATAAATGTCATTCTTCTTATTTACTATTGTTGTTACTCTGCAGTGGTTTATCCTGTAGTAGTCCGTGTGTCCCTCAGTAAACCTGACCCAGCTTTGAAACAAACCCCTCCCAGGCTCTCACCCTACAGAGTCCACCTTTCAGCTCCAGAGGTGCAGAGTTATTTGCACTGGGGTGGCATTTTGACATGAGTCTAGGTCCTTTCACTCTCCTTCCCCAGACAACTAGCCTGCTTTAGATTTCATTATTTGGGGGAAATGGGTGAGACAGAAAGCCAGCGAGCCTTTCTGCCTTTTGTTCATTCAGAGCCAAAGTCTTGGGAAACCTAGGAAAGTCTGAAGAGGAGGAAAAGAAAAGGTTGGCAAGACCCAAAGTGTCTTGGCCAGGAGCTGGGGGCAAGGAGGGAGGTAGAGAAACTACTCTTTGCCTTCCCCCATTAGCAAAGAAGGAGGTTCCCCCACATCCCAAGGTGGGGGGCCAGGAGGAGGTGGTCAGTGAGTCCTGCCAACCCCACGGGATGGGGACTTGAAATTAAAGGTTGTGTTGAAAATGTCATGTTTCCTGCACCCCAAGTATGTAAACTGAGACCCACACACTCACTCTACACTCTACACCAGGTGTTGGGTACACATCAGTGAAGAAAATCTGACGTGGCTGCTGCCCTTAGGCACCTTACAGACAACAAGCAAGCAAATGCATAAATTTATAATTATGAAATGGGGCAAGTGCCACGGGGGGAAAGGCACATTTACAGGGAACACTCAGGTAACGTAGTTACAAACGTGCTCTGTGAGGAGGAGACGGTTATGCAAAGACCTGAATGGTGAGAATCAGTCATGCAATGAGGGGGAAGCAGGAGAAGCACTCACAGCAGAAGGAGGAGCTCTGGAAAAGCCCTGTTGTGGGAAAGAACAGCATCTGTGTGGGGATTTGGGTGCGGAGGATCTGTATGGTGGTGGGATGTGGCAGCCCGGGAACCTGGTGCCACGAGGAGACAGATTTAAAAGGACTAGAGGGTGGGTATCCTGGAAGGTCTATGAGGGTATACGGTTTCATGGAAGCAGAAAGAGAGCATGAATTTGGGATCCAGCATCCCCTTGGTGAGAATCACCTTTCTTAACCTGAGTCTCAGCTTCCTCCCCTGGAAAGCAGAGATCACACTTTTCCTTCAGGATTGTACTGAGTGCAATGATGTCAATGAAATGATTTGAACAAAGTGCTGGTCTAGAGTTTAGTCACTTCAGTCTTGTCCAACTCTTTATGACCCCATGGACTCCTATGTCCATTTGACTTCCCAGGCAAGAATACTGGAGTAGGTTACCATTTCCTTCTCCAAGTAGAACAAAGTAGATGGCCATTACGATGACCTTCTCCTTCTATAATCTTTCCCGTCCTCAAGACCCAGCTCCAAGGCGTCCTTCCCCAGTCCCTTCCTGGGAGGTAAACCCCTTGAGAGCCAGAGCCTCATATCCCACCTTCTTCTCACAGAGAGCCTAGTGCACCAAGAGTTCAATTATGTCATGGCATTGAAGGCCAGTGCACAAGTAATTATAGTAACTAATAAACTGAAGAGTGTTTTTGTGGAGGGCATAGAAGTCACTAGTTTCAAGATGATCAAATGACCAAGTATGGGCCAAGAGAAACATGTCATGGCCTACTCACGTGCCGGGCACTGTCTGAGGTTCCCTTTGAAGCACCCTGGAGAAATAGCCACTCATAAACACCCAGGCAGAAGATGCAGTCTTTCCTGCTTACAAAGGACTTTTCTAGGCAACAAAGCATGTTGTACTAACAGGCAGGGTTTTTTAAAACCAGCTATTTACTGCCTCGTGGTTCACCTAGCACTTCCATGTGTATTACCACACTCAACAATTTTGTGACCTGGGTAAGTGATTGATTAGTCATCCTCTCACTGTAGACGAAGGAGCCACAGAGCAGCAAGGGCAAGTTGCCTTCCTATGGTTAAACAGTGAGATGCGAGACTAAGACATAATCTTGGATCTTTCAGATCTAAATCCCCTGTGCCTTTTCATGTGTGACCATCACACATGCTGACTCTTGAGTAGGGTGCAAACACTGGTGCAAAACACTGCACACACCCAGAGATGGGCAGAGCAACCACACAGAACAGTGGCTGAAGTTCCAGACCCAGCTACCCAATCTGGGCAAAGTCTTCTCAGAAGCTACTGCAGCAACTTGGCAAAGGAGGACACCACCCCTCAGTCCACGTGAAGTGACCCATCAGCAAAGAAAGAGGGCGAGGTTTTCAAGTTGACCTGCTCCCCTTCTTCCAAAGTCTTCAGAATCAAAGTTTACATCACTCAGTTTGGCAACTGATCCCCACCCCAGAGCCTCATATAAATGTTTAATATAATTTTTGAATCCTAATACTTGAGTTTTAAATATTTCTCAATAAAAAGTTTTTTAAAACCCTCAATACCACCCCTCTCCATCTACCTTGTCCCATCTTCACTCTTTTTTTTATTTAATAAAATATTTAATGTGTGTGTGTGCTAAGTCGCTTCAGTCGTGTCCAACTCTGTGTGACCTCATGGACTGCAGCCTGCCAGGCTCCTCTGTCCATGGGATTCTCCAGGCAAGAATGCTGGAGTGGGTTGCTGTGTCCTCCTACAGGGCATCTTCTGGGCCCAGGGATCGAATCTGCATCTCTTACATCTAACCTGCCTTGGCAGGTGGGTTCTTTACCACTAGTGCCGCATGGGAAGCCCCCAAATCCTTTTATTCCCTCCATAATCTATTTAATACAAATAGAAGTAAATGTGAATGTCTATTTCCCCCTCTCTCACCTTGTTTCTACAGAAAATGTGACATAGTGTTGTTGTGTACAATTTTAGGGAGCGAATCCTTTCTCTCCACCACCTCGGGCCTCCTCTGCCTGCAAGCCCAAGGCCAATCGGGCAATCGATAAGCACTCATTGGAAGGGAAAGGCCAGGCTGAGTGGCCAAATCGATCTCTGGGGTCAGTTCACGGTGTAGAAGGCAAGTCCTGCTGACTAACATCTATGCATGCGTGCCAGGTGGCAAAGCTGTGGTCCGTCAGAGGACTAATGTCCCAGCACCTCCTCCAGGTGGGGTGCAGGGCTGAAGGTCAGACACCCCCAGGAGCGTGATGGCCGCGGCGGACACCACCAGCACCTCTGTGCTCTGGCTCACCAAACAGCATCCACAGGACAGAGGGTGCAGAGGACTGCTCAATTGTCACAGAAAACAAAAACATGCCCAGAGATTTTAAGCAGGAGGAAATGGATGAAGCTTTTCTTTCAGGTCCCCCAGCCTCACACCGCTTTTCAGGTCACGCTGAGATGACTGGAGATTATTCTACCCCATCTGAACCATGACCCAGTGGGGCTCCTGGGAATGTGCTCATCCATGGACTCAGCCTCCCTGAAAGGCGACTCTGGGCCGGCAGCTGGGGAAGGCCTTCGGTAGGACCAGCACAGACTCTTGTTTGCAGACGGTGCCAAATCACTGATGGGGAAGGGGGTGTGCTCACTGCCAACAAAGTGGACTAATATTTTTGGGAAGTTTTAATTTGCATCAATTAAAAATTCAGGCCAGCTCTGAGCAAAACAGAAGTAGGTGAACTTATTTCCTGAACCTCTGCACTGTCTTCCCTGGGCCCCTCCAGCCCTCTGCAGGCCTGTCAGTGAGGGAGCCTCCACCCTGGCCAGCGTTTCCCAATTGGCCAGTTCTCAGATTCACATGGATTTATACCCACTCTTCTGCCAGACCAGACTAGGGCCCTGTAGGGAAGGGAATAGAGAAACCATCTGGCTCCAAGAAAACAGGAAAAACCCGTCTCTGGAGCCTCAGCACCAGCCTTCAGGTCTGGGTCATGTCTATACACTGAAGCCTCTTTTCTTGAGCTTATCAGCTCTGTTTATCTTTTGACTAAAGGAATATGAGAAATGCCTGGGAAGATTAGATGCTTTAAGCAATGCATGGAACGTCATAAGGGCTCACTAAGCCATGGCATCTTGCTACAGGTGAGGACTGTTTAGGTGTGTTCCTCTGTAAATCTCCAAACCTTAAGTCCTGACCCCACCACACCCACCCTGCCGTCCTGGCCCAGAGAGCAGTTGTTTCATGGGAGTCATTTATGAGCAATGGAGAACCTCTCTTGCCCTGAGTTATGCTCTAATAGGCTCTGCGGCAGAACCTGTGTCCTTTTAACCCCTGCTGAGTGAAGGGACGGATGAACGCATCCCATCAGTGGATTTATGAATGAGTATGTAATGCACATGCTTCAGGAGACAGACAATGCTGACCCACACAGAGGCCAGGAAAGGCAGAGCTGCTAAGAGTGACCCTAACTACCCTAAATGCCTTCTTCCCACTGGGGCCCAGCAGTTCTTCTCCCTCCTCAAAATCCAAGAACCTGGAGACAGGACTTTCAGCCATTCATGGGAGCCTGAGGTTGAGTGACCGTCCCCCAGCAGTACTGATTCTTTCTCACACGGTTCCATTCTCCCAGGACCCAGAGTTTACAGAGGGCTGGGTGGGTCAAGGATGGGACCAGACCCCAGAAGGATTTAAGTCTCCTCCCTGCCCCCCAGCCGAAGGAGCACCTAGGGGTTTTTCCTCTATAACTCAGCTTACCTTTGTAATGAGTCCTCACTGATAACCAATAGGAAAGTTAGCTTAACATTCCAGTGAACTCAGTCCAGTGATTTAAACACAATCGGTTTGAGTCTAACTTGGTCACTTCCCCACATGGCGGCCAGGCCTATCCCATTCTCTGCAGTGGCCCCTGCACACTCTCCAGCACCCTCTCAGCTGGCTTCTGGGCCCCACTATGGGCCCACAGGATCTTCTGGGCCAGCTTCCTTCTCCAGTCGAGGAATATCTGAGCAAGTGTCATCAGCCCTATTCTTTTTTCATTTTTATTGGTATATAGTTTACAGTATTGTGTTAGCTTCAGGTATAAAGTGCATCAGTTATATATATATGTATCTCCATTGTTTTTCAGATTCTTTTCCCATATAGGCCTTACAGTTTGAGTAGAGTTCCCTGTGCTATACCGTAGATCCTTTTAGTTATCTATTTTGTATATAGGAGTGTGTGTATCAGTCCCAGTCTTCCAATTTATCCCTCCCACTGCTTTCCCCCGGTCACCAAACATTTGTTTTCCACATCTGTGACTCTGTTTGTTTTGGAAGTAAGCTCATTTGTACCATTTTTTAAATTCCACATAAAAGTAATATCATACAGCATTTGTCTCTTCCTTCACTATGACAATCTCCAGGTCCACCCATGTTGCTGCAAATGATGTTATTTCATTCTTTTTATGGCTGAATAATATTCCATTGTATATATGTACCATATCTTCTTTATCCATTCCTCTGTTAATGGACATTTACATTCTTTCCATGTCCTGGCTATTGTAAATAGTGCTGCAATAAATGCTGGGGAGCACGTTATCTTTTCAAATTACGGTTTTCTCTGGACATATGCCCAGAGTGGGATTGTTGGATCACATGGTAGCTCTATTTTTAGTTTCTTAAGAACTTCCGTACTCCATACTGGCCGTGCCAGTTTATATTCCCACAGTAGTGTAAGAGGGTTTCCTTTTCTCCACACCCTCTCCAGCATTTCTTATTTGTAGATTTTTTGACGATGGCCATTCTGACCAGGGTGAGGTGATACCTCATGGTAGTTTTGATTTGCATCTAATTACTGATGTTGAGAATCTTTTCATGTGCTTTTTGACCATCTGTATGTCTTCTTTGGAGAAACGGCTACTTAGATCTTCTGCCCATTTTTTCATTGGGTTGTGTGCCTTTTTGATACTGAGCTGCATGCGCCATTTATATAGATTAATCCTTTGTAGACTGCTTTGTTTGCAAATATTTTCTCCCATTCTGAGGGTTCATTTTCTTTATGGTTTCCTTTGCTCTGCAAATGCTTTTAAGTTTAATTAGATCCCATTTACTTATTTTTGCTTTTATTCACCAGCCCTGTTCTTCCAGGTCCTTCCAAACTGCCGAATCTCCATCTGCCATGGTGGCCTGCCCTGACAGCATCTGACAGGTCAGTGTCTTCCCTAATTCCAAACAGGGGACAGGGCCCAGGGCCCTCCACCAGGAGAACCTCCCTACAGTCCAGGGAGTTGCACCAACATTGCCTCTAATGCTCTTCTCTAAAGACCCTCCCCTCTCCCACTCCAGACCTCTTACTAGTTATGACCCCTTTCAGATCTCTTCCTACGGCTTAGTCCTTTCATTTAAAGCTGGAAGACCCAGCATCTAGTGCTTCCCAATCCAGCTGGGAGGGGTGAAAAACAGCCATGAATTAATATTTCTCTTAATATCTCACCATCTCACCATGGGAAAGAAGAAGAACTTCAAAGACGACGCTTTGGGGTCTGTCTGTCCTAGACAAGTGTACAATTATTCGAAGATCCCCAGCCCACAGCAGGGTACAGGGTGACGCCTCTGTAAGCAGGCCTGGCACAGAGGCCCAGGCACTGCAGGGAAGCGGTGGGGGTGGGGTGAAGGGGTGGAGTGTGGCACTCTCTAGGTCTAACCATGTTGCTGCAAATGCTGTTATTTCATCCTTTTTATGGCTGAGTAACATTCCATCGTATATATGTACTGTATCTTCTTTATCCATTCCTCTGTTAAAGGACATTTACACTCCTTTGCTGACAGCCCAGGTTTGAAGTCATATGAGCCTGGACCTCATCAGGTCTCCTCTACCTACTGATGGGATCATGGCCAGTCATTCACCTCCTCTCAGCCTCAGTTTCCTCACCTGTAACAAGATGCCACTGTCTCCTAGGATCTCTGCGTGGAGCAGACCACCAGCACTGAATTCAGTGTCTGGTGTGTACATGCTCCCGAAATGAAACCCACTTGTTAGTTCTCAAAACCACACACAAACTCAGCCCGAGCCGGGCTCAGGAGTACAAAGGGAGTCCCCAACACTCCCTGCTCAAGTCCTCTCACAGGACCTCTGTACACAACTATATGGGTACCACCACTCCCCTTGGGTTATTCTTGCATGCCGGAAACAGATCCCGACTCAGGCTGCCTCAAGTCAGAGTAGGGGTGTATGCAATGAGGGCCCTTTCAGTGCCTCATATCTGGCTCAAATTAGCTAAAGCCAAAAAGAAACGAACAGGTCTCCTTTGGCTCACAAAACCAAAATTTCCAGGGATATCTGCCTCTGGGCACAGTCGGACCCCAGGACTCCATGGACACCACCCAGACTTGGCCTCATTCACCCCACCTGCCTCTCAGCTCTGACTCCCTCTCCTGGCCTGGGTACCCGCCTCTCACGATCAGCGGCTGCAGGCTTATTCTCTCAGCAGCCCTCCTGGGGGAAATCTGCCTCTTTCTTGGTTGTTCTGGCAAAAAGCCAGGCCTGAGGCTTGGTAGGCCAAACCATGGGCATTCCTGAACCACTCACCATGGCTGTGGAGACACAGGTAAAGCAGTGGGGTCAACCCACCCAGGCCCTGGGCTGAACGAGGTGGTGAGGAGAGAAGGCGGCAGGGACGGAAACCCCCAGATGCCCGCTCGCCCGTCCTCCCTCCACACCCCAGCTCTGCACACCCGCTCCCCAGTCACACTCCCTTCCAGCTCACACTGCCAGTGGCCTGAGATGCTCGTTAGTCCCCAGCTGAAACTCGAGAGAGTGGGAACCTAGCTGGCCCAGCTGTTGGTTGGGCAGGGATTTCCTCGCCAGGTCACATGACAGGCGCTGCTGGCTGAGGACGAGTGCCCGTGGGTAGGAGTCCAACTTGATCCCATCGGCGGAGCCAAAGCAGGGTTGGAAGATGGTTGGTGTTGCAGTTCACACGAGGTTGCCTGGCTGGTCCATTGTGGAAGAGCCACGGGCGGGGCAGTTTCTGTTAGAAGAAGCGGGGGACAGCAGGCCTCACGAGTGACACTTCCAGGTGCCCCCATGGCATCTGGAATGGAAACAGCTTTATTGATACCTGAGGAAAGTGCAAGAGAAACACTCCTTCTGACCACTCAGCCCATCCCCTGGGGCCAGGTCAACTAGAGGCCGGACTAGTCCTCTCACCCTGCCCATGCGCCGGGGGTCATCCGGGGCCTTGCTGGCCAGTGCCCAGAGGCCAGACGAGTCAGCGGCCAGAGTCTGGAGAGAGGACATCTGTAGCTGTGGCTTCAATGGCAGGGGCGGGGCCAGCCTGGCAGCCTCACTGGTTAAGGTCCAGAGTCTCCTGGGTCACAGTTCGGAGTCCGATGGAAAACAGCTCCTCCCAGGGCTTCCGGATCCAGGCCAGCAAGGCTGTCAGCTGCTCCGGACACACAACTCGGACTGCCCAAAAGCTCTCCAGCCGGGACACCTGGCATACAAGCAGCAGTGAGGTGAGACGCACGAGGGCCGTGCCCAAGCAGGGAGGCAGCAGGGTGGGTCTCAGGAGCACCCACTGCCCCTCCCAGTTCAAGGCGTCCCCAGGCCTGTCTCTCTCCAGAAAAGATCCTGACCTAGCTTTTAAAACAGAATGCAATCGGCACTGATGGAAGACCCCCCAAAAAGGCTTTCTCGTTTACCACCTTGTATCTTTAACCCTCCCTGCTTTCAGACTGTCAGTTCTGGAGTCAGCTCCAAGGAATCGCTGGGACTTAGTTCCTGGCTCTGTCATTTATGACCTGGGCCCGCTGGTTAACACCCCCCAGCCTCAGAGGCCTCAACTGTAATTGAGCTAAAACCATACTGCCTCCTCACGCAGAGGCTGTAAAAATCACACGGCTGGCGCACAGGCCCAAAGAGATACAAACTCCAAGCAGCGTTTGCTTCGTCAGGGCCTCCGAGCTAACACAAAGTTGGGCTCCAAGTCCACAGTGTTCCCACTGCCCATAACTGCTTCCTCACTACTGTCCACACCCCGTGACAGCCTCCCAGGTCCCGGCACCCTGTTCTCTGCGTTCCCCCCATCATGACTGCCTGTGGTTAAGTTCCCTAGAGCCCAGATCCGAGTCTTCCTAGACCCACTTGCCGCACCGCCCCCCGCACTCGCTCCACACCTCGTCGTAGAAGACCAGCCGCAGGGCCTCCGGGGCCACGCGATACAGCAGCACGGAGCTCAGGCTGCTGAGGGGCTGCTGCTCCCTGACGCTCACTGAGGGGCCTGGCCTGGGGGGTGGGGCCTTCTCAGACGCTTCGCCAGACGCTGCTGGAGGAGGGGGCTCTGCCTGGGACTCTACAGGGTCCTCATCTAACAGGTACAGGGTGGACAGAGTCAGCAACAGGGACACAGGGCAGGCAGCGGGTCCTAGGGTATAAGAGACAGGGTAAGGCCCGGAGAAGAAGGCCCTGGAAGAGCCTAGATCCCCAGGTCAGTGTCCCAGTGCTGCTCCGGAGAGGAGAAGTGACCACACAGAGGCGGCCACAGCATGGTCTGTACCTCTAGGGGCCAAGGTCCTCCCTTTCCCAAAGTCCAGGGATCTCTAGCCTCCAAAAGCTCCGAGGCCCAAGTCAAAGGGAACTTGCCCCACCCCCATCCCCACATCAGAAAGAGGCACCCGCTCTCCCCTCACCAAAAGGGTAGGACAGGGCGGACTGAGATATCTGCTCCACTTCCCAGAGAGCCTGGGCCCCAAAGCAAAGGCAACCCAGGGCACTCCCTTGCCTCTCCAAAGAGGCTGAGACACCAAGACTGCTACTGGATGAAGTCCACATCCCAGCACTGCGAATTACTACAAAGGCACAGAGAGGTGCCCAGAGGCTGGAGGGTTGGAAGGCCGGGGCCGGACCTCACCTTCAACCAGGAACGCTCGAAGGTAGAAGAACCGGGGAGGCTCCAAGGAAGAGTCTGTCTTCAGCAGTGGCCTGGGGAAAAGGCGGCAGGCCCAGGAAGGAGCGGTCAGCCACACGGTGGGAAGAGCCACGGAAGGGTGGAGTGAGGAGGCTAGGCCCAGGTCAGGAGGCACGGGGGCTCAGGACTCCACCCGGGGCTTGTGAGGGGAGGGGCTGTGTTCCACGAGCAGCCGTCTGGGCCTCAGCCTCCTCTCCAACTCACCAGAGCCTGTGCTTCGGGGTCACCTCCTCCTCCGTGGCGCTGACACTGCTCCTCCGCGTGGGGGGCAGGGACTGCAAGACATCTGGACAGAGCCAGCCGGGGACAGAGAGCCCTCAACGACTCCGGCTCTTCCATCCCAACCTCTCCACACCTTCCCATCCTCCACGCTGCGGAACTTCCAAGAGGGATGGGTCCTGTTACCCGTCTGTCTTCACTGCGGGCGCCACTGTGGCGCTGTGGTCCACAGCCCCCCGCCCCAGCCTTCCTCCGCCCCCTGCCTCTTCTCACCAGTGAGCTCCTCCAGGAAGGCCCGGCAGCGCTTGGCCTCTCGGGGCAGCAGGACACAGGCCCCCATCCCAGCTGCCCACTCCAGCCGCAGGCTCTGTCCCGCCAGGCCCAGCTCTATGTGCCGCAGATCCTGCAGGGGAACAGCCAGGGCCGGCTGCAGCCAGCTCGCCGGGGGCCCGCTGTGGAGATGGTGAGGGCAGAGTGGCAGGAAAGTGAGAGCACAGTCAGAGCCTGGGGGCCCGGGCCCTTCCCTGGCAGCGGCCCTGCCCACTCACCAGATCTCCCCTGTCACCTTCAACACGTAGAACCTTTGGTCAGACACAACCACAAGACACAGAAATTCCCCCGGGTGGCCTGCCAGCGCCAGCGGCACCTAAGGGGAAAGGAAGGTTGACGAGAAACAGAGAGGACTAGGGAGGCAGCCGGCAGATTGAGGGCCAAGCTTCTGGTGACACTGTTCAGCCATCCGGCCTCTCCGTCGGCCTCGCTCTCTAGCCCATAGCCCCGCCTGCACTCGGACCCACGTCAGGCTCTTAGTAGGTCTCCCTGACTGTCATCTCGCCCCCTCCAGCCCACCCTCTGAGAGGACGACTGCCCCCAAACACAAAACCCACCGCCACTCCCCAGCTCCCCAGACTTCAGAAGCTCCACAGGCCTCAGGATCAAGTCCGGGCTACGACAGACACCAGACGATGCTTCCTGGCTCCTCTCGGGACACCTGCCCCGCCCACACCCTGGCTGCGCCACTCAGCCACTTCTCCCCACCAGCTCCTCTCAGGCCTCTGTGTAGTTGCTGCCTCCTTTCCCTAGAACACTCTTTTTCTCCCTCCCATCACTCATCCTGCAGGAAGGAGAGGCTTCCCCGAACCCCACAGGCTGGGATCAGACGCCCCTCGAGGGCCTGAGCCTGATTCTGGCATGGGCACACCTCATCATGGCTGCCTGTTCCTCACACCAAGAGAGAGGATGGAGAGCGAGACTGTGGTCCTCTAGGCCCTCAGTGTCCTGCAAGCGCTCACAGATCCAGAGAGGGACCGAGAGCTAGGTGGATTTGCAACAATGGCCAGAGGCTGCACCAGGCAGCCTGCAGACACCAGCTCGCACATAGGCCACACACCCTGTGAGGTGAGCAGGGTCCTCCCCGTGGGAAAGGGGACACTTCAGAGGCTCAACTACCAAGGAGCAGGTCCAGAGCCACACTGAGAGTCACCATTGGGATTCAAACTGGAAGCCAAGCCTGGTGGCTCCAGAGTGACTGCCCAGACAGTCTGCTGTGGTGGAAACAGGCAGGGGGCGCACAGGGCAGGGCGGGCTGGCACAGACCTTGAAGCAGCACTGGAACTCCTCCTGGGCATCGTTGAACACCTCGACATCCAGGAAGAGTCGGAGTCGGTGGTCCACGGAGCGGAGGCCGCAGCGCTCAGGGGCTGGGGGTGAGCAGTGGGCCGTCAGCCTGCCCGGGCCACCCCTGCACCCCTCCCCCAACACCTCTGTTCGCCTATACTCACGCGGGCTGAGGCTCCAACTGTGGTGGTCATGGGAGGCTGGGGCCTGGGATGGGGCACTGCCAGCCCCGTTGCTGGGGTCGGTGTGGCCAGGAGGGTCGTGGACAGCACTCGGGGACTGCGAGGGGGCCAGCGATTGCTCTTCCCGTCTCCGCTCCCCACTGGGGGTTCCGGGGGACACGGCCAGAAGAACCACGTGATCACTACCACAGTATGGACATACAGCAGATGATTCTGAAGCGGGGATGGAGACAGGTCATCAACCACACACATACACACATACATAATATCCCTCCCCCCTGACCCCACCCCGTTGTGCTCACAATACTTCCTCCACACTCTGGGACTCACCTGGGCCCCATCTCCAGCTTCACACGCTCCCCATGCTCCCACCCAACCTGATGCCCTCAGCAGGCCAAACTGCTGACCAATCACTCCCCATCCCAGTGATAGATGAGTAGGCCCACAAGCTCCTCAATACACCTGCCTTCTCATTTCAGGAGGCCCACACCCACCTAGGCCCTGCTGTGGGCCCCTCCCACAGCCCTGGGCTGGGCATGTACGTGAAGTCTGAGAGCCCAAAATCAACAGATAAGGGTAGAATTCCAGGTTCTCTATGCTCGGTTCCCCATCTGTGAGATGGGGATGATGACGATCCCAGAGGGTTGTCAGGACGAGTGAACGGAATTGGGTAAAGAAACCAGGCCACAGATCAGCGACGAGACAGGAAACACTCTTTGAGCAGCTATGACATGCTGGAATGTGCTAGAGCCTCTGACAGCTGTATCGAAACTCTCCTGACCCTATTGTGCAAGTAAGGAAAGCAAAGATGGAGTCACTGATGTGCCCTGCCAAGGCCATGTAGCTGGGGTCAAGGCAGCAGCTACTGTGTGTGGAAGACCTCGGTTCTGAGCCAGGCATGGTGCCTGGTGCTGTTCTGTCACACTGAACTCTCCTCATGTCACGGGGCAAGTCCATCCTCCTCTTTGCTCAGACGAGGTGACTGAGGCTCAGATCAAAGGAGGCCAGAGCACATAGGAATGTACAAGACTAATGCCACCACCGAAGGGACGCCAGGGCCACATGACCCTCGGAGGATAGACAGGGTCTGGGACCAGGTAGGGCTGTTTCTGTTATACACACTGTACTGCTGGGCTTGCAGCTGCCCAGGCAAGTTCAGGTTGGAGAATGAATGAAGAGGGCTCAATTTCTGAATAAAATTTAAACCCCTGTTCCAGCTACTGCCACGGAAAAAAAAAAAATGTGATTAATAAAAATCAAACATTTCAGTGCAGGTGTTACCAAGAATATTTTTTTCTTCTTCAATGTCTTCAAAGACATGACTTTTTGACTGGTCTGCAATGGAAAAATCTGTCATCTTAACAGAGTGTGAAGAAATGCCATGAGGTGTTACTCAAGTGACTCACAAGGTCAGTCAGGGAAGGACAATCTAAGCCCCCTCACACAGCACCCCACTACGGCTGCCAGACAGCCCCGCACTGCAGGGAGTGCTCGTATGTTTTATGTGGCTTCTGAAACAGGAGCCCAAAAAAAGGAGGGAAATGCTCCAACTTATGGGAAAATAATGGATATGTTTAAGCAGTTACACAGACTGTACTTCCTGACTTAAGAGGAAAAGAGGATATAGTTTATTTTTTTGTAAATGTGGCAGGCAGACAGTTTTAATTTTTCCTCCAGGCTGAAAAGCTGGCCCCTGCTCCTTTCTTCCCTAGGGTTCCCCCTCCACACTCCCAGCTCAAAGCCATTTTCCCTGAAGCAGCAGGCGCATGGACACTGAGGTCAAGGGCAGGGCTGGTACCTGTCTTCTGGAACAGCGGCCTCCAGCCTTCCTCATTGTCCAGCCCCAACCTGGGCTCCTCTGGCTTGAACTCGCGGCCACAGCGCAGACACTGGAGTCTGTCCCCTGGCGGGCCCCCTGCTTCCTCAAGCTGATGCTGAGAGGTGGCTGCTGGCGTCAGCACAGCCAGCAGCTCCTGAAACAGGGTGGGCCGGGCACAGCTGTGAGCAGGACCCAAGTCCTCAGGCTTCCAGCCTCCCCCAGCTGCCTGGGCCCCACGCTAGGTTCTGTCACCTGGACAGCCGCCTGGGCATCTGGCTCCAGCACCACGTAGCGACGCAACTGCCGGTCGGGGCAAATGTAGGAGAAGCGGAGAGCAAGGACTGGGCCCTGGGGTCGTGGATCTGAGCCCTGCATAGGAAGAGGGGTCAGCAGGATTAGGGTTATGCTGAGAGCGTGACAGAAACGAAAGCTCTGGCCTCTGTCAAAGTGCTTTTGCTGACAGCCACGCTGCAGCCCAGAAGCTCTGCCCCTCAGCCCAGCCTCCGAGCCACCTGGGGCCTGCCTCTGCCCCCTTAGTGCCCCTCCCAGCTCCAAGCCCAGTGACAGAGCATGGGAAACACCCGGCCCAGTGCCTGACCAGGCTGTCAAGAGTCAGTTCCAGAAAAAAGCCTAGCACCCCTTCCAGAAGCCCTGCTCCCACAGCTCACCTCGGGCACCTGCTCACTCTGGGTCTGGGTCTCTGCCTCTATCTCAGCTGCCTCCAGACTCTGAAGCTCAAGCCGTTGCAGGGTTCGAGCCGCTTGGAGCTCCACCTCAAATAGGTGGCCCGTAGTGACCCAGAGAAAGCACTCGCTGCCCCGCACGCCCTCGGGCCCCTCCAGGGGACACACCAACATGGGCCGGCAGAGCTCCACTAAGGAGAGACGGAGAGGGGGACGCCGTGAGGAGGAAGAGGTGGCCAAGACTCGGCCCCCACTGTGGGGCGGCCGTCCACCCCCGTACGTGGGCTCTCCTAACCCCCGGACACATGACCACCACCTGGTTCTGGCCTCCCTCGCGGCCACTGAGCGCTCACCCTCCACTTCGCTTTGCTCCTCTCCTCCCTCCTCTTCTCCCTGCTCCTCCAGCTCCTCTTCCTCCTGAGGCTCCAGCTCTGGCCGGACCTCCTCTGCCACCTCCTGCGGAGACTCCTCAGGCGGTGGAGGGCTGGGCACAGGCCCTGGGCTCAGGGCGTCCGGGGACACCGTGCTGGGGGCAGAGGCCTCCAGGTGATTCCGATACTGCAGCCAGTCACAGCCAAACCGCTCCCGAAAGCTGCTCATGAGTTCCAGCTCCCGATGCTGCTGCACAAACCACCCTGGGCAGGCGGGGGAGCGCGCGGATTAGCAAGCCCAGCCCCACCACGACCCCCAAGCCGCCCCATCTTCTGGGCGTGCCCCTCAGGGTGAGGTAAAAAAAGGGGGTGTGACAGCAGGGGATGGCCAGTTCAGAGGGAAGCCGAAGTCTGCCCCTTCGGCAGCAGGTCCTGAATGAGTTCTATATGACACTGGGGTCACAGGCAACTCAGAAACACAAAGCGCCTGACACTTAGGGAGATTGGAGAGACAGGGCAGCGCGTTTAAGGTCCGGAGACGTCCTCTGGTTTAACCCAGCTTTTCCCAAACTGATGGGGCCTCGGAACCCTCTCATTATCCAACCCGCTGACACCCAACAAAGATAACATTCCCTGAAAAACCCTTTGGAAAGTGCTGCCCAGGAGCAGTCTCTTCTCCGTCCCTCAGACTGAAACAGGAAGGAAGACGAGGTCCCCGCAATGCTCCACTCCACCAAAAAGAGAAGTCCTCCCAACTACAAGACTGGAGCGCATGGGACTGGGGCCGGGGGCCTGGGGGTGGGCCGACTCACCAGCCGGGGAGGGGTCCAGCGTCCGGGGCTCCGGGTCTGTGTCACTGGGTTCCGAGATACTCGCCCGCCTCACGCGGACTCGGCTCTGAGGTTGGGAGAGGGAACCCACGTTCTATGAAAGCCAATGGCCTCCCACCCCACCCACCCGGAACACCCACCCGCAGGCAAGGACATGCCCTGACCACTCCCAGGACACCCGCAGCCCAGAGCCCCCGTAAACGCACCCAGGCCCAGGCACGAGGCAGCCTAGGACCCCACTTACCTTCACCTTGCGGAGCGGGGGCTGGGCAACAACGCCCCCTGACGAGGGGCTGTCACTCAAGTCAGGGCCACCGGAAGTTTCGATCATACTCCCCACTGGCCAGGGCGGAGGTGGTGCCGTGGTGCTGAGCCCCGAGGACGTGGAGGTCTGGCGTGTGACGACAGGTAGGAGACAGAGGTTGGAGCCAGGGTGCACCCCTCTTCTGCTCATGCTCCCGAGAGGCGGGGCCTACTTTCCAGCCGACCGGACAGATCCTTCCCCAACTCCCCTCAGTTTCCCTCGGTTAGTGCCCTTCCTTCACCTCCTCCCAAATCGATCCTGCCCCGTCACTCCCACCACACGAACCTGTAAATCAGTCAGTGACAAGGCCTTTCCGTCAAGAAGGAACTGAGCAAAGATAAAAGGGGAGGGCGGTGTCAGTGGGGAGCACACACTCTGGGGAGCCCCTAGCCAGGGTTGGGAGCCCTCCTAGTCCTGTAAGGACCAGCAGGTTCGGTGAGGGGGAAAGGCATAATAAGCCAGCAGCCTGAGGCCTCAGCCCCTCACCAAGGGATGTGGGGAAAGGCAAGAGCGTGCAGGGGTGAGGGAGGCCTAGCAGGAAAGGGAATGCGGAGCAGACACGGGCAGACACTCACCCCAGCAGCAGCATCCCGGGCGCGGGGCGACAGGTACCGGGCGGTGGCCACGCGATGTTCAGGGTGGAACCACAACGGGTTCCCCTCCAAGCAGAGCTGGGCACAGAGGAGGAGACTGAGGTGGGCCTTGGGCCTCCTTCTATGAGGAAGGGGGCTGACCAACTCAGCATGGGGGGAGGTGGGGGGAGGGCACGAAGCCAGCTCCCCGGGCCTCACCTTGCGGAGCTCCGTCAGCAGCCACAGTGGCGCCAGCTCCCTGTGTCTCTCCAGCAGGTTGTAGGCCACATCCAGGTGCCGCAGGTTCCGCAGCTGTTCCAGGCCTGGGGCAGAGATGAGAGGGGAGGTGTGAGCAAGGCTGTGGGTGAGCAAGGGTGGAGGGGTGTGGGGTGGGGCAGAGTGGAGTGGAGGGGGCGTGCTGGGGGAAGGCATGGCAGAAAGGCCAGCCTGGGCACCCCATACCTGGCTGAAGGCCGCAGGAGGCTTTGGTAGGCCATGGATCCCAGGCCACCCTGAGTCTCATACCGCCCCCATTCCCTTCCATGCTGGACCACCACCCCCACCAGCACCCCCAGCACACTCCCCCACTCACCATGCAGGCTCTGGAGCTCATTGCCCCGCAGAATCAGGGTTCCCAGAGCAGCCCCTGAGGGTCCCATTTTCGGCACCAAACGCAGGTGGTTGTAAGAGATGTCCAGGTGACAGAGCTCAGACAAATCCTGGGAGGGGATGGAGGGGACGGTGACACAGAGTCTCTCCTTGGCCACACTCTAGCCAGGCTCCTCTGAACCCGCTTCTTGACTAGGCCTCGAACTTGGCCTACAAAGACTACAGACTCTCAGCACAAATGATTTCACCTGCCCCTCTATCAACCCCCACGTTAAGACGAACAAATCTACCAGTTTCTAACAGCTCCGGAATGACCACCCCAGTCTCCTGACGTCACTTCCCAGGAAAACTGAAGGTGCCAGAAGGACTGAGTTTGCTCCAGACAACACCTGAAAGATAGGGCCCAGCTCTCTGACTCCGTGGGACTTTGACAAGTGCCGGTTAGCAAACTAGACAGGTTCACATGGACCAACGCCCCTTCCTGTTTTTCTTACACGTCCACGTTCCCAACTTCAGAGGAACCCGACTAGGGTTTGGTCAAAGAGAGAATCTGCCCAAGCCCCCACCGTCCCACTTCCCACTGCCTCATGCTCCCTTGAAAATGCTCACCTCTGCACAAATCAAACTGGAGTTCAGTTCACACCAAAAAGCTTATTACTGATTAAAACAGTTTTACTACTAATTAAATATCACCCATCTTTTTTGCCATTTTTTTGTTTGTTTGTTTGTTTTCTTTTCTTTTTTTTTTTTTTTTTTTGTTTTCTGCCATTTTAACCAGAATCCAGCTTTATCTCTGACAGGGAGACATGGGAGACGGGTTCAAGTTCACCATGAAAGCTACCCTTTACTGAGCTAGACCTTCAGCTAAGTATCATCAGATCCTCTTCACAATCATTTTCATACTATAAAAGTAGGTACTCGTATGATGTATACTTTACAGATGAAAAAATTGAGAAGTTAACTAATCTGTCCCACGGAGATTAGGAGTTGAGGTTAGAACATTGGTTTGTCTTATGCCAGAGTCTGTGCCTCCAAAGAGTACTGCCTCCCAAGATGCGACTCCATGAGGAGTAGGGGTGGGGAAGCAGGGGGGTGGCAGATGAGAGGCAAGAGCAAGGTGGGAGCAAAAAGAGTCTACAAGAGAAGGTCTGAGCTGCACAAGTGGAGGCCCAGGTGGCACCTGCCCAGCCAGGCTGTTCATACTCACCATCAGGAAGCCCTTGCAGTCCTGGACTTGATTGTGGCTCAGGTTCAAGAAGCGAAGAGCTGACAAGAGACGCTGAGGGGGGATAGGGACAGGAAGCAGAAAATCGGACATCCCCAGGCAGCCAACTGGCCCTCCACCCTAAGGGCCCATCGCTGTGGTTCCCCAGTTTCCCCAGCCCCTCCTGAGGCTCACTCACTAGGGAGCTGTCTAAGGCAGTCAGGGCATTGTAGCTGAAGTCAGCAGACAGCAGAGCCAGCCAGGGCAGGGCAGAGCAGAGGTCACCACCGCAGGCTGACAGCAGCTCCTGCACAGACAGGCGGGTGCTGTTACCTCCACTCTCCGCCCCCCACCACGCCGAGGCCACGCTCTGTCACCTGGCCGTGCATTCACTCTATATACTGAGCTCTGTCTGGAGATGCAGACTTAAAGAAAGGCCAAGGCCCCCTTCCCAAGAAATGTGAGCAGACAGAGCAGAGGGGAGGCAGACGTGAGATGTCGAATACAACATGCTCGGTGTGACTGTAAGCTCCACGGGCACAGGGTGCTGTGGGAATACAGCAGAGAGGGTGAAGACACTGTCTAGCAGGACACAGGAGGCAGGAGGCAGGGCACGCTGCAGTGAAGGGGCAACATCAGAGCTTGGTCCTCCACGTCCCTCAGGACAAGGCTGCCGGGCTTGCCCCTGACCCTCCTTACCTCTAATGCCTGGAGGCTCCTGCTGCAGATCAGGGTCTCCAGTTGGGAATAGATGCCACGGAGGCCATGGAGGCAGTGGAGGGGGACACCTCGGAGCTGGAGCAAGGGAAGGGAGGGAGGGACGGAGGGAGACTGAACTTCACGGAGGACAGATGTCTCATCCCCACCTCCCAATGGGGAGGAGGGGAACGATGACAAAGCTACCTACGGTTCAGGGCAGCCTTAAATGGAAGAGTGGGTGCGTGTCACTGCAGAGCAACAAGCATACTCCGGTCTGCCCCCCACACCCCACCAAGAGGCCACCTCCCTGTCCCTGCCCCAAATGTCTACTCGAGCTGGGTTTTATGCACCAACATCCCCCAATGCCCCATACCTCCAGCTGACGAAGGGACTTGAAGGGAAAAATTTTGATGGGCCCTGAGAGGCCAAGACCTGGGACATGGACCAGCTAAAAAAAACAAAAAACTACTCAGGTCACTGAGGCCTGGCACACGTCCCTTTCCTTGGCCTCTCTTCCCTAACACTGCCAAGCACAGCACGCTCCTCACCTGGGTCTGGACCCTGTAGATTTTGTGCATGCATGCCACACCCCCAGCCCCACCTCCCCTCTTCTTTTGTGCTCTCAGTACCCCCCATCCCATCCCCACCCCAGAACCTTGAGTGAAAGCGTTTTCTGCAGCACATCGAAGAGGAACTGAAGCTGGAGGATGATGGGGGAGTCGGCGGGATGGGAGGGCAGAGCCACAAAGCCTATCTGGCCAGGGCCCCATGGCCCCAGATGCAGCTCAAATACGTGGTTCAGGTGCTGCAATGTGGCAGTCAGCAGGGTCAGGGTGCTATGGCCAGACAGCACCACATCCCCTGCAGGGAGAGGGGCAAACAAGAGGGGTTCCATTTATTCTAAGATTTACAACCCCAGGGTACATCCACTCCCACTCACAGACCTGTTCCCATTCTCCACAACAGGATCAAACTTCACCACTCTTCCTCGCTCAAAAGTCTTCAACGGCTCTCCTCTATCTTTCAAAACGTCCTAACTTTCCTGCCTGGTAGATTGCTTCACTACAAGACTCCAACTTTTCTAAGTTTTCCTTCACCTTCTGCTCAAAAGAGCCCGGCCTACTCATAGTGCTGGAAACAGCACTGGCTCTCCAGCTTCCTCATTTTCTGACACACCCCCTTCCACTCTGCCCAGCTCAAGGCCCACCTTCTCCCGGAAGCCTTCTCAGCATGCACCACTGCTGAACTTTTCACCATAACTACTCACTTTATATGAGAGCAAATGAGAAGTTTTATCTGTATTTCTTTGTCTCATTGTACAAGGAACATGTGCACTTACAGAAACTTTCAAACAACACTAAAATGCATGTCAAAAAAGTAACCACTCATTTAAGCACTAAGGTATTGCTACTTGCTCTCCAGGTTAAAACTGCCTTCTCTCGTCCTTGAGGGCATCTTCTGGTATTCATTACTGCACCTAAAAAAATACAGCTACAAGGTCCTACTGTATAGAGCAGGGAGCTATATTTAATACCTTGTGATAAACCACAGTGGAAAAGAATACCTAGAATGTATATGTGTATATAACTGAGTCATTCACTGTACAGCAGAGCTTGGCACAACACTGTAAATAAATTATACTTCAATAAAAATAAATAAAAGTACAACTACAAGGTAGGTACAGAGATTTTTAAGTTTCTTGGAAAAAATAAGGATTGACTAGAAGAAGTTTGCAGAAATAATACAGAGAGATCTCCATACCCTTATATGTAACCACCAATGGTTTTATTTTATATGGAGTACAATATCAAAATCAGGAAATGAGCATTGTGGACAACGTGTACATATAGTTCTATGCCATTTTGTTACATGTAGGTTCCTGTAACTACTACCACAATCAAGATATAAAACTATTTCATCACTGCAGCATTCTCCCTCCTGCTACACCTTTAGCCACTTGTGTGCCTGTGCACACGGACTCACACACACACACACACCCTATCAGCCCTAACCTCTGGAACGAAGTCAGATTCTTGCTAAATAAGTTATCAAATCCTACAACCTTGTATGAAGGATTTTCTATGTACTAGACAGTAAGGATAGATACAGACAAGGTTCAAGGACTCTCCCTACCCCGAAAGAGCCTCCCAGTCTAGAAGAGGAGATAAGACATGTGTACAGTTAATACTACAAGCCAGAAAGTAAAAATGCTATACAGATACCACCAACAGGAGTGCAGAGAGATGGAAAGGCAGCTAACATTGAATAATACGTGTCAGACGTATGTTACTCCATTTAAACTTCACCAAAATCTCCTAAAAAGCACTGTTAATACCTGCTTACAAATATGGAAACTGGAGTGCAGAAAAGTTAAGAATCTCAATTGAGATCATAAATCTGATAGGAAGTTGTTACTTCCATCTGCTCTCAAAGCCAGAACTTCTACAACTAATGCCAACCATTACTGAATAACTACAATGCCACTGTGCCTAGGCTCGGAAGAAAAAAACTATAATAATTACTACCAATTTTGAGTGCTTACCATATATGCAATCACTGTTCTAAATGCTTTATGTGAATTAAAATTAATCCCCCTAGCAGTCTTTCAGTTAAGTACAATCGTTATCCCATTTTGCTGATGAGGAGGAACTAAGGCTCAGAAAACTTGAACAATTTGGTCATATTTGAAAGAGCTGGGATTCCAGCCCAGGGGCTTTTAATTATGCTATACTTCATGCTTTGCCACTGTCAACTACAAATTGGCACTTGCCACTAGCATTTGTCATCCACCTCTACAAGGATTAAATCATGTGGTACTGCAGCTGCTGATTGTCGACACCCCCTGCAAAGAGTTTAGGGTGGAGAGCAGAAATGAGGAACTTGGTGCTCTGGAACAACAATTTAAAAAAACCTGGCAGCACAGGTCTTCAGATAGATATTTTCAGGAACCAATTTTATTATGAGCCCAATTCTTGTATCTCTTCACATCTAACCCTCCTCATAAAAACACTAAAATCCTTCGTGGTGACAACTGTTGCTCATCACTAGCAGAAACGGTCTGCAAAAAAATATGTGCTTGATAGCATTTACTCTCCCTTCACCAAAATCACATATATACTGACCATCCCCCCTACCTCTTTGGAGCAGTTTCTGAGAACCATCTGAGATGCTAGCTCATGGGCTATAGTCTTCATTTTACCCAAATAACACCTTTTTTAAATTAGCGCCACAGGTCAACGATTATGACTAGTCCTTGGACTAGAAAGGCTTACGGCCAAGTAACGATCACTCCCCTCTGTGAGTATCAGAGAACGCATGAAGAAAGTAGCACCCGAGTTTGGCCTAGAAGGATGGCTAAGGTTTACACCATCAAAGACAAAGAGCGACAAAGCGAACTAACTCCGGAAGGAGTAGAGAAATTAATTCTTTGACACCCAAAACCTCGTGACCCTGAACAGCTGTAACCTCATGACTCCTAACTAGGCATGTCTATAGAACGTAGGAAGTAGCCCCTCTCGCCCAGCCTCAGCCCAACCGGAAGTTCACTCACCGGACTCGCGCAGAAGCCCCGCGAGCTTCCACACCAGAGAGTCCCGCGGGGCGGTCGTCATGGCCACAGGACGCTGGGGGCGGAGCCAGAGAAAAGAGGAAGCGGAAGAGCTTCAGGTGGTAGTAGTGCCAAAACGCCAGGACGTCCGCGCAAACCGAAGCCTCGCGGAGGAAAAAAAAATCAAACAAGAGGGCGAGAAAGAGCTCCTCTTTGGATCCGTTTCAAAGAGCATAAGGCCTGACCAGCCAGACTGACCTTCCTGTGTGATCCTCCCACCAGCTCTACAGCCGGACGCCTATCAATAATAGACAGGAAGTCCCGCCCCGGAAGAGAGGCGCTCGGAAGGGACGGCCAGAAAGTAAGCCTGCGCTGCTGGAAAACATGCCGTAAGTCGTGCGAATGTCGAATGGGGGAGGTGCCCTCTGGTTCGGGCGAAGGCGGTCCTTTCGCGTCTCAGCGTCCTGAGCCCAAACCCCAATCCCAAGCTGGGCCTCCGCCGTCCCTGCCCCTTTGTGGGCCCCGCAATGCCTGAGACACCCGCTGAGCTCGGCTGGGGCCGCTCCGGGTCAGTGAGGAAAATCTGACTCCTTGTTTGCAGACTGGGCAGGGAAGCAAAGTTGGGAGAAAAGGAGTTTTCTGTTACTGAGGAAAAGACTCATCCACTCATCCGAACACTCCTTTTTCAGTTAAAGGAGAGCGTGTCCGCCATGGGAGGCTGTTTTTTAACATCTGTGTGAAAGAGCTGGGGCTGACCGAGGTGCCATTTCTGGGGTCTCTTTGACCGTTTTTCCTTCATCTTCCTGCAGACTCGCTTTTCTTTTTCCTTCGTGAATATCAGCCTCTCACATTAGCTTCGTAACGCTCCACATGCACCACGACCTTTATTTTTCCTTTGTTTCGACTCCTAACACTTGAATTTAAAAGTTATTGTTTTGAGTTTGAAAATGTGAAAATAGATTCACAAAAGCCTAGGTTACTTGGGAAGGTCATTCAATAAGTAACCGATAGCTCCGAGACTGCAGCGTTCCCATTGTAGCTTTCACCTGGTCCCGGTCAAATACAGATGTTGACTACAGAATTAACGAGTAATGCCTCTTAACAGAATTTCTTGTTTTAAGGAAGGGTTTGGTTTTTTTAATGTAACACCCAATCTCCTGATTTATTTTTTAAATTAATAGTAGGCCAATTGAGATTAGGATTAAGGTCATAGTCATTTTTATTCCGAGTTACAAAATTTGAAGGATCTTCTTTTCTGAAGACAAAATATTTGAAATGGCAACTTACGCCTCTAAAGCACACAACTTGGCGACTGTGGCATACTGTGACCTGAAGCCAGAGCCTAGAAGAGTGAATCAGACTTAAGAGGAAACACATCATGAACAGCAAAGCAGTATACAAATATAAAGTAACAGTGGGACCTCAATATATTTTTGTTGATTATTAATCCCATTAAGGTGATGATTGTCAGTCCCGGTTTATCAGTAGCCTGGAACTAGGGAGTGGCTGAAACTAGGAAGTGGGTTCTCCCGTAGGCTACTGCTAATTCTCATTTTTTTAGACAAGAAGAGACAGATTGTTTTGATGTTTCTGACATTGCAGTGCTTTGAAATCAATTTCATTACAATATTGTAGTGGTTAAAAAAAAAAATCAATTTCAGGGGTGCCTCTCCAGCCCACAGAGTTTTTCACCATTCATATGGGTAGCCACCCCCACCCCCGCCAGATTCGTTCTGCATCCCCTTGAGTGTAAAAGTGGAGGCAAAGAGCAGCAAAGAAAGCTTAACTGGAAGAAGAAAATAGCTCCTGAGAGAAGCAGCAACAAGAGACTAAGCAGCCTTTTTCCCCCAGCCCTTGGTGAGGCCCATTCTCCTTTCTGCCCTTGCCTGGAGGGGAGGCCTTGGCCACCTTCCAATGAATTCTCCCCACCCCACCCCACCCCCCTTTTTCCCTCTAAGTTAGAGTGTATTTCTGTAAAGTCCTGCCATAAGGACCTAGACTAAGACAAAACCTTTGCAAAAACTTAAAGTCTTAAAGGGAAAAAAATTACCCTTTTACCATAACAGAAAAAAAAAAAAAAGACAGCATACACTTATATTTTGAGAAATATGCAATATCTATATGCAGAAAACCAGAGAATTTTAAGGACATTAGAAATGACCTAAGTAATTGAAAAGACAACATGTTCTAATGAAAAGATTCAATATTATACTGATGTCAATTTTATGTAATTTCCATCAAAATTTCAGTGGTAAGATTTTGGAACTCGACAAGTTGATTCTAAAAGTCCTCTGGAAGACTAAACATATGAGCACTGCCAAGAAACTCTGAGGAGAAAATAGAACAAGAGGCACTTAGAGGGACCATGCCCTCCCTACCAGATAGCAGAGTGACCTGTGAAGCCACAGTAACCAAAGAAGCATGATACTGACAAAGAGATAGACAAATATCGACAGAAACAACTAAGATTACATGGCAATTTTTTTTTTAACTCTCTCTTTCTCTTTTTAGTCGCTAAGCCATTACCAACTTGCGACCCCATGGACTGTAGCCTGCTAGGCTCCTCTGTCCATGGGATTCTCCAAGCAAGAATACTGGAGTGCGTTGCCATTTCTTCTCCAATTGACTTTAATGGTATAAAAAAGTGAGTTGTCCATAGTTTTGGAACAACTAGCTTTCCATCTGAAAAAAACTTAAGTTCCTAACCTTACATCACACAGATTAAATTCCAGGAGGATCAAAGAGCTAAACATTGTTTTAAAAATTAACCCTAAGGAATCTTTAAAGTTTGAAGTTCAAATTCACCTGTTAAAGAATTACTATCTTAATTTTAAAAACATGCAATGTCATTTCAAAAAAATTATCCTTAGAAAATAATAATACAGGCCTTGCTACTGCATAATTGCATATTGTTCAGTCGATAAGTCATGTCTGACTCTTTGCACCCCCAAGAGCTGCAGCATGCCAGGCTTCCCTGTCCTTCACTACCTTCCTGAGTTTGTTCAAACTCAGGTCCATTGAGTCAGTGATGCCATCTAACCATCTCATCCTCTGTGGCCCCATTCTTCTCTTGCTCTCAATCTTTCCCGGCATCAGGGACTTTTCCACATTATCATTAATAAAATTATGTTTCGCAAAGAAATGTTATGACATTATGCTCTTAATTTACGAACACCCTTCTGAGTTTTGTGCCACAGGAATCACACTCCACCTAAAATCAGAAATGTGCATTAGGTTTCATCTCCATATTATTGTGTGAGGAGGAAAGTGAGCTATAAGCAGCTGTTACTGCTAGCTTCCCTGACACCTCAAGTTGCCTGGAGTAGCATCCGCAAAATGCTTGTGTCTAAAGGGGTAAAGGAAGTTGTGCTGGTGACTAGCTTAGGCATCAAGGGAGGAGAGAAGGAAGGAAAGGTATCTTCATATAAGAATGACAAAATCAGCCACCAGAGAATGTAAACCTCAGCATCCTGGTCCAGGGCTTGTTTGTTTCCGCAGCCTTGGAGCATGCAATCCCCTGGACTGTTGCCCATGGGGGAACAGAAGTAATAGTTCATCTTTAGGACGTGAGCCTAGTCTCTGACCTGGACCTCACCACTCTGGTGCAACAGCCTCCTGCAGCAGATCAGATGACCAAAACCTAAGGATTCCTTCGTAATGAAAAGTTCACACTTGAAATTACATTGTGGGTAGGAAGGGTGAAATTGGATGCTTTGTTTCATCAACTAGGTATCTTCGAGAAGTGGAAAGGTGAGGGTTGGGGGGAACATGAAAGGGAATGAAGAGGTGCAAATATTAACCTCCAAAAGTAGATTTTGGTAAAAGAATTTGTACTAGTTAGTCTGTGTGCCTGGCACCCACAGCCCCAGAATTCAGTGGTCAGAGGCAGTCTATGTTAGAACCACATATCATGTCTCTTGGCTCTGCTCCCAGACTGAGCCACAAAAGACTGGTCCAGGAACTGACCAAGTCACCACAATCAAACATATGGGACAAGTCAGCAGTACTGGAGGAGATCTGGCTTGAGAACTCTGCGTTGGACCGCAACTAAGCAAGCCCATCCTGCCTGGTTACAGGAGAGACTGAATGTTAGGTGCACGGAGGGAAAGCTGGAGAGGCAGAAGCCGAGTTCAATATGAAATCAGCGAAAGCCTGAGAGCGAACAGCTGGCTGAGAAGCTGCAAAATAATGTTTCAGTGACCCAGCAGCAGCCGTGGTCACCCAGCCCAGGAGGAATTGCAGTTCTGCATAAGTACACTGAGGGATTCCCTGAGTGGCTTTATAGTAAACCTGAGGTCACCTGAGAGTGCCTTTAATTCTTTTCATTATCTATCCTGGCAGCCCATGGAATCATCTGAGAAGAGGGCTAAGAAGGGCTATAAAAAGATTGACCTTGGGTTTAATTCAGAACACAAAAAGGGAAAGATGGTACGAGAACTACATTCGCTATTCAAGCTCATGGGAAAACAGCAAAAGCCTGATAGGGGATGAGAGTGGAGGCAGCTATGGAGAAGAGAAGAAAGCAGACAAAAGTCACTGTTTAAGGCATAACCCATTCAAGACCTGTTGACAAAGACAGGTACATATGTGACAAGTGTCTGCCTTTGCAGTTCTGCCTACATGCAAGGCTGGAGAGAGGAAAGAAATGGTGCACAGCAAGGGAAGAAGCTGCAAATAGAATAGCAATAAAAACCTGCAAAGTGAAACAAAGAGAAGTGAGATCAGAGAGCTTAGGGTCTCCAGGACCGAGGGAAGGGGAAAGGCAGAGCCTGCTTTGGAATCTCAGAGCTTCTGTAGAACCTCAAACTTAAAGCACTCTCTCACTCATTCAACCAGTATTTACTGAGCCCTGACTATGTGCCAGATTCTGTGCTGCATTCCTAGTAGATATAGACGACAACAGTGCGGCTCTTGTTCTCAAGAGCCAGCAGTGTAGTGGAAGAGAGACTCCAGCAATCACATATCAACATTGTATTGCTTCCTATCATTGCTGTAACAAATGACACCAAACAGTTGCTTGAAACAACACATGTTTATTAGCTTATAATTCTGAAGATCAGGAGTCCAAAATGGATCTCATTGAGCTAAAAATTAAAGTGTCCTCGGGGCTTTGTTACTTTCTGGAGGTTCCAGGGGAGAATCTGTTTTCTTGTCTTTTCCAGCTGCCTGCATCCCCGGTGGGCGGCCCCCTTCCATCTTCGCAGCCAGCAATGACTGAGTCTTTTTGACATCACATCACTCCTGACACTGACCTTTCTGATTCCCTCTTCTCCATTTAAAGAGGATCATTGTGATTACATCGGACTCACCTGGGTGCTCCAAAATAACTTTATTTTCTGGTCAGTTGATTTACAACTTCAATGCCATCTACAATCTTAAATCTCCCTTGCCATATAACATAACATTTTTAATTGAATAAATTTGACATATAACATTGTGTAAATTTATTAGAGTGTACATGTAACATTTGCCCAGATTCTGGGAATTAGGACATAGACCTCTTTGGGGGGAGGGGCCATTATGCTGCCTATCACAAGCATGATGCATGTTATAGTAGAGATAGTGATATGGGAGATGGGTCTCATCCCAGACTGGAAACTGAATTCCTGCTGCAGCCTCTCCCTCTCATCCCAGATAGTTAGAAATAACAAAACATATGAAAATAGGTGAATAAATTCTTAATCACCCTGGATAACAAGGAGGGCCCTTAGTGGGCCAGAAACCATGAGGAGTCCCTGAAAGAAGGATGGCAAATGGAAACTGGACAAACAAGATCACAGCCCCAAATGTGCGTAACAGTAGACTGCCACAGGAGTTGAAAACAGCCGCAAGAGCATGCCATGCCTAGAGAGGGCGGATCCTGGGAGCTCCCGGCCTCAGGAGTCATCAACAGCGCACTGATTATTCAGCATGCTGCAGCATGTCAGCCACTCCACACAGGCCCCCCCTTCTTGTCTCCTGGGGCCACGAAATTCCAGCAGAAGTATATGCCTTCAGGCGGGAGCAGTGGATAGAAGATCGTCAGATGAAGAAAAAGGACCATGTTCTTGGTGACTGGTGACATAAAGAAGGAAAAGGGAGCACCTGATTGTGGAAGATGAGCTGCCAAAACATCCTACCTCTGAGTGTATCCCCCTGCCCACAGTAACTGACAAGATGATGATGTATACCATGACATTATCTCATACCCCATTTTGCTGAAGAGTGTACAGTCATACGGGAATCTGAGGTAAAGGAGGAGCCGCCAACCAATAATTACCATTTTTTTCTCCCAATAATTAACTTTGGGAGAAAGCATCTTAAAAGAGACAGCAGTGCATAGAGAAACTTTCATGCAGTGAAATAAATCAGAGAGCAAAAACAAGACTTTAGAAGAATTATAACATTCTTGAGTGGCAAAAGATATCACACTGACTTTTTCTAATCAACAGAAAAACTGAACATGATTATGAAGCAACAAAAATCCTCAAAAGAGTGATCAGAGTAAGCCCAGGTAAAGGATACATGTGTGACCAGGAGGATTGAGCAAATATGTGTTTTTCCAGCACATAGCTCAACACCAAATATACAAAGTATTTTATTTTTTTTAAACTAAGATACCCAGAGGATTGATCTAACACTTTCAACATCAGCTAATAATAAGGCTCTGAAGGAGAAAATAGAATATGAAAGGAAGTTATACACAAAGGAACAAAATATCCTAGAAATGAAAAAAATTACAAACGTGAATCTTCAGTTTGAAAGGTCCCATCAAATGCCAATTTGGATCCCTTTTACAGATTAACATGAGATTTAGTGTGACACAATTTCAGATGCATGGTAAGGAGGAAATCTTGAAAATTTCCGATTGGAAAAAATAAATAGATGAAGTACAAAAGTATGAGAATCATATGAACATTAAGTCTCATTGGAAACCAGGATACAAGAAGCAGAATTTTTTAAATTCAGAGGAAAAAATCTTTGACAATAGAGTTATACCCACAGCCCAACCATCATCATTCAAGTGCAAAAATAAAAAGACTTTTTCTGTTGAAAGGACTTAGAAAGTTTATCACCTACAGACTTACTCTGAAATAAATAATAAAAGAAGGTAGATCAATACTAAGAAAAATGAGCCCAAGAAAAAGGCAAAAAGCAATGGTCAGCAAAGACATCAGTAAATTGATTCAAACTAAAGAATTTCACAACCCAGGAATGAAACCAGGGTCTCCTGCATTGCAGGCAGATTCTTTATCAACTGAGCTATCAGGGAAGCCCTCTCACACTAAAGAGGAGGACAAAATGGAGGTAGGGGGGGAGGGTGTGGGGAGAAACATTAAAAGCATAAGAAGCCAGGAGCTGGTGGCAGATGGTGACGGCAGCACCTTGCCAGAGTAGGAAAGGAAGTCTTCACAGCTGTGGCCCGCACAAGCCCAGGATTTGCAGAATTTAATAAAAGTATGAAGATCTTGCCAGGAAACCTGAAAACAAAGCGATGATGTATCAAGAAATAAATTAGCAGAACTGTATAAAGACAAAGTGAAATGCAAATCTTCCAAATCTGATAGACCTAAAGTTAGTCTTTAAGAGCCCACAGACATTTTCCCACTACTGGGGAAAACATTCACTTGTTTTAAGGAGCTGATGACCACATCATTCCGTCACCACATCATTCTATCGTAAAGGTTCTATTCAAGTGAACATGGATACAGGGAATTACATGTAATTCAACTTTCTACTGGGAAAATTGTAAATGAGCTAAAGAGTCAAGGGAACATGGGACTGCTCCTCTAAGTGAAGCCTCAGGAGCTTTGGGTCATGAGAACTCTAAGTCATCTACAGGTGGAGGATAGAGATTGGGTCATTCCTTTTGTAAGCGATCTGAATACATCAATGGAGAAAATCAGCAGCCAGATGTTAGATTCTGCTTAAACTGTGAAGCAGCAGCTTCAATTTATTTGATGGAGAATTGAGACCTTACAATGACCTAACAAATGTTCAATTTCTGAAGTCTGTTAAGAGAACTGTAACTGTCTTTGCATGTATGCCTGAAATTCAGCAACGAATATTATAAATCCTTTAAACTGGCATTATTTTGTTCATTTATTTTTAATTGACTGATAATTGCTTTACAATACTGTGTTGGTTTCCATCGTACACCAGCATATATCCTCTACCTCTTGAACCTCCTTCCCACCTCCAACCCCATCCCACCACTCTAGATTGTCTCAGAGCACCAGATTTGAGCTCATTGTGGTTTTGATTTGCATTTCTCTAATAATGAGTGATGTTTAGCATCTTTTTGTATGTTTATTAGCCATCTGTATAAACTGGCATTGCTGGCAGAACATTTCAAAAGAAATTCCTCTGGAGCTTCTGCAACTGGTTCAGAGTGGCCACGGGAACTTGGGTACAGAGGAGTATCAAGATCAGTAATACATATAACCTAGAATAAGATTCAAAGCTTTTTAGGAGATAAAGCAAAAACTTGGAAGCCTTACACCTGAAATCATTAATACACCTTCCCCCCCAGAAAAAATTCAGTACTTAATGCAGTTGTTCTTGTTGACAATTTAGTGCCAATGACAAAAATTCCAATCAGGTTAGCCAATGAGAGTCATTTGATACAAAGATTCAACATTACACACAGGATCCTGGATGTTCCAGATTTTATTGTACACTCTGTCCTGAATTTGCAACATTTTACTTATTCTTGGCCTTCATTTCCAGAGTCAACAAGAAACAGATAATTCTTAATGACATGGTACTCCAGCAACTAAAATAATATTATTCCTATCCAAGCAGTAGCAGATCAGAAAGATGGTGTGCTGTATTAATAAGAAAAATACTTCCAGCATAAAAACAATCAAATTATTTTTATTACTTTTTTTTTTATTACTTTCCAGATGCATTTTGGTTTTATTGTTATTCTATCTTCCAGCCTTAGTATAGATACATTTGGATCAGGAACAGATAAATATGTTCCAATTTTTAGTTGCAGGGCTGGTTTATGTTGAAACTTTTAAACATCCAGGCAAACCAGTTTGTTACAAGCTCAGTATTAATGTAACAATATTTGTTTGCAGGGGCAAAAAGTGAACAAAACCCCTTTTGATAAATCATTAGGTGGAATTTGCATTGAAGTTTCTCTATAATGTTTTGACCAACAGCCATTAAGAAATCTTTTTGTCAAAATAAGTTTTTTGTGATATATACTGAAAAGTATTTATATTCTGATTTTGAGCTAGTTTGATCATTCAATAATTATTTCTCCTATTAAGACATTACGCATCTTTTAACTTACTGATTTAGCTATATATTACCAAAATAAAAAAATACAGCTTGGCATTGTTACATGTAAAGCTACGACCATCATAAACTAGAAACACAAAGACATTAAGGTCAGCAATCCTTGGGAAGACATATTAAACAACATTCTATTTATTTATTTATGGCTGTGCTGGGCTTTATTGTGGCTCATGGGTTCTTCGTGGTGTGCGGGCTCTCTAGTTACAGCACACAGGCTTTGTTGCCCTGCACAATGTGGGATCTTAGTTCCCCAACTAAGGATCGAACCCTCATCCCCTGCATTAGAAAGCAATTCTTTACCACTGGACCACCAAGGAAGTCCCTAAACAGCACTTGAAAATTGAGTAATTACAGTCCCTTTCAGAGCCTATCTTGATCACACTCACTTATTCATTGAACACATTTTTCTAGGGGACACACATATATATTGGGCTTCCCTGGTGGCTCAGCAGGTAAAGAATCCGCCTGCAATGTGGGTGACCTGGGTTTGATCCCTGGGTTGGGAAGATCCCCTGGAGAAGGGAAAGGCTACCCACTCCAGTATTCTGACCTGGAGAATTCCATGGACTATATAGTCCATGAGGTTGCGAAGAGTTGGACACGACTGAGCAACTTTCACTTCTTCACTTTCATTCTAACTGTTCAACCCAGAATATATTCTACTCCAAGACAAAACTCGTGTAGAAATTCAGGAATGTGTTATTCATCAAACATACTGAATCTGAAGAATGATCCATATAAATATTCGAAATTCTGCCGGAGCCAAGTATTTCCTGGATGAGACAGACTACATCAGGAAGCAGAGAAAAGCTTTTTCTTCTCTCCAGATGCCACTTCATCTTTGGTCACTATTTCTGGTTAGTCTTCTGTTAACTGCCATAACAGAGCATCACAAGTTTGGTGGCTTAAAAGAACACAGATTAATGATCCTACAATTCCTTAGGTTAGAAGTATGATATGGGTCTCCCTGAGCTAAAATCAAGATGACAGCAGGGCTGCATTCCTTTCAGGAGGCTTGAAGGAAAAAATCAGTTCCTGGCCTTTCCAGCTTCTAGAAGCTGTCTCTGCTCCTTGACATTCAGCCCCCTTCTTCTACCTTCAAAGCTAGTAATGTTGCATCCCTCTGACTCTATCCTGTCATCACATCTCTCTGACAACAGCCAGAAAAGAGTCTCTGTTTTTAAGGACTCGTGTGATTAGATTGGGCTCACAGGATAATCCAGTTATCTCCCTGCATCTTAGGGTCTGTAGTAGCCTTAATCACATTTGCAAAGGCCACTTTGCCAGGTAAAGTAACACATCACAGGCTCTGTCGGAGGCTTTGGGAGAGAATCTATTCTCAGCTTCTCCCAACCTGTGGCACCTGCTGGCATCCCTTAGCTCATGGCTGTATCACTCCAAGGCTGCAGTGACAGGTGTAAGATCTATTGGAAAGGGCTGTTACACCCCACAAAGCAGGTTGAACTTTGTATAGACAAAGTTTTTAAGTCACCTAAGGGATAAAATCATCCAAGAAGTTACCCCTGGGCACCAGGAGGGACATGGACTGGAGAGGTAGGGAGTGACTGCTTAGAGTAAGGAGGCTGCTGAGCTGCCCAATCAAGAATGGCTCTTTAGAATGTAAACTGGTGCAGCCACTGTGGAGAACGCTATGGGCAGTCCTTTTAAAACTAAAAATAGAGTTATCATATGGTCCAGCAATCTCACTCCTGTGCATATGTCCAGAAAAGACAAAAACTCTAATCCTAAAAGATACATCTACCCAGTGTTCATAGCAGCACTATTTATAATAGCCAAGACTTGGAAACAACTCAAGTGCCCATCAACAGGCAATTGGTTTAAGATGTATTGTGTGCTAAGTTGCTTCATTCATGTCTGACTCCGTGATCCCATGGACTGTAGCCCACCAGGCTCCTCTGTCCATGGGATTCTCCAGCAAGAATACTGGAGCAGGTTGCCATGCCCTCCTCCAGGGGATCTTCCGGACCCAGGGATTGAACCCGAGTCTCTTTCATCTTCTGCATTGGCCGGCAGGTTCTTTTACCACTGAACCACCCCCTGGGAAGCCCTTAAGATGCAGTGTGTGTATATAAATATATAAAATGGAATGTTAGTCATAAAAAAGAATGAAATATGCCATTTGCTGCAACATGGTTGGACTTAGAGAATATCATACTAAATAAAGTAAGTCAGAGAAAAATGAATATCATATGATATCACTTATATGTGAAATCTAAAAAAAAAAATAGTGCAAATTAATCTACATACAAAGCAGACACAGACTCATAGACATAGAAAACAAACTATGGTTACCAGAGGGGAAAGCAGGAGATAAATTAGGAGTATGGGATTAACACATATAAATTACTATATACATAAATTACATAAGCAATAAGGATTTACTGTATAACACAGGGAGCTATATTCAATACCTTGAAATAACCTATAATGAAAAATTATCTGAAAAAAATATATATAACTGAATCACTTTGCCGTACACCCGAAACTAACACAGTACTGTAAATCACTTATTCTTCAATTTAAAAAAAAAGAACTGCCCCTTAAATGGCAAAGTGGTGTTCATGTAGAGAGAGGGAAAGGGCTAGATTTGAGAACTGGGAAAAAAAACCAACAGTGCTTTCTCTCAGCATCTACCCCTCTTTGTGTGGTGATTGCACTCTGCTGAGGGGAAGCAGGGGTAACTTCACCTCCTGCTTCAGGCCCTGGACTCCAGGGGTGGGACTCCTGCTCTGAATCGTTAACTTGTTCTGTTCCCGCTTTTCCTGGAGGAGCACATGACCCTAAGCAAGATAGTCAGGCCACCAAGACCCAACCTGGGACTTCTGTAAGCAGACTCCCTCCTGCGAGACCCAGTGGCGTCACTTGGGCATCTGGGCCAGCCCCGGACAGCCGTGGACCTGAGATGGAGCCCACCCAGGGGCTTTGGAGCCGATAGCTGAATCCTGGGAGCATCTCTGAGCCCCGAATCGAGCTGTAATTTAGCCAACTGTGCTTGTGGACTTGTCATAGACTGCTGGGGTTTTTTAATTTTATTTTTTTGGTCTAAGCCAGTTTGAGTTGAATTTTCTGTTCAAATGGACTCTGAATGAAGATTATTCAGTGTCTCTAATGATTACCACTGGGAACAGGGAAAATCTCTGAAGTCTCCTGCTCTTGGTCTCATGGCCAGGAGTGGACACAGATTTTCTTAGGCACTGTTGGCCCCTCTTAGGTAGGGGTGGACATTTTTTCCTCACTTGCTAAGCTAGTGGAATCAAAGGCCTTGGAGATTCTGGAAGGGGAGGCCCAGACCAGTGACTCCCAGACTTTAGGATTTCACAGATGTTGAGATTTCACAGATTTCAGCAGCAAAATTACAAAGAAAAATCTTAGGATCCAAATTTGAATTGCCAAGTTTTAATTTTGTTAAGTAAAAATCTGAAAACAAACACATTTAAAAAAAAAACACTGCTATCTACTATCACCATAATATCATAAAAGAAATGACACTTAGACACACACCCATGAAGGATAACTGTAGAATACGGGGCAGTCATTTAAAACGAATACCCTTAGCTTAGTGAAAGTTACTCTGTGGCACTCACTTCTCTCTGTCTCAGATATGTGACACTTCCCTAGCAACACCAATCTGCTAACTGACCTAGTAGAGAACCTTGTGCCCCTCAGTAGAGGGTCCCCAGCCCTCCAGTGTCACCCACATCCCTGGCAGAGTAAACGCCTGGACAGCTCTGAACATCTGTCTCAGTGGGGCCCCCAAAGCTGTGATCTCTGGCCAGCCTGTAGATCACCCAACCTTGAGCTCGTTGTCCATCAGCTAGGGCAGAGTGGGGTGGTTATGACACTTGAGTGTAAGCACTATGAGGTGTGCGTGGCAGACCACCCAGTCGACACATCAGGGCCAGCTTGTACGAGGGCCAGTTCTGGCTCCAGAGTCGCTTTCCTGAGCTGACAGCACCTGTGGGTCCTCCGCAAGCATGGTAGCTTCCCGCCAGATACACATCCAGTTACAGCTGGCAAACCCCCATCTCCTAGATCAAGTGAGGTTGAGTGACCTGAGCCCCCATAATCCCATGCTCCTGGGGTCCAGACCTCACCCCGACAAACACACTTATCAGAGAAGCCTGAGAAGACATGCCAAGTCATATGCGCTATGTCATTTATTGTCACATTCCTCGTGAAACAGGGGCAGGAATGGGGAGAGGGGAGCCTCCTGGCAGAGAGGAGGGAGGGAGCGGGCAGCCTGCCCTTCCTCCAGGCTGGTGACCGTGGGGGCTCGGGCATCAGCAGGATTCCCTTAGATGCAAGCACAGTGCTGGGTGAGAAGGTTGGGCACCATCTCATACTTAAAAGAGTAACCTCCATCCGAGGTGGTGCGGACATGTAGGGGCCTCATGGTCCCCGGGAGGGCAGCGCAACAGGGCTGGGCCCCTGGCACCAGAGAGGGGGGCTGGAAAGGGGTAGGGGGCACCCCGGGGATGGACAGGGGCAGGTCCTGTGGGGTGGGCAGCCCACACCCCCCGTGACAGTAGTGGAAGATGAAACTGGGAGGGTGCACGATCCACCGGTCCCAGCCCAGCTCCTGGAAGGAGATATTGAGGGCGGCTCTGTGGCAGTCGGCATGGGCGGCCGGCTCCTCTGGAGGCCTCTGCAGCAGGCGCAGCGCAGCGGGAGACCAAGGCCAGGGCAGCGGGGGCGTGGAGCGCCGGGCCCTCTCCCCTCCACTGGGCGGCCCGGCCCGTGTGTGGGCCACCAGGAAGGGGGTGGCCTCGGGCCGGGCGGAGCAGGAACAGAGAGGACACCGCAGCAGGAGCACCAGGATAGGGTGGGTCAGCAGAGGGAAGGCGGAGGTGGCCAGGTGCAGGACAGCCCAGCGAGGGGGGGCCTGGCCCAGCGACATGGGCACAGACGTGGGACCCCCAGATGTCAGTACCAGCAGGTCGAGCAGGGGCTCAGAGCTATTGGCGGCAGTGGTCTCCTGTCTGTCCAGTCCCGTGTGGAACCACAGCTGGGCCGAAGTCACCTGGCGGCTGCGTGTGTGCTGGGATGGCCGGAACACGTACGTGAAGAGGCCCTCCTCAGCCTCCCCAGCATCTGGCTCATCACCGCAGCTGGCACCTGCAGGGGGCAGAGGGAAGGGAGAGGGCAGCCCCAACCGGCAAAACCTGGGACCCCTCCCCCTCAGCAGGAGGGATCTGGCTGCCACTCACGAGCCTGCCAGGCGCCACGCGGAGTGCTTGGCCAGAGACCAGGACCCTCCCCAATCTTCGGGCAACTGACAGACCCCCCCCATGTGTTCAGTTCCCTTCAATTCAGTCGTTCAGTCGTGTCTGACTCTTTGCAACCCCATGAACTGCAGCATACCAGGCCTCCCTGTCCATCACCAATTTCTGGAGTTTACTCAAACTTATGTCCATTGGATCGGTGATGCCATCCAACCATCTCATCCTCTGTTGTCCCCTTCTCCTCCCGCCTTCAATCTTTCCCAGCATCAGAGTCTTTTCAAATAAGTCAATTCTTTGCATCAGGTAGCCAAAGTATTGGAGTTTCAGCTTTAGCATCAGTCCTTCCAATGAATATTCAGGACTGATTTCCTTTAGGAAAATCCCCATGTGTTACCTCAGCATTAAAAGACTTCAAAAATGCGAGCCACTGCCAACTTCTCTCTGAAGTGGTTTTACCAATTAATATTCCCATTGGTGATGTGTAAGATGCCCTGCACTCTCTCCCTTCACCATTGCTTAGAATTGTTAGTTTCTATTTAAATTTTTGTTTATCTGATACTATGAAATGGTACCTTGAATGCTGTGTACACAGGCATTTGTTATATTACTCATGTAAGAAATACTGCATGAGAAATCCTTTAAAATAATTCCACTTTAAAAAGGCTAACACCAAGAAGAAGAAGGAGGAAGGCGATGGGGAGGAGGAGAAAGGATTCAGCTCAGAATCAAAAACAGTGCTTTCTAAGAAAATGCAGTTGGCATCCTTACCCTGACAGGTATATAGACTGCATCAAACAGTCATGAACCAGCACGAGTTAAAGAACTAGCAACTAGGGCTGTACTGTTATGTGGAACATCTCATTATAAACCTCACAACAACTGATCCATCTAGCAGATGAGAATTGTTAGTCCCTCAGTCATGTCTGACTCTTTGTGACCCCATGGCCCACCAGGCTCCTCTGTCCATGGGATTCTCCAGGCCAGAATACTGGAGTGGGTTGCCATTCCCTTCTGCAGATAATCTTCCCAATCCAGGGATCGAACCTGGGTCTCCCACACTGCAGACAAATGTTTAACCATCTGAGCCACCAGGGCAAACTGAAGGTTAGAAAGATGAAAAGCCATTAAACTAAGTGCCCAGGCTGGGATTCTGCCTGATCCTAAAGCCACACTCTGTGCTGCCTGGGGCCCGAAGCACAGGGAGGCAGGGCATCCTCTCTGAAAGAAAAATGAGCCAAGTTACAAGAAGGCCCAGTCAGAGGAGGGCTTTACTCACTGAGTCAGTGCAACTGACAGGGAGATGAGAAGGGAATTCAAGAGAAGGTAGGTTAGTTTCCCAGCTAACTGTTCTCCCAAATCCCTGATATCTTCTCAAGTCTCAGCTATCTGGAGCTAAAGAAACAGTGTTCGGAGCAGGGAACAAAAGCAAAGGTAGGAGGAAAGATGGCAGGAAGGGGCCCATGCCCAGATATCTCTGTCCCTAGAGACCCTTGGCCTTCTAGATGACTATCTTCCAAATGGCTCCTATGAACCAGGCACTCTGGATACACCATCTCACTCAATCCTGCGAAGTAGGCATTATGGCGCTTTTCACAGATGAGGAGACAGGAGGCTCAGGAAGGTTTAGTAACTGGTCCATTATTGCAAAGTCAGCTGAGTGTCAGGTCTCGGATTCAACCCCAGACCTGCCTAGCTCCCGAGCCCAGGCTACACCACACTCTTTGTCAGAGTCAAGGTGCCAGTACCCCACACTCATTACCTGCAGCCGGGAAGAGGATGGCCTGGGAGACATCTTGGTCCTCCGGCTCAGAGCCCCTGCGCATGAAGCCCACGGCATGTCTTCGGGGCAGACGCCTGACTCCAGGTTCTCCACCTTCCCCAGTCACCGGCGGGGGCCCCAAGGCATCCAGGAACAGGGCCCTCACCTTGGCCAGGACGAGTTCCCGGTCCAGCTCCGGCCCATGACAGCCATGCCTGCCCTGAGGGGCCAGCAGCAAGAGGAGCAGCTGAAGCCACATAGCTCACCTGGCCCTGCCCACCAGGAACCCACACCCTGCCCTGTGCCCCTTCTGCCAGGGTCTGCCCAGGGCCTCCCCACTCCACCCTCCCCATCCCACCACCGCCCTCTTCTACCCTTCTCACCCCAGTCTTCCCCAGCCCTTCCCACGCCCCGCAGTCGAGTTGCCCCTGCCCATGGCATTGAGACCTCCTATCTCTGACGCAGATGTCTGTGGCCCTGAGCCTTATCTCCCACTCCCGCCAGGAATGTGGGGGAGGGGCTGGAGAGGGCTTTCACCCCAAGTGACCTAAACCACACATACAAGCCCTCACCCTCCACACACACACACAGTCACAACCTAGCACCCAGCACAGAGATGACACCAGATGGGCCAGGAGCCTGTTAACCGGGGGTCTGCCAGCTCTAAAAAGCGTTATTTGTCAGGGAAACAGAGCACGCCAGGCCCTCGCAGCTTCTGGGGCCCCTTTCAACCCAGCAGCTGCTGGGCCAGTCCTGGGGGGAAGGGCCGGGGCGGGGGCTAGAACTGGGGTTAGGGCGGGGGGCAGGGGTCCCGCCTGCTCTAAACTTAGCCTGGAGGAGCCGATCTGGGCTCTTGTCCTCCAGCTGTGTCATCAGAGAATATTTTTGGGATTGGCAGCTGCAGGCTTCTCTGTCACTCAGGCCCGATCCTGGCGGACTGCTGGGGACCTGGCGGCTGGAGGTGGGAGGGAGGAGGAGAAAGAGGCCCTGGCTGTGGGAGGGGGCTGGGAAGGCCGGCTCTCCGGAGCAGGAAGCCAGGCCGCAGGCAGGGGAGGCTGCGGGGCCCCTCGCTGCTGAGGCAAACAGGAAGGACTCCCCCCGAGCCCTGGGCCCCCGGCCCGAGAATCGCTGCCGCCGCCGCCGCAGAGCCGCAGCTCCGGGCGGAGGGTAAGGAGGCGAGCCGCGAGCGGGCGGCCAGCAGAGAGCCCCGCGGGTCCCGGCGCCCAGTCCCCTGACGCGCCCCGCCTCCCAGGCTCCCGCCGCCGCTCGCGGCCTGCCCTTGCGCCGCCGCGATGAAGGCGGGCTCGGGGGATCAGGGGAGCCCTCCGTGCTTCCTGCGCTTCCCGCGGCCCGTGCGGGTGGTAAGTGGCGCGGAGGCCGAGCTCAAGTGCGTGGTGCTGGGGGAGCCGCCGCCCATTGTCGTGTGGGAGAAGGGCGGGCAGCAGCTGGCGGCCTCCGATCGCCTGAGCTTCCCGGTGGACGGCGCCGAGCACTGCCTGCTGCTGAGCGGCGCCCTGCCCACCGACGCTGGGGTCTACGTGTGCCGCGCCCGCAACTCGGCCGGAGAGGCCTACGCGGCGGCCGCCGTCACCGTGCTGGAGCCTCCGGCCCCCGAGCCCGAGCCCCAGCTCGCCGAGCGCCCGCTGCCGCCGCCCGGAGCCGGGGAGGGCGCCCCGGTGTTCCTGACGGGGCCCCGGTCCCAGTGGGTGCTGCGGGGGGCGGAGGTGGTGCTAGAGTGCCAGGTGGGGGGCCTCCCCGCGCCCACGCTCTACTGGGAGAAGGATGGGATGGCGCTGGACGAAGTGTGGGACAGCAGCCACTTCTCACTCGAGCCGGGCCGCGTCGAGGGTCGCGCGGGCGCGGGCGCGAGCCTGGCGCTTCGCATCCTGGCGGCTCGGCTGCCCGACTCGGGCGTCTACGTGTGCCACGCCCGCAACGCGCACGGCCACGCGCGGGCCGGGGCGCTCCTGCAGGTGCAGCAGCCCCCCGAGAGCCCGCCCGAGGACCCCGACGAGGCCCCCACGCCCGTGGTGGAGCCGCTCAAGTGCGCGCCCAAGACCTTCTGGGTGAACGAGGGCAAGCACGCCAAGTTCCGCTGCTACGTGATGGGCAAGCCGGAGCCCGAGATCGAATGGCACTGGGAGGGCCGCCCGCTGCTCCCCGATCGCCGCCGCCTCATGTACCGCGACCGAGACGGCGGCTTTGTGCTCAAGGTGCTATATTGCCAGGCCAAGGACCGCGGGCTCTACGTGTGCGCCGCGCGCAATTCGGCAGGCCAGACGCTGAGTGCCGTGCAGCTGCACGTGAAAGGTACCACGGCGCCCCCGGGCGGCCGGGGCCTGGGAGGGGCCTCCAGCGCCCTCCCTGACCCCCCTAACTCCAGCCCCACTCAGTGCCTAGAAGGCAGCGAGGAGTAAGGGAGGCTGAATATTAAAATGCCATTTCCCACCTACCTCCCTCCCATCCCCCAGGGATTCGGGTTTAGGACGTCTCCAAGGTACCTGCTCCAGGAACTTCTTAGCAAGCTCTCCAAATGATTCTGAGGCAGATGGTGGAAAACCACTCTTCCATAAAGGGCTTTAAGGAATGATTGAATGATTGACCCAGAGGGGCCTACAACTCTGGTAGTTCAGTGTTTTTCAGCCTCTTTGTTATTTCACCACCCATCCCCCAATGGAAACCCCATTGGGGGCCCCGTATATTATATAAAAGGATTGTTTTATGGGTGTAAATTTCTAAATCCAAATTTGTAACATAGATTTATAAAGTCAGTCAATGAGAACAAGGGATCTGTCTTATTAAGCACACACATTTTAACCATTCATAACTGGGTCTAGCTTTTGAGCCCATGGGGAAAGCGTAGCTTCAGGTGTCACACTGACAAACTACTGATTCACACCAAAGGGAGAAAACTTGAGGGCAAAAGAAATGCCCCCCAATTTTTGACTATTCTGTCATCAGACTGCTCTCCAGGTTTGCAAGAGGAAGAAGGTGAAGGAGAGGAAATTTATATTTCAAAGTTGAGCCTCCAATGGTAAATAAACGCTTACATTGCTCATAAATAGAAAAGTCAGGGGTGAAAAACACACCAAATTCACATTGGAAGTTAAAGCTGCCTATAATAGGAGTTCATCACAACTCATGGCATAATACCTTCACTAGTTATTACCCAACTCTTTCCCTCAGAGGAAAAATAGTTGGCAAATCTTCCGAGTCCGGCCTGGCACGCAGTCAAGCATGTGGCACCTGTACCACGGGTGGTGGCCTCTTGGGTACAGTTTGATGTGCACAAACCGGCCAGGCAGAGCTGAACTCTCACCCCCTGAGGACAGAAAAGCCCAGGACGAAGGCCAAGATTCCCAGAGCCAAGTGACAAGACAGACGTGCTCCCCTGGCAGCCTGAGTGACCCCACTGGCGGTTTCTGTCATCATGCTTTCTTTTTGTAAAATGCAGTTTTAAAAATGGTTGAAGTACTTTCAAAATGAAGTTCAACTCAAACCCTTGTAGAATTGTGTGTGGCGCCCATGAGGGGCCCCACGGAATATTTTGAAAATCCCTGATACAGCCCCAAGCCCTTTCATCCCTTTCTCTGCTTTAAAAATAAAGAAACTGCAGCCCAACATCTAAGCCCAAGATGGCCTTGGTCAAGGTGATGTGTTAGGGTCAACTAGAATTCGGGTCGTCTGACTTCCTTTCTGAGGGTTTCTCTGATTATACAACACCTCTAGCTCTGGGAGAAGAGCAAATGGCCCGAGCTACCGTGGGTTTAGGCAGTGGGTGACGGAGGAGGGTCTTTCTCCCGGTCAGGGCCCTCTCCAGAACCCTCTCTGGTCTCTACCTTCTCCACAGAGCCCCGCCTCCGCTTCTCGAGGCCGCTGCAGGACGTGGAGGGCCGGGAGCATGGAATTGCGGTGCTGGAGTGTAAAGTCCCCAACTCGCGCATTCCCACCGCCTGGTTCCGCGAGGACCAGCGGCTGCTACCCTGCCGCAAGTACGAGCAAATCGAGGAGGGCACGGTCCGCCGCCTCATCATCCACAGGCTGAAGGCGGACGACGACGGCGTCTACCTGTGCGAGATGCGCGGCCGGGTGCGCACCGTGGCCAACGTGACGGTCAAAGGTCGGCTGGCCGGTGGCGGGGGGAGGCCGAGACCGAGGCAGTCCGGTACCCAGACCGCGGGCTGATAATATCCCATCCTTGTCTCAGGGCCGATCCTGAAGCGGCTGCCCCGGAAGCTCGACGTTTTTGAGGGCGAAAACGCGGTGCTGCTGGTGGAGACTCGCGAGGCTGGGGTGGAGGGACGCTGGAGCCGCGACGGGGAGGACCTGCCGGCCACCTGCCAGAGCAGCTCGGGCCACATGCACGCCCTGGTCCTTCCAGGGGTCACCCGAGAAGATGCCGGGGAGGTCACCTTCAGTCTGGGCAACTCCCGGACCACCACTCTGCTCAGAGTCAAATGTGAGGGCCCCAAAGCCCCTAGGCAGCCTCCTCAAGGGCTGGACATGACGGTCAGGGTAGGATGGTGACCAGATGACAGAGTCTGGGTTGACAAAGTCGACTTTAGGTCGCAGGGCTGTGGGAGGCTGGAACAGGGCTCGGATGCAAACCCTGCCTCTGTCTCAGGCGTCAAGCATAATCCCCCGGGACCCCCGCTGTTGGCCGAGATGTTCAAGGGCCACAGGAACACAGTCCTGCTCACCTGGAAGCCTCCAGACCCCACCCCCGAGACCCCCTTCATCTACCGGCTGGAGCGGCAGGAGGTGGGCTCGGAAGACTGGGTCCAGTGCTTCAGCATTGAGAAAGCTGGGGCCGTGGAGGTGCCCGGGGACTGCGTGCCGACCGAGGGCGACTACCGCTTCCGAGTCTGCACCGTCAGCGAACACGGCCGCAGCCCCCACGTGGTGTTCCACGGGTCTGCTCACCTGGGTGAGTCGGTCCTGTCAGCCCAGGCTGTCAGCGGCTGTACCTGAAGTCGCGCCCTCCCCGTCACCCTTCCTCCCTTCCCCGTCTCTCTGTTACATGCTGTCTGCCTGCCAGCCTCTGCCCACCCCCTGGTTCTCATAGCTGTGCTCTGTCCAAACTCAGTGCCCACAGCTCGCCTGGTGGCTGGTCTGGAGGACGTGCAGGTGTATGACGGGGAAGACGCCATCTTCTCCCTGGATCTCTCCACCGTCATCCAGGGCACCTGGTTCCTTAACGGGGAGGAGCTCAAGAGTAAGGAGCCAGAGGGCCAGGTGGGGCCCGGGCCCCTGCGGTACCGGATGGAACAGCATGGCCTGCAGCACAGGCTCATCCTGCAGGCCGTCCGGCATCAGGACAGCGGCGCCCTGATCGGCTTCAGCTGCCCCGGTGTGCAGGACTCAGCAGCCCTCACCATCCAAGGTTGGTGCTGGTGGGGACCACGGTGGGCAGACAGGGTCAAGACATAGAAGTCCTGTTAGCAAAATGAGGCACCCGCTATTCGTGCTTCTCACATCTGGGCCAGGAACCAGGAGCATCCCAGGTGAGCTCAGATAGAGCACTCAGGGATCCAGAAGTCCAGTTTCAACCCGTGCTTAGTCGCTTAGTCGTGTCTGACTCTCTGCGACCCTGACAGGCTCCTCTGTCCATGGGGATTCTCCAGGCAAGAATACTGGTGTGGGCTGCCATTCTTTCCTCCAGGGGATCTTCCCAACCCAGGGATCAAACCTCGGTCTCGTGCATTGCAGGCCAATTCTTTACCGTCTGAGCCACCAGAGAAGCCCGTATAGGAGACCCCTTGTTATCTTCACCAGCCTCATATCCAAATTCTCTAGGGGTACTTTGTGGTTTGCAGAATTCTGTCATGTTTGTCATCTTAAAGACACAGACCTTGGCCCCTAGTCCCTGACCATTTCCTGCCCTAGTGTGTGATGGCTAACACTATCGGAGTCACTTCCTGTGTGCCGGGCACAATCCTAATTGCTTTACATGTATTAATTAGCACAGACCTCTCAACAGCCCTGCAGGATGTGTTTTTTGTCATACCATTTTACAGATTAGGGAAACAGACACAGGTTCAGTGACTTGACCAAAATCACAAAACTGATGAGTGCTAGTGCCGGATTATGAATGCAGGAGGTCCGGCTTCAGTATCGCACTCTGCCACCCTGAGGAAAGAGGAGAGGAGAGGGAATGAGGCCTCCCTGAGGATGACAGTTCTTGGCAGGAGTCTGAAAGTTCAGGGAACGCACTGGCATTTGCTATTGCACCATTGCTGGAATTTATAAGGCCAGTCATGGAATTCCTCAGTGTCCACGCACAGGACCTGGAGGCAGTTAGCCGGCAGCAGCCCAGGAGGAGGACAAAGTAAGAAATAACCAAAAAAATAAATAAATAAATAAAAATAAAAAAAAAATAAAAATAAAAAAAAAAAAAGAAATAACCACAAAGAGAGCAGCATTACTAAAATACAACCCAGGTTCAGATGGTAAAGAATCTACCTGCAATGCAGGAGACCTGGGTTCAATCCCTAGGTTGGGAAGAACTCCTGCAGAAAGAAATAGCAACCCAATCCTTCTTGCCTGGAGAATTCTGTGGACAGATTAGCCTGGCAAGCTACAGTCCATGGGGTCTCAAAGAGCCAGACACACAACTGAGCAACTAATATTTTCACTTTCTTTCACTAACATTGGGCTTCCCTGGTGATTCAGGCGGTAAAGAATCTGCCTGCAATACTGGAGACCTGGATTCGATCAGGTCAGGAAGGGTCAGGAAGCTCCCTTGGAGAGGGGAATGGCAATCCACTCCAGCATTCTTTCCTGGAGAAGTCCATGGGGTTGCAAAGAATCAGACAAGGCTGAATGACTAATACTTTCACCAACATCAGAGTCATGCTGAGGGCTGGTTTATAATGCAGATTCTTTGACCCTTGCATGCTGGGACGGGGGGTGGGGGTGGGGGGGCAAAGCCTAGGAATCCGCATTTTTAGCAGGCTCTCTGGGAATTCTTATGCACACTAAAACCACTGCTCTTGAGAGTTGGTGTGTAAGTGCAAAACGAATTTTTAAAACCAACAAATGCATCACGACAGTCGTCTGGCCTGATGTGCCCAGCCCCCTCCCCCAGCACGTGCCCTGCAGTGGGGTGCTCACTGGGTAAGCAGAGCACGACCAGGGCGCTACCCATGACCACACCTCTCCCCACGCAGAGAGCCCTGTGCACATCCTGAGCCCCCAGGACAAGGTGTCGCTGACCTTCACGACCTCGGATCGGGTGGTACTGACCTGTGAGCTCTCGCGGGTGGACTTCCCAGCGAGCTGGTACAAGGATGGGCAGCAGGTGGAGGAGAGCGAGTCACTGGTGGTGAAGATGGACGGGCGCAAACACCGCCTGATCCTGCCCGAGGCCCAGGTCCAGGACAGCGGCGAATTCGAGTGCAGGACGGAAGGCGTCTCAGCCTTCTTCATCGTCACCGTCCAAGGTCAGGGACTGAGGCGGCCTAGGCTCTCCTAGCTGAGGCTGACCCAGGGGGCTGTGCCCATCCTACCCCACCCCCTGCTCTGCCCGCTTGAGGGTCCCTTCCAGGGAGGGCCTAGGGGGCCAGGGGACATGTTTGCAGATCACGCTGCCCCAACACTACCCTCCAGCACACTTGGCCCTCATGTACCCTCTGCTGGGAGGGATGTGAGGGGACCTCAGATCAGTGAAGGGCAGGGGAGGTGGGAGCTAACATTTGTTAGGCACCTGCTAGCCAAGCCCTGTGCTGGATACTTGAAATGTACACTTTCATTCAACATTCAAGGCTACGTGAGAGCCAGTATATCTCCATTCACGGATGAAGTAGCTGAGACTCAGAGAGGTTATGCAACTTGCTCACAATCACACAGCCAGCAACTATGCTATCTGGGTTCACACCCAGGACTGCTTATTCCGTGCTGCAGGAGGTCAGGGTCAAAGGAAAGCTTTAGGTGCAGTGGTCCAGAGGTTCTTGGAAGCCAGTCTATGTTCTGGCTGCTTCAGAGACACCCTGGAAACCTGTTATTAGTGCATAGCCCCTCCCCACCCCCCACCCCCACCCCAGGCCTCCAGAGCCAGAATATCCAGGACAGAGCTTTGAGATCCACTCTAGGAGGACAACTCTGGAACCATTGAACCAGCTCAGTCTTCTCACTTGAGTGGAAATCCTGTTACATCCCCATTGCCAGAAGGTCCTCTGCCCCTGTGCCCTCTGACGGGGAGCTCACTACCTGTAGGTGGTGTTACACCAAGGTGACAACACTGAATCATTCCCATCTCCCACCTCCTCCCTGTCCTGGGGTCAATGCACCAGGGACTTCCTGGTAAAAGCAGCAGCAAGCAGTGATCTCCTCTCAGCCTAGACAAAGGCCCTCTGTGTCCCCACCCAGCACCCTCGGATCCTCTGGGGACTCACAGGCCTGTCCGCAGGATCGGCGATACTGACCTGTGACTCCTCACCCACCACGCCCTGAGTACTCCACGTCATTGCCCCAGAACCCGCCCTCCTCCCAGCCACCATGGACTCAGGTGTTCCGGGTGTGGGTGTCGGTGTGACCCCATCTCTGCTCCCCCAGACCCCCCAGTGCACATCGTGGCCCCCCGGGAGCACGTGTTTGTGCACGCCATCACCTCCGAGTGCGTCATGCTGACCTGTGAGGTGGACCGGGAGGACGCCCCCGTGCACTGGTACAAGGACGGGCAGGAGGTGGAGGAGAGCGACTTCGTGCTGCTGGAGAGTGAAGGGCCCCACCGCCGCCTCGTGCTGCCCTCCGCCCAGCCTTCTGTCGGGGGCGAGTTCCAGTGCGTCGCTGGGGACGAGCGCGCCTACTTCACTGTGACCATCACAGGTGGGGCTCCAGGCGGACCACGGGATGGGGCAGCTGTGCCCTGCTCCCTCCTGAACAGCCGGCACACTTCTGGGCTACCATTCCTAACCCCCCCAGCTGATCACACCCCACCCTTACCCCCAACCCATGGTCTGCATGCTGAGGTTCAGCCACTGCAGAAAATGCATTGTCATAAGCGCACTAGTCATAGCTACATGGCACAAGGAAGCCCGCCTTCTCTGTGCTCCTGAAGGCCCTCCAAGGGGAGCCTTAGGGATGGTAGTGGGGTGAGGAGACCCAAGCCCTAGAGAGGTCAAAGGTCTCCTGTGGGAGATCCCAGCTCCATCTGGGCACCCAGCCCTCCTCTCCCCAACCTCACCCTTCGTATAGCCCTGTCCCCACCCAGAGAATGGAGAGAGTTTCCACAGGTAAGGCTGACACCACGGTCCCCACTGTGCCACCACGCCCCTGCTGTGCTTTGGGGACCGTGGTCGTGTCTCTAGCTGTGAGTAACCGTCTGAGCCGCTGTGAGCCCTGGTCCAAGGGAAGACCCTCTTCTTCAGCATGCAGCCCACCTTCTGGGAGTAGGAAACAGGCGTGAACCGGGCAAGGTGGCTGGGCACCTCGGCCCCAGCCCCAGATGCCCAGCCACAGCTGTGTCGTGTCCTGCAGACGTCTCCTCGTGGATCGTGTACCCCAGCGGCAAGGTGTACGTGGCGGCCGTGCGCCTGGAGCGTGTGGTGCTGACCTGCGAGCTGTGCCGGCCCTGGGCCGAGGTGCGCTGGACCAAGGATGGCGAGGAGGTGGTGGAGAGTCCCGCGCTGCTCCTGCAGAAGGAGGACACGGTGCGCCGCCTGGTGCTGCCCGCCGTTCAGCTCGAAGACTCGGGCGAGTACTTGTGTGAAATCGATGACGAATCCGCCTCGTTCACGGTCACCGTCACAGGTGTGGGCCCACCCCCCGCCCCCGGGGTCACCAGAGGACGGCCCTGAGCCCTCGGGGAGCTGGCCACATAGCCCCTAGCTAGCACATTGGGGAGGGGGAGGGGGGCTTCGGGTGCATGAACTGGTGGTGGCGGGGGGGTGGTCCCTGCCCAGAAGACCCCAGGGTCCCTGTTGGAGGAAGCAGGCTCCTCCCTGGCGCCTAAGGCCGGGAATAGCTGTGCTCCACCAGCTCACTTACTGAGCACTTTATATGTGTCAGGCACTGGGCTAGGTGCTGTGGGTCGCTGATGCTTATTGCAGATAAGGTCCCTGCTCTCAGACAGCTGCCGGTCTAGCTGGGCGGAGGGTGCAGCTGTTAACCAGGGGTCGCAAACCGGCAGTCCCTCGGGCTCCATACAGCCCACAGGTGTATTGTGTTTGGCCTGCAGAGTCATACCAAAGTCAGGACAGTTCCAATAACAACCCGGAGTTATGCATCCTCTTGAAAAAGCCGAAGACCCGGCGCCTCTGGTCCCGCTTCCCCCCTTGGCGACGAACAGCTGGCGCTGAGTAGCAGCTGCCCCCATAATTCGGGGCCCACATTCCTCTGTCTCACACCCACCCCCACCCCCCACTGTTCTTTTTTGCTCCCCTTCCTAGACTGCTTCAGCCTGGCCCCCGTGGGCATTTGAGTTTGCGACCCCTGTGTTTAACCAATAAACACGCAAATAAATGTACGGTGACACTTCGTGACAAGTGCTGTGGAGGGATGGGGGCTCAAGAGAGCCCGACAGGTGGTCAGGGAGGGCCTCGGGGAGAGTCACCGTGCCACCCGCAGGAGCCAGTCCTGGGCCAGGCTCTGGACCCTCGGTAGCTCACAGACACACGTGCATCCTACGCAGGAGTGCATAGCCTGGCAGGAAAGCCAGACACCTTAAGTCTTAGAGGGAGTGTCGCAGTAAGATGCAGTGAGAGCTCAGGGCTGGGGGCTGCTAACCTGGTTGGCTAGCAGGCAGGAAGTGGCTTCAGAACAGATATTTGGAGCAGGGGCTGAGTTAGCTAAGTGGGGGTCTGGGTTTGGACTGAAAGTCAGAGGTGAATGTTCAAAGCAGGAAGGCACAGGATGATTATGGAAGTGATGGTTCATTGCCGGAAACTTTGGGGCTGCAGCTCATAGCGCCGATCCCAGTGTGTACCTGAGCGGGGCAGGGAGTGTAAAACCCAGGCGGCTCTGGGTGGCACCGAAGAACCCACCGGCTGCACTGGAGTGACCATCCTGATGCCGAAACCTTCTGGTTGCCCTCCCCACTGCCCTGCTCTAGAAACAAGGCTTCAGCCTAGATTTGAGCTACTTAGGGCCCCCCAACTCCCTGCACCCCAGACAGGACAGCCTGAAACACACAAGCCACAAAACCGAAAAAGACCTTTCTGCACATATTCTGTCCTGTAGTGGGTCCCTTCAACCTTTCCCAGCCCAAGCCCTGGCCAGACATCGTGGCTGCAGACACACACATTCCAGCCCATAATTGGCCTCCCCACAAAACACCAGATTCTTCCTGGGAAGTTCGCACAACACACCACCTTGGCTGCGGACCAGGAGAATCAGGTCCAATGCCAAGCTGCACAGCCGTGCAGGCTCCCCAGTCCCATGGCTGCATGCCATCCTCACTCCCCTGCCTCCATCACCTCCCCCTCCACTCAGGCAGCCACACTCCGACATCTCATGGCGCTGCTAGGCCCAGAGAACCAACCTGCATCCTATAGACTCTGAGAACAAGCCCAGTTAGGGAGGCAGAGGCAAGAGCTGGATGTGCACTGGTGGGCATGTCTGCCCATACTCCCCACTCCAAAGACCGAGACTGGGAAGCTAGCAGTTCCCCAGCCAGCCACAAGGGGGCCGAACGCTGAAGTACCACTTCTGAGTCTTGGAGAGGATTCTTGGAGACCTCCAAGGTGCGTAGATTCCTGGGCAGGCAGGCACTCAATGCCCTGGTCACCTCCCACATTGACATGGCTCCTTTCTGTGAAAGGCTGACCACTCCAGAGCAGTTAGAGATGAACTCGAATCGGCATTTAACATCCCCAGGGGACTCAGGCACAGATGCAAATTCATTACTGAGTTTCCTACAAGCCTTCGCTTAGAATCCCTACCACTGCTGGCAGAGTCTGTCAGTTCAGTTCAGTCGCTCAGTTGTGTCTGACTCTTTGTGACCCCATGGACTGCAGCACGCCAGGCTTCCCAGTCCATCACCAACTCCCGGAGCTTGCTCAAACTCATGTCCATCGAGTTGGTGATACCATCCAACCATCTCATCCTCTAGCATCCCCTTCTCCTCCCACCTTCAATCTTGCCCAGCATCAGGGTCTTTTCAAATGAGTCAGCTCTTCGCATCAGGTGGCCAAAGTATTGGAGTTTCAGCCTCAGCATCAATCCTTCCAATGAATATTCAGGATTGATTTCCTTTAGGATGGACAGGTTGGATCTCCTTGCAGTCCAAGGGACTCTCAAGAGTCTTCTCCAACACCACAGTTCAAAAGCATCAATTCCTTGGTGCTTAGCTTTCTTTATAGTCCAACTGTCACATCCATACATGACTTTTGGAAAAACCATAGCTTTGACTAGACAGACCTTTGTCGGCAAAGTAATGTCTCTGCTTTTTAATATGCTGTCTAGGTTGGTCATAACTTTTCTTCCAAGGAGCAAGTGTCTTTTAATTTCATGACTGCAGTCACCATCTATCTGCAGTGATTTTGAAACCCAAGAAAATAAAATCTGTCATTGTTTCCACTGTTTTCCCATCTATTTGCCATGAAGTGATGGGTCCAGATGTCATGATCTTAGTTTTCTGAATGTTGAGTTTTAAGCCAACTTTTTCACTGTCTTCTTTCACTTTCATCAAGAAGCTCTTCAGTTCTTCTTCACTTCCTGCCATAAGGGTGGTGTCATCTGCAAATATAAGGTTATTGATACTTCTCTTGGCAATCTTGATTCCAGCTTGTGCTTTATCCAGCCTGGCATTTCATGTGATGTACTCTGCATATAAGTTAAACAAGCAGGGTGACAATATACAGCTTTGACATACTCCTTTCCCAATATTGAACCAGTCTATTGTTCCATGTCCAGTTCTAACTATTGCTTCTTGACCTGCAGACAGATTTCTCAAGAAGCAGGTAAGGTGGTCTGGTATTCCCATCTCTTTAAGAATTTTCCACAGTTTGTTGTGATCCACACAGTCAAAGGCTTTGGCATAGTCAATAAAGCAGAAGTATATGTTTTCTGGAACTCTCTTGCTTTTTCTATGATCCAACAGATGTTGGCAATTTTATCTCTAGTTCCTCTGCCTTTGCAAAATCCAGCTTGAACATCTGGAAGTTCACAGTTCACGTACTGTTGAAGCCTGGCTTGGAGAATTTTGAGCATTACTTTGCTAGCGTGTGAGATGAGTGCAATTGTGGGGTAGTTTGAACATTCTTTGGCACTGCCTTTCTTTGGATTGGAATGAAAACTGACCTTTTCCAGTCCTGTAGCCACTGCTGAGTTTTCCAAATTTGCTGACATATGGAGTGCAGCACTTTCATAGCATCATATAGGATTTGAAATAGCTCAACTGAAATTCCATCACCTCCACTAGCTTTGTTCATAGTGATGCTTCCTAAGGCCCACTTAACTTCGCATTCCAGGATGTCTGGCTCTAGGTGAATGATCACACCATTGTGGTTATCTGGGTCATGAAGATTTTTCTTCTGTGTATTCTTGTCACCTTTTCTTAATATCTTCTGCTTCTGTTAGGTCCATACCATTTCTGTCCTTTATTATGCCCATCTTTGCATGAAAAGTTCCCTTGGTATATCTGATTATCTTGAAGAGATCTCTAGTCTTTCCCATTCTGTTGTTTTCCTCTGTTTCTTGGCATTGATCTGTGAGGAAGGCTTTCTTATCTCTCTTGCTATTCTTTGGAACTCTGCATTCACATGGGTATAGCTTTCCTTTTCTCCTTTGCTTTTTGCTTTTCTTCTTTTTTCAGCTATGTGTAAGGCCTCCTCAGACAACCATTTCACCTTTTTGCATTTCTTTTTCTTGCGGATGGTCTTGATCACTGCCTCCTGTACAATGTTGCAAACCTCTGTCCATAGTTCTTCAGGCACTCTGTCTATCAGATCTAATCCCTTGAATCTATGTCTCACTTCCAGTGTATAATCCTAAGGGATTTGATACAGGTCATACCTGAATGGCCTACTGGTTTTCCCCACTCTCTTCAATTTAAGTTTGAATTTTGCAATAAGGAGCTTCCCTTTATCGAATGATGGTTTTTCCTCCTGCCCTAGGGTAGGTCTAGCCAGCTGTGACCATAAGGAAGTTGTTTAACCACTCTGTGCCTCAGTTTCTTTGTCTGGGAAATGAGTATAAAACAGTACCTACTCCCTAGGATTGCTATCAGGGTGTAAAGTGCTTACAACTGTCCTGGAACTTTAGCAAGCGATATACAAGTACTTACCAATACTATTGAAGATCTGCCATCCCTTATCCACAATCCTGAAACAAACAACAAAAAAAAAAACCCACTTAAAATCCAAAGGCTTTTTGTACGTTTGGTATTAAAAGTTATTTCTGTAAAACCTGAGCTTAACTCTGTGAAGCTATTTGCACTTTTAACTTATCCTGCTTAGGGTGTATCTCCATATGTTACACTGCAGAGATGTTAATATGATTGATTACGGGGGGTCCCACAGTGAGGGCTGAGGAGGAGTATATGCTATATGATAAATGCACCATTTCTAGAATTGGAAGCATCCTGGATTCTGTAACACTTGTGGCCCCGGGGATTTCAGAGAACAGATTTTGGACCTGTTACTATCTTTATCACTCTTAACGATTTGGGCGACCGGGACTTCATGCTGCCAGATGGCTCCAGGGAGGCTAACGGTGAGTCTGTGACAGGCTACGGTTGTCCCCACTCCGCAGAACCCCCAGTGCGCATCCTGTACCCCCGGGACGAGGTGACCCTGGTGGCCGTGAGCTTGGAGTGTGTGGTGCTGATGTGTGCACTGTCTCGGGAGGATGCCCCGGTGCGCTGGTACAAGGATGGGCTGGAGGTGGAGGAGAGCGAGGCCCTGGTGCTGGAGAGCGACGGGCCCCGCCGTCGCCTGGTGCTGCCCGCCGCCCAGCCCCAGGATGGGGGCGAGTTCGTATGCGATGCCGGAGACGACTCAGCCTTCTTTACTGTCACCGTCACAGGTGGGCAGTCTCTGAGACCCCCCTGGGGAGGAAGAGAGGCAGGAGGCTGAGGGACAGACACCCACCCCTCCCAGTTCCTGCACCTTTGGGGCCCCCACGTGCCGCACACAGCTTTCCCCCTGTCCAGCCTGCCCTCCTCTCCCAGCCTCCTTATTCTCAGGCATCAGAGAGCCCTGAGTTGCCTTAACCAGGTTGGGACAGTGGCCAGAGGCCTGGTGGAAAGAGCCTAGCAATCAGGAGTGCTCATTCATTCTTGTATTCAACAAACACTGATCTGCTTCGCACTGTTCTGTTGCTGACGGATTCAGTAATGAACCAAGGAGAGAAAACCTGTCTTTATGGCGCTTGCCTTCTTGTGAGAGCAGACAGACAGCAAATAAGGGAAACAGGTGGTTTTTCAGGTGGTGATCAGTTCATCGGAGGCAAAGCAGGGAAAAGAGACAGGAAATGGGGTGTAGGGAGGGCTGTGCTTTGGGGTTAGATTGATCTGTGAGTGTGGGTCTACCTCTTTCTGTCCATGCAACCCTGGGCAAGTCAGTTCCCTGTAAAGAGGCTTCAGGTCCTCATCTATAAAGTGAAGCCAGCAATAGGGAGTGTCAGGAGTAGCTGAGAAAAGAACTGTAGTGTCCTTAGCATGGCACCTGGCACACGTAAGTGCCCATGGATTGTGGGTGGTACCATTTCCCAAGAGCTGCTCTGCAAAGGGAGAGGATTGAGAAGCCAGTGGTCAGGCTGGTAGAGGCCGAGCCCACCTGCCTCTCTCTCTGTTCACCCACCAGCCCCTCCAGAGAGGATTGTTCACCCAGCAGCCCGCTCCCTGGACCTGCAGTTCAGGGCTCCAGGGCGCGTGGAGCTGCGCTGCGAGGTGGCCCCGGCTGGGTCCCAGGTGCGCTGGTACAAGGATGGGCTGGAGGTGGAAGCATCGGATGCCCTGCAGCTGGGGGCCGAGGGGCCCACCCGCACCCTGACCTTGCCTCATGCCCAGTCAGAGGACGCCGGGGAGTATGTGTGTGAGACTCGCGATGAAGCCGTCACCTTCAACGTCAGCCTGGCTGGTGGGTGCTCCTGGCCAGCCCGCGTCTGGGAGGCGGGGGCGGGGGGCATCACTGAGCTGACACACCCGCTCTCTGTCCAGAGCCCCCTGTCCAGTTCCTTGCCCCAGAGGCCGCCCCTGGCCCGCTCTGCGTGGCCCCCGGGGAGCCGGTGGTGCTGAGCTGTGAACTGTCCAGAGCTGGTGCCCAGGTCTTCTGGAGCCATAACGGGAAGCCGGTGCAGGCAGGCGAGGGCCTGGAGCTCCGAGCCGAAGGACCCCGCCGCGTCCTCTGCATCCGGGCTGCAGACCCGGTCCACGCAGGCCTCTACACCTGCCAGTGTGGGGCAGCGCCCGGGGCCCCCAGCCTCAGCTTCACCGTCCAAGTGGCTGGTGAGTATAGCCCCGGACAGGAAACCTGAGAGTCTCGCCCCTAAACCCTCGAGTCTTCCCCCTCTCTAGTGCACCCAGCCCCCGCCCCTGCCCCGCGGCTCTCAGTCCCTCTCCCCATCTGGCCTCCCACCACCCTCCTCCCCAGCCCTTGAGCCATTCCCTCCCAATGACCCCCGGCCCTGACCCTACAGAGCCCCCCATGCGGGTGGTGGCCCCCGAGGCAGCCCAGACGAGGGTTCGCAGCACCCCAGGCGGGGATCTAGAGCTGGCCGTGCGCCTCTCCGGGCCGGGGGGCCCTGTGCGCTGGTACAAGGACGGGGAGCGCCTGGCCAGCCAGGGGCGGGTGCAGCTGGAGCAGGACGGGGCGAGGCAGGTGCTGCGGGTGCGGGGGGCACGGAGCAGGGACGCTGGGGAGTACCTGTGCGACACGCCCCAGGACAGCCGCATCTTCCTCGTCAGCGTGGAAGGTAACAGTGCCCCCCTCACGCCCCTGGGGCCCCGGCCTCCCACCAAGGGCCTCATGCCCACCATTCACCCCCACCCACCTCGCTGCCCACCAGTGCATGCACAGCTATCCCGTGGATGAGGGCTCAGGGCTCCCCTTTCCAGGCATCCTCAAAGAGCAGGGACAGAGGGCTCTGGAGTCAACCCCCCAGGTTCCGATCTCGAATCTCCTTCCCAGTAGTTGTCTAACACACTGGCAAGTTACTTAAACTGTCTGAGCCCCGGGTCCCGAGGGGGAGGATAGCGTTTGTCCTATAGGGCTATTGTGACAGTTACATAAGATCAGCAGGGTTCATCCTAAACAGTCTGTTACTATTAGGGAGTCAGAGAGGTGGGTACCTGGCCAGCATGAAGACGAGGTGGTAAGGAGTGGCAGGCAGGGAGTTGACATCTTGTCCTTTAAAACAGCTCATGACTGACACACAGCTGGTCCTCGGGAAGATTTTGTTTAATAACTGGGGGATGAGGGCCTGTTACTGGGGATGAAGAGGGGCTGAGGAGGAGGGCAGTAGAAAGACCCAGCCCACCTCACTGTCTGATCCTGTCCCCCCCACCCAGAACCCCCGCTGGTGAAGCTGGTCTCAGAGCTGACGCCACTCACAGTCCACGAGGGGGATGACGCCACATTCCGGTGTGAAGTCTCCCCACCAGACGCCGACATCACTTGGCTGCGCAATGGGGTCGTTGTCACGCCAGGGCCCCAGCTAGAAATGACCCAGAATGGGTCAAGCCGCACGCTGACAGTGCGAAGCTGCCGGCTCGAGGACACAGGGACTGTGACTGCCCGGGCCGGGGGCACGTCCACGAGTGCCCGGCTGCACGTTCGAGGTTCGGTCCTGGTGGAGACGAAACAAGTTCTGTTCCCGAACCTGTTCTCCCAGCCCCAGCCCTGGCAGGAGACCAGTCCCTGAGAAGAGGGAGCCAGGGTTCGGCCCACCAGGCTCCATGGTCCGCTCTCTCTTCCTGCCCAGAAACGGAGCTGCTGTTCCTGCGGCGGCTGCAGGATGTGCGGGCGGAGGAAGGCCAGGACGTGTGCCTCGAAGTGGAGACCGGCCGTGTGGGGGCAGCAGGGGCCGTGCGCTGGGTGCGAGGTGGGGCGCCCCTGCCCCCTGACTCCCGCCTGTCCACAGCCCAGGACGGCCACGTCTACCGCCTCTTCATCCACGGCGTCGTGCTGGCCGACCAGGGCACCTACGGCTGCGAGAGCCACCATGACCGCACCCTGGCCCGGCTCAGCGTGAGGCGTGAGTGCCCTGTCTTCTCCTAACGCCTCCCTTTCCCCACGGGGCAGCCTCTCCTGGCTGGCCCAGGGCCCCTCAGACCGCCCCCCACACACACCAAAGTGCCCCTCACCAGCAAGGCAGGTCAGCCCTGGCTGACCCCCAGGAGCGTGACCCAAAGCAGCCTGCCCAAAACAAAACTTTTCTTTTTCTACTGTTTTCTATTTACCGTAGAAGTCCCTGTGGATTTTGGTTTCCATTTCATATGTCCAAGTTGGCTTTGCTATAAACATAAATATTATACTCCAGAAAGACTTGCCATATTTATCCTTCAGTCACCTGCCCCAGGATATACAAGCCCATCTGAGAAGCAGGGGTGGTTGGCAGTAGCACCCCCCCACCCCCAAGATGGAGCCCTCTATCAACTGTATGACCTCAGGCAAATTACTTAACCTCTCTGAGCCAAGTTTTCTTTAAAAAAAGGGTCTTGGAGAACCTTAACCAGGATAATATGAGAAATACCCACACAGAACTTGGTAAATGGTTGGTGGTGATGTGTATTCTTTTCTGATTTATTTCATTCATTCAATCGCAACAAACCCATGTCTCACGGCTATTAACATGTCTAATGGCTATAGTACAGTTGGGGAAACTGAGGCCCAGGGAGTTCAAGCAGTATGCCAAAGGTTACATAGCAAACTGCGTGGCAGAGTTGGGGTCTAGTCCTGATGTGTCTGACTTTAAATCTGGGCTCCTTCCAGTGTCACAGTACCCCTCACCCCAACTCCTCAGCCCCCCCAACCACACATCACCCCTTTCATGTGTCCCCTCTCCTAACCCCAGTAAGCCCCTCTCTCCACCCACATCTGGCTGGTTTCACTCCCTTCTTCCTGCTCCCTGGTTCTGAACTTTGTTCTTAGGGCCTTACTAGATTAGGGGTTAGAAGCAGACAGAGCCAAGGGGTGTGTGGGGCTCCCAAAAGCCCTGCCCAGATGTGGAGGCCTCATTTTCCCCTTTCCCCATCTCCCCCCACTAGCAAAGCAGCTAAGGGTGCTTCGACCTCTGGAGGATGTGACCGTCATCGAGGGGGGCAGTGCTACCTTCCAGCTGGAGCTGTCCCAGGAGGGGGTGACTGGGGAATGGGCCCGGGGTGGAGTCCGGCTGCAACCGGGGCCCAAGTGCCAAATTCAGGCCGAAGGCCACGCTCACCACCTGGTCCTCAGCGGCCTGGGCCTGGCTGACTCGGGCTGCATCTCCTTCACTGCGGATGCGCTGCGCTGCGCAGCCAGACTCACCGTGAGAGGTGTGGCCTCTAGGACTGCTGCCTGCCTGCTGACTGCTCCAGTGTGATTCTGCTGACCCCACTACCCGTGTGGCCCCCACTAACCCTCCCAGAGTGTGACGCCCTGACTCGCCGCGTGTGGCCCTGGTGACTGCCCTGCCTGTGTGGGCCCACTAGCCACCACTGCCTGCTGCAGCTCTGCCTGCCTGCCTGAGTGTGGTCCTCTAATCACTAAGCCTCAGCAGTGCCAAAGAGTGACTCCATGGACAACTCTGCTTCAGTGACCCCTTCTCTTGCTTACAGCCCTGGCGTGTTCCCCACTGACCACATCTACTCTGGAGTCCCCCCATTGCTCCCCTGAACCCCTGGTGTCCCTCACTGGCCAGGGTCTCCTGTCCATTCCAGCCAGTGTGACTATGCCTGCCTATGGGTGACTCCAGTGGCATCTCTGCTCCAGTCTCTCCCATGCCCCTCTGGCCCCACCATGTCCCCCACTGACCACCCCCGGCTGGGGGGTGACCCATCCCAGGCTGGCCATTCCTGCCCTGTTGACCCCTCTGATCTCACTGTGTCCCCCACTGACCAGCATCCCCTTTGGACCCCTTGTCCCAGCATGCCTCCCACTCACCAGTGGCCTCTGTTGATCTAGACAAGTGACCTTGTCTAAATGTGCCCATCAGTGACCCTTGTGTCCAAGTGCGTCCTCCTTCTCCCACTCCCAGAGGCCCCAGTGACCATTGTGCGGGGGCTCCAGGACCTTGAAGTGACCGAGGGCGACACAGCTACGTTCGAGTGCGCACTTTCCCAGGCCTTGGCTGATGTCACCTGGGAAAAGGTCAGAGCCCAGCCCCAGTCCAGCCCACCTCAGCATCATGAGAGCAGTAACAATGCCCCAACAGAAAGAACTACTACTCAGTAAGCCATGTGCCTGGCATGTGCTAAGGTTTACTTTACATTTAAGCCTCTAACCTTATAGCAGCCCGATGAGGCAGGTCTTATGATCTCCTTGTTATCTCTAAGGAGACTGATGTTCAGTGGAGTGAAGTATTGCCCCAGGCAGACAGAGTTCACATTTGAATCCAGGTTCCCTGATTCCAGAATCCACACACATGGCTGACATGATTGGTACATGACTCTCAGCTTCCCGCGTCGTGGCGCCCCTTCTCAGACCAAATGTCCCCAAAGGGTGACACCGTCCCAGTGAGACTCCTGGCGGGGCCCAGAAGGCACGGGAGGCCCCTACCCCGTAGCATAAGCGTGCCTCGAAAGTGTTTGGTATCAACAGAGGGCGCCGCCGCCTACCAGGGCCGGGGCCGCTTATTCCCGGCCGAGTTTTCACCGCGACCCTTTGCAACCCCCGCCCCTAGGATGGGCAGCCGCTCACCCCTAGCGCTCGGCTCAGGCTCCAGGCCCTCGGCACGCGCCGCCTTCTCCAGCTGCGGCGCTGCAGCCCCTTGGATGCAGGGACCTACAGCTGCGTGGTGGGGATGGCCCGAGCTGGGCCCGTTCACCTAGTGGTGCGCGGTGGGTACCAGGTGCTGCCCGGGCCGGGCGCTACTGTGGGTGCCGGGGCTGCGGACCGGACTTACCCCGGGGACTTGCGACGCGGCGTCTATGGAGGGGGCGTGACATGGGCGGGGCCTGGTACCACCCCCTCCGCCCCGCCCTCCTCACGCCCCCTGGCTCCGCCCCAGAGCGCAAGGTGTCTGTCCTCTCTGAGCTGCGGTCCGTGAGCGCCCGCGAAGGCGACGGAGCCACGTTCGAGTGCACCGTGTCGGAGGTCGAGACAGCTGGGAGCTGGGAGCTCGGAGGCCGCCTGCTGAGACCCGGAGGCCGCGTCCGCATCCGACAGGAAGGTCTGCCGACTCTACCCACTCTGGCCCCCTTGCTGCCCCACCCACCCGGCTCAGACAGACCCCGCCCTAAGGTCCACCTCCAGCTCAGATGAGTCCCGCCCCGCGGCCCCAGAAGCTGTCTCTCCGCCTCTCCCTGACCTCCAGCTCAGGAGTCCTGGGTCCTGGACCGCCCCCTCTTCCCCCTCGGCATCCCCGTTCCTCTCCGGGACCTACTCTGGCCCCACCTTCATGCCCCCACCCTCCCCAGAGGCCGCTCCGGCCTCGCTAGCGCCCCCTATACCCCCAGGGAAGAAACACATTCTGGTGCTGAGCGAACTGCGCGCAGAGGACGCTGGTGAGGTCCGCTTCCAGGCGGGACCCGCCCAGTCCGTGGCTCAACTGGAGGTGGAGGGTAAGAACTGGGGCAAGGACGACCAGGAGTGAACACGGTTTCCCCCGGAACTAGCAGGCTGGCGATTGGTCCGAGGAAACCTGCCTCCCCACCCCTTCCTCGAGAGACTCTCTGGGGGCGGGTCACAGAGGGCAGTGCGTTTCCTGGTGAAGAGGAGACTTTGCGTTGAGGGTAGAGAGAAATGGGCTGGTGGCATAGAGATCTAAGATCAGGAATGGAGGCCAGAGCGGGAGGGAAGATGCGTCTCTCCTGGGGTCCTGCGTGTCCCTATTAACTTAATAAGCCCTCGTTCTCCACCCCCAGCACTGCCTCTGCAGATGCACCGCCGGCCCCCTCGTGAGAAGACGGTTCTGGTCGGTCGCCGGGCGGTGCTGGAGGTGACAGTGTCCCGGCCGGGGGGTCAGGTGTGCTGGTTGCTGGAAGGGGCCGAGCTGTGCCCAGGGGACAAGTATCAGCTGCGCAGCCACGGCCCCACCCACAGCCTGGTCATCCATGACGTTCGACCTGAGGATCAGGGCACCTACTGCTGCCAGGCCGGCCAAGACAGCGCCTACACACGGCTGCTGGTAGAGGGTGAGTAAAGCTGACTGGGCACAGGTCAATGAGGTGAGCCGGCTGGCCAGGGGGCTCCTAGGAGCTGGTGGGCTGAGACACACACCTCCTGCAGGTTTTCCAGGACTTGGGATGGCCAGCTGGTTCTGAGATATGTTGGAGGTGGGGAGTGGGGAGGCAGGAGATCACACATCCAAGGCTGAGAAGAGGAAGCTCTAGGGTGTCAACAGGAACCACTTGGTTCAGGGAGGCTATTCCCACCTTGCTACATCCCTTCCCGTCTGAGCTTCTCCTCCCTTCCTCCCACCTCTGGACCACACTTATCTCTCCCAAACACTCCCATTGTACCCAAGTTCCTCTCCCTCCAACCTGCTGGCCCCGGGTCTGTGCCCCCAACCTGTCCCTCATCCTCTTCTGCTCTCTGCCCATCTCAGCGAGCCCCACCTTGGCCTGGGCAGAGGGCTTCTGAGCTAGTCCATCTCTTTCCTCTTCCACATAGGAGATGCCCCACTCTCCACCTGAATTCCTGCGTTCCCTTCAGATGCCTGCCTTGCCCCACCTCTGACTGACCACCCGCACTCTCCTGCTTCAGCCCTGACAGGCCTAGAAGGGGTGGGTCAGAGGGTGAGGGCCCATTTCTTCCTGTGTGGGTACCGAGGCTCTGCCAGGGTACAGGAATGTGGTACCCACTGTCTCCCCAGCCCCACTCACAGTCATTCCTCTGCAGGTAGCTAGGAGGCCAGAACCAGGCCAGGCAGGTGCCCTCAGATAGCCTGGAGGGCACACGCCCTTACCCTGGGAGGAGGGAGGGAGGGAGGGGACCCGAGGTTTTGGGAGACAATAAAAAAGGTACAGCTCCTTTCCTGGCTCTGTGTGACATGGGAGGACAGAACTTGCCTGGAGCCCCCGCAGAGTGAGTGACGCAGGGGACCAAAGCCTGCAGTGCTTCCATCTTGGCCCCTAGAAGTGCTAGCCACCAAAGACCACCACTCCTGGCAGAAGCCGCACAGTTTGGCACATTTATAAAAGATGTAAAACAGGGTGGGGTGGGAGGAGACAGAAGCATGAGGTGTCCAGGGTGGCATGACAGACACCGGACATGCACCGCGCACTTAAGCCCCCTCCTCCAAGCCTCCTTCCCAGACCCAGCCCCGAGCAGCACCCCCCACTCCATCCCCTGCCACTCCCCTCAGGCTGGTGACTTGCAGAGGACAGGAGACCAGAGTGAGGACCACTGCAGTCTGCCCCATGGACAAGGACAAGAAGCTTAGATGAGTCTGGCTGAGAGGTGGAGGTGATGGGGGAGGAAGGCAGACTTCCTCCACTTAGACATGCAGGAGAGTGGCCCATGGGACCCCAGCAGTGGGTGAGGAGGTGGGGCCACCCTTGGAGAAGCCCTGCCAATCAGAAATCTAAGGCAAGGGTCCCAGGGTCCCCTCCAAGCCCACCCCTCCACACGCGCACACACAGGCGACACACACAACCCTGAGCACAGCCCAGCGGGGCTCACACTCGCGTCCCTCAGGAGCTCCCGGGGAGCTTGTGAGGGGGCTCTCCCCTCGGGCCAGGCCAAGCCTGAGCCAGGTCCTCCCATCTGGTGGCCAAGCCATCCCTCTCCAGGGTGGGGAAAGGAACGGCCAAAGGGCACAAGGCCAGGTGGCTGAGCCTTGGCCCAGCAGGCCTCCCCGAACCGGCAGAGCTGGTGACCGATGAGTGTAGGCGGGCAGGAGCAGCTGGACTGCTATACCCGCACGGGAGGCCCAGAGCAGGCCGTCAGCGGGCCCCGGGACCCGTACTCATAGTCCGCATCTGTGGGCGAGGCCATGAAGGAGCTCAGAGAGCTCCCGGTCTGCCGATCCCGGAAGCTCTGGATGTAACTCTGTGGGAGAGGAGAAACAGGTGTGAGAGTGCCACTGCAGACCCCTGCCCTGAAAGCTACCCAGGCAGACGGCCTCAGCCCGCGCCGTCACAAGCCTGGGACCCATCCCGGTCCTCTGCCAGCCTGGGACCTCACCACCCCGAGTCCACGGCCCTGAGACCCTTCCCTGTACCATGCCTCATTAAAATCCACACTCAGGACACCTCTCCCCCACCCATCAGGCCCCTAAGTGGTGGACAAGCCCTAGGCCTTCTAGGCGGTGACCAGCCCTGGGGAAGGCCCAGTCCTGCTTGGACAGAGTCCAACACCCTCTTCTCCCCACTCCGGCTGGAGGGAAGGGCTCGGGGTGCTCACCGGGGAGAGGATATCTCCATTGAAGCGCTTGATGGGCACTGGCCTACGCCGATAAGCAGGGTCAGGGGGCCCAGGCCTCGGAGGAGCCCGAGAGCCTCTAGGGAGAGCCCTTGGGGGTCTCTTTTTGCGCCGCTTCTCCTTGCGTTCTTCTTGCTGCCGAATCCGCATCAGCTGCACACGTCGGCGCTGCCGGCTGATGACCACTGCGAAGGGTGGGGAAGAGCAGGCTCTCAGAGGCCCATGTACCTCATCTCGCCCAAGTGTCCCCACCCCTTCCTACCTGGGGACTCCAGGCCCCCAGATTCCCCTGGTCTGAAACCTCTCCTCCTTTACTCTCCTGGTCTCCCACTTGCCAGATAGGGCCTCCCACAGGTCTTTTCTTCCAAAGGCCTTTAGGGGAGATTCCTAGGCTCTAGGTACCTCTTCCAGGCTGCTACCCTACCTCTCTCCTTATCTGGAGCCATAGGTGACTCACCTAGATTGGCCATCATCATCTCTAAACTGGACAACTAAGCTGCCTCCCCACTGGCTTCCTTTCTACACCTGCCTTCCCTGATGCTTTCTGCACTCAGCAGCCAGAAAATAATTAGTTTATATCCTTCCTGCTAAACTTCCAATGGCATCGCACCAGCCCTCTAATAAAATCCGGAGTCCTCATCATGGCCCACTGTGGCCACATAGTTGCCCCCCTCACCCCCTAACTCCCGCCCCACCTCCTCACCAGGCCAAGCTCGTTCCCTCTCAGGCCCTCGCCCTTGCTCTTCCCTCTTCTCTAGGTCTTTGCATGGCTGGTCCCTTATCCTTGAGGTCTCTGCTTAAATGTCACCTCTTCCATGTGACACCCCTCCTTGGCCACCCCGTCCATATGTCACATTACCCTGCACACCTCTTTCATATCAGTCCACACAATGGGAATTATCTCGTTAGTCTGCCTGTCTGTTGTCTGTCTCCCTCACCCTGAATGTAACCCTGGAAGGATGGGGGCATTTTCCGTTTTTGTCTCTGTTGCATCCCCAGATGTCTGGAAGGGGCTTGGCACAGAGCCGCTGTTCCATCTGTTGTTGTGGCATGGACAGTGGCACTGAGGTCCTACTCTCCCAGACCCTGAGCCAGTCTGCTCTCTGTAACTCAACTGAGGCCTTCTGCTGCTGGTGCCTACAGCTCCGTCCCCCATCCACAACAGCTTAGACCCCCCACCCAACCACCCATCTCTGTCATGCCCACCCTGGCCTGTACCCTCTCACCTTCCGTGTGGGAATCCCGCTCGGCCGTCACCCGCCACTGCACCAGAATGCCCATGAGGCTGAGCAGGGGCCACAGTGCCAGCAAGGCCCAGCTCCGCCAGCAGAGCGGGGGTACGGGGGCAGCCCGCAGACGCTCCACCGCATAGCGCGCCAACAGCAGCAGCTCGGCAAAGTAGTCAGCAGCTGTGGCGATGAGTGCGGCACCGGTCACCGCGGTGGCCAGGGTGGTGAGTGGGCGGGGCCAGCGCAGAGTGAGCAGGGCGCAGAGCAGGCCGCCCCCCAGCAGCAGCCCCAGGGGGCCCCAGACAGAGCCCGGCTGGTAGTAGGGTGCGGAGCCCAGCAGGGCAGCAGCGGCAAGCAGAAGGCCAAGCAGCAGGCCCACCAGGAAGAGGCCCACGCTGCGCACCAGCATGGCCACCAGCCCGCAGAGCAGCCCAATGCCCAGCGCGATGCCTGCGCTTGCCCCGGCACTCAGCTGCGTCTCCAGCACCCGCTCTCGGTAGCACAGCAGGAAGATGACCACCGAGCCAAACAGCAACCCGGTGAGAAAGAGTACTGCCTTGAAGCAACGGTAACCTGGAGGGAAACAGGGGCTAGTGAGAGGCCAAAACAAGGTCACAGGGCTGGAGGTAGGAGGTCAGAGGGGTTGAGAACAAGGAATCACAGGGGAACCAGAGGCAGGACACTAAGCTCAGAGAATTGGGGGTCCCTGGGGTCCTGAGGGCAACAGTGAAGGGACCACTGGGGTCAAAGAAGGTCAGAGAGGTAGGTCATTGGGAGTCTGTGGGAAACAGACAGTCATTAAAAGGAATGTTGGGTTTTTGAGATAGAGATAGATCATTGTATCAGTTACAGGGTCACTGGGGTCTTTGGGATCATAGAGGTCAGGGAGAGAGGTCACTGGGGTCACAGATAGATGACCAACAAAATCCCTGGAGTCCTTAGGGTGGGATTATTCAGAGAGATGAGGTATTTGGTAGTCAGAAAGAACATGAGAGACAAGGTCACACAGGTTCAGAAAAATGAAGTCTTTTCAGGTCAAGGGAATTGACAGATGTGGTATCATTGAGCGTATTAAAGGGTTTTTGAGAAAGGGTAATAATATTGGAACCAGAAAAATGTAATCATTGAGATCATAGTGGGGGCAAACAGACAATGGGGTCGTAGGGATTCCCCTGTGTTAGGAGTAATAGAGTCAGATGGATGGAAGGTAATGAGATAGCTTGGTGGGGGGCGTCAATAGGGCTCACAAGGAGCCATAGGGAGTTAAAGAGGATTATAGGGCAAATAGTGGTGTGGAGTTTCAGAAAAATGTAGGTTAAAGAGCCATTAGGCCCAGTAAGGGTACCTGGAAGTGTGAGGGACCCTGAAAAGCTGAGAAGATGGAAGTCAGAGATGGGGGTCAAATGGTCAGGGAGAGCCAAAGAGAAAGGTTATAAAAAGGAGAATCAGTGCTAGGAATGAGAGGAAGCCCTGGAGTCCTGGAGGTTCTAGGATCAGGAAAAGGAGTAGGGCAGGCACAATGGCTCAAAGGGTCCAAGAGCCTAAGAGTGGGCACCTCCAAGAGCCACAGGGCAGGGAAGACCAGGAGAGGGATTGGCAGGCTGCATTGAGCAACTGTAGAGGGATTGGTATAAATAGTGGAGGGGGTGAGGTGACACAAACTCCTTGGAGACCCAGAATGTGTCCTGAACCTATAGAAGGGCTCTTCTTCCTGCCCACTCTGCAATTGTTCAGCCCAGAGTTTGGAGGTGGAAGGAGAGGGACCATCTGGCTTCCATGCCTGCCTACTACCCAGCCATTCTAGGGGGAGGTGTAAAGGCTGCAGAACATAAGTCCTGCCCTATTTCTGCCCAACCTGGAACTCAGACCTCGAAGCTTCCTTTGCACTTCATCCAGCCTGGAGGCTGTAATGCTCTGCCTGGAGGCTTTCCCTGGATGCTCAGCCAATAAACCTCACTTCCCTATCTGAAGTTCTGTACTTCTTGCTGTAGAGTCACTGGGCACCTACTCCACTAGACCATCTGGCACTTTGGTGCAAATTAGAAAAAGTTGTGCCTTCCTCTAGGCAAAGCAGCCTCGCACCAAGCTCTAGAGTTTGGCAAGTAGAGCATGGTCTGGATTTCAGCCCCCACTTGCCTATCCAACCGAACTCCCTTGTGTCCTGGACAACCATTCACAGTAGCACTGATTACTGGAGCTTTCCTTTTACACATATCCCCATGTATGTGATCACCATTTAGCTCCCTCTAATATGTATTGTAGGTATGAATGTGGCAGAAGTCTCTCCCTCATTAGACATTATACCCTGTGGTAAGGGACCATGTTAACTCACCCTTCTAAATGTTTTCGGAGCCTCCCTAGCATAGTGACCCAAACACATCTTCACCACAATAACTATTATTTATTGAGTGCTTATTAATTTTCACAACAACCTCATGTGAGACAAATATCATTGTTTCCACTGTTCAGATGAGAAAACTGAGGCTTAGAAAGGTTAATGTGCCCAAGGCATCGTAATTAGTAAAGTGCAGAACCACATTCAAATCCAAGCATGCCTAATTCAAAATCTGTGTTCTCTAGGATTTGGAGTGTAAATTATCTACAAACATGTAAGGGATGAAAAAAGAGAAAAGAAAGATAGTTCATGGTAAAGTTCCAAAGAAGGTTTGAGGTGCCTCAGAAAAATAATTTGGGGAACCAGCGGGGGGTGGGGGGGCGGGCAAGTGAGGAATGAGATGGGGTCTTACCGAAGAAGCAGTAGACGACTCCAAATAGACAGCACATGATGCAAACGAGGGCCGGCAGTGCCTCGTACCTGCGCTCCAGGGGCTGTTCACAGGGTGCTCCCCAGAAGGCATCATCTGGCTCTGGGGGCAGTAGCTGGAACCGAAGTGTTGCCACAGTGCCCGGCATAGTGCTGGGAACAGAAGGGAGTCACCCTCCCACGTCAGCCTGACAGAGAGGAAGTTGGGGGTCAAGGAGGAGTCCTGGGTCTCCACCAGGATGAGGGTGAGATGGGAGTGGAGAACTAGGCAAAGATACAGTGGACAAAGGAGTGGTGCCCACATTACACAGCTCTGGAAGCATCCCTGAAGTAAGGGACAAAAGACAAAAGAGGGAAAGAGTGCCTGGCTAGAGGGAGCTGGGATGAAGAAGTTAAAAGGGGGACTGAGTTGGGGGGAGATGAGGGCAGTGTGCTGCCGGTGAGAAGGCAGCCAGGACACTGGTCTGTGGGCGGCTAAATCTGGGATTATCCAAGATCTACCTGGGCTGGAGGCGACCTGAGCTTCTGAGCGAAAGAGGCTGTGCAGGGACCGGAGGGGCCGCGGTCGCCAGGCGCCAGAGCCTCCAGCTGACTGGGGTCCGGTAAAAGTCCGCGGTGAGGGGAAAGGGGCTGCTGGGCCAGAGGGACCGGTCCCTGCGCGGCGGCGACGCCGCTCCGCCTCCAACACCGGCTGGCACTCCAGTCCCGCGACGTCCGGGGACTTAGGTTGGGCCTGGGGAAGGGAAAGAAGCAGGAACAGGGGCTCGGGCTGCCCCAGAGCCGCGGCCCCATGCCCTGAGCCCGCCCGCGGCCTTTGGTGCTGATGGACAGCTCCGGCCTCTGCTCCTTACGTCACTCAGGGCGCACCATCCAGGCAGGGGCGGGCTGCTTCTGACGTCACACGGGACGCACCAACCACGCCGGGGGGGAGGTAGGGGACTCCGCCCCCGACGTCTGCCTCTCCCGCACTGAGGAGGGGGCACTTCCGGGGGTCCTTCCCCTTTAACCTCCCCCATCTCCTCCCTCTCCGGTAGCTGGAGACCGAGACCCCACCCCGGGGGCGGGGCCCTTCCAGTGACACGTCGGACAGCGGCGGCCTCGGCGGAGGCTCCCGCGCCCAGCGCCGGGACCCTACGCGGTACCGAGCGGCAGCTGGAGGGGCACAGGAACGCGGCGCAGGGGATTCCGCTCCGGCGGCTGGCCTTGCTCGGCGGGGAGGGAGGGGACCCGCCCGCTTGGCTCAGGACCTCCGGATCCGCCCCCTCCCCGGTCCCGCCCCCTCGAAGCCTCCTTTTGCTGCTCTGGGGCTGCTCCAGGGCTGGGGGCCCGCGGTCCGGGCGCCATGCGGGCATCGCTGCTGTTGTCGGTGCTGAGGCCCGCGGGGCCCGTGGCCGTGGGTATCTCTCTGGGCTTCACTCTGAGCCTACTCAGCGTCACCTGGGTGGAGGAGCCTTGCGGCCCAGGGCCGCCCCAGCCCGGAGATTCTGAGCTGCCTCCGCGCGGCAACACCAATGCGGCGCGCCGGCCCAACTCGGTGCAGCCCGGAGCGGAGCGCGAGAGGCCTGGGGCCGGTGCAGGCGCCGGGGAGAACTGGGAGCCGCGTGTCTTGCCCTACCACCCTGCACAGCCTGGCCAGGCCGCCAAAAAGGCCGTCAGGTAGGGATTGGACCCGCCAGCCCCACCCCCTGGGAACCGGCTGGGATGGGTGCGCAGCGGAGGCCGCCTGGGGCTGGGTCAGGCCCCGGAAGGAAGGGTCTAATAAGCCAGGAAGTCTTTGGGCACCGATCATTTCCGATGGCCCTGCTCCCTGGGAAGGTTTGGAGGCCCCATCCAGACCTGGGCAGAACTCACTCGCCTCTGACCTAAACCTGCTTGACTCCCTGGACCCTCAAAGGTCTTCAGAGCTCACTGACTGGGTGTTAGGTTTAGAGAAATGAGTAGTATATAAAGTGGGTGCATTGAGAGAGGGAAAGAGAAAAGAGAGAACTAGGATTTACCTATGGGGGCTTCCCTGGTAGCTCATCAGTAAGAGAATTCGCCTGCCAATGCAGGAGACCTGGATTTGATCCCTGGGTCAGGAAGATCCCCTAGAGAAGGCAATGGCAATCCACTCCAGTATTCTTGCCTGGGAAATCCCATGGACAGAAGAGCCTGGTGGGTTACAGGGGGTCATAAAGTGTCAGATGTGACTTACTGACTAAACAACAACAAGGATTTGCCTGTATCTCCTGTTCCTGGGTGGGCACCTGGGAAAGAGAGAGGTTTGTGGGGAAAGGGTGATGTATCCATCCCATTAATGCCTCTGCCTATGAGTTGAAATAATTTCTCCTAAGTAACACTGAGTTCAAATTCCAGTTCTTCAGCTTACCTTCCGTATTATGGAAGGTAAATTTCTGGAACCCCTGAGCCCCCCCAAACACATTCACTATGCCTCAGTGTCATCTACCCCTTTCCATCGTTTCTGTGATGTATTTGTGGTATAATGGCATATTATTTAGAAATAAGTATGTACATGATGTGTGGAGTATCTGTGTGCCAAGAATTTGGCTAAGTGTTTAAAGAGATACAATCATCCCATTTTACAGATGAGGCTACCCAAGGTTTAGGTGGGTTAAATAACTCGCTCAAAGACTCAACTACTAAATAACAAAACGGAGAATCAGACCCATAATATATCTCTCATATCTGCATGGATAATACTATCTCCCTTTTAAAAGCACTTGGGTAGGTAGGGTCAACAATTCCCTTAAATCCTCATGACCCCTGGAACAGAGTTATTCTATCATAAACGAGGAAATAGGCCCAACGAGGACATGACCTGCTGAAGCCTACGTATGCTACCCTCTGCCTGGCCTACTTGTGTTTTTGATAACCTTGTGCCATCTTTCCCCCACCCCCAGGACTCGCTACATCAGCACGGAGCTGGGCATCAGGCAGAAGTTGCTCGTGGCGGTGCTGACCTCACAGGCCACGTTGCCTACGCTGGGCGTGGCCGTGAACCGCACGCTGGGGCACAGGCTGGAGCGTGTGGTGTTCCTGACAGGCTCGAGGGGCCGCCGGGCACCACCAGGTATGGCCGTGGTGACGCTAGGCGAGGAGCGGCCCATTGGGCACCTGCACCTGGCACTGCGCCACCTGCTGGAACAGCACGGCGACGACTTCGACTGGTTCTTCCTAGTACCCGATGCCACCTACACCGAGGCACACGGACTGGCTCGCCTAGTCGGCCGTCTCAGCCTGGCAGCCGCTGCCCACCTCTATCTGGGCCGGCCCCAGGACTTCATCGGTGGAGAGCCTGCCCCAGGCCGCTACTGCCACGGGGGGTTTGGGGTGCTGCTGTCGCGCACACTGCTGCAGCAGCTGCGCCCCCACCTGGAAGCCTGCCGCAATGACATCGTCAGTGCGCGCCCGGATGAGTGGCTGGGCCGCTGCATCCTTGATGCCACCGGGGTGGGCTGCACTGGCGACCACGAGGTAAGAAGAGAAGCCACCCCACTGGTGCCTCCCATCTGGGCGTGTGCGCATCCCCCTGAGAGGCAGAGAGGGTGGTTGGAGATATAGGCCTGGGTTTCTCTGCAGTTCTGTCATTTTCTATCCCTGTGACCTTGGGTAAGTTACTGAATGTCCTGAGCGTCCTCATCCATACCAATGGAAATAAGTATTTCTCAGGCTTGTTATAAGGATTAGAAAAAATAAGGGAGGCTTGCACATAGTAGGTGTTTGGTATTGGCCATTATTATTTTATTTGAGCCCCTGGACAGTTCTGAGATAGGACACACGCCTGTTTCACAGATGAGCGGGCAGAGGCTTACCCAAGGTCACACAAGCTCACAACTGGTCAAGGTAGGCCAACACCCAGAGAATTCTGACCCTAAGTCCACAACAGGTCATAGGATGGAGAGATGAGACACACACTATTGGGGGGGTGGGGCACTGTCCCTTCATACTTCCCACTGCCCTTCCTCTCCCCAGGGGGTCCACTATAGCTACCTGGAGCTGAGCCCTGGGGAGCCCGTGCAGGAGGGCGATCCTCGTTTCCGTAGTGCCCTGACTGCTCACCCTGTCCGTGACCCTGTGCACGTGTACCAGCTGCACAAGGCTTTTGCTCGAGCTGAACTGGAACGCACATACCAGGAGATCCAGGAGTTACAGGTATGGTCTGGGCTGGGGGTGAGGGGTAGGGAGTCTGGCGGGTAGGGAGTTAGTAGGGGGGTGTGGAGGGTAGGGGGTAGGGGGTGAGGAGGGGAGAGTGGAGTTTCCTAAGAGGTCTCAGAGATCCCAGGAAAATAAAAAAAATTAGCACAAGAATCAGAGCATCTCTGCTTTCTGGTCCCTGTCTGCTTCTACCTTTTCTGAGGAGCCTCTCCAATTTAATTCTTGGGCTGCCTCCCATCTGGGGAAAGGACAGGTGGGAGCATTGAGTGGGCTGAGGTTGGCAAGGGACTGGGGACTTGTGCTAAGTGCCACGTGCTCCTGCCCAGCCTCCCTGCTGCGTGCTGGCCCCCGTGGTCCGCGCCTGGCTCATGGCCTCTTTCTCCAACCCAGTGGGAGATCCAGAACACCAGCCGCCTGGCAGCAGATGGGGAGCGGGCAGCCGCCTGGCCAGTGGGCATTCCAGCACCGTCTCGCCCTGCCTCCCGCTTTGAGGTGCTGCGCTGGGACTATTTCACAGAGCAACATGCTTTCTCCTGCGCTGATGGCTCCCCCCGCTGCCCGCTGCGTGGGGCTGACCGGGCCGATGTGGCTGACGTTCTGGGGGCAGCCCTGGAGGAGCTCAACCGCCGATACCACCCGGCCCTGCGGCTCCAGAAACAGCAACTGGTTAACGGCTACCGACGCTTTGATCCTGCCCGGGGGATGGAGTACACGCTGGACTTGCAGCTGGAGGCACTGACCCCCCAGGGGGGCCGCCGGCCCCTCACCCGCCGGGTGCAGCTGCTACGGCCACTGAGCCGCGTGGAGATCTTGCCCGTGCCCTATGTCACGGAGGCCTCGCGTCTCACTGTGTTACTCCCACTGGCCGCAGCCGAGCGTGACCTGGCCCCTGCCTTCCTGGAGGCCTTTGCCACGGCGGCGCTGGAGCCTGGTGATGCTGCCGCAGCCCTGACCCTGCTGCTATTATATGAGCCCCGACAGGCCCAGCGGGCGGCCCACGCCGATGTCTTTGCCCCCGTCAAGGCCCATGTGGCAGAACTGGAGCGGCGTTTCCCTGGTGCCCGGGTGCCCTGGCTCAGCGTGCAGACAGCCGCACCCTCCCCGCTGCGCCTCATGGATCTCCTCTCCAAGAAGCACCCACTGGACACGCTGTTCCTGCTGGCCGGGCCAGACACGGTGCTCACTCCTGACTTCCTGAACCGCTGCCGCATGCATGCCATCTCTGGCTGGCAGGCCTTCTTTCCCATGCACTTCCAGGCCTTCCACCCTGCCGTGGCCCCACCCCAGGGCCCAGGCCCCCCCGAACTGGGCCGCGATACAGGCCGTTTTGATCGCCAGGCGGCCACCGAGGCCTGCTTCTACAATTCCGACTACGTGGCGGCCCGAGCACGGCTGGCAGCGTCCTCGGACCAGGAGGAGGAGCTGATGGAGAGCCTGGATGTGTACGAGCTGTTCCTGCGTTTCTCCAGCCTGCACGTGCTGCGGGCTGTGGAGCCGGCGCTGCTGCAGCGCTATCGGGCGCAGACGTGCAGTGCACGGCTGAGCGAGGACCTCTACCACCGCTGCCGCCAGAGCGCGCTCGAGAGCCTCGGCTCCCGCACGCAGCTGGCCATGCTGCTCTTTGAGCAGGAGCAGGGCAACAGCACCTGACCTCGCCCTGTGCCCCCGGAACTGGCAAGGCGGCGGCGCCCGGCCCGGCTCCTCCCCCAACCACCCGGAGCAACCTGCCAGACTCGCTGGATAGGGCTGGCCGCAGCCCCAGACCCCAGGGGCCCCTCTCTCTGGCGTGGGGTCACCCTCCGACTCAGAGCAAGCCTGGGAAGAGGTACCCTTGGAGCCACCTTTTTCTGCCCCAAATCCCGTCTCCGTGGTCCCTTGACGCTGCTGATTCAGGCTGTGGCCTCCGAATATTTATGCAGTGCAGTCTGCCTGACGCCAGCCCCACCTCCTAGGGTCAGCCCAGGGGGCCTGGGCTGCAGATGAGTTGTTGGAGAAGGGTAGCTGAGAGAGGAGGGTGGGGCATCTCCCATCTTCTCCCCTCTGCATTCCTGATGAAGCTCCCTGACTTTAATAAAATGGCTGAGTGTGGACTAATGTCTGGAGTCTTTGAAAGGTGGGCGTGGGGGCAGGGAGGACTGAGGATGGAGGCTTCCTGGTGCTGGCTGGCGCCTGGATTTCCTCTTCCAAGGGACCGAGTCATGCGTGTGCCCTGCCACGCCCAACTCCCGGCTTAGTCACATATAAACACAGAGAATTCTTAATGCCTCTTTATTCCCAATTTTGTCAGCACTTTATAAAACCAGATCAGAAGCAGAGAGGCCTGAGGAAGCCCCCTTTCCCAACCCCAAGCTCAGCCAAGGTCTGGAAGAGCTGCTGCTCCCTGTGGCGCAGGCTTCGGGGAGTGGAGTTGGGGCAGGGGAAACTGGGAGCTGGGCCAGGCCGGCTGGATCACCCACTCCCCTGCCGAAAGGGGAGCCGGGTCTGGAGCAGGGCAGGAAGCAGGACCAGCCCAGCTGTCCTGAGTCCTGGGGGCCTGCCCTCTCCTGCTGACACTGCAGGACTGGGGTCCTGGCTGTCCCTAAACTACCCACCCCGATCACCATTGTCCCACCCGCCTTCTACATCGGTACCCTACCCCCACCCTGTCCTCCCAGAATATATACAAATGTACAGAGAGTTCCACTCCTGGAGTGGGCCCCTTTTTCCTCCTCCCTCTTTCCTCCCCCACCCCTTCTCTCCTCCTCAGGGGCCCACGTCCTGGTCTGCAGTTCTCCCTGGTCACCAACCTGGGGGTGGAGGGTATGCACAAGAGGAAGCCTTGTGCAAAGCAGCTGGCGCCAGGGTGAGTGAGAGACCCCACCCTTCCAGTGGGCACCGCTCTTGCTCCCTCAGCCTTGGGCCCCCCCACCCCCACCCCAGGCCTCCTGTTCTGGGAGCCGGAGTCCAAGGGGGGATCCAAGGAGGAGTCCCAGACTCCTGGGTCCTTTTGGACACAGCACCATCCTAGCAAGCGAAGTCTTCAAAGAGGCCTCCTGGGGGGCCGTGGGGGTGGTGGTGGTTGGGGAGCAGGCTGCTGGCACCCCCGCCTTCAGCCCGGCCCCGGCTTGGGCAGGGACTCTGCAAGGTGAAAAGGGAGGGGGACAGGGAGAGATCGATTGGAGCCCCCAGGCCTCTCACAGACAGCCTTCCCTTGTCCGTGGGGGGCAGAGGCTTCAGGAACCCCACCCTGGAGGGCTAGGTCAGAGGTTATGGGGGGATTCAGTCCTGGGAGACAGCGCTGGCTGCATACTCATCCTCACCTGCTCCTTCAGCTCCTGAAGCCCCAAAGTGGAGATGCCCCCGGTGGAGGTCCGGAGGGGGGTCTTGGGACGACGCCACGCCCGCTTCAGTCTGTCCCAGGACACCTTGGGGTTCAGGGTGGGGGGACAGCAGTGGGCTCAGGAAACTTGCTAGAGGAGAAGGACGGGCTTCACCAGCCCCACTACATAGGACTTGCTGCCGCAGCAAACCCCCACCAGGACACCCCAGCCCTCCTCCCCCATCCCCCTTCTCTTTGCCCCTCCTTGCGCTCAGACCTTCTGGCCAGTCAAGGGAAGAGGGAGGGTTAGTAAAGAACCCTGAGCTTGACTTCCTGCCAGTCCAGGTGTACCAGAAAGCCTGCCGGGCCTCTCTGCTTTCCCCTCAGCCCCTCCTCCTACCCACCGGGCCCCCGTCCCTTGCCTCGTAGATGTAGTCGAGGATCTCTAGCAATGTGAGGATGCTGGCCCCGATGAACAGTCCCATCTGTCCCCCGAGGTCTCCTGGGGAGCACGAGAGCAGGGTCAGAGGGAGGAGGCTGGCTGCTCCATCCCCGTGCAATCACAGCCCAGGCTCACCCAGCAGGGCTGACAGGCCGTAGGCTGCTCGCTGCTCCGTGGCCTCAGAGGTCAGGGCTTCAAAAAAGACATCGAGAACCAGGAAGTTCTCTCTGCAGAGACAGGAAGCAGGGTATCCCTGAGGGGCCATCGTCTCAAGGAGACAGCTGGCGGGACATCCCAGACCCAGCAGACCCAGATCTGAGGCCCCTGCACAGAGACGCTGGTGATCACCCCCAGGCTCCCAAAGGCTGTGAGGAGAAGCAGGCCCAGATTCCTGTTAGCTTCGTGTTCTGGGAGCTAGCAAAAGGCCTGGGAGAACAAAACTAAACTCCCAGGCCTGCCCTCCCTCTGGCCTTCTCTAAAGCAGCAATTAGCATTCACTTTGCCTCATCCCCGTACCTCTGTAGAACCTTCGTGTGTGTGGGTGTGCGTGCATGCTAATTTGCTTCAGTCATTTCTCTTTGCAACTCTATGGACTATAGCCTGCCAGGCTCCTCTGTCCAAGGGTTTCTCCAGGCAAGAATACTGGAATGGGTTGCTGTGGCCTCCTCCAGGGGATCTTCCTGACCCAGGGATCAAACCTGAGTCTCTTGTGTCTCCTGCATTGGCAAGCAGGTTCTTTACGCCTAGCTCCACCTGAGAAGCCCCACAGAACCTTCAGTGGCTCCCCATTACCCTGCAGTCTACTCCATAATTCCTCTTCCAGACTTTTAAGACTGCCCATGATCCGCTGCACTGTACGTTCTTGTCCAAACCGCACTCTTATCTGCTTCTCACCACACAGCCTTCCTGACGCCCAGGCTGGTCTCCACAGCATCCCACACATCTCTAACTGGGATTCCCCCCTCCCTCCTCTTCTCATGGACCCAAACCGGGGGTCCACAGAGGCCCAGCTCATGCCTCCCCCACTCCCCTTAACCCACCCGCAGTCGTCTCTCCTAGGGGCCTAAAAACACTTTCAAACAAGGCCTTATCCACAAACTGTGGCATGAGTTATAATCATCTCTGTCCCCACAGGGCCCAGCGCTGGGCCTGGCACTCAGAGGATGCTCAGCATTTGTAGATTGGCTACAGGATACCAGATCCAGGGCTCAGTGGGGCCACCTGTGGGCCACCTGGCTCCTCCCCAATCCCATCCAGTTCCTCTCCCTCTGCACAGAACTGGACATGCACCGAACAGTTCCCAGGTTGCTGGGGCAGAAAGACATGCAAACAGAGGGTTCTAAAACAGCAGGTTAATGCAACGATAGAGATACGGACAGCGTGCTGTGGGAGCTCAGATAAAGGCATTTGGGCTCAGAAGGGCTTCCCTGGAGGCGAAGACAAAGGATGTGACTTGGAGGGTGGGCAGGGGTTAGTTAGAAAAAAATAGATCAAGATCCTGAAAGGCATTCCTGGCAGAACGCTCATTATTAACAAAGCTGCAGTCCATTCCTAGCCTCCATCATATACTAGACCTATTGAGGGTGGTCTCCATTACACACACACACACACACACACATACCGTATATAGGTCTCGTTGCGATTGTATTTTCTTGCCAGGTACCGGGCCGAGCCTCTGTTGGGGATCCTGACCATGGAGATCTCTTTCCCGTAGCGGGTCAGATTGCAGGGAGTAGGACAGAAACACGGGCCTCCGGAGCCCCCACCCAGGGAGTCTGCAACACAGAGGCAGAGAGTGCAGTGGGGGAGGGCAGGACGGCCCAGAGGCCCACCAGCTGTTGGAAGGAAGCCTCGGGGTGGTCCTAAGGCAGCCACGCCCACACGGAGGGCTGGTTCTGACCAGCTCTGGCACCAGACGGGCTTCCTGGTCCAGTTTCAGACCATTCAAGAAAGTGGGCGGGGGCAGAACCCCCAGCACATTCCTTCTCCCTCTGCTGCCCAGCCCCGCGGGGTGGAGAGGTCCTCGTGGCTTAGAGGGAGGGCTCAGCCCACCTACCAGAGCTAATCAATCATGTGAGGCCACAGACACACGAGGGGCTTGGAGAGGATGCTGGGATGAATGGAATTAATGCATGTTTTTACATAGGCCTATGGGAGAATGGATGGATGGATGAGTAGATGAATGAACAGACAGAAGAACAGTGGGCAAGATCCCTGTGCTCAGTGTACTGGGTTTTCCCTGTTCACCCCTTCAGATCCACTCTCCCCACCTGGCTCTGTCCCAGGAAGCTGATCTCTGCCAAATGCATCACCCAGACTCCCTGACCTCTGGTTTGGGGTAGAGTTTACATCTCTCCTCTTGTGGCTCCAGCTCCCAGCTCCTGTCCCTCTCGGACAGTCACAGGTGCCTCTCTGGGTGGCCCTAGTTCTGTGGAGTCTCACCCTTCCTTGTGGTCCCCTTATCCCCATTCATATCTGTTTCTTCATGAAACACTCTTCAGTCACCCGTTTGACAGATGAAGTTGTAGGACAGAGAAGGCGTGACTCTGTCCCCGGATCTCAAGCCCGCCCCTGCGGCCAGCATCTGGATTCCTCAGTGTGCTTCTGATCAATCACCGAGTCTAGTCTTCCTCCTCTCTTCCTCCTCGCCTTTCCATCCTCACATCTCATCAGAGTCCCCTTTGTAAAAGCAGAAGGCATTCTTGCCTGGCCTTAAGCCATTGTTGGCTTCCCAGGGCCTCCTCTGCGCTTACCATGCCCTCCTTTGTTCTCTGCCCTCCAGCCACACTGACCTTTCAGGGCCCCAGACTCACCTGTGCTCTCTCTGGCCACAAGTCTTAGCAAGAGCTGTTCCCACCACCTAGAAGTGTCCCCCTCTTCACCATCCTTTAAGCCTCAGCTCATATGTCACTTCCTCTGGAAATCCTCCCTGCCTGCCCAGGTGGGGCTGCCTGCCTTTGCTGGGGCCCCACAGAATCGCTGAGGTTCCCCTACCCAAGGACTAACAGGCTACATTGTGATGCCCATCCACACCCCTGCTGGGTAGTAAGCACCCCAGAGCAGGGCTCTCATTCCCATTCTTACCTCTGGCACCAGCGCAGGCTGTAAACATCTGTAGAATGAATAAATGAATGAATGAATGAAGTGTGGATCAGGTGAGATCTAAGGACAGAAGGGGTTGCCTTACCCACACTGACAGCCAGCAATGCACCTTTCCTCACACCAAGGGAGAAGTCACTTCCCTTTCCCCGGAGAGGCAAGCTCATATGCTGGACCAAGATGAGAAGCCCCGCCCCTCACTCTCAGTTCCGGTTCTCGGCAACCTCCCACCCCGCGGCCTCCACTTACCCAAGTACCACACCTGCAAAGGTCCTCAGACCCCTGGAGGTATGGGATAAGGCTCAGCCCCCAGGAAAAACCCCAGGAGGAGACTGGGAGGGGAGGAGCCAAGGCAGTGAGGAGAAAGGTGGACAGAGAGATGAAGAGGAGTGGGGCGGAGAGGCAGGACGAGAAGGCAGCACGGACCCAGTGTGTGGTCGGCACACTCGATGTAGATATTTGGCGGGCAGATGGTCTCATTGCCTGAAAGGAGAGATTATTCCTGGAGTCTATGGTTCCATCCACTCTCCACCCCGCACATTCCCAAATGTGGGCACACATGTTCATGTGCACACATGTGGGTGTTTGCACATATATGTGCATGCATGAATGTGCACGTGTTTGTGCACAGAAGCATGGAGATGTGTGCGTGCATGTGTGCATGCAAGCCATGCACGCTTGCATGGACACGACTATGCACATGCATTTACATGCACATGATGAAGTTTGTGCACACAACCCAAGTACACAAGTACAGATTACACAAGTACATGTATGCAGAAATACATAGTAACAGGCATAGATACATATGCGTATGTGAAAACATGCACAAAATCCCAAACACATACCAGGTACCCTCACGTGGGTAGACACATGCACACATGTGGTCATACACACGCAGCTGCCCCCATGCACATGAGCAGTGTTCTGCCCTCAGAGGTTCTGGAGCCTGGCAGGGTGGCACGGAGGGCTGGTGGGGGTGGGGTGCCCACCTGGCATGTGCACCATTCGGCAGTGGCAGCGCTGAAGCACGGCCTCCTTTTCACAGCGCAGCCGGCAGGCAGACACGCTGTAGGCTGAGTAGCCCTGAAGCTCAGGCTCCCCGAGCCCACTCTCCGCCCGGCAATTGCCCCAGGGCTGGGGCAGGTAAGTCAGCTGAAGAGGCAGGGCACGATGGAGTCACGCACAGAAGTCTCACCTGGCCCCCAGCACCCACAGCCCCAGCAAAGGCTGTGAAAGGGCTGGGGGTATGTGAGCTTCTGGAGGGCAGATCTGGTGAGCCTGCACTCCGGGCCCAAAGGCCCCACCCCACGGCCAACCCAGGACGCAGTTGGGCGTGCTCACCCGCTGTTCCTGGCAGGACACAAAGGTCTGAAAGCCTGGGGACACGCCGAATCCCAGCTGGTGGATGTAGGGTGGCTCCTCCTGGCTGTGGATCTGCACTCGGATGCCCGCTTCAAATGATGTCTCATCTGCACAGTGAAGATGGGGTCCTTAGGAAACCTTCGCCGCAGGCGGAGGACCCCGGCTGGAGTCCCTGTCCCTTTCCCGCCTGAGTACTTGTCTCTCTCCAGATGGGCAGGTACTCCTCCTGCTGAATGTCCAACATGATTTCCAGGCCGCTGCCCATGCCCCCCGCCCGGCTGGGCAGAGAGCTCTGCGGATCCGCGTTGAAGGTGTAACACTTTCCATAGCGAGTATAGACCTGGGGTGAGAGAGAGGAGGGGCGGGGTGTGGGATGAAAGACAATCCCTTAAGCTTTGGTGGTCTGTAAGGGCCACCAGACCTGCCTGGTCACCCCTGTCCTATATCTCAGCAACCAACCTACAGCCCAGCCGCTCCCTCAAGTTTTCTACTGATATCCTCTCTTCAATGATTAAAAGTCACCTTCAGCTTAATGGGACTTCCCTGGTGGCTCAGCCAGTAAAGAATCTGCCCTGGGTCAGGAAGATCCCCTGGAGAAGGAAATCGCAACCCACTCCAGTATTCTTGTCTGGTAAATCCTATGCACAGAGGAGCCTGGTGGGCTACAGTCCATGGGGTTGCACGAATGAGTGACCAACACTTTTACTTTTCTTTTCCAGCTTCATATACCAGTAGCAGAACTCTTGATGTTTTCCCAAATCCTGTCCCTGACTCCTTCTCCTCTTCTGAGTAAAGTGCCCTGCTCTCAACCTAGTTTCTAGGGTCGGAATCCCTGAAATCGCCTTCTCCCGGTAAGTTGGTTGCTGAGATACGGAACAGGGGTGACCAGGCATCTAATCCAGCAGCCATCTTGGGCAATTCTACTTCCGAAATCTATTTAGAATCCATCCAGTTTCCTTCCGTCTCATGTCCCACTTTCACTATCATCTGCCTCTGGCCATGGCGGCAGGCTCCTAACTAGTGTCCCTGCATCCGCCTTTGCCTCTCCCTTCCAAGTCAGACATGATTGAGCATCGGCGTGTTTAAGTTTTTTCCTGCCAAGCCATTCACAACACGGTAGCCAGAGTGCTCATTCTAAATTGTGGAGATCCAATCAAGTCACTTGCCATCTTAAAGCCCAACAACTGCTTCCCATTCCCCAGAGAATAAAGCCAAGTTCCCTCCTTGCCTGAAAGTATCCACAAGAGGTGACCTTTGCCTCTCTCCTGCTTTTCCACCCCCCAGATCTTCATGACAAATTCAAACTTATGGAGCAACATCTCTCCCAGGGCCTTTGTTCATGCAGTTCCCTCTCCTGGAATGCTCCCTTCCACCCAGCTGGCATGGCCCAGCTGCTCATCTTTTAAACCTGAGCTTAAGTGTCCCTTCAGATGCACACTCATAGGTCACACCCATGTTCACAGTGTCACCCTTCCTTGATCAGTGTGTTTGTGGGTTTGCTCAAAATACTCATCAAGACCTGAGATAACCTTGCTCATCTGTTTGTCTCCCTGAGCAGCAATCATCATCCCTCACTCGACTTCATGCTACACAGAGACGGTGAGTCGAGCATCCCCAGTGCAGGGCACAAGGGATGCTTTAAGAAAAGACGACCCGCGCTGAACTGAAGCCTATCCCCGGTTTCCTCTGCGGAGAGTTCTCCCATATGGACACCAGATGGCGCCGGCGCCCCGGAGATGGAAGCCGAGGCTCCGGCGGGGACAGAGCTGCGGTTGGGAGTTAGTTGTAAGCGACTGGGGGTGGGGAGGAGGTTGAGGGAGGGAGGCAGATGGAAGTTCCCCCCTGCCGGGCTCACCCCACAGAGACCAGCCCCCGGGTCAAACCCATCACAGGCAGCACCTTCCCTGGGGGTAAGGAGGTCAACGCACTCAATCTCTCTCTCTCTCTCCCCCTCTCCTCAGGAACATTTTCACTCTGGTGAAAGCTGGGAGGAGAGGCATGAGGAGGCCATGTAAGGGAAAAGATTCCTAAACGCCTTGCTCCAGGGAAAGGGGAGGGCTGGGTGGAGGGCAGTGCGAGTGAGGAGTTCTAGGAACTGGGGGCAGGGCGTGCCCCCATAATGGGGCACGGTTGTCTCACCCTCCCATCTCTACTAGGTTAATGATCCTGCTAATTCTTCCCTCTCAGACAGTTCTATCACCCAAGCACCTCGCCTCAGATTCTCAAAACAAAAGGACTCACGTAACAAGCACTGTGCAGTTTACAAAACACGGCAACGTCTGCTGCCCCATTGCATCTCCTCGGCCACCCTGGTATCAGGTAGGTTTAATGAGCCTGATGATTACAGATGAGGAAGCCGCAGCTCAGAGAGGCGATGTGAGTTGCCCAAGGTCACACAACTAGTCAGTGGGAGAGGTGCAGCTGACTGAGATAGAACTCAGGGGTTCCCACCATCCAGTGCTGGCAACTCCCCCAACCCCAGCCTACCCTGCCCCAAGTCCCAGCCCCTGTCCCGGCCCCATCCAGCCAAAAGGAGACTGGAGTCTCAACACTCAACCCCTTTTCTTCCATCCCGCCTTCCCATTCACTCCAGTCCTCTACACCTTCCCTACTCTCTTTTCCATATCTGCGGCCTCTCGGTTCAGTCCCTCACCTGTCCCTCCCCTCTGCCTTCACACCCATGCCAGCTGCTGGGCTCCAATCGTCATTGACCGTGTCTGTCACACCCCTGCCCCAGCTCCCTGCGGTGTGGCCATCAGTGGGGCAGGAGTGGGCATGGCTGACAGTCCCAGAGCATTCGCTCTGCCCCAGGCACTGCGCTCAATGCTTCACAGGCTCTTTCCAATTCCAATCAAATCTCACAGCCACCCGACATCCTACAGATGAGGAAACTGAGGTCCCAAGGTTGGCTGATTTGCCAAGGTCTCCACGATCAGTGCTTCTTAAAGTCTAGCGTGCACACCGAACACCTAGAGGTCTTGTTAAAAGGTAGGTTCTGAGTCAGTAAACATGAGTTAGGGAGTAGGACTGAGATTCTGCATTTCTAACAACCCACTGGTCTGCAGACCACACTATGGGTCAAAAGCCCCTAGACAAGAGGGCCAGAGTCCAGCAAGACAGCCCAACTCTAGATCTGTGTTTTCACATGTCCCCATAGGGAAGAGAGCTTTGAACAGGGCTGGGGGCAAGATCACTGGATCCTCAGTGGTATGGGAAAGGCAGAGGGGGGAGAATATGTAAGCATTTGCCCCAATTCTCAAACCACTCACCCCCTTCCTATTTTGGGCCAAGCAGATGCTGGAATCAGCTTTTGATGCTGCAGCCATTTTTCAATGTGGGCTCCAGGGGGGCAGCTAAACAAGGTACCAGGCTGCATAGGGGACCCTGGTAGGGAGCTGCTCACACGTTCCCCCCAGCGTGCAGTGACTGACCCTGACCCCTGGGCACTGTCATGATCTCTCCCATGGGACCGTGGACTCCTTGAGGCTGGGAGCCCCCATTTCACCGTCTTGGTATCCCCAGTGCCTGCTAAGTCGCTTCAGTTGTGTCTGACTCTTTGCAACCCCATGGACTGTAGCCTGCTAGCCTCCTCCTCTATCCATGGGATCCTTTAGGCAAGAACACTGGAGTGGGTTGCCATGCCCTCCTCCAGGGGATCTTCCTGACCCAGGGATCGAACCTGTGTCTCTTGAATCTGAACCTGGGTGGGGCCAGGGCTGCCTCCCTACCTGATCCTTCCACCACACACACAGAGACACAGACTACATGATACTGAGACTAGCCTTGTGCAGGGCAGAGCCAACTGGGAAGGCTTTGGCTCCAATGGCTTCAGATGGGGGTGGCTACCTGGTACCTCTGCCCTCGAGGAGATTGTGCAGAGAGAAGGTGACAAAGGAAGATGGGTGGAAGGACTCTGGGTCTGATGGACAATGCTCTGCAGGGAGTGGACAGGCCAGACTGGCAGGGCCAGGCCACCTGCACCGCCCGGGTCAGGCCCCACTGCTGGGCAGAGCAGAGCGTTGCCCTGGAGACAGTCCCTGGGCCAGGCAGGCAGCAGCGGGTGGAGCTGCCGGCTCCTAAGTGGCAGAACCCTGGTGGCAGCACAGTCCACAGCCTCTTCCATGGAGACGGCACGGCTGCTCGGCCACAAGGTCCCACTGGCTGCCCACTGTGCTCTCCCCAAGGACTGGCCCCAGAGGAGGGTGTGTGCACAGGAGTTGAGGCTTCAGAGTCCGGCCACAGAAAGAGGCATGTCCTGGGCCAGGATGTGCCCTGATGGACTGAGGGGCTATTTCCAGATCTGCCACCACTAGCCTCAGGCTTCAGCCTGTTCCCATCCCAGCAACACCTCCTTCTCCCGCCTGGTTCTCCCTCTTCTCGGCCCTCCTTTGCTCTCTGCCCTCATTCCTAGGTCTGCCCTCCTGGACGTGGGCAGAGCCCCTCTGGGCCTGGGCTGGACAGCTTCTAGACAGGACTGTGTCCGCACTGCAGACAGACCCCTGGACCCCTCCCCCAGCTTACTTCCTGCCAGCTCTCTGCCTGTTCCTCGCCTTCAGCGTTGGCCTGGGTCTGTCTGCCTCTCCAGCCTCCCTGTTCCCTGATCTCAGTTTGTCTGTCAAGCCTCTCTGCATCCTCTTGGGTCTTTCTGTGTCCTCAGCATTTGATCAATTATTCATCTGGCCTGTGTCTCTGCTCCATGCCCTCTGTCTGCCTGTCCATCCCCCTGGCCTGGGTACACCACCCTATCCCCCCGCCTCTCTGTTCTTTTGCCCGTTGCATCTCTATCTGTTTGCTTTTCTGTCTATCCCCTAGACTAGGTATCCAGTGTCTTCCTCCTGTTGATTTTTCCCTGGGCCTGAAACCACCTCCCTGACCAAGAGTCCCTGCCTAAGCGCGCCTCCCTCCTTCTCCCTGCCTGCTTCTCCGGGTCTGCCCCAGATGGTGACCAATGACCAGAGACTGGGAGAGATCTGTCCACAGCGTGCTCCTCTGAGCAATGGCTTCTCTCTCAGCCCCTTGAGTTCCATCTGTCCACAGCTCCCATTGCCTTGGCTGGCTGGTATCTGCCCTCACCCCTTCCCACCCCCTCACCCTCCCTGCAGTCCTGGAGCCCACGGGGTTAACAGGCAATTAGCAGGGCCAGGGCTCAGAGCGGTAGGGGAGAGGGCTCTGGGCCTCCAGAAGATAAGAAGCAGCCAGGAGCAGCCGAGGCTGGGCTAATCCCGGCACTAATCTGCGGCCTGGGCTTTATCTCCAGTGCCTTCTGGGCACCCTGCCTCTGCCAAGGCCTTGGCACCTCCTCCCCACCCCTCTTTTCCACGGCAGCTTTATCCCTCCAAATTCCATCAGCCCTCCCCTGATGTGGTCCAGCCCCATGCCTCTCACTTCAGCACCTGGAACGAACTCCCCTTAATCCTACAGTGCTCAGGGGCCCTGGGTAGCCAGTGGAGGGGTTATATTTTCATCTGCTGTGGACCGTGACTAGCATCCCAGGTCAGATGGCTCTCCAGTCCCAGCTTCACTCAGGGGTGACCCAAGCATCCAGGTTCAAAGCCTCCTCCTTCTCTGTCCTCGCCAGGGAAGACAGTGCCAACTCAAAATGCTGGGGGTGTCTGCACTGGTCAGAACTGGGAGGTCACTCAGTCCAAAGCCTCATTGTACAAAGGCCAAATCTAAAGCCTAGAGATGGCAAGGGACATACCCAAGGGCATATAGAAAAAAGAGGGCCCATTCAGAACTAGTGTGCAGCCCCAGCCCCCACTGGGCCCCAGCATTGTCCACTAACCCTCATTACCCACCCTGGAGGTCAGTAGACCCTGGTCCTAGCCCTGCCTCCACCAGTGACTGCTGTGTAACTTGGTTATTAAAGTGATTTACTGACTTCTTTGGTCCTCAGTTTCCTCATCTGTTGAGTGGGGATAGGAATTCCTGATCGCCTTATCTCACAGGTTGGTTTTAAGTCTCAAAAGAGATGAAGTAGGTGAAAGGCATTTGCAAGGTAAAATCACATACATGAGGCCTCAGTATTAGTTATAAGGGTGTTGTGGAGATCAATAAGATCCAAACTAGGTCAGAGATCAGTCAGCGGATGTGGTGCTAGGAAAGGATCCACCTAAGATTCATAAGGTGGAAAAATAGGTGCACATTTTGAAGTCTAACAGAATAGGGTTCATATCCTGGCTCTGCCACTAACCTTGGACAAACAACTTTGGGTGGTGATTTAACCTCTCTGAGCCTCAGATTACTCTTCTGTAAAAGGGGTAATGGTAATTCCTCCTCCTGAGGTTCACAGTGAGGATCAGAGGTAAGTCCAGAGAGATGCATGCAAAGTGCTCAAGAAAGTGGGGGAGCCCAACTGGGGCAGCCATTTGACCTTGGATCCCTCCAGGGCCCATTCTCACTGGGCACAATGCCCCTTAGTAAAGGCTCTCTCAGCAGTTGTGGGCGAGGATGAAATGCTGTCAAAGCAAAACCCCCAGGCTCTGAGATCTGGCTGTCCTACCAGAGGAGGGTGCAGGCCAGCAGCCCTGCGCTGTCTGTGAGATTCGGTTTCAGTCATTTAACCTCTCTGACCCTCCATTTTTCTTCTGTAAAATGGGAATAATAATAGGCATCGTCGGAGGTGTAATAAAAAAGAGAAAATGTATCGAATACATAAATAACAGCGACAGTTAACATTTATTCAGTGCTTACTCTGTGCCAAGCACAGTCCTAAGCCTTTTATATAAATTAACTTCTTGTGTACATGCATGCTAAGGCACTTCAGTCGTGTCTGACTCTGTGCGACCCTATGGACTATAGCAGTCCATGGAGTTGCAAAGAGTCGGACACGACTGAGCGACTGAACTGAACTGATGGCCTATAGGACTGCTGGGCTCCTCTGTCCATGGGATTCTCCAGGCAAGAATACTGGAGTCGGTTGCCAGGCCCTCCTCCAGGAGATCTTCCCGACCCAGGGACCTTAATTCTCACAAAAACCCTCTACTGGAGATGTCTTAACATCTCCTTTTTACAGACAAGACAATGGAAGACCAGAGAGGGTAAGGAGCAGGCCAGAGTCACGTGAGAGAGCAGAGGAGGGGACGGAGTCAGGGGCATGGGACTCGGGGCTCAAGGCCACTGTGTCCTGACACACCCCTGGTACAGCCCCAAGGACTAGGCGGAGCTCATGAAGTGGCAGACGTTCACAGCAGGCTTACTTGTCCTACACTGGTCCTTGAGCCTGTACAGCATGCCTGGGACTGTGCTTGCTGTTGGGGATAATTCAGAGAAAAAAATCGCTGGCTTCTGCCCTGGAGGAGTTGGCTGTTTGGCCCCAGAGGCATTTATTCATTCCAAAAGTGTTTGTTGAGCACAAACACTGGGAGCCAGGTGTACAACAGTGGAGAACAAAGCACAGAAAACCAACAATCCCCGGGACAAGCAAATGTTAGTAGCTGGGATGTGGGCTGTGATAGGGGGACGGATCCAAGTCCTATGACTGTGGAACAGGAATTCAACTTGGGTTGGAGAGTCACGCTTCCCAGAGCAAGAGCACTCACCCACCCAGGAAGGGCATCTGATCACAGAACAATCAGACCCAGAGAGCATACCCCCCTCACCCCACCCCCTTAAGGGATTCCTAAGGGGCACTAGTAGTAAAGAACCCACCTGCCAATGCAGGAGACATGAGATCCCTGGGTAGGGAAGATCCCCTGGAGGAGGACATGGCAACCCGCTCCAGTATTCTTGCGTGGAGAATCCCAAGGACAGAGGAACCTGGCGGGCTACGTCCCCCACCCCATAAGCCTGGCCCCCTCCCCTACCGCAGGGACCATGACGCAGCACACCCCAGCCGCCAGCCGCCCAGGTACTTTTCAAGGCGACTTCTTCTCCAAGGTAGTGGTGCTTGTGAGTCTAGCAGGAAATGGGCACGATGTTTCTTCAAACGTAAATGCATGAGCAGTGGTGGAGAAGTACCAGACAGTCAAGGCCTTGCGACTCCAGGCCGAGGCCGAGCAGGAGCACGTGAGGCCGTGGGAGAACAGGGCGATTTCAGGGAGCGCCTTGTCTCCACGGAGGAGGAGAGAGGGCGGGCCCCGGGACCCAGGTAAACAGCCGGACCTATTCCCAGTAGCGACCGCATTGGCCTTAAACCCTAGAAAGCCAGTCTTGCATAAGTGAAAGTCGCTCAGTCCCATCAACTGTGGCCCGCCAGGCTCCTCTGTCCCTGGAATTCTCCAGGCAAGAATACTGGAGTGGGTAGCCGTTCACTTCTCCAGGGGATCGAACCCAGGTCTCCCGCATTGCAGGCGGATTTTTTTTTTTTTTTTTTTTTTTTTTTTAGCGTCTGAGCTACCAGGGAAGGCCCCGTCTTGCAGGCAGGAATATATTACATTTGTAACGAAGTCCCTCCCTGATGTTCCAGCCTTCGATGCAAAGTTAGTAGTTACTAGAGTTTGCTTGCACAGTGAATCGCACCCGTAGCCCGGCGGGCGTTTAGGAGCTGAGGACGAGAAGGTGGCAGCGGCGGTGAAACGGTGGGTGTGCCATCGCCCCCACCCCGCGGGTGCACCGGAGCATCCAGGCCGGGCCCACGCGCACCCAGAGGGCCGCACCCACCGCCTGGCGCTCCTCGCCGCCTCTCTCGTCCCTCCCGCGGGGTAGGCATCCATCACGGAGCCCGGGCGCCCTCCCTCCCGTCTCCTCCGGGCTCCTCCGCTTTCCTCCCTGGGTTTGCCTCATTTGCATTCCCCCGGCTCCCGGCTCCTCGGCAAAGTGACCTCCGCACACAGCCGCGCCAAAGGCTTCCACCGCGGAGGGAGACCCCGCCTCCCGCCGCCCTCCTCGGCCGGGGACGGGCGGGGGCCCCAGCGGAGGGCTGCAGAGGGGAAGGCGAGGTGCCCAGGGCCGCGGAGGGACTCCGATGGGATTTGAACCTGCGGCCTCAGATCCTCAGCGGGGCGAGAGTGGGATGTGGAGGTAGCACAGGCCGGCGAAGCTGTGCCCCCGAAATGGAACCCCTGCCGGGAACCCGGGCTCCCCAACACCCCTGTTTGCTTGCGCTGCACTCCCACTGGAGAGGAGCCAGCCCTCTACCGGGCCATTGCCTGAGGATCCCCTGCCCTTCCGGGGGCCTCCCCAGCCCCCCAGCCCCGCTCCCCTGGCCGCCGAGCCGCCTCCCCTCCCCCCGTTTGGTATTTACACCTTTCACACATTTGTAAGCTATTATCCTGTCCACGCTTAGTCACCGCTGAGCCAAGCGCCACGGATTTAGCTCCTTTAATCTTTCCTCCTAAATCAATCCTCCATTTCCCCTTAATCATCCCGTGGCTCCTCTCTGAACTCTCTCGCTGCTGCCTCGGCGGCTGCAGCCTCTGCCTGTCTTTCTGGAACTGTTCCCCCTCTGACTCAAAATGGGTGTCCCAAGGGCATAGTGACCATTTGGGGGGTGGGTTGGATTTTCAGTGCTGCCAGCCCCGGCCTGGGGGCTGGGAGCCAGGGAAAAACTGCAGGCACCCCTCCCTCTTCTGGAAAACTGCACTCTGAAGCCTCTGATCTCCACCCCTGGGGGGTCTCTGTCCTCCCACCCCCATTCATGTGGGATGGCTCCAAGACCCTAAGCCTCCTGCGGGATTTACCCCCTCACTCCCCCCCCCCCAAAAGAAAAAACCTCTCTTGCCTCCTGTCCACGGTTCTGACTGTCCCCACCCTCTCTGCCCACTGCTCCAAGGAGGCAGCATTACTGGGAGAGCCTGGAAGGGCAGGAAACACTGATAACTCAGCCTGAAGCTGCCCTCTCACCCGCCTCCTCCAGGGAGGCTATCCATCTCTCGAGACCACCCTGAGTCTTCACCCGCCTTCACTCCCCCTCCTCCTCCCGTGGGACTCACTGACTCAAGGGCCCCAAACTGAGTAGCCCTGAAGCTCTGCACTCGGAGTGCTCCTTGAGGTCTTCATGCCTCCCAGCCCACCCCCCCCACCCCCCCGCCCCAATTCCTGATCTCTTCTGCCCCTAGCCTGGGCTTGGCGGTGGAGTCGGCCCTGCCACCAGCCAGGAGAGGGAACGTAAGGGCAGGGGTGGGGGGCCCGGAAGGAGCACAGGTAGGGGAGACACAGGGAAGACACGAATGCGGGGGCCATTTCTTCAAATGCTAATCAGCATCTTCCGGCAGTGCCAAAAGAAGCTGAGTTGATAATGAGCCCAGCTCGGGGCTGATTCCTGATTAATAAAGAGGCCACCGGGCTGCTGAGTGGGGCCGGGTGGGGCACGGCCCTCCCCTTTGCCCTTGCAGACCAGCCCTGGGTAACAGTAACAGTTCCTGCCCGCGGTGTCTGGGCCACGCCACTCAAATCCCCCGCAGCAACGCCACTAGCCGATGGGAGGTACCCAGGCTGAGAGCGCCCCCTTCAGGTGGGCCAGAGGGGCAGCAGCCAGTGATGGGGCCCGCGGTGGGGAGGGCAGGCTCACTGAGTTCTGCAGTCCAAGTTGTAGGTAGCCCTTGGAATTATTTTTTTAATCAAGAAATTTTTAATTAAAGTAATCAAGACTCTCGGCTTCTCTGAACAAATGGGAAAACCCTACCCCCCCCCCCCCACCTTCCCGACACCGGGCATCCTGACCCGAGGGCAACAGTTAGGTGAGGCTGAGAAGCTGCTGCTCCCTTCAAGGGTAAGTGACCGTCCCTTCTCACCCCCCCACCCTTCCCTACTGGGTGAAAGGCAGGACCAACCCTGAACTAGATGTTGAGTTAAATGTTCTCCCGGTTCTTGCCTCGGGAGAAGTTGGGGCTGGAGGGCACAGAGGGCTGGACTGGCAGTGAGGGTCAGAGGCAAGTTCATATGTAGATGAGTGCCCTGGACCAAGCTCAGCCGGAAGCCTCTCCCCTCCTGCGTCAAGGGGGCGTCAAGGGGGCGAGCAGGGGCAGCCTTCAGGCAAAGGTATGGAGCTGGGATGTCTGCGGAGGAGCCCCTGCTACAATCAAAGAGCGGGTGTGGAGACTGTCAGTACTGGCCTGACCATACCAGGGAAGGGGGTACTGGCTTGACCACACCGCGGAAGGGGCAGGTCAGGTGGAAGCTTGGATTGAAGGCAGGAGATGGTGGAGGAGCCTCTAACTAGGGGCTGGGACAGCCAGAGAGTGATCTAGGGTGACTTGCTGCTCCCTCTGCCTCCGAGCCATCCTGATGGCAGCTGGGGTGGGGCTGGGAGAGGAGGGAAGAGGGCAGGGAGGGGGACTGCCCAGCTGGAAGAGGCCTTGTCTAATTGTGCCTGATTAGTAGAGAGGAAGAGAACAGGGCGAGTGATTAATAGTCACGGCAGTCACCAGCGCGTGGGGAAGGAGGGTTGGGAGGGGGAGGGAAGTCTGAGAGGGGATAGAGACAGGGAAGCGCACACAGGTCCCCGGTCACCTGCCCCTCCGGGGGGCTGCCCAGACCCCAAAGGACAAACTGAGAGGAGCTGGCCTCCCTCTACCTCCTCACAGATTCTCCACCTTCCCCCTGCCTCAGTTTCCCACACAACAGAACGGAAAAGACCAAGGTCACATCCTACACCTGGGAAGTAAGGTGTACCTGCTCACGTGGTGAGCAGACACCTCGATGTCCCCAGGCACAGGCCCCATCCTTGGCTCAACCTGGAACCTTAGTAGATGGCCAGACTTCTGATCACAGCCCACCGCCACCACTTCATATCCTTTGACGCCAGTTGGAAAGCCTACCCTCCCCAACCTGGCAGCTTGAACCCCATCCCCACGACCACCTGGAGCCTCACTGTCCGATACTGCAGTCACTGGCCACGCTCGGCTGTTTGAATGGAATGTTAGTCCTCCATGCTAATCACACCGCAGATGCTCCCTGGCCAGTGTGGCTAGTGATGACCACTGTGGATAGCACAGATTCAGAATGTTTCCATCATCACAGAGTGTTCTGTGGTTCAGCATAGATTGTGAGTGTGTGCACTCCTTTGCATGCACACACATGCCTGAATCCTGGGGAGGAGTGGGGAGCATGGGGATGCTATGACAGAGGTGGGGTGCGGGCTCGAGGGTCAGGAGAGGAGCAAGGCTAGGTGGTGGAGAGCAGCGAAGATGCCAGCACACGGGTTGGAAAACAGCAGGTGGTGCTGGGAACAGGCAGGTTAAGGAGGGCCAGGAGCTGGGGTGGTGGCGTTTCTAACAGCTGACACTCTGAATGCACACTGCGCGTGTGTGTGTGTGTGTGTGTGTGTGCGCGCGCCAGGCAGTGGACTAAGCCCTTTACAGCCATCTCTTTTGATTATCACAACCACCCAATTTTTTTTTAGGTTCTACTATTGTTTTTAACGAATACAGCAGTGTATGCTCACAGCAGCTTTCTGACTTCTCCAAGGCCACACAGCCAAGGTTCGAATCCAGGCAGCCTGGCTCCAGAACCCACACTCTTGATTGCTTCACCATACAATCCCCAGATGAGAGGAGATGCTGAGTTTTAGAGCTGCATTTTACAGCTGAAGAAACGAAGCCTAGGGAGAAAGAGTGATTTCTGCCTTCTAGTAAGTGGGCAGGCTCAGAGCAAGCCGCAGCCAGGGAAAGTATGGATGGGGCTTGGCACACTGGGGTGGGGGAGCCGATGGTGGTAGGAATCGAGGAGGAAGAGAGAGTATATGGGTGGTGATGGAAGGAGGAGGTGGTGGTGGGAGTGGGCTGGTATGAGACTGGGTGAGGCGGGGGGTGCAGAAAAGAGAAGAGATGGGGTGAGCTAAGTGGAGGCGCGTATGGGTGGAGAGGTGGGAGCATCCCCCACCACCCAGGAGCCCTCTCCTCTCTCTCAACCCTCTCCCCTCCTCCCCAGACCTAGCCCAGCCTGCCTCATCCCTTTTAAGCCTTCCCAGCCCTCTTCAGCAGAGTGCCTCTCCGAACCTTGGCTCTCACTATCCATGTACCTCGTTTGGCAATTAATCCTGGCGCCTCCTGACACTGCTTGCATGGCTGGTTAACTCTTGCATGGTTGGTTAAGCTCTGAAGTCTTCCCGTCCCCGCCCCACCACGAGACTGGAGGCTGCTTGAGGACAGGGACTGGGGACCGGGGCTCCCCCATTCTTTGCCCCCACAGCACCTGGCAGGGAGCCTGGCACATAGTAGGTGCTCAGAATTCCGTGTTGATTGAGTGACTGGCTGGAAGTCGGTGAGGGGACATTAGGGAGCCAAGGGTAAGAGCAATGGCAGTGGTAACAGAAGCAAGAGCTGCAGCTGAGGGGACTGGGGGAGGGTGCATTACCCAGAGTAAAAATAGGCTGGAAAATGTGACATTTATTAACTTGGATTCGGAGGAAAGGTCACAGCAGAGTGGGGAGTGGGAAGGAGAAAACGGGGAAAGCAGCAGAAAACACACACCAGCCCCTTACCCATACCCCATCCATCGCTGTCACTGTGTCTCAGCACTCATGGGCTGGAGGTTCTCATCACTGATCCCTGTACCCGTCTCCCCTCCATGGATCCCAAATCCCCATCGTGGGCTCCATATTCTCACCACAGAGTCTACTGTGACCTCACGTCCCCATCAGAGAGCCTGATGTCTTTGTCTCTCCATACCCCTTCTCCAGTCTTGCCCACACAGCACACTCCCAGTTTCCCCATTGCCGTGGATCCTCCCATCCCAACCATAATGCCAGACCATGGTAAACGGCCAATAAGGACTCAGCCCTAGAATGCCAGGTCCAGGGAAGAGTTCCACTTGGCAGATGGGGGTTGGGGTTTGGGAGAAGGGTACGGGGCCTAGGCTGGGTGGGGGGACAGGTGGGTCCAAGGGACATTCCTCTCCCCCCGTGAGGGCTCTGCTCCTCCGCCCCTCACTGTCCTGCTGCAGCCAGAGCAGAGAACCACAGTCTTCAGTCCTTTTCTCTCCATCGCAAAGGGCCTATGGGAGATCCACCCTCAGCCGTGCCTGGCCATCCCCACATTCAAAGGGACTCACCAGCTTTGATCCCGGGACTCCCCGTTCCCACGTCCTGCAGGCATGTCCCCCTTCCCTGGAGGCCAGGCAGGAACCTCCGGCCTCCCTCACCTTGCTTCCTTGACCCCTATCTCTCCCTCCCCACTGAGGTTTCATCACTCTTCCCCTTTTCCTTCCACCCCCGCAATGGGGCCTGGGACACAAACTCCCACTCAGGGACACAAAGCCCCCATTGATTTCTGCCCCAACAACACCTGCTGACACTGGGCTCTGTCCCCCCACCAACCCGGAGGGGTGGGGATGTCGCAGGAGGAGCCCCCGGGACCCGAGAGGCCACATTCACACACTCCTTAGGGACAATCACTTTGAGAGCAGTGATTTTTCCTGGAAGAAGGGGTGTGTGGTTGGACCACAAGGCCAGTGCCCACCTGCCCCCATTCCTCTCTCAGCACAGTCCTCCTTCTCATCCCTTCCTCCATTTCCACCCCACTGCCCCCACCCCACGGCAGGAGGACCCCGAGACTGCAGGCTTGGTGGGGGCAGGAACATGGCTGGAGCATATTTCCCGGTGCTACTGAGGCAGTGAGTGAAGGAGACCCTGGGTGGGGAGCCCCGGGTCATGACAAAGAAGAGCACCCCATTTGGGGCTGGCTTTAAAGCCTGGGCTGGACGGGCACCATGTTGATGCCATGTATTTGCATATGTGCTGGGCACGGTCACAAGAATGAAAACACACTCCCCACACTCCACACATACATAATGCCGGGAGTAAACTAGACCGGGGACAGCATTTCAAGCCCCGGCAATAACAGACACAGCCTGTGACTGTGGGTGAATGGAGCATCAACAGACAGACAGCATACAAGACACACCACCCCCCCCACACACCTCACACACCTGGATTATGGGAGGTGTGCATGGGAGGGCGGCCCCACGCCTCCATGTGAGAGTGTGTGTGCGTCTGCGTGCATTCACACATACGTGAGACAGGGAGCCGGGGCTGACATAGCTGGGGTCACAAGATGGGTCGGTATCCAGGGGGTGACCCTGTCCTGGGCAGCTGAGTAAGGGCTGGGCTGTGGGCACGTGGATGAGTAGCTCTCTGGATGCGTGCGTGGGTGTGCAGGTGTGCACATGAGTGTGGCGACAGGGACGCTGAGTGTGCGTGAGAAAGTGTGCAGGAACTATGTCCCCATGCAGTAGGTGTGTGTGTGTGCGTGTGTGTACACGTGTGTGTGTGTTGTACGCACGTGTGTGCTGGGGGCAGCAGTGAGGGTGAGCCACGCTCGTAAGAGTGAATGAGTGATTCTCAGTGTAAGAGCCAGAGCCAGGCAAGGGAGCAGCAAGAACCAGGAAACAGAGGGAGGGCCTGGGCAGCCGGAGAAGCTGGGAGCATGAAAGAGGGATGTGTGAGGGAGTTCGTGAAAGGGGGTGTGTGTGAGAGACACAGAGACGGCGAGAGACACTGGCATCCAGTGTCTGCAAAGATCGACTCTATCCAGTCTGCCAGCCGGGTCGGCTCCCCCAGACGCAGCCCTGAGTCCCTCCCTTGCTGGAGCCCCCAGATACGCTCTCCCCAACGCCCTTGTTTGGTGTGGGGGTAGAAAAATCCAGCGGCCACAGGAGAGAAGGGGAGTAAGAGAAAAGCAGGGGTCAGTTGGTCTGACCATGGTCTGGTGCATCCCTTCCCAGCAAACTGACTGGCTTCCAGGCCCCCCCAGGCCCATCCCAGGACCCCGGCCCCCCAGACCCTGGCGCTGCGGCAGCAGGAGAGCCGGCGGAGGAGCAGCAACAGCGGCTGGGTAAGCCCCCAGGAGCGTCCACTGCTCCCCGCCAGGGAGCCCCGAGGGAAACACCAGGCTGGGGGGTGACACGAGGCCAGCCTCTGGCAGCGGAAGGAGGGGAAGCCCTGTCGAGGATGCCCTGAGCGCCACCCGCACCCCCACAACAAGCCTCCAGCCACCCCAGGCCGGCCGGGCCGCCTGGCAGGACTCACCACGGAGAAGTTGCTGGCAGAGCAGTGGTGCCCGCTGAAGTTGCAGCTCTTGAGCATGTCGGCGAGCTGGTGGCCGGTGCGGTTGAGGATGTCTACCATGTCGGGCTCTGGGTAGCGCAAGCCAGCAGCACGGTGCCCATCCCGGTCTTTGGGGGGCAGCCCGGTCAGGTTGGCCAGGTGGAAGATGTCGGCGTCGCTGAGGGCCGAATGCCGGAAGCGGTTGATGTTGCAGAGGGTGACGGCGGGGAAGCCGGCCACCGGGGCTGGGGCAGCGGGGTCCATCACCACCAGGTGAGGCCGGGTCAGGTAGCCTCGGGCCAGGCCGGCCGCCTGGTACAGGAAGGCAGCCAGAGAGGTGAGGAGGGCCAGTGCCCAGAGGGTTCTCCGCAGTCCATGGGGGCCTGGGCCACAGGCCCGGCCCAGCCCATGCAGAGTGCTGGTGCTGGCGAAGGTGGCCAGGTCCCGGGGGGCTGCTGCCCCCTGAGCGGCCCCCAGGAGGCTCTGCTCATCCCCTGCCTCCTTCTCCTTGGGTTTCGCATCCTCCTCTGCAAATTTGATTTTGCACACAATCTCGATCGGCATCTGTCCCCAGCTGCTGGGACCAGCCGGAGCCTTCCTGCCCCTGTCCCTCCCTGGCCAGCAGCCCCGGGTGCCCTCCGGAGTGGCGGCGCTGGCAGCAGCGGCTCTTCTAAACTCAGGGCAAACGGGGAAGAGGATGGGGACAGGGTGGGGGCCGAGGTGGGGGAGTCACTCCCACTCCCAGCAGCTCCGCAGCCCTGATGATGCCTCTGCCTCTGCCGCCGCTTGTCTCTCTCCTCGATCGTCTCCTTGTGGCTTCCCTTATCAGCACCAGCACAGCTGTCAGCCCCTGCGTGTGTCCCTGCGAGCGAGCGAGTGAGCGAGGGAGCGAGCGCTGCTCCGCCACGCCGTGCAGCCCCAGCCGCTCCGCTCAGCATGTGCTCCGGAGCCCACCCCGTGCTTAATAATTCAGGACATGTCAACAGCGTTTCACCGGCGGCACGGGCAGCAGGAGCCAGGCCAGGGGAGGGGGGCAGCCCCCAGCCCTGGACAGGAATCTCCGGGCCCTGCCTGGGACCTCGTCGGGAGGCCCCCAAACTCTTGCTACACCCTCGTCACGCGTGGGGTCCTCACCTGGCCCCACTCCCAGGCCACCAGGGAAGAGGTTTGCACCCAGAGTCCTTAGCTTATTCTGCCACTTTTCTGGACCACACCCCGAGAAGGGTCAGCCAACTCCATCCCCCACCTCCTGGCCTCCCTGACTCCTAACAGCAGCACCCAACCACCACCTGACCTCGCTACCCCACTCACAGCACCTTCCAGAGAACTCCTCGGGAAAGCCACTTGTTTGAATGAGGGAGGGGAGGGGAGGGCAGAGAACGGCAGGCAAGACAGACAAGGGGTCAGTGATGGCTCCATCCAGATACTTGACTTCCTTAGAGCTTTGCTCCGGACTTAACATCCACCATGCCCCTGCCTGCTCTCCGATTTTGGCCGCCCTCTCCCCGACTTCATCTCCATCCCCAAACTCAGTCTCTCCTGTGTCTGTGATAGAGGGCACCCTGACCGGCATAAGCATCTGTGGCCACTTTGCCTTCCCAAATATTTCCCAAATCCCTTGCCACAGCCAGGCCTGTGGTGGGGGCGGGGGAACGTGTTGGATGGCCAGGCCAGGGAGCAGAGGCTGTATGATGTGGGGGAGAGGGTATCGCATGGAGGTCAGGAAGAGCCCAAATGGGGGTTCTGGAGGGAGCCCAGATGTGCTGGGTTTGAATCAGAGGGAATGCAATCCTAAAGAAGCAGGCACAGGGGGTGCTAGGCAGAGGGGCAGGGGAGCGCTGGGGTGGCTGCACCTTGCAGAGGAGAGGCAGGATGGGGCCCATGGTGGCTGGCCCAGAAGGGATGATGCCGGGGTACCCCCAGGGTGGAGTGGTCACAGTGAGCTGCCTGTGCCCTGGATGGGGGAGCTGTGCGAGAGTGAAGCCCTCATGGGAGAGGAATCACTTGTCCCCTAGAGGAAAGGGGGGGCCTGATTAATCGGGGCGCTAATGAGCAGCAGGGAGAGGAAGCTCAGAGGGGCGGGGAAGGCGGCTCCATCGATCCGAGCCGCGGAACCAGCAGCTGAAAAAAAAAAGTGAGAAGGGAATCGATCTGAGGGAAACGGCAGCAGCCGGGGATTAGAGCCTGAGGTCCACCCGCTGCCCAGCGGCCACCCCTCCCCTGCGGCAGGCCTGCCCTGCCCCAGAAAGGGGCCCAGGAGTGGCTCCCCAGGGGGGCAGGGAACTGCTCTGCACACCCTTGGCTGCAAGCCCAGGTCAGGCCATGTCCACTGCAGGTCACCCAAGCGTGGAGCCCACACACACATACACACACACACACACACACACACACAGAGCCCCCCCAACCCCAGCCCTGTGTAGCACCCTGCGGGGGTTGGCCCCAGCCTCTCATCAAAGTAGCTTCTTCAGGGGCCCCTTGGCCGGGCCAGCTCCTTCACTCTGAGGAGCCCAGACTCCTGGGGCCAGGGGCTTCGTCTGGCCAAGTCCCAGAGGGGACAGGGGTTGGTACTGAGAGCATCTGCTGAGTTAGCACTCAAGAGTCGCCAAGTGACCACCGAGAGCCCCCATCGCTGCCTCTGCCCAGGCAGCCTCTGCCATGCTCACCCCTCCCTGTAGACCACCAGACCCTTCCAGCCTTCCTCCCCCACCTCCTTGTCTTCCCCAGCCTCTCTCTTCCCCCTTTCTCCTGGTATTGATTTTTCTTTACTGTTTTTTTTTTTTTAAGGTGATTTAATTGCTTTTTTAAGGTTACTTCAGTCTGGGGCTCTGCCAAGAAAATGGGGAGCTAACCCCCAAGCTCTCCCCCAGCACTGGTTGCTGCCCAGGACTCCGTGCATATTACTAAACTGTCCTGTGAACACAGGTCGTGCCCCCCAACATAACTGACCTCCATCATGAGCCCAAAGCACACCCTTTTCCTCCTGAGGGTGCGTCAGGAAGCCTTCAGCCTCTAGCAGGAGTGAAGTTGGGTGGTAACCCTGTGTAGGGGGCTAAGGGGGTCAGGGGGCGGACGGTGGTGAGGGGAGTTCCAGGCCACTGCAAAGTGGAGCAGCAGTGAGCCGCATGCGCCCCCCTCTTCCTACTGCCCCACAGCCAGCTGTCTCCAATTGTTCCCAAGTCCCCACCATCCAGTCTCCCAGACCCTGGGAATATGGCTGTGCTCAGTGGGAGCCCCTCCATGTCTTTCCAGCTCATCCCTTGGCCTTCCCCCCAATCCCTCCAGCCTCCCCTGTCACCCCCACCCCCATCCCCTTTACACCCCCTTCCCCTCTGGCCCCCGTCCCTTCTCCCCTCCCTCTCCCCGCTTCCCTGCCTGCCTCCCTCTCTGCCCGGCTGCAGTTGGGTGATAATCTCCCTCATTTAGCCTCCCGGCTGCTTCCCCGGCTCATTGCCCAGCTGGTCCCTGGGGCCCGGCCCAGCTTCTTCCCCACCCCCACCCCCAGCCCTGCGCCCAAGCTCCCCCTTCCTTTTCCCCCCTGCTTCTCCCACCCACTCCCAGTGGACCGGCTGCCCCCTGCAGTGAGCATCAGGGCCAAGTGTGGCTAGCTGGGACCCGGGGCCGGGTGTGAGCAAGGGGGGAGGGGCTGCCCAGGACTCTGGGGGTGGGAATGTGGGTGCAGGTTGGGGGGGAGGAGTTGGGGGGAGGGGGGGAGGGCAGGGTCAAGACGTGAAGCCTTAGCCAGGCGTTCTCTGCCCACCCTCCCGTTGGCCCCACTGCCCAGACTTGTTCCCCAGTCCAGTTCTCCACACACCCCCACCCGGCTGAAGTAGGCTTCCCGACAGAGAGAGCTCGGTGGATGGACTGAGGCAGCGATTAGAGTGGTGCATCTGTATGGCTTGACCAGGCAGGGCGGGGGAATGGGGGGCAGATAGGTGAGGAAGGGCCGGAGGGTTCTAACTCAGAGCCCCTGGTAGGGGGCATGGAGGTTTCATTTGGGCAAAGTGCTCCAGAAGGTAGACCTGGAGGCCTCTCAGGATCCAGTTTGGGGGTTCCCAACTACCTTGCCCCGCACCCTCAGACCTTGGGTTGCCTCTTCTCCCAGCTGGGACCCCCAAGCTAAGCTACATTGGCCCCTTCCCCCCACCCTCTTCGTGGGTCTCACGTGCCCAGCCTGGGTGAACCCACTCATAAATGACATGACCCCCCAAACTCCTAGGCAGCATAGTCCTAGAGGGAGGCCCCAGCTGCCCTCAGCTCCCAGAGTACACCGCCCTGCCACCCTGCCCAGCCCAGCTGATACCTGTCCCAGGCCTGGCTCTGCTGGGGACCCCGGGCACCGGCCAGTGTGGGACAGACGTGGGTGGGAAAGGGACACGGATCGGGGGGCGGAGGCCGGGACTGGGCCAGTCCTGGCTGGTGAGCGAGCAGCGGTGACAAACGGGCTGTGCGGGGGCCGAGGGGCGGGGGGCGGACGGCGGCTGATTTATCTGGGTTATTTATGCCGCGGACGAGGCAGGAGAAGCGGTTAATGAGAGTCCCAGCGAAGGGGGTGGGGAGGCCCGGACGTGATCTGAGGCAACTGAAGAGGGTTAGCGTCCCGCCGCTGGGCCCTGCCCCCACTGGCCGCCAGTACTGGGCACCCCCTGCTCTGTCCGAGGGCCGGTTAGCCCAGCCTTGACCCGTCTCCTGTGGCTGGCACCGAAAGCCCCGCATCAGGGTTGGGGGCCCGCCCAGGCCGAGGCAGTGGGGGCAGTGGGTGACCGGGGGTTGAAGGCGACCACGTCTGGGATCGAGGGGGCCGCTGGAGGAACAAGGGGCGGGGGACAGAGAAGGGAGGGCAGGGAGGGAGGAAAGATGCAAAATCTCGGCTGGTTAGAAGCTGACCAAGTCTGTGGAGTCTGTCGGGGGAGGGTTGGGGTGGGGAGAGGCCAGTGTGGGGCCGGGTAGGCAGCTGGCAACCTCGGAGCTGAGGCTGGAGAAAGGGCCAAGGGCACTGGCGTTCGTATCTGGTGGCAGCCAGGAGTCATCGTAGGGGCCCGAGAGGCAGAGGCAGGCCGGGGGTGCGGGGTGGTGGTGGTCAGAGAGAAGAGAGGACGCGGAAGGAGGGGAAAGAAGATCCAGGGAAGGAGGGGGGAGAGGGCTTTGCAGCAGTGAAAGCTGCTGGGAGCAGATAAGGCGGTACGGCAGCGGGAGGGATTAAAGCTTCGAGGGGCCGGGGCCGGGGCGGGGGCGGGGTGGGGGGAGGCGGGGAGGAAAAGGCTGAGGGCCAGACCCCGGGGCCAAGGAGATGAGTGCGGGAAACGAGGGCTGCGAGGGGGCAGGATTTAACCAGAGGCCACACGTGGTCGTCGCCTGGTTGAGGAGTGGGGAGGGGACGGACTCCTCCTGCTCATCTCTGCTGAGGACGGGGTACTTTTCCGCCACTGATGGAGCCTCCATACGCTGCTCCCGTTGGGGTGGCAGAGCTGAGCGGAGAGGGGCATTCCTTGGGAGTGGGAGGCTACTGGAGACTGCCGGGGCGGCGGGTGGCAGGGGCCGGCCCTGGGAGCCTCCGAGCTCCGATTAGAACTTGGACAGACAGGACACGCAGCGCCTCCTTGAGGCGGCCAGTGGAAACCGTGTCACAGGGACCTTGTCCACAATCAAGGGCCCACTGGGGGATGGAGACCACCACTTACGTCCAGGGTGGCAAGGACCAGTGTTTCAGAGGGGAGGGTGTCTCTCTGTGGGTAGAGGCGTGGGCGCGGAGTGGGGCAGTGGCTTCCCCCAGCTCAAGCCTCAGACCCGATGCTCCTTACCACCCGCTGCCCACCTGTTCTGCAAATCTTCCAGAAGGGTGTCTGGGGAGGGAGAAATCCCCGCTCCCTACGGACGAGGGCCGAGGGCGGTTCAGAGCTGGCCCGGGCGGCGGAGGGGAGCCTCGAGGGAAGGAAGGGGAGGAGGCGGCGGAAGGGGCGAGGGCGGCGGGCGGGGCAGAGTAATTGCATGTTTGTGAGTGCTCCAGTCTCCGCGCACGAGGGAGCCTGTGTGGCGGTGGGTGTAGCTTCGCCTCCAGGAGTCTGTGTCTGTTGGCAGAGGTGTCAGTGTGTCTGTCTCAGGGGGTCTGGGCTCTCCCTGGCCCCCCCGCCCCCACGTCGTGTTTTGGGGAGCGCGGCTCTGGGCACACCCAGCTGTGCTCCGTGCTGATGCGGCAGATGTGGCGGGGCCCCAGCTGTGCCGGCTTCCCGGAGAGGGGGAGGGGCTACAATCTGCTCCCCCGATAATGGCTGCTAAGTGCCAGGGGGAGGGGATGGGGACGGGGTGGGAAGGAGGCCCGGTCCCTGCCACACCCCACCCTGGCCGGCCTCCCCCCAATCTGTGTTCTTGGCTCGGCCTCTTCCCCCTGCCTGGCTCCTGAAGCCCGTCCAAATTTCTCTCCACGCTCAGGCCCCTCAGTCCCCCTCCCCAGCTCTCCTCCTCTGTCACCCCATCCAGCTTGGTGCCAGGGACCCGCCCCCCCTCCCCGGCCCCCAGCTCGCTCCCCCTCGCTGATTTTACAGAATAATCTTTTTATAGAAACTGAAAAAAAAAAAGGCGCTAATGGCAGAAGCAAACCCCTCCCCCGCATCCCTCCCCTCTCATCCCATACTTCCCACCCCAGTTCCCTGTTTTCCCCAGGGCCAGCACCCTCCTACCCCTACAGGGCCAACGAAGTCCCGGAGGTAGTGAAGGGGGACCCCAGAGCTCTCCCCTCAGGAGGCCGGACACTCCCACGTGCTGGGTCCTGGGATGTTCCCTTAGGGGTGGAGGGGGACTAGGCCCCTCCCAGACTATGCTTGAAGAGAGTGGAGAGCAATGGAACTTCTCTCCTTAGACGCCCCCTCTCCACCTAAGCACATAGACAACAGTGACCTGCTCTGCCTGGGGCGGGGGTGCACACCACAGGGACCTCAGCTTCACTAGCCCCCTCCACTTTTAACACTGACCCTGCCCCTGCCCCCACCCGCACTGGGCCCAGGAGGGGGTTCCTGGGGGCCAGGGCCTGACACAGACTTATTGGATTTCACGGTGTTTTGCTGAGAAAATAATTAAATTATCATATTTATGATGAAGCTGCCATGGCCTCTGCCAACCACTCGGAACAGAAGGGTCAGGACTGGGGGGAGGAGAGGAAGGGACCAGGCCCCTGGCCCCGTGGCCCACCCCTCTCCCAGCCCTTCCCTCAGGGGCTGACCCCAGCCTAGAGGAGCCATCTGCAGCCCCCTGCGGACCCCACGCAGAGGCGACAGAAGGTCGGGGCTGGAGGCAAGAGACTGGAGGGACGAGGAGTGGGAACGAGGCAAGAGGCTGAGTGAAGGCAGACTGTATTGTAGATCAGGAGTGCTGAAACCCCCGGGTAGTTTCACAGGTGCTCTGACTCGGCCTGCAGGGGCCTCCAGGGGCTGGGAGGTCACACCTAGCCCAATCCCCAGGTCAGCCTCAGCCCAGCCCCGAGAAGGCACATCTTTCCAAGTGCCCAGCTCCAAAGCTCTGAAATCCTGGGCTTTGATAAAGGCCCTGGCACCCTGCTGCCTGCCACCCCTGCCGGCTGCCAGGACCCCCTCCTCCCTCCCACCCACGCCCTGCCCCCCCATTCTCTTCGGGTAATTAGATTCCTCTCAATTAGCAGATTACGATCATTACCAGCTCATCTGGCAACCAAGCTCTGCACCCACAGCTGGGGAAAGGGGGGGGGCACCAGGAGGGGCACACGGGGGTCATGGGTGAACACCAGAGAGAGCTGGGTTTCTCTGGGGCTTCAGGAATGTGAAAGAAAGACTGAGGACCCTCCACCTACCCACCCACTGGCCCGCAGAGGGCAGAGCCAGGGTGTAGGAGGTGGCCAGGGCTCCTCCCCTCCCAGAATGGAGTAGCTCCCACTGTGCTTCTGGAGAGAAGGCAGCAAGCAGCTCAGGTTCATCCTGCCTGCCAGGGACTAGAAGACAAGAGATGTGGCCTCGGGCGGGGGAGAATCCCCCCATCCTGCCAAAAGCCAAGCTGGGAGCAGATGGAGCTGGCAAAGCGGAAAGCGGGCCGGGACTGCGCAGGAACCAAAGAGACTGGACACCAGGTGATCCAACCTTGGGCCCTGGGCTCCCAGGCCCAATCCCCATGCTTGCCGCCTGCACCCCACCGGCCAACCGAAATCCCTCCCCCTTCCCCTTGGAAACCTTACACTCCGGAGCCTGAGCCAGGCCCAGTGAAGGGGAACAGGGAGGCAGCATCAGGGTGAAAGCAGGACCAGCGGGCTAGGAGCCTGGAGGGCCTTCCTCCAGAGCGGCAGAGAGGCTGAGGCAGTAGGAGGGGGAAATTTACCAGGGCTCCAGATTCATTATTCATGAGCCCGCAGCAATGACTCCAATTTAAATGCTAATGTGGGGGGGCCTGACTCAGCTGCCCCCCTTCCACCGTCACCCCCAGCCCAGGCACAAGCGGAGTCCATGCAGGCTCCAGGGTTCACCCGGGTTTATTAGGGAGTGGAGAGGGAGGGCAGAGTCCTCCGACCACCCACGTTGCTCCCCGCAAGCGTGCCTGTGAAGAGCCTGCCTGGACAGAGGCTGGCCACGCAGGCAGGCAGGAGCCTCAGGGGAGCAGACTGGAGTTCAGGGGGGCCTTCTGGCAGGCCCCCTCAGAGGATGATCTGGTTGGTGAAGCTGCGGCTCAGCTCCTTGTGTGGCAGAACAATCGAGTTCAGGATGAGCACCTCGGCAGGGATCCGGACGCGGCAGCCTGCAGTGTGGACCAGGGCACCAGGGGGAAGCCATGGGGAGGGGAGGCGAGGGGCAATGAGCTGGGGGCCACTGCCATCTGGGGGGGGGGACCCCTCCCTGCCCATCTGTGCCCCCTGTGACTTACACAGGACCTGACACACAGCAGACACTGGGTAAATGTTTGCTCAAGGAATACACGCACGCACACACACACACACACACACACACACACATACACATAGGCACACAAATGCTCCCACAGGGCATGGCCATCACCTGTGGAAGTTTCTTGCAGTCCAGCGGCCAAGAAAGCATACCTAGGATAGTGATGGCGGGCAGCAGCTTCCCGTCCTTGAACAGGCTCTCACTGTCCATGTGGGCTCGGGGGTCATTGGGGTTGGGGTCATTGGGGGTACCCTCCACGCGGGCCCAGCGCCCCACGGTGCTCCCCCAGCCCACGATGCTGTGCAGGACACACGTGTGCTCCTGACAAACAGCAAGAAGGGAGTGAGGGGCCAGATGCAGAGCTCATGGGGCACACCCCTCCGCTTGGCCTCTGGGGGCGCCACATGGGCAGCGTGGGCCTGGGTGCCTACCTGCAGTGTGGCTCCGTGGAGGACGATGCTCTCTCGGAGCCGCACGCCCTCGCCTATGGTCACTCCCTCGCCGATGGAGACGTTGGGGCCCAGCTGTGGAGAACAGCACAACCGTAGGCCTTGGAGGGCCCCCAATCCAGTCCCCTCACAGAACAGATAAAGGGGAAGGGACCTGTTTGAGGCCACCCTACAAGCCGTGCATGAAGGAGAGACCCCATCCTGAGCTCGGGAGAATCTGTACCACCCCACCCATTCTGATGGCCACCTCCCTTCCTCTGGGCTGGGCCACTGCTTACCACTGCCGACGGGGCCACCTTAGCCGTCGGGTGGATGTAAACATTTCCTAGAAGCAGAAGAAAGGACTGGGGGCAAATGCCCCTAAACCACACCTGGTTCAGGGAGGGTGGGGCTGAGACTTCACCTCTGGATCTGTGACCAGGAGTCACAGCTCAGAGGGGAGCAGGGCTGGGCTGGGGCGCAAGGATTAGGGATTGGGACAGGATGGGTACCTCGAATCCGTGGACCCCCTGGAGTGTGCTTGGCCAGGCGTTCTGGGTGAGTGAGCTGGTACTGGCTCAGATAGAGGCGGGAGGCATAGAGGGCTGAGCTAGGGGCCAGAAAGTGGAACCGGGGGCTCAGGGGCCAGCAGGGCCTGTGCCCACTGCCCCAAAGTCTCAAACGACCCAACCATCCCATCAGAGGCCACTCCCATACCCTGCAGACTTGATCTGGCTCCAGATCCCGTCAGTGAGGTGCACGTAGATCTGGCCCTGCCCGGCCAGGGCGGAGAACACATCCTGCTCCAGGCGGATGGTACCTGCCCCGGGCCATAGGCCTGAAGAGTCCTCCCTGGCACGGAGGGAGGGATACTGACATCAGTTCCCCAGCTGAGCCCGACTGGGGGCCAACACAATCACTTGGGGACAGGGATCAAAGCGAATCCCACGACCTCTCCAGGTCTGGTCAGATCTGCTCCAGAGGGATGCTTACATCTCAGGAAGCTCTCCCATCACCCTCGCACACGTCACACCCCTTTCCCCACCCCCACCCCCCGAGTTGCTGTGTTCCCAGGCACAGACCTGCTGCCCATCCTGCCCTTTGACCAGACCTGGGTTCTCCTCCCTTTTCCCATTCTCCCCACCATCCGCCCTCCCTCTCACTGGATGGAATGAAACACAGACAGACTCACCCCAGAGGAAGGCAGCTGGTGAGGGCAGAGACAGTCACAGAGAGAGACGGAGAGAGAGAGAAAGAGAGAGATGGTGGAGATGCCAGCTCAGCAGAAACAGACAGAGAGGCCAGGAGAGATGGAGAGAAAAGCAGAGAGATGGGTGGGAGTGAGAAAATGGTGATGCGTGAATGAGGCATGAGATGGGAGATGGGCGGGGGAGGAGGGAGTGAAGGCAGGGATCCAGGGAAGGAGCAGGTCCCAGCCTAGGAGGACGACCCTGGGCTGTGGCCGATGGTGAGCAGGGCTCTGGGGCACTGTGCTCCAGGCGGAGCCTGAGCCTGAGAGTACAGCTGTACACGCGCACGTGCGTGTGCGTGCACACACAAGCCTGTGTGCACCCAAGTGTGTGTGTTGCCGTCTGTTCAGAAAGGCATCTCTGGGACACTCAGGGGTTGAGAGAAATGGACCAGAAGGGGAGTGGGCAGGCAGTGACAGAAGACGAACTGAGATGGATAAGGAAGAGGGACAGAATGAGGTTAGGAAGGGAGGGATGGGGAGGCTCGGCTGGAGATGACAAGTGGAGACAAGAAGGACAAGGAAGGTGAGCGGGTGGACGTGGAGCCTGCGGAGACTGGGGGTGAGGTGGTGGGGTGGGGGTGGGGTCTTTGACCAGGGGCACTTGGGGTCACAGGGTCATGGGGCCTGCCTCACAGTTGCCTATCCTGCTGATTTCGCTGGAAGACATCTCGGAGGGGTTTCAGGGCTTCCGGGGAAAAGAGGTAGATGCCGCAGTTGATGATGTCACTGACGAATGTGCTGGGCTTCTCCACATAGTGCAAGACCTGAGGACAGAGTAGGCTGGGGTTAGGGGAGGAGAGGCCACTGCCACCGCCTCTAAGACCCCCTGAGCTCCAGATCCTCCCTGCTGCCGGAGCGGTCTTCCTGCAACGCAGACTACCCCCAGCTGTTGGCCTTCACCTTCAAGGTAAGTCTGAACTACATGCCTTTCTCCTTCCCACCTCCCAGTGTTCCCGGAACATAACTCCATGCTATTGCATACCTACTCCAGGAATGCCCCTTCCCGTCTCTTCATCTGAAAAACTAGGCTTTCAAAACCCAGTGTGAGTCCACTCTGCCCCAGAGCTGGCTTCTCAGATCTGGGCACCCCTGACCTCTGGCCACACCTCACATAGCACTGTATCATTTGTGATGGCTGGGTTTCCCACTAGTCTGAGATGCTTAGAAACAGGGATTGTCCTTCAGCTCTACTTCTCTTACACCTAGCTAGTGCCTAGCCCAAGACTTCAAAATAAAATTTATGCACACACGTGTGTGTGTACATGTATTTTTAATGCACAAATAAAAAGGGGTGGAATAAAAGGGGTGCATGAAAGTCAGGCTCAGGGAGCTTCACAAACAAGGACAGAGACTCTCCGCCTTGCTGCTTATGCTCTGACTTCCGTAATTCTGGAGATGCTATGTGGTTTCCTGCCTCCGGGCCTTTGCACATGCCGGTCTCTCTACATGCAATGCCGTCCGTCTCCTTCATCTAAACAGACCTTCTCCAGGTAGCCTTCCCCTCCCCCAGCCAGGTAAGGCTGGGTTGGGCCTCTTTTTGTGCTCTCAGTAGCACCCCAGGCATTTATCTACTGTGATGCTTTCACTCTCTCCAATTTCTCTAGAAGGGATACATGATGAACGACCAAGAACATGCCCCACCTGTTTGACGAGAGTGGGCCCCCCCCCCGCCAAAGTGGTGCAGCATTTCCAGAGGTGGAGTGGCTGGGGAATGATGACACACACAGGCCCTCCGCTCCCTCCGCCCACGCCCATCTCCGATCTCACGCCTCATTCACTCATCACCATCTTCTTATCCCTAGAGCAAGCCAGCCCCCCTCTGCTCTCACCTCGTGCGTCTGTGGATTCTCTACAATGCAGCCGTAGTTGAGGGACTGTGTCCTATTAGCCTGAAAGACAGACCCATTGAGACAGTGACCTGCTAGCTCCAGAGCAGCAGGGTCTGTTTCCTCTTTCTTTCCCTCTCCTACAGCACTTGGCACACACCCCCACGGCAGACAGGGCTTCGGCAAGGGCGAGAACTGACAGCTGCCGCCACCCCCTCACCCGCTCCCTGCGGCTGAGCAGCCAAAGGGCTTGGGATCTCCACCGCCCCCTCCACTGCTCCTGCAGTTTCTGGCACACCTCCCTCCTGATGCCCGTTCCCAGTCCAACCGCTGGGCTGCCTCCCCGACACCCTGCATTCCAGAAACATTTCTGGATTACCCCGCCTCAGCACCCTCCAGCCCCCCAGGGCCCCCTCACCGTGGTGCCAAGGAGCAAGAAAGGGTGTGGCTGGTGTCTGTGGACATCCAACATGGCACTCAAGGGGAAGTCGGAGCAGACGTCAGCATTGAGCACGAAGAAGGCTTCAGGGCTTCCAGCCAGGATCTGGTCCCGGAAATGGTAGAGACCACCCCCTGTGCCCAGGGGGGCAAATTCCTGCAGGTACCTGTCCCCAGGGACCCCAGGGCCAGCTCAGTGAGATCAGGAGAGACAGATACAAGGAGCCTCGGTACGTGACTCCTCCTGCTCCCAGAGGTACACCTGTCTGCGGCCCACAGAGAAACTCAATAAACTCAGGGATTCACAGATGCCCCAATAAGAATCCTCCTAGTGTGTGAGGGTGAAGTCTAGTGGATGGACCCCACTCCCGAGAACCAGAAGTTCAGGGCACTGCCCCCCAACCCCCACACCACCCATGTGCACAAACACCTGATGGGAAGGTTAAACTCCTGCTGGGCAGCTTCCAGGAACCGGGTAAGGGGCTCATCAGGCTGGTAGAAGCCAATGAGCAGAATCTCCTGCATCCCAGGGACCTGGGGATAAAGGAAAAGGTTGGAAGAAAAAAAATATCTGATAGGAAAGAATGAAAACGGGGAGAAATCCCTGGTGCTGGCTGCGAAGTCTGGAGACCACAGTTTCTTTCTCAGCTGTGAGGCCCCTGGGCACTCACTTTACCACTCTGGCCTGTTTCCTCCTCTGGACAATGAGGAAGTTTGGAGAAGCCTCAGTCCCTGATGTTTTCATCTTTTATTATTCTATTATCCCCTGCCCTCTCACATCTGAATTGGGGCTCACCCTAGGGAAGATTTTGCCTACCAAGCTGTGTTAAAGAATAACCCATTCATTTCCGCCCCCCCCCCGCCCCCGTATTTATCATCTGTCAATCTGAGCTTGAGATGAGGATATTATTTATCAAGCACCTATACTGTACTAGGCACTTTACAAACACGATTGCAAGCTTCGCCACCTCACAAAGCAGGTCTAATCATCTCCATTTTTACAAATAAGGAAACTAAGGCTCAGAAAGACTGGGAAATTTGCTCATGTCCTTACAGCAGGTAGAAACGAGATTCAAATAAAACCCTGCCTGCTTCAATACCAAAAGCAATAAAGAAATTAGCTCCTCAGTGAGCAAAGGTATGAGTTCTGCGCTTTGCTATCATTAAGGTTCCCCAAGCTACAGCGTTAAATTGTCTCCAAGATTTTTGCCTGATCTCACATTCCATGCTTTAAAAATAGGAGCGGAATCTGAGCAAGAGGCCAGATGAGACTAGGTTAGGAGAAGACAGTAGGGCAGCCACACAGAACAACTCCAGAGGGCAACATCCACATTTTCATTTGTAAATGGTGGTCCCTGAAGTTATGCCTTGTGGGAAGGTCATGGTTGGAAAAGGGGGAAATATGGCATGAAGGAGATGAGCAGGAAGTGAAGTGGGAGAGGGGAGCCTACGGGGTTACCTGGGCACAAGCCTCAATATGGTGCTGGATCATAGGCACCCCCGCCACAGGAAACAGGGGTTTGGGCACCTCAAATGACAAAGGCCTGAAGCGAGTCCCTGGAAGAGGAGAAAGAAGCACATTTCAGGCTTCCTGCCTCTCTCTGTGCTCACCCAGTTAACCACTTCAGCCCAACCTCCTCCCCTCATTCCCCTGGCTCCTCACCCTTTTGAGGGCCTCCAATCAGGATCACAGCTTTGAGCATGATGGCGATTGCTACCTAAACCTCAAATCCCAACAGAGAAGTCAGGCTCAGATCTCACACCCCAACCCAGGAACCTGATTCATACCCCAACTAGGCCCCAAATCCCAAATAGCAGCACTTAGCCCTCTCCAAGGATGTAAATCCAAAGTTCAGTATGCACCTGCCCAGGATACAACACCTTGTATATTTCACACAACTCAAATCCCAGCCCAGACTCCAGCTGGCCTTCAAACCCCACAATGAATCCACCCAAATTCTGAAATTCACACCCCACAATTTGACCCCTAACAGTCTTCCCTCTGGCCACAGATTCAGCAAACTCAGAAACTCAGCAAGAGACACCCTTCTCAGATCTCAAACCTCAAGAAACCTAAACTCCAAACCCATCAATTCTCAGTTGTTGCATCCTGACTCTAGATCTTAAGCCCTGTACCCCAACAGTGAACCCTGAATATTGAACCTCAGAACCCTGAGTTCCAAATACCTAACTACAATCCTAAGAATGGCTCCCAAGTACTGAACTAACTCTGATGCGTATATAATGCATCCCAAATCCAATTTAAAATAAACCTATATAGGCTGAACCTGAATCCTAAAACTAACCTCTAGGTGATGAACCCTGAGTCAAAAGACAGATTCCTTTAGCGTCCCAAACACCGAACCTACCAAGCCCTGAGCACCGACACTGACGACAAGTAATGAATCTCTGGATTCGGAGAACTGATTGTTGACCCTCTAAACTGCACAACTGACTCTAATAAGTCCTAGCCTCGCGCAGCCAGAGACTGTGGGACCCACACGAGAGCGTTAGGGCGGAGAGCCAGTCGAGACCTCCGAGCCGCTCTCGGTCTACCGTCCTCTGCACTCTACCCCTTTCGGCGCCCCTCCATCAGCTTCCTTTACCACTAGTCCCCTTTCGCCAGATCTGTCGCCCGCTACTGCTTGCTCCTTCCGCGCACGTGTCTTCTCGCAACTCGCGAGAACTCCGTCGCAGAGTCTGCCGGGAATTGTAGTTCTTAACTATCCTCTTGCTTTCTAACCAGGAGCGAGGAGGTGAGATTTATGGGAGAGCTCGGGGGCGTGGCCAAGGAATCTAGGGGCGCGGATCCAAATTAGAAGAATGGAGCCTGAGAAACGGAGATTGGAATTTAAGATTAGGACCTGAGCTGTCTGGGAAAGCGCCCAGGGGTATCAGCCAAAGCAGAGAGCCAGGTCCCAGGGAAGAGCGAGGCTAGAGACCTGAGGGAGTGTGGCCAGCCTTGAGAAGGACTGGGCCAGAGTGCAAATCCCCCAGGAGAAGGTGGGGCTTGAGCTACGCCAATGAAGAGAAGACGGAGTGTTAGACTTGCAAGTGCGGGAACTTTTTGACCGTGAGAGAAGTCATATCTCAGATTCACTGTCTGCAAAATGAACCACTGGACTAGGCACCCTCCAAACATTCTGATCCCAACTTTCTGTGACCTTGGTGTGTTGATCTGGAATAAGTGTGGGGGCAAGTGCAGGGGAAATGGCGTCTCAAAAGAACAGAATAGACGCCAAGACTCAAAGAGAGCAGCTTTATTAAGCAAGATGAAGGAGGGTTGTCTGACCCACCCGCCCGGGACTCCGGCCAGGGCGACAGGTCTGAGGGTCCCTTTCAGGCCACATCCACGCGAGCGATGGATGGTCCATGCCCAGGCTGTTCTCCACGTACACCTCGTACTTGCCGCTGTCCTCCGGCGTGGCCTGGCGGATAGTCAGCGTCGTGGAGGTACTGTCGATCTCAAAGAACAATCTAGGTGGGAAGAAGGGGAGGGCAGGGCCTGGGATCAGTTTACGCGGGTTGCGGCCGGGGTACTGAGCTCCATTCTTCGTCGCCCAGTTCCCCGCCCCCGCCCCACTCCCGCCAGTTTCTGGACCCCGCCCCGCCCGAGCTCCCGCTCCAGGTGCTGTCCTTGCGCAAGTCCCCGCCCTCACCTGTAGTCTTCTTCGATGTCTTCCCCGTTCTTGGCCCAGCCCACGTCGGGCGCAGGCTCACCCAGGATCTCGGCAATCAGCGTTACTGTGGCGCCTTTGCGCGCCTTAGTGTTATCCTGTCCCTTCTGAATCTTCGCTGGAACTAGAGGAAGGGAGAGGGACTGCCACCCAGTTAAGGACCTAGAGATGAGGCAGGCTGGGCATCACCTCCCCAGCTAACACCCGTCTCTAAATACTAGATGGATTTAAGCTCGCTGTGTGACGTTGGGCAGCTCTTTAACCTCGCTGGGTCATCATCTCCTCAACCGTCAAGCGGAACTAGTCCCGCCCTTCGCAGAGGTTAATGAAGAAGGATCAGTAGAGATTCTAGGGCTGAAAACCTGGAAATGTTCACACATCTAGCGGTGCCTCGGAAATTGCGCTGGGCTGAGAACCAGAAGACCAGGGCTCTAACCCTGCCTCTGCTTGTGGCTCTCGGTGACCTCGGGGCCCTGGAATCGCGTGACTGAGCCCTTAGCGGGCTTCTTAGGCTGGATGGGATGGAATTCTGGGGGTAGGAAAGGAGTACGCGCGCGGCCAGCGCTGCGCTCTGGTCTGCCGCTCAGGCTGTGCGGGGGCTGGGCCACACCCCCCTGCGGACACCGGGAGGCCCAGCGGTAAGCGCAGCAAGACCAGGCTGTGGGCGCCCGCCAGCTGGTGCTGCTCCGCGCGGTGACACTGCGGCCAGGGCGAGTAGTACCTTCCCCAAGGATGCGCGCCGAGTCGGAGCACTGGCCGAAGGGGTTGCTTACGTTGATGCTGTACTGGCTCAGATCTGCCAGCTCGCGATCGCGCACCACCAGTGCCACTACGTCAGGGTCCTTGAAGACAGAACGATACTTGGGCCCGTTGCGCAGTTCCTTGCGGCCCTTGCCCCAGCGGATGAATGGGTCCGGGAACGCCGAAACAGGGCAAGTCAGTTTCGCCGCGCTGCACTCCATCAGCAGCACCACGTCCTTCAGCGGCTCCAGCACTCTCGGCGGCCCTTTCTCGCGCAGCTCCTTCCGGGACCTACTAGCACGGTCCAGGTCAGGGCCCCAAGCTCTCATGACACGGCCCGGGCCCGCCTGCAGCCCTGTCCATCCGTACAGCATCCCCTGCTCCCCTCCCCCACCTCAGCCCACTAGACCCTTAAACGTGTGGGGGTGGGTAGGGAAGGCAGCCGCTCCTGAATTGTTAGTAAAATTGTCTACTCTGGCAGCCACCCTCCTCCCCTCAGAAACCGCTCTCCTCTAAGTCCAGTGACCCTATAGGTACATGACACTGTGCTCAGTCGTGTCCGACTCTTTCCGACCCGGTGGACTGCACATGCCAGGCTTCCCTGTCCATCACCAATTCCCAGAGCTTACTCAAACTCGTGTCCATCAAGTCGGTGATGCCAGCCAACCATCCATCCATTCTCCTCCCTCCTTCAATCTTTCCCAGCATCAGGGTCTTTTCCAATGAGTCAGGTCTTTGCATCAGGTGGCCAAAGTATTGGAATTCCAGCTTCAGCATCAGTCTCCCCCCACCCCCCAAATACAGTGTTCAGTCTACCTCCATCCCCCAAATGCAATTGTGAACCTTCTGCAGCTCCAGCTCCCTTCCTCCAGCAATTCTCCAGAGCTCCCCCTTACCTGTGGTCCTGGTAAGAGGCCTGGATGAGAATGGCTGCTTTCTGAACCTGGGGGTCGTTGATATCCAGTGTACATCCAGGGGGAGGGGCCGCTGGTTTTTTGGCGGGAGCTGCTTTGGACATCTGGGAAGCAGGAAACAAACAAAGAGGTCTAGGCTGACACAGAGATTCTGAACTTCAGACTTTTCCCTGTAGGTTCAGAACATCCCTCTGTGTGGGAGTGTCTAGGCTGACCTGAAGATCTAGACTCGTGAGGGCTCAAGTTCAGGACGTGGGTCAACTAGCTGGGTGGCAGGCAGCATGCCCTTCCAAATGGCAGGGCCAGGGCGTGGGTAGGTGTTCAGCCCTAGGCCCAGGTTTTATACATGGCTCCCCTCCTTGCCTTCTTTGGCGTGGTTGCCCCAAGCCCCCGGGGACCCCAGCCCCCATTCCCTGACCCACACAGTCTCCTTATTTAGCCTGAGGATGCCTGGGATGCTAGCTCAGCCACTGGGGCAGCCCCCAGGGGAAACCTGAGCAGCTCTGGGGTGCACCACACGTCAGCACCCAGAGAACTGGGCAGCTGGGCATGGCCCCATCCCCTTCCCAGAGCAGGGGCTCTCCATCTCACTCCCAGGAGAACTAGGCACGGCTTCAGGTAGACAGGAGGCTCAGCTCCCTGCTGGGGCAGTTTACACTCAGGTCAGTCCCTAGAGAGAGGAACAACACATCGTTCCTGGATACAGTCAGTTAAGGGGTGTGAGTGTTTATGGAGGTGCCCTTGAATGAAGCCATAGTGGCGATGGGCTTCACTGTCCAGCTAGCCAATTAGGAGGGGCCCACATGGCAGTCAGGACCAATCTGGAAAGACCTTACTCCCCCCAACCCAGAAGTCTAGGGTTGTCATTTCCACACTGTGCCTCCTGGTGGTGAACAGATAAACCTAGAAGGGACCTTAAGGATTTTTGAGAACAGCATCCTCTCCTGCCTCCCCATTCCCACACTCCCCTCCATGTGACATCATAGGGTCTGGCTGGGCTACACTGTCCCTGGAGATTGGCCCTGACTCTGACACTCTAGGTCTGCCCAAACTCCCTCCCTGGGCATAAGCTGGTGTATAGGGGCATAAGACCACCAGGGGTGAAGGGGTTAACTCCTCTGAGATTTGCCTGGAGTCCAGTCTACCCAGGCCAGGGCACTAGGTAAGCCTTGCTTCCCTTCACTGTAACTGCCTGCCCAGGTGCAGAGTGCTGTCAGCTTTTGATCAGAGCAGTTTTGACATGGCTCTGCTGACATAAATTACCTTTGCTCCTCCGAGTTTGGAACAAGCAGTTCACATGCCATTTCCAATAGAGATGAGAGGGAAGCTCAAGATCAGAGGGGGGACGGGAGAAGAATTTTACCATTTATCAAGATATGAGTTCAGGCACCTCATTTTTATATGAAAACACTTGCAGTGTGTAGGGGATTAGAGACTCACAGGCAACCTGTATATCTTCATTGCTAAAATGGCAGGTGGGAAAGGTGGCTCTCTGGCCCCTTCCAGCTGGCCCTAACATCCTGTTATTTTATGATGATGGGGTTTGGCTCTTCCCTGGTGTTCTGAGAAGCCAGAGAGGCTGGGCTGGGCAAAAAGTGGTTTGGACTACAGCCAAGGGACCCTCAACCTTGATCAGCAACACACCAGCCCCAGCTCCCTGTGCTCATGGTGAAAGGCTTTATTCCTTTTACATTGCCAAGAACAGAATATTCAGTCTGGGGAGAGACAGGGGGGCACAGTCCCTCTGGACAAAGAACTGGCTCCCCCTCCATCCACCTCAGGGCAGGGCAGCCCAGTTATAGGACCCAGTGACCCTTCTGTGGCACTGCAGGGGGTCAGCTAGAGTCAAGGCACCTTAGCACCCAGTGGGAATGAGAAGGGCCAGGCTGAGTGTCCCTGGGCCCCAGGAAAGTCCTCATCTATGGCCCCATCACAGCAGGCGCACTGACTGCAGCACTCACAGATGCCCCGTGTGTCCTGATTGGTGCTCTGACTCAGAGCATGGGCTCGTGAGCCTGTCCTGCTTTCCCCTACAGCTCTTCTCACCATCTGCTCTCACCAATCATCATGATGAAACCCCCTCTGCTCCAGGGGTCAGGACCAGAGCTGCCCTGTCCCCTGAACAGAGTGAAGAAGGCTGAGCCAGGATGGGGGTGTGGGCTGGTCCCTTCCAGAGCCCAGCATCCTCCCATTGTGATGATGGAACATGTGAGAAGAGGTGGGGGCCACCTGTATGGTTAGAGGCTGGTGGTGGGGATTCAGTGGTCCTGCCAGGATTTCAGAAACTTTAGAGGGAGAAACAGACCCACATCTTTCCTCTCAAGGAATTAGGGACAGGTGAGGGGCCAGGAGGGTCAGGGGGCAGGGGAGGAAGGTCCTAAGGTGCTAGGTGATATACCTCAGTTCTCACTGGCCCCGAAAAGGCTGGAATGCCCTGTCCCAGTACCCCAGCATCGTGTACACGCGGTACCCCCAGCCATCCCTCCCCATAGACAACACACATAGGTCCTGCTGCTTGCCGTTTTTATTTTCCTTGTGACAGACAGACAGACAGCTGCACAGACAGCTGGATGGCTGGGGGTGGGGATGGTCAGGACAACATAGGCAAGAGGGATTGGATGGCAGGGAGACTTCATAAAAGTCAATAAATAAATAAATATGAATGAGAAGGAGGGTGAAGGCCACAGAGAGGCGGCGGGGACATCCTCGGGCCAGCGCAGAGGGCCCAGCGCTGCATTCACCGGGATAGAGGAGAGCGCTGCTGGCTTGAGAGACCCCGCCTCCAGCCTTCAGCCCTCCACGCCTCTCCTTCTGGGGAGGCTGGCAGCTGGCCGCCCGCCCCCACCTGAGTCCTCTCTCCTCTCCCTCTCCCACCTTGCTGCCCTCTCTCACGTACTGCCTCTGGCTCCCTGACACTGTCTCCACGTCCTGTCCCTACTTCAGTGACACTCCCAGCCCCTGGCCTGTAGACACCCTGGGCTCCCCACATTTCCTCCTCTCCATTCATTCACACCCTCCTGGGTTGGTTCTCCCCCAGATGCTCTGTCTCCCTCCCCCAGAACCTCAGTAGAGTCTCCCCCTCCCTATGCCTCGGCTTCTTTCCCTCACTTGCCCATTCCCGCCTTGTCCCTCTTGACCTGATCCTGACCCCACCCAGCCTGGCCCATGGGTCTCCCACTCTGGCTCCAGCTGGGTGGCATCGGCTGAAGCCCAGGGTCTCTGTCCCCACAGGTCCATGAGGTAATAGCCCGGCCGGATGTTGCTGCTGGTGGTGTCCGAAGCCCCCCCGGGCCCACCCGGCTCCGCGGGGACCCTGGAATGTCCCGGGGCGTCAGCGGGAACCCCGAGTCGAAGCCCGTGGCTGGGCTGTGGTCCGAGGCGCTAGGGGCTGCCTGGGTAAGAGCGGAGCAGCACCTTGTGGCGGGTGGCAGCCTCGGCCCGGCGGCGCCGCTGCTCGCTCAGGAACTCCTTGAGCCGGTTGGTGGTGAAGGTGAGCGTCTGGCGGCGCAGTTTCATCAGGTAAGCATCCTGCAGCCACGGGTGGGCCAGGCAGTCCTGCACGGAGGGCCGGCTCCTGCCAGGCCAAGCCAGGGACAGTGAGCCTGGAGGCATGGCTCCCGGAGCAGAACAGACTCCACCCTCCCAGAGAGAGGACTCCCAATCCAGGATTCACCCCTAGGGAGTGAGCTTGGACAACTCTGGGACTCAGTTTCTCAGTCTCTGAAATGGGGACAATGATTCTGCCCGTGTCATAGGGCTGTTATGGACTTTAAATGGTGGTAGAACAGCCACTTAGGAGAAGTAGGAGTACTAACCGTAGTAATAGCAGCAGCAGCGTATTATTGGTGTGGGGTAGGAGTTGGGGGGCTTAGGTGTGGGCTGGGCCAGGGCCGTGTGAGGCTAGGAGAAGGTCATGCTGGGAGGCTGGTAGGTGTTAAGACCCACTCACCAGGGATGCACTGAGAGGACCTTTCGCAAGAAGAGGGTGGCACTCTGGGATGTGTTGGGGTACAGCTGGAAGGCATCAAAGCGGCCCCCCACAATGCGAGCCTCTGTTTCCTGGGGGTCTGGCTCATAGAATGGGGAGCGTCCACTGAGCCTGTAGAGGAGACAGTTCGGTTAACAGATGCAGACTGAGGGTCAACTCACAGGTCCAGGAGGATAGTAATGTGGGGGTTTCTAGGGGCACAGCACTCAGGGACAAGGCTACTTGCGTACTTGTGTGTGTACATGCATGTGTGTGTGCGTGCACAAGTTATGCACATGCATGTGTGTGTGTGTGCACAAGTTGTGCACATGCACGTGTGGCTGGGGAGGTGGGGGGTGCAGGCAGAGGGCGGGGCCTGGGGGTACTCACATGATGTAAGTGAGCACACCCGCTCCCCAGATGTCCGTGGCAGAACCGATGGGGTCTCCCTTTACCATTTCAGGAGCTGACAGGAGATAAGAGACCACGGTGAACCAGTTTCCGGGTAGCAAGGGAGCAGAGAGAGGCAGAGTATGCCCCTGGGGGCTTGGGAAGCAGGACGGTGCCAGGTCACCAGACCACAGGTACAAGCAGAGCAGCAGGCCCCGGATACTGGTGAGCTGCATGGCCCCCAAGGGAGACTTGGGACACCTGAGGAATCAGCCCAGGCACTGAATGTGGGGGGCGGGGGGCATCCCCAGAACCACAGAGGAGCTAAGAAGCAGATGATCACAAGCTCTTTCAGATCAGCTCCAAAGGTGGGCGCCCATTCACAAAGAGTGTGGCCAACACCGAGATTAAGAGCCTCTGAAATCAGCCGGGCTGGTTCTAATCCCAGCCTGCCCGTTCTAGTGACAGGACCCTGAGCAATGTATTAAACCCATCTGGCTTTCCATCTCCTCCTCTGTAAAGTGTGGCTTGCACAGTTATTCTAGGGAATAGAGATGATGAACAGAGTATTTAGCAGGTAGCTAAATGGTAGCTAGTTTCCCTTATTTATATAAATTAATAATCAATTCCCCTGTCTTTTCAACTTTATCACATCCTGGGTCTACCATGTACACTGATACTGAACAAACACCTCCCTGCACCTCTGTTTCCTCATCTGTAAAATAGGGATAATATTATGCCAATCTCCAGGGCTATTGTAAAGAAAAATTGAAAAAAACCCATGAAAAGGACTTAATTCGCTGCTTACATACAGTAAGCACTCAATAAATGGCATGTATGTGGGTGAAGTGGGTGGAGCCCTGGCTGCTGCCCCTTTGGCAGTAACCCATCCCCCCCTTGGATGGCATGGTGCCCTCACCCATGAACTCCAGTGTGCCCGTGCGGTGACCCAGGGGCCGCAGGGCCTGGGGGTTGTAGGGCTGGGCACTGCCGAAGTCCACGATCTTGAGGGCGTTGTCAGGGGCCAGCAGCAGGTTGTCTGGCTTGATGTCCAGGTGCAGCACGTGGCGGCCATGGAGGTAGTCCAGGCCTTGTAGCAGCTGCACCACATAGGTGGCCACATCGTCCTCTGAATACCGGAATCTGGAGGGGTGGGGGGGTCAGGGGATAGCCGAGCCCAGCTCCCCCCAGCCCCTGCTCTCTGCTCCCCCAGATGCCCAGCTACCTGTCGCTGAGCCCACAGAGGAGTTCCCGGTTGCCGCAGCTCTCGGCGATGAGCACGAGGTAGCGCGGGGTGATGTAGGCCTCGTGCAGGGCCATGAGCCGCTCGTGGTGCAGGGTCCTCAACACCTCGTACTCCTGCAGCACCCGCCGCTTGCCCTCGGCCGCATACGGCACGATCTTGGCCACGAATGTTCGCCCGGTGGCATTCTCCCGGCAGGCACGCACCACACCAAAGCGACCCCTATGCATCAGGGGGCATATCATAGGCTCAGAGGAGCGAGGGGACACTTGCACTGTGCCGGCTAAGCAGAGGGTAAGCAGGGACCCCTGGGAGCAAGGATGCTATGGTTCCCAGGGTGGGAACCTGGGTTTGAGTCCCAGCTCTGCCCTTCACTTCAGGCATATCCCATAACCTCCCCAACCCATCCATGGAATGGAATAATGCAGCGTCCCTCTCAGTTGTGAAAATTAAGGTCACGTGGCCAAAGCACTGGGCATGATGCCTGGCACAGAGAAAATCTGAACTTAACTGTGCTAAGGACCCAGATCTCATCTCCCCAGGCACCCCAACACCCCTGGCGGGCTGGTCTTCTCTCTGAATCCCCATTGTTGCTAAAGCTCCATGCACTCCCCACCTCTGTCCTCCTTCCCTCCCCCAACCCTGCTCCCGCTTGCCTGGCCTTCTCCTCCAGGAAGGTGTAGGGTTTCTGAGGGGGGCCCTGTCGAAGAGTGGTGCCCTCTGGCCCAGGAGCCCTGGGGGGACCACCCCCAGGGGAGCCGACCACCTCCTTGGCCGGGCTGAGGCTCCGCACAGTCACTTTAGTGGGCTCAGGAGGGGGTTCAGGGGCTGGGGGCTCAGGGGCTGGTGGTGCAGACACAAAGGAGGTCACCATATACAGGGGCATTGAGGAAGAGGCTGTTTTCACCGCTTGAGGGGTGGAGGCAGGGGTAGGGGTCCCAGTATCAGGGACGGAAGACTTGGGCTCGCCCGGGGAGTCCTGGGCACTGGGTGGGGTAGGTTCTACTCGTTGGGCAGCCTGCAGGCCCCGGTGCTTCCGTGGGGGGGTTTGGGGTGGTGGACCCACAGCCTTGAGGGAGGACAAGGCCTGGCTGGGGGGTGCGGGGGAAGATGAGGAACTGAGAGGGGCTGCCTGGGGGCCTGGGGGAGCAGGAGCTGGGGAGGGGCTCAGTGGAGGGGCCAGTGAGGTAGGAGCGTCAGGAGGCGGGGCCCTGGCTGGCCCTGAGGTAACAGGGGCATCTCTGTGAGCAGCAGATGGCAGAGCTGAGGAATCTAAGTAGAGACAGAGAAAACCATCACCCTGGTGCCTCGGGGGCAAAACCAGGTGCTCCAAGGAGGGGCCGGACCCTGGGCCCAGTGACCCTGCCCTCCCTGGCCACTCCCGCCCTGTCCCACTGACCTTGCACGCCCCTGACGAGGACCTTTTCAGAAGGGTTGCTGAAAGGCCCTTGCCCAGCACGATTGGCACAGGCCACACGGAACCTCACAGTCACGCCGACTGGTAGGTGGGTCACATTGTAGTAGCAGTCGGGGATGCCCGAGCTCACGGGATGCCAGGAAGACTCCCCTGCAGGGAGCATGAGGCAGGGATTGAGGCCACAGAAGAGGTGGCCCAAGCTCCCGGTGCCATCTGTGAGGAGCTCAGGGAAGGTACATGTCTCCCCAGCTTCTCCACCCTCCACTGGCCCCCCACCCCTGACCAGCCTGCCAGTCCCTCACCATCCACCCGCCGCTCCAGCGTGTATGTGCAAGGTGCCTTGCTGTCTCCCGGCTTCCAGAGCACCAGTGCCGTGTCCTGGTAGGTCTGGGGCACCTCGGGAGGAGCCAGCTTTCCTGGGGTACCTGGTAAGAGAAGTGGAGCCCCAGTGAGCCCCTGCACCCCATCGAGCCCTGTCCCACCACCCGCATCACTACCTCCTGGGTCCCTGCCCTGGACTCACGAGCCACAGCCACGGTACAGGAGCTGGTGATGCTGCCCAGGACGTTGGTGGCGGAACACTCGTAGAGCCCCGCGTGCCGCTTGCCCGCCCGGGGGATGCTCAGTAGCTGACGACCATCTTTGCAGGACACGATGATCACCGAGGGCTCTGACCGCAGGGACTGCTTGTCTGTGGGCAAAGGAGGAGAGGGAGGGGTTGCAGAGTGAAGTAGCACACGTGTCCTCTGGGCCCCCTCAGCTGCCACTTCCCACTGAACATCCCCTGGCCATGGGGCCACTTGCCTACCCCTCTCTCTGGGGGAGACGTGATCGCCTCACCTTTCATCCAGGAGATGTGGGGTGCAGGGCAAGCCGCCGGCAGGCAGAGCAGGGTGGCTGCCTCTCCCTCCAGCAGCACCTGGTCCTTGAGTTTGATGTGGAAGACTGGGGGAAAGTCTGGAGCAAGAGCAAAGATGGTCATGGGTCTGCAGGGACCCTGGCTCCCTCACCGCTAATGGAGGGGATGAGGCATGTGAGAGCTAGCGCTGCCTGCAGAGAGCAGAGTGAAAGGCCATCTCTTCTCAGGCAGATAGGGGAAGGAGGTGTTGCCTTTGAGAATTTTCTCTGGGGTGAGCATCACTTTCCCAGGCACTTGCTGTGTGTAGAATGATCTTTTCCTTTCACTGATTATTGAAGACATGCCGTAGTTGCTACCTCGTATGTTTATAAGTCACTTTAAGCACACCTTGGCACTAAGTAAGTGCTCTACAAACACCTGGTTTTGTTTTATTTTTGTTTATTTGGCTATGCTGCACGGCATGCAAGATCTTAGTTCCCCGACCAGGGATTGAACTCGCGCCCCCTTGCAGTGGTAGCACAGAGTCTTAACCACTGGAACGCCAGGGAAATCCCTATAAGCACTTGCTAAATAAGATGAAAACAAATATTGAAAAATTACAATGGTTAAGCTCCTGCAATACCCATTCATTCTGGGGTACCGTAGGGCAAGTGACAGGAGCTGGTGACCTGACCTGAGACTCCCAAGACTGAACATATGTTCAATCAAACTGTGCAATTTCAAAAGACCTAAAGTCAAGGCAAACCTGGGGCAGACCCCCAAAGTGTGTCAGTCTCCCCCATCCCTCGTCCCCCCAGGGTCTGGGGCACCTGTCCCAGACCTTCTACACCCTCCCGCAGATCAGCTAAGTGGCGAGAGTTTTTGAAACGGAAGGACACCAGATCTGCATGACCTTGGACCATGTCTGTAAATTGAGGAAAATAATAACACCAAGCTCACAGAGTTGTCATGAGCATTCAAAGAGGCAAGTAAAGCACTTAGCAGATGTCTAACATATAATAAACGCTCATAGATGCTAGCTTCTATTGCTGTGATTATTATCTCGTTAACATGCCCGGTGGAGAAGCCAGGCACAGACCCCCAGAGAAAGAGGCTGTTTCAGCAAAGCTGGCTTCACAGCAGACTGGTGAATGGGCCCACGGCAGGGCTGCAGATGGCCACTGTCTTTGCTCCAGGTCTTTGCTGGCCTGTGGCTCGTTAGTGCCCTAAGGATTTGCACTCCTGCTCCCTGGGAATGTCTTTTTAGAAAAATCCCATCCTGGTCTGGGGATGGTAGTGGTGGTGGGGGGGGAGGTGGATTTCTTTCATGTGGACTGACAGGTAGATACACCTGGGAGCCCTGGCTCCTGCCTGTCTGCAGAACCAGCAGGGGGCAGGGTGTGGATGAGCTGGGAGAAGAGGATCTGCAGAAGAGGCTGACAGGACGTCAGCCTGCCCCTTTTCCCACTGTACCCCAGCGTTCCCCTAGGAGGGCTCCCACACCCAGGTGCCATCAACATAAAGGGAATATGGTTTTGTCAATGACCACCTTCAGATCAAGGGAGGATCTTGGGTAGTGGGGAGAGAGAGGGAGCCAAGGAGAAGGAGAGATGAAAGGTGACCCTGGTCCAGCTCTGCCAGTCCCACTCACGATCCTCCCAGGGGCCAGCCCGACTTGGGAAGGTGGACGTGGGACAGCCTTCTTCCCGAGGGGAGAAGGGCAGAGGCTGAAGTAAGAAGACACAGCCTCGGCAAGAAACCAGCTGCACAAGCAAAACAGTCAGGAGGGGGGCCCCAGATGGGAAGGGATAAACTGTCCCCAGGCCTCGGGCTGGTTTCTCTCTCTACGCAACACCGCCCCACCCGCACCTCCTTCACTGCCCCTGCGCCCGCCATCTGGCCTCCCTCCCTCCTCTTCCCTCACTACAGCCCTCTCCACCCACTGCCTAGAGTGAGATGCCCAGGTTCCCCCTGGCCAAGGAGGGACGAGGTCACATGTTCAGTCACGAGCCCTGCTGAGATGCATCTGGAACAGTTCTGAGTTTTATCGGAAACTGGAGAAGAAGAGATCGGTGACTGATAAAGGCCCTGCATGTAGCCTGGTGTGGTGGGCCTGCTCCTCTCTGCAGGTTGGTCTGGAAACCCTGGCCTCCTGAACTTCTGCCATCCATGAGTAATGCTCCCCACTTTCAAGTGGAGGACTGAGGTGACCCAGGGAGGAAATACCTCCCCCGCCACAGCCCTGGGACATGTGGGCAGAGAGAGAGACCAGGGCATATCCCAGGTGTTGCTCCCCGCAGCAAAGAGCCCCGGAGGAGGCTTGTCTGGGTGCAGAGCCTTCGGTGGGGGCAGAGGGGATAGAGAGGGGCGATCAGGTGTTTGGGGCTATAGAAAAATGGAAGGTTGAAGGCACAGTCCAGACTGTGGGCCTCTAGGCTGGGAGAGAAAGAGTCTTTGGGAGCATGTTCACGGGCTTCTCAGATCGCTCAGGGGGTAAAGAATCTGCCTGCTAATGCAGGAGACTCAAGAGACGAGGGTTCGATCCCTGGGTCGGGAAGATCCCCTGGAGTGGGAAATGGCAACCCACCCCAGTATTCATGCCTAGAAAATTCCATGGACAGAGGAGCCTGGTGGGCTATAATCCATGGGGTCGCAAAGCGTCGGATGCAAATGAGAACACACACAACAATCCCACGTACACACAGCATCAGGGGGTGCTGAGGGGCAGGGAGTCCGATCCTGAGCTCCCTCAGAACCACACCCAGGGACAGACATTCTGGGGAGAGGGTGGCTGGCCAAAGAAAGGCATGAGTACAGTGTCACAAAGGCACTTCTGGGCTCTGGGTGCAGAGGGTCATATAGTCCAACTTACTACCAGCTCTGTGACTTGGACAAGCTACTTAGCATGGCTAAGCCTCTGTTCCCTCACCTGTAAAATGGGCAGATGACAAGACTAGCTCCTAAGCAAACATGCGAGGGGTGAGTGAGGCAATGCTTGTTAACCGCTTAAAGGACACTTGGTGCTACTAATTAATGACAGCTGAAGCTATTATGATCATTGTTGTTCTCTCCTGGCCCCCTCCACCACTGCCAGGGGTCCTCCAAGCTACAACTTGTAGCCAAGTTGTACCCGGCTATAACTTTTCCCTGGGGCTCGCAGGGGGCTACTCATCCAGCAGGCCTGGATTACCTGACTCACTGCGCACATACTGGTGACCCAAATCCTCCTGGACACTGCCAGAGAGGTTTGGCTGTGACAACCCCTTGTCCTTCCGCAGCCGAGAGAGGCCCCAGCGTAGGCGGCTTCGACTTTCTGCAGGAGCTGTGAAGAACCAAGCCTGTGAGCACTTGCCTGGCCTCTACCAGGGAACAGAGGACTTTTAGCCCCGACCCTTCCCTGGTGGTGGTGGTTCAGTCGGTAAAGAATCTGCCTGAAATGCAGGAAACCCAGGGTTCAATCCCTGGGTCTAGAAGATCCCCTGGAGAAGGGCATGGCAACCCACTCCAGTATTCTTGCTTGGAGAATTCCATGAACAAAGGATCCTGGCAGGCCACAGTCCATAGGGTCCCAAAGAGTCACAAAGACACGAAGCGACTAACACACAGCCTCGACTCTGGCCGACTCCTCCAAGAGCCTCTACCCTTCAGCCTCCCGCGGCCCCAGTCCTGCCAGTTCTGTCCTGGGGGCCTCCAGAAATCTCTGCTTCTTTGCGCTGGGAGTCCCTGGCCCTCTCCTTCTCAGCGCACCTGACATCCCAGCCCCGCATCCCCAGATCCCACCACACCTGTTTACATTTTCACCCTCCACTCGCCCCCGGGGGCCCCTTCTCACCCGAGGAGCCGGACGTAGCGCTTGCCTCGGAGCCCAGGGACTCCGCGGAAGGCGTGGCGGCGCCGGCTTGGGCCGCCAGCTGGTTGTGCGCGAGGCCCAGGCGCCGCAGACTCTCGCCCTCGGAGGTGGCCCTACGCAGCCGGCCGAACAGCGGCGTGCTGCGGCCCGAAGCGCCCCCCGAGTCCTCGCTGCTGCCGCTGCGCTGCAACCGGCTCGACAGCCGCTCCAGCGTGGAGCTGAGCCTCCGGCGCACCGTCAGCACTGGGGAGCCCCGCGCCGAGCTGCCGCCCTCCGAGCTCTCGCCGTCCGCGCCGCGGGGCTCCCAGGCCGGGTGGCGCTGCGCGGGCGGGGTCCGACGCAGGCGCTGGGACAGCGACAGCGAGAGGCGGCGCACGAGGCCCGGCTCCCCGACCGCCCTGAGGTCCTGCACGGAGCGCGAGCGCTCGGGCCGTCGTACCAGCTCCAGCGGCGTGCCCGCCGGGCTGGGCCGGTAGATGCCGTCCTCCTCCTCCGCCCCGCGGAAGGGACCGCGCTCCTCCGACCGCGAGCGGCTCAGCAGCCGCAGCCCCCGCGACAGGGGCGACTCCCGGCTGCGCTTGAACTTGGCCTCGAACACGGCCTCCGACTCCAGGTTCTCGATGCTGCTGCTGAGACTGCTCCCTGGCCTGCGGGGCACCGCAGGGACCCGGGCTTTCTCGGCTGGCCCAGGGGTTGCCCCGGCTCCCGGGAGCAGGCGCTTCTCGGAGGCTCCCGGAGGTGGGGAGGCCACCCTGGAGAACACAGCCGGGTGGGGCTTGGGCTCCAACCGAGATGCCGGAGACCGAGATGCAGGAGACCGAGATGCAGGAGATACGACTGCGCCCTGCGGGGGACCTTGCGCCTGGCCTGACAGCTGGAGCGACTGCATGATCTGGGCGTAGGGAGTGAGCGGAGGCGCCAGGGTTTGCAGAGCTGTCGGGGGCTGTGCGGGCTTAGGGGCCCGGGCTGGTTCTGGTGTGGATTCTGGGGCCTTCTCTCGGGCAGGCTGGGGTGCTGGGGGCTGTGCAGCCTCACTGCGGGTGCCCACAGGAGGTTCTGAAGCCTTAGGGGTGCTGGGCTTGGCCACACTAGGCCGCACGGGGCTAGGTGGCTGGGCCTCGCTGAGGGCGGACAGGGAGGGGGACTCCTGCAGCTTGCGGGCCCCCAGCCGGGCCACGGGGATCTCGAGGGGTGCCCCCGCTCGGCGGTGCCGGCCCCGGGGCTCCGCCTCACCCTGCGAGAAGCTGCTGCTCTTCTGCAGGCCCCGAGCCTCAGGTGGGTGCTGGTGGTGGGGTGCTGCCTCGCTGGAGGCCGCCCGCGCCAGCCGGGGGTCCCGAGCCCGGCCCCCCAGGCTCTCCAGCAGGGGACCCCTGAGGCCACTGACCTTGCCATCATCGGGGCCACCCCTCAGCAGCCGCTGGCGCAGGGCCTGCAGCCTCTGGGCATACTCGCCCTCGCCCAGGCCTCCTCGGGTCAGGCGGGTGGCCCCCGGGCTGGGGCTTCGGCGCTGCGGCAGCTCCACGGACGCTGCCTTGTGCAGGCCCCGGCCCGGTTCCCTCGGCCCGGCCCGGGGCAGGGCGCTCTCAGCCGAGCTGCCCCTGCGGAGCTCTCCCCGACGGGGGCTGAGCCCAGACGGGGACTCCTGGCCTGGGGAGGGGAGTGCCTGAGGGCTGGGGGTCTCCTGGTCCTGAGAGGGTGCCTTTCCTTGTTCCTGCCAATCCATGGGGGTGGCCACCCCAGCCTCCGGGGCCCCGAGGGCCTCATCCTCGGTGGGAATGTCAGTGAGGGACACCCGGGAGCCCGAGAACTCGGGCTGCAGAGGTCGGGGCACAGAGGGCAGCTCCTCCAGCTCTTCCTCTTCAGAGTCGGACGACGATGACAGCCCTCCACTGGGGGGTGGTCTTCGGGGCACGGCCACCCACACCCGCTCCGGGGGCGCCCGCAGCAGCTCCGGGATGGGGCGCAGCACCAGGTGGCACTTGTAGCTGATCTGGGAGCGCTGGAGACAGGGTGCCATAGTCAGACCTGAGGGCCCTCCAGGGCCAAACGGACCACTTGGGCCCATCTCAGCCCCAGGGGAGAAGGCTTAACACAGGCAGATGTGGCAGCTGAGAGAATTAAAAAGTGGATGAAGACAGATGCGCAGAAGTGAGAGCATCTGACAGAAAAGGCAGCATTAGAGACAGAAAGTTGCAGAATGTCGAAGATGAAGACAGAGAGGCGGGGCCCAGCCAAGCTCACCTGCCACCTCCGCCGGGAGAGGAATAACTTTAGGTGATCCGTGCTCACCTCTGCACCCTTTGCCTGTGCCTGTAAACCAAGCAAGAGGGTCTGAGGGAAAGTCCTCCGTCAACCCTAACCCTTCAGCTTTGGCAGTGCAGAGATAATGTCTACAGGAGGGGACAGCAGATACAGCAGCATCGAGTCTGGGCTCCTGAGGCTCCCTTCCCAGGGGGTCTGTCACAACAACTCCCACCACCAAGGTGCCCACATGTGGACAAATTCCCCCCTGAACCTAAATGGAGAGGCACCTCAGGCTTCCCACATGGTGCTAGTGGTAAAGAACCTGCTTGCCAATGCAGAAGACATTAGAGATGTGGGTTCAACCCCTGGGTCAGGAAGATCCCCTGGAGGAAGGCACGGCAACCCACTCCAGTATTCTTGTCTGGAGAATCCCATGGATGGAGGAGCCTGGTGGGCTAATGTCCACAGCGTTGCAAAGAGGCAGACACGACTGAAGCTATTGAGCACATGCAAGTACCGAGAGAGGAAATCGGTGGCTTCCAGACTCCAGCCCGTACGCCACGGCTCAAGGCCCGATCATGGTACACTGGCTGCCCTGGGAGGCCTGTGCTCAGGCGTCTCACTTGAAACCTGCTCCCCAGTTTACCAGCTGTCTTCCTGAAGAGCCAGAGCCCCAGACATCTGCAGCCTTGGTGGGCCAGACCTCAGATACTCTCCTCAGCCACCCACCCAGGCTGTCCTTTTCAGAGCTCGTTTCTGATCTGAGTGACCAGGCTTGTATTCCAAGCACAGATACCAGAATGACCTCAGCCTTCTGTTGACCCAGCACAGTTCTCCCTGAACAGTTTGCTTTGACTGGGTCATTTGCTGAACCCCTCTCTCTGCCTGGTGCTATGCCCTGCGGTGCTGGGGGTCTGAAGATGAGTGAGAACTCTGCCCACAGAGAATTCAAAACCAAGAGGACAAACCAGTCAGGCCACCCACCAACCACAGTATGCAGGACCCGGGCAGGACAGAGGTGAGCCCCAGGAGTGAGGACACCCAGGACTGGTCTCAGGAGCCAAGGAGAACTCTCATGAGGATGCCTAGGATGTTGGGGGGGCGGGTCAGACCTGTGCCTCACAGTCTGTGATACCCCAATTTGAGCCTCGGATTCCTTATCAGCCAAAGGGGAGTGATAGAGCTATTGTGAGGCGAACAGATTATACGTAAATAAAATGCATAGCATGGTTACTGCACACAGGAGGGACTCAATAAATGGAGCTGCTAATAATGTTCTCTCCTTCCACCTCTTTACCACCACTTCGCAAGACTCACTTTAAACCAAGGATGTTCGAGGGTCTCCTCTGCAGTAGGCCTCCTGTAAAGGAAGGAGCATTAAAAAGGCATTTATCATTCATTCATTCAGTAAATGTTTGGGAAAATGGGGCCCCTAAGGAGCTGGGGGACTGACTGTCTACAGGCAAAGCCTTGGGCCGGAGCAGGGGCGGCGTGAGGGGGCCCTGCAGCGGGGAGGCTCCTGGACCTCCTACTCACAGCCGGTCGCGCACAAGCACTTTGATGAGGAAGCCCCGGGCCTCCCTGCTCAGGCTCAGGAACGTGGTCTCCTCGAAGGCCACATTGTAGTTTCGGATGTTCATCAGTGTCGTCCGATCGTTTTCCCCAACGAACGGGGAGATTCCCGTCAGGCTGCAGGGGTGGAGAGGGCTGGAGTGAGAGGGGGGCCCGGGGCTGAGAGGAGACAGAGTAGGATGCCCACAGGAGCACAGGGCTGGGGACGGGGGGTGGGGGGAGGCTGGGTGAATCCGGGCAGAATCTTGCCTGTCCTGCCCCTACTCGTCCCCCTGATGGCAGCACTGCCTTGCGCCCTGGGCAGCCAGACCCCTGCCCTCGGCCCATGCTCTAGCATACCTGTGCCAGCCCTCCCCCAGCCACAGCCTGTCCCTGCAGCGAGGAGTCTGTACCAAGGGGATATGTCCCCGGAGCCTGGCCCTTCCCTTTCTAGCCCATCTTCTGGACTGGTCCCTTGTCTTAATAGCACTGAGTCAGCACTGGCCTTCCCAAGCATGCTATCAGTGTGTCTGCCCCTCATGGAGGCACGTGGTGGTGGACAAAGCTTGGGCAGGCAGGCAGGGTGTCCACGTTTATGCTTATGAGGCCCCTTCCAGGGCAGGAAGCAGCCAGGGTATGGAAGAGAAGGGGCAGGCTGCAGCCCTCAAATGTTCTGTTACCCTAGGCTCTGCTAACGTTTGGACCTGCTACGAGAAACTGGTAGGAGACGGGGATCCTGAGAGCAGAGGGCTTCTTACCAGAGGAAGGCGACGACACCCACAGGCCTGTGGGGAAAGGACAGTGAGCGGGTAAGAGGGCAGCCCCGCCCCACCAGAAGTGAGCAGTCCTCTCGCTACCACTGATGACTGAGGAAGGGTCCTCCCTGTGAACACTGCCATGGACAAATGGGCACAGGGGTGCCTCCTTTGGGGGAAGACCCTGAACCCAGAGGTCATGACGTGCCTGGAGGACTCAAGGATCATGGCAGGGCTGGCCTAGGAAGTCTGGAGGAATCTGGGGACCAAGAAACTGTGCCTGCTTCACTGGTGGGGAGGCCCAGCACCCAGGACTACAGGCCTGAGGCTTTGAGTGGTTAGGTCGGCCCTGCGGGAGGAGAGGGAGGTAGTAACAAGGGCAAGAGACCTGTGAGCAAGGTCAGCAGCTGACTGTCAGAGAAGGCAGGCATCCGGGCTTAGTAAAGCTCCTCTCTGCCCCTGAGTGAATCCTCAGCATGGCATGGGGGGAAGCTGCCCCGGCCCACCCCAGCAGCCCAGCATGCCAACGTTACCAGATATCAGTGACTCCAGACACAGGGGTCTGGTTGACAATCTCGGGCGCCACGAACTCAGGTGTGCCATACTGGCAATACTGGGGTTCTCCTGGTGTCAGCTCCTGAGCGTTCCCAAAGTCACAGATCCTCACCTGCTCCTCGCCCTCAACACCATCCCACACCAGCAAGTTCTCGGGCTGCAGGACACAAGGCGAGACATGGGAACTGAGGGCCTAGGGGAGGACACCCCAGGGCCTGGCTCCCACAGGTGCTGCCTGCTTCCACCCGCCACCTGCATCTCACCTTGACGTCCAGGTGCAGCACGTGGTTCTCGTGCAAGTAGCCTATTCCTTCTAGCACCTGCCGCATGTAGGCCCGGATCTGTGGAGACAGGAGGCCCAGAGTCCGGGGAGTATTATGTTTGATCACCACCAGGGCTGTGGCAAGAAGCCAGGATATGCCTGGGAAGTGGCCTTCAGGAGGGGGCCGAAACACAGGCTTGGGGTTACTGAAGTAGTCCAGGGTTTCCATGGACAGCTGCACGGGCTGAGCAGAGCACAATTAGAGGAGGGCACCATTTACATGCTAATAAGGAGAACTGTGCAGTGCACAATTTGTACAACCCTACACGGCAGGACAGCACTGAGACTGGACGAGTCTGGATGGGGCTCCTTCTGGGGTAACGTCTGAGTGACCTTTATGTGAGGAAGGCCGAAAAACAACAGAGCTGGGGGCCAGGGTGGGTGCTGAGATTTACAGAAGACAGTGCAAGTCCCAGCGTGGGGGTCTGCTCTGAGCAGGGAAGGAGGCTCTGCTGCCTGCCTAACAGTGCTATCCACACCACCCTGGCCTGATTATGGGCACAGATGGCATGCCCGGGATGCACCCCTCGGGTCTCAGAGCTCAGGTGGGTGAACGCTGGTGCCCAGCCTGGCCCCTCCCACCCACTGCCCTCACCTCAGACTCACACACGGTGGGTTTCCTGGCCATTCGCTCCAGAAGCTCCTCTGTGCAGCTATGTCCTGGATCAAGGAGAACAGTGACCACTGCCAACAGCCGGGCCCACCTTAGGCGGTGCCCTCTACTCCCAGAGCTCCGGTTGGGTCCCAGCTCAGCACAGGGTTCTCTTTCCCCCAAAAGCACATCTGCTACCAGCTATCAACTGCATCTTCCCCTTCCCCTGTCATCCGGGTGCGTAGATGGGACAACCCTGCTTGAACTCTCACTTGCTGTGGGATCTCAGGCAAGTCACCTAACCTCTCTGAGCCTAGGTTCCTGCCGTTGTCAGAGAGGGATAATGTTCTTCTCACCTACCCTGTGAAGTGTCTGTAAGGCTCAAGTTGGAGCAGCATTTTGTTGACTGTGGATGGAACCTCTTGACTCTGTTTGAGAACGACCCAGAGGGCCCATGACACATAGTAATTTGTCATTTTGCTGAGGTCTGGGTTCTAACAGTGCAGACTAGGAAGCTAGTGTGTAAGACATGGTCACCCTGCTAGTGGCAGTCACAAGCCACTAGCATCCTTACCTCAGTGTGACTTTGTTTAACTACAGCTCTTATGAAAGAATAAAATCTTTGTCTGTATGAGAAGAGCCTCCCAAATAAAACCAAGTATTAACGTGTATCTGAAATGCAGTTGCTGCAAATGTTTGGATATACTGTACTGCATTTCATGATAAAAATCATGTGCCTCTTGCCAACTGTGTGATCTCGGGTGAGTTACTTTATCTCTCTACACCTTAGTTTCATCATCTATAAAATGGGGAAAGTAAAATTCCGAGAGATAAATATATATGATGATGAAACAGATATTGGTAAAACCCCCAGAACACTGCCAGGCACACATCAAGTACTTTGTAAATTTAAGCTAAAAAATGTTGGTCTTCACACAGGTCTCCGTTCTCCATTCTGTGAAGTGTTTATAAGATGTCTTGGACTTCCCTGGGGGTCCAGTGGTTAAGAACCCACCTGCCAGTGCAGGGGACACGGGTTTGATCCCTGGTCCGAGAAGATCTCACATGCCTCCGAGCAACTAAGTCTGTGTGCCACAACTCCTGGAGCCCATGCTCTCTAGAGCCTGTGCTCCGCAACAAGAGAAGCCACTGCAGTGAGAAGCCTGTGCTTCTATCAAAGAGTAGCCCCTGCTCGCTGCAACTAGAGAAAGCCTGCACGCAGCCACAAAATAACCCAGTGCAGCCAAAAATAAATAAAAATTAAAAAAAATAAAGATGCCTCGAGAAATCCCAGTTGTCGACGGGACCACTTTGTAAAGTGTAAAACATGTTGCTAATTGGCTGTTCCAAGGACCAGTTGTTCAGGCCGCCCACCCGCCCAGACTGTCCCAGGATACAGCTCAGTGACGATGACCAGTCCCCGGCGCCTCTCGAAGGCCTCGTGGAAGTAGAGGACACAGTCATGCTGGAGCCGGGCCAGCAGCCGGGCCTCCCGCCACGCTGATGCCTTTGGCTTGGCCTGACTGGGGATGAACTTGGCTGCAAACTCCAGTCCGGAGCTTCGCTCCACTACACGGCGCAGGTAGGAGAAGGCACCCCTGGGTGAGGATGCGAGGAGAGGACGGGGCTCAGGTGTTGCTGAGCCTCAGGCCCAGCCTCTATCGGCCCCCAGACACCATACCCACTCTGAGCCCCACACCTGCCGATCTCCTGGTGGATGTCATAGAAGTCACTGAGCCTCCTTCCTCGCTGCTCCTCATCTTCCCCAATCCCTTCCACCTCCATAGCTGTCTGGGCTAAGGAAGAGATGCCTGGTGTTAGGTGGGGAGGACAAGACAAGGGACGGGGCAGAGACTCGCCTGGGCGGGGCAGACAGAGGGCACAGAAGAGAAGCGCTAATGTTGGAGCTGGGGCTGGAGGAGGGAATGGTCTAGAGTGAAGGGCTGGGCGAATGTTTCCCGGTCGGGGGCCCACATCATTGGATCCCTGGGTGAGCACTCAGCATTGCTCCCCTTGAGTTCCAGCCCACCTGACTGCACAGCCAGCTCTGCTTTGCAGGAGACTTCGCCAGCCAGGTTACGGGCTGTGCAGGTGTAGACCCCTCCATCCTGGGCTCCCGCGCTGAGCACCACCAGGGAGCACTCGTTCTCCTCGTACACGAAGCTCACATGGTTGCTCTCGGTCAGCAGCGCCTCGTCCTGCAGAGGTGGCCGTCACCCCAACCCAGGCCTGACTTCCTGTCTGCCTGGGACCCAGTTCTACCTCCACACCAGAGACCCAATCTCACCCTGCCCTCAGGGCCTAGCGCTAGCTCCCCTAGGGGCCTGGCGCCACCCTTGTTTCCCAGCGTCACCAATGCCTCTGGGTCCCACTTTCTCCTCCTCTCTGTCCAGGCTTCCCTGATCCCCTCCACATCCCCCAGAAAGTCACCCCTCCATTCCCTCCACCTCCACCCATGCTCGGAAGGAGGCCGCAGCCAGCCTCTGACCTTGTACCACATGATGTCCGGCAGGGGCTTCCCGTCCACCACCACGGCGAAGCGAGCGGTCTCTCCAGCCCCCACCTCCACATCCTCCATGATGGACTCAAACCGGGGGGCCTCTGAAACACAGGCAGTGGTGGTGGGGAAACAGAACGTGGGGGTCACAAGGGCCTCCCTCCTCAGCCCCTCTCTGAGCCTTCCCTCAGGCAGAACATCAGACCCCGCCCCCCTCCCACACCCCCTCTGAGTCCCAACACCCCACCCTGGGGCTCTCAAACTTGGCCTGAAGAACATGAATTCCTGGCCTGAACCAAGCATTCTCCCTGTAAATCTAAACGTGATGTTCTGCAAATCTCGGGAAACCTCAGCCAGGGGGTACAGGCTTGCTTTGTTGGGCTCTCGGGATTCATTGGCCAGCTTTGAAATTAGGAGATTTTCACACACAAAAGAAATCTGGATTTCCTGCCTCTATTGGAAAAACAGGACTGGCTGTCCTGAGCTGCTTCCCTCACTGCATTAATGGGCTGTTGCGGAGTGGCCCGACACTGCCCCCTGTGGGTGGTGGCCCTCAGCACAGTCCTGCTGCGGGCCTCTCTGACTGTACCCATCCGGGGCCGGTGGGCGGCTCAGTCTGTGACCCCGCGTGGAGTTCACGGATGGCACAGCCTCCATCTTGAGGTTTTCTCTCTGAATCTTATTTAAATATTTAAGGGGCCTTCTACCATCTGGAAGATGGCAAGATGAATAGTCACCGATTCTCAGTTTAGTTCTCCCCCATGTGACTGATTTTATTCTCCACACATATCATGTTATTTCCTGGTTAAAGCAGCTCCTAATTCTCATGACGGAATTCAATACATATTCCAATGTGCTTGTGTTTTTTTGGAGAAACTTCTGGTGCCCTCCCCCTCCTTTCAGAGTGTTGGAGGATCTGGGCTTTAAGGGGAGTAGGGGGGAAAGCAGGGGTGCTGGGCGGGGAGCACCACCCAGCCGCAGGCACACACAGCTCGACTTCTGCACCGAACAAAAGGGGCAGCATCCTGGGGAAAATGCATCCACGGCCCGGTGTGGAGGGAAGGGACCACGCCACCCGCCTGGGGGACAGGGGTGGGCACAACAGAAAGGGGTGTGGTCCAAGCCCAGGCCTGCTCTAGCTCTGGCAAATGGGACTCAGTCTCCCTCAGTCACTGCCCCACCCAGGCTGGCTGCTGCTCTCTCAGTGTCCAGGGCCCCACCAAACCCCTGGGCTCCTCCTACATCTGGGAAGAAAGATGAATCCTACAGGTGATACTAACAAGGAGCAAGTGGTTGGCACTTCCCTAGTGGTCTAGGGATTAGGACTCTGCTTCCTGGGGCTCAGGTTTGATCCCTAGTTGGGGAACTGAGATCCCATAAGTCATGCAGTATGACCAAAAAACCTCCCCCAAAACAGAAAAAATCACAACCAAGAAGCAAAGGGGTGGCTGAGTGGGAAGTGCCGGGGTGGGATAGGGTGGGAGGATGCGGGGCAGAGGGGAAGACAGAAAACGGAAACCAGGGACCCGGACCATCAGTGGCCCCACCCCATCCACCGTCCACAGCAGGGCCAGAAGGGCCCCCATATCTCCTCCTCACACACCCTACGGCCACCTCTCTCCCACTTTAAAGCTGCCCGTCCTGCCCTCTAGGAATCTGGTCCCTAGTCTGCTGGGTATGGGATGGAGGTGGTGGCAGGGGTCAGTCTACGAAGGTCAAAAGGATCAGAAAGTTTCAAGTGGACTTCAACAATTTCTTTAAAGCACCATAAGATGCACGTTTACCCCGTGATAAGATGGCCTGTGCTAACTAAAATGTCACTTTCTTTGCATTTGCTTGGAATCTTATCTACTCAGCAGGTAACTGTTTGCTCACGCTGATCCGAAGTTCTGAGTGGCAGTTACATGTGTCTAGAGTTAATTAACAAACCGGAAAACAAGACAATTACTAGTTAATGCAGGCTACGGTCTGAGAGACTACATCTTGAAAGGAGAAACCTCTCTGCAAAGGTTGGGAGGCTCTGTCAAACAGGTTTGTGCAAAAGGGCAGCAGCCAGGATCCCAGAGCTGGGAGTCTGATGATAAGATGCTCTCACTTGCGCCTTTTTCTCCACCTTCATCCCAGCCCTGCGCCCCCCCACACTCCTCCAACCCCCACCCCCGCCCCCACCCCAGTTTGTTATTCTGGAAGTACTATTTCCTGCTATGTTTAACACAGGAGTTAGGAACACTGTCTGGCTTTGGAGTAGGGCATCCAGGCTTGAATCTTAGCTCCTGACTTATTACATTGTGTGACTCCGGGCCTGTTACTTAGCACATTCTCTGGGCCTCAGTTTCCCCATCTGTAAAATGCAGATAATAGCTGACTCCATCTCACAGGGTTGATCTAAATATTAAACAAATAATAAATGTAAGGTACTCAACACCGAGCCTACCACATACTCAATAAATTCTCAATAAATATCTTATTAGTACTAGTACCATTATTTTTACTACTACTGCAGTTATCATGGTCATTAGATGGACAAGTCTGAGCAGAGGCACCTAGGATGGTCAGGTGGGTGTGTACCCCTGGGGGATGAGGAGAGGGCTGCGGGCCTCAGAGCAGGGAGAGATAAAGAGGCCGCAGTCACCCACCTGCCAGCTCCAGGGTGACCGAGCAGGCCTGTGTGCCGTGGCGGTTGCGAGCAGTGCAAGTGAGGGCTCCCAGATCCCGGCGGCTCACCCGGCAGATCCGAAGAGAGTACTGGTCGTCATCCGGCTGGCTCAGCTCGTACACACCTGCCCGGGCCTCTAGGAGGGCCCCTCGGCAGCTGAGGGACACAGGACGGGGCGGTCACCCAGGATCCAGCCCCAGGGAGGTCAGCCTGGCCGGCTGGAGCCGGGCGCCTCATGTGAGGAGTAGGGCAGGCAAGGCAGGGCCCACCTCCTCCAGACGACCTGGGCCTCCACATGGTTGAAGGTGACGGTGACACTGGCGGGCTGTCCCTCCACCACATACACGATGTCTGGCTTGTCCAGCACGGCAGGTGCCTCCTCCAGGGGTGGGCCTGGGAACAGGAGAGCTGGCTCAGTGCTGAGCCTGACATCAGATCCTCAGCACCCACTGCTCTTGGAAGCCTCCCCATCACCATGTGAGCTCCATTTTTTTATAGACGAGGAAGCTGAGGTTCAAAGAGGTTTAGCAACTCGTCTAGGGAACTCAGCCAGGAGCGGCAGAGCTGGGATTGGACCCCCAGCTCCTCCGACCCAGAGCCTCAGCCTCAACCACAGTGCGTGCAGCTTTCAGGAGGGAGAAGGAAGCACTCTTGACAGGCAGGGGGTGTGCGCAGCCATGCCAATCCTGCCAGTTATTGCATCCACACCAGCCCTGGAGCCTCCTCCACGGACACCCAGTCCCCTGGCCCGATGGCTCTCGCCTGCCCCCTCCAGGAACACCAGGCTTACCACGCTCCAGCAGCTGCACAGGCTCAGACGGGGGCGAGGGCTTGCTGCTGCTCTTGATGGTGGTGCTGAGAACCCGGAAGACGTGCTGGACCCCCTTTCGCAACCCGGTGGCTGCCCACCCGGGCTGCCGCAGGCCCGTGACCAGCGCCGTCCACTGGTCTGAGCCCAGCACCTGGTGCTGCACGGTGTAGGTCAGGGCATCTGGGTCTGGTGGGGAGGCAGCTGCTAGAGGCGGGCCTGGTTGGGGCGCCCCCCGCCCCCGTTCTGCTGGCTCGGGACCCAGGGACTCATCATCAGTCTGGTCTGAGGACCTGCCTCAGTTTCTCCTGTCACTTCTGCCGGTTCCCCCACCTGCTCCTGCCCAACCACAGGTGGGGGAAGGCTCAGAGACCATGAGGTGTCAGGCATGCAGTCCAGTTATAGGCAGGGAGGGAGCTAGCTACTGCTGCTGCTGCTAAGTCACTTCAGTCGTGTCCGACTCTGTGCGACCCCATAGACGGCAGCCCACCAGGCTCCCCTATCCCTGGGATTCTCCAGGCAAGAATACTGGAGTGGGTTGCCATTTCCCTCTCCAATGCATGAAAGTGAAAAATGAAAGTGAAGTCGCTCAGTCATATCCGACTCTTATCGACCCCATGGACTGCAGCCTACCAGGCTCCTCTGTCCATGGGATTTACCAGGCAAGAGTCCTGGAGGGGAGGGAGCTTAACTTAGTTCTAATTCCTTGCTACCACCCGAGGTAGACAGACTGAGGCGCAGAGCAGGAGGAAACCGTGCAAGGGGAAGAACCACAACCCAGGCACCCAGTCCCTCTGAGACGAGAAGGCAACATGGCAGCCCCCACTTTGTCTCCTCCCCTGACCCAGAGCCAGGGCTCTGTCAACCATGGGGAGGGGGCCCGCAAAGCCACTTCTGTCCTGTTCCCAATGCTCCATCCACCCCCACTCCGACCTGTATGTCCCCCTGGGCCTTGCCTTCCTCTCCTGGCCCCCCGGGTGCCCTGCCTGAGCCTGTCTTGTCCATGCCCCACCTCCCCACCCACGGCCCCGTGTGGCCGGAACCCACCGATAGCCATGTCCAGACTCCTGGGGGGGTTCCATGCAAGCGTGATCATCCTCCCGGTCACAGCCACTACCTGAGGGGCGCCATCTGGGGGGCCTGGAACCACATCTGAAAGCCACAGGTCCAGCGTCCGTGGGGGTCCTTTAGGGCCCAACAGCCCCCATGGGATCGCCAAGCCCCGGGGGCACAGGCAAGGCCAGGTGGCTCCCCAGAGAACGGAGGAGAAAGAGAGCTGGTGCAGAGGCCCTGCCCTCACCCAGGTCCCCAGGTGGGCCAGAGGCCAGACTGTGTACCCAGCTGACCGGAGGGTACCTGCCTCACCTGTGACGTAGAGATGAGCATAGCAGGCGGCTTTGCCCAGCTTGTTAGCGATGACGCTCTTGTAGACGCCAGCATGCTGAGGTCCCACGGCGGGGAACACCAAGCGATGGACATCCCTGTCTGGGGGCGGGGAGGGACATGACACTGGGCCTGAGCTGGGAGGATACTCCGGAGGGTGGGCCCACGCCATCCAGGCCTGGCCCTTCACCGCCCACTCCCGCCCAACCTGCTACAGGCGGGAAGGAAGGGCAGGGCAGACACAGAAGGGAGTCACAGTCTAGGTCCAGGCTGCCCGTCCACACCTGCGGCCCTGCCCCTCCCGCCCAGTCCCCCGACACTCAGGCCCAGACCTTCTCATCATCCTCCACAACACTTCACCCTCTGCAGGTTCCTACCCCAGACAGTTCTCTCTTTTCCATCCTCAGCGCCACTGCCCATCCCATCTCAAGCGCAGAGTCCATGAAAGCCTCCACTTGTGTGGTCCACACCCTACCAGCCGCATCACGTGTGATCTCTCCATCTGAGGCCCTTCATGGCACCTACTGCCAAACAGGTGGCCTCCAAAGCCCTCAGTCCAAACTCTCATCCACCCCTGTCTCCTGCTCTTCTTCCATGTCCTGATCCTGACCCACCATCAGGTCCCTGAACAAGCCACATGAGACCCATCTCCAGGTCTCTGCTCACAAAATTCCTCTCTTCTGGACTGTTCTTCTCTTACCTGAGGCCACCTTCTCCTTCAAGATGTAGTTTAGTGAGTGTCAGCCCTGGGCACTCCTCTCCATGTCCCTGGTCCCCTCTGCACCTCCATCTCTGACTCCCTCCCCAGGACCCCCAGCACCCAGCCCACTGCTTCAGGTGGTCCTTCCTCTTTTCTTGCACGTGTCCTGCTTCCTGTAAGCTCCTTGAAGACAGAGCTGATTTGTCCTACCAGGCTCAGAATTGAATGCCTTGCATGCAGTAAATGCCAAATACATTAGATTATAAATTACAATAAAATTTGTTAGCACTGTGCCCAGTCCGTGCCAGATATTTGATGTGCATTTCTTTCTCCATATCCTTTCAACAATCCTGCAAGAGTGTCCTCGTGTTACCAATGAGGTCAGAGATATTAACAGACTTGTTCCAAGGTCACATCACTAATAGACGATGAAGCCATGGCTCGAACTTGGTTCCCTCTGATTCCCAAGGTCTCTCTCTACACCATGCTTCCTGAATGATGGTGAGGAGGCCATCCCCCGGAGGGACATGAAGGGGAAGAGACCTGCATTGTCCTTCCTCCTCGACGTCAGGGCTGTCCCCAAACACCCCTCCCCACTCTTAGAGGTTATCTCTGCCCAGAACAGCCACCCATTCATTTATCTCTGCTGACACTATTTATAAAGGAAGAGAAGCCCAGGGCCACTGCTGACCCCAGATACAGACAGAAACAGAGGCGCCGGCTCAGACCCTGAGACAGACGCTCAGCTTGGGCCTCAGAGCAGATTGGGAGATGGGAAGCCTGTGGGCTGAGCAAACACAGCAGTGGATGGGGATGGAGGGGAGGGTCAGCACCAAGGCGGTGACACTGGGGAAGGGAGGGGTGAGTAGAGCACGGGTGACAGGAGATGTCCTGGTTAGGAAGTCAGATGGTATTTGTCTGCCTTTAGGTAAACCTCTCCCTCTGTAAGCCTCAGTTTGCCCATCTGTAAACAGGGACCATAATACTTGCCTTACAGGCCTGTGGTGAGGAAGGTGGGATTCTCATGTCAGGCCTTTAGCATCAGGGCCTGACACTCAAGAAGTGCTTACCAAAGGCGAGTTTTGTCACACTGCAGCAGCAGTTAGAGGAACCCATCACGGGTCGTGGGGTGGCACTGTCTGAGACGGTGTAGGTAGACCTTCTCACATGAGGCTCAGATTCCTTCAAGGATGGAACTGAGCTACTCCTTGAGAAAATACCCCGGGCTAGGAGGACACCATCCCAAATATGTTCCTCTGTAATTTTCCTGCAGCTCTTTCTTCTTTATTTGTTATTGAACAACCCTGGACCAAGCATCCTTTTGATGCAGACGCTACCCACGTCGGGTTTTTCACTGGAATTTCTCCAGGAGGGTGTGAGCAGCATCACTTTATCAACAAGGATGATGGTAATGGTAACAATAGCAGCCATAACAGTGACACTTAACACTCACTGGCCCCTTGCTATTTGCCCTAAATGCTCTCTGTGTATTAACTGATTCAATTCCCACAACAAGCCTACCACAGATGAGGAAACTAAGGCCTGGAGAGTTCTGTATCTTGCCCACAGTCAGTACCAGGCTGGACTGCTGGGCCAGTAAGTACTAATGGGCCTCTGAGGCCGAGAGTGGTGACCTAGCAGATGGGGGCCGGGTGGGCTCAAGGCAGGAGGCTGTGACCCCACAGCCTCTCAGGGCTCCCAGGCACCCCCATCCCTGACCAGGTGAGAGAAGGAAGGCCTGAGGGTGGGGAGAGGGGATGGGCTCTTGCAAGCAAAGAGGGTGCTGGAGGGGACAGTCCCAGGGTCCCTTCCCGGACACGTACACTGTGTCATGCGCCGATCATCGCTGCTCTGGATGCGGTGGCCGTTGTGGAACCAGCTGATGGTGGGGTAGGGCAGGCCGGTCACCTGGCACTCCAGCATGGCCTCCTTGGCCAGTCCCACGTCCAGGTCCTGCAGCGGCCGCAGGAAGTCAGGCATGGACAGCCGCTCCAGCTCACCCTGCTCCGGCTCCTCAGGGATGGAGGGCATCTTCTCCAGCTTGGAGCTGTAAGAACCACACAGTGGCCCAGGGGCCCGGAGTCATACCTCCTGCCACAGGGCTGGGGCCCCCAGAGGCAGCCCCGGCCGTGGGGCGGGGGTGCCCAGGGTGGTACCTAGGGCCGGTGGCGGCTGTCCGAGGCTCCTCCACGTAAAGCTGGGCCGAGCAGTGGGCCTGGCCATGGGTGTTGGCAGCACTGACCGCGTAGAGCCCCTCATCCTCACTGCCCACGTGCGCGATGTGCAGCGAATGCAGGCCCCCATCCTGCCGCAGCCGCACGTTCTCGCTCTCCTCCACGGGGCGGCCTGCGAGGGACGGGGGCAGGCGGCAGCCTCAGCCAGGGGCCCTGCCCTCTGACCCCTGGGAGTTCCCCGCCCCCGACATCTGCGGGGTGGAGGGCCATACCAAAGTGAGTCCAGGTAACGGAGGGGGGCGGGCTCCCGCTGATCTTGCAGTCGAAGCGGGCCGCGCGGCCCTCCAGCACTTCCACATCCTCCAGCAGCCTCGTGAACAGGGGCGCCAGCGAGGGCCGCACGGTCAGCCGGGCACTGCAGGTCAGTTCATCTGGCGGGGAGGGGTCAGCACTGGGGCAGGGAAGGCTGTGGAGCCCTGGCACCCCAACCTGCCAGTCCCGCCCTCGTGCTGGGCAGGTAAAAGGAGCTCGGACAAAAATTGGAGCCTGCGAAGAGCCCAGCCAGGTCCCGGGGCACCAGACTGAGGCCACGGGCAAGATCAAGACGCCGGACCATCTCCAGAGGCTGGTGGGCAGCGAGAGGAGGCAGCAGGCTGCTGGGGCAGTGGGGACACGTGGGAGACAAGGGCATGGCCTGGCTCTCCCCTCCTCACCTTGTCCTACCCACCCAGGGTGAACCTCAGCACAGCTCTAAGAGAAGGGCCTAAAGCCAAGCCCACTCCATCCTCGACACCCCTTCCCCCTACCCTTGGAACTCTCCTCTATGCCCAGGTCGTGCCCACACTCCCTCGCCCCCATCCCAGACCCAGAGCACATGCCCCTGTGCCCCACACTACCACGGCATGCAGGATCTTCTGGGGAAAACAGCAGCCTCTGACGCTGACCTGATCCCTTCCTGCTTATAAAGGCCTCAGTATCCCCTTTAGGTGCACGTCACCACAACCAGATGAGGCATGATCTCAGCTCCTCAAATGAGGACGGGGACCAGGTCAGAGATGTCATTAATAATAATAACAGCAGACATTCATTAGGCACCATCCTTCACCAGGAGCTCAGCTTTGTCCATCCATACATTATCTCATTAGTCCTAGCGCTCCTCCTACGAGGCAGGCATTATCACGATCCCTGTTTACAGCCGAATGGCCTGAAGCTCAGAGAAATGAAGTGACTTGTCCAGTTACGTGGCTGCCATGTGGCAGGGCAGGACCTGGAACCCCCGTCCAGGTGTGGTTGCTACACATTGGCAGTGGGCTTCCCCAACAGGAACGAGAGTGAACACTGACACCGTGTCAAACACCTGCTTTGTGCTGACTTGATGGAGGCAGATGTACTGCACTCTCTCCCACCCCCACGGCTCTTTTCCCTGGAGATGGAGGCCCATTTTCTGGTCTTATTCGACACCAGCTCCATCGGGGCTCCTTCACTTCCACTCCCCTCCCTCCAGCTCTTGGGAGCCGGCGGCAGCCCTCGGGCCCAAGTGGGCAGTTACCTTTGGCTGTGCTGAGCTTGCAGGTGTAGACGCCGCTGTCGTCCTCATGCACAGAGGTGAGCAGCAGCTTGCATTTGCGGCCATCGAAATGCATCTTGCATTTGAGTAGTGCGGGCTGCAGCAGGCGGCCTCGGCACAGCCAGTCTACCTCCACGTCGGTGGGACCCGCCACCAGGCACTCAAACAGCGCCATCTCCCCGGCCCCCACGTCCACGTCCTGCAGAGGGGCCAGCACGGCCAGGGACCGGCTTTCAGGGTGTGCTGGGTGGGGGAAGCGGCCACAGGGGGCACACACGGAGCAGAGAAACACGGGGCGAGGGAGACACACACGCACATACACAGGGAGACAGACAGACACAGAGAGAGATATGCATTTTGTTCCTTTGGAGACAGGGAAAGCCCGCCCGCCCAGCAGGCCAAGACAGCAAGGAGCTCCCAGGCCTGGCTTCCGCATGGCCATCCCACCTGGGCCGGAGAGGGGGCACTCAGGGGAAGCGGGAGAGAATCAAGGGCATGGAAACCGAGAGGGCCACATGGGGACAGAGACGGCGGCGGAAAAAGAAGACACAGCACACCAGCTGGGTACAAACTGGACTTTATTTGAACTAAGAAACAGGTATCTCTGAATACGTCCACACCCGCTACAGCAGGCCCCTACTCCTGCGCCAAGCCTGGCTAACTGTCATTCTCAATAGAGCATCCCTGGCCCTGATGGTGAACAAGGGAGCCCCAAAGGGCCCTAAGCCTGCCGCCCAGGGCCAGGCCTCAGCCAGGCCTCCTCATCAGCACAGGGCCCAAGGAAGGGCCTCTGGTTTTTGGTCTCTTGTGAAATAGAAAGGATTGTGCCATTTGAAACCCATTTCCGGAATGGTCAGTGCCCCCTGAGCCCCTTGCCCACAGCCCCCTGCCCCTCTGGTTCCCTCCATCCTACGGACGCCAGGCCACGTCCTCTCCCCCTCTGCCTGACACCACGCCAGCTGGGGGGCATCCTTCCCTGACTGTCACAGACACACAGACAGACAAACAGAAAGACAGACAGGGCCTATAGCAGCGGCAGCACATGCACTCGCTGGGTGCTCCCCTTCGGGGAGAGACTGGGGGGTGGTCTTGATACCCCTCACAGCCGCCTCCCCCTCCTGGCACCCAGTCCATGGGGGAGCTCCCAGCCTGCCCGACCACGTGTCCGCTTGGGGAGGGAGGGTCCATAGGGGCTCATGGGCTGTCCCAGGACGCTGCGTGGGTGGGGAGGGGAGGGGAGGCTGGGACAGGGTCCGGGCCGGCAGGGTCTGTGGGCAGGAGGCAGTGAAACACAGCGAGGTCCGAGAGGTGCCTGAGACAGGGGCGCGGCTCGGAGGGTAGCGGGGGGAGCGCAGGCGGCCCCCTGAGCTCACTCGCCTGTGTACAGACAAAAACCTCAGTCAGCAAGCGGCAGGTTAGTGCGGCACACGCACACGCAGGCACGCACACGCACGCAGACCTGGCTAGGGCCCCTCTTAAGACTGCCAGGGTGGCATGGCTACTTTCGGCTTCCCCCAGGTCGGCCCTGGGGGGAGGGGGCGGCAGTCAGCCAGGGGCCAGGTCTCCAGGGTTCCTGGGCAGGCAGAGGCCCTGGGCAACCAAGAGAAAGGCATTCCTAGGCGTCAGGAGCACCCCCACAGCCTGGGGGACACTGGGAGGAATCCCAAAGAGAGAAGCACCGAGAGACGTGGGTTAACACAGAAAAGCAAGGCAGAGCCAGGCCCTGGGGGGGGTGGGGGAGTGGGGGGACGGGGAAGGAGCAGGACAGGGAAGGGGGCTGGGCTTGGGGAGGGTGTGAGTGGGAGGAGAGCTAAAGAATTAAGAGATGTAAGAGGTGGCAGCCCCAGGCACTGCAGGCATGGGCATGGTCGGTCACTAAGCGCGTGGGGACCGGGGAGGTGACCATGACTCTCAGGGTCCAGGCTCCAACAGGGGGCTGGGGGGCTCCTCAGAGCTGGCCTCTGCCAGGAGGAGGGGGTGGTGGCTGAGTGTGGAGCTGGGGAGAGGGGTTCCTGGCCCTGAACTGCCCACAGGGAAGTGGGGGGGAGTAGAAGGTAAGGCAGACGGCCTGCACTAGGGAGGAAAAGCATCAGCCCCAAGGGTTGCCTGCAGTCCCTGAGGCCTAGAGGCCACCTGCCCTTATGCCCCAACTCCAGGGGCCCAGTCCTCTCCATCTCTTCCCAGCTCTGCTCACCCTGGTGACCCCGGGGTCCCTGCAATGCTCCATGCCTAAGTCACTCCGAGGGCCCCTCCGGACGGGTCCGACTATCAAACACTCCCCACTGCCACCCCCAACCACGGTATCACCCACACAGCGATGGGATGGGTGGAAGAGGCAAGAGAGGAGCAGGGAGTGGGTGTGAGGAAGGGGCCTGGCGAGGTGACCAAGGCCTAGAAGAGTGTGAGATGAGGCCCGCCGGCGACAGGAAGCAGGGTCTCTCCACCTGGCACCAGAGCAGGCGTGATGGAGCGTGGGGAGGGCAGTACTGTGGAGTAAGCTGAGCGCTCAACAATTTGCTGTGTGACCTCGGGCAAACTGCCTCCCCTCTCTGGGTCTCAGCTTACTCACTACAGCATGAGCAGCTGAACCTGGGGACCTCGAAGGCCCTTTCAGTTGTGGCACGCCATTAACTAAGCTTGTGTGAAAATTGGCAACCGGGCAGGGATGAGGCCGGGGCCAGGGTGAGGGTTCGTGGAGAGCATGAGGTACTCACCTCTGACCTCCAGGCGCGCCTCGCACTGTCGAGCGCCATACTCGTTGACCGCCTTGCAGGTGTAGAAGCCCGCATCGCCCCGCTCAGCAGCCAGGATCCGAAGCCGGCACAGCCCATCCTCTGCCTCCTCGGCAAAGCGCCGCTGGTCTGGGCGCACGGGCTGACGGTTTCTCAGCCTGTCGGGAGGGAGAGAACTCAGTCCCCGGGCCTCGTGAGTATGGGGCTGCAGAGCCAAGCAGGCCTCCCACCCCAACATCGTTTGTCCATTCCCCAGATATGTCTCACTGGGCATGGGTACCCCTGAGTTACAGGGCTTGCTTTTCACCCTGACTCGCAATCCCACCACCATGCCCCCCCAGGAACTTCCAGACACCCTCTGCCCACCTGGGTCACTCCCTTCTTGGAACCTAACTGCACTTGTGTGTCCGTGTGTGTGTGTGCTTACTGGCATCCAACTCTTTGTGACCCTATGGACTGTAGCCCACCAGGCTCCTCTGTCCATGGGGTTTTCCAGGCAATTGCAGTTAAGAGTAACACCTTAAGCTATTCAGCTCTTGATAATCCTTAGATTTTGTCTTGTTTTTACTTATGTTAATGGACAGATAGCTTTCTCACTTCCCAAAAGGAATAGGAAATAACTTACAGTGTTAAGAAACCACACTGGGGAAAAAAAAAAACCACACTGGGGACTAGATAATCATTTAAAATTGAAAAAGAGAACCCAAACCAATAGAAAGCTAAATCAAATGAGTCATCAAATGGCACCTGGGATGAGACCTGCAGCTAAGGCCCAGGTTTAACTCTGGGTGCTGACAGCTCAGAAACAAATTATTAAGTGTGGGCCCAGTGCAGGGCTGGGCACAGGCCTCAGAAAATCACCCTATTGTCAACCACAGGGCTGAGGTTGGGATGGAAGTTGGGAGGCTTCTTCAGGAGTGAGAGGACACCTGGTCATTCATGCCAAGCAGGCAGACAGGAGACCATCTGTTACCCAAACCCCTCGCAGAGGGGAAGCCCTGAGTGAGTGTGAACACCAGGGCAGGGGTGGGGCCACGGTGCACATAGCCTGGGATCCCACTGTGCCTGGGATGATGCCCCTTCAGACAGACTGAAGTCCACAAAGGGTTCACTGCACCCCCACCCTAAGCCAGGCTTCACAGGGCCCAGCCCGGAGTGAGCAAAGCTGGAAGATGGTAGTCAGGGGCTGCTACTCACCAGGAGACCACCGGCTTGGGCTCTCCCAGCACACGGATGCTCATGGTGACATCTTGGCCTTCCCTTACTGACTGGTCCATAAGTGAGACCTGCAGGGGACCCCGAGGTGTCAAATGGGACAGGGCCCAGCTTTGGCTCCTAGCGGCGGGGGGAACCCTGGGTCAGAGGTCTTTTCCACACCAGTCTGACAGAGGCCAACTCTGGATAAGAAGGGTTGATGGGACAAAAAGCCCCAGGCCTTGCTGGAGCCTGGTGTGGTTCCAAGAACAAAGGGCCACACAAAGGAACAGGGAGCTGGGGGCTGGCCTTAGGGGGTCTGACCTTGAAGGTAGGGGGCGCCCTGGAGCCGGTGTCCGAGGAACAGCGATTCTGGCCGGGACTGAGCTTCATGGTGGTGGCTCGGGGCCAGGTCTCCCCAGGTTCTGGGAACTCCTCTGGGGGGCTCAGATACTCCTCGTCAGAGGTGATAGGACTGCTGAAAGGAGATGTAGACCCACCTGGAGAAGAGGCAGAGGAGAAACAGTGGCATAGAGAGAGATGTCTGGGAGTAGGGGTGGGTGTGGGCAGGGAGACTGAGATAGCTGGTGGAATAGTCTGGGGTCAAGAACCTGATAAGGTCTGCAAAGTCACAGAGTCCAGGAGCTGCAGTAGCTCTGTAAAGGCCCAGGAGCCAAGGAAGCTCCGTAGGCCAGCCCTGCCCTGACTTCACATCCCGGGGCTCCTACTCACTCGCTGTGTGACCTTGCCCAGGTGTTTCCTGTCCCAGAGCCCTGGACTCGTGATCTGCCAGACACTCCCAGCCCTGACCCTGCTGATCCTCGTGAGTGGGGCAACCATAGGGAATGGCCTGGGGCAAAGAGTTCGGGCCCCAGAGGGGCCGTTCCCGGACCTTGTGGGAGACTTGGGATTCCCCCGGAGCAGGGAACCCGCATTCCCAGCACCCAACTGCAGGCCCCAGTGCAGGTGGTTCATGTCTCTGGACCCCAGAGTGGTACAATCAGGACACCCGTTTCTCGGGTGAGCTGGGCCTGGTGCAGAGGAACACACACCTCGGACAAGCCCCATCCTGACCTCAGTGCCAGGGCCCATGAGGCGGCACTGTCCAGCCAGCCCTTCCCCCACTCCCTTCTCAGCTTCCTGCCCCAGATACCCCAGGGGCACCTGTTGGCCCCAGCCCTGGAGCACAAACCCCTAAACTCTCAGAGGCTGGGAAGGCAGAGTTTTGAGTCATCCACAGAGAAGGGCGGCTCAGGGGAAGAGGAGGGGGCGCCAGCACTGCTTTGGGAGAGGGGTGTCCCCAGGGCCCTGACGCCCTCCCCTGCAACTGGCTAAGGGCCCAGCCTCACTGAGCTGGCTCCAATCCGACTGCCAAATACAGACATGAATCTGCCACAGCCCCCTGGCCCCTCCTCCTGGTCCCCCACCCCAAGCCCCTTTGGCTTCGCCCAGGGGCAGGGCTTGCACCCCAACTTACCCCACGAGACTCTGCACACGGACCCCAGCCGGCACTTGTCCTGAAGGCTCTGTCCTGGCACCAGGCCTCCTGCAGCCTGCCCACTGCCCACTGCCTACCCCTCCAGCTCCCCAGGGAGCCGGAGCCCAGCCTGCCCAGCCCCACTCACTCTGCTGAGGCTCTGCACGAGGTCCGGGGGGAGGGGAAGGAGCCTGGGGAGGGGGAAGGAGGAGGTAGGGGCTGGCCTGGCCGGGACAGGCTGGGTGGCAGGCAGGCAGCTGGCCGGGGGAGGTGGTGCCTGGGCCCTGGAGCGGAGGGGGAGGAGAGGGGAGGGGCAGAGCAGCCTCCCTATTTAGCCACCCTGCTCATTCCCAAGCGGCGGGATCTGCCTTTTCTCTCCCTACGACTTCTGGACCCTGACAAACAAGAAGCCCCCTTAACAGTGTCTCGGCTCAAAGGGTGGGGGGGCACTCAGTCCCCAGCGGAAGATGATAGTGACAGTTGGCTGCAGCAGTCAAGACACCTGCACTGACCCATCTGTCTTGCAGTGTCCACCACAGGAGGTATTGACAGCAAACGGCCCCTATGATGCCCTTTTCCCTGACCAAATGGCCAAGCTCCCTGACGCTGGAATCCACACCACCAAGCCTCAACTGCTAGAGCTGGGCCATACCCAGTCCTCCCTGGTGCTGAGGATGAGAGCTGTCGGGACCCTTGACTTCTACTTGAGGGGACCGGAGTCCCCCCTCTGCCTCCCCAGTCCTGTCACAGCAGGTGTGGCCCCGCAGCGACCGTGGGTTCCTGAGCCTTGCACCCAGCCCCCTCCTCTACAGGCTCTACCAGGGACGGGTCAGCGACATCCCTCATCCTCTCTGCCCACCAGAGCCAACAGGTCAGGAGGACAGAGGCCGCTGCCCACAGTGACCCCCCACCACTAGCACCCGTCTGCACTTGGATGGGCATGGGGCTTGGAGACAGAGCAGCAGAGCAGGGGAGCTGTTGAGGAGAGGTCACATGGTGTTCTCCCGCCTGCAATCACCCCCCGCCCCGCGGCCACATTCCCAAGCTATGACCTGTGTTTCCCAGCACTGCCAGTGAAGAAGGGGGGAGGGCCCACCATTCAGGTTGGCTGTCCTGACATGGAGGTGCAGAGGGAAGTCAGGACGGCACTTGATGAGCATCTGCTCAGGGTTTGACCACTAGTTGATGCCGAGATCACAGGCCTAGGCCCCGGAGGCAGACGTCCCCCTCCCCTCCGTGGAGTCTGGTGACCTCTGGGGTCACCGGCAGGTTGGACAGCACTGAGGCAGCTCAAGTGCCCAAAGAGAGACGTCTTGCAGAGATTAGAGCATGACCAGCAGGGTTTGCAGGGAGCCTGGGACCCCTGGTGGTGGCTGGGGGAATAGCACCTGGGGCATGATTCAGGAATCAACCTGCAATGCAGGAGATTCCGGTTCGATTTCTGGGCCGGGATGATCCGCTGCAGAAGGGGTAGGCTACCCACTCCAGTATTCTTGGGCTTCCCTCGTGGCTCAGCTGGTAAAGAATCTGCCTGCAATGTGGGAGACCTGGGTTCGATCCCTGGGTTGGGAAGATCCCCTGGAGAAGGGAAAGGCTACCCACTCCAGTATTCTGGCCTAGAGAATTCCATGGACTCTATAATCCATGGGGTCGCAAAGAGTTGGACATGACTGAGCGACTTTCACTTTCAAGTCCCTTAGCGGCTTCCTGGGTAGCTTAGCTGGTAAAGAATTTGCCTGCAACTCAGGAGGCCCCGGTTCGATTCCTGGGTTGGGAATTAGGAAGCCCACAATTCGGGGAGCTCTCTCTCTTAAGACCAGTGCATCTCAACATCCCCAGAGGTGTCGCTGGTATAGATACAGTCACAGCCACCTACATGAAAAGCCTCTATATCAGGGCTTCTCAAAGTGGTCCTGAACCACCCATATCAGGACCACCTGACAGCCTATTTAAACTATAGATTTCTGACCTGAAGAATTAAGATTTCCTGAAACAGGAGAAATTTTTTTAAATGGCACGTCCCCAGGGAGATTCTTATGCATAGAAACATTTAGGGACCCCAGGACCCTCAGCAGACGAGGACAACCTGAAGAAGTGAGATCACTGAGTCCCACCTCAGCCGGCCAACAAACTTCAAGGCCAAGCTCCAAACCTTGGAGGACTGGCTTCACTGGCCTCTCACCTGGCACAAGGCCCCTGACTCACGGTGGTGCTTCTCAGAGTTCACCTGGCACCAGAATTGTGTGGAGAGCTCCTTAAACTGCAGTTCGCTGGGCCCCAGCCCCCGAGTTTCTAATGCTGTATGTCTGGCTGGGGCTGTTATCTCCATCTCTAACACATCCCCAAGCTGATACTGATGCTCCCGGTCTGGGGTCCACACCTGGGGGACCACTATTCCATGGTCTCTACTGCCATCCCAACCTCCACTCTCAGGCAGATCCTCATTACCCTTGGCAGATTCGCATCCCACCAAGCCTCTGCATGTGACCTAGGCTTTTCCAGGGGTTTGTGAAAGCTTCTACCCTCACTGCCACTTCTACCACTCCAGCCCTGGCTGTCCAGGAGGGCCTCCAGGTATGACTGGAAGGGCTGGCAGGGGTGAAGACAAGAGTGGTGTCCTCAGGAAACTTCCAGCTGGTTGAGATGACAAACCAGATACACACACGACTATAACAGCAAGCATGAATAAGGTGGCAAGAGTGGGGCTTACTGATAAGGGCCAGATGAATACAGAGAACAGGATGTTACTTGCGGCTCAGGGAAGAAGGGAGAACTGATGGAAGGGTGGTTATTAGAATTCATAGTTTGGTTTAAGTAGGGAAAAGCATTCCTGGCAGAGGAAACCAGCTGAGCAAATGCTCAAAGGCAGAAAGCGTGTGCAGCGAGCTGTAGCTCATCCTTCTGGCTCAAAACTAGGTAAAGAAGAAAGAAGTGGGACGTGACAGTGTCAGTGTCTCTGGCCATCGCGGGGTCATGCTCAGGCCCAGGTGGTCAAGGTCTGCTTCAGGGGTGCGGCCTTCACTCTGAGGGCAAACGGGACCTCTGGGAGGTGCCTGAGGAAGGGGTAAGGTGCCGGAGGCTCACAGCACTGACATATGTGGTCGGGTTGTTCACAGCCCGCTCTTCACACGCACTGTCTCGGGAGGTCCTCTAGAGGCGATTCCTCTAAGTGTCTGCTGGGTAACCCTGCCGTGGAAGTGAGGGGAGGGAGGGCACAGGCTGGCCTGCAGCCGGCAGCGTCCACAGGCGCTGCCAGGAAGTGTCCCCCCTTAGAGAAGGAGAAGGGCTGTGCTGAGAGTGTTTCTGTTTTGGCTTAAAATGGACCTGGGAGTGGAGAGAATTTCACGTGGTCGGCCTGACCTAGCCATGGAAGCGGTTAACTCCCTACCTGGGGCTGCCGCACGTTTAGATAAATTGGCACTAATGGTGGATGAGGTCCCCATTCTTTTTTTTTCTTTTTTGGCCACACCGCATGGCTTGTGAGATCTTAGTTCTCCGACCAGGGATCGAACCCAGGGCCTTCAGTGGTGAAAGCACGAAGTCCTAACCACTGGACACCCCCTCATTCTTCTGCCAGCTGTGTGTGATGAGTCCCACTCTGCGATAGCAGCTTTTGTGGGCCAACCTGCTTCTGGTAGAGCAGTGTGGGGGTGGGCTGAGTCAGGTCAAGGGACCATACTGCTTGCTTAGATGCTGTCCAAACCGCCAGCAAAGATGGACAAAAGGGCTGTGTGGCACTTCAAGGTCCCATCCATGGGCAGCTGCTGCCTTCCCAAGGAAAAACCTGTGATTCTGCAGCAACAGGCCAAGACCAGAGGCCAGAAGAAGCGGGGGGGGGGGGGGGGGGGGGGGGGGGGGGGGGGGGGCGCGGGTGCGGATGTTGGTGCCATGATTTCTTCTTCCTTTCCTTTTACACTCATGACCTCCAATAAACCACTTCTTCCCTATTATGATAGTGTTGGTCCTATTAGTGGGACCAGAATGAGCTTTGTTAAGCCTTATCCTCTGGCCCAAATGTCCTTAGCCTAATCATTAGCCCCACAGAGCCTCACAAATCTTGCCAAGGAAAGTAGCCCAGGAGTTACAAAGTGACCCTTGCTTTGTAGACAAGAACACGTGGCTAGCTAGAGCCAAGGTCTCAGCTGAAAAATGCTAGAACCCTAGACTCAAATATAGAAGACCTGTGTTTGAGGGGAGGGCTGAAGGCAGCTGGATGGAGGCCTGGGTGCATGAATCCCCCGTGTCTCCCCTCCTCCTGACCAGAGCCTGCAGTGGGGGAGAGCTGAGTACAGCCACCAGGTACGCAGGGAAACAAAGCAGCATCATAGCGATGGGGAAGGTGGGGACTCAGAGAGGAAGGACAGAGGCCCTCCCCCAGGCTGACCCACCCACAGCGGGCATGGACAGTCTCTGCCCCCCGCCCTAGGAGCTCCAGAGCACAATTTTAACCTTGTGCTTCGAGCCTTGACCCCTTTAGGGTAGCGGAAGTGGGGATGGTACAGTGCAGTGATTAGGAGGACAAACTTGGGAGACCCAGGGACAGAGCTTCAAATCATGATCTGGCCTCCGCTCCTAGAGCTGAGCACCCAACAGGGTAGCCACCCGCTGGCTGAGACAATTTCAGTTCACTTTAACTAACATGAAATAAAACAAAAAAGTCAGCTCTTCGGTCACACTGGCCACCTTTCATGTCCTCAACAGCCACCTATAGTTAGTGGCTACATTATTAGAGCAAGTAAGAACGTTTCTATCATCACAGGAAGTTCTATAATCAGTGATGCTCTGGAGCAATTTGCTAAGGCTTCCCAAGTCTCTGTTTCCTCATCTGTAACATGGTCATGACAAACTGAGACAGTGTGCTGAAAAGCAGAGACATTACTCTGCTGACAAAGGTCCATATATAGTCAAGGCCATGGTCTTCCCAACTCATGTTGAGAGTTGGACCGTAAAGAAGGCGGAAAGCAGAACAGATGCCTTCGAACTATGGTCCTGGAGAAGACTCCTGAGGGTCCCTTGGACAGCAAGGAGATCTAATCAGTCAGTCTTACGAGAACTCAACCCTGCACTCATTCAAAGGACTGATGCTGAAGTTGAAACTCCATTATTTTGGTCATTTAATGTGAACAGCTGACTCACTGGAAAAGTCCCTGATGCTGGGAAAGACTGCGGGCAGAAGGAGAAGAGGGCGTCAGAGGATGAGATGGCTGGATGGCATCACCAATGCAATGGACATGAACTTGGGCAAACTCTGGGAGATGGTGAGAGACAGAAAGGCCTGGCGTGCTGCAGTCCATGGGGTCGGAAAGAGTCAGACATGACTAGGCAACTGAACAACAATAATGACAGGGGCATAGTAATAAAGCCTACCTCCCAGGGTGGGATTACATGTGAGAACCTAATCAACACCTGGTACACATAAAAAGCAGAGACATCACTTTGCTGACAAAGGTCTGTATAGTCAAAGCTATGGTTTTTCCAGTAGTCATGTATGGATGTGAGAGTTGGACCATAAACAAGGCTGAGCACCGAAGAATTGATGCTTTCAAACTGTGGTGCTTGAGAAGACTCGAAGAGTCCCTTGCACAGCAAGGAGATCCAACCAGTCAATCCTAAAGGAAATCAACCCTGAATATTCATTGGAAGGACTGATGCTGAAGCTGAAGCTCCAGTTCTTTGGCCACCTGATTCAAAGAGCCGACTCACTGGAAAAGACCCTGATGGTGGGAAAGACTGAGGGCAGGAGGAGAAGTGGGTGACAGAGGATGAGATGGTTGCATGGCATCATCGACTCAATGGACGTGAGTTTGAACAAACTCCAGGAGACAGGGAAGGACAGGGAAGCCTGGCATGCTGCAGTCTATGGGGTTGCAAACAGTTGGCTACAACTCACTAACTGAACAACAATAATATGTTACCTTATTCTGCCATCCATGCTAAGTTTATTTGTTTCATGGGTGAGTATTTCCATTGCTCTAAATCACCTGTTGTTTCTAACATTCTGAAGCAGATTACAGATGCTCAATAAAGGCTGCTGCCCTTGTGCTAACTCTGTCACTTTACCCTTTCATCATCCCGTCTATAAAGCGGCAATGTTACTCCCTGAGATGTCCCTCTCCAAGGGGTATATGTGGTGGGATGCAGCTTAAGTGAAGGGAGAAATGTGAAAGTTTGGAAAAAAGTATCTGGCACTCTCCAAACACAAGAAACTGCTCAGAGACATGAAGTACTTGGCACCCAGTTGGTGCTCAGTAAATGCGTGTTTGATGGATGCGGGCAGCATTGAGAATGCTTAGCTTCAGTCAGGCACACCTCCCACACACCCCCACCACTCGTCCCCCACCCCCAACACACACCCCTTGGGAGCATGATTGGGTCTCCACAGAGTTATCCAGTGGGGTAGGGCGGTTGGGGAGGGAACCAGGGCTGGGGTGGGGCTGCAGAGGGAGCGAGGGCAGGCTCTGCCCTGCAAATCCAGCACCCAGGGAACTCTGTTCTTCAGTTATCCCATCCCGAAGTTCCCAGCCAGGAACTGAGATCTGTTGGATCTCAAAAGTTTGTCCTGTTGGAGGGGGGGATCCCCAAGAGGGCACTGGGCAGCCATCCCTGGTGACCAAGGGGGAGCAAAAAGAAGCAAGAAAAAGGAAGGTGGTTCCGAGAGGCTTCTTCCTACAAGACACCCTACCTTCCCTCCCTCAACCCACTCCCACACTGCCTGACACCCTACCCTTGCCCCACCCCCTCCATCCCCACAGACTCAAGGCCTGGGACCCCCTCCTTTGCCAAATGTCTGTGCCACCCACAGGTTCCGCCCATCCCTGCTGCTCTCTAGGTCCACTGGCCCCTGTCCAGCTGCTCTGGACCAAACAGCGCCTTGTAGGGTAAGAAAATCTGCTTTCTCCACGACAGCCACGTCTAGACTCACGTGCTTGTCCCTCAAGCCTGGGGGCCCTCCAGCCGGCCTGGCTTATGGGAACTGCTCCTTGGCCAGTGTCTGGTGCGGCTGACTAATGTGATGAAGCCTTCTGGCTCCCCAGGCTGGAGGAGACACAGAGATGCTGTGGCAGGCTGAAGACCCAGGGACTGGGAAATACAGAGGGGCTGTGGGCTGCAGGCCTGGGGAGGGCAGGGAAGGAGTCCCCAAGGCACAGATAGGCTGAAGGAAGGGCAGAAAAGGAAGAGGCAGTTTCCTGGGAGCCTTCTGGAAACCCATGTTCCTGTGCTCAACGTCACCCCTTAATAATGCTAACAACTAACATTTGTCTACAGCTTTACAGTTCATAAAGCTCGTTCACACATTTGCTTTCGTTCGTGAGGCTGGTATAATTATCTCTGGTTTACAAACAAGGAAACTAAAGTACAGGGAGGTTCAGTGTGGTGAACGCAGAACTCCCAGTCAAGTGCTGACAGTTACCCCAAGCCTCCTTCCCAACCTTAAAAGGCTTTCAAATGGCCCTGAGCCAGTATTGGGGCAAACCGCACCCCCCCCCCCAACCATGCACAAACAACCCTCGGCCAAATCTCAGCCCAAGCCAGGTATTGACCGGAGTCCTGGAGCCAGGCCTGGGCCCCCTAAGGGGAGCAGGGAGCTGAGTCAGAAGCCAGATCCCGGAGGTGATGGAAGGATGGAAGCATGCAGTGGAAGGATGGGTATGATTCAGCGTGGTGGGAGGGGTGAGCAGCAGGAGAATACCTAACACGTGGGCTCCTGGGAGGGGGATGTGAGCTAAGGAAGAGGCAGGCCTGCAGGCCTGCAAAGCCAGACAGGTGCCACCCAAAGGACCTAATGCAGGACTGGGACGCAGGTCAGACACCGCCAAGAACTCCCTAATCTCTCTAATCGTGAAGGTGCTGAGGACCCAGGACCACAGCAAAATGGGCTCTGTAATCTTGTCTCTGGCAGAACTGAGTGAAAGTGAAGGACAGAACAAGGCCTACTACTCCCTGTCCAGGCACGCCCAGCCCCTCCCCCCACCCGTCTAATTCCCAGGCTCCTTCAGGGCTCTGATGTCTCTCAGTCCAGGCTCTCAGGACACCAAGAGACCGCTTGGCCAGTCTAGGGACCAGGTTCATCTACCCTGCACTGTCCTCTATCCCAGGTCCACTGACCTAGGTTGATTACCCAGTGGTAATCTCCTTAATGAACTTCCCTGTTGGCTCAGATGGTACAGTGTCTGCCTACAATGCAGGAGACTCAGATTCAATCCCTGGGTCAGAAAGATCTCCTGGAGAAGGAAATGGCAACCCACTCCAGTATTCTTGCCTAGAAAATCCCACGGATGGAGGAGCCTGGTAGGCTACAGTCCATGTGCGACTTTTCCTTTTGAAACACTCCCTACCCTCTCTCATCTCCCCACCCCACCCCACCCCCCCACTGCCCAGGGCCAGCACTCTGTCAGCCCAGCAACCTGAATGACTTGAACTGGCCATGCACACCGACACCACTCCTCAACCTGAAAGAAACCGGGCTCAAATCCAAAGGAAGTAGTCCGACACCAAGAAAGGACTTTCATAAAAATAGAAAATGAGGCAGCCTCAGCTACGTCCCAAGAGGTACTCTCAGATGCATCTTCTTTTGGGCTCTGGGTTCAACTGAAGGAGCAAGGGAGCAGAGGAAGGCTGTGGCACTTAAAAGCATCTGTTTTTACAGGAGGTGGGAATCAGGGTGGCCATTCTAGAAAGGAAATGACCTCAGAAGACTCCTGATGGCTTTTAAACCCTTTGAGCTGGGAGATTCTTTATCTCTGAGACTCAAGGATAATTTGCTTTCCCCACAGAACCCAGTTCAGGGACACGCCATGGGAGGAGGGCATTTAGAGGATGTCGAAAGACACACTTCAGTGACTTCATGAACTGGCCTCTCTGGCATGTGCCTTGGGAATTTGGCCACTGCCTTGGGGCCAGGGCCATTTAAAATGCTTCCACTAGAGCAGCCAACACAGGAGAATGGACTAGAATGCACACTGGTTGAGAGCCCAAGCACCAGGCTAGGAGTGGGAAGGGTCACTGCTCACCCCGCCCAGCCCCGGGGCCCGCGGGCTCCCTACCAGGTCTCACGGCCAGCATGGCAGCACAGCGGGCCTGGCCCAGCTCGTTGGTGGCAGTGGCTGCATAGCTCCCGGCATCGGCGGCCCGGGCCTCCCGGAGCAGCAGGGTATGCCGCTCGCCTTCTGCCCGGATGAGAAGGCGGCCATCACTGCGCAGCGGGGACCCATCCTTCTGCCAGGACACTGTGGGGAAGCAGCGGGGTGACCAGGTTGTCCTTGCCCACAGGGGCCCACTGGGGCCAATCTCCCCCCACCCCACCCCACACAGGGCCCACAGCACTCCTCTCCCCACCCCAGGGAATCCCGAGGACTGGCCCCTCAGTCACAAAAATCCAGGCCCACCTTCCCCTCTCTCCAGGGACTGTGACCCCCTAACACACACACACACACACACACACACACACACACGAGACACAGTAGTCCAGCACACACACACACACACACACACGAGACACAGTAGTCCAGCCAGCCCCATGGAATGGATGATCTCCCCATCTGGCCCCCGTACCCCCTCCCCCCAAGGACTGGGGTGGGAGGCAGGGAGGGGGGAGTCTCCCCTCCTTCTCTCAGTCTTAACCTGAGCCCAGGCCTAGCGCTCACCTTGGGGCGGGGGGTTGGCGGTGACAATACACTTGAGCAGCACGTCCACCCCCGGGGCCACCGCTGCATCTTGCAGGGGGATCTCAAACACGGGGGCCTCCAGGGGCTCTTCTCCAGCAGACACGTAGGAGTCATCCGAAGACTCTGCCGGACACGTGGGCGAGAGGGTGAGGGGACACGTCCCTGTGGGGATGACTCAGGGGAGAGGGGGCAAACCCAGAGAGAGGGCCTTCTGGAAGGCAAGGGCTGGAGAGCAAAGGGTCTCTCTCCCGAACCTCCTGAGGCAGGGGAGAAAGGAAAACAGAAGGGAGTTCTCAAACAGAACAGGGCGGCGAGACTCTATGGTGGTTTGGCTACTTAATTTTAGCCACAGTTAGGGGGCCGGTTTCTGGAGGACGACAGGAACTGTGCCGTGTGTGTCTTTACACAAATCAGTCATCAACGATCGTAGATCAGGCCCTGTGCAAGGTGCTTTGAGGGGCACATGACTTCATAAGCTTCCACACAGAGAACAAGCCAATAGCAACCCAAGACCTAAGCAATGCTAGTGTGACAGGGCAATGTGGGGTAAACTGTCAAACTAATGAAGCCACTGGATTAAAAATGGGAGCAGCAGGTGCTTCCAGTAGCCAGGAGAGGCCTCATGAAGGTCAGCTTTGACTGTCCATTCACCAAACAGTAAGACTGCACTCACTGCTTACTCTGTATGGGTACCAGGGACACAGCAGGAAATAAGAGGCAGTCCCTGCTTACAGGAAGCTCGAACACACGAAGAGACCATAAAACTCCACGGTCGTGACTCTCTCTGGGTATCTTCTAATTCTGACATCCTATAAGCTAGATAACGGGCTTCCCAGATGGCGATAGTGATAAAGAACCCGCCTGCTAATGCAGGAGAACCAAAAGACGCCGGTTCAATCCCTGGGTTGGGAAGATTCCCTGGAGAAGAAAATGGCAACCCACTCCAGTATTCTTGCTGGAAAATCCCATGGACAGAGAAGCCTGGGCAGGCTACAGTACATGGGGTCGCAAAGAGTCGGACATGACTAAAGTGACTTAACACAATACACGAGCTAGACAACACACAGTGTCTGCAGCCAAAAGAGCCATGAAGATCTCAGTTATGCTCTTTTCTAGCTACAAAACCTTGGACAAATTAGATAATCTCTGTGCCTCAGTTTTATCTGTAAAATGGAGCTGAAAAATAACATCCAACATCCTAGAGAACTGGCATGTAGATTAAAATAAAGTAACACACCCAGTTCACACAACGCCTGGAACACGGCTGTGGACACGCAATAACGTGGCTAACAGAACGATGAACAGGTGCTTAATCATCTGTAAAGGTTTTGAGACAATAATATGAAAATGAAGAATAATGTGATGAAAAAAAGGGGGGAGGTAAGTGCACTGAAAAGAGACACCGACAATGTGTCTTAAGTGCAAAGGGTAGCCATTATCTGGCCTGGGAAAACAGCAGAGGCAGGAGTGAGCTGAGGATGGCTTCCGCAGTCTTGCACCAGAAGTGGCCCCAAGTTGATGTTCAGTTGAGCAGAGTTAGGGGCAGAGGCATTTGGGGTACTGGCCACCATCCACAGGAGTGTGAGACAACACACTGGTTGGCATGTGATCACAGTCAGCTCAGCCACGCAGGGACTCAAAAGATAGGAGAGATGAGGCTAGAAGGGAGGCTGGGTGAGATCTTAGTAGCCCTGATGGGTCAGGTGATTTGTGGGGAGGAGAAGATTAATACTGAGAGCTGGCTGGCCCTAAGCTCAACAGTAAGAGGGACACGACCAATTATTTACGGAGATGGACTTTGGTCTCTTCCCCCACAGACCAGTGGGGGTGTGGAGGGTTTCCCCCCACCATTAGATCCTTGAACCAACAGCTCAGCAGGCCACTGGACCCAAGAAACATTATAGAAGGCATGGGGCATGGGATCTCTGCCCACATCTCGGCTCCGCCCAGCCTCCATCAAAACATTCTTCACTCTCACCATCGGACAGGTCATACACAAGGGGCCTTCAACAATCTTTCACTCAAACTGGAACCTGGGACCATGCCTTTCTTCTGAAACCACACCCTCGCAACTGCCTAGCAGTCTCGCTCTTTCCAGACATGCTCCCACCCAGGTCTCAGTCAGCACCTTCTCTACCCTCCCCGAAGCCTTACCGAGCTCAGGCGAGGTGGGCCGGGCCCGGCGACCTCTGCCCTGGCTGCGGGCCCCTCGGCGGTCCCAGGCCCCCCAAGGACCGTCCTCCTCCGGCCCTCTGCGCAGCCTCTTCTCGGCCTCGGGCCCCGCCCTGTTCTTCTCCAAGGTCTGGGGTACAGCAGCGCCCTCCTGGCCCGGCGTGGCCCAGGGCAGGAAGCGCACGGCCTGCGGCGGGGGCTCCCGCTTCCGACCCGGGGGAGCTTTCGTCCTGGTCTCGGGGGGCTCGGAGGTGGGGGGTGGCACCGGGCTCCGGCACTCCTGGATGGCTCTGCTCCGGGTCAGCGGGAACTGGTCCCGGCGCCTAACCTCCTGCTGCGGGCCTTCCCCCGGCTCAGTCCTGCCCGCTGGCCCGCGGGCCCGGGGCCTCCCTGGCTCATCCCCAGGCTTTTCCGCGACGCTCGCAGGGGGCGGCTGGGCGGCGGCGGGGCTCAAGGCCCGCGGGGTCTTGGGGGTGGAGGGCTGGGAGAAGAGCGGCGGCTCGCCGGGCTCTCGGGGGGACGGGGCGCGCTGCAGCGTGGCGCGCAGGGACTCGTGAGAACGCACCAGCTCCTCCCGCGACGTGGAGCGGCGGATGCGGCCCAGCTCCTGGGCGAAGCGCAGCTCGAGGTCGGACGCCGGGCTGCGCTGACGCGTGCGCTCGTCCAGCGAGGCCGCCTTCTGCTGGAATAGGCGGCGGCGCTCGGCCACGCTGCCCGCCGGCGCCCGCAGCTCCTCCTGCGAGGCCCCGGGCGTGCCCCACGGCCCGCCGCCCTCGGACTTGGGCTGCTCCAGGGAACGGGCCTTGCGCAGGGGCACCCAGGGCCGCAGAGGCGCCGGCGGCGAGTCGCTGCGCTCCAGGCTGCGCCGGCGCTCCTCGAAGAACTGCAGCTTGTCCAGGATGCGGGAGCCAGCGCGCACCAGCCTCGGGGAGCGCCCCAGCGCCGACTGGCGGCCCGAGGCCTCGCTCAGGGGCGTCTGGGGCCGGGACTCCGCCGTGCCCGCTAGCGAGGGCCCGGATGACTTGGACTTTTTCCCTCGCTTCTCTTCGGCGGTGGCGTCCTCGGGCGGCACCGGCTCCCGAGAGCGCCGGTGGGGCGGCGTGGGGGTGGTCAGGGGCTGGCCGCCGGGTCCCGGCGGGGGCCGCTTACCCACCCGAGGGGACGGTGGGGGCAGCAGCGCGGATTTGGAGGGGGGCGGCAGGGCTGGGCGACGGGGGGCTTCGCTGGCGGGCTGAGGCTGAAGGTCAGGCTCCTCCTTGTGCGGTCCGCTCTGAGGGACACTGCTGCGGGACCAAGACGAAGAGGGGCAGGAGATTCAGGGGGCCTCCCCTCCTAGACCTTCGGGTCGTGACAGGAATCGGGCGGTGGGCATGCTGGAAAGGCTTGGGGGTGACATCGGCCAGCCCCTCCCCCGCCCCCCCCCCCCCCAAGAGGAAGGCACAGCCAGAGCAGGTGCTGGGGAGAGGCTGGCGGCTCTGGCCCCGGAAGATTGGGCTGGTGGCTGGGTCCAGGAACAGACTCAGTCCCAGGGGCTCTGGCCAGCCCCCTCTCCCCCGCCCCAGAAGCTGGGAAAGAGCAGAAACAGAAACTGAGTGGTGGGGGGAAATAAAAGGATGAGGCTGAAGACCCAAAAGATGAAGTGGGCAGGGAAGGCGGAAGGGTGGGATAGGGCGGGGCCCTCTCAGGAATTCAGCCTCCCACTCATTCCTGCCCCCAGCTGGCCCCCACAGCCCTGCCCTTCCTCAGCTGGGCATACCCCTTCACTGTGCCCCAGGAAGAACAGACACATGCCTTCCAGGAGCAGTGCCCTCATCCCCGGGATTGCCTAGCACCTCCTCAGACCTGAGCCCCCACCACTGCTGACAGCAGGTGACAGCTGAGGTCCCTGGAGTTGGAGACGAGGGCACCCAGGTTCCCTTGCCCTTTGATCAATCTGCCCCCGGTACAAGGCCTTTGACTTTGTCCTGCCCCTGGGAAAGTTACCTCGAGTCCTTGGAAACCACCCCCTGAGAAACACAGAAGCTCCCCAAAGGGGTATGCTCAGGAATAACTCAGCTCCAAAATAACTACTGCGTGGGCCTGAACAGTGGGTGTGGGAGAAGAGGAGGAAGGAAGGAGCTGGGCAGCCCCAGACTGCCCCTTTCACCTCCAGAACTTTGATGCCCAAGAGCTGGGCCTCAGTTTCCCCCATCTGGACTCTTGGGGGCACACTAAACATAGAGATTAGCAAGAAAAGGAATTGGAGATATTAGCGTCCTACCTAACACATTAGAGAGAGCTTAATAAAAACTTATGAAATGGCTCATTGAGTACTTATTGTGTGTCAGGCATGTACTGAATGCTTAAAATGCATTGAGTCATTTAATCCTCACAACAATCCTTTGCGACAAGGACTGTTATTATCTCCATTTACAGATGAAGAAACTGAGGTTTAGAGAGGTGAGGTGCCTTACCAAGGTAACACAGCTAGGAAATAGTTGGTGCTAGATTGAAACCCCAGTGGTCTGGCTTCTAAGCCCTTGTTCCCTCCAAAATGTCTAGGATTCTGGGGGCACAGAGAGGGAAGAAATAGTATGGTATTGGCCATGAGCATAAATTCTCCGGTGCCTGAGTGTCAGGCTACCTGGATCAGCCACCTACACAGCAAACCTCACCTCCAGCAAGGTGTGGGGTGGGGGTGGGGGGCATGCAATCTAGAGTGCCCTAGGGAGAAAAACCTCAACCAGCCACCTGCAGGGAGGCAGAGTCTACTCTGGGGGAGGGACAGCAGAGGCCCTGAGGAATGGCCTGTGGGAACTGGGTGAGGCAGGGAGAGAAATTGGGGACAGCGGAGGAGATCTCTTGCTGGCAGTTTCAAGCTCCAGGCCAGCCTGTGTACCACAGACATCACTAAGGAAATGGGTTCCTCGGAAGTTGCCATAGCAACTCCAGGCTCCGGCTGGGGCCTGGCAAAGAAAGGCAGGGAAGGAAAAGGCAAGTCCAGGGCATGGGAGCGCCTGGTTAATGCCAGCCAGATAAAGCAAGGGCGCCTCCTCTGCACCTGCCCCCAGACCTCTTCCCTGCCTACCACCAGCCACCTCAGCCACCCGCAAAAAGGCCTCCCCCCACCAGGCTCTTTATTTCTCCTCCATGGTGGTACCTCCCCCCCACACACCCATACCCATCACAAATCAGGTCCCCCTCAGCTCCCCAAATGCCCCCTGATAACCTCTCTCATCAGCCACTCCCCTCTTCTACCATAGCACTCCCTTCTGTATCTGCCAGTCCCACATCTCCAAAACCGGCTCCAACGCCTCACTGCCAACACCTCGGCGCCTCACCATGGCCTCCCAGGACCACCTTCAACCCCACCCTGAGGCGTCTCCCACATAGGGTCCTCACATGCCCCCACCTCTATCACTCCGAGCCCTCTGCCTCCAGCCTAGCCCCCCCAGCCCCCAATCTCCATCCCACCCTGCCCCAGCCCCCTGCCGCCCACACACTTCACATCCCCTGCTCTCCCAGGCCCCTGGCCCCAACAACCCCCTGACCACCTCGCTCTCTTCTGTCTCCTGGTTGTGCTGTCGCTCGCTCCCTCCTGCTCTCCCGGGAGCTGCCGTGCAGAAAGGTTCCGTTCCTCCCAGAAAAAGGCCCACATGGGAACAGGAATGTGCAGAGATGAAAAGGCAGCAGCTGCTGAGACAGCAGGCACGGAGGGGCCCCTGGGGGGGGGGAGTGGGGATCCTGGGGACAACTGGAGCCTGAATGGGTGAGGCGGGAGAGGGCCCCCGGGAGAGTGGAAATCTTGCAGGAGATAAGGAAGGGAGAGAGGGGTCCACGAGACCATGGAGATGACACAGTGAGCCAGGACAGGTGGGAGCGGGAGCATGTGGGTGGTGATGGAACAGGAGGAGGATGGCGCTGTGTGGGAAGACAGAGTGGGCAGCTGGGGCCAGGAGAGGAAGCAATGGGGGGGTGGAGAAGTGCACAGAGGGATGGATGGTGCAGGGGACGTGGGGCGTGGACGCTGACGGACGGTGAGGGGCAGTGCGGGACGGCATGGTGAGGTGGGACAGTGAAGGGCCCAGGTAAGGCCGTTACTTACACGTGGATCGAGAGCGCCCGTCCTCTGTACAGGCTGAATGCGCTGCCGTACAGGTCACTGGCCACCGAAAGGCTATCCTCTGACCCCCAGCTTGCGCCCACCAGATTAGCTCGAGACGCCCGTACCAGCGGCTCCACCCCCAGGTGCCGTGGCCCGGCCCCGGTTGCCTGTGCTTGCCTTGGGCTGCCCGGGAGGCGGCGGGTGCCAGCCCTGCTGCCCGCTTCCTGCTCCAGGACCGTCTGCCCGCTGCCCCACCAGCTCACTTGCTCCTCTGAGGTGCCTGTCACGGAGGTCGGGGGTGTGTCCAGGGAGGTGCCCACCAGGGTATCAGAGCCCCCTAGGGAGAGGAACACGGTGAAGCCAGGCACCTTTGGAGGGAAGGCCACCTGCTGGCTCTGTGTGCACCCCAGAGAGCTCACCCGTGGGGGTGCTGAAGGCCCCGTCATCCCGAAGCTCCAGGCGCTGGGTCCCCTGCACGTCGCTGATGTCATCCTCGCCCGTCTCCGAGTCTGGAGGAGAAGGGGTCTGTGTGGGCAGGGCTCTCCTCCCCCTGACTCCGACTCTTCCCTCCTGCCTCCCCCGCAGCAGGCTCCGCGTCGCCACCAGAAGGACTTCCAGCATCTATCTTTTCTCCCCTTTAGCTCCCAACGTCCCGTTGCCCATCCTGGGAGCCTCGGGGTCACCCCTCCCATGCCGGTCCTCTGGCTCCTCACCCCTGCCTCCGTGGTAGTGCCCTCAAAGCTACCTGCAGTCCCCCCACCCGGCCACTTGATGGACTGCAGGGCTGTAGCCCCTCCCCCTCCTCTCCGTCAGTGATAACTTAAGTTCCCGCACAGCCCCCCGAATAACAAGATCCTAGGTTCCAAGGCTCTAAAGTCTGGGTTCTGGTACCCAGGAACAAAGGGGAGTCACCTCAGAGTCGTATTGTCAGGGCACTTGACCAACCGCAGGGCCAGCCTGTCCTCCACCCCAGACCAGCCGGAACACATCAGGGTGCAGCTGAGGCAGGGTGAGGAGAGGCCGGGCCGGGCAGGGAAGCAGGGGAGTGGAGGGCTAGGGCAGGAGCCAGTTTCCTACCGTAACTTTGCTTTCTGCAGGAGCGGAAAACTTCGCTTCCATAGGAGCAGCAGGAGAGAGACATGGACAGACTGTTATAAGAGCGTTTGTGGGGTAGGGCATGGTGGGTAGGCAGGACAGAGGGGCCATCAGGGTACCCGGTGCCCAAAGATGCCCTGTGGGGATGGGGGTCGGGGGAGGGAGACACCTGGGATGAGCAAAGCATCTCATTCGCTGCCTGCCTGCCGGCCCCAGTGGGCCCAGCACTGGGGAGCCAGATCTTTGGGGGATTCTTCCAATGACCTCAGTGATTCTGCACCCTTTGCACTTTCACCGGTGCTCCCACTGGCCACACACACACACACACACACACACACGTACACACACATACACCCACTTGTACTCAGCCCAGCCACAGACCCAGGCCCCCCATTAGGGGTCAGGCCCACCTTCTGGTACAATATCTGCACTGTGCTTCGACCTCTCAAAAGAACCTTTCCATCTGTTCGGCATCATGACGTGACCTGCACCCTCTTCCCAAACCCTCTCTGCTACTGCTGAATGGTCCTCAAAAATGCGGTCATGCTGGGAGCAAAGTTTCTTGGGCATGTTTCTTTTAACTTTCCCAGATTCTATCAGGTTCTGTGCCTCAGTTTCTCCCTGAGTGCCATGACAAGCAGGAGCCACGTGCTGGTTGTAGAAGCATGGCTCTTAACTCATCCCCACCTGGCCCACAGATGAAGAATAATAAGCCTGGGACCCATGACGGGGTGTGCCAGCTAACCCCCATCCCTTTTGCTAGGTCCTTTCTCAGCTGCAAGGGGCTTTCTTGGGTGGGTGGGTAGGTGGTTAGGTAGGTAGGTAGGTAGGTAGGTGGGGGAATGTGGAGGTCCTGTATCTCATGGGCCGTCTTCAGGCCTGGGTGCCTCATGAAGGGACATGGACCAAGAGGAGGAGTGTGCACGGGCTAGAGCAGGCAGCTCACGGTCCACGCACCATGGGTGAGTCGGCCAAAGGCCCGGCGGGAGTGGCCGGTTTTCTGAAAGAGAAAAGCCAGAATGAGGAGTTGAGGGGAAGGCTTCACTCCTGATGCTCTGACCTCCCTATACCTCTCGTCCAAACCTCTGTTATCAATCAGAAACTCGGCCCAGGGGCCACTGGGGGCAGGAGAAGTGGAAAAGACCCCGGCAGCCAGCTTCCCCTAAAGGGAATAAATATCTCCCGTTTTCCTTGCTTGTCAGCCCTCCCAGCTGGAGCTCCAGCGAGGCTCTGGGGAGGAGCTGGGGAGGAAGGAGGTAGGACTAAGGGTCAAACGCTGGTCAGAGGACTGGGGACCTGAGAGACACTCCCGGAGATAGAGAGGATGACTGATGTGAAGGAAGAGATTGGGAGGGGGGGCATGCTTGGATGACTGGGAGATGGAGGGACAAGGACACAGATTCCTGCTGGGGAGGCGGGGAAGGACAGACACCTGAGATAGGTGTCAAGAGGGCAGGAGGGTGATGCGGGGGCAGAGGGCAAGGTCCCCCAAAGGACGGTGAGCCTCAGGATAGCAAGAAGGCGGCCCGGGTCCACGGAGAACAGGGCAGGGCTAGTGGAATGCACTGAGCTCAGCGCGGATCCCTGCGCCGTTGCTTCCAGGAGCCCCGGAAGATGGAAGGCTCCGGAGTGGGGGGCTGGGGAGAGCCAGCCAGGGGCACGGAGGGGTTGGACAGCGGCGAGAGGTGGTACAGAAGCCCGTGGGCGCTCCACGCCGAGGGCGGCTGCGGGGGGGGGCCCCCGGGGGTCGCGGCGATCGCGGGTGCTGTGGGTTGGGGGGGGCGGGGGGCTCTGCCCTTGGGCGCGGGGAGGGGCCTGACGTAGGCCGGGGAGCCCCCTGGAGCGCGCCCTGCCCGCTGCCTCGGCCGCCGGGGTGGGGCAGGCTCGGCTCCGGCGCCCCCTCCCCCGGGCCCCGCCGCGGCGACCCGCCCTCCCTCCGGGGCGCCCAGCCCTTCCTGCCCCCTCCCGGCGCCGCCCGCCCCCGGAGCCCTCACCTGGAAACGCTTCTTCACCCACAGCTTCTTCATGGCGGGGGAGGGGGCCGGGCCGGCGGCCGGGCGAGGAGGGGACGGGCGGGGGCGGGGCGGAGTCGGAGGCGGGGCCGGGGGCGAGGCGGGGAGCTGGCGGGGGCCGGCGCCGGTGGCGGAAGGAGCCTCGGGGCCGCGGGAGCCGGGGCGGGGGGAAGACGGCGACGGCGGCGGCGGCCGGAGCCCGCCCTTCCCCCGCCAGCCCGCACCCCCCCAGGAGCCCCTTCCCTTGCTGGCTGCCCTGCGTCCCCGGGGGCGGCGATCACCTGCCTCGCGGCTCCCCCACCCCGCATCGGCCTCCTGGGTCCTGGGCACATGGGGAAACTGAGGCACAGAAAAGGGTGCAGTGGCCCCTAGGAGAGTTCGGGCCACTCGCTCATTGGCCGCCCAGCGCGGCGTCCACACCACCCCGCCCGCCTCCCGCGGGGCCGCTCCAGAAGGTCAGCCGCATCTCCACTGGCTCACTCCACAAACATGCGCGCCCGTCCGCCTTGCCAGGCAGTACCCGACACATCGCAGGGCTGCGGCGCCGGGCGGGGGCGCCCGGATCATACACAGGGCACGGTCCTCCTAGTGACCTGCACCCAGAACGCGAACCCCCTCAGGCTGCTCAGGAAGGTCAGAGAAGGCCCTCAAGTTCCCTTATTTTAGGTCCTCTGTCCCTGCACCCTGGCATACACACACACACACACACACACACACACGAGCTAAGGTGCCCAAAGATTTTCCTGTTATTCACAAATATAACCCAACTTCTCATGTGATGGGTGAGCACACATCAAATTTTCTTTATCCTCCTGGCATTTCGTACCATGCATATTTTGCCTGCACAAAACGCTACCCCTCCCCACCCCCACACACAGTCATTATAACTAAGTTTCCTAAACATTTATTAAGTGCCAGGCACTTTATCAGGCTTCCCTGGTGGTTCAGATGGTAAAGAATCTGCCTGCCATGCAGGAGACCTGGGTTTGATCCCTGGGTTGGAAGATCCCCTGGAGAAGGGAATAGCAACCCACTCCAGTATTCTTGCCTGGGAAACCCCATGGACAGAGGAGCCTGGAGGGCTACAGTCCATGGGGTCGCAAAGAGTCAGACATGACTGAGCAACTTCAGGCACTTTATAAACGTTACCTCACTGACAACAACCCTGTGAGCTTGAAACTCTTATGAACATTTAACTGACTCCATGTAATCAACAAGTGACTAAGGCTCAGACAAGTCCTATCACTTAGCCAAAGCCGCACAGGTTCTGTGCCTCCATGATTGCCCAGATCGGAATCCCCACCCCAGTACACACAAGTGGTGCCAATCCTGGTTGCTGAGATGTGACTACAAAGTCATTAACACTGACAGCATGCTTAGTATTTACCAGGCAATGGCCTAGGCACTTTATATGAATAAACTCAATCTGTGCACAGAGGCACAGAGAGGTTACTTGCCCAAGGTCACAGAGCCTGTAGTTGGGAGCCAGGGATTCTCACCCAGGCACCGTGACTGAGTTACTGACCACCATGCCATAAAACCTCATATGCTGATTGGTTAGGAGGACCCTAACTTTTTTTCTTTAAAGCATGGGTCCAAAATAAATACTGAGCCAACTGATGAGTTTTGTTCAGCCTGCACAATATTTTAAGTGGGGCAAGCCTGCTCAAATTCAACTGCTGACAAGACCACCCCTCTCCTTTTCAGTTTCTACTTGGCTCCCGAAGTTGTTTGAGTTTTGTGGCTCTTTAAAGTTTTAGGGTCATGTCTTGTACGTTCTGAGTGCCTGCAGGCAGTCCTGTTACCCAGACCCCCAGACGCAGAGGTCGCACCTACAGACACACACACAGGACGTGCAATGAGAAGGGGACACGTGTATGTCTTTATCAGTTCCAGCCGGAGGACTCTGGACACACATAGGCAATTTCCCTGCCCACCCCCAAACACATCCACTCACAGATGGGGGAGCTTAGTAAGGAGAGGGGGTAACTTGAGCCCCTGTTCCCCAGGAGAATCCGAGGGGCTGGCACATTCCATAGCAAAAATAACCAATGGGCAGCAGGCGTGAGTGACGGGACAGCTGGGCTGAAGAGGGGCACATGAGACTCGGTTCCTGCTCTGGGCTCGCACTGCTCACCCACACAGGCCAGCCTGGAGCATGCTCTCAGGGTGGGCCTCCCCGAGCTGGCCCCTGAATGCCCCATTTTCTTCCAAGGCTGGGCAGCTGGGCCGCCCTGCCATTTCTCCAAACCAGACTTCCAACTTCTGCCCCGCCAGCATGTCCCCTTAACCACAGAAAAGCCATCATCATACCACGTCTCATCTCTCACAAAGACCCTCCACTGAGCCAGACACCCACACCCCCCTCTTTCCTGCCCTGCTCTAGCCTTCTCCCTTCCTTCCTCCTGCTCACCCTGCTCTGATTTTCTGACATACTATATAATTTTCATAAAGTTATGATTATTGCATACATAATGTGTTCCCTCCCTGGAATGTCATCTCTAAGAGGACAGGGATTTTGGTCTTCCCCCCTCCCCCGACTCATAAATCTCAAGCACCTAGCACAGTGACGGGCACTCGGTGGGCACTCCGGGAGGGGGCACAGAGCTGCTGGTGGTGAGGATGGGGGTGGGGCGATGGGGACTATGAATCTTGCTGGAGCAGGTCATTCTCCAGTCTTCCTCCCGTCTCTGTTCTGACCCAGACCCTTTTCTAGAAACTGGAGACGTGACCATCTTGTTTCTTCCTGGGAGGGCTGCCCTCCCTTTAGGAAAGTTCTCCTGTGTGGGCTTTGGCTGACTTCACAGCCTCTCTGTTCTCTTTCTCCCCTTCCAGGGCTCCTCACTGCTCCCGATCTGGCCCCTCCCCCTCTCCCTAGTTAGGACTTGGCATGAATGGAGGGGGCCACTCTCCATACCCATTCCCAACTCCATGCTGGTTTCCTCCTGGCTTTTCTTCCACACTGTCCACATTCTAGGTGAAATAGATGATACTGTATCATCCAGCTGCAGGCAGTTCCTGCTGGAGTCCCCAACCTTTCTCTTGCTAAATTGGCCTTCCCTCCTTCTCTCTAATCTCTCCTCTCCATGCCTTCAAGTCTCCTGCATGGTTTACTACCATCTGTTAACCTTTGGCCCTTCTGGTTGGCACTGGGGTCCCCCAGGCCCTGGCTATGAGACTTCTGACTGCCAAACACGGTGAGCGTCATCAGCTTGTGCCTTCCCTTGGCTGTCCTCTCTTCTCCTTAACCCCCACCCTTCAGTACAGGCCTCCCTCTCCAGTCACACATGCCCCAAGCTTTGAGGGTGGCGCTTGCCCTGATTACTTGACTGGCACATAGTTTCTCAGCCCATCCAAATGGGAGCCTGATGTTTTGACAGAGAAGAATGCCTGCCTATTTTGGAGACAGCAGAGGCTAGGGAGAGAGTGGAGATGCTGGCAGAGGGATACTTGGGGATACCGACAGAGGGATAATTGCTAGATCCTAGCCTCAGTCTTCCCACGCTTCTCTTTCTGAGGACAGGCACTGTGGACCTAGACTCAGATCTGGCTCTGTCACCTCATTCGCTATGTGACGCTGGGTAAATTCCCTCTTTGAACTCCAGTTTTTCTTCTATGTATAATGGTCATAACAGTAACCTGGAACTTAGAAGACTAAATACTGAAATAAGACAGGGTGCTTTACACATGTTAAATACTCTACAAGTATCCTGCATCTCTGCCATCTTCACTATTCCTAGTCTTTCCTCATTTCTATACCCCCAAATCCCACCCTCCTATTTTGCATCCTCCAAATTCTCCAGCCTGCAGCCCTCTTGTCTTCTCAAGGCCCCAGCTTCCCCAACCATGCCAATATCCCTCTATCCCTGAGCTAACATCTTGGGCTTCAGAAGTGCCAGGAACCTTAGCATCACCCCGTCTTGCCGAGCCAGATGGCAATCCCAGCCAGGAAACTGCCTCCTTCTCTCTGAAGCCAGGTCCTGGCTGGACTTCCTCGAGAACCCTGAAGTCCTCCTGGTATTGATCCCAACCAAGAAAGTTTTCCATGAGGAAGTCTGAGCAATGCTGAGCTGTTTGCACAACTGACCTTGACCAGACCTCTCGCTGGGCAGGAACTGGTGGAAGGTGGGTAGTAGGAAGAGGAGGAAGCCAGACTCAGCCAACATCACCAAAGCAAAGCCCCTCCCTCACCAATCAGGTGGGAGGGGCATAGTAGTCAAGTCCGTGGTTCTTGGCAGTGGGACAGACCCAGGCTTCCATCCCTGCCTTGCCACCTCCTATCAGTACAACCAAGATGCTTCATTTAATCCCTCTGGGCCTCAGGTTCCCTAGGGCTGCTGTGGGACTTAAATGATACATCAAAGGGTACAAGAGCATATTGCCTGCCACACAGCAGTATATTACAATTCATTGCTACTAAGAATTATTACCAATGAATCATAATTGCAAAGCTGCTATTGGGGCAAAGCTTTTACCAGTATGAAAAAGTTCTCAGATGTGACTTGCTGCAGCCCAACCCTCTTCCTGTTTTGACATGAGTGGCAAAAGGTCTCCAATCCAGTCCCCCAGCACCCAGGGTCCTTTCCTCACCCCAGCCTTTCAAACATGCAATTCCACTACAGCAGCCTGCAGACTGGCCTCCTGGCCTCTGGCTAGGTATGCCCAGCCAGGGCTCAGCTCTGCTGACCCTGCTACCTGGATTCCAGAGGGGCTGGGGGCGCTCTAGCATCCTGTCACTCCCCCCACTCTGGGGGACCAAGGAGGTTCTCATCTTCAGAAAGGCCCTCCCCTCCATACAAAGGACAGCTCCGCCTCCCTTTTCTCTCTCCTCCCTCCAGAACTTAAGAGGTAAAAAGGCCCCCAGAGCCCAAACTCAGAGGACTGGGTTCTGAGATCTGGGATGGGCATAACTAGCTGTTTGTCTTTAAGCAGACAGCTAGTCATGGCCTCCCCCTCTGCTCTGGACTACAGCATCCTCACCCGTAAAAGGCAGCCTTTGGGACGTGCAGTTCTCTGTGGTTCTTTCTGACTCTAAACAAACATAATGACACCAAGCTCCTTCTCAGCACTTCGCTCTGCCCCGTATCTCTCTCCTCCAAGTGTGTTCTCATCAACCTATAGATTGTGCCTTTATTTATGTTCTGTTTTCAGCCCCCTTTGCCCCTGAACAAAGACCCCCAAGGAGTCTGATCCCTCCCCAGCTCAGAGTTCTGCCAGGACGAGCCCCAGCCCTTGAACCCAGAGTGGGTGCGAGGAAAGCCTGTACCTGGCCAGGTGTGAAGCCAACCAAAACAAGCCAGCCTTGGCCTTCTCGGTCATTGAAGAGGAAGGTGGGCAGGGCAGAGCTAGGGAGAGAGTGGAGATGCTGGCAGAGGGAGGCTGAGCCCCTGCTCTAGCTCCTGACAGCTGCACCCCAGGGCCTTCTTTACCCTCTGGCTGCTGAGTTCCTTCAGGATGCTAGAGCCGTGCAGCCCGCTATACCCGGAGAGCATGGTATGCCTCCTCTTCAGCCCCTCAGCATGTCCCCCTATATGACACTACCCAGCCAGAGTGAGAATTCCCTCCTGAAAATGTCCAGGACAAACTCATGATCTCCAAGCTCTTTGCCATCTCCCTCAATTGCAGTTTTCTTCCTCGGAAGTCTATTTCTTAAGACTCAGTCTGCTGAGATTCTGTCTTCAGCCTAGAGAAGAACTGGTTGAGGGGCCGAGGAAGTCAAAAAGGAAGCCTAAAACACTGACCCAAGGAGATTCGGCCCTGGCCTGCACCCATACCAGCCCCAGCAGGACCCTGAGCACAGGGCCAAGTCTTATGCCCCTTCCCTTCCACCTGGGACCATCACCCACCCCTTCACACACACAGGCAGGGCCATGCCCCCTTCCATGCCCTTTGAACCTCGGGTAGACATGGCCCATGCACTTCCCATACCAATTCCACAAACCCCTCATCTGCTGGCACCACCAGACCCCTGCACTGCCCACCCGTGCACATGCACATGGGCGTGCTTGCGTGTGGATTCTCAGGCATTCCCCTCCATCTGTGCTGGGAACCCCCAACCCAGGCTCTACCGCCTGCTGCTCTGCACCTTCTCCGTACTTGTCCACCCACTGGCCCCTTCCAACCAGCCTAGTGCTGACCACACAAACCTACCCTGGCAATGGACTTTGAGGAGTTCTGACCCATCCCCTCAACACCACAGCCAGACCAGGGGAGCCCGTCTCCTCCTTAAGACATACAGGCACGTCTGAAGAGGCAGATTCCGAGTCTAAATTATGAGAGCTGGTGAAAACAGTTTCCCCAGGATGCCCCTCTCTACAGGGAAACTAGGAGGGTTCCCACTATGCAATGCTCAGAGAGGCCTGAGTGGGGCTCAGGCTTGGCTTACCAAACGCTGACCCTTAACCTCTGACCTTGACACCCGCTTTTCCTGCACTTTCCTCTTGACGGGCACTCCTGGGTCAGTACAGCTAAGAAGCCAGAGCACCCGGAGAAAGACTGATGAACAGACGCCTCCACCGAGCAGCGGCCCGGCCCGGGTAACCTTCTCTACCTGTGAGCACCCCCCTCCCCCCGGGTTGGCCCCCACCTCCCCATTACCTCCGACCTCCAGCACAGTGAGAACCGCCTCGCAGGAGGCCTGGCCCCGCTCGTTCTGGGCCCTGCAGCTGTACACGCCGGCATCCCGCGGCCCGCAGCTCCGCAGCCACAGGCAGCTGGGCTCGGGGGCCGGCGGGGGCAAGCGCTGCCCATCCCGGAACCAGCTGAGGCTGGGCTGGGGCGTCCCGCTCACCACCACCCGCAGCCGCACGTCGCTGCCCGCAGACACCGCCGCGTCCTTCAGGGGCCGCAGGAAGACCGGCGCCCCGGCCACCGCGGCCGCCGCCCCTCCGCCGGCCCCCACTTTGGCCCTCTTCGGGGGCACCCCGGGGCTGGGGGGTGCCCTGGTGCCCGCGTCCTCGCCTCGCGTGCCCCGGGCTTTCTGCATGGCCTCTGCGAGTTGAGCTGGGGAGACGCCGGAACTGGACGGCCACGGGGGCACCCGGGGGATGTTGCCCTGGGAGATGAGTCCTGGGGGGCCGGCGCCCTGCCTTCCTGCCGCCCGCCCGCCTTCGGCCTGTGCTACCCAGAAGGTCACCGGGGCGGCCGCGGTTGCGCCTCGGGGGCTATTTTTAGGCCCCCCGGCTCGGGTTGCGAGGGCGCAGTGGGGGGAGGGGGCGGCAGAGGAGGGGACTTGGACTCGACTCTGCTTCTTCTCCCCCCTTTAGGAGTCCCCGTCGCCCCCCCACTTGGCTTACAGGGGTCCCCGAGGCCTTTTCCAAGCCCTCTACCCTGTGGTGTGCCCCGCCCCCCAGCCACCCACTCATGGAGTCGGGTTACCCTTGGGCTAAATCCCATTTCCCTTCCTCCCTTCTCCTGGGTCTCTGATTCCCAGCCCCACGCGGCTGGGGGAGAGAGAGAGAGAAGGTCCGGGTGGGCAAGCAGGCCCAAGTGGAGGTGAGCAGAGGCTGGGGAAGAGGGACCAGTGGCTTCCCCCAGCCTCCATGACGGCCGTGGTGAACGGAAAGACCTGGAGCAGGAAGTCAGGTGGACCGGCGCCCAGCTAGTCCCTGCCCTTACTTGCTGGGTGACATCAAACCTCTCTCAACCTCCACATCCTCATTTGTAAGAACTGAGTCGTTGTACAGAGTTGCAACAGGCAGAAAAGAGTGGGAAGGACGTTCCAGGCAGAGGGAACAGCATGACCAAAATCAGAGCATGATGAAAGTAGATGATGTGTGCTAAGAATGAGAGGAGTCTGGGGAATTCCTTGGCCGTCCAGTGGTTAGAACTCCGCTCCGCACTTTGATTGCCAAATGCACAGGGTTCGAGCTCTGGTAGCAGAAGGAAAATCTCACAAGCCACCCAGCGAAGCCAAAAGGAGAATCAGAGGAGTCTGCAAGGATTGAGCCTCAGTGGGCCAGGTGAGAGGTGGGACCTGACAGGAGGACATTTGCTTGATAAGGTCTCTATCCTGATGGCCTAGGGCGAGGCAGGGCAGTGGCGCGCTGCAGGGCATTAAGTGGTAGGATAATATGGTCAGAGCTGTTTTTTAGAAGGATCCCTCTGGCAGCCACAGTGGGGAGGGTGGATTCAAGCTGGGAGACTTGGAAGCCAGTTAGAACCTGTGGTTCTCAAAGTATTGTGTACTGTGCCAGGCCACTTCCATTGTGTCCGACTTTTTGCGACCCCATGGACCATGGCCCACCAGGCTCCCCTGTCCATGGGCCTCTGTTAAAAGCACAGCTTTCCAAGCTCCACTCCCAGAGGTGCAGGTAAAGTATGGGGCCCTGGAGGGCCCAGAATTGGCCCGTCAGTAGCCCAGTGACTCTGATGCACCTGAGAGCCATACTTTGAGAAAAGTCAAGCGAGGACATTATTGCTTTTAAAAGTCTAAGTGAGACTTTTATGATGAGACGATCTGTGTCTTAACTCTGATGGTAGTCATGTGAATCTACACATGTAATAAAATTGCATAGAACCAAATACCTGCGCACACACACACACACACACACACTAATGAGTGCACAAACTGATAAAATCTGAAGAAGATGGTGGACTGTATCAATGGCAGTTTCCTGGCTGTGATATTGCACTAGAATTATCTAAGATGTTACCATTCGAGGAAACCAGATGAATGATACACAGGATCTCTCTGTACTGTTTCTTAGAACTGCATGTGAATCTACAATGATCTCAAAATAAAAAGCTTAAAAAACGTTTAGGTGAGAGACCCAGACCTGACCTTGAGCCCTGAGGGAAGAAGCCTGGGAAAAGCAGGGAGGAGCTGGGAGTCATTATATGGAGAAAGTTTCCCTTATCCCTCCCTGCACCCTCCTTCTCCAGGAGATCTTCCCCACCCAGGGATTGAACCCAGGTCTCCTGCATTGCAGGCAGACGTTTTACCCTCTGAGCCACCGGGGAAGCTAACCCTCCCCCACCCCTAATGTCATTCTGGGAGGCTCAAGTCAAAGTGTGCTTGTGTGTGTGTGTACACTGAGAGGGCAGAGAAGAAACCATGTAAACACTGGATTATGTCTACAGGGATGAGAGCCTTGCGGAATGAAATCTTTGGCTTTAGTTTACATATATTAACACTTACTTTTTGTGCTGTGCAGTTCTGCTGGTTTTGACAAATGCAGACGACTGTGCCCCTGGTTCCCCAGGACGATACAGAACAGTCTCATCACCCTAAAGATGGGCCTGAGCTTCTCCTTCATAGTCAACCATGCCCCCTCCACCAACTCAGGCAACCACTGATGTTGAATTCTCAAACGTAAATTGAATTCTATAAAGTAAAAATGGGGAGGGGAGGAAGACATTGTAAGCAAACGGAACACCAAGACTGAAAGATTTGAGACTATTTTTAAAAAACCAATAACCCAAAACCTCCTAGCACTATACCTCAACAATTTGCATGGAATGTGGTAGGTGGTCTGCAAATAAACGTTGGCTGGTTGGTTGAATAAATTAACTCTGTGATCTTGATCAAGTTATTTAACATCTTTAAGCCTCAGTTTCCTCAACTATAAATTGGGAGTAGCCCAACTCAGGGTTTATTCATTCATTCAACAGACATTTTTGAGTTCCTCCAGTGTGCCTGGCACTGTGCTGGCCACTAGGGAAATAGCAGCAAACAAAACAAACAAGGGAGACTTCCCTGGTGGTCCGGTCATTGGGAATCTGCCTGCCAATGCAGGGGACATGGGTTTGATCCCTAGTCCAGGAAGATTTCCATTTGCCGAAGGACAGCTAATCCCACGCCACAACTACCAGAGCCTGTGCTCCAGAGCCTGTGTTCCGCAACAAGGGAAGCCACCACAAGGAAACACCCATATGCACCACAACTAGAGAGTAGCCCCTACTCGCCTCAATTAGAGAAAGATTGCAACAGCAACAAAGACCCAGTGCAGCCAAAAATAAATAAATTTTTAAAAAGAAACAGACAAGGCTTCCTACCCCCCTGTTGCTTATATTCAAGGAAGGAGACAACTATAGAGAAACAAATTATAAAGATCAGTAGAAGATAAGTATTCTGAGGCAATGAAGCAGGATAAGGGAGATGGGAGTGGGGGGTACTGCCCAGGTGGTGCTTGTGGTAAACGAACCACCTGCCAATGCAGGAGGCGCAGGAAACTCGGGTTCGATCCCTGGGTCAGAAAGATCCCCTGGAGGAGGAAATGGCGACCCATTCCAGTATTCTTGCCTGGAGAATCCTATGGACAGAGTACCTGGTGGGCTACAGTCCACAGCATCACAAAGAGTTGGACACAACTAAAGTGACTTCACACACACACACACACACACACACACGGGAGATGGGAGTGTGGTGGGGGGCTTGCACTTTGAAACAGAGTGGTAGGAATTGGCCTCACGCAGAATAGTTGAGCCAATCTTGAAGGGGTGAGGAGGCAGAGGGAGCAGAAGTCTGGGCAGGACTGCTCCAGGAAGCATATACCCTGTGGGCTCCAGAAGAGCAGGGCTGAGGGCAGTGTGGGGGAGCTGGAGGGACAGGTCAGACAGGCAGCAGGGGCCAGATAGCCTAGCATCTTGTAGGCCATGACTCTTTTATTCCTAGTGAAATGAGAAGCCATCTCAGAGGATTCTGAGCCGAGGAATTACATGATCTGACTTAGGTTGTTGTGATGGCTTTAAATTATTATATTAAATATTAAAACAAATATTAACTATTTAAAAGGGCCTGGCACAGAGCCTGGAACGTCGCTCATCCTCTCCTGGTTGAATGACCACAATGGGGGCTTTCGCTGAGGTGTGGGCAGGAGTGTGCGGGCCTGGGTCAGGAGGGCACAGGCCCTGGCAAGTCGCGGGCGCCCTCTCCTGGAGGAGCCCGCACTGGCTGTGACGCCGGAAACCCTCCGGCCCTCGCCAGGGCCCTCACCCAGAGCAGCTGGCTGCAAGGCGCTCATCTGTCCCTCAGAGCGGCCCCACTGTGCCCCGAGGCCTGGCGCCCGGCTGGTGTGTGCTGCCAGTCTGCCCTGCTTTGCAATCACAAGCCTGTGGTGTCATGGAAAGAAATCTGCGCTCTGGAGGCCAAGGAGCAGGGGCCCCCGTCCTCTGCCAATGATACGCTGTGTGACCTTGGCAGTCCACCCATCTCTCTGGGCCGTGGAGACATTCCTCCAAGTCATAATGAGGCACCGTGTGCCTGGCACATGGCAAAAGCTTACTGATGAATCAGTGAATGAAGTGGGGACCGTCAACCTTTCTGGTAAATATTTAATTTAGAGAAAAGTAAATAAAAGTGCCCAGTGGGTATTCATTCAAGTATTTAAATATTTGATGGGCACCTTCTATGGACAAAGCCCTCTTCCGGGCACCTGGAGTAGTGAATATAATGAATGAAAACCTTGTCCTTGGTTAGCTGACATTTTAGGTGTTGAATCAAAGGTCAGTGATTTGCATATGAGTCCTGGGCAGGCTGGTGGTCAGAGGAGGAGTGAGAGAAGTGGGGAGTGAGTGGAATGCTTTGTCTCCAGGCACAGGGGTGGCGGGATAGCCAGAGTGGACAGACAGGATAGGAAACGGCCTGCTGAGACGTCAGTTCTTGGCTTATGGACATGTTTGCCACCACAATCCTTCCCATTCCACGTGCTCAGGTGGGGCCTGAGTTGGTCTGGAACTGCTCCCATGGTGGGAAGCTGGTCAGCCCTCTGAACCCTCTTATTTCTCAGTGTTCAGACGCCAGTTCCCAAGGAGTAGGGAGAGTTTTAGCCATGGAGGGGGTGGGGTGTATGTGTGCGTGGGTGCACCTGAAGATCTGGGTGTATGTGTATGACCACCGGAGACCCAGATCTTTTTCAGTTTATTTTTGTCCATTCTCTGGGATCAGGCCACATGCATCTCCTCTGCCCCAGATTCCTAGGTCACTGTCCAACTCCCAGGGAGACGGGCAAAGCAGAGGGCTTAGAACCAGAAACCCCAGTCCAGGAAGGCTCAACTCAGACCATGCTTTCCCCTGGGCCTCCTCCCTTCTCTGAGGACAGATGGGTAGCCATCACAGGGACATGTGTGAGAAGGAAGGGCTTTCTGATCTTCAGAGCTGTCCCAGCAAGAAGGGGCCCCTGAAGAGGCAATGTGTTCTTAGACCCCAGAGACATTCAAGCGGAGCCTGAGGACAGCTGGTCAAGATGTGGGGCAAGGCCCCAGGGGGCAAGTCATGGTCTGGGGGCCTTTGAGGTCTGGATCTGCCAGTCTAGAGTCCTCCACTCTCTCCTTCTAGTGACCAGTCTGCACCTAAGCCTTTTTTGGGAAAGTAGGGAAGCCTCTAAGCCTTTCTCTGACCTCATGTCCCTTTATCCTTTGTGGGGTAGATAAGTGCTCAGAACTCATTCAAGGGGAAGAGCAAGCTGAGAGACTCCAGAGGTTACTCACAGGTACACGTACACCACCACATCCACGTGGGCCCACCTCACCCAGGAGTCTCTCTCACACAGAGAGGAGCTCAGATTCCAGGGCCCCCCATAGGCTCAGGATAAGAAGGTGCCACCCGCCTCCATCACAGTGTGCACAGGAAATGCTCCTGCTTATTTCTCTTGGGGGTCCACCACCGGTTAATTGCGGGGATGGAGTGTTCTAGGGCCTGCAGGGTTCACTCTGTTGGAGGATTGGGGGGAAAGGAAGGGAGGGTGAGGGACATGAGGTTTAGCTCCAGATGCTCCCAGGGCAAGATGAAGGATAGCATACCTTGAAAAGGGGGTCCTTCCTGGAGCCCTGGAGGGAGGGACCACACAAGTTACGGGGGGAGCCTGGCAACTCATGAGCCAGGGCTGCATCCAGGAAGGGGGAGGAGACACCAGAAAGGCTTTTGGAACCTTCTGAGAAAAGCCAGTTAGGAACAGCATACTAAGGACTTTAGGACTAAATCTCTATTGGATTTATTTCCCTTACAAAATGTCCGAATTTATCATGTTTGTGATCTCTACCCTCTTCCTGCTTCTAAAGGGTAACCTCTTAAATCTGAGGGGTGGTTGGAAGACAGAGACCTACATGGATCTATCAAGCTTCCTAAATCTCTGATCCACCTGGAATTTAATTTTTGAAAGGAGTGAAAAGACAGATTTCACCGCTGCCCCAGTCCATAGCTACCATGCCCAGTACTGAATAATTAAGGTTTCCCCACAGAAACCTTTAAGATATATGTTAATATTTTATTTTATGATTTTCTGGGTTTGTTTTTTTTTTTTCATACGTCCTACATTCCCTCCTATCTTCCCAAATTCTCCCAAAATTTCCCTTTGGTATTTTAGTTAAGATTGTATTACACTGAAATTATAAGCTAACATAGGGTGACTTGACATCTTTAGAGCAGTGAGTCTTCTTCTCCAAGGATAAGATAGAGCTTTCTGTTTTTCTTAACAAGGTTATTTTTCCTGAATTGGCCTTTGAGCTTCGAAGATGCAGGTTTAGTGGGAAGAGGGTGTAAGCTACCTTAGGCAAGGACCACAGGAGCCCTACTTCAGAGAAGTCCGTGGGGGCAGTCCTGGTAATGGGGCCTAGCAAGAGGTATGTGTGAGTCCCCAACAAAAGCTCCCCCCACCATATGCTACACACATACAGCCAGGCTGCGAGGCTCTGGGAACCGAAGGGGTGACAGGCTCTGGGGGACAGTCTGGCTGGGCAGGAGGGCAGCACACAGTCCACCTCAAGAGGTGATACAAGGAATTTCCTGGTGGTCCAGTGGTTAGGACTCCATGCTTCCCTTGCAAGGGCATAGGTTCAATCCCTGGTTGGGGAACTAAGATCTCACATGTTGTGTTATGTGGCCAAAAAAAAAAAAAAAAAGATAGGTAGTGCGACAAGGCTCTCTGAGAAGACTTGGCAGTCAAAACAGCAGGGGCCGTACTAGGCTTGTGCTTAACTTTTTATTGTTTCTGTTCAGAGCCCCTGCAGCAGGGAAGGGGCAGGCACGGGGAGGTGGGCCCCCCTGCCACCTGCCTGAGACCGCTCTCTCCTCTCTCCTCTTCTCTCCAGCATCTCGCCCACCCTCTCTCTTTCTGCATCTCCTGCTCCCACATCTGGCACCTTCGGGGGTTCTCTCTTGCAGCCCCTGCTTTGTAAGCCCACCTCGGGAAAGTAAGGGACCACGGGGTCAGTCTCAAGCCCCCCAGTCCCCACGGGGGTCTATGTCCCCAGTTACCTGCCCGGCTTGCTAAGGATGCTGCCTTTCTGACTCAGGCTGGGGAGGGGGCAGTGGGGAGGTCCACAGGGCTTGACCTGACCCTGAGGGGTTCCTACATCCTGCTCTGGAGTCCTCTCCAAAGCCACACGCTAGAGCCTGAGGTCATGGAGGTGGGAAGGGCAGGGTCAGTGCCTTGTCTTGGCTCCAGTCTGGCCCTGCCCAGCACACTCCAGGGGCGGCCCAGGGCCAGGCCCCCTCACTTCAACATCCAGACCTCACATAGCAGGGGCTCCCTGTGCCTGGGAGGGTTGGGCCATGTCCCCTGTGGGGACCAGGAGGGGTGGTCGCAGTGAGCAGGGGTCAGAGGCTGTGAGGGGAGCACTGTGGCTGGGGGTGGTGCCCTGGGACAGAGGGAGGCTGGCTTTAGGAGGCAGTGAGGACAGAAGTGAGCACGGTCTCTGGTGGCAGAGAGGTCTCTGGCTTTAGAGCACCTCATGCTGCTGCTGTGTGGCCTCACTGACGACCTGGAGAGGAAGAGAAACCCAGTCTAACCCAGGGCTGGCCGGAGTCATGACCGGATGGAGTCATGACCCCAGAACGCCTCGTTCCCAGCGTGGAAGACCCCTATGCCCCCAGGCAGAACCAACACAGCTGGTAGAAGACACCTGGCTGACAGCTCCCCTAGACACACCCCACAGACCCCCCCACCTCAGGGGTAAGGGGACTAGGCAGACCACTCACCTCCCCGTCCCGGGTCTCAATGGTCTTGATCATCACCGTCTTCTTGGTATGGACCTCAGAACCCCTCTGCTCGGGGCTTGTTTCTGTAACAGATTCATCCACACACTCAGCCTGACCCAGGCCAGACCCGGGCTGTTCCTGTGGCTGGGAGTCCTTCCCTGGTCTCACCGGGCAGAGCCCAGAAGACGCCCACCCCCTCAATATGGGCCTGTTACTTTTTCAGCAAAACATCTTCACTTGTCCTGGTGCCCAGCACCCAGTAGGTGGCTCTGCAGACCCAAGGGGCTGTCCCAGGGCTGAGAGAAGACGAGGAGCCAACAGGTGTGCTTGAGGTGTTGGCAGGTTCAAGAGGGTGGGGGATCACCTAGGCCCCAGGCCACCCAGCATTCCACCCCCACCGGCACCCCTCCTCGCTCCCTCTCCACCCCTGGTCCCCAGGAGATCCCTGCAGGAATTTGTACCCTGACAGTTAGGACCCTAGAGCCCAGAACCAAGGCACTCTTTTGAAGGATCTCATGGTCCCCAGCCCCCTTTGTCTCCGGATGAACAACTTGATGTCTTAATGAAAGAGAGATGGACAGGAATCAGTCACTGATGTATTGTGCGGATGGCCAGTCACTTGCCCCTCCATGCCTCAGTTTCCCCACTGTGAAATAAATGGTAGCAGCGGTACTTGCCCTGTCATGGCCCAGAACTATTGACTTGAAAAAGCATTAAGCGATTTTAAATGCAAGGCTCACACTTGGTATCTGCATAAACTGCTAACGGAAAAGAGCCATTCTGAGTTTTATTGGAAGGGTCAAATTTAGGTCCTTGGTGTTATGAGTTTGGTGTTCATAAATCTCCTTAGCAGTCAGCCAGCCTGTGATGAACATTGCAGCTCGGTGGAGCACGGCATGTATTTTTTTCTGATGGAAATGAACATCGAATATATAAAAGATTTGATCTAGGAAAGGCGAAGCTGCCAAGGACTCCAACTTGCTTTCCTAATGTATCATTAGAGCGTGTTTTTCTGCTCTCCGGGTTGGAAAGCCACTCGATCTGCATATTACTAATGTCAGAATGGCAGAATGCCCTAGGAGTTCGTTCTTTTAATTGTTTGGCTTTGCTAAGGTTTGGCTTCATTTTTTAAAGCAAGCACCCAACATCTTGCTCCAGAAAGCTGGAAATATTCAACAAGCAGCTGGAGGGCAGTGGGGGGTGCTTGGCATCTTATCAAACAGACAGTAAGTGGTGGGTGCCTTGTAGCTCAGGCATAGGGTTCTAGATGCTTCTGCTGCCGGGTCCCCAAGGATACCGCTAGTACCTCCTCAGAGTTTGGATACATTAGAAAAAAGAAACTGTTGGCCACTTAATATGCCCAGAAGATGCAGGGGACATGGTCATACAATACAACACCATGAAATAAAAAAGTAAAATAAAAATCTTCCTTTGTCAGAAGATGCCTCTACCTAAACTTCCCCATTCTCCTATAGCAGCCCCCTTTCGGTTCCCCAGACCCCAGTCCTTTCCCTGTGGTGTATACTCCCCTCCTGGCTGGCCTTGGGCAGTGCCCATGCTGGCCTCTTACCCTCTGCCACTCCAGCCTCCACTTGCTAACACACACTCACCTCGGAAGTTGAGGGCAGAGAAGGTCTGGATAGGGAGGTTGATCCTAAAAGGAGAGAGACCAGGCCCCCAAAGGGTTAGGACCCTCCATCTCTCTCATCACCACCCCTCAAAGCTTGCCCTGATCCTCTGTGAACACCATCCTCAGCTGTCCCAGTCCCACTGACTTCAACACTGCTTGGGGCATGGGGCCAAAGGCCAACTCGAGCTGTCCCAGGAACTGTCCCTTCTATCACCCAGTCCATCTCTGACCTGCTGGTGTGACACCAGGACCCCCACTGCACCCTCCACTGTACCCGGATATCTTTCTTGCCCTTGGCATTGCAGGGTGTATCAACAGGAGCTGTGGATGACATCCACTGCATGTGCCCACCCTCCAGTCACTCTGGGAATCTCTGGTCCACTCACATGAAGGCAAGTTCCAGGAACTGCCACCCCTGTTTATGCCTAGAGCTGGGAAAATGCAATGTGACCTTAGCTACCTCAAGGGGTCATTATATGCGGATATTATTCTACAGTATCTGAAATCTTCCTCTCTATAAATCTGTATCTAAATATGTCAGCTGATTTTTTTAAACTTCAGATTTTATCATTGTTGTGAGCATCAGTGGGCATCATTTTGTTGAGTAAATGACCTGTTTTGAATTGACATTAGGTTTACATAGTGAAATGTACAGATCTTTACAGTTCAATCCAGTGAGTTTTGATCAGTGTCTACATCCAAGTAACCACCAGTCCAAATCAAGATATAGAACATTTCCATCAACAAAGAAGGTTCCCTTGTGTCCCTTTTTGGTTGTATGGTGTTTTTGTGTCTAAAGGTGATTTGTTCTGAGCATGTCATTGCATCTTTTCCTGTGAGCATATGTGTGTGTGTACACGTGCGTGTGTGTGTGCACCCTCTGAGCATGAGTCTCTGCACCTTCTCTCCTAGCCTATCATGTCCCGGTTCCATTTGTCTCTATTCATCTCTCTCTGCCCCATCCCTTTCCTTCCTCATCACTCCCGGCTCTGCTTCTATCTCTCCCTTGACTGGCAGTGATGTTTTATTACTAGTTGCTGAATATGGTTTTATGCTGCTGGTTCTTAATTCTGAAGGTGGATGTGGGAATACTTATATTTCTCTTTTTATAAAAGCTATTAATTAAATCACTTTTTACCCAGGTGGCTTTGGTTAATTTTCTATAATTAGCGGAGTGGTGGCCTCTTGTATAACATTGTTTCTAGATCTTGTGATGGTGATCCTGAGCCCCGCTTCAGGGCAGGAAGGGGCCCTCACCACAACCCCCTCCAGGACCCCACAGTCAGCCTCTGCCTCGCCCCTCACCGGCTCTCCTCGCCCTCCAGCAGCTTCCGGTAGGTGGCAATCTCCACGTCCAAGGCCATCTTGACATTGAGCAGGTCCTGGTACTCGCGCAGGTGGCGGGCCATCTCATCCTTGAGGTGTCGGATCTCCTCCTCCAGGCGGGCGATGTTGTCCTGGTAGCCGCTGGCCTCACTAGCAAAGCGGTCCTCCAGCTCCCTCATCTGCCTCATCAGTGAGTCGTTCTGCAGGGGAGGGGTGCCCAGGTCAAGGATGGGCTGTGCTGGCGGTCGGGGGGACAGGCAGGGCCCAGCATGGAGAGAGGCACAGTCTCTGGGCTGCGAGGCACCCCAGATGGCCAAGCCTAGGACTTGTCAGAGTCCTCTGAGCCAGGGAACTCGGAACTCAAATGAAGCCTTATGTGGAATCTCAGAGAATACAGCTGATACAAGGGAGCACGGCTGCCCACGCTCCCTGCCTCCACGCGGGAGTCCCACGATTCCTGAGAGCATCCCCCTGCCCCGGGAGTCCACCTGTCTGTTTCTACCCCTGTGGTAGATATGAGGAGACAGAGGCCCAGAGAGGGTGTGTGGTGGGCTGGAGGTCACAGACCGTGAGCCGCAGATGGGAAGGGCTGGGCCAGGTGAGGTGGGCAGGGACTCACGGTGCCCTTGAGGGCGTCAATCTCGCAGGTGTAGGACTGAATCTGGTGGCGGTACTCCATCATCTCCTGCTTGGCCTGGCGCAGCGCGTCATTGTTCTTGTTGGCTGCCTGGGTCAGGTCGGACACCTAAGGGCAAAGAGAGAGGGTCCCTGAGATGACAGGGAGGATGCAGGATACCGGAAGGGGTGGGCAAGGAAGCATGGAGACCCCGGGCTCACCCTCCTCCCCAGGGATGGAGCCATAGGAAATACCTCCAAACTGGGAATGAGGGGGCCAGAGGAGCTGCCAGAGTCTCACCTTTGACTTGTACCATTCCTCGGCTTCCGAGATATTCTTGGCCGCGATGGTCTCATACTGAGCACGGATGTCCCTGAGGGCAGCAGTGAGGTCTGGTTTCGACATGTCCATCTCCACCTGGACCTGCTGTTCCTGAAGCTGGGCCTGTAGCTCGCGGATCTCCTGCAGGGTATGGCTAGGCTTCAGTCCCCAACCAGCCCCCATACGTAGCCTCACACCCCAACTCCCAGAGTCCAGCAGCACCACCATCCACTCCAGCCACTTTCACCAGGGCATAGTACCTCTTCGTGCACTTTCTTAAGGAACGCGATTTCCTCGTTGAGAGATTCGATCCTGCGCTCCAGGTCAATTCGAGCTAGAGTGGCTGCATCCACGTCCTGGGAAAGGTCAAGCGAGAGGGAAAGGGACACTGATCACCCGGGCAGGGCAGAGGGAGACCAGGCGTGACATAGAGGGGACAGAAGGGGTAGGGCAGCTGGAGAACCAAGAGGACTCACGGCTCGGAAGGCAGCCAAATTGTTCTCCGCTTCTTCTTTCAGCTGAATTTCCTCTTGCAGCCTGGCAGACACAGGCAGAAGGACAGACAGATGGTGAGGATCAAACAGGCTGGGGAGAAGACTGACTGGGGGCTGCCCAGGGAGTGGGCTCAGAATAGAGTGAGGAGGGCCCGCCCACACAGGGAGGGGACAGGAAGTGGCTCCAATCTCTGCCCTGGAACCACACCCTGGAAGTCCGCGTCCTCGCTAGTGTGTGACCTCCCTGGGATTAAGAACCGCGTCTTATTTTATCCACCTCAGGGTTCTTATTTTATCCACCTCCAGGTTCCCGGGCCCCAGCCCCAGCCTGGCCCATGTAGGTGCTCATTTAATGTTTGTGACCTGGGTGGTAGGACAGTGATCACTTGGGCAGAAAAGCAGGACCCACCAGTATTTGCTTTTTTCTTGCTGCCTGAAGCACAGGGAGCCTGGTGGAGCCCACAATCAGTCTTCCAATCTGTCTGAGGGCTGCAACCTCCCACCCCCACTCACTCTCCCCTTTCCTCCAGCTTATCCATCCCTCCCTGTAAAGCTTAAGTCTGGCCAGGGGTCAAGATCCCCTCTCTACCCAGAACCACAGGGCTTCATCACAGATGAACTGAGAGCTACTGCTGGCCCCAGATTTCCTTGTCTCTTACCAACCTGTCCCCTCCCTCCCACTGCCTATGGGCCTCCTTTCTCCTTCCATGTGCCCACCTGAACCCAGAAACATCACCCCAGCATCTTAAGATGCTTTTAAGAAGCACCTGGTCTCCCAAGGTCGCCCATTACCACTCCATGATGTCCCCAAGAAAACTGGGACCGTAGCCTCGTCTGCAGCCTGAGAGCACAGGGAGAGAGAGGCAAGGCGTCTCTCCCCCCTCTCCCGGGAACACAGCTAGACCACCCTCACCCTGGGTACGACGGGGTACTGACCACTGGACCCAGCCCCAGGCCTAGCCCGTGCCCGGCCCCTGGAGAGGGAGGGGGTTCTGGGGGCGCTCGCGGATGCTCACTTGGCCTTGAGCCGCTGCAGGTCGTCCAGCAGGTTGTCCCGCTCGACGTCGACGCGGGCGCGCTGGTTAGTAAGCACCTCCACCTGGCGCCGCAGCTCGCGCAGCTCCTCCTCGTAGATCTCGGCCACGCGCGTCGGCTCCCGGCCCTTGAGCCGGTTCACCTCGGCGGCAAGCGCCGCGTTCTGCTGCTCCAGGAAGCGCACCTTCTCGATGTAGTTGGCGAAGCGATCATTGAGCTCCTGCAGCTCCACCTTCTCGTTGGTGCGCGTGGTCAGGAACTCCTGGTTCACGGCATCGGCCAGCGAGAAGTCCAGCAGCTCGCCCGCGCCGTAGGAGGAGGGCACGCGGGTCGCGCCCAGCCGGCTGGCCCGCAGCGCCCCCAGGCCCCCGGCCCCGCCCGACGTGCGCGACACCTGGTACACGCGGGATGTCACCGAGCTCGAGGAGCCCTTGGTGCCGAAGCCCGCGCGCGGGAACACCGGCGAGCTCAGCGGGGAGCCGAGCGGGAAGCTGGGGGCCCCGCCGAAGGTGCGGCGGTAGGACGACACCCGCTGGCTGGACGAGTAGGCCTGGCTCATGGTGGCGGCGCGGGCGAGGCTGGGCGGCGCGGAGAAGGAGGCGGCGGGAGGCCGGCCGGCCGGAGAGTGGATGTGGCGAGGGGAGACAGGGCCCCCGGCCGTCCGCACTATTTGTATCCCTCCTGACATCAGCCCCCGCCGCCCCTCCCCTGACAGCTGCAGGATCCCGCTGTCCTGCCAGGAAAGGGCGGCCCCTGGCGTGGGGGCGGGGAGGCCAGCTCCCCCGCAAGAGGCCTGAGCCCCTCAGCGGGCGGGTGGGTGGGGGCCCCTGCGGGATGTGGGAGAGGCTGGCGGACCTAGAGGGGCAGAGGTTGGGCAGGCCTGCCAGCCGCTTCACCGGGGCGCAAGCGTGTCTGGAGCCCCCGGCCAGACCCCTTTCAGTCTTTGGGTGCCTGCCTCCTCCTGGGGTGGTCAGGGGAGAGAGCTGGGGAGAGGCTTCCATTTAGTGTGAGGGGGTTTCTTTTGGCTCCAAGGAGATACTTCGGGTCATTTCCTGAAGAGCCAAGGCCTATTTCCAAGACAGTCTCCAAATCACCTTTGTTTTTCTTTTTCTTTTTTTCTAAAGATTCTCTGAAAGTGGCAAACATTTAGGAGGGCTCAGGCAAAGACCAGGAATGCCCCAGCCAGGCCTAGTGGAGGAGGGTCTCTGACAGGCAGGGAGGATGGGAAGGCCTCCCTGGGGCAGGCAGCCATCCCCGCTGGAGCCCACCTCCTCAGGCATGTCCACTAGCACCTGCATTCCAGCTCCCAGCCTCAGTTTCCCTCTGGATTCCTGAAGGCCCTTTTCCACCCCACCCCTACCAATGAGGGTGCAGCCTCAAGTTTATAAACAGCAGGGTGATTTCCAGAAAGGGCCTGGTAGGCTCTCAGTTTCCAATTATAACAATTATAACTGTACACTCTCACCCCCACAGGGCCAACTTCTCTGGGCTTCTGTTCCCCTGAGCCCACCCCACCCCCTCTCTGATTCATCCCCCTTCCTCCCCCACCCCCACACACCAGGGGTTTCTGTTTTGTCAGGAGCCTCATGTCAACCCAGCCATCTCCCTGGCAGAAACAGCTGCCAACCCCAAATACCAGAGCTGGTATTTATAGAGGAGAATGCATCAGTCCGGGGAACAAGCACACAGGAGAGGCGCTCTGGGGGGGTGGGGGTGGGGTACCTGAGGAGACATGGGTGTCAGATGGTGGAGGAAGGTTTGAGGTAATGAGCCCCAATCACTTCCCACCCACTTCATGCTCCAGGCCCCCAGCAGAGAAGCCCCGAATAGGGCTTGTCCATCCCTTCACATGTCTCCTCCTTAGTACAAGGCACTGGCTGACCCCTAAGGACATTTCCGCTTCTCCATGAATATTGGCTGTCTCTCCATACCTCCACCTGGCACTATTCAGGTCTCTCTTTAGGCCTGACCCTTTAGGAATGCAAAGTTTGGAAATAGAGATCTGGTCTTATCCTAGCTCTGCCATCACCTGAAGATGTAATTACAATCAGGCAAGTCCTTCCCTTCTCTGAGTCCTCACTATAAAGTAGGAATGGTCACCCTGGCGGTGTCTATCGGCTATGGGTTTGAAGAGGCTCAAATAACAATATACAAATAATACTACCTTGTGTATTCTGAGCACCCACCGTGTGTCACTCTGCTAAGCGCTCCCCACCCATGATCCCCAATTCTCTTGACACCCCATGTTGCAGCTCAGGAAGCTGAGGCAGCCTGACTTCAGAGCCCATGCTTGTCCCCAGGGTATGTGTGAATGTGCCAGGTTAACTGCAAAGAGCTTTGTGGCTGCTGTCTTTGCAAAGCCCTTTCACATTCAGTTTCTAATTTTTATCCCAGAGACAAGCTTATGAGGTGGGTGGGGAGTTCCAGATATTCTTATCCAGCCTTCGAGTCAGTGCAAGCTGTTGCGTTCTGGTTATTTTTGTGTCTCGTCTCCCATACTACATTGTAGGCTCCTGGAGAATTTTTGGGAGACCATGTGACTCTTTTGCACGTCCCTTTGGACAGGCAGCACTGTCCTTGTTCAAAGTAGCCTGCAAGATTTCTTTCCCATCCCCTTCTTTTGTTAACATATGCTGCGTGCACACAAACACACACGTCCATGAGACACACCTGTCCACGAGTGGACAGGTGATCCCAGCCACTCTTATAACTGCATCCCTCTGACTGCAGCGGTTGGCTCAAGGGGCAGGCCTGGACCTGACCAGGGCCAATCAGAGACCCACCCTGGAATTTATACACGGAACTGGGATTACTAAACTGGAGCCTCTGGCAACCATGTTTCCTGCCCACTGGGGAGGTCTTTCTGGCATAGGAAGAAAAAGAGGTCAGCGTGCCGGGAGAAGCAGAGACACCCAGAGAGAAGGAGAATGTGAGGCTGGAAGTCCTAAATTCCATCTCCTGGGACCCTGGTTCTTCAGTTCTCTATTTTGTGAGCTCCCCCAGTATCCTTCCTGGGTTTGGGGCCAATAAACTTTTCTTTTTTTTTTTGACTGAAGAGACTTGGTATTGGCTACTGCCATTTGTAATCAAAACAACCCTGGCTAATATGCTGTAAGGAGACTGTGCGCCCATTTCCACAACACTAAAGAGGCCAGAACACTTTTGGGACTCCTCTCTGTGAACAGTCTCCAGACCACATAAGGAAATTGCCCTTTGGACTAGCCTGAGGCCTCAGTTCCTTAGTGAAATGAGACAGAAAGCAAATAAATAAATTATACCATCTACTCTCTAGTCAAAATCAACATCTACCAGACTTGGCTCTGAACCACTTGGAGCTGTTTCCAAAATGTTGGTTCCACCCCTAAGGATTTGCTACCATGGAGGGCAGCAAAACAACACTAGAAGGCTCGGAGGGCAGGTGAAAGAGGAGCATTCCAAAGCATGTTCTGAACCAGGCAGCACCACTGAAGTAAGAGTTTAGACTCCCCTTGGGACTTCTTAGAACTAGACATGCTAAAAATAATGATAATTTATCTGGATGGGTAATGAACTTAGCATAAAATGCAAAAGGTCTCATTCTGTGGATTGCCTTTTCACTCTCTTGATAGTATCCTTTGATGCACAAAAGTTTTTAATTTTGATGAAGTCCAGTTCATCTATGTATTCTTTTATTGCCTATGCTTTGGGTGTCATATCCAAGAAATCATTGCCAAATCTAATGTGAAGAATGTTATCCCCTGTGTTTTCTTCTGAGAGCTTTACAGTTTTATGTCTTTGATCCATTATGAATTAATTTTCATACACAGTATAAGTTAAGGGTCCAACTTCATTCTTTTTCATATTAATGTTATATGAATATTATATGATAGATAATTTTCCCAGCACCATTTGTTGACAAGACTGTCCTTTTCCTCTTATTGAAAACAATTTAGCCATATATGCAAAGTGTTTTTTTTTTCTAGGCTCTCTGTTATGGTCCATTGGCCTAGGTATCTGTCCTCACACCACTACCACACTGCCTTGATTACTATAGCTTTGTAATAACTTTTGAAATCAGGAAGTGTGACTTCTCCAACTTTGTTGTTTTTTTTCAAGATGTTTTGGCTATACAGGTTCCATTGAGATTCCATTTTGAATTTTAAATGGAATGAATTTTTCTATTTCTTAAAAAAAAATTTGGTGAGATTTTTACAGGGGTTGCATTGAATCTGCAGATTCCTTTGGGTAGTATTGAAAGCTTAACAATATTAAGTCTTCCAATCAATGAATACTGGATGTCTTTCCATTTTTGTGTCTTCTTTATTTCAGAAATGTTTTGTAGCTTTCAATGTGCAAGCCTTACTCTTCCTTAGTTATGTTTATTTCTAAGTATTTTATTCTTTTTGATGCTATTGTAGATGAAGTTGACAATAAGGGCTTTTCCCTTTATTCTGTTAATGTGATATATTATACTGATTGGTTTTCATATGTTAAACTAACCCTGCATTCCAGAAAAAAGTCCCATGTCATCATGTATATAATCCTTTTAATATGCTGTTGAGTTTTGCTTTGCTAGCGTTTTGTTGAGAAGTTTAACATCAATATTTATAAGGAATATGGATCTGCAGCTTTATTTTCTTGTATGTCTTTGTCTGACTTTGGTATCAGACTAATGCTAACCTCATAGAATGTGTTAAGAAATACTTCCTTTTCAAATTTTTAGAAGATTTTGAGAAGGGTTGGTGTTAATTCTGAAATGTTTAGTAGAATTCAACAAGGAAGCCATCTTGTCTTACTCTTTTCTTTATTGGGAGATTTTGAGTCATTCTTCTTAATCATTCTTCTTAATATCCTCATTTTTATTTCACTGCATGTACTTACCATCTTTGGCCAATTTTTTATTGATAAACATTTCCAATCTTTTGCTATTATAAACAATGCTGGTATGAACATCCTTGGAACAAAACAAAATACCTATTTACTTATTTGGCTGTGACAGGTCTTAGTTGCAGCACATGGGATATTCATTCCATCGTGAGAGATCTTTCTCTAGCTGTGGTGCAGGGGCTTTTCAGTCGTGGTACACAGGCTTAATTGCTCCTTGGCATGTGGGATCTTAGTTCCCTGATCAGGGGTCAAACCCATGTCCCCTGTATTACAAGCTGGATTCTTAACTGCTGGACCACCAGGGAAGTCCCAGGACAAACTTCTGAATATATAAAGTTTGGTAAGGCATTTTATTGGTCATTGGAAAGACTGATGCTGAAGCTGAAACTCCAATACTTTGGCCACCTCATGCGAAGAGTTGACTCGCCGGAAAAGACCCTGATGCTGGGAGGGATTGGGGGCAGGAGAAGAAGGGGATGACAGAGGATGAGATGGCTGGATGGCATCACTGACTCGATGGGCATGAGTTTGAGTAAACTCCGGGAGTTTGTGATGGGCAGGGAGGCCTGGCGTGCTGCAATTCATGGGGTCGCAAAGAGTTGGACACGACTGAGCAACTGAACTGAACTGAAGGCATTTTATTATTTTGGTAAGGTATCACATTATTTTATGGTCACATCTCTCACCTGAGCTAAGTGATATTGGAAATGGGAAGGTCCACCAAGACAGACCTTTTCATTCATCATTTGCCAGAAAAGGGGGACAATTTATAAATGTGTGTTCATGGTACAGTCCCTTGTATTTAATACAATGCACATTACCAATATATTTTGTTGAATTCGTTAAAGAAGAAAGTCAGTCCTGATGTTTGCTTGAAATCTTCCCACATTACTCTAACCTTGGAGAGTCTTGGAAACTGAAGGTTGGAAGTAACTTCATAGGTCATGAGGTCAAGCAGTCCCACACTCCCACTTCTCAATGAAGGCTTAAAATGTTTCTACTGTGACTCCAGCAAGCACTGCTCCACTTTGAATCCCTCTACTGCCTGGGGACGCAGTGTCTCCAGGGTGCCCACTCCACTCCACTCCACAAAGAGTATTGGGTAACTAACATGCCTTGGTCATGGGACAACAGACAGCCCTGCTGTTCAAAAACATTTCCTTATATTTGAACCCAGGAGATGTCTCTGCTATACCTATTATTCCGCCCTGGGAGCCAAACAGAGCAAAAAGAAATCCCTTTCAGAATATTTCAACTTCAAATATTTGGGGGTAGTGCTCACGTCTTTTGGAGACTTTGCCTATTTCACCATTCCCAATTTCTCTCCCTTCCCTAAACTAATGGACCAGCAAAACCCAAATTCATCATAGCCTCCAAAGCCCCACAGAACTGGCCCTGCCCATCTTGCTAACCTCAGCTCACTCACCTCTCCTTGGGCTCACCTCACACAGCCTCTTTTTTGTTGGCTGACACTGCCAAGCTTTTCCCTGCCTTCCTCTAAGCTCAGTGACTGAGGGCTTGTGGATGCCTGGGTAGATCTCTGAACCTCATGGAGGGCGCCTTAGAAGACAAGGGCCCTGGTACCATAGGACCTCCCAGGCCCCATGGATGGCATGGATAGGGAGCAGGTAGCTGGTATGGATGAATCACCAGGATGCGGACACCGACTTGGCCACCATAGGGCATCTGAATTGAGGAAAAAACTGAAAAAGGTCAAAAAGGAGAGAGCCATAAGCGACTTTTCCACCTTGCCCTGTCTGGGAGCATCCCCCAGCTCTGGTCTACTCCAGGATGCCAGACGCAAGACAGTGCGGGTGCCTCCCCACCACGCGCCCCCCTCCACCAGCTGACCCCCACCTCCAGGGCTGCCTTTGGCCCTTTGCCCAGGGCCCCTCCTCCTCTTTCTATTTCCCAGCATCTCTGTGCTTCCATCCCAAGCTGGGTTGGGCCAGGAGACAGCCGCGGCGTCAGAGCTTGGGGACAGTGTGGCAGGTGTGGACTCTGGGACCCTGGCTCTTGCCTGAGCTTCAGCACTTGGTGGGGAGGTAGGAGACCCAAGCAAGGGGGTCTGGAGGTGAGGCAGTCAGCCAGAGGCTAAGATATGGCTGCTTAGCATGGAGGTTCACCCACTAACCATCTGTACCCCCTGGGCAAGTCCCATTTCCTGCCTGGCCCCGCATGTCCAGGTGTGAAAGGGGATCAGATCCGGTCATCTCCAAAGCCCCCTCAGCTTCTGACATTCTGAGTCTCTGGGCCCAGGGGGTGGGACACTGAGGGGTCCCTGGCAGAGCCCTCCCCGCCTCAGTGCTCCCAGAGCCCCAGCCCTCCACAGTCCCTTCCATGCTGCCCGCCCGCCCCCGCCGGGCCCCTTCCTCTCAGCTGTAGGGCTGCTTAACCTCCACAGGCGGCTGAGGAGCCAGAGTGACTGTAAAAGGGAAGGAATGTCCAGAGGCAATTGTTTCTTCCTGATATCACCAGGGGGGAGGTTGAGTTGGGGGGCCCGGCTGGAACAGCGGCGTCAGGATTATCCCTGAGACTCATCCCCCGCCACCCTGGCCTCCCCCCTGCACTGGCCCCCCTGGCCTTGGCTCAGCCAGCAATCCACCCCTCTCATCCGCCACCCTCCACATCTCACTGGCTTAAGACCTCCAGGCCTCCCTCTCCCACCTCTCTCCACCTTCTGACCCCAGACCCTCCCTTGGGACCCCTCCTTCATGGCACCCCCACCCCAGCTCTTATAAATTCCTCCCACACCTCCTCCTCATCACCCCCACACCCCTGACCTAGCTCCTTCTCTGGGGAGGCCCCACAGGCTGGCTCCAACCCCCTCCTGCCCCACGCTCCTTTTACAGACATGGAGTGCTGCGGGTTTTCTGCCAAAGTAGGAGAAGTCTGAGGCTGATCTCACCTCCTCCCAGCTCTCCACCAAATAGGCTGCCTTGCAGGCTGGGGAGGAGGTGGTGGGGACAGGGAGGCTGAGCCTCAAGGGGAGGAGCTAGTAGATGGAGGTGAAAGTGCTTTGTGGACTCTGCGCATCAGGTAGATTTCAGGTGTTATTGGAATCAGTAAGAGGTTTGAGGCGAGGAGGATGGAGACAGGAAGTCAGGTTGAAGGAAGAGGAGGGGGCTTTGCTAGCATGAAGGGAAGGTCCCCAGGAAGGCATCCTGGTGCCCTGGGAGCAGCATATGGCTGGAAGTTTAGGAGGCCAGAGTCCTGGCCAGCCCCAGATAAGCTGTGCGACCTTGGACTGGTTGCATCTCCTCTCTGGGTTGCAGTTTCTCTTTGCTTAAAATGAAATATCCTGGACATCCCTACCTATCCTGACCCCCAAAAGAGGAGGTAGAGAGGCCCTTTCTTATGAAAAGGTGCCTCCCTGGGCTGCTCGTCTGAAGCCTTTTTGCTCAGACAGACTCCTATCAAGCCAAATCCAGACACTGGCGCATGCCTAGAACAGACCCAACCCCACCATGTGTTGAAGAGAGGTGGCTACCCCTGCTAGCAGAAATGGAATCAGCCTCGTCCGTAGACACACATTCTCCCTCCCCGCAGGTCCCTCCTGCCCGCGCTGTCTCTGTTGGCTCCGTCCTCACTGTGTGAGCACCTGGTCCTGCCCCACAAAACAGACACGGCCCCCACCTCCTCATGGGTTCCTGGCATCTCAGCTGTCCTGGTACATTGCTCCCCCACCACATCGCTCCCCCGGCCACCTCCCCACAGTTCCCAGCCATCTGGAAGGACACCCCTGAATTCTCCAAGTCCCCTCAGTCCTGAGCCATTACCTGAAGAGGCAGGGGAGCCCTCTCTTCCCAACACAAATATGCACTGTCCCCTCAGCTGAAACCCAAGGAGAATAAGAGAAAACTCTCCTTGATCAGACTAGGGTTTATCAGGGTGGAGGAGGGGCAGGGGTGTGAGAACTGGGGTGGGAAGGTGTCAGGGTGAGTTGGGAGCAGCTGAGCTGGTGTAGGGTGGCACCCAGCCCTGCTCCAACCTCCATGAAAGGAGATTTCATGGGTTTCTCTACCTACCTATGGACTCATACCCTAGAGTTGCTAAAGGCCTAACTCTAACCTGTCTGCTCAAATATAAGTTCCTTCTTTCTTGGATAGAGAAATAGAGCTTCCTTTCTTCCCTGGGATTCTCTGCCATTCTTAGTGCCATCATTCAGCACCTCTCTTCATCATTCAGCCCTCTCTTCTTCCTGATTTATCCCCATTCCTTTTGTCTTTCTTCATAGGCTTTTTTTGGTTTCAACCCCTCCAGTTTGGTCATATCCCTGCCGTCCTGGGCGCTTTCCAGGTTTCCTACATCCCTCTGAGGCTGTGGAGTGCTTTAAACAGAGCCTGAGCAAGCTGGCAATGACCTCACGGGGCCACTATGCACAGTTGCTATCTATAGCCTTATAGGATCATCCTCCTCTTCCTCCAGCCAGCTGAGTCACAGTCAGCTTGGGGTCCACTCAGACCCCAGGGTCTTCTCTGCCACTCCTGACCACAGCCCATTACAGCACCCTGAGCTGTTCTCACTGCTGGGTCAGATGCTTATTCTCCAAATTTTCCAAGTACACAATGAAAGTGAGTCTTGGGTTCCAGAAAATGGCCATTTTAAAAAATTAACTAATTAATTGGGGGAGGGGTGCACCGCATGAAGCATGCAGGATTAGTTCCCTGACCAGGCATCAAACCTGAGCCCCTTGAGTGGAAAGGCTCTGCCTTTCTAACCACTGGACCACCAGAGAAGTCCCAGAATATACCCATTCTTGAACCTTCAGTGTTTTTATAGCCCCAGATAGAAATCTTCTCACACCTGTCCAGACAGCCAACCAATGGCCTAAGTTCCATTTGACTTTGCAGGGATATGGGACAAAGGGAGGAATTTGGGGAGCAGCTCCTGGGCCACTGCTTGGGTTCAAATTGGATCTACCACTCTTGAGTGAGTTGCTTCACCCCTCTGAGCCTCAGTTTCCTCATCTGTAAAATGATTATAATAACATAGGGTTTGGGGAAGACTGAATGAGAAACGGACTATAAAGCACTTAGCACTTAGCCTAGCACACAGTGAATGTTCAGTAAGTGCCAGCCATTACTAATATCTTATCCCGTTTGGACCAACAGGAAATAGACTCCTGGAGGTCCAGGTGTGGCTTGAGTTCTTGCTTTAGGACAGCAGGTAGAGGCCAAGATTCACAGCCAAGACTGCCTAACTCCAAAGCTCTCTATCACAGGCTATGCTGCCTCTGATAATAGCATAGCTAACACTTACTGAGGGCTTCCCATGTGGTTCAGTGGTAAAGAATCCACCTGTCAATGCAGAAGACTCGGGTTCGATCCCTGGGTCAGGGATATTTCCTAGAGGAGAAAGGGGAAACCTGCTCCAATTCCTCCCTGGAAAATTCCATGGACAGAGGAGCCTGGTGGGCTACTGTCAATAGGGTTCCAAAGAGTCAAACAGGACTGAACTGAACACACACCACTTATTGAGCACCTACTGTATACTTCAGAGGAATATGATGGAGTGGAAGGACGTGCGCACATCTTTTCCTGTGAGAACTCCAAAATTACAACTCCCTGCTGAACAACCATCAACAGGAGAATGTTGGATTCCCACCAAACAAAGATACCCCACGTCCAAGGGCAAAGGAGAAGCCCCAGGAAGATGGTAGGAGGGGCGAAATTGCTTTTAGAATCAAAACCCATACCCACCCTCGGAGGGCTCAAACAAACCTTGGGCACACTGCAACCCAGAGACCTCACAGAGACTGAGCCAGAACTGTGTTTGGGTGTCTTCTGCAGAGGTTTGGGCCAGCAGTGGCCTGCCGCAGGGACAAGGGCTCTGGGTGCAATAGACCTGGGTAAGGCATAAGCTCTCTTGGAAGAGGTCACCATTAACTCCACCACACAGTCACCAGAACTTACACAGGACTGGGGAAACAGGCTCTTTGAGGGCACAAACAAAACCTTGTGTGCACCAGGACCCAGGAGAAAGGAGCAGTGACCCCAAAAGAGACTGATCCAGACTTGCCTGTGAGTTCCCAGGAGTCTCCGGCAGAGGCGTGGGTGGGCAGCAGCCTGCTGCAGGGTCGGGGGCTCTCAGTGTAGCAGCACACGCATGGGACCTTTTGAAGGAGGTCGCCATTATCTTCATTACCTCCACCATAGTTTGGCCTCAAGTCAAACAACAGGGAAGGAACACAGCCCTGCCCATCAACAGAAAATTGGATTAAAGATTTACTCAACTGTGGTGTTGGAGAAGACTCTTGAGGGCCCCTTGGATTGTAAGGAGATCCAACCAATCAATCCTAAAGGAAATCAGTCCTGAATATTCATTGGAAAGACTGATGCTGAAGCTGAAGTTCCAATATTTTGGCCACTTGATGCAAAGAACTGACTGATTAGAAAAGACCTTGATGCTGGGAACGACTGAAGGCAGGAGGAGAAGGGGAAGACAGAGGATGAGATGGTTGAATGGCATCACCGACTCGATGGACATGAGTTTAAGTAAGCTCCAGGAGTTGGTGATGGACAGGGAAGCCTGGCATGCTGCAGTCCATGGGGTGGCAAAGAGTCAGACACGACTGAGTGACTGAACTGAACTGAACTGAGCATTGCCCCACTCATCAGAACAAGGCCCAGCTTCCCCCTCAGTCAGTCTCTCCCATCAGGAAGTTTCCATAAGCTTCTTATCCTTACCCATCAGAGGGCCAACAAAATGAAAACCACAATCACAGAAAACTAATCAAACTGATCACATGGACCACAGCCTTGTCTAACTCGATGAAACCATGAGCCATGCCATGTAGGCCCACCCAAGATGGATGGGTCAGGTGGAGAGTTCTGACAAAATGTGGTGCACTGGAGAAGGGAATGGCACACCATTTCAGTATTCTTGCCTTGAGAACCCCATGAATAGTATGAAAAGGCAAAATGATAGGACACTGAAAGAGGAACTCCCCAGGTCAGTAGGTGCCCAATATGCTACTGGAGATCAGTGGAGACCTAACTCCAGAAAGAATGAAGAGACAGAAGCAAAGCAAAAACAACACCCAGTTGTGGATGTGACTGGAGATGGAAGTAAAATCAACGCTGTAAAGAACAATACTGCATAGGAACCTGGGATGTTAGGTCCATGAGTCAAGGCAAATTGGAAGTGGTCAAACAGGAGATGGCAAGAGTGAATGTCGACATTCTAGGAATCAGTGAACTAATATGGACTGGAATGTGTGAATTTAACTCAGATGACCATTATATCTACTCCTGTGGGCAAGGATCCCTTAGAAGAAATGGAGTAGCCATCATAGTCAACAAGAGAGTCCGAAATGCAGTACTTGGATGCAATGTCAAAAACGACAGAATGATCTCTGTTCATTTCCAAGGCAAACCATTCAATATCACAGTAATCCAAGTCTATGCTTTGACCTGTAATGCTGAAGAAGCTGAAGCTGAATGGTTCTATGAAGACCTACAAGATCTTCTAGAACACACATCCGAAAAAGATGTCCTTTTTATTATAAGGGACTGGAATGCAAAAGTAGGAAGTCAAGAAACACCTGGAGTAACAGATAAATTTGGCCTTGGAGTACAAAACAAAGCAGGTCAAAGGCTAACAGAGTTTTGCCAACAGAACACACTGGCCATAGCAAACACCCTCTTCCAACAACATAAGAGAAGACTCTACACACGGACATCACCAGATGGTTAATACTGAAATCAGATTGATTATATTCACTGCAGCCAAAGATGGAGAAGCTCTATCTATACAGTCAGCAAAAACAAGGCTGGGAGCTGACTGTGGCTCAGATCATGAACTCCTTATTACCAAATTCAGACTTAAACTGAAGAAAGTAGGGAAAAACACTAGACCATTCAAGTATGACATAAATCAAATCCCTTACAATTATACAGTGGAAGTGACAAATAGATTCAAGGGATTAGATCTGATAGACAGAGTGCCAGAAGAACTATGGACAGAGGTTCGTGACATTGTACAGGAGGCAGTGATCAAGACCATTTCCAAGAAAAAGAAATGCAAAAAGGCAAAATGGTTGTCTGAGGAGACCTTACAAATAGCCATGAAAAGAAGAGAAGCTAAAGGCAAAGGAGAAAAGGAAAGATACACTCATTTGAATGCAGAATTCCAAAGAATAGCATGGAGACACAAGAAAGCCTTCCTCAGTGTTCATTGCAAAGAAATAGAGGAAAACAATAGAATGGGAAAGACTAGAGATCTCTTCAAGAAAATTAGAGATACCAAGGGAACATTTCATGCAAAGATGGGCATAATAAAGGACAGAAATGGTATGGACCTAACAGAAGCAGAAGATATTAAGAAGAGGTGGTAGAATACACAGAACTATACAAAAAAAGATCTTCATGACCCAGATAACCACAATGGTGTGTTCACTCACCTAGAGCCAGAAATCCTGGAATGTGAAGTCAAGTGGGCCTTAGGAAGCATTACTGTGAATAAAGCTAGCGGAGGTGATGGACTTCCAGTTGAGCTATTTCAAATCCTGAAAGATGATGCTGTGAAAATGCTGCACTAAATATGCCAGCGAATTTGGAAAACTCAGCAGTGGTCATAGGACTGGAAAAGGTCAGTTTTCATCCCAATCCCAAAGAAATGCAATGCCAAAGAATGCTTAAACTACCGCACAATTACACTCATCTCACACACTAGCCAAGTAATGCTCAAAATTCTCCAAGCCAGGCTTCAACAGTATGTGAACCATGAACTTCCAGATGTCCAAACTAGTTTTAGAAAAGGCAGAGGAACCAGAGATCAAATTGCCAACATCCATTAGATCATTGAAAATGTATGAGAATTCCAGAAAAACATCTACTTCTGCTTTATTAACTATGCCAAAGTCTTTGACTGTGTGGATCACAATAAACTGTGGAAAATTCTTCAAGATATGGGAATACCAGACCACCTGACCTGCCTCTTGAGATGTCTGTATGCAGGTCAAGAAGCAACAGTTAGAACTGGACATGGAACAACAGACTGTTTCCAAATTGGGATAGGAGTACGTCAGGGCTGTATATTGTCACCCTGCTTATTTAACTTATATGCAGAGTACATCATGCAAAATTCCAGGCTGGATGAAGCACAAGCTGAAATCAAGATTGCCGGGAGAAATATCAATAACCTCAGATACGCAGATGATACCACCCTTATGGAAGAAAGTGAAAAAGAACTAAAGAGCCTCTTGATGAAAGTGAAAGAGGAGGGTGAAAAAGTTGACTTAAAATTCAACATTCAGAACAGTAAGATCATGGCATCTGGTCCCATCACTTCATGGCAAATCAATGGGGAAATAATGGAAACAGTGAGAGACTTTATTTTGGGGGGCTCCAAAATCACTGCAGATGGTGACTGCAGCCATGAAATTAAAAGACACTTGCTCCTTGGAAGAAAAGCTATGACTAACCTAGACAGCATATTAAAAAGCAGAGACATTACTTTACCAACAAAAGCCCGTCTAGTCAAAGGTATGGTTTTTCCAGTAGTCATGTATGGATATCAGAGTTGGACTATAAAGAAAGCTGAAGAATTGATGCTTTTGAACTGTGGTGTTGGAGAAGACTCTTGAGAGTCCCTTGGACTGCAAGGAGATCCAACCAATCTTAAAGGAAATCAGTCCTAAATATTCATTGGAAGGACTGATGCTGAAGCTGAAACTCCAGTACTTTGGCCACCTGGGCGAAGACCTGACTCACTGGAAAAGACCCTGATCCTGGCAAAGATTGAAGGTGGAAGGAGAAGGGGATGAGAGAGGATGAGATGGTTGAATGGCGTCACCGACTCGATGGACATGAGTTTGAGTAAGCTCCGGGAGTTGGTGATGGACAGGGAAGCCTGGTGTGTTGCAGTCCATGGGGTCACAGAGTCAGACACAACTGAGCAACTGAACTGAACTGTATACTTGGCATATTCTGGATACCTGCTATGTAAAATCACTATCTCTAATCTTCATGACATTGGGAAGTAACTATTAACCTCATTTTGCAGTTATAGACATTATGCTCAGAGAGGTTGGGTTAGTTCCCTAAGGTTGCACAGGAAGTAAAATCAAAGTCTGGATTTGAACTAAGGTTCAAATCTTTGCCCATGGTTCCTAGAAACCCAGCTCATTTCTCTGTGTGGTCAGTAAGGCCTTGCCATAAACCGAGTTGGCAGGCTCAGCTCTAGGTCCTTCCCCTTTTAACTTGGCCCTAGCTGGGGATCTCCACTGAAAAGTCCCTTGTCCAGTTGACAAGTGTGTCTGGACATTCTGCCCTGCTCCTCTCCCCAACCCCACTGCCCTCAGATAGGGGGCTGGGCTTCGAAAGAGCAGCAGAGGACTCTGGCCTTCATCACACAGGAGTTGGGGAGGGGGGCACTAAAGATTTCCTATCTGGGAAATATAAGGGCCACCCTGCCCTGTGCCACCCTGAGGCCGATCAGGCACTGGGGCTCCCCCACAGGCTGGAGAGGCTCCCCTGAGTGCACCCTGGCCCCAGACTGCCCCCCACTGGCCTGGGAGGAGGCTTGGGACAACAGCACCCTCAATTCTCTTGGAGAGGCTGCCTGGAAGACTGGGACTGGGGGCTGGGCTTGGGTCCTGTGTCCTCAAAGTTCTAAAGAAAGTCTGGGGTCCACTGTCAGCTGCTTGGGGATTCCCATTGCCCAAGCTCTCAGGACGCGCATACACTCTGCTTTCCAATTTTAAAGGGCCTGAGAGATAAAATTTGTTGAAAACAGAGCACTACAATATTTTTTCTCCCCAGCCAGCAGTGGTCAGAAATCTACCTCCCCGGCTGTCCCAAAGAGCCCTCCCCATTGCCCCCTTCCATCTAGCCTCGAAAAGAAGGGCCAGCACACCCTCCCCCACCCCCGACCCTAACCCCTCCGCCCTTCTCCAGGCTCCCCAGCCACCCTGGGTACCAGAATAGACCACTGACCACCTGCCCTGGGGGCTAGGAGGGGCCACAGCCGGTGCTGCCACTCAGACTGGGGTAGAGGATGGAAAAGGTGGGGCGAGGACGGCAGGAGGGCGCTCCGGGGGCCCCAGGCCATGGCCAGCTGCTTCCCTGGGGGAGTGCAGCGGGCTCCCCACCAACTCTGGACGGGCAACCTGTGCCCCCTGCTTGCCAGCGAGACAAGCTGGAATCGCTAGAAGCCCTCTCAGCTCAGGCTGTCTCCGCTCCCCCCGCCCCCGCCCCGGCTCCGGCCCCATCTCTAGTCTCAGCTCGCCTCCCCTCCCCTGCAGGTCACTCCTCTTTCTCTCCCCGCCTCCTCGACCTCTAGGTCTGTGTCCACATCCCCCAGGGGCTCAGCCCGCCAGCTCCGTCCCCGGTTCTCCGGTCTCTGCCCCTCCCCTCCCCCAGCTCCAGCTAAGCGAGAAGGCCCTGGCTTGGTGATCCCACATTCCAGCCTTACTGGGGTCAAGAGGGCTTCCGGCCCGATGTGGGATCCCTGCCCCCACCCCGAGCTCCCGGCAGCCTCTCCCGGTAGTCCAGCCGCAGGCCCTTCGCAGCTCCCTTCTCCGACACCTCCCCCAGCCCCAAGCCCAATTTAGCTCCTTTAATCTTCCCTGTAATCCAATCCGACCGTTTCCTGAGCACACGCCGCACTTCCCAAACTGTTGGTCCCTGGAGAGGGGTGGGGTGGGGGCAGGGCGGCTCGGCTCGTCCCTGCACCGGAGCACCCGCGTCCCGGCCCGGCCCAGGCACTCCTGCTGTGCCCCTCTTCTTTTCCCCACCCTCAGGAGGCCCCAGGGAGCTCTGGCTGACCAAGCCTCACCATCTGGCCTCTGTAGCCCAGGCCTGAGACGATCCTGACTGCAGACCGCCGGTTTCCCCAGCTAGTCGGAGCTTTCGCGTGGTGCTAATTCCCTGGGCCCGAAACACCCTCCCCTCCACAGCGCACTTCCTGGGAAACTCTTACCCTCTCCTCTCTCAAGCGCCAGCTCCAGCCTGGTTTCCCAAATTCATTCCAGAGACTGCCTGGGCCGCTGACCCCAGGTCTGGCTGGAACCAGCCATGTGGCCCTGGGCAGGTTGCTTCCCTCTCCAGGTCTCCATTTCCTCATCTGTAAATGGGGATCATAATAGTGCATCCCTCACAGAGTGGCTATGAGTTACTTGACACAAGGTGGTTAGAACAGTTCCCAGTGAATGGTAAGTGCTGTTTAAGTGTTTGATGAAAATAGCTTTAACTGTCTTGTATTACAATGACTTCATTTCCTCCAAGTTAAGACATCATAAATTGTGAAACACTTCATTTATTTAATAACATTATTTCCAGCGGAATAAAAGGAACAATACCATGTAAAATGTACAAAGTATCCGTAAGCCATCTTCCAACTTCATGTATGTGTAAATTGTTCAATGACAATATTTGTGTAGCAGACTCTCTGCTTCTGTTCAGCTTCATGTATATTCATTGTTTATGATGGGTGTCCAAGACCTTGGGTTCAAGTTCTTATTCCCAAATTGCATTTAGCTAGGGGGTTTAAGCCTCGATTTTTACTAAATCGCTAATTAACAATAATCGTAGTGAATATTAAACGAGATGATATATGTTTAAGGCATTGAGGCCCTCATTGGATATTCAGCCGGGAGAGCTATCATTATTGTGATCATTTTAAAACGTTTGTTGAATCTGGGCTCTCCAAAGATTGGAGGCGGACAACTGCTATTTTAAGGTCCAAGTGCCCTCCAGTGGCCATGTGGAAAAACTGCAGGCTTCAGGTGTGCTTGGGGGGGTCCTTCCTTTGCTGGCCCAGGAACTAGCTCAAGCCAGCCCTACCTCCAGATCAGGCTTATTCAGCCCTCCTGGATTTCTTCACATTATCTTTCTTTTTACAGAGGCCTTAAGAGACTAGGAGCAGAGCTTTATCCCAGGAAGGTTACAGCCTGGACAGACACTGTCTCTCAAAGCTTGCGGGCCCAAGGCCCTGTGACTGGTAGGGTGGTGGAGAGCATCTGTTCTTCTCTGACCTGGACACGTGGGATCTGGCCTATGAGACCCCTCATGCTGCCCACATCCAAAACTCTAAGGGAGAACATGTGTACCCCTTCCAACTATCTACTTCTGTGCTGTGACAGATGCGTGTTTTATCTTTCCTTCCTCCCTCACCCTCTCCCCACTCCCCACCTTGTTTTCTTCCTTCCTTCCTCCATCCATCGATATTTATTGAACATTGGCTGTGTAGCAAGCCCCACATCCTAGGTGCTGGGGGTTAAAAAGATCAATCTTAACAGAGACAGAAACACAGCCACCAAGAGTTGTTCACAATGTCCCAGACACCACATGCAGAGTTAATCCTTGCATTTGAGTGTTTATAGCTTCTCTGTGTGGCTGAGTGGGAGGGCAGACACAGGAACATCAGATCCAGGCTGCCTGATTTCCTCTAATGAAATGTGTCCACAGTGGAAGCTTTGTCTGGCCAGATTTGAGGGCTGATTTCCTCCTCCCAGGCCACACTGCTTCCCATAGCAAACACTGACCACATTCCCAGCATCACCAGCATGGGGATACCCAAGCTCCCTTACCTTCCCCCCACCACTGCCCTTTTCCCCAGGGCTGGGAGTCAGCCAATACTTAGCATCTAAACCCAGTTCACAGGCCAGCTCCCCATTATCCAGGATGGAGAGAAAGGAGCCTTTTGGAGTCACTGCATCGGAGGGTGGCTGGAGGTACCACACATTTTTGGAAGATGTCAGGAACGGAAGGAAGAGAGGGGTCAGGGGGTCAGTGATGTGTGCATTGTTCATGGACCTCTGTTGCCTCCTTCAGCTGCCATGCTCCCTCCTTCATGATCAAACTGCTCAAACGTCTTCCCACACCCACCCTCAGTGTCCTGTTGCTTGTTCCGTATTGTTGCATTTCCTCAGAATTCTTCTCAAATCTAGTTGCACAGGGCACTGGTCCCTCGCTGGGTCCCCTCAACTCCTAGACCAGTGTCGTCCACAGAAATGTAACGGGAGCCACATGTGTCATTTCAGATGTTCTAGTAGCCACATCTTAAAATGGTAAAAGAAACCAGTGAGGTTAATTTTGATAATAGATTTAACCCAATGTATCCAAAACATTGGGCTTCCCAGATGGTGCAGTGGTAAAGAATCTACCTGCCAATGCAGGAGATGTGGGTTGGATCCCTGGGTCAGGAAGATCCCCTGGAGGAGAAAATGGCAACCCACCCCATTATTCTTGCCTGGAAAATTCCATAGACAGAGGAGTCTGGAGGGCTACAGTCCATGGGGTCACAAAGAGTCGGACGCAACTAAGCATACACATACATCCAAAACATTATTTCAAACATGTAAGCAGCGTTCAAAAATTGAGAGATATATTTTGTCATAATCCAATGTACACATTATTCTATATGTATAGCACCTCTCAATTTGGACTGGCCACATTTCAAGGTGCTCAGGTGGCTAGTGGCTAGTGTGTTGCAGTTCTAGAACCTTCTTCCACTTTTCAGCATACACTCTTTCACTCGGTGTGGTTCATCATCTCATTTCCATGTGTCCTGTCTCCCCAGAGAGATTTGAAGCCTCCTGGGTCAGGATCCTCACTTTTTCATTCCTGTATCTCCCATGGCTCCTTAAAGCTGTGCACCACTCTCGCGAGGCCCTGCAAGCATGTTTGTTGATGGGAGTGAGCGCTGGGAATTGATTTTTGTGGTTTCGTTATGGCTGTAAATGGTGTATTATAGATTGCCTCTATAGATGCACCCTGCTGCAATATTAGCAGAAACAAGCAGCCTGGTTGTCAGCACAGACGGGGGCCTGGGGCAGATGAGGCTCTCAGACTCAGGCAGGGGAAATCCTGCCAGACCACATACCATTTTTCTGTCTTCAGGACCTGTCGTTGCCACCGTGTGTGCTCCTCCCTACAACCCCATCTCCCTTAGATCTCAGATAGAGCCCTTGTCAGGGAACATTACACAAAGGATGTGTCTCCGGCATCCTCCCAGCGGGCTGGGAGCTCCTCTGGGCAGGAAAGGAGTTTTATTCAGATGGACAAGAGCCTGACCTCCAACAGATGCCACAGAACATGCTTGTCGGGTGAATAAAAGAGTGGATAGCTGGAGCCAGCCAGTCCTCTCATTCATATACTCTTGTACCCAGAAAAATCTTTGAGTGCTTACTATGTGTCAGTAGATACTAAGGACTCAGCCTGAACAAAGTGGATGTGGGCTGTGCCCTCCTGGAGCTCACATTCTGCAGGTAGGGGGGTTGGATACAGACCTATGGAGCCCCCTGGAATACAGGACAGCCTCCTCCAAGTCAAGGGTTATCCTTTAGACCCTGGGCCACAGTAGGCTACCCCCTGAAGCCCGGGTGCTGTGAGGCCCTTCCTATTTCAGATTGCATTGATGATGTCATAATGGGCCCTGTGGGATGGACCGAGGACCCTGCAGGTCAGAGCAGAGGAGCCAAGGCAGAAGGAGCTGGTGGTGTCCATTCGACCTCCGACAGACCTAGCTTCAGCTCCAGAGGAGGCAGCAGGTGACCATGGCACTCAGCCTCTCTGCCACATCCATTCCCAACAACTGGCTCCCAGGCTACCCTGAGGTAACCAGGCCTGTGTTCTAGGGCTGTCTTGGTGGGAGCGCCCCAGCCAGTGCAGAGCGCAAGCTGTGAGCCATGCACTGCCCCGGGGGATAAAAAGATGACCAGGACTTCAGGCAGGGACCCTCAAGTTGCTGGTAAACTAGACCTTGAGCAAGTGGCTTACCACAACATAATCACCGTCCTCTTGGCTAACCTGGGCACAGCAGTGTGCTAAGTGGTGATGAAAATCACTCCAGTCCAGTGGTTAGGACTCGGCGCTTTCACTGCTGAGGGTGTGGGTTCAATCCCTGGTTGGGAAACTAAGGTCCCAAAAGCCTCATAGCATGGCCAAAAAAATGGAAATAACTCCATACAGCCCGATCTGGTTCCTTGGCTTCTCCCATGTCATCCCTGAGCATTGCACTGCGCTCAAGGGCTGCCCTTGACACTCTTGGTTTGGAGAATCTAGTGTTTCTCAGAATGGTCTAAAGATAGAATTATTTGCAGCATGGTTAAAAATGCATATCACCGGGCCTTCGCGTAAATCTTCCAAAGCAGAATTTTCAAGGGTAGGGCGCGTGAATCTGCATTTTAAAAAACACTCTCAGTAATTCTTACCTTAAGCACTGTCCTTGGGTGGAAATACCTACCAGAGTCCCCGAGTCCCATATCTGACTGACCAGGGTTGGCTAGTTTCTCTGTCCAGAGATGGGTGTCGGCTTTTGATATTGTATTACTGATGAAAAGCCATGATTCAGAGGCTACTGGCGGCCAGCCGTCACTTGGAAGGAATCAGCGGCCACTGAGAACAGAATTCTCTATCTTTTTGACTCATCTATAAAATGCTTACCTGAGCAGACACTGTTTAAAGGCCATTAAAATACCAGACACAGAATAAGCCAGTCCTTGGGACTTTATAGACATATTTACTCAAACCCAAGTGCTTGCAAAGAGTAAATAATAGGGAAGCAAAATGAGCAGCACCCCTAGAAATACAAACTGAAAGTAAACAGCCCTGTTCACTAAAATAAACAGGACAAATCCAGCAAGGATTAAATGACCTCTAGTCAGAGAGGCTCAGAGCCAGCAATGCTCGCTCCATCTTGGCTCCTAGAAGAAGGGGAGCTAAGGGCCTGTCCCCGCCACTTGGGGGCATCAGCTGGGGCAGTGGGGGGCAGGGTGGGACATCAGGAGGTCAGGGCCAGGTCTCCAAGGACAGACAGTAGTCTTGGGGGGTGTGAGTGCTTCCCAGAACTCCCTGGCAGCCTGCCACAGGGCCTGAAACCTCCAAGATTAAAGGCCTCTGGTAAAATGTACATTTTCTGGAGGTATAGCACCTCAAGTCACTACTATTTGTGGTTTGTTCATTAATTTCCCAAACATTTGTTTAACACTTACTGCGTTTCAGGCCCTGTGCCAGTCACTAAAGATATCAAGGTGAGTAAGGCATAAACCTGCTCTCAAGTTGCTCACAGTTTAATATGAGAGATAAGACTGAGGAAATAATAATAGCTAACTTTTTCTTGGGCTTCCTGGTTGGTCCTAGTGTTAAAGAACCTGCCTGCCAATGCAGGAGACATAAGAGATGCGGGTTCGATCCCCAGGTTGGGAAGATTCCCAGAGGAGGGCATGGCTGCCCACTCCAGTATTCTTGCCTGGAGAATCCCATGGACAGAGGAGCCTGGTGGGCTATAGTCCATAGTGTCACAAAGAGTTGGGCACAACTCAAGTGATTTAGCATGCACGCAACTTTTTCTTAATCTTTTTTCTATTGAAATATAATTAATTTACAATGCTGTGTTAGTTTCAGGTGTATAGCAAAATGATTCAGTTATATATATTATATATATATATATTATATATATATAGTATATATAATATATGGACTGTATATATTCCATGGACTGAATTCCCTATGGACTATAGCCCGCCAGGCTCCTCTGTCCATGGGATTCTCCAGGCAAGAATACTGGAGTGGGCTGCCATGCCCTCCTCTGGGAATCTTCCCAACCTGGGGATCGAACCCCCATCTCTTATGTCTCCTGCATTGGCAGGCAGGCATATAAAAGGAATATATATATTCCTTTTCAGATTCTTTTCCATGATAGGTTATTACAAGATATTGAATATAGCTCCCTGTGCTATACACTAGGTCCTTATTGTTACCTACTTTCTATATAGTAGGGTAAGGAAATGGCAACCCACTCCAGTACTCTTGCCTGTAAAATCCCATGGATGGAGGAGCCTGGTAGGCTACAGTTCACGGGGTCACAAAGAGTCGGGCATGACTGAGTGACTTTCACTTTCACTTTCTCCCATTTTACAGATGTGGAAATTGAGGTTCAACATCTGTTGATGTTGGTATGATGGTAAATGTTTAACAGCTTGCTTTCTGGAGGAAAAAACAAAGCCCTGATTTGTAGGATGTGCCAATCACTGTAGTGTGGATACTCCTAGGCCAGTCTCAAGCCACCAGCCTGCTGTCGCTGAACGTGGAGTTGGAAGGGGTGGGAGCGTGAGCTGCCTCCAGCACAGCCCTGCAAGTGGCCAGTCGACAGAGGAGCCAGAACTTGAACGTAGGGGTGTCTGATCCTGAGTCCTCGCACATAACCACTGTTATACTGTCAATAAGTACACAAGATCACTGACATTTGAGAGGGAAACACCTCAAGACCTTTGTGAAGTTCTGGTTTTACAGTGCCCCATAAAGCTCCCAAGGTTAATAAGCAGCACTTCCCTGTATCTCTGTTTTAATCACCAACAGAAACAGTTGGTTTTCTTTGGAGGGTCATGAAAAAAAAACGTTTTATCTTGAAGTAATTATACATTCGTAGAAATAGTCAGAGAGGCCCCATGTACCCTTCACCAGATATCCCCCAGTGGTTCCATGTTACACAACTGCAGTACAATACCACAACTGGGCCAGTGACGTTGGTGAAGTATGTGTGTATATTTCTATGCCATATTATCCAGGATTACCAGATATAGCAAATACAAATACAGGACACTCAGTTAAAAACCTGTTTTTGGTGAAAATATGAAAATGCAAGTGTTAGTTGCTTGATTGTGTCCGACTCTTTGTGACCCCATGGACTGTAGCCCACCAGGCTCCTCTGTCCATAGAATTCTCCAGGCAAGAATACTGGAGTGGGTTGCCATGCCCTCCCCCAGGGGATCTTCCCAACCCAGGGATGAACCCAGCTCTCCTGAATTGCAGGCAGATTCTTCACTGTCTGAGCCCCCAGGGAAGCCCATGCACTCTTTGGGACACACTTAGATTAAGAAGTTATCCTTTGTTTATCTGGAATTCAAACTTCACCGGGTGTCCTGTGTTTTAACAGGTATCTCTCTAACTTTATCACATGTGTAATCATGCAACCACTATCATAATCAAGGTGTGGAACCATTCCACCACCATCAAGGTGCTCCCTGTGGTGCTCTTTGAGAGTCACGCCCATCCCTTTCTCCACCTTCCCTGGCCCTTGGCAACCACTCCTCTGTTCTCTAAGTCTATAATTTTGTCATTTTCTTTGCTTAGCGTATTGCCTGTGAGATCCATTCAAGTTGCTGTGGTTAGCAGTAGTTTGTTCCTTTTTATTGCTGGGGATTATTCTATGAGGACCATTTCTTGTTAGTACTTTTTGGCTGCGCTGGGTCTTAGTTGCAGGCTGTGGGTGCTTCATTGGGGTGCGAAGGCTTACTCTAGCTGTGGCCCAAGGACTTCTCCATGTGGTGGGATGAGAGGCATCTCTTGCAAATAACAAAAATTTTATTCCCCAACAGTCCAGTGGTTAAGGGGCTTTCCAGGTGGTGCAGTTAGTAAAGAATCCACCAGCCATTGCAGGAGACACAAGAGACAAGGGTTTGATCCCTGGGTCAGGAAGATTCCCTGGAGAAGGGAATGGCTACCCACTCCAGTATCTTTGCCTGGGAAATCCCATGGACAGAGGAGCCTGGCGGACTATAGTTCATGTGGTTGCAAAAGTGTTGGACCCAACTGAGTGACTAAACAACAACAATAATTAGAAGACTGAGGAATATTTTCTCACATGGCTATATAATAATTTTGCCAGTCATTTGTAGTTGGACACTTAAGTTATCTCAGTTGTTCACTATTCTGAAGGACACCACACTGAAAAAGTAGCTTACATCTGAATTTGTGTACCTCCATTTCAATCCTGAAGATAAGTGGTAAGGATTGAGTTGTTGTATAACAGGATAGAGGCCCTGATGGCTTAGACAGCAAAGAATCTGCCCGAAATGCAGGAGGCCTGGGTTAGATCCCCGGGTCAGGACGATCCCCTGGAGAAGGGCATGGCAAACCACACCAGTATTCTTGCCTGGAGAATTCCACAGACAGAGGAGCCTGGCAGGCTACAGCCCATGGGGTTGAAGAGAGTCAGACACGACTGAGCATGCACACAGTTATCAATATCCAGTGGTTAAGACTCCACACTTTCACTCCTGGCACCCGGGTTCAATCCCTGGTCAGGGAACTAAGATCTCACAAGCCACTTAGTGCAGAGAAAAAAAAAATTAATTCACCTAATAAATATTCATTATTCATCTACTATGTGCCAGGTGCAGACATGAGGCATGGGGAACTGGCTGAGTCAGTCAGAGTTTTCACCAGGCAAGTAAGCAAACCTAGAGTGAGCCAAGGACTGGAGGCGTGTGCAAGGGCGTGATTACAATGATGGAGCAGATGAGTTGTACTGAGTTGGAGGGGAGTGAAGAGGAGGGGAGTGAGGAAAAGGGAAGAGGTAGGATCAATAGTTTTTAGCTCCTGTGCAGGTGAGGAATTGACAGAGTTGAGTACATTTTTCTGAAGGTTTTCCTGTCTCATTCCCAATTTATTTTTTGTTTAAAATATCAGTATCAAAAGACAACCATTTCCATATCAGAGGGTAATACAGCTTTGGGGGGGTGTTTTTTTATTTTTTAAAATATTTATTTATTTATTACACTGTGCCAGGTCTTAGTTGCACCGTGTGAAACCTTCAATCTCTGTTGTGGCATGCAGGATCTTTAGTTGGGACCTGGGAACTCTTAATTGTGACATGTGAGATCTAGTTCCCTGATCAGGGATCGAATCCAGGCCCCCTACATTGAGAGTGCAGAGTCTTGGCCACTGGATCACCAGGGAAGCCCCAAGTGGGGCTTTTTTAAACTGAAAGGTGTAGGGTTAAACCTCAACCAACAAATGCTTACCTACTCAATCACGGTGCAGAAGACAACAAAAATTTAGTCACAGAAAGTACTCAAAGATTATTTTGCCACCTGTTACTTTTTAGTTTCAGCTTTAGTTTTTTAAAACACTTTTTCTTATTTACTTTTTAAGAGCTTTACTATGTACACACATAGAAAAAAATTCAAAAAGTGCAAAAAGATTTATAGGAATCCTTTTTATAGGATAAAGGAAGTGTCCCTCTACCCTCAACTCTCAGCTATCACTTTTCTCCTTCCCAGAGTCAGTTACCATTTTTTGTGTTTCTTGACATGTATTAAACACATAAGGATATGTAGTCATATATTTATACACATGAATGACAGCATACCATAACTGCTATTCTGTACCATTTTTTTTCCACTTAATAATATATCTTGGAAATTGTACCTGTACAGGCACTTCATTCTTTTTAACTAAATACAATGCTTTTTCAAACCTCCCTCCTGCAACCTTGGTTGAAAATTATAATCTTGCATGAGCAACTCTCCTCCAGGCAGTCTGGGATTTGTAGTTCTTACACAGCTGAGTCTTGCTCGGAAAACAAGACTTGAGCAGAAAACACGTGTTGGAAACTTAAGTGCCCGTCCAACAACAACATGAGAGAACAAATTGTACCGTGTTATGCAAGACCTGGAAGTGAATTATTTACTTAGTTAAACAACCAAGATATCTACCAGCTATGAGATATCCAGGGCTATCTTAGCATCAGGAAATCAAGATCTTCTGATTCAGCTTCTCACTGCATCCATTTTAGCAGACAGGGCAGGACACACACACACACACACACACACACACTAAATGCCTTCTCCTCCCTACAGCATTGCTTTGGTCTTTTCTATCCCAAATGCATTATGTGACAAATTACGACTTAGGAACCGTCTCTCATAAACTGCTCAGAAAGGACACACATTTCAAATCACCTCACACTGAAATGTGTAATAGATTGCTGTGTTAACACACAGGCATTTGCACTTTAACAGTTGTTCAACCAAAAGGATAAATAATAAATGGTAGCATTGTAAACACCAGATAAGGGCTGGTGGGGAAGATTTTCTTGAGGTGGCTGAAGGCAAGAATGATTCCCAGAGACAATTTTTGGATAGATGAGGTCCCTTCTTGACTCTTCACTTCACAGCCATTGCCATTTCCTTATCCAGAGATGGCCACTGTCCTTCCAAACACATTGCCATGAATTTACTTACATATTTATTTAAAATCTAGAAATTTAGCTCATTGTGTGAGTTTTACCAAAATATTCTTGTCCTATAAACATTATTCTGGAAATTGCTCTTTTCCTCCCTCAACAGTATATTTGGCACCTTTTTTCCTATCATAATACATAAAGATTGACCTTACATTATTTCTTAATGCCACATGGTACTCTGAAACATTGTGTCTCAAACTTTAATGTGAATACAAATCATCAAGGGGTCTCGTTAACATGCAGCTCTGATTTGGTAGATCTGGGGTAAGCCCTGAGATTCTGAATTTCTGAAAAATTCCCAAGTCAACCAATCACACCTTGCAGAACAGAGGTGTGGAATATGGGTGAAGCGGTGTGTTAGAATCGGCTTGGACCAGCTCATGAGAAGTGATCATCAAATTTCTAGGAATTTTGTGATCATATTGTTAAACACAGCAGTCACTAAAAATGAAATTGTATGAAGTTACAACCAAATAAATTATATTAAAACAGAGGTTATAAATACTCAAAAATCATCACTTTCTTAATTATTTTACTACAAATCTATGTTCCTGAGGTTATTTGTGTCTACTTGTATCCATTTGGTAGAAATCTACACAATGGTTTGCTTTCCCAAATTCCTTCTCAACTCCACTTTCAGTTCATGTTGGCAGTCTACAATCAGCCATAGGGAGTGTTTATACCACAAAAATTGGGTAGAAAGACATACATGACCCCAGGCTTTCTCCTGCATTTGATATTACCAATCTTTTTCATTTTTGCTAATCTGACAAATCAAAAATGCTATTTCACTTTTAACATGCATTTCCCTGTCTACTTGAGATTGGGTCACACAGATGCTCGTTCCTAGTAATTTAACAGTTTCTCTTGTTCTGGTAAATAGGACCTTTCTATGATTATATTTTCTGGTTGATTATTGTACAGGAAAGCCGATGATTTTTCAAATCAGGCCACCTCTTCTTCCAGTTCTAACAGTTCTAAGTTTATTGTCTTGGTAATTGTGAAAGTGGAAGTTGCTCAGTCCTGTCCGACTTTTGCAACCCCATATAGTTCATGGAGTTCTCCAGGCCAGAACACTGGAGTGGGTAGCCATTCCCTTCTCCAGGGGATCTTCCCAACCCAGGGATCAAAGCAAGATCCTCCCGTGTTGCAGGCGGATTCTTTACCAGCTGAGTCACAAGGGAAGCCCTTGGTAATTATATAACCTGCAAAGAGGGACAGATTGTGCTTTTACATATAAAACTGTTTTCTGGCACTGGCTCTGACTTCAGATCCACATTGATTACCAGTGATAACAGCTAATCAGCTTCTGATTTGAACAGGGATACTTATATATTTCCTCACTAATGTCTGCTGTAGATTTCTGGAAAACAGCCTTTATCCTTTCTCTTCTCGTTTCTTAAGAGGATTTTGTTTTTGTTTTTTGGTGGTTCCTTTTTTTTCTTTTGGCTGTGCTTGAAACTGCACTCTTGGCAGTGAAAGTGTGGAGTCCTAACCACTGGACTGCTAGGGAATTCCCTGGTTTTGTTTTTATTAAGACTGGATGTTCAATTTTTCAAACATTTACTTTCACTTTTTAAGTTTTGCATTTTATTGATGTTTGAATTGCTCACATTAACATGTACTTTTTTTAAAAACATGATACATTTTACTTTTTATTTGAATTGTTTCATTTATTTATTTTTATTCAAGTATAGTTGATTTGCAGTTGTGAACAAGTACTCTTTTTTGTGATCAGAACATTAAAGAGTTTTGAGCTAAGTCTCCCTCCCTGACCCTGTTTGCATCCCTGATTTTGCTCTTGTCACTGTCCTTGAATGTGTTCCTTCACCAGTAGCCAGCCTCTGGCTCCTCAGAGAGCAAGAATGTTCCCTTCATGTCCCACTCAGCAGTGAATCTTCATACATAATGGCATTCCAGGGAATGATGAGGGAACGCCATGAATTTAACCCATCACCTCATGTGTATATTCCTGAATGTGCTTAGTCGCTGTGTTGGGTCCGACTCTTTGCAACCCCACAGACTGTAGCCCACCAGGCTCCTCTGTCCGCAGGGATTCTCCAGGCAAGAACACTGGAGTGGGTTTCCATGCCCTGCTCCAGGGGATCTTCCTGACCCATGAATTGAACCGTGGTCTCCTGCATTGCAGGTGGATTCTTTACCACCTGAGCCACCAGGGAAGCCCATGTTCCTGAATACGACATTATAATATCTATTCCTTTGAGTTGAGGGCTGCAGGATCTTTCCAACTACTCCTCACTCCCTGGACATTCCTACTCCAGTACATAAACAGCAGATTGCTCCATCAACCTGTGATCCCTGGAATGTTTATAACACCGCTGTGTTGAACCTAAGAGCCACCAAGAGTCCTGATCAGAATCAGTGGCTAGGCAAGCACCTGGATTTTTGTTTTGTTTTTAAATATTAACTATACTTCAATAAAAATTGTAGTACAGTTTACAATGTTGTGTTACTTTCTGCTGTAGAGCAAAGTGAATCAGTTATACATATACATATATACACTCCTTTTTAAGGTTCTTTTCCCATATAGATCACTACAGAGTACTGAGTAGAGTTCCCTGTGCTACACAGTAGGTGCTTATTATCTATTTTATATACAGTAGTGTTTACATGTCAATCCCAATCTCCAAACTTCCCCTTCCCCTCCTTCCCCCTTGGGAACCATAACTTTGTTTGCTACATTTGTGACTTTAGTTCTGTTTTGTAAGTAAGTTGATTTATAGCATATTTTTAGATTCCACATATAAGTGATATCATATATTTGTCTTTCTCTGTCTTACCTCACTAAATATGACAATCTCTGGGTCCATCCTTTTCATTGCAAATGGTATTATATTATTGGTTTTTTTTAATGACTGGGTAATATACCATTGTATATATGTACCACATCTTCTTTATCTATTTTGTTTATCCATCGATGGACATTTAGGTAGCATCCATGTCCCAGCTATTGGAAGCAGGGCTGCAGTGAACATTGGGGTGCATGCATCTTTTCTCTCTCTCTCTTTTAAATACTGATTTGGCTGTGCTGGGTCTTAGTTGCGGCATGTGGAATCTTTTTGTTGCTGAGTAGTGGCACAGGCTTAGTTGTCTGCAACATGTGGGATCTTAGTTCCCACCAGGGATCAAAACCAGATCCGTTGCATTGGAAGGCTGAGTCTGGTTAAGCACTGAAGCACCAGGGAAGTCCCATGTATCTTTTGAAATATGACTTTCACCAGATATATGCCCAGGAGTGGGATGGCTGGGCATATACCATATGTTAGCTCTAGTTTTAGTTTTCTAAGGAACCTCCATACTGTTCTTCCTAGTGGATAGACCAATTTAATTCCCACCAACAGTGTAAGAGGATTCCCTTTTCTCCACACCCTCTGCAGAATTGATTGTAGATTTTAAAATGATGGCCATTATGACCAAATGTGTTCCTGGGTTTTAAAAATTACTACTTACTTACTCTTGACATAGGAATATTGGAATTGCCTCCAAGAACATATGGAGTTTGTCTTTTTCTGTCTTTTTTTTTTTTTTTCTTCACAGCTGCTTTCGAGATCTAGTTCCCTGACCAGGGACAGTAAAGATATAAAGTTGAAAGGGCAATGAAGATTAAACTACCTAGCTCATTAAGCTTTATTATAAAGCTAAAACTTATCATGAACATTAACCATGTTGCTTTTATTATCACCAGAGTGCCTGTGGAGAGAGAGAGCACTTTGTACAACACCCAGGTGACCAGGTGAGCTGGCGGAGGCGTTTTCTCCTGGACTCCCTAACTTGGGAGTGAGGGTGCAAGAATCGGGGCAGACGGTTCCAGGCTGTCCTAGCACCTCCGGGTCGGCAGAGGGCGTCCGCCACCCCCGTGGAAGGGGCGGAGGGTGGGGCGGGGCGAGCCGCAGGGCCGGGGGCGGGGCTACAGCGGCGGGAGTAGGGGCGGGCTGTGCGCAGGGGCCGGACACCGGGACGCAGGCCCACGCGTACGGCCATGCAGGTAGGTGGCCTCTGTTCGTCCCGGACGAACTTCGATCTTAGACCCGGCCAGGTGTCCGCTCGGGTCCAAGCTCAGCAGCGCGCTTGCTGACGTGGGGGGCTCCCCTCGACCCTAAACGAAACCGAAAGTCTGATCTCAAGTGACTTTACCTTCCCGGGTTGTTCAGGGGTGAGACCCAGGTGGGGTGTTCCCTAGGGGACAGGGCTTTGGTTGCGGGGTGGGGTCGCGGACGTGGTGTACGGGCCGGCTCAGAGTTTGGGAACTGACCGGGATTTCCAGCTGGTCAGTCACGTGGGGATGGACTTGGTGGGGCCGGACTGAAACTCGGATTAGGGGGCGGGCCGTCTGGGACCAGCTGGGCCGGGAGCGCAGCGGGAGGGTTGTGATACTTCCCGGTGGGTTGGAGCCCGGCCTTCTGCGTCTCTTGGTGGGGGGAAAGGGGCGGAAGCCGAGATCTGAGCCTGCGATCCCTCACTCGGTGGGGATTGGCTGGGGAGGTTCCCGAAGCCGAGATGGGTCAGGCGTCCTAGACCTCGTAGGCGTATGAGCGCCCCCTGTCCCCTAGGTGGCCATGAGCGGCAGGGCCCGCAAAGAGGCGGTGCAGGCCGCGGCCCGGGAACTGCTCAAGTTCGTCAATCGGAGCCCCTCTCCTTTCCACGGTGAGTGACCAGGGCAGGGGGCGGGTAGGGAGCGGGTGTGCCTCCTCCCGGCTTCCATCAACCGTGAGAGGCTTCTTTCCCTACAGCGGTGGCCGAGTGCCGCAACCGCCTCCTCCAGGCCGGCTTCCATGAACTCAAGGAGACCGAGAGCTGGGATATCAAGCCGGAGAGCAAGGTACTGGGGGTGGGGTGGGGGCGGAGAGGTAGGAACCTGGGCTGGGGCTTGAAGTCCCGTGCTCTGGCTAATCCAGCTCTAAACCCCCACCCCAGTACTTCCTGACCAGGAACTCCTCCACCATCATCGCATTTGCTGTGGGGGGCCAGTACGTTCCCGGCAATGGTTTCAGCCTCATTGGGGCCCACACGGACAGCCCCTGCCTCCGGGTAAGGAAGTGGGGCTGCCTGGGAGAGGGGAGGCATCAGGGGGTGTGCAGAGAAGACTTGTCAGCTCCTTCCTCCCCACTTGGGGCCCTTCTGGGTCACACTACCTGTCCTCTCAGCGCCAAATCCTGCCACCTGGCCTTTTCTGAATGCTTGTTCCCCGCTGTCCCTCTCAGGTGAAGCGGCGGTCTCGCCGCAGCCAGGTGGGCTTCCAGCAGGTTGGTGTGGAGACCTACGGTGGTGGCATCTGGAGCACCTGGTTTGACCGTGACCTGACCTTGGCTGGACGTGTCATTGTCAAGGTGGGGCCTGGGATTGGATCTGGGAGGCCCTGAGCTTTCAGCTGCCTGAAGGCTGACTGTCACCTCCCTTCAGGGAACCTGAGAGCCCCCCAGGGAAGGGGGGAAGGGGCAGCCCAGGTCAGAGGCCCACCTTGGTTAGTCTGGGCGAAGTGGGGGGTTTAACCAGCTGCGGATGCAGGGCCCCCCAGCCTGGGCTGACCCTGTCTGTTTGGCCACAGTGCCCTACCTCAGGCCGGCTGGAGCAGCGGCTGGTGCACGTGGACAGGCCCATTCTTCGCATTCCGCACCTGGCCATCCATCTGCAGAGAAATGTCAATGAGAACTTTGGGCCCAACATGGAGATGCACTTGTGAGATGGGGGTGAAGGCAGTGGTGACCCGGAGCTGGGGAGGGTGTGGCATGGGTGATTGGAGGGGGGGCCCTGCTGGGATCTGGGAGACCACTCCCTAACGGTGGCCACAGTCAGGTTCTATCCCAGGGACCCAGCAGATGTCCAGGGGCCCTGAGAGCTCTGCTTTTTGGAGAGGGACCTGGGAATTGTGGGACCGGGGAAGTTCCCCATCAGGGGATGCCTGAGCCCAGGGTCCTGATGCAGGGTGTCCCACCTGGCTGTGCCCTCCAGCCCTCCCCCCACGCCCCCCTCACGTGTCTCCCCACAGGGTCCCCATTCTTGCCACATCCATCCAGGAGGAGCTGGAGAAGGGGACTCCAGAACCAGGCCCCCTCAATGCTGCAGTAAGAGCCACCTGCTCGTGGGGAGGGGTGCACAGAGGGGAAGAGACTGGTTCCCGGAGAAGGGGAGAGAGCGGGGAGTGGACCCGCCTCTCAGCAACCCCCTGCCCTGCAGGATGAGCGGCACCACTCCGTCCTCATGTCCCTTCTCTGCGCCCACCTGGGGCTGAGCCCCGAGGACATCTTGGAGATGGAGCTGTGTCTCGCTGACACTCAACCTGCGGTGAGGAACTCATGGGTGGGGACCCTGGGATCCTAGCTGGCCCCAACATATTTTCCCTCATAGCTCAGTTGGTAAAGAATCTGCCTGCAATTCAGAAGACCCCAGTACAATTCCTGGGTCAGGGAAATGTGCTGGAGAAGGGATCAGCAACCCACGTCAGTATTCTTGGGCTTCCCTGTGGCTCAGCTAGTAAAGAATCTGCCTGCAGTGCGGGATACCTGGGTTCGATTCCTGGTTTGGGAAGACCCCCAGGAGAAGGGAATGGCTACCCACTCCAGTATTCTGGCCTAGAGAATACAGTCCATGGTGTTGCAAAGAGTTGGACATGACTGAGCGGCTTTCACTTTCACTTCACTGTTTTCCCAGTAGATACCAACCCACTCTGCTTCTAGGGCAGTGGTTCTCAAAAATGGCAGGTTTCCCATGCCAGGTCTGCCTGCTTGGGCTGTCTGGGGTGGGGGCGTAAGCTTTCCACAATTTCAGGAGGAGTTTCCGCTACTGGGGTCCCTGTCCACTTTGACCTGTGCTGGCTCCCAACCTCCGAGGACAGGAGGCCTGGATGTGCCCCACCCCGCCTTCCTGGAGCCTGTCCTTGTATCTCTCCCAGTTGCTGACCGTAGGAGACGGCCATGTCTTTGGATGCTCGCCCATGTTTGAACATGTGCTAACTTTCTATTTCTCGCCTAGTCTCCTCTGTTTAGTTCCTCGGCTTTCTTCTCTTCTTGTTTGGTCTCTGCCTTGTCCTGCCCCATAGGAACTGGTCAGGAACCGCAGGCCTGCACCCTCCTGTCCCTCAGCTCCAGCCTGGCCCTTCTCTGTTCTCCGCTCAGCTCGGCATAGCGGGCTGAGTGCTCTAGGCCAGAGGCTGGGAGAGGTTGGGCAAGGAACCAAGGAGACGAGTTCAGACACAGCCCCTAGGAAGCAGGGAGAAGAGGCTGAGTCCCGGGGCGGGGATGAAGATCAGGATGACCGTCCTGTCTGTCTAGGTCCTGGGTGGTGCCTACGAGGAGTTCATCTTTGCCCCTCGGCTGGACAACCTGCACAGCTGCTTCTGTGCCCTGCAGGTGAGGAGCCGGGGCACTCCCAGGAGCACGGGGCGGGAGGACTGCCTGGAGTCCTATGGGTCATGAGAAGACCCCTGATGCGGGTGGACCATGGGGAGAGGCCTAAATGCTGCAGCCTCAGCATCGCTCCTCCGGGCCCCGTCTTTGCACCGGCTGGGCCGGGGCGGGGGATGAGGTCGGCAGAAGGCCGAGAAGTTGTTCAGGGCCTCACCGAGTCTTGTCCTGCTTCTCCTTTAAGTTAAGCTATGCCTTAAAGGAAAGACCCTAGTATCCTGTATAGCAGTATCATCCCCCTCATCTAGCCTTCCCCCCCAGGCCCTGGCTTAAGCTCACCCAGCTGCCTTTGAGCCTTGGCATCTCATTGGGTGGTTGCATTGATATTCCCCACCTTCCTTCTACCCTGGTCACTTCCCCCTGTTCCTCACCTCTCACCCCTGCTCCTCCCTCTGTCGTTTCCATACTCCCGTTTGCACCCCGTCCTGTTCTCAGAGACAGGCTTTGGGCTGTAACTGAGGCCAGAGCCAGACCTGGGACTCAGAGCCACTTGGGCATCCAGCCAGCCAGTCGCATCACCTCAGTGGAGTCACAGTCACCTCTTTGGACCTCAGTGTCGATGCTGAGACCAACTAGCTTACGTGAGCTGTGCGGTCCTTTTGACTTGCCAGGATTCTCAGCCCTTCCCCTCCGTCTTACACACCCTCCTGCCTTTTGTGTGGGAAGGCATGTGAGGGAGGAGAGGGAGCTTTTCCCTCAGCTCATCGAAAAGGCCCCCCACATGTCCTCCCACCCGGCAGCGCCCTGAGAGATGCAGACCAGTGACCGCAGGAACCCGCTTCACTCCAGCTGTGATGGCGGGAGGCGGGCAAGTGAGCCTCCCAGGTGTTGGTGGGCTGAGTTATGGGAGGTGGACTGGGGAGGATGATGCTTTTGCCCCCTCCCCAAACAGGCCTTGATCGATTCCTGCTCAGCCCCTGCCTCCCTGGCCGCAGATCCCCACGTGCGCATGATCGCCCTCTACGACAATGAAGAGGTGCGTGGGGAGCTCTGGGGAGGGTCTCTTCTGGGGAGTCTTCTGCAGCCAGTGGTGTCCAGCAGCTGCCACAGGCCAGGGCTCCTCTGGAGGCTCCAAGGATGAGCCAGACACTGCCTGTGCTTCCTCAGCTCTGGGTGTCCCCTCCGGCTCAGCTTGTACCTGCTCCTGGTGTGATGACACCTCCCACGTCTCCGGGTGCCACGTGGTGAGCTCCTGGAGGACAGGGACTTTGCCCTTTCACACTGGCAGCCCCAGGGCCCAGTGCAGGCTGGATCCTCACCCTGCGTGCTTGGGTTAGGGTGCTGGCTGAGACGCCTGCACAACTACACAGCTTCCTGTAACCGCACAGGTCAGAGTTAGCAGCTCCTGTCACATGCACCAAAGAAGATTGACCAGGGAGATGGGGCACCTGGGCTGCACCCCAGATGGTCAGGGAGAAGGAAGGCCAGCCAGGAATGGAAGTGGACTGGACAGTTCTCTTTCTGCCCTGGAGATGGCCAAGCATTAGACGGTCGCCCCAGCTCACCATCAGCTTTTTGGTGGTATAGGGTTGGGGAAGTGGCTGATAACAGTCCGCATTCCCACCCACTGATTCAGTGGGGATCCTGAGCCAGTCTGGGCAGTGGGCCCCACTTCCTGGCCTCCAGCTCCAGCCCCCCATACCAGCTCCCCAGAGCCAGGCCCCTGTCATCACCAGGTGGGGTCAGAGAGCGCGCAGGGCGCACAGTCACTGCTGACGGAGCTGGTGCTGCGGCGGATCTCGGCTTCGCCCCAGCACCTGACGGCCTTCGAGGAAGCCATCCCCAAGTCCTACATGATCAGCGCAGACATGGCCCATGCCGTGCACCCCAACTACCTGTGAGTCTCCTGCGCCGGGCACATAGGCCTCACACAGCCAGGGACTGGAGCGTGACCTGGCTTCAGGCTCAGCCCTGGCCTTGGGGCTCCGCCTCTCCCCTTCCCCTTCCTCCTCATTCTGCCAGGAGGTTCCATGGGGACTTCCTTTTGACTGCTCTGTAGCCTGACTTGGTCAAAGTCACATCATGCCTAACCCATCCAAATAGATTCTGTCTACAGACTTACTTCCCCCACCCCTCATTGCAAGAGGCTGCCTGGAGCCCGGTGTTTAGCTTGACTTTGAGGTCCTGCAGGCTGGGTGGGAAAGAATGCTGTATTGGTGATGTCTGCCATGAGCGACTGGTGTGTGTTGACAGCTGCTGTTGGCCATCCCTGGCCTTTCTCGGTCTCTTACAGGGACAAGCATGAGGAGAACCACAGGCCCCTATTCCACAAGGTGAGGCGCTCCTGCTTCTCCTCTGGTATCTGGAGGCCTGGCTGGCTCCAGGCCCCGTCCTCTTCCCTGTGGACCTGTTAGGCATCTCTGCCTCCCTCTAGACTCCTGGTTTCCCTCTCCCCAGGGCCCTGTGATCAAGGTGAACAGCAAGCAACGCTACGCCTCGAATGCGGTTTCAGAGGCCCTGATCCGAGAGGTGGCCAGCAATGTCGGGGTGCCCCTGCAGGTGAGGGTGGACCCTGCCTGGGAAGGTGGGGTGGGGAGCACAGGCAGGTGGTCCCCCATAAGGGGGGCCTGGTAGACAGGCTTTAGAGGAGGAGGGTCCTAGTCGAGTGAGGAGCGGTGGGGTTGGATATAGGCAGAGCCGGGAACAGTTCTGGTTCTGATGGGATGCTAGTCCTGTGACCCTGGACTCGTCTCCTAATTTCCTTTGACTTTGTTTCCACTCCTGGAAAATCGGGTTAAAGGTGCAGTGTCCTCATGGCACATAGAGAGTTAGTCCTACCACTCTCCCTCCCAGCACCTCCAGTTCCCCTGTGTCTCTCTTACACTCCTTGGGGGCTTCCACAAGGGACGTTCAGGGCCAGGAAACCTGGAACTCATTGTCATTCTTGCCTTGGCCACGGCCCATCTAGTCAGAGAGAGAAGGAGGGAGGAAGAAATATGCAGTGATTAAGATCTGTGTTAGGATAATATATGTTTCAAGGGCTGGAGCCCAGGTGGTCTGGTGATAGACATAGCAGGGAGTTCCTGATAAGTCACGACTAGGACCCTGGCATCCTGAACTCCAGCCTCAGGCTCTCTCTGCCCGTATAGCTTCCCCCACCTCACATTGTAGAACTGAATTGTTCCATTCTCAGTAAGGCCTCTCTGAGGAGGTGACATATGAGCTGAGACCTAAGCATTGAGAATGAGGCTGCTATGAGCAAATAGCATCCCTGCCCGAGGGTGAGCATTAGTCACTCAGTTGTGTCCGAGTCTTTGTGACCCCATGGACTATAGCCCGCCTGGCTCCGCTGTCCATGGAATTCTCCAGGCAAGAATACTGGAGTGGCTTGCCATTCCCTTCTCCAGGGGATCTTTCTGACCCAGGGATTGAACCTGAGTCTCCCGCACTGCAGGCACATTATTTACTGTCTGAGCCACCAGCGAAGCCCCAAGGCAAAAGCCCCCAGTGGGCAGGAGTGACCTTGGTCCATTAGGAGCAGCCGGAGCCGCAGTGGCAGAGCCAGGCTGAGTATGAGGGGGAGGAGCCAGCCCTGCTGGGCCTCCTAGGCAGGAAGGGTGTTTGGATCTTCTTCTAAGGCAGTAGGACGACATTGGGGGATTTCTCTTTAACAGCTTACAGCAGAAGCAGGGCATGTGTGCTTTAGAAAATATAAATGGAAGTGAGAAAATAAAACATTAATCCCGAGAGATTTGTACGTACTCTTCCAGATTTTTTTCTATGTATATACTTAACACACGTTTTGTTTAAAAAATGAAATCATCTTGGATATATCTTTTGTTTCCTCTTTTCACTCAGTATTCTCCATCTTTCTATTTCAGAAAATTTTAGTTTCAGTAAATTTATGTCTCATTTCATACACAGATCATTTTCAGTGATCCCCAAAACATTCTTTACAGTTTGTCCCACTTTGGTTTCCAGTTCAGGACCATGTGTTATATCTGGTTGTTTGTCTAGCACAGCTACCCCACCTACTTTTGTTGTTGTTGTTGTTCTTTTTTAAATAACATTGACTTATTGAAGAAACCAGGCTCATCATCCCATATGATGTCATCTTCCTTTTTGGATTTTCCTGGGTGCTTCCTCATGGTATCGTTGAGTTTAAGCCTCTAGCCCGTGTATTTCCTGTAATCTCTAATTCATATCTAAAGGCTTGATGGATTCAGGTTAAACCGTTTTGGCCAGAAGACATCGTGACAGGTGTGTCCTTCATGTTGCATCATCCACATACTCTATGGGTAATTCACCCTTAGTGATAATAAGATTGATCGCCAGAAAGGGAGGGCTGCCCTCGGTCCCTCCACCTCATGGAGGTATTCCTCCTTTGACTGGACAGTAACCTGTACAGGTGATGAGCTTCCCATCAATCAGACAAGTGCTGAGTTTTAGCACCAATTGATAATCTTTGCCTAAATCCATAATTTCATTAGTGTTTACTGAAAAAATGCCCCCCCTCCATTTTTTTTATTCCTTTTACATTTATTAGCTGTCATTCTTCTGTGAAGTAGAACTTTCTCCCATCCAGTAGGGCCATCTGGTTATTGTGAAGTATGGTTCCTCCTGGAAAGTCAGGACAAATACTTACTGTTCCCTTTAATAACCAGCTTTCAAGGTGAAGTGTTTTAATGGCTGCCTCAAGTGCTAACAAATAAAAGGTTCTCTTTTTGATGATCATTGTATATTTAGAATCATAGATTTTTGTTGGTTCAGTGTAGATCTGGTCCCCATAGTCGTGTCATTTCACGCTCAATTTGTCATGACTTTGACCAGCGGGAGTCCTTTCCATGTGACTCCTGTGTTCTTTGTCATGACTCTGGGAAGTTGTCTTGCTTTTTGGCCCAAAAGGAAATTGCAGGCTCATCTTGCTCATTTCTCTCCCCAGACTTGGTGGCTTTTGATGGATATTGATGTTAGAGGCTAGTGTAGCATCATAAGTGTTCATTGTTATTGTGGGGGCGGGGGGGAGGAATGCTTTGGGGTCATTTCTAAGGACATAGCTAGGAAAAAATGCACATATTTTAAAAATCGTGAGTTAATACTGCGATTCTCATTTTTAAAAACAGAGCAGTTACTACTTACTTTACTTGGTTTTGTAATTCTCTTTTATGTGGAAAATCTTGATGTCCACCATCATATTATGATGGTATATTTACCATCATATATTTACTTTTGTTTACCAGAATACAAATCAAGTAGTTTAAAACTGCCCATAGCCATATTTTTAAATCCACTAAGATTATTGAGTGATTTTTCTTTGTGTGTGGGTGGGGTGGGGGGTGCATGTTATGAAGCAAGGGGACATAAAGGGTACATGTATATTCCCAGTCCCCCTGCCCACTGTGTGGGGAATGGATTGTGTGAAAGGCAGTATGAGGTAGCTGGAACTGAGGTGGTGGTAGTGCAGATGGAGAGGATGGGACCAGTCCAGAATATCCTGTCCTTTGGGCCTGCCTTAGTGTCAGCCTTGTGATTTTACACCGGCCACATCCACTCTTTGGGGAGGTCAGTGTGAGCGATGTACCAGACTCCTTTCAGCCCCGCAGTTCTTAGGTGACTTCCTCCTGGGTCTTAAGAAACAGGTGTTACATGTTGCTCATGAACGGCTCTTCCTCCCCGCAGGATCTCATGGTCCGGAATGACTCGCCCTGCGGCACCACCATTGGACCTATCTTGGCTTCTCGGCTAGGTCTGCGGGTGCTGGATTTGGGCAGCCCCCAGCTGGCCATGCACTCCATCCGGGAGACAGCCTGCACCACAGGAGTACTCCAGACCCTCACTCTCTTTAAGGTGACTCTGAACCCCCTCCCCATCACTGTGGGAGCCAGGCTCCCTCCCCATCTGGTACCCGCATCAGTCCTGGGGCACCATCCGGCCCGTGCATGGGGCTGGCTGGCTTAGAGCTACCTTGTAGGAAAGGAAGGGTCCCCCTTCTTCTCAAAGCTCAGGGCCCCTCATCAGCCCCCAGAGGATAGTAAAGGGTTGGAGAGGAGATTGGGGATGAGAAGGCTTTGACAGCGGTCAAGTGTGGGTGAAGCAACTACGCCTTCCTCTCTTGCTGGGCCGTGTTGGTGGCCAGTGAGCAGTGGGGCACCCCCGACCTGGTCTCCACTAACCCCAAATTCCATGTTGCCTTCTCTTTTAGGGCTTCTTTGAGCTGTTCCCTTCTCTGAGCCGTAACCTCCTGGTAGACTGAGACCTCTTGGAGAGACTTCTCTCACACGTGAGAGGGGAAGTTCTCAGCTGAGCTGAAGCTGGATTATTAAAGTGGATTTTTCACTCAAGCTCATTCCATTGTACTTATTTGGAGGTTGGAGGGGTGGGGGGTTCGGGCCTGGCTTAAACCTCTGAAAGCAGAACAGGTGGGGAAGTTTGGGTACAGGTAGAGGAGGCTGCAGATCCTGGGAGAGCTCATTGAGACTGGATTTCAAGTCTCTTTTTCTTTTTTCTTAAGCTCATGCCTAAGTGGATGGAGGTGGGTAAGTTCACAATGGGAAGGTTACGTCTTCTCCGATCCCCAGTCCTTCCATTCCCAGAATAGTTTGGGAGCCCGGCCTGGCCCTCGGGTCCGAGTGCTCAGCATTAGATGCCCCCAGAGCCTCCCTGGGCAGCTCAGGCTGTTCCCCTTTCTACCCATCCCTTTCCCACCCCTCCCAGGCACTGCCAGGAGAAGGACAGAATCTGGGCTTCAGCTTTGCCCTTCATCAACAACTTCACTTAGCAGCTGCTGCTGTTACTTGCGGAGAAGGCAATGGCACCCCACTCCAATACTCTTGCCTGGAAAATCCCATGGACGGAGGAGCCTGGTAGGCTGCAGTCCATGGGGTCACTACAAGTCGGACACAACTGAGTGACTTCACTTTCACTTTTCACTTTCATGCATTGGAGAAGGAAATGGCAACCCACTCCAATATTCTTGCCTGGAGAAACCCAGGGACGGGGGAGCCTAGTGGGCTGCCGTCTATGGGGTCGCACAGAGTCGGACATGACTGAAGTGACTTAGCAGCAGCAGCAGCAGCAGCAGCTGTTACTTGATTGTTAACATATGACCAAGAAACTATTATCACTGAAAAAAAACAAAATAGGAGAAGTCCACAAGTCTGCTTGTAAACTCTTCTATCAAAATAATTGTGCTAGCTGGTGTCTTTCCAACTTTTTGGTTACCGATGCAAAAATTAATTTTTATGTAAATATGACCATTAGGTTTTAAAAAACAGTATGATGCATAAAACAATAATGATGCCTGTAGGATTTAAAATACATATGATTAAACTGTATAACCACAATAGCATAAAACTCAGGAGAGAGAAACATGTTAAAGCGTGCTAACTTAAGTGTGTTTAAACTTACTGTTAAGTGTCTTGTTATGTTCAGGAGGAGAGTGAAGGAATCAATTCAATACTAGAAGTCAAGGATACATATTGTAGTTTTTAGGAAAGATACTAAAAGAGTTTGAGTCTGTAGCTTCTATTAGGGGTTGGATTGTCCCCTGAAAGATGCTGAAATCCTAAGCCCCCAGGATCTGTCAATGCAATGTTATTTGGGAAAAGGGTCCTGCCGATGATCAAGTTAAGATGAAGTCATTATAGGGGTCCCTTATCCAACAGGACTGTGTCCTTATAAAAAGGGGAAATTTGGACACAGAGATGTAGAGAGTGAAAGAGATGCGGAGACAGCAAGAGTGCCATGTGAAAATGGAGGATCAGAGTGTTGCATGTACAAACCAAGGCATGTCAGAGATGACCAGCAAACCACAGGAAACTAGGAAGAGGCAAGGAAGGATTCCCCTACAGGTTTCAGAGGGAGCGTGGCCTTGCCAACACCCGGATTTCAGACTCCCAAGCCTCCAGACTGTAAGAGAACCAATTTCCATTGTGTTAAGCCAACCAGTTCATGGTACTTTGTTACAGCAGCCCGAGGAAACAAATGCAACTTCAAACTAATTGAGTGAGGAAAATGGGATAATAAAAAATAATCGGTCTATTCTGCAACTTCGCTTCAAATGGTTCAGCAAAACCATATTATGTATATGTGTGTGTGTGCTATCAAATAGTAAAATAGGTTGGCTCTAAGTTTAAAAGCATTGCCTCTAAGTGGAGAGACTGGGGGTGTTCATTGTACTATTTTTTTGTTTTTCAAATTTTGTATGTTTGAACATTTTTATACTAAAAATGTGGGGAAGTTTTTTAAAAATTTAAAAGGAGAAATGAAAAAAGCAGTAGAAACCATTTAAGATGGTAGACTGAAACCCAGTATCTCTACTTAAAACATTAATAAGTTGACTAATTGTATCATATCTCAAAGTTTTTTTTAAAGAAACAAGTAGACTATTTTAGTCAAAATACAAAGATTGTCAGACTCAAAAAATTATAGCTGTTTATAAGAGACACAGCTAAAATAAAAGGATACAGAAGATTGACAAAACCCTATGGATTTGTTGCTTTTTTAATTCCACAAATTTCATATGTGAAACCATACTCTTTTTGTACAAATTCTCAGATTTCTTTTTTAACTTGTCTGGCTTTTGATTAACAAGATTTTGATTATGCCAATAAAATGGATAACTTGGAAGAAATGGACAAATTCTTAGAAAAGTATAGCATAATATTTTTGAGATTTATCTATGTAGTTGCATGTGGAAGTAGTCCTTTTTTGCTGAATATTTTACACATACCATATTTTGCTGAATAATAAAATAATAAACACCATATTCAGCAAAATATACCATATACCATGGTGTCTTTCTTCATTTTCCTATTGATGGTATTTGAGTTGCTTCCAGTGTTTGTCTATGATGAAGAAAGCTCTTGTCAGCATTCTTACGCAAGTATATTTGTGGACAAATATTCATTACTCTTGGATATATACCTAGGAATAGAATTACAGGTTAAGGGTAGGTGTCTGCTTGTCTTATAAGGAACTTCTAAACTATTTTACAGAGTGGCTGTGCCATTTTACACACCCACCAGGAAAGTTCCAGTTGCTCTGCACCCTCACCAACACTTGATATTGTCAGTCTCTTTAATTATAGCCATTCTGTTAAGTGTGTGGTGGATTTTAGTTTGCGTTTTCCTGGTAAGCAATATTGAGCACGTCTTCACCGGCCATTTGGATAACCTCATGTGAAGTTGCTCTGTCACTATAGGTTGGTTTGCATTTTTTGGAATTTTTCATAAAAGGAATCATGCAGTACATGCTTTTTGTGTCTGGTGTATCATCAGCTGATAGTTTCTCCTTAGAACAATTAATGTAGGCAATTATGCTGATGGATTTTCCTAATATCAAGCCATACTTATATTCCCAGAACAAGTCCCACTTGGTCATGTCATGTTCTTTTTTAAGGGATCATTAATTGTATTTGACATTTTATTTCACTTTATTTGGGATTTTGACATGTATATTCATAAATAAGATTGATTTGCAGGGTTTGTTGGTGTGTTAAGTTTAGCTATTAATGTTACTCTTGCTTCATAAAAATTTTTTTGACATTTTCCTGGTTTTATTTATTTATGCACTAATTTTTGTGAATTTTATGTTTTTAGAAATTAGTCAAGTTATCCATTTGCATTTATTTGCCCAGTTTAAAGCAGTCTCATTACCATTTCCCCCCACCCTCTGGTTAATCATTTCCCACTTAATTTCCTCTCTCCCCGCTCTCCTTTTTTTCTCCCTTTCTTCTTCCTCTTTCTTCTTTTTCTTGTGTTTGTTCGTTCTCCTTTTTTTCTCTTAAGTTAGCCAGTAGTTTCCCAATAGCGTGGATTTTTTCCTGAGTACCAGCAGTTGTTTATATTTGTTAGTGCTAAGTGTTGGTGGTGAGCGCTGCCTGCTCTTGTATCGCAGTTACCAAGCCTCTCCCTGGCTGAGGCAGGCAGTATCAATGAGAGGGGTCACTCCCTAGTGTGGATGTGATAACGGGGTTTCAGGACAGCAGAGACCAGGTGGCAGCACTTTACCGCCCAAGTTTGTAGTATTTTCTGCCTCTTAATTAGGCTGTCAGCTAGAGTGATGACTGTTTTTTTGTTTTTGTTTTTTTTCCTTTGGCTGCTTGGCCTGTGGACTCTTGTTTCCCTGACCAGAGATTGAACCTGTGTCCTCTGCATTGGAAGGTGGATCCTTAACCACTGGGCCACCAGGGAATTCCCCAGTAATGAGTAATTTTATTTCCTTCTTTCTGTTTAACTGTATGACTTTTGAGGGATGCACAGAGACATTTAGACTTAGGCAGCTGCTGATATCCTATGGGGACTGCAACTGTTACTTGTGATAATAAAATGTTGAATTAAATAGAGGACATTTGGAACCCTAGATCATTTTTTTTTTTTTTAATGAAATAAAAAGTTGAAGGGTTTTGTAAAAGACACTGTGGGTAACCCACCTCTGGGTCTCACTTTTCCCATTTCAGTGCATTTGGCCCCACTTCCAACCACCAATATCTGTTCTTCTTTACCTGCAGGCTTTCCTTTGCTGCTTAACTAGTTTTCCACTCACATGGCAGTTGGAAATGCCAGGGAACTAATACAGTTTACCCCAGAGCAGTTTAACCAGCGACTGGTGAGATTTTGTCTGTGGATACCCAGCTCCACATGTCTTGGGTAAAGTAACTCTGATGTGTGTGGTTTATACTGGCTCCCACAGTCTCTCCAGCAAAATTAAGCTCCAGAATGAAGCCTGATAACAAACCCCTTCATCAGCCACCCTCCTTTCCTTGTCTCCCACCCCTCCCAATGTTCTCCTTCACCTCCCAAGTATACTTCTTGCCCTCAGATTCTTGTCTAGGGTCTGCTTCTGGGGAAACACAAACTAAATTAGAATTCCTTTGAGATTAAGAATAAGGCAATCTCCTACTCTGGGCTTCCCAGGTGCAGGTGGCGCTAGTGGTAAAGAATCTGCCTGCCAAAAAAAAAAAAAGAATCTGCCTGCCAATGCAGGAGACATAAGAGATGTGGATTAGATCCCTGCGTCTGGAAGATCCCCTGGAGGAGGAAATGGCAATCCGCTCCAGTAGTCTTGCCTGGAGAATCCCATGGACAGAGGAGCCTGGTGGGCTATGATTCATAGGGTCACAAAGAGTCAGACACGACTAAGGTGACTTAGCAGCAGCAGCCTACTATTCTATTTCTCTTCCACACTGTACTGTATGCAGGTCCCTAGGGAGGTGATAAAGTGAGGAAAGTAATAAAAGAAAGACAGGCTGGAAAGGGAGGAGTAAATTTCCTTTCGATATGATTTGTTACATAGAAAAATCCAAAAGCGCTATTATTTGAATTAGTAAGAGTTCATCAAGATAGCTGGCTGTACACTCAATATACAAAATCAATTCTATTTCTATATACCAGTCATGAATGGTTAGAAAATGAAATTTTTAAAGGATTCCTCCTACAAAGCATACAAATCAAGAACCTATGAATAAACACAAAAATATGTGAGATCTCTACAGAGAAAATTAAATGAAACTAAGTCCAAACAATTTGGAAGATATATGTTATTTGTGGATGTGCAACTCAATACTGTAAAAATATCAGTTATCCTCCAAATTGATATACAGATTCAAGGCAACCCTAATAAAACTGTCATGGGTTCTCCTCCTCCTCCTTGCTTTTCTTGTTCTTTTGTGTGAGTTGACAAGCTGATTCTATAATATATATAATATACTATATGGAAACAGCTAGGGCTTTCCCAACAACTCAGCAGGTAAAGAATCTGCCTGCAATGCAGGAGATGCAGGTTCAATGCCTGGGTCAGGAAGATCCCCTAGAGAAGGAAATGGCAACCCAATCCAGTATTCTTGCCTGAAAAATCCCATGATCAGAGGAGCCTGGAGGGCTCCAGTCCAAAGAGTCGCGAAGAGTTGGACACAGCTGAGCTACTAAGCACAATATGGAAACAGCTAAGACATCTTTGAAGAAGGTGGCTGCCTTACCAGTTATTGAAGCTTGTTGCAAAGCTGTAGTAATTAAGACAGTGTATTGTTGGTTCAACAATAGACTGACCAATAAAACTAAGAGAGACAATTGAATATCTGATATTTGATTTGTGATAAAAGTGACAATTCAGATGGGTCTTTTCAATAAATTGTGCTGTGAAAATTGGATGTCCATGTGCAAAAATTAAATTGGAACCCTCTCTCCCACAATACACAAAATCAATTGCAAGTAGGCATTACATCTAAATATAGATGACAAACTAATAGAACTTTTAGAAAACATTCAGTTCAGTTCAGTTCAGTTGCTCAGTCGTGTCTGACTCTTTGCAACCCCATGGACTGCAGCATGCCAGGCTTCCTGGTCCATCACCAACTCCTGGAGCTTGCTCAAACTCATGGCCATTGATTCAGTGATGCCATCCAACCATTTCATCCTCTGTCATCCCCTTCTCCTCCTGCCTTCAATATTTCCCAGCATCAGGGTCTTTTCCAATGAGTCAGTTCATTGCATCAGGTGGCCAAAGTGTTGGACTTTCAGCCTCAACATCAGTCCTTCCAATGAATATTCAGGACTGATTTCCTTTAGGATGGACTGGTTGTATCTCCTTGCAGTCCAAGGGACTCTCAAGAATCTTCTCCAACACCACAGTTCAAAAGCATCAATTCTTCAGTGCTCAGCTTTCTTTATAGTCCAACTCTCACATGCATACATGACTACTGGAAAAACCATAGCCTTGACTAGATGGACCTTTGTTGACAAAGTAATGTCTCTGCTTTTTAATATGCTGTCTAGGTTGGTCATAGCTTTTCTTCCAAGGAGCAAGTGTCTTTTAATTTCATGGCTGCAGTCACCATCTGCAGTGGTTTTGGAGCCCAAGAAAACAGTCTGTCATTGTTTCCATTGTTTCCCATCTATTTGCCATGAAGTGATGTTATGGATGCCATGATCTTAGTTTCTTGAATGTTGAGTTTTAAACCAGCTTTTTCATTCTCCTCTTTCAGGAGAATATCTTTACCACCTTGGTTAGGGGAAGGTTTAAACAGGATACAAAGAACACTAAACAAAAAGAAAACATTGGCAAATTTTGCCTCATTAAAATGAAGATATCATTAAGAGAATTAGATGACAAGTTGCGAAGTGAGACAGACATTTGAAAGACATATAATTGACATAGAGCTCATATTCAGAGTATATAAAGACCTACAAGTAGGTAGGAAACATCAGACATCCAAAAGAAAAATGAGCAAACTACTTGAACAGGCATTTCATAAAAGAAGAGGCAATCCATTAAATGGGCATTAAATACATGAAAACATGCTCTACTTCATAAGTCATCAGAGAAATATTAGATTAAATAATGTGAAATAAACTGTGGTTGACCATTTTGACCTGCAAAGTGGCAATGTCATTTGGTTTAACCTAACACAAACTGAAACCAAGCTGAGACACCACTACACTCATTATAATACACTGAAATTTTTTCACCTGACAATTCCAAGTGCTGGTGAGGCCGTGGAGCAATAGAAATTCTCGACCAAGGTTAGTTGGAGTGTAACTTGCCAACAGCTTAGGACACGAGCATTGCCCTCTCTGACCCAGCTATTCTACTCTAGGCGTACACCCTCAGTAAATGTATTTGCATGGGCACCAGGAGACATGTGCAAGGATGTTCATAGCAGCACTGTTTATGAGAATCCCAAACTGGGAATAACCCAAGGGCCCGTAAACAGCACAGCAGATTATAGGAGAGATGTTAGTTTTGTAGGAGTTGAAACATATAAAATTTGAGGACCCTCTTTAAGTAGCAGAAAAAAATTACAAATAAAATTTTAGTATGAAAGAAAATGTTTAATTAGAACAAGGAATGAGCATTTAAGGAAGAGTTAACACCAATTCTCACAAACTCTCTCAAAAAGTGAAAGAGAAGACAACATGAATATAATCCTGATACCAAAGTTAGACAAAGACACCACATGAAAAGGAAAGAAAGTCATCCCTTATGAATGAGATGCAAAAATTCTCAACAAAACAGCAAACTGAATTCAGCAAGTAAAAGTACTATACACATGACAAAGTGAGATTTATCCCAGGAATGCAAGCTTGGTTCAACTTATGAAAAGCCATCTGAAACACACTATGTTAGTAGAATTAAGGACAAAAACCACATGATCATCTCAACAGATGCAGAAAAAGAATTTAATAAAATCCAACATTCTCTCATGATAAAAATATTCAGCACCCAGAAACAGAAGGGAACATCCTCAATCTGATAAAGGGTATCTTGAGATATCCACAGATAACCTTATATTCAATGATGAAAGGCTGTAATCTTCCTTCCTAAGATCAGGCACAAGACAGGAGTGTCTTTTCTCCCCACTTTTAGTCAACATTGTATTGGAGCTTCTATCCTGGGCAATTAGGCAAGAAAAAGATGTAAATGGAATGAGAAAATGTAATGTATTACTTTTGCAAATCACACATAAAGATCTGATCATGTGAACACATAGCTGGGGCTTCTTCCAGAGCCTTGGAAAGAGTCCATGAAGGTGAAGACTTCCAAAGCTGAAGCTCTGTTAGCCTCACAGTACATCCTACTCTGAATTGCAATGTAATGATATCACATAGTGGAAGGCAATGAAAATGAATAGAATGTATATTTATTATACTCAATATAGTTATAGTCAACAACATGGGTGATTCTTTATAACATAATGTTGAACAAAAAGTCAGCACAAGATAATACATATTGTATTTAGTGAGTTGAATAGTGTCTCCCCCCAAATTCATGCCTACCTGGAACCTTAGAATATGCCCTATTTTGGAAATAGGGTCTTGCAGATGTAATTAGTTGAGAATCTTGAGATGAAATTATCCTAGATTTAGAGTGGGCCTTAAATCCCCAGAAGGGGTCCCCAGAAGGTATAAAAGGAAAAAAACGTTACTCCAGAGAGCCTTTGGAGGAAGCTCAGTCCTTCAAACACCTTGATTTCCTGCTTCTGGACTCTAGAACTGTGAGAGAATAAATTTCTTTTGTTTTAAGCCATCAAGATTGTGGTAATTTGTTTCAGTCACCACAGGAAGCTAATACACCTTAAAATCGTGTTTGTAAACACTACTCTTTAGAAATGGAGAAGGAAATGGCAACCCACTCCAGTATTCTTTTTTTTTTTTTTCATTTATTTTTATTAGTCAGAGACTAATTACTTTACAATATTGTAGTGGTTTTTGGTCATACATTGACATGAATCAGCCATGGATTTACATGTATTCCCCATCCTGATCCCCCCTCAACGATAACCCTATATGCAATCCAGTATTCTTGCCTAGAGAATTCTGTGGACAGAGGAGCCTGGTGGGCCTGCTGTCGATGGGATCGCACAGAGTCGGACACGAATGAAGCGACTTAGCATGCATGCATGCATTGGAAAGGAATTGGCAACCCACTCCAGTGTTCTTGCCTGGAGAATCCCAGGGACGGGGGAGCCTGTGGGGTCACACAGAGTCAGACATGACTGAAGTGACTTAGCAGCAGCAGCAGCAGCAGCACTCTTTAGAAATGTGTACTTATTTATGTTACATTACAGCAAAGATAAGGAAGGACGTTATGCCCATAAAGTCAAGAGAGTGATTAACTTTGGGATGAAGGAAAGAAGAAAGAGTTGTAATCTGGAAGGGACAAGATGTTTCTGGGGTTATGGACAATGTTCTCTTGCCTGGAGACTTTGACATGGTTATTCACACTCTAACAATCTGTTGAGCTTCACGTTTATATTTTACCCATTTTTCTTTATATGTACTTTCACAATCATAAAGTAAAATACTTACTTAAAAAGGGGGAAAAAAGCATAAAGTCCTCTAGACACAAAAGTTAGCATCAGAAACATTCTAAATTGAAAGAGGAGAGGAGTTGCTTCTAAGAAGAAGTGAAGTGAAGTGAGTCGCTCAGTTGTGTCCGACTCTTTGCAACCCCATGGAGTCCATGGAATTCTCCAGGCCAGAATACTGGAATGAGAAGCCTTTTCCTTCTCCAGGGGATCTTCCCAACCTAGGGATCTCGAACCCAGGTCTCCTGCATTGCAGGCGGATTCTTTATCTGCTGAGCCACCAGAGAAGCCCAAGAATACTGAAGTGGATAGCCTATTCCTTCTCCAGGGGAACTTCCCAACCCAGGGATCGAACTAGGGTCTCCTGCATTGCAGGTGGATTCCTTACCAACTGAGCAGTCAGGGAAGCCTGGATTATTAGAAGTAATGAAACGCCCTCTTTTTGCCTAATAAACCTGCGAAACTCAAGATCAGCCCTGGACAGAGAAGAGTCAAGCTGGGCAATTAGGGTCAGGAAAACCTCCTTCCCCGGCCCTTCTCTCTGGCTTCCCCCAGGGGGCGCTGCTCTCCACTGAACTCAGCTTCCAGGGAGGAGAGCCAGCCCTTCCTTTGCTTCCCTAGGGCACCGCTCACGGAAGACTGAAATGTTCAAACAAAAATGAACCAGAAATAAAGCCTTGGCAGAGGGGTCCAAAGACAGAGAGGACAGAGAGTCTGCACACTCTGGAAGCAAGCGAGAGCCTGTTCTCCAGGCTCTGGATGCCTTTTGTCCATGTACTGTCTCAGCAGTAAAAGGCACTCCTTCCCTAGTGCCCCCACTCCTGGCTCCTGCTTTCCTCCACACGGGTGACATTTCTGTTTGCATGTGTGTGCCAGCACACCTTTATACACACAAGTGCAACACGTACATGCTCATGCACACCTTCATGTACATACACACGTACATACCTCACACACATACATGAACGTAACACATGCACAAGTATACACATACACGGACACACATATACACATACAAATGCACATACATAACCATATGCACACATAGGCACAATGAATACTCATCGGCACACACACACACAAATAAATACACATACCCTTGTTGTCGTTCAGTCCCTAAGTCTTGTCCGACTCTTTGCAACTCCATGAACCGCAGCATGCCAAGCTCCTCTGTCCTTCACTATCTCCTGGAGCTTGCTCAAACTCATGTCCATTAGGTCAGTGATGCCATCCAACCATCTCATCCTCTGTTGCCTCCTTATCCTCTTGCCCTCAATCTTTCCCAGCATCAGGGTCTTTTAAAATGAGTCAGCTGTTTTCATCAGGTGGCCCAAGTATTGGAGCTTCAGCATTAGCATCAGTCCTTCTGATGAATATTCAGGGTTTATTTCTTTTCGGATTGACAGGTTTGATCTTCTTGCTGTCCAAGGGACTCTGAAGAGTCTTCTCCAGCACCACAGTTTGAAAACATCATTTCTTCAGTGCTCAGTCTTCTTTATGATCCGACTCTCACATATGTACACAACTACTGGAAAAACCATAGCTTTGACTAGACGGACCTTTGTCAGCAAAGTAATGTCTGCCTTTTAATATGTTGTCTAGGTTGGCCATAGCTTTTTTTCCAAGGAGCAAGTAAATGTCTTTTAAATTCGTGACTGCAGTCACTGTCCACAGTGATTTTGGAGTCAAAGAAGAAAATCTGTCACTGTTTCCACTTTTCCCCCATCTATTTGCCATAAAGCATGTCTAAATATACTCATCCATCCACATACACACAAAACTTATATACGTATATATACAAGCCCACATACACACACAAACACACACAACGCCATACACAATCCTGCGTGCACACACTGCACTTGGTACCCAGTGCAGTGGATGGCTGGAGTGGTAGGATTCTTCCAAGGATCCTACTTCCTATTATTTGGGCCACTGTGCCCTCTTCTTCCACAATGTATTGGGGTTGGTCTGTGTGGCCAGTAGAATGTGATAGAATGATAGTATGTGACTTCTGAGGCTAGGTTATAAAAACATAGTGGCTTCTGTCTGTTCCCTCTTTCTCGAGTCACTCCTAGAGGAAGGCAACTGCTGTGTTGTAAAGACACTCAAGCAGCCATACGGAGCAGCTGACATGGCTAGGAACTGAGGCCTCTGGCCAATAGCCAGCACCAAGTTGCCAGCGGGTGAGTGAGCCCCATTGAGAGGGAATCAGGCCCAGTCAGGCCTTTAGGTGAATATAGCCCTGGCTGACATCTTGACTATACTTTCATGAGGGACTCTGAGCCAGAAATACCCAGCTAATCTTCTCTCAGATTCTCAGTTCACAGAAACTGTGTGAGATAGATGTTTATTGTCATAGCTACTAAACTTTGAGGTGATTTTGTTACACAGTAATAGAGCAATAAATAGTGAATGCAAATAAATACACTGCACATGAACATACATTGGCATATGGTTGTTGTTTTCGTTCAGTCGCCCAGCTGTGTCCAACTCTTTGCGACTCCATGGACTGCAGCATGCCAGACTTCCCTGTCCCTGACCACCTCCTGAAGTTTGCCCAAGTTCATGTTCATTGCATCAGTGATGCCGTCCAGCCATCTCATCCTCTGATGCCCTCTTCTCCTTCTGCCTTCAATCTTTCCCAGCATTAGTGACTTTTCCAATGAATCACCTGTTCACATCAGATGCCAAAATCCTGGAGCTTCAGCTTCAGTTCTTTCAGTGAATATGCAGAGTTGATCTCCCTTAAGATTGACTGGTTTGATCTCCTTGCTGTCCAAGGGACTCTCAGGAGTCTTCTCCAGCATCACAGTTTGAAGGCATCAATTCTTTGGCATTCTGCCTTCTTTATTGTCCAGCTCTCACAACCGTACATGACCACTGGGAAGACCATAGCCTTGACTATATGGACCTTTGTCAGCAGAGTAATGTCTCTGCTTTTCAACTGTCTAGGTTTGCCATCGCTTTCCTGCCAAGAAGCAATCATCTTCTGATTTCATGGCTGCAGTCACCATGTGCAGTGATTTTAGAGCCAGAGAAGAAGAAATCTGTCACTGCTTCCACCTTTTCTCCTTCTATTTGCCATGCAGCAATGGGGGTGGATGCCATGATCTTAGTTTTTTTTTTAATATTTAGTTTTAAGCCTGCTCTTTCACTCTCCTTCAGCCTCACCAAGAGGCTCTTTAGATCCTCTTTGCTTTCTGCTGTTGGAGTGGTATCATATGCATATCTGAGGTTGTTGATGTTTCACCTGCCTATCTTTTTTTTTCATTTATTTTTATTAGTTGGAGGCTAATTACTTTACAATATTGTAGTGGGTTTTGTCATACATTGACATGAATCAGCCATGGAGTTACATGTATTCCCCATCCCGATCCCCCCTCCCACCTCCCTTTCTACCCGATCCCTCTGGGTCTTCCCAGTGCACCAGGCCCAAGCACTTGTCTCATGCATCCAACCTGGGCTGGTGATCTGTTTCACCATAGATAATATACGTGTTTTGATGCTGTTCTCTCGAAACATCCCACCCTCGCCTTCTCCCACAGAGTTCAAAAGTCTGTTCTGTACATCTGTGTCTCTTTTTCTGTTTTGCATATAGGGTTATCATTACCATCTTTCTAAGTTCCATATATATGTGTTAGTATGCTGTAATGATCTTTATCTTTCTGGCTTACTTCACTCTGTATAATGGGCTCCGGTTTCATCCATCTCATTAGAACTGATTCAAATGAATTCTTTTTAACGGCTGAGTAATATTCCATGGTGTATATATACCACAGCTTCTTATCCTTCATCTCTGATGGCCATCTAGTTGCTTCCGATGTCCTGGCTTTATACGTGCTGTGATGAACATGGGTGCATGTGTTCTTTCCAGAATCTGGTTTCCTTGTGTGTAATGCCCAGATGTGGGATTGCTGGGTCATATGCAGTTCTATTTCGTTTTTTACCAGAAAATCTCCACACTGTTCTCCATAGTGCTGTAACTAGTTTTGCATTTCCCACAACAGTGTAAGAGGGTCCCTTTTCCTCCACACCCTCTCGCAGCATTTTATTTGCTTGTGACTTTTGGATAGCAGCCATCCTGACTGGCGTGTAATGGTACCTCATTGTGGTTTTGATTTGCATTTCTCTGATATGAGTGATGTTGAGCATCTTTTCATGTGTTTGTTAGCCATCTGTATGTCTTCTTTGGAGAAATGTCTGTTTAGTTCTTTGGCCCACTTTTTGATTGGGTCATTTATTTTTCTGGAATTGAGCTACAGGAGTTGCTTGTATATTTTTGAGATTAATCCTTTGTCTGTTTCTTCATTTGCTATTATTTTCTGCCAATCTGAGGGCTGTCTTCTCACCTTGCTTATAGTTTCTCTCCTGCCTATCTTGACTCCAGTTTGGAACTCATCCAGGCTGGCATTTCTCATAATGTGCTCAGCGTGTAGGTTAAACAAACAGGATGACGGTGGACAGCCCTGACGTACTCCTTTCTCTCCTTTTTTTGGCTGCACTGGGTCTTCGTTGCTTTCCGGGGGCTATTCTGTGTTGTAGTGCTCAGGTTTCTCATCTCGGTGGCTCCTCTTGTTGCAGAGCATGGGCTCTAGACATGCAGGCTTCAGTTGTGACTTGCAGGCTCTAGAGCACAGGCTCAGTAGTTGTGATGCATGGGCTTAATTGCTCCGTGGTATGTGGGATCTTCCTTGACCAGGGATTGAACCGGTGTCCCTTGCTTTGGCAGGCAGATTCTAAACCACTGGACCGTAGGGAAGTCTCTGAGAAGCCCCCTTAAAGAGTCTTCGGGCTATTCGTCATCCAGATACCCTCCTAATTCTGACCCAGCTCTGAGAAGCTGCTTCTTTTTCAGGAGATCTCCATCAGACATGATCATGTCCTTGGAAGACCCTGTTCCCTGACAAAGGGCATGGCCTGGATCTTGCAGACCTCAACACAACGGTAGTATCTCCAGCTGGGATATCCAAGAGGATATCAGCGGCCCATGAGTCACTCACCGCCTCTCAGCCAAACTGACCCACAGGCAGGAAGCTCCTAGGAGCCTCCAAAGCTGAGGCCTGCTTCAGTCCAGCTTTGGTGCAGCTCATTCAGGGGCTCCTTGTCCCATCAGGGTGAAAGTGAAAGTGTTAGTCACTCAGCTGTGTCTGGCTCTTTGTGAGTCACAATGGACTGTAGCCCACCAGGCTCCTCTGTTCATGGAATTCTCCAGGCAAGAGTACTGAGTGGATAGCCATTCCCTTCTCCAGGGGATCTTTCCCACCCAGGGATTGAACCTGAGTCTCCTGTGTTGCAGGCAGATACATTACCATCTGAGCGACCAGGGAAGGAGGCAGTCTCTGTTCTCCTGGATGAGCTAGGGTCTCCCACTGCTTCTCCCTGGTGAGCTGTGAAGCCAAACTCCTGAGTTCTGCTCCTGATTCTCCACCACACCGTGCCTGACCTTCTTGGCTTCCAGTTTGCTCACCCACTAATGGGGCTTGGGCTGAGGTCTGAGAATCCCAGGGAGGGTGAAGCTGAAGTGAAGCAGAAATCGACTCACCACGTATTCTTACAACAAGAGGCTGTTTTCACAGGGTCGTTTCAATTCATGTTCACAGTCACCACCATGAGGTACCCAATGAACAGATGAGAACATTGAGGCAGAGAAGTTTCATAGGGGTCTCTGGACCCAAAATCTCTTTCATTTATTCAACAAATATTATTGAATATTCATTCACTCCAGTAGGTAGACACTGAGGATGTATCAATGAAACAAACATGTCCTCTGCCCTCTTGGGACTTACACTCCAATGGAGACAAAACAACAAACAAGGAAACAAAGGAATTAGTCATTATTAATAGTGATTAGTGTCTAAGGAAATGAAATAATAATGGATTATAGGGAGAAGAAACATTCAAGGGCTTCTCTGAGAAGGTGGGATCTACAGGGAAACAAAGAGGGTGGAGGATGGGGAGGTCACTTTTGAGAAGAGCTCAGGCATTCAAAGAATGGAGAGGAGGCTGCTGAGGCTGGAACACAGAGGAGAGGAGAGAACTGTCTGGAGAGGAAGGCAAGGCTAGATACTGCCGGCCATACCGGGTTTAGTGTTTACTGGAAAGTGTAATGGAGAGCCATGGAGGAATATTAAACCCGGGAGTGAGGAGCTTCAAGTTGAATTTTAGAAAGCTCCCCTGGGCCTTATTAAGAGCTTTTAAGGAGGTAAGAGTATACTCACCGAGAACTACAGTGTATCAGACACGATTCTAGGCTCCTGCAACACAGCGCAAGTTGTCAGGTACTCCAAGCAACCAGCTAAGATGCAAGTTCAGTAACAGGTTTTTAAAATTTAATTAAATTAATTAATTTGCTTGTTTATTTCTCTGCTCTGGCTCTTAGCTGCAGCACCTGGGATCTTCCTTCTTCACTGCCCCTGTGGGATCCTTAGTTGCTGCATAGGAACTCTTTGTTTCCCGCAGGTGGGATCTGGTTCCCAACTTGCAGCCACCTCCAGACCAGTCCCTGCCGCGCCTGGCCCAGGGTTTCAGTGCTGCTGAGAGCAGGGACTGTGCCCTGGCGTGCCTCCTCTACCTGTAAGCCCTGGGACCTCCACCTCAAAGGCCCAACTCCCCTCCCCAAGCCCCTTCTGTTGCCACCTTACGGCTCCCTCTCTTTCATTTTTAATTTTTTCTTTGTTTTGTAATTACCTCCAATCTTTGTCAGTGGATACTGGTTTTCCATTTACAGTGGCAAAGTTTCTTTTTAAAATCATTTTACTTAGATAAAAAACATGAATCAACCTAAAAGAGAAAGCCAAGAAGATAAGTTTGGGAAAAGTTGTTTTAAGCTATAACACTTCCATTTTGTTTAACTAAATTTAAGGATGACTTGTAAATAATAACTTTATGGAGATATAATCTACCCACTTAAATAGTTTTACCATATTTGTGGAGTTGTGCAACCATCACTACAATCAATTTTGTAACATTTTCATCATCCCTTTCTTGAAGAAACCTGTAACTTTTAGCAGTTACTATCCATTCTCTTCTCTCAGCCCCCATCCTCTGGCCCTAGGCAACTACCAACTGACTTTCTGTCTCTTTGGATTTGCTTATGCTGGACATTTCATGTAAATGGAATCCCACAATATGCATTGTGATTGGCTTTTTTTTTTTAAACTTAGGATAATGTTTTCAAGGTTCATCTATGTTGTAGCGTGTGTCAGAACTTCATTTCTTTTTATTAATGAATAATATTCCATTATGTGGATATACCACATTTTATTTGTCCATTCATCAGTTGATGGACACTTAGGTTTCCATTTTGGGGCTATTATGAATAATGCTGCTGTGAACATTCATGCAGAGGTTTCTGTGTGGACATAATGCTCTCATTTCTCTTGTGGGTGTACTTAGGAGGGGAATTGCTGAATTAAACAGTAACTCTGTATTTAATCTTTTGATGAAGTACCAGACTGTTTTCCACAGCAACTGCAACCCTTTACATTCCCACCAGCAGTGTATAAAGCTTCCAGTTTCTCCATATCCTCACTGGCACTTGTTATTATCTGTCTTTTTGCTTCTTGCCACCCGTTTGGGTGTGAAGTGGTACGTCATCATGGGTGTGATTTGCAGTTCCCTGATGGCTAATGATATTAGCATCTTTTCACGTGCATATTAGCCATTTGAATATTTTCTTTGGAGAGATTGTCTGTTCAGATTCTTTCTCTGTTTTAAAACTGGGTTGTCTTTTTATGGAGGTCTTCACCTTTCTGTATCAGTGTTAGGATATGCTTGTGAACTGGAGAAGGAGAGAGAGTCAGGATAAAAAGGAAAATAAAAAGGCTTCTCCTCCACTCCAGTTCATCTACTTCGACTGAAGAGAGTCTGTGTAGTAGAAGCTCATACCACACATTGTGTAGTTGGATGTACTGTGGCTTTGAGGAAAAGAACCTGGACTTGCCAGCCCTACCTGTATGAAACCAAGTTCTATGTTTTTACTCTTCCAAGGATTCCAGAACTCTTTCCAGCTCTCCTCCCAGGAAGCAGCTTAATTTCTCCTCCTATTCCTACCATGTTTTGTTTTTTTTTTTTTGGTCTGTCTATTCAGCTTTTGTAGCCATCTAGTGCTCTGCGCATCTGTCCATCCACAGGTCTACAGGTCTACAGTTTGTCCAAAGACTGCTCTTATCTGCAAGTCTGTGCCAAGGGTGAGTGAGACCCAGAGGATGAAGAGACAAAGGATGGATGTGAAGGGAGAGCATGGATGGGGGAGGGGGAGGTGATCTGGGAGTGACAGTAGAGAACGTGCTTCTCCTGTGCAACCCGGACCTTTGGAAGACTTTTGACCAAGGTCTCTGCTGATGCCATTCTTATGCCCTTAGAGGGACAGAGCCAGGTGGACGTGCAGCTGGCCAGACCCCAACAAGAGGTTGCCAACCTGACCATCTAATACTGGCAAGGTGTGCCCCGGCAGCTGGTGCCTCAAGGAGAGACTGAAAGAGCTAGAGGAGGGAGGCTGGACCTGTTAGCTATAGAGGCAGGGAGGGAACTTCCAACCTAAGATTAAAAGCTCCTTTCCCGGGTTTCTCATCACACCCACCCCTGGAGCCTCACCTGCCCAGACCCTCGGCGAAATGGGGGTAGTGTTCTCCCAGCCTTCACGGGGCAGCTACTTTTACCTGGACTCCTTACAGAAGCATGGTAGAGGCAACTAGAAGTCCCTGGAAGAGGCCTGCATCCATCTCCTTGGGACTAGCCCAGTCTTCAGTGCCGTCCAAGTGCTCCAGAGCCAGAAACCATGGGGTCCCCAGCCAGAACTTCTCCCCCACACCATGCACATATCCTGGACTCATAATTGGGAATTGGGCAGCTCTGAGTGTATAGCAAATAGAAGACATGAAAGACGGACATGGAGAGTGGGGGACGAGCCTTCCTAGAAGCAGAGTTTCATGTTGCAGGGTTCAGAAGGGAGCTCTGTTTTGAGTTCGAATTACTACTGCTGATAACCACTGTGTCTAGTGTGTAAGTAATGTTTAGTGTTTTCAAAGCACTCTTTACATCCTCAGCCTCATTTGCTTCTCACAGCATCACTATTAATTTGCCATGTGATCACTTATTACTTGTCAAGTACTGTGCTAAGAAACTTCAACGCACTACTTCCTGCCACTCTCAACAACCCTATGAGGTTAGTCATTTCATGGATGAGAAAACTGAAGCTGAGAAAGTTTAAGCTTTCCAGGATCACAGAGCTATTCAATACTAAGAACAGGGACTCAAACACCGAGGTGGACAGAAGGCAAACTCCTGTACCCCAGCCAGTCTCCAGTGCCCTAAGGTTCCGATGCACTTTGGGGAAGGCAGAAATTCTTATCACACTCTGGCTTTGGGGCTGGGCCCATCAGACTATCTATCCTAAGTGTCAACTCATTCCATCCTTCCACCATGATGTCACTCAATATGCGAAGACTCAGAAGATGGAGCGCATGCCCAGCTCCCTGACCCAGAGTCCTGCTCAAGGGATGAGCCGGCAGCCTTTCCCACCAAAACCACCAGGCTGAGGTGTGGGAAGGGCTGCGCTCTGTCCGTGCTGTACATGAATGGTAGGCAGAGCACTGGGAAGGGGATGAGGGTTAGGGCTGCAGGTAGGAGCTGTCAGAAATCCAGTGAATAGAATAAAGAGAAGGCTTGTCTGATTTCAGTCAGAGGCAACTCTATGAGCCATTAGTGATCTTGGCAAAGGGAGGGGTTGGGGAAGCCTGGCACCCATTTACTGCTGTTCTTTATGGTGAGGTTCACTCAGGGATTTTGAAATTCTTCATTTGAGCCTCCTGTCTTTTTCTCTGAGCTCTTTGACCATTTTATCTTCACCCTTGACTCCGGGTTTGCCTCCCCTCAGACCCCAGGGACCAGGGTGAACTGGGAGCAGCATGAACTCAGAAGTGGTTTCGGATGGAGGTCCTGAACCAAGAGATGACCGGCCCCACCCAAGGCCTCACTGCAGGTGACGGCCTAACCTTACCAGGAAGGTTGAGCCCATCAAGAGCCCATTTAAGGAGGGAGGCAGGGGGCAGGAGGGGGTGAATGTTGGTTGATAAGGAGAGACAGGACTCCTCTGAGCCTGATGGAGAGCCTTCTGAAAGAGAGGGCCTGGAGAATGGGAAAGAATAGCACTCTCAGTACAGACAGAGCCAACCCAGTCCTGGTTCTGCCGCTGCCAGCTGTGACCTGGGGCCCATTATCTAAGCTCTTCAAGTCCCTTCTTCCACAGCTGTGAAATGGGGATGGTAGTAACGGCAGCCCTCACAGAGGTGGCTGTGAGGATTAAAGACAATGTGTGAGAAATGTGTAGATGGTGAAGGACAGGGAAGCCTGCTGTGCTGCAGTCCACACGGTCCCAAAGAGCCGGACGTGACTGAGCGGCTGAACCACGATGAAAAATGCCTGCCAGGGTGGCCGGATTCTAAGGGAGATTCTGCCCCTCCCCACTAGAGGGCGCCCCGTGTTCCTCGTCTCACACACCTTCACACAGATTTCATCAACAGTGGGATGCTGGGGCTCTGGGCCTCCAACAGCCCAGGGCTCTGTAAAATCAAGCATAGGAACAGAGCCTGAAGCGCGTGCAGAAATCTACTTCAGAGCTTTCCTAAATTAAAAAATATATATACATACAGGTTCTGCTTTTCTAAGAAAATCTTGAGTATGACATGACCCTAATCCTCCCCTCCTCCCTCCATCCGTAAACATTGTGTGACTATACCAGAAGTTTTTGTCCTTAAATGGGAGTGAAGTACCCAGAGCCCCTTGCATTCGGCTCCCCCCTTGCTCTCCTCTGTGTTGTGGAGGAAGTCCACCGAGCAAGGCTTTCAGACATCTCCCTGGGACCCTTGAGCTCTCTGGAGCCCAGATACCTGCCCATCCAGCAGGTATCCATCCATCTTCATAGCTGAGAAGCTGAGCGGGCAAGCGTGGGGCAGGACCAGGCCAAGTCCCAGCCTTCCCCCGCGCTGCCGCACCCTTCCTCAAAAAGACCCCTCCGTAGAGGTTGGGCTGCTTCACACCTCAGATATCTTCACACTAAGGACAGCCTGAGAAGGTGACTCTTTAAAGTTTGACTTAAATGACACAAGGAAACAGCCCTCGTGTGTACTGAAAGAATAGCACTTTTAGTAGAGAGTGGAGATTTGGAGGAAGAGCCCCTAAGCCAGGGAGAACTGCAAGTACAGTTGCCTTTAGGTTTGTGATGATGGTAGGGCTCTTAGGAAAACAGCTTGACATGAGGCCCAGGACTGCTCAGTCAGCTTTTTGGCTTTATTCACAATGCAGTGGGAAATCATCAGGGGATTTCAAAGGAAAGGCATAGGAAAATACAAGCATTTTCTAAAGATACATTGATGCTGGTGGGAAACAGATTATGAAACAGAGAAGAGTAGGGACAAGTAACCTGTGTGGGGCTAGTGAATTATCCAGGTGGAATCTATTGGTACCTTGGCAGCATTGCTGGGCATTTCCTAGCTGGGCTCCATCTGGAGGCAGCCGGCACCTCAGAGGGGCTCCAGCCCCTCACCCTTTTCAAAGACACTGATCTCCATCCCTGTCATCACGGCAGCTGGGCCTCTTTAGCTTGGATTGGCTGCTGCACCTCATCAGTGGTTCTGTGACTGACCCCGTGGTGGAGACTGGTCACCATGGTTCCACCAAGTTGGTATACAAGGAGCTGCCAATCTCCTCTGGGCTCAGGGGATGGACCAGCCCTGTGTCTAATGGAAAATCCCCAGAAGGAAGTGGGATTAGATATGGGGACAAGGGAAGGGGCTGCAGTCTGACAGTTCCTGAGTACTAGTCCTAGAGCTTATTCAGATCTAGACGACTGTTGAGACTTTTTCTGAATTTGGTTGTGGGTGAGGGGGGCTGACGGAGGAAGTGGCAACACCTGCCTCATGGCATTCATTGAAAATCCCTAGTTTCTTCCCATTTTAGGATGTCTTTGAGCTGTTCCCTACTCTGAGTCACAACTTTGCAGCTGATTAAAGCCTCAGGGGAAGACTCCCACCCCCACACCTTCCCTGATGCTTTCAAGAAGCAGTTTCAGGCTGACCCAAATTTGGATTATTCATGCCGATTTTCAAGCAAACTCTTCCTACAGGCTTGTCTGGAGGCAGGAAGTGGGGTTTAGAATTGATCAGAGTCTCCGAGGTGAGAGAAGTGGGATCCAAACACAGGGCATGGGGTGTGGAGAGCACTGAAAGCCTGGTTTCAGATCGCTTCCTCCTCCCACAGACCATTTCTGAGGCGGGTAAAAGGCAAGGTAGAAGAGTAGCTGGAACAGCCACCATCCCCACCCACAGCCCTCCTTCTGTGGAGGGAAAGTCTTCCCTCTAGACCCTGAGAAATCACACAGGGGATAACATGGCCAAGGCTTTGCACATTCAGCAGGTTGATACCTATGGCCAGTTTGCCCCTGGGAGCGGAGAGATCAGCCCAACCAAACTCCAGCTGTCCCATGCCTTGGGCTTTATAATTTCTCAAAGCACCTTCATACTCAGTTCATTTGATCCTCACAAATGGTAGCACACTGGAAAGTATCAAGCCCACTGTTTTACTCTGTTCAGGCTTCTATGCCAAAACACCATAAACTTGGTGGCTTACAAACAATGGAAATTTATTTCCCACAGTTCTAGAGGCTGTGGAGACTAAGCTTAAGGCACTGGCAGGTCAGGTGACTGGTGAGGGCCTGCTTCCTGGTTTATAGAAGGCTCTATCTTGCTATAACCTCACATAGTAGAAGGGCAAGGGGTCTCTCTAGGGTCCCTTTTATAAGGGCACTAATTCCATTCATGAGATCTCAACTCTCAGGACCTAATCACCTCCCAAAGGCCCCACTTCCAAATACTATCACCTTTGGGGTTAGGATTTCAGACCACAGAACTCACCCACTTACATAGCCCAGCGAAATTAAGAGACACTCCTCTTGTTGTTGCTGATGTTCAGTCGCTTGGTCGTGTCCACCTCCTTGTGACGCCATGGACTGCAGCACTCCAGGCTTCCTTGTCCTTCACTATCTCCCAGAGTTTGCTCAAACTCATATTCATTGAGTCGATGATGCCATCCAACCATCTCATCCTCTGTTGCCCCCTTCTCCTCTTGACCTCAATCTTTCCCAGCATCAGGGTCTTTTCCACTGAGTCGGCTTTGCATCAGGTGACCAAAGTATTGGAGCTTCAGCTTCAGCATCAGTCCTTCCAGTGAATATTCAGGTTTGATCTCCCTGCAGTCCAGGTGACTCTGTAACACAGGCTTAAACATGCTGCCAACCATGTCCTCCCATCTTATCCTCGCATCTAAGGACATAGCTAAACATAACCCTCAGCCTGTTTCTCTATATCTAGTTCTTATTAACTAGATTGACCCCAATCACCCACCTTGCTTTTTCCCATCATATATTCACTGTGCCTGGCCACTGCAATGCATGGTTCCTGCCTCAAGGCAGTTGAAGGCTAGTCAGGGAAGAGAGTCTTAGATTCATACAATAGTTATGTAGCTGACCCCGCAGAAGCCCTGTTTCCTGTCCCCTGACCTATCTCTGTGCTTACATGTAGCTGCAGGTGGAGGGTGTCTGCATGGGCTTCTTCTCATCCAGTGGATTTTCTGGAATGCCTGGGGAAGTTGCCTACCTATGCTCAAGACAGGCTTGAAATATTTGGGGATTAACACCCTCTGAGGCTGCCCTCAACCAATTAAGGACTTAATTTAGTGGATACATGCTCTAGTATATCCTTCCCTTGGTGGGAGTCGATCTGAAATAAGTTCTACACAGACCCTCAGGGGTCCCCAGCAAGGTTCACTCCAGTTGCTCACTATGATGATTAATTTTCTGTGTCAATTCAACTGGGCTAAGGGATGCCTAGACAGCTAGGAAAATATTATTTCTAAGTGTGCCTGTGAAAGTGTCTCTGGAAGAGATTAAATTTGAAATCAGTAGATTGAGTAAAGAATGCCAACGCTGCTGCTGCTAAGTCGCTTCAGTCGTGTCCGACTCTGTGCAACCCCATAGACGGCAGCCCACCAGGCTCCTCCATCCATGGGATTTTCCAGGCAAGAGTACCGGAGTGGGGTGCCATTGCCTTCTCTGGAATGCCAATGCAGGGTATTCAAGTTCAATTCCTGGTCAGGGAACTAAGATCCCACATACCCTGAGACAACTAAGCCTGTGCCTGGCAACTAGAGAGTCCTAGTATTGCAACTACTGAGCCTGCATGCTCTAGAGCCCATGCCCTGCAACAAGAGAAGCCTGAGCACTGCAATGAAGACCCTGTACAGTCAAAAAAAAAAAGAGAGAAAGTAAAGAAGACCACCCATGCAGGTAGGCATCATCCAATTCATAGAGGATCTTAACAGAATAAAAAGACGGAGGAAGGGCAAATTTTCTCTCTCTGCTTGAGCTAAGATGTCCATTTTCTCTTGTCCCTGTATGTCATAGTAAAGAATACTAGTTCTTACACAAAGGGCAGAAGAAAATCACCAGAGGTTTTAAGGAAATGAATAGAATAATTATGTAAAAATTTTAAAAGACTATCTTGGCACTGTTGGAGAATGTACTGAGAGAGGGCAAGAGTAGAATACATAGATCTGCTAGGAAGTATTGTCTCAGCTCAAGGGATGCTCTGGAGGCTTGGACTGGGCAACTGCACAAGGCTGAGCACCTCCAGCTGGCCAAGAACTCTACCCAGAGGAGCTTGAGCCTCAGGGGGAATCCAGACCCGCACACTCACCTAGGGAGCAGCTTCTGACTCCTTTCACCATGGTAACTGTGCTTCCTTCGCCCAGATCGGTTGCTAGGGTAACACATCAGCTCTGAGTGACTGAGCCCCATGATAAGAACTGGTTACCATGGTGTAAAGTCTGCAAGCAAGAATCTGCTGTTTTCCAGGTGAGGGTCCTTGACTGGCTATAAAAAAAAAGGCGGGGAGGTGGAAATCAAGGGGCTGGAGAGATCAAACACAGACGCCAAGGTGAGGCCAGTTTGTGGGGCAGGTGCTGACTCACTGTGCCTCAGGGCTTGTGCAAATCAGGACTGTTATTAGAACCTGTCCTTTATTGGGGGAGGAGGAATTTACATTTCAGAGGGGGTGATATAGCACATATACACAGAAATTGAGAATCCCACGTTTCCTGCCATTGTAGGGTTTCTTTGAACTATTGCCTTCTCCAAGGAAAACTTTGCAGCTAACTGAAGCATTTCTGTCCTCCCCGCCAGCCACCTTGCTATCTACAGGGGCAGTTCCAGGACAGCCTGTTTTTGAAATTTTTAAGTCATATGAAGCATGTTCTCAGGCCACATTTAATTAAAAAATAAACAAACAGCCAAAAAACCTTTAAAAATCCCCGATAGCAACATCCTTTTAAATAATCCATGGGTCCAAGGAGTCACAAGAAAAATCAGAAAACATTAATTATTGATAGTCAAAACATGAAAAACTAATGCTTAAAGGGAAATGTATAGATCTACATGCCTTTATTGCAAAGAAGAAAACATTTAAATCAATGATCTAAGCTACCAACTCAAGAAGTTAGGAAGTAATAAATGAAACTCAAAAAAATAGAAGGAAATAATAATAAAGAATGGATATCAATAAAATGGGCAAACCATAGAGAAAAAGCAATAAGGCCAAAAGTCAGTTCTTGAAAATGATCAATAATATTTATCTGTAGCTACATTGATGAATAAAAAGACAGAAAAATACAAAGTATCAAAATCAGGAATTTAAAAAGTGAAATTACTTCAAGTATCTACAGCTATTTAAAGGATAATAAAGAAATATGAATATGTTTATGCTAACAAATATGATAGCTTAAATACTGTGAATAAATTTTTTGAAAAATTCAAGTCTCCAAAAGAGATGTGAAAAGAAGTAGAATATCTGAATAGCTAAAGAAATTAAAATTGTAATAAAACTCACAAAGAAATTCCAACTCCATACACTCAGAAAAGTAATACCAATCATACAGAAACTGCTGGAGAGGGTGCGGAGAAGCCTCCTACACTGTTGGTGGGAATGTAAATTGGAACAGCCACTATGGAGGACAGTGTGGAGTTTCCTTAAAATATTAAAAATAGAGCTACCATATGTGCACACGTGCTAAGTAGCTTCACTCATGTCCGACTCTGCAACTTTATGGACTATAGCCTGCCAGGCTCTTCTGTCCATGGAATTCTCCAGGCAAGAATACTGGAGTAGGTTGCTGTGTTCTCCTCCAGGGGATCTTCCCGACCCAGGGATTGAAATTGCATCTCAAGTCTACTGCATTAGCAGGCAGTTTTTGTTTTTGTTTTTTTTTAACCACTAGTGCCACCTGGGAAGCCCAGAGCTACCATATGACCCTGCAGTTCCATTCCTGGGCATATATCTGGAAGAAAACATGATCCAAAATGATACATGCATCCCAATGTTCATTGCAGCACTGTTTACAATAACCAAGACATGGAAGCAACCTAAATGTCCATTGACAGAGGAACGGATAGAGAAGAGGTGGTACATATATACAATGGACTATTAGTCATAAAAAAGAATGAAATAATGCCATTTGCAGCAACATGGATAGACCTAGAGGTTGTCATACTGAGTGAAGTAAGTCAGACAGAGAAGGAGAAATATCCTATGACCTCTCTTATGTGTGGAATCTAAAAAAAAAAAAAGATACAAATGAACTTACTTAGAAAAAGACTCACAGACTTGGAAGACAAACATGGTTGCCAGGGGGAAGGGTTGGGGTGGAGGGATAGTTAGGGAGTTTGGGGTGGACATATACACACCGCTATATTTAAAATGAATAACCAGCAAGGATCTACTGTATAATACATGGAACTCTGCTTAATGTTATGTGGCACCTGAACAGGAGGGGAGTTTGGGGGAGAATGGATACATGTGTATGTATCGCTGAGTCCTTTCTCTGTTCACCTGAAACTGTCACAACGTTGTTAATTGGCTATACCTTAATACAAAATTTAAAGAATAAAATAATTTGTATCCAGATCATGTCATCTGTCAATAAAGATAGTTTTAATTTTTTCTTTAAAAAAATAATATCAAAACTCTTTCAGAGCATAACAAAAGAGAGAATGCTTTCTGATTGATTTTATGTGGTCTGCCAAACACTTAGAAGAAAATCTTTGTGAGTTTGGGGTAGGCAAACGTTTTCAAGAACAAAAAAAAGCTTTAGCCATAAAAGATAAACTTAATAAATTGGATTTCCTCAAAATTAAACATTTTGCTCTTCAAAAAAAAGCACTATTAAAAAATTAAAATGAAATGCTCAGAGTTGTAGAAAATATTCACGAAACATTAATCTGTTGAAGGAGTTGTATCTGGAAGTATTGGGGCTCCCCAGTTGGCTCTCTGATAAAGAATATGCCTGCCAGTGCAGGATGATGCAGGAGACATGGGTTTGATCCCTGGGTTGGGAAGATGTCCCTGGAGAAAGAAATGGCAACACACTCCAATATTCTTGCCTGAAAAATTCCATGGACAGAGGAGCCTAGTGGGCTCACAGTCCATGGGGTTGCAGAGTTAGATGTGACTGAGCACACACGCATCTGAAAGTATTAGAGAATTGTGTTAATTAGGGAATAGTAAATATTTTTAGACATTGTGTTGATTTCCAAATGCTGGTGTAACAAATCACAGCAAATCAAACTTAGTGCCCCAAAACAATTTTGTTATCTTATAGGTCTGGAAGTCAGAAGTCTAAAATTAAAATGTCTGGACTTCCTGGTGGTCCAGTTGTTAAGATTCTGCCTGCCAATTCAGGGGACACCAGTTTGATCCTTGGTCTGGGAAGATTCCACATGCCACGGGGCAATGAAGCCCATGTGCCACAACTACTGAAGTCCATATGCCTAGAGCCAATGCTCCACAACAAGAGAGGCTACCATTATGAGAAAACTGAGCACTGCAACGAGACAGTAACCCCCACTCTCTGCAGCTAGGGAAAGTCCACGAGAAGTAATCAAGACCCAGCAGAGCCAAAAATAAGTAAAATATAAAATAAATGTCAGCGGATCTCTGCTCCTTCTGGAGGTTTAAAGGGAGAAAACACAATCTTACCTTTTCAGCTTCCAGAGGCTGTTTGCGTTCCTTGGCTTGTGGCCCCTTTCTTGAATCACTCCAACCTCTAGCTCCCAATGTTATATCCTCCATTACTGACTCTAACCCTCCTGCTTCTCTCTGCGAAGACCTTTGCGATGATGTTGCACACACTCAGAAAATCCAGGATATTCTCCCCATTTGAAGTGAACCATCTTCTAATGCTAATCACACCTGCAAAGTCCCGCTTTCTACGTAAAGAAACATGTTCACCGTTTTAGGGATTCAGACGTGGACATCTTTGGGGTTCATTATTCAGCCTATCATAGGTATCATAATGGTATTGTGGTTACATAGAAAAATATCATTAATTCTAAAAGATGTATATTAAATTATTTAGGAGTGAAATGTCATGGTGTCTGTAAATTACTCTTAAATACTTCAGCAAGGAAAAGAAGCAACTGTGACAAAATCTTAATAACTGTTAAGTCTGGGTGATAAGAATATTCATGTTTTAAGTTTATTCATTTGAGTCTTCTCATGCTTAATATTTGAAAACTTTCATAATAAAATTTTAAACTTAATGAAAAAGATATTCAAATGTCTAGAGCTTAGGAAGCTCACATATTAGCCTGTAACTAAGAAAGTGTGGAAGCTATGGATCAGTTAGTTACCTCAGTAGTTAGTTATTGCAATAGCTCTGTTAAAATGGGTACAGTGGTTTGAGCCAGGATGATGGCAGTGGATGTGGAGAAGATAGTTGTGCGTATGTTTAGCAGGTTAAACCCATGATGGTTGGAGTTTTTTTTCTTTTTTTTTTTTTGAGACAACGAAGAGACTTTAATCACGGAACCAGCTGACTGAGAAGATGGCAGGCTAGTGCCTCACAATTACCAAAATTACCATCTTGTTGAGGTCTGGATGCCAGGTTCTTTGTGTGTGTGTGTGTGTGTGTGTGTGTAATAAAGTTTTATTAAAGTATAAAGGAGATAGAGAAAGCTTCTGACATAGGCATCAGAAGGGGGCAAAAGAGTACCCTGGTTGGAGATTTTAAGGTAGGTAAGGGTGAAGTAAGTATCAGGAAAATCAAAATAGACTAGTTTCATTGAATGCCAGCTATCCAGTTGCTGTACATATTTAATCCTCACAACAAACCTATGAGGCAGGTACATTTCACACCTGCATTTTACACGCAAGCCCTCTCTCCAACCTTGGGACTGGAAGTAGAGGCAGTAGTCCTTGGGATCTGTTTTTATTAAGAGAGGAGTGGGCTCCCAGGAGTAGGTTTGGGTCGCTGTGGGGCCCGTAGGAGAAGTAGGGGCTGGATAGGAGTAGGCAGCGGCAGGGCCCGCCAGCGATTGGCCCAGCTGCCAAGGGAGGGTTGTGTAGATTCAGTCTGGCTAGCCAGCGGGTGGGAATCAACAGCCCTGCGCAGTCCCTCTGGCAGCTGTCTGCCATCTCTTCGACTTAGGTGGTGAACCAGCGCAGCGAGCCCTGGAGGATGCAGCGCCCGCTGTGGTCCGGGAGCTTCCGGGGGCTCTGGCTGTTGGTCTGCTTCCTGCTGCTCAACAGCCTCCTGGGGGGCTGCAGCGACGTTGGTGGTCACGGTCAGGAGGAAACCTGGCGGGGGGTGCGGGCAGGGCCAGAGAGCGGTTCTGAGAGAAGTGGGTCTGGGGACCTCAAGGTTAGGAACTTCGGAGGAAAACAATGTGTTTGGGGAGTAAGAAAAGAAAAGTGCGCAGAAGGACGCGCAGGCTTGGAGTGGGTCTCGGTGTATGGGATATGGACCTAAGAGAAGCTGACTCAGGGAAAGATTGGGGATTAAGAAGAAGGACGGAAAAACACAGGGGCACAGGGAAGTAAAACTGGCCTGTGCGGCCACAAGAGAAGCAAGACTTGCCGAGGAGCGGAGGAAGAGATTCCTATGGCTCAGGCATAGTCAAGGGCCGGGATCTCTGGACAGCAGGAGCAGGGACCGCGGGTATCCGGACCAGGAAGAAGACTGGGCCGAGGGATGAGCCAAGGCTTCTTTGTAAGCCCCTGGAGCCTGGTGTTTGCGATCCAGTTTCCGGGAAGAATGGGAGGGTTAGACTGGGGCAAAAGAGGATGAGGCAGAAAAGGTCCATCTTCCTCCCCCTTCACTGCGCCATCCGGGTAGACCATCGCTGACTCACATTTAGCAGCCAGAGACCGACTGCGCAGACTCGAGGATTCCAGCACCCGGAGCTTCGGGCAGACGCCGCAAACTCCTAGGCTGGCGCCAGCTCTCCTCGCCCGATTCTTGGGTTTAGAGGCCGGTGCAGAGGACTCGGGAAAACCTGTAGGAGGAGGCCAGGGGAGTGGGGGTGGGGAGAGGGTAGGACCCGCAAGCTTCTTAGGGATGCCTACCTCTCTTTACAGTTCAGAGCCTCCTCCATGCCAGGCTTTGGCCACCGCTCAGCACCGCGGACAGAGCCAGGTGCCCCTGTAGGTCTGACTGAGGGTGTCCGGGTCACCATTTTTCCTGCCGGTTCTGGGAAAGCAGCCCCAGAGAACGATCTCTCCTTCCAGAAGCTATTTTCCTTCTCAGTATGACGTTTTCCTCCTTCCCAGGGCCAGGGAAATGATAATAGTATCCATTTAAATGGGGAAGAGAATTTCTTTTCCATAATGAATCGCGGTAATTCCACCATCGGAAACAACCAACCACCCCCCCCCCCAAAGAAACAAAGAAACAAGCAAACAAGAACAAGAACAACAACAGAAAAAAAAAAAAAACAGGCTCCAACCCTACTCCATCTACTTGGAATGAAAAAAGTGTGTATAGCATTAGGGATTATGCTCCCCTCACATTCTCTTATGCCCAGTTGGGCAAATTTTAGCTTTCAGGACAAGGGTTTAGATGCTCAAAACCTATGCATACCAATACTTTCTTCCTCTAAAGATTTCAGGACTCCTCTCCAATCCTCATGTGTGTGTGCTCATGCGTGCTCACATACTCAGTTCTGTCCAACTCTTTGCGACCTCATGGATTATAGCCCACCAGGCTCCTCTGTCCATGGAATTATGCAGGCAAGAATACAGGAGTGGGTTGCTATCTCCTCCTCCAGGGGGTCTTCCTGACCCAGGGATGGAACAATTCTTTACCACTGAGTCATCCTCCAGTCCCCTTCGATCCCCTCCAGGCTTTAAAGCCTTCCCTGAATGCAATTCCCCTGCTTTCCTTGCCCTACCTATTCACCTGATTATCCATTTCTATGTGTGTGGCTTTCTGAGTGTCTGCTTACCTCGCCCTCCATGGACTGCTCTTTGCCTGTAAACTTGGCTCTTATTTGGTACCAAAAGTGAATGAAGTGCAGAGGTTAACAAACAGGGAAGGTTGTGATGGGTGGAGGGAAAAATAAAAAGAAGGAGGACCTGGAAGGAGGAGGGAGTCAGGTGAAGAGGACAGGGACCATTGAACCTGAATCACAGGGGTGATAATGGAAGGAAGCTGCTTTTCTTCAACTGGAATTTGGAAGGCTTCTGTCAAGCCCGTCTCACACCACTTTTTTGCCCTCAGATGGTCAGAGCCAAGTAGGAGTGGGGCAGCTCTGGCCCCTCCCAAGATTTACCACCCCGGTCTTCAAGCACTTGCAAGTTTTACTCCAGCAGATTGTGCCGCATGGTGAGTAAGAGCTAGAGAAGAAAGGCTGGGGCTTGTCATATACGGGGGTATAGTGAGGGGCTTTTGATCAGAGAACCGGCTTTCTTCCCCTAATGTCTCTACTTGACTCTTTCTGTCATGTTCACTTCATGGAGAATGGGGAGAGACCAGAATGGGAATGGACCTGGAAGGGCAGGCTGTTTGCCCTCAAACACCCTGGAAGGGCCCAACAGAGGTTTCTAGAAGAAGCGCCTGGAAGAGGACAGCATCTAACTCCTTCGGACTAGCCCCAACCCCAAGCACTAGCAGATTTTTTCCAGAACCAGGAATCTTTAAGTTCTCAGCCAGGAAAACACACACACGCACACACTTGAGCCTCTGAGTAGGAAGCATAACAAATTGTATGACAAATACAAAAGAGGGAGGAAGGGAGTGGGGAGTCCTTTGAAGACAGATGGTTGACCCTTTCTTAGAGGAGAGTTTCATGAATGAGGGAAGAGTCAGATAGGAAATCTGGCCAGAATTCATATTACTACTCCCACTACTGATGCCTAGCATGTGTTTAATGCCTTAGCATGTTCTAAAAGTGCATCCTCAGACCAGTAGTATGAGCATCACCAGGAAACTTGTTAAAAATGCTAATTCATGGCCTTCACCCCAGACCTCCTGAATCAGGAACTCTAAGATGGAAGAACAGCAATCTGTGTTTTAACAAGCCTTGCAGAAGATTCCGATGTACCCTGAAGTTTGGGAATCACTCACTGACTTAGAGTTTTCACAGTACTCTTCACATCTGTAATCTCATTCAATCCTCACAATAGTATCAAGTGAGTCAGCGAAAAGAGTACAGTCCCAATCCTAGCAGAATATTTATTACATGCCAGGCACTGTGCTAAGCAACTTTTATGTGACATCTCATTTAATTCTCTCCACAAATTGTGATCCTTTGTCTTACTTTGAGGGAAAGGGGGAGTGTTTACTTTACCCTGATCCCTGGATTGGGCCAGTCAGAGCATCCCAGGTATTAATTCGCCACATCCTTTCACCCTGCAGGTTTGTTCTGGAAGGATGATATGACCCAGGATGTGATGACCCAGAAGATGGGTCACACCAGCAAACTCCATCCTGAGGATCCATGTGTGAGGAGTGGGCCAGCAGCCTTCCCCACCAAAACCACGGGGGTGAGGTGTGTGAAGCTTATGGTCAGCCCATGCTGTCCAGTGGAGAGATGGAGCAGGGAGGGAATGGGTGTTCACACTGCAGGAAAGAGCTGCCAGGAGCACTCTGTGAATGATTCAGAGGTCCTGTCTGGGATCTGCAGGAGAAAATTCCATGAGCCATTAGTGACACCTGCAAAGGCAGAGGAGAGGGGTTCTAGCAAGCCTAGGTCCCATTTGTCATCCTCATCTCTTCTAGGGGCAAGCAAGAGGAGAAACTTCGACTCTTGTTCCCCAAGGTGAGACTCATGTGTCTTCTTAAGACTTCTAAAGCCCTGACTTTGAGTCCTATCTCTTTTTCTCTGCGGCCCTGACACCCTTTTCTGCCTCCTTCTTGACTCCTGGCTTCCCTCCTCACAGAGCCCAGTGGTCAAGGTGAACAAAGATCAATGCTTCACCTCCAAAGTGGTTTCAAAGGCTCTGAAACGTGAGGTGGCCAACCCAGTCAAGGTGAGGGGCTCTCGCTTTTTCAGGGGAGGGTGGAATTGCCAAGGACATGTTTAAAGGAGGGAGACAAGTGCAAAAGAGAGAATGGGTATTGGGCTGTGAACAGAGAAGCTGAAGAAAAGATCTCTCCCAATTGAAGGGTACCCCCACTTTCCTGCCTTTCTCAGACTACTTGTGAGCATCCATGTAAGAGACTGGGGCATGATTCAAGTTCCAGGCATCTCTAAGGATGTGATGATCTATACAATCATGCATCGGCATTGAGTTTACAGTAGACATGGGAAACTGCAGAGTTTTCAATATTGAGTAAAAGGTCCTCCTTTTCTCCACACACTCCCTGGTATACAGGAAGTGATAGCAAAGCTTCTTTGGATGAACAGGAGAGAGAGTCCAGAAGCCTTCAGCAATTCCTGACTTTGCTCTACTTTGTACCCTGGGCAAGTCACCTGGGCAAGTCTCTGGGTTACCTCCTTAGGAGACTTGAACTCTTCAGAATCCAGGTTGAAAACACCTGTCTAGCCCTCCCATCTATCTTTACGTTTGAGACTTTGGGGCCTAGGCTGGCCCAGTGACTTACTCAGGGCTGCATAGGAGGTTATTGGCAGACCCAAGACTGGACCCAGGTCTCCTGATTCTTAATCCTTTCCATTGCACAACTCTTATCCTTCCTTCTGCTCAGACACTGCAGTGGGCATGGGTCTGCCCTAGACATCAGACTTCTCCACGTTGACAAAAGTCTTTTTTTTTTTTTTTTTTTTTGGACTAAGACCTAAATTACAAGTAGGTGGTAACCAACAGAAGATATGAAGGAAGCGCCTCCCAGGAGGAGAACAAACAATGAAAATGTCTGGAGACAAGGATACCATGGCATGTCTGATGGGAAAGTCAGTGGTAGAAGATTAGGTTAGAGAAATAGGTCCAGGGTTGACCACACAGTGGCTCGTAGATCTTGGTGAAAGTTTGGGTTTGATTCCAAGTATAGTGGCAAGTTGACTGGGAGATTCTGAGGAGGGGGATATTACGATGTGGTCTGATATTAAGAAGCCACTCCAGTGATATCGGGGATGGATTATAAGGAGAGTGACAGTGAACACTGAGAGGCCTGCAAGGAGCTGATCAACCCGGTCTAGGGGAGACGAGGATGCTGGCTATGGAGCTGGCTCTCCAGAGGCAATCTGCACCTCTGGGGGCTTTTGGCCCCTCATGCTCTCCTAGGAAACCACTTCCCACTCATAGGATGGCAGCTGGGCTTCCAAAGTCTGGATTGGTTGGTGGGTCTACACAGCCAGAGCTGAGTGACAGATCTACCTTGAAGAACAAGTTGTTGGAGAGCTTTTGTGAAAGCAAATAAGGCACTGCCATTTTTCTCTAGCCCAAGCCCAAGGGAAAATCACGGGACAAGAGCGCTATGAATTCTGTGTGGGAGTAAAGGTGACAGGCCCTCAATCAATGGGCTGAGTCACTGCGGGCTGACTCAAATCAGGCTGTTATAGAGGCATCTGGAGGAGGAGTAGGTGAGAGAGGGGCCACCTCCCCACGTACTGATTCCGATCCTTTGTTTCTGGTTTCAGGGCTTCTTTGAGTCACCCCCAACTGTGGGCCACAACCTTGTCGCCGACTGAGACCTCATGTGAAGCCTCTTTGCCCCAGTGCCCTCCCCATTGCCCTTCAGAGGGGCAGTTCCAGGATGATCAAAACCTGGATCAATAAAGTGACTTTAATGTGAACCCTCTGTGACTTTCCTTGAGGCAGGATGGGTCAGGTTTGGATGTGAGAGGTGGGACCAGAACAGTGACTGGGGAGAGGAGAGCACAGCTCCCCAGTGCTGCTGGAGAGCGCTTCTGTCTTGTTTTCCTTCCAGCGACCATTCCTCAAGTGAGGACAGTCAGGGTGGGACCACAGCTGGAATGGCAGCCTTCTTTACACATATCCAGCCAGGCTCTCTGGTCCAGTTGCCCACCCTTCCGTGTCGTTGGAAAAGACCCTGATGCTGGGAAAGATTGAAGGCAGGAGGAGAAGGGGACGACAGAGGTTGAGATGGTTGGATGGCATCACCAACCAGGACGGGCCTGGACTCTGCTGTTTTATGAGGGTCTCTACCTCCAGTATTATAGCCCCTGCCAGGGCTGCCCTACTCTTCATGCTCTGAAAAATCAACACACAGGTGCTACAATCAAAGTGTACACACGTTAAATGATATTTTGCTGACTCTTTCCAGTTTCTCCTGGTAGCTTGTTGTTCTTCAGTTGCTCAGTCATGTCTGACTCTTTTCAACCCTGTGGACTGCAGCACCCTAGTCTTCCCTGCCCATCACCAACTCCCAGAGCTTGCTCAAACTCATGTCTATCGAGTTGATGATGCCATCCAACCATCTCAACCTCTGTCAGCTCCTTCTCCTCCTGCCTTCAATCTTTCCCAGCATCAGGGTCTTTTCCAATGAGTCGGCTCTTTACATCAGGTAGTCAAAGTTTTGGAGCTTCAGCCTCAACATCAGTCCCTCCAAGGAATATTCAGGATTGATTTCCTTTAGGATTGACTGGTTGGATCTCCTTGCAGTCCAAGGGAGTCTCAAGAGTCTTCTCCAACACCACAGTTCAAAAGTATCAGTTCTTCAGTGCTCAGGTTTCTTTATGGTCCAACTTTCACATCCATACATGACTACTGGAAAAACCATAGCTTTGACTAGACGGACCTTTGTCTGCAAAGTAATGGTAGCTTAAAAATCTTACAGGGGAGTGAGTGATCTGATCATTCATAGTCAGCCCAGTCAAACACCAGAATGTCCTATTTGCAAAGCTTTATACTTTCAAGGTACTCTCAAACTCATTTGACATTCCCCGATGTAAGCACGTGGGCAGATAACAAGATTTTGTTTCTCTGAAGAACTGGAATTTGGCCACACATCTCACCCAATTAAGCAACCCAGAGAAGTTAAGTGACTAGTTCTTGATGGCACAGAGTCGTGGTCATGCTGCTATTTTTTCCCTCTCCGCCTCTATTTGGTGTGTTCAGGAAATGTTTCTAAACCCAACACTAGACCAGTCACATTCATTTGTACCTAATTCTCATTAAACTGGGCAACTCCTGCCATTCACCCATATATCCCCCTTATTCATTCCCTTTTTCTTTCTAAGAAGGAAAATGGGGAGAAAAAGATGGGTATTTTTTTTTTAAAGGAAGGTAAGTTTAGTTCTTATTTCAGAGGAGCAGGTTATATGATTTGGATGATATAATTTGATAGAAAATGGGAAGCCATTGAAAGTCTGTTGAGCAAAGGACTGACACCATGCAAGCTGAGCTTAAGAAGAACAATCTCACGTTTCTGTGTAAGGATGGACTAGAGACTGGGAAAAGGGTGGAAACTGCTGAAATAGTGTGGCATGCCACACAAGGACCTGAACTTGAGTCAAAAAGGACATGTCAGAGAGAGATTTTGAAGGATAGATTAATAAGCCTTGACAACTCTTATGGGTTGAATCCTGTCCTCTCTAAAATTCATATGCTGAAGTCTTAATCTCCCGTACCTCAAAACATGACATTATTTGGAAATAAGAATGTTATAGATGTAAGTAATTTAAAATGAGATCATTAGGGTGGCCCCTAGTCCAGGATGATTAGCTTCCTTATAAAAAGAGGAAATCGGAGACAGACATGCATAGAGGGGAGACGACAAGAAGAGATACAGGGAGAAGATGGCCACCAACAAGCCAAAGAGAGGGGCCCTGAATAGATCCTTATGGCCCAAGAAGGAACCAAATCTTGTAACATGTTGAGTCTAGACTTCTAGCCTCCAGAATTGTGAGACAATAAATTTCTATCATTTAAGTCCCCAGTTTGTGGTACTTTGTTTCACCAGCCATAGGAAACTAATTCCAATAACTTTTGTTTTTGTTAAAGATGTTCTGTCTCAGTGAATAATGGACATCTGGATGGCTGGTCAGGGAAGAAAAATGGATGTTCTTTTAAAGCTTAAAGCTAAATGCCTACTCAAGGACATAAAAAAGGCAATTCTCTCCTAAGTCATTACTTATCACCTGCATGCCTGATTATTTTCATCAACATATAAGTATACTACAATATCTCCTTTGTTCAGTTCAGTTTAGTTGCTCAGTGGTGTCCAACTCTTTGCGACCCCATGGACTGCAGCACACCAGGCTTCCCTGTCCTTCACAAACTCCTAGAGCTTGCTCAAACTCATGTCCATCGATTTGGTGATGCCACCCAATCATCTCATCCTCTGTCATCCCCTTCTCCTCCTGCCTTCAATGTTTCCCAGCATCAGGGTCTTTTCCAATATTTCAGTTCTTCACATCAGGTGGCCAAAATATTACAGCTTTAGCATCAGTCCTCCCGATGAATATTCACAACTGATTTCCTTTAGGATTGATTAGTTTGATCTCCTTGCAGTCCAAGGGGCTCTCAAGAGTCTTCTCCAACTCCACAGTTCAAAAGCATCAGTTCTTCAGTGCTCAGCTTTCTTTAGAGTGCAACCCTCACATCCATACATGACTACTGGAAAAACCATAACTTTGACTAGATGGACCTTTGTTGGCAAAATAATGTCTCTGCTTTTTTTTTTTTTGTCTCTGTTTTTTTAATATGCTGTCTAGATTGGTCATAGCTTTTCTTCCAAGGAGCAAGTGTCTTTTAATTTCATGGCTGCAGTCACTATCTGCAATGATTTTGGAGCCCAAGAAGATAAAGTCTGTCACTGTTTCCTTGTATCCCCATCTATTTGCCATGAAGTGATGAGACCAGATGCTGTGATCTTAGTTTTTTGAATGTTGAGATTTAAGCCAGCTTTTACACTGTCTTCTTTCACTTTTATCAAGAGGCTCTTTAGTTCCTCTTCACTTTCTGCCATAAGGATGGTGTCAGCTGCATATCTGAGGTTATTGATATTTTTCCCCACAATCTTGATTCCAGCTTGTGCTTCATCCAGTCTGGCATTTTGCATGATGTACTTGGCATATAAATTAAATAAGCAAGGTGACAATATACAACCTTGATGAACTCCTTTCCCAATTTGGAGCCAGTCCATTGTTCCATGTCTGGTTCTAACTGTTGCTTCTTGATCTGCATACAGATTTATCAGAAGGCAGGTAAGGTGGTCTGGTATTCTTATCTCTTTAAGAATATTCCATAGTTTGTTGTGATCCACACAGTCAAAGACTTTAGCATAGTCAGTGGAGCAGAAGTAGATATTTTTCTGGAATTCTCTTGCTTTTTCTATGATCCAACAGATGTTGGCAATATCTCCTAAATTTAATTTTTTTTCTCAATTTCTGCTTCTCCTGGTAATAGTTCACTAGGTAATTCACACTATCCGACCTGCTGACAATTTGTCTTAATCTGGTTCCTCCTCAAATCAAAGCCTGAAGTAAGGGCTTACCTGGGGATCATGTAAATTAGGATTAGATTTCAAGATGAAGACTGAGAGAATGCTAAGGTTGAAATGTGGGGACTCTCTTAGGCATCAAGTACAGTGCACCTCAGAACTGTCCTCTGAGATAGAGAAAAGGAGAGTATTCTATAGGCCCAACCTCCATTAGACCAAAGGTTGCACTGTAAGATGCTAAACTCCTCATACATTCAGGTTTTTCTTGCATGAGACTGTCTAAGCAGATTCCCATGGATACTTAAAGCTGTGGTAACAGAGAGGACCCAGGCCAAAAACAAAAGATCTGCACTGTTTTTGCCAGTGGGTCAAGTGGTATCAGCTTACATCTGTATGTAGGTGGTGACTGCAGTGATGGCTGGAGTTAAAAGGTAACCCAGGAGGACGCCAAATGGAGCAATAAGTGGTGTCTGATATACCTTAAAAGTTGGCTGGAAAAATATCCAAGATCTTCTTAAAAGCATTAAGAAACTAGCAAGAGACTGAAAAGTGATAAACTCAGGTCAAGATCCAGGAAAGGAACAGAATCCAGAGGTGGTAAACCCAGTGTTCACAGTTGCTTTGGCCTGGGGGAATTCTGCACTTTAAGAAGCAGACAAAAAGCTGATTTAGATAGCCCATGGAGCTAGAGAAGCAGGTATCAGTGTCCAAGCCCTTGAAAGGAAGAACTGTTCTCTGTTTTGATCTGGGACCAAGAAGCAAACTTTAGGAATAAGGGGAAAATGAAGTCAATCGACCCTTACTCAGACTGCAGCACGTATTAAGGTTAAGGTTATACCAGATCAGTAGTGCTTTTAGGCACCTGTAGAAGTAAATTAAAATCCTCTAAGACTTTAAGTTATTTCTACAAATAATTTTTCAAATACCATACTCAGTACGATAGATAGGGCTTCCCTGGTGGCTCAGTGCTAAAGAATCCACCTGCAATGCAAGAGGTCTGAGTTCATCCCTGGGTTGGGAAGATCCCCTGGAGGAGGGCATGACAACAGACTCCAGTGTTCTTACCTGGAAAATCCCAAGGACAGAGGAACCTGGCGGGCTACAATCCATGGGGTCACAAAGAGTTGGACACATGAAATGACTTAGCATGGCCCAACACAACAGATAAGAGAAATAGACCCACTGCGATCCAATGATTCCAAAGCAAAGCAACTGTGCTTTACCAAGTTTAAGCATATAAATGCCAAATTGTAATTTTTGACAAGGATCTAGAAATCACAGAAAGTAAGATTGGAAGTTTTTGTTTTTTTTTAAATCAAACATGTCAAAATACATGAGGCAAAAACTGATAGAACTGAAAGGAGAAATAGAAAAATTAACTTTTATAATTGAAGACCTCAACACTCCTCTGTCAGAAATTGATAGATCAAGCAAGCAGAAGATCAGTAAGGATATAGATGACCTGAACAGAACAGTTATTTGATTTGATCTTATCAAGATTTTGGCAAAGGAAATGGCAATCCACTCCAGTATTCTTGCCTGGGAAATTCCATGTCCATGGGGTCAAAAAGAGTTGGACATCGCTGAGTGACTATCACTTTCACTCTAACATTTAGAATATACCATCCAACAGCAGCAGAATACGCATTTTTCTCAAGCTCATGTGGACTGTTCACCAATACAGACCACCATGAAACACACCTTAACAAATTTATAAGACTAGAAATCATAAGATACATTCTTCAACCACAATGGACTTAAACTAGAAATCAGTAACAGGAAGATAGCTAGAAAATCCCCCAAAATCTGGAAAACACCTTTCTAGGCAATCCATGGGCCAAAGAAGAAATCTCAAGAAAAATTTTAAAATGTTTTGAAATAAACAAAAAGGAAAATGCAATTTGTCACAATTTGTGGCATGAAGTGAAAGCAGTACTTAGAAGGAAATTTATAGCATTGCATGCATACATTAGAAAATAAGAATGATCTAAAATCAATAAATCAAGTTCACACTTTAAGAAACCAGGGAAAGAAGAGCAATTGAAGTTTAAAGCAAGCAGAAGAAAACACATAACAGAAATGAGAGCAGAAATCAAAAAAATTGAAAACAAGAAAATAATAAACAGAAATCAATAAAACTCAAAATTGGTTCTTTGAAAACAAAGAGAATCAAATAAAAATTCTAAAACTTAAAAATGTGAGAACACAAATTTTAAATTAATTGAATAGATAAAATAACAGATTAGAGACAGCTGAAACAGAACTGGTGTACCAGAAGATAGGTCACAAGAAACTTGGTCCTTCCCTCCAAAAACTACAAAGAGGCAAAGGGTGGAAAATGCAGAAAGAAAGGGTAAGAAACCAAGAGAATTCAGTGAAGAGGTCCACTGTTCATTTACTTGAAATCCCAGAAACAGAAGAGAGGGAATAGGACATAAGCAATATTTTAAAAGATTATGGCTGAAAAATTTCCAGAACTGTTAAAAGATGTCAACCCACTGATTGAAGATTGCCAACAAATCTCAAGCAAACTATTTAAAAAACTAAAACTAAAGCAAAAAATATGATGAAACTGCAGGAAAGCAAAGGAAAAGGAAAAAAATTTTTAAAGCAGCTGTGAATTTGGTGGAGGAGAGGATTACTTTCAAAAGAGCAACATTTAGTCTGATAATTGACTCTAAGACAGCAGCAATAAAAGCCAGAAGACAGAGAAATAATATCTTAAGTGTGTTGAAAGAAAATAACAGTCATCCTAGAATTCTATAACTAGCAAAATTATCCTTCAAAAGGAAAGAGTTCCACTTCTGTCTGGGTTGCAGGAAACTTGAAAGATAAAGACTCTCATTCTAACAACAAGATGATAGCTGGTTTAACCACAGAATCATTTTTTTTTTTTTTTTGAGCACATCACAGGAAATGTCTGGTGTACACAATAAGACTTCTAGGGTGCTGGAAATGTTCAGTTTCTTGACCTGGATTACATGGGTATTCACTTCATAATGATTTATTGAGCTGTTCCTTTTTGCTTTATGCATTTTTCTGTTTTTTTATGTTTCACAATTTACAAAGTTTTAAAAAAGGAAATAAATGGAGTGAAGTGATAAAGATGGCAGGGGCAATTGTGGATGGTGTAGAGAAGACTCTCCTGAGTACATTTTATTATGTGAGTTTGATCTTTAAGCAATGCAAATATTTTACATATTCAAAAAATAAAAGTATGTAAAAATAAAAAGCAAATCCTAATACTGAAAACAAACAAACCAAATTATATATCAGATTGGTAAAAAAAAATGACTAAACAAACAAAAGAATTATTTCAAATGACTTTAAAACACAGTATTTTGATGGCATAACCCTAGGGGTTATAAGGACAAAATAAACTACCTGAAGTCTTAGGTATATTCACTGTTTTATTAAGAGAATAATATTTATATTATTTGCAAATTATTGTGTGCATATTGTAGGATCAAACATATAAATGATTGTGTTAGTGTTATTAGAAACCAAATTTTTCAGTATAATAAAGAGATACAGATATAAAATTAAGAGTTCAGTAAAAATCACAGCTAAATTTTAACTAGAAATATTAGTGTGTGAGAGGTGTGTGTGTATGTGTGAGTGTATCTTTATGTCTTAAGTCTATGCAATGAAATGGCCTAGAAGCAACATCAATCATCTCAGCAGTCATTATGACCCCTAGGACCCAGATTGTGGTCCCTAAAATCAGTTTTTACTAAAAGCTACAGAGTCTCTGGAGGAATGGCTGCTTCCATGTCTAGGGCAAGGAATAAAAAAGACTAACACATCTTGGAATAATACAAAGCAAGGAAAGAAGATTTAAGTGATTAATAGGATGTTTCAAAAGGAAACAAGAGCCAGTTTAAAAAGGCTTTCACTTACTTACTTCAGGACAACTTTTATATTACTGTGATTGACTGATACACATTGAATATATAAAAATCCATATTTCCATAGTAATGCTCAAACAAGAAAAGTGATAAATATGTTTAGAAACTTATTTGCCACCCTTGACAGTAACTGTTATACCAACTCATTACTCTGCAAATGAATAGTTAAAGAGAAGAAACTACCTTCTGAATTCTTCTTTATGAAATAAGGTCAGCTAAAGGAAATACGATCAGTTAAAAGAATGATAGAAAATCACCATTTTAGTCAAGGATCATCAATGAATGGCAAAACCATTAGGTGGAAAGTCAATGGGGGACTAGATATTCTCACAGTGCCAAAATATCTTTCGATGGATTGCATCCATACTGGTCACAGGAGGAAAATGTAACTTTACCATAGAGATCTGGCTGTCTCTACCTTAAATCAGTGATCAGTTTTAGCATCACTAATAGTGAGACAGCGAGACACTATGCACTTCCTGAAATAATGCATTTGGAATCATATAGCACCACCTGTGAATTTTTTGTTTAAAAATATTTTTACCTGATCCAATCAAGGCTTAACTCCTATTTTTCAAGAAATACAAGGGATGCACAGTATATATACAGGGGAAATACAGGGAAACATATCATGAGGAAGCAGTCAGACAAATCCAGAAGGTGAGGAGTTAGAAAACCTGACCTGATCTCTCAAAGAAAACCTGATTTCTTTGACAAGAAACTGTCAAAAATGGGGGGAAGGGGGTGGCGAGGAAAGCACTGTTTATGCTAATTTAAAGAGAATTAAGAAATATAACCAAATGCAATGGTGGTCTTTGATTGACTGCTATTTTGAACAAAACAGCGGAAAAAAGGGCATTTTTGGAAACAGTTTGAGACATTTGAATATGAACTGAGTATGAAATGCTATTCAGAGATTATTGTCAATTTTGTTAGGTCATAATAGCAATTTGATGGTATAGGAAAATATCCTTATTTCTTGGAGATGCATGTTGAAACATTTAGAAGGGAACTTGGGCTTCCCTGGTAGCTCAGCTGGTAAAGAATTCACCTGCAATGCAGGAGACTCCAGTTTGATTCCTGGGTTAGGAAGATCCCCTGGAAGAAAGATAGGCTACCCACTCCAGTATTGTTGGGCTTCCCTGGTGGGTCAGGTGGTAAAGAATCCGCATGCAAAGTGGGAGACCTGGGTTCAATCCCTGGGTCAAGAAGATCCCCTGGAGGAGGGCATGAAAACCCACTCCAGTATTTTTGCCTGGAGAATCCCATGGTAAGAAGAGCCTGGCAGGCTACAGTCAATGAGGTCACAAAGAGTCCGACACAACTGCTAGGTGATGAGTATATGAGTATTTTCTATGCACCACTATCTTTTTTATCTTTTTATTTATTTTTTTTGTAATTTGGAAAAGTTTTACTGAAAAGCAAGAGAGTAAAGTGATCAATTTTGAACTTTAGAAAGCTCACTCCCAAGCTTATTGGGTGGCAAGAATGGAAGCAAAAGTCTTGTTAGATGATTACTGCAATAGTCATGAAAGAGCACAATGGTTGGGGTAGGACCGTGAGCATGAAGAGAAGTGGGCTGATGGGAGATATATTTTTCAGGCAGAAACCACAAGGTTTTGATAGACCAGCCATGGAAGGGGGTGAAAGAAAGGTGAGTCGAGGCTAACAAAAAAAGCCAGTACCTACCCAGTGTTTAGTACAATGACTGTTTTAAGTGAGCCACATGAGTGTAATTCTCTCCGTCTTCACAGCCCCCTGGTACTGCTGGCACCTTCATTTCACAGATCAGGAAACTTGGGAGTAGAGAGGTTAAACGTCTTGCCCAAACGTATACCCCCAGTAGGTGGCATTTCTAAAATTGGAGTCCAAGCACATATGTGTAACCATTCCTGCTCTTAAGGATGACAGTCAGTCAGTCAGTTCAGTCACTCAGTCGTGTCCCACTCTTTGCGACCCCATGGACTGCAGCACGCCAGGCTTCCCTGTCCATCACCAACTCCCGGAGCATACTCAAACTCATGTCCATCACGTCGGTGATGCCATCCAACCATCTCATCCTCTGTCATCCCCTTCTCTTCCCACCTTCAATCTTTCCCAGCATCAGGGTCTTTTCTGGTGAGTCAGTTCTTCTAATCAGGTGGCCAAAGTACTGGAGTTTCAGCTTCAGCATCAGTCCTTCCAATGAATATTCACAACTGATTTCCTTTAAGATTGACTGGTTGGATCTCCTTGCAGTCCAAGGGACTCTCAAGAGTCTTATCCAACACCACAGTTGAAAAGCATCAATTCTTCGGTGCTCAGCTTTCTTTATAGTCCAACTCTCACATCCATACATGACTACTGGAAAAACCATGGCTTTGACTAGACGGACCTTTGTTGGTCAAGTAATGTCTCTGCCTTTTAATATGCTGTCTAGGTTGGTCATAGCTTTTCTTCCAAGGAGCAAGTGTCTTAATTTCATGGCTGCAGTCACCACCATCTGCAGTGATTTTGGAGCCCCCCAAAATAAAGTCTCTTGCTGTTTCCATTTCCCCCCATCCGTTTGCCATGAAGTCATGGGAGAGGAACTGTTCATTGAGATGCGAAAGAGGACACATTCTGTTCATTTTTATGCTTCACATCTTAAGGTTTATACTACCCGACTCACTCATCCTTCCTGGCCCCCACCCAACGGGAACCCTTCTCGCCAACCCTGAGACTGGGTGATAGAGGCGGTGGCCCTTGGGGAGAAGAATATGTCAAGTTGAGGCCAAGTGAGAATTCTAGAGAGGAACCTACTGTTGGGTGTAGGAGGGCTGGGGTGAGTAGGAGCCCCACGAAGACTGAGCTTTTACGCCACGAATGACGCAAATCGACGCCAGAGCCGGGGGTGGGGATGTCGTCACCAGCCGCCTGGGGTTGGCAGAGTTGCGGCGAGAGGGGCGTGTAGACCCCGCCTCGGTGGGTGGGGAGTGGCAGGCCCCGCCTCGGCCCCGCTGACAGGCTCTGGCCGGCGTAGCTGCGGCTCTGGCTGCTGGGCTGGAGAGCCGAGCCGGGAAGGATGCGGCTCCCAGGGCGGCCTGGGGGTCCCGGGGGATCGGGGGGTCTCCGGGTGCTCCTCTGTCTGCTGTTGCTGGGCAGCCGCCCGGGAGGCTGCAACGCCATTAGTGCCCACGGTCAGGAGGAAACGGGGGGTGGGGGAGGGTGCCGAGAGCAGAACTCGGTGGGGTGTGCTGGGGGTGTGGAGGGGAGGGAGTGGGAAGTATCACGAAGGTGGGAACCTCGGCTGGAAGGTGTGTGTGGAGTGGGGTCGGGGGATGCCCGGTGAGCGGAGAGAGAAGAGAGGGCATCTGCGAGGAAAGGGGCGTAGGCCTGGAGGTGGGGCTGGGAACCCGGGGGCGGGACCTAAGAGAAGAGGGCTCAGGGCAAGTTTGGGGAGAAGGAATGGGGGTGCGTGTGGGCAGAGGGACCTAGAGACGGGACGCAAGAGAAGGAAGTGTCCCCGAGGCGCCAAAAAGTGGCGGCGCTGAGGGGTGGAGGAGGCGAGGGAAAGAGAGAGAACCGCGATTTCCAGGCAGTAGAAGTCGGGCCCACGAGCTCCGGGGTCCCAGATTTCCGTAGAGGATCAGGCCAAGCGAAGGGCCAGGGTTTCTCTTCTTTAATGGAGAGGCCAATCGCTGTAATCTGATCTCCGATACGAAGCGGACGGCGGGGGAAGGGGGCCAAAGAGGGTGAAGAGGGAGGGGTCGTCTCCCGCCCCCTCCCCACAGCCAGGCCTGGTGCTGACTCACATCTGAGCGGACGGAGACAGTCAGCGCTGACTCATGGGCAGGGGGAGGGTGGGGGCCGGGGGCGCGTGGGGGAAGGGGCGCAAGCTCGCAGTCTGACGCCCTCCTTCCCCATCCGGCTTGGAGGCCAGGGCAAGGTACTTCCTGTGGCGCTGCGGGTTGGTTAGGGTGGAAGATGAAGGCTGGAATGGCGGAGAGGTCAGGTCCTTTGAAGGCTCCTCACCCTGTCGCCCTTCCCTCCCCCATAACTGCTTCCAGGCAAACCCTCAGAGGCGCAGGGCTCTGAGCTTCAGCACCGCGAACAGCGCCAACAGGGCTAGGGACACGGACTGTAGGGACAGTGTGGAGCCATCCCACCCTTTCCCATGCTAAGCAGAAGTATGCTGGGGTTCCCATCTCTTCTGAGTCCCAGGCCATCATAAGATACTTTTGGAGATATGGGAAGGAAAGTCTCTTTTCCCTCTGAATTTGGACATAAACTACCCCTCAGTAATTCTATCAGAGTAGAAATCTATGATTCTCCACCATCACCACCCCCATGCACCTGAAAGGCTTCTTTTCCCCATTACTCAGTTAAACAAACTGAGGCTTTTAGGGAAAGAATCCAAACTTGCAGATCTTTGAAACCCAAAGCCAGATCCTCCTCTTAAGAAGAGGAGGCCTCTGCCCTCCTCTCCTCCCAGCTTAAAGCCTTCCTTAGAATGAAAGACTGGATCCCACCTGCTTCCCCCTTCCCTAGCCTGTTCATCCATCTGACCACTATGTGCATGGGGGAGTCTGAGCCTCTCTGCTCACCTGTTCTTTACAGGCTGTCTGTTTGATCGCAGACTCTGCTCTCACCTTGAAGTCTGTATTCAGGGTGAGTGAAACCAAACATAGGATTTACAAGTGGGCGGGGGTGGGGGGAGGGTACACAATGAGAAAGTAGTGTGAGTGTGGGCGGGTGCCTGGAAGTCAGAAGGGGAAATGCACTTGGAGAGAAGAAGGGGGGATGGCCTGGAGGAGCAAAGCTCTCTGAAGCCAAGAGAGGAGATAGAGACAGAGCTGTCTATTTGCAACCTGGACTTTGGAAGGCCTTTTGCCCAAACCCCCTGCTAACACCACTTTTGTGCTCTTAGATGGCTTGTTTGGACAGTGCCAGGTGGGAGTGGGGCAGGCCCGGCCCCTTTTGCAAGTCACATCCCCAGTTCTTCAGCGCTTACAAGGCGTGCTCCGGCAGCTCATGTCCCAAGGTGAGGTCTAGATGCATTGGAGGAGAGAGGCTGTAACTTGGTTGGATGAGATGGGGAAGGGAGGGACCACCTGACTCCAGGTTTTCTCTCATGGAACATTCCTATCACACTCACTGTGCAGCCTCACCTTCCCAGACCTTCCTGGAGACAGGAGTGGGGGTGGAACTCTAGAGATAGGCTGTTCACACTTAGACTCTCTGGAGGAATCCAGAGGAGGCTTCTAGAAGAAGCCACTGGAAGAGGCCAGCATTCATCTCTTTGAGATCAGCCCACTCTCTGGAACTGACTGAGTACTCCAGAGCTGTGAATCCTGGGGTCTTCAGCCAGGAGAACACCCCACTCACTCCATTCATTCAACCATACTTATTGGGTACTTCTATGTGGCAAACATAGCTTTAGGTGCTTGAGATTTATTAAGGGGTGAAATGAAGATCTCTGCCTACTGGAGTTTATATTCAGGAGATGAAGGGAGGGACTACATTATATAAATTAGAAAACATTAGTATGTTAGAAGGGGATAAGAGCCATGGAAAAAAACAATTACAGCAGGATAAAGGGATCAGAAATGGTGAGGTAGGAGGCCATAGTATTAAAATGAGTGGTCAAGATAGATCTTATTGAGGCTATGAAATTTGAATAAATACATCAGGGAAGTGGGGATGTTTTCCAGAAGGTTATCTTAGGAAACAGTGTTTTGGTTGGCCAATGATCTAGAACAAAAGCCCTAAGATAGGAGCATGAGTTTGAGGAACACCATGGAAAACATCTCTACAGAAGGCTGTAGAGGAGTGATGGAGATGCAGAGCAGAAGATGCAGTCAGGTAGGTAATGATATTCTAAGATTTTATAGGAGAATGTGTGGACATTGACTGTACTCTGAGTAAAAGAGGAAAGCATCACAAGGTTTCAGCATAGGGGTGCTTGATATCACTTCTACTTTAAAAGGATCTCTCTTGCTGCTGTGTTGAGAATAGAATGTAGGGAATCAATGGTACACACCGAAACACTAAACATTAAAATATTAACTATGCAGAAGTATCAACTTGGGGAAGGGGGGGAGCTCAGTTTTGATTATACTGAGTTCAAGATATCCACTCAATTAGAATGGAAAGTTGAGTATATAAGATTGGGTTTTGAAAGAGAGAGAGAAGTCTGAAGCAGAGATATAAATTTGGAATTCTTTGGCATACAGAGGTAATTAAACCTATGAGGTGGATGAAATAGTCAAAGGATTGAGTCAATATGAAGAAAAGCCCTAAAGAATTCTATTAAGAGGACCAGGAGAAGGAGTGGAATCAACAAGGGAGGCTGAGAAGGGGGAGCCAATGGGGTAGAAGGAGAAACAAGAGTGTTTGGTGTCCTAGAAGCTAAGTGAGAGTGTATCAAGGGGGAAGGAGTGATCAACAGTGTCAAATGATGATGGTAGCTTAAGTAAGATGAGATTTGAGAACTGACCTTAGATTTAGATATGCAGAAGCCACTGGTGATCTTGATGATAGCAGTTTTAGTAGAATAGTTGTGGGCGGGGGGAGGATCCTGAATAGAGGGGGTATGAGGGAATGGGAGGAAAGGAAGTGGATACAGCCAGCAGAAATAACACTTTCAGAGTCTTGCTACAAATAAATGGGGTGACAGTTGGAGGGGAATGTGGGATTCAAGCAGTATTTTTATTATAAGATGGGAGAAATTGCATTGTGTTTGTATGTGAATGGGAATAATTCAGTAGACAACAGGTGAAAATGATGATATAGGAGAAAGGGGAGAATTGTGGGGAAGATGTTCTTGAATAGGCAGCAGGGGATGAAATCTAGTGCCCAAGTGGAGGATTGGCCTTTTATAGAAACACACATAGTTCATCTAATGTTAATAGGGGAAAAGGCAGGTATAGATCCCATGATATGAGTTAAGAGCAGTATGAGTATTAATCCAGAAGCAAGGAAAAAGGAATGGGAGTAGGTGGGACTATAAAGTGGGAGGTTATCCTTTTAGAATAGATGACTGACTTTTCCTGCAAGCAGCGTTCATGGAGGGAAATGGTCAAATAGGAGATCTGCCCTCAGGATAAGATGATGTTGATGAAGGCTTAAAACAGGTGTATAATGCTTTGGAAGTTTCCAAGCATTTTCAAGTCCCTAATTGCATTTAATCTTTACTACAGACCCATAAAGTATATGTTATTCCCACTTAAACCACCACCACAACCACAAATAAAGAAAACTAAGGTTCAGGATCAATAAAAATAAGATTAATAATAATATTGATGATGATGATAACATTTATTGAATACTCATGATGTGTCAGGTACTATTCTAACCATTTTATATTGTATTTTAATTATCACAACAATTTTAGGAGGTATAACCCCCCATTTTCCAGATGAGAGCACTAAGGCTCAGAGAGGCTCAGCTAAGAACATACAGTTAGTAAGTGGCAGAGGATTTAAACCCAGTCTCACCGGAGGCAGCCTCCCTTCTAGATCTGCACCTGGGGGCGGGGTTGGGGGGGGATGCGGAAAGGACAGCTCAGATCACACACCAGGTCTCTGGACCCCCTCCACTGCTCCTTGGCTCTGCCCAGTTCAGTACACTGCAGGGTAGAGGGTACAGTTTTGATCTGCACTGGCCCCTGTTACTAAGCCCTCAAACTGTTCCAAGCCTGAGGGACAATCTCCATCTCACTCTTTTCTCTCCCTGGAAGGACTATCCTGGCATGATGACCTTACCCAGTATGTGATTTCCCAGGAGATGGAGCGTATCCCCAGGCTTCGCCCCCCAGAGCCTCATCCAAGGGACAGGTAGGCATCATTTGTCATCAGCTCTAGCGTGGCAAGGCTGGTGCATCTGTGGTCCTCCTGAGGGAGAGAGGAAAGTATGTACAGAGAGCATCAGGCTGAGGCTCTGGAGTGGTCATTTGATATGCTCACATGCCCAACATGAGCTGAGCTCATCCCTGGGCATCTAGCAAAACAAGGGGATTCAAAACTGGGTTTTGTGGGTTTTTTTTTGCTGGATAAAGTATTTTCTTAAAATTTTTATCATAGCATAGTTGATTCACAATGTTAAAGACTGTTTTGAAACATTTGGACATTTGGCATTTTAAAAGAAGCATCAAAGCAGTCATCATGGAACAGATTAGAATTTTGTCAGACTGAGACTGTTTAATGTTCAGTTTTATTATTACATGGTAGGAGGTACCATCTTCTTATTGTGGCTAGGGGCTCTGAAGGCATCAATCAGGCCCTGTAAAGCAAAGGAAAGTAAATGAGGGGTTGGGGCTCAGAGGATGATACCAGGTGAAGAAGGCAGAGTGGGGTAGGGCGGGACACGGCATTGAATGTTTGGATGTGTACTTGGGGACATGCACACAGGGGAAACGGAGCAAGTTTCAGCCACAGTTCATCTAGAGCAGGTCCCAGCTCCCTTCCCCTGCTCCCCACTGTCCCCTTTTCTGTCCTTAGCCTCATGCTTCATCAGCTCTGCTGCTGTGTTTCAGGGACCCAGGCACGCTTACCAGGGAGGTGATGACCTCTACCCAGGCGTAGACCTCTGGCCCTTCTCCATGCTATTCTCTCCTCTACTGAGGCTACCTCATCTCTTGAGAGATCAGGTTTACTTTAGGCTAAGCCTGCCTGGCCCCCAGCATCTCTGCCTCCTAGATTCTGTACACTCTTGCCCCACACAGCCAACACGCACACGCATACACACACACACACTTTGCTTTCCTCCTCAGATCTGGCTTGGTGCCCAGGAGACCTGGTCCCGCTGGGGAGCTGCTTTTACAGGGCATCCCCACTGGCTCCGCCCCAGCTCCGCAGCACCGGCTTCCTCGACCTTCCGCAGGCGGGGGTGGAGCTGGGGCGGGCTCCCCCCTGTCCCCTTTGCAGGCTGAGCTGCTGCCCCCTCTCTTGGAGCATCTGCTGCTGCCCGCACAGCCCCCGCATCCTGCCCTGAGTTATGAACCTGCCCTGCTGCAGCCCTACCTGTTCCATCAGGTGAGCCCTAGACACCGCCCCCTCCCAACCCCAATCCCCATGCTGACATCTGCTCTTATCCCAATCTCTGGTTTCCCACAGTTTGGCTCCCGCGACAGCTCCCGGGGCTCGGAGAGCTCCCCAGGAATGGTCAGTGTGGACCCCCTGCCCAAGGCTGAAGCCCCTGCCTTCCTCAGCCGAACTGCCTCCAAGGGCATGTTTGGGGCTCACCCTGGCCAATCCTATGGGGACCCCCCAGGGCCTCCACCTGCTCAGCTTTTCCAGGAGTCAGAGCTGTTCTACCTGGCCCAGGAGTCACAAGTGCCCAGCAGGGCCAGGGCACCAAGGCTGCCAGAGCCAGGGGGCAGCAGCCGGGCAGGGGACTCCTCGGAGGGCTATGAGGAGGAAGGACTAGAGGGTCATGGGGAGAAGCCTCCCGCCCCAGCAGAGCAGCCAGGTAACTGCGGCCTCAGCATCCACTCCATGCCTATGGGGCTGCTTCCTAGGGGGGAGTGTTGGGGGGGGGGGGTCTGTCCTGACTATGCATGCACTTGTTAATTTGTCCTTAAAGTCATCTGTACACTCAACTAATGCCTACTGACTACCTGCTCTCTGCCAGGCATAAGTAGGCACTGGGGATACAGTAGCGGGTGGAGCTGACATGCCTTCTCCAGCTAGGGAATCAAGGAGTCCCTACTGGGCCTGAAGTTTGGTCTTGGCACCCGAAGGGCTTTCCCCCAAAGTGTGGACATGGATGGGAAGGGGAAGGCATCAGTGTCCTGGAGTTTGAGAAGTTGCTAAATGTGGGGGTCCCCACCCACCTGCAAACTCATCCCATAAGTTCATCCCGGCACCAGTCCCGAGCCCTGTGTCTGGCTCCCAGCAGATGTGACTCTGCAGAGAGTGGCCACTGTGCTGGCGGGCTATGGCGTGGAGCTGCATCAGCTGACCCCGGAGCAGCTCTCTACCCTCTCAACCCTGCTGCAGCTGCTGCCCAAGGGTGCCGGACGAAATCCGGGTGAGTGTCGGGGCAGAGAGACTGCCGGCCCCACAGAGGCCTCTTGCCCCACTTCTCAAGGCCACAAGAAACAGTCTAGAGGGGAAGGGCCAAGCTTAGGGGAGAGAGTTGGTTTGAGACCCGGAGTCATTGACAGCCACGGTCAGGAAGCAAGGGGTGAGGTGATGAGCTGAGGAGTTAAAGCAGGAAAGGACTGGGAGATGGAAGTAATGGGAAAAGAAGCCAATGAGAGTGTGAGCTGGGGATCTGGAGGCACCGGGAAGGCTAGGCAGAAGATGCTGAGGACCTAAGGCAGGCATGGCCATTGCCAAGAAGCCAATGATTGACAGGTAAGAGAGGACTGCGCAAAGAGTAGCTTTGAGGGATGTGGCCAAAAACAGGGAGGAGTTGATCAAGCAATGGTTGCTCAGAAGGTAAAGAGTCTGCCTGCAATGTGGGAGACCCGGGTTCCATCCCTGGGTTGGGAAGATCCCCTGGAGAAGGAAATGGCAACCCCCACTCCAAAATTCTTGCCTGGAAAATCCCGCGGGTGGAGGAGCCTGGTGGGCTACGGTCTGTGGGGGTCACAAAGAATCGAATATAACTGAAGCGACTAAGCATGCATGCATGAAGCAGAAGGGACTTACCAGGTGGCGCTAGTGGTAAAGAACCTGCCTGCCAATGCAGGAGACATGAGACGTGGGTTTGATCTCTGGGTTGGGAAGATCTCCTAGAGGAGGGCACGGCATCCCGCTCCAGAATCCCATGGCTAGAGGATCCTGGCAGGATACAGTTCATGGGGTCACAAAGAGGCGAATACAACTGAAGTAATTGAGCCCATGATGCAGAAGTCCAGAAGCATGGGGCTTCCCAGGTGGTACCATGGTAAAGAATCCACCTGCCAATGCAGGAGAAACAAGAGAAGTGGGTTCAATCCCTGGGTCAGGAAGATATCCTGGAGAAGGGCATGGAAACCCAGTCCAGTATTCTTGCTTGGAGAATCCCATGGACAGAGGAGCCTGGTAGGCTACAGTCCCTGTGGTCACAAGGAGTCAGACACGACTGAGGGACTAACATACCCAGAGGCATACGGCCATGCTTAGGATGAACCCAACAACAGCCTTGGTTACTAACTGCGGGGAGAGCCCATGGCAGATGTCACAGACTCCGAGCTACCAGCCTTTTCTCCTACCTGCATTGTGTGGACCTTGGCCTTGGCCCTTTGCCCAGAGTCTTCTTTTTCCTGTCTCTACAGGAGGGGTTGTAAACGTTGGAGCTGACATCAAGAAAGTGAGTTTGCAACACCTCCCTGACCCATAAGGCAGCAAACGCCCTTAGCTGAAATCTAAATCTCAGGTTCAGGACCCAGAATCTGTATTCTCTGACCCTTCAACAGAGGTCCAGAGGCTGCAAGACATTATTTAAAGTCTCACCTCAGGCTGAAGGCAGAGCTGGGACTGGAAGCAAGAATTCTTGATTCACTGCTTTTTTCACTGGTGTCAGACCACGCTGAAATAAGATCCTTAGGCGAAGGGAGGGACGGGGGCAGGCAGGCTCCTGACCGCCCTATAGCTTGAGGCACTCTGTCTGTTTCAGACGTTGGATTTCTAAGATTGTGTGGCTAAACAAAGTCGAAAAAGCACTGCCTGCCTGTTCATCTCCTCCTATAACTCTAGCTTTCCTCACTCTGGAGTTTTTCCCCAGTCCAGCCCCATCCTGTCGATTATTCCTTATCATGAATAGTCACTCATTCAGCCCTTTATTCATTCATTCATTCATCCACTTGGTTCACTTTCCTGGATGCCCTCTCGGTATCCAGTGCTGACCTGGGCCTGGGGATAGAAAGAGAAACAAGTCATAAGCACCCCTATGGGAGCTCAGGATCCAGATTGTAGACCCCCTCTCCCTAATCCTTTCACTGTTAGAGACCCTACCTCTATCCTCTCTTCTAAACAGACAATGGAGAAGCAGGTTCAGGGCGTAGACCCAGCGGAGCCTCCGCCCCCGACGCCTTCCCTGCCTGGATCCCCCACTGGCAGTTCCACCTCCCACAAAGCCCAGAAGGAGCTGAGCGCCGGATCCTCTGAGTCCACCAAAGCTGCTGGCCCCCCCGCCACGCCAGTCCTGGTAGAGAAGAAAAGCCCACTGGGCCAGAGCCAGCCCACCGCGGCGGGGCAGCCCTCCGCTCGGCCATCAGCAGAGGAATACGGCTACATTGTCACCGACCAGAAGTAAGGGCTCCTACGTGGGGCAGCCTCTTGGTCCCTTGGGGGTTGGGCTGGCCTGCCTGGCCAGAAGCAAAGAGCAGAAGTGCAGATGTGAAGTAGATGGGGCAGGGGGTACTGCTCTGCACCCCTGGATGTCTCGGCACCCTTGGAGGGTGTTTCAAGAAAGTGGCCAAGAGGGTCCCCACTTTCCTTCCTCTACCGGCTCCACAACTCCAGGCCCCTGAGTCTGGCTGCAGGAGTGAGGCTGCTGGAGATCCTGGCTGAGCACGCGCACATGTCGTCGGGCAGCTTCATCAACATCAGGTGGGGCTCTATCTGGCTGGGGCAGCAGGTAGCTTGAAGAGGGTGAGGCCTGAGGGGCTCAGGGGAGGAGGGAAAGACAAACTCCGGGTAAGAGGCAGAGGTTAGGTCACAGATGTTTCCAGCTGCATTGAAGGTACAGCCACACTTGGCCTTGCTGCTGGCCTGTCCAGTATCTTCCCTCCTGAAACACCCCTGTATGGCAAGGGTTTCAGCCCCATCCTCTAATAGGGAGAGGGCCAGAGAGGATCTCTCATTTTGAATCTGGGGTCTGTGATGGGTGAGGCAGTAATATACCTCCTATTCGGCAGTGTCGTAGGACCAGCCCTTACCTTCCGCATCCGGCACAATGAACAGAACCTGTCTTTGGCCGATGTGACCCAGCAAGCCGGTAAATACTTCTTGGCCCCAGCCCTGGTTGTATAGACCCAGGCCGGTGGCTGATGCTCTCCTTGAAATATTCCCAGACTCGGGAATATTCCCAGACCCAGACCATATGGGCCCGGCCTGCCACGGGGCATTGCATGGCATGGGGTGGAGACCGTATGGGGGCTGGAGAAGATCTGACCTCCGTCCTCTCTGCAGAGTTGGTGAAGTCTGAACTGGAAGCACAGACAGGGCTCCAGATCTTGCAGACAGGATTGGGACAGGTATGAGATAACCGAAGAATCAGTCACAGTCCCCTTTGGCTGATGCTGCCCACCAGAAATGAAGGCAGTCTTGGCAGAACAAGAGCTGAAATACTCCACCTTTGCTGAAGCAGCCCTCCTCCATGCAGTTTTCTTTCTGACCAGCAGATGGCCCCAGTGGCTCCAGCTCCCCGCAGGATCAGCCTTCTGTAGGCAGCCAGCTCACCTGGAAGAACAACCTGAGATGGCCCTAGCCGTCCATAGATGTTCTAGAGCAAAGTCTCAAATTTCAAGGGAAAACATTACACAGAAAGGACTTTGAACTCAAAATATGCTTCTGTTACGCATCCAACACTGATGCCTCATGTTCTATTTGACTTCCTGGGTCTCTATACTTCTCTACATCCATTTTTAAATGCAAAAACTCCTAGGGAGAGTCACCCCCTAAGTCTCTGGCAGTACAATGTGGTTGAGTTGGTCCCATGGGGATTGAGAAAGAAGGATCTTGGGTCTATATGAGTCCCTCTGCCTGTACCACCATGCCACTGCCTCTCAGCTTTTCCCCAGGAGACATCCTAGCAGGGAGTGGGGTGTGGGACAGGGGTGAGGAGCAGCTCCTAAGTCTCCCCCCACCACCACTGCCCCCCTTGATTCTAACCTTGTTCCCACAGAGGGAGGAGGCAGCTGCCGTCCTTCCCCGACCGGCCCACAGCGCTTCTCCCATGCGGTCCGTGCTCCTTACTCTGGTGGCCCTGGCAGGGGTGGCTGGGCTGCTCGTGGCCCTGGCAGTGGCTCTGTGTGTGCGGCAGCATGCGCGACAGCGGGACAAGGAGCGCCTGGCCACCCTGGGGCCCGAGGGGGCCCATGGTGACACCACCTTTGAGTACCAGGTGTGCATCCCCAGAAGCTCGTTGATGCAAGGGGATGGAAGGGGCTCAGGAGTCTGGGTCTCCTGTAAGATGAGGGCAGGGAGTTGGATATCCAGGCAGGGGCTGGAGAAGCCCCAGCAGGGGTGTCGTGGGGGCATTTTGAATGGATGGGAATTGAGAACAGGTGGTTCCTGAAGTTCTCCCCAATACCACCATTCAGGGGGTTCTGGATTCTGCTCTGTAATATCTGAGGTTGTCATGGGCCACACCCAAGCAGAACAGCCCTGGAAAGGATGAGACCCAGGGCAGAAGACCCCACCCCAGAGGAGACAGGTTTCATTCAAAAGCAATCCAGGACCATCCTAAGGACTCTGTTGAACTGAGTCCAGGACTCTGCTGAAAAGGCTTCAGGAGAACATGGATCCCACCCTGTCCTTCTTCTGCAGGATCTATGCCGCCAGCACATGGCCACAAAGTCCCTGTTCAACCGCGCGGAGGGTCCGCCCGAGCCTTCTCGGGTGAGCAGCGTGTCCTCACAGTTCAGCGATGCCGCCCAGGCCAGCCCCAGCTCCCACAGCAGCACCCCGTCCTGGTGTGAGGAGCCCGCCCAAGCCAACATGGACATCTCCACAGGACACATGATTCTGGTCAGGATGGGGCGTGGGCCCAGAGGCAGGGAGGGGACCGGGTGGTGGGAGGGGCAGGGCTGGCAGCGGGGGCCGGCGCCAGGCTGTGGTGTCCCTGCAGGCCTACATGGAGGACCACCTCCGGAACAGGGACCGCCTGGCCAAGGAGTGGCAGGCCCTGTGTGCCTACCAGGCGGAGCCCAACACCTGTGCCACCGCTCAGGGCGAGGGCAACATCAAAAAGAACCGCCACCCTGACTTCCTACCCTGTGAGTGAGTCCTGCTGGCCCAGCTTTCCGTCTGCTGGGAGTCTGGAGGGCTTGGGGTAGGGGCTGGGCTCCTGGTTCAGGCTGAGTGGCAGAAGTGCCAGGACCCCAGTGACCAGAGGGGTTTCTGGGGTGGGGTGTGGGGTCTGTGCAGATGACCATGCTCGCATCAAGCTGAAGGTGGAGAGCAGCCCTTCTCGGAGCGATTACATCAATGCCAGCCCCATTGTGAGTGGCTCCCATCTCCTCCCCCATTTTCATCCTGCCCCCACAGACTCCATTTCCCGCTCCCCAGTGCCCTGGAATTGTGGGCCTGATATCCGGCATGGAAACGGGAGTTCTGAGGCTCCCCCAGACCCTGGCCTGTTCTCTTTGACCAGACCTCTCCATAATGGCATTTCCTATTCTGGTTCACACCATGATGTATTTTCCCTGCCCCCAGATTGAGCACGACCCTCGGATGCCAGCCTACATAGCCACACAGGGCCCGCTGTCGCATACCATTGCAGACTTCTGGCAGGTGGGCTTTTGGAGGGAGGGTGTCTCCAGGGACCGGGGGCCCTTGTGGGCAGCCAGGGCCAACCAGGTCCCAGGGAGGTTAGAATGGAGCTTACCTGGGTGCTGGACATCATCTGTCCCTAGATGGTGTGGGAGAGTGGCTGCACTGTCATCGTCATGCTGACCCCGCTGGTGGAGGATGGTGTCAAGCAGTGTGATCGCTACTGGCCGGACGAGGGTTCCTCCCTCTACCACGTATATGAGGTCAGCAGAACCCCACGGCCAGGAGACAATGGGGGTGGGGAAAGTGGACGGTGCACCATTCATACACGTGCAACTATATGTGTATATAAACATCCAGGTACTACACATATTCACACATGCTGTGCTGTGCTGTGCTTACTCACTCAGTTGTGTCCAACTCTTTGAGACCCCATGGACTGTAGCCCGCCAGGCTCCTCTGTCCATGGGGATTCTCCAGGCAAGAATACTGGAGTGAGTTGCCATGCCCTTCTCCAGGGGATCTTCCCAACCCAGGAATTGAACCCAGGTCTCCCACATTGCAGGTGGATTCTTTACCGTCTGAGCCACCAGGAAAGCATTCACATACATATACATATGCATATACATGTGTGTATGTTTGTGTCCAGTCTAGGGCTGAAAAGCACTTGTAGGGACCTATGATGAAAGGTACAGATATAAAACTGTAAAACCACCGAAACTAAGGTAAAAAGCTAGGAGCCAGGAGTACAGTTTTGAGACAGGGAAGATAAGTATACTCAAAGACCAAGACTTAGTCCTACTTTTATTGAGTCTAGTTTAGATCTGAGTTTCCTGGAGGCCAAAGCAAAGAAGGAAATGCTGCCAATCACATATGTTGCTTATGAAAAATAGAAAAAAACTGGGGTGTCTGGGAAGAGACAAAGTAGAGGAAGGAGAAACATTCCTGACCAATGGGAAGTGACCCCCCCTCCCATAAAACAAGAGATGTTATTTGCACAACAGAAGCTTCTTATCTCTAAATGAGCTCTTGGATAACAAATTTTCAGCATTAGATGAGCACGCAATACTTTTTCTTTTTCTTTTAAGTTTCAAAAATTGGTCCTGCTTGGGGTTAAAGAAAAAAAAATCAAATGAAAATACAGAATTTTATCAAGGTTTATGGTGTGTGTGTAGCACAGACACTTTGCTAGTCTCTGCGCAAAAGAGGAAGGAGAAACTGATTTCAGGAAGCACACAGGACCTCCTGGAGGGTCCAGTGGTTAAGAATCTGAGCTGCCACTGCAGGGAGTGTGGGTTCGAACCCTAGTCGGGGAGCTAAGAGCCCGCTATGCGGCCAAAAAGACTAGTTGTGTCTAGATGGAAAAGCCACCAGTTGTCCTGAGCAGACCATAAGTGATACAGACGGCTAGGGTTCTTGGGGATAGTTGGGTGAGCTTCCCAACTGGCCTGGGAGGCCGGGAGGATTTGGAGAGGCCCTGCCACGCTCAGGCCTGCGCCCCCACCCTCGCAGGTGAACCTGGTGTCGGAGCACATTTGGTGTGAGGACTTCCTGGTGCGGAGCTTCTACCTGAAGAACGTGCAGACCCAGGAGACGCGCACGCTCACGCAGTTCCACTTCCTCAGCTGGCCGGCAGAGGGCACCCCGGCCTCCACCCGGCCCCTCCTGGACTTCCGCAGGTGAGCGAGCGCCCCTGGGCGGTGGGGCAGCCCGAGGAAGGCTCCGGGAAGCCCGGGAGAGAGCAACCCAGGAGCAAGGGGGCCGGGAGCCGGGCTCTGGCGTCTCCCCGCAGCCCATCAGCTCCTCCTGGGGCCCCAGGTCAGGAGAGGCAGGCCCTCTCGCCCGACCTGGAGCCTCAGCTTCTGGTCCGCTGGTGCCCCCTTATAGACACCCCCAAACCAGGACTGACTCTGACCTCCTGGCGTCCCCTTCCGGACACCCCCCTCCCCCCAAAACCAGGACTGACGTTCTGTCTCGCTGTGCCCATCCGTCCACTGCTGTGGTCCAGCTCCTGACTGCTCGCTCTCTCTGCTGGCTGGCTGCCTCTTCCCTCTCTCTTGCCCTCTTTTTCTATCTCCCATTCTTTCTCCATAACCTTCTTCTCCCCACCCCCTATACCATGAAAGGCTCATCTTATTTCTAACCCCCTCCTCTCCCCTCTCCTTCTCCTTGATCCTTGCTGTCTATTTCCTCCTGTCCTGCGTTTCCTGGTGTCCTCTACGTCTGCTGTCCCCTTGCTTTCTCTCACTCCCCCCTGCCTCCCCCCTTCTTTACCCTGTGTCTCTTTGCCTCTGTTTTTATTTCTTTCCCTCTTTCCCTCCCTTCCTTCCCGCTTTTTCTCCCCCACCCTCCCTCTCGCCCTCAGCTCTCTCTCCATCATTCTGTCTCACAGTCTGTCTCACTCCCCCACTCCAGCCACATTTCCCCGCTCTGTACCTCTCCCTGTTCCATCTCTTAGCTGTTTCCTCCACCTCCCTCCCATCTCTGCCTATTTACTCTGTCTCTCTCTGTCTCTGTCTCCCCCCTCCTCTCTTTCTCTACATGTCTCTGTCTCCGTTGCTCTGTCTGTCTCCCCTCTCTGTCTCCTCCCTCTTCTCTCTCTCTCTCTCACGGCTGCCAGCGTCATTTTTGTGATCTGCAGCTAGTATTCTCACTCCAGTTGCATAGTCACAAAAGTGATCACTGGCAGGTGTGGCCGCTGCACGGATGGGACATGAGGACCTGTGGCCCAGGGACCAGCCGGAAGGGCGCTGGGAGAGCTGGGGGGCTGCGGAGACTCAGGGAAGGGACAAATACTATCAATGGGGGGGGGGGTGTGGGGAATCTCTAGACTCCTGGGGACTCACAGAACCAGGTGGGGGCTGGGACAGGAAACCGACAGGGGGACTTGCCCTCTTCAGATGCTGAAACCATGTCCAGGCCTCCAGAGCACCCTGCCTTCCCTCCACAGATAGGTGGTGAGAAGCCTGCTGCCGTGGCAGGGACCTCACCCACACTGCAGCTTCCTCCTGCTTCTCTGCCCCTTGCCAGGCCGGTCTGAGGTCTCTAGGTGCTGGGCAGAAAGCAGAGGAGCAGAACTGGGGTGGGAACCTGGGGGTAGTTTCTGAGCCTCAGACAATGGTTTCTAACTGGGGTCCATGCAAGCTGAAGTACAGGCTTCTCGAAGGCACCATCAAGGGTATCAGGGGTATTTTTTGTTTTCCATATTTAAAAATATTTATAAAATGAGTGCATGGACCTATTTTAAGGCTGCACAGGTAAGTGAAAAGGTTATATTTCTTTGCTTCAGGCTGGAATTATGTAAACTCAATTGGCATTAGACACCCAGAACAAATTAATTGCTGCTTAATAAATACTGTTTTGGTGAAGGTCCATCAGAGGGAAGGCAAAATAAATTTTTAATCTTAGAAAATGACTCTGATCAAGTTCCTTGACCTGCATCTGTTTCTTACCTGTGAAATGAGATTGATGACCCATACCTTAAGGGATTGTTACAAAAGCCAACAGCATGAAATCTATAAAATCTACTTTAAGTGCCAGGCACATAGCAAAGGTAAAAGTGAAAGTCGCTCAGTCGTGTCCAACTCTTTGTGACCCCCTGGACTATGCAGTCCATAGAATTCTCCAGGCCAGAATACTGGAGTGGGTAGCCTTTCCCTTCTCCAAGGGATCTTCCCATCTCAGGGATAGAATCCAGGTCTCCTGCATTGCAGGTGGATTCTTTACCAGCTGAGCTACCCGGGAAGCCTCAACACATAGCAAAGGCTCTGTTAATTCTAAGTACTATTTGTTGTCATTATTTTTAACTGACTGGGGGCCACCGTGACAACTTCTGTTCAACCCCAGCCCTGATCTACCAGCCGATATGCTGAGGAATCATGTGGACTCCTAGAAAACCATTCAAAGTCACCTGGCCCCAGCAAGCCTGGGGGGTACCAGACTAGGGAACCACTAAGTTCCAAGCTCCTCTGAAATGCTCTAATAACCCCTCAGAAGGTTCTCCCTCGCCCTTGTCCTTTGGGAGTATCAGGAGTCTGCAAGTGACTCTCAAATCAGGAATGTCGTAAGGAACAAGAGCAGGTTAGACTGGGCCACGAAAGAGGGAGAGCCCACCTGCTCCTTGCTGAGCTGCTGTCCAAGAAGCAGAGTCTGAGGTCCAGGTGGACCCACAGTCTGAATATGACCCAGTCACAGAGCACCTGTGCTGGGGTAAGACTTATCCAGGGAGACAGTGGGCAGCAGCATTTTCAGAGCTGAGGGGTTGTCATCCCCTTGATAGCAGAACTCTGCACCCAGGGCTACAACCAGATCTCACTGCTGGTGAGGACCACAAGGAGCCTGGGTGGGGAGGGGAACACCCAGGGGCAGAGCAATGGTGTGCTCTGACACCCTTGAAGTCACCAGAACACCTATCCTCCCTGAACTTCAGGCAGGGGAGACTTAATATTATGGCGTATTATCTTTAATAGTGCCAACATTTAATGAGCACCTACTGTGTGCTGGATTTAGCACTTGGTCCTTTACATGGATTATCTCATAATGCACATAATAAGAACTCTAAGAAGGAGGTTACTATTACTATCATCCCCATTTTACAGGTAAGAAAACTGAGGCTTGAAAGGTTTTTATTGGTTGATCTGATTTATCAGGTTTTATCTGATAAATCAGAACAACTGATTTATCAGTTGTTCCAGGTGTAGAGCCTAGGCCCGTAGTGACAAGGCAAGCCCAGTCCCCCCACACCATCTCTGGTTCTTGGCCTCCAGCCCCGATTCCTCCGTCCAGCCCTCTTCCCTCCTCGGCCCTGAGCAGGTGGGGAGAAAAGGAAGACAGGCCCACAGGTGTGTTTCTCAGTTCCCCTTTCCCTCTGCGGGTGCCCCCTGGCCTCATGACCATTTCTTGTTGCAGGAAGGTGAACAAGTGCTACCGGGGCCGCTCCTGCCCCATCATTGTGCACTGCAGGTGCGTACAGGGTTGGAGGGGGGTGGGGGGGATGGATGGGGGCAGGCCAGGCCCAAGCCAGAGGGCCCTGAAGGGGGCACATTCCTGGTTCCCGCCCCCTCTCTGGTCCTGCTCTCTGTGAGCATCTCCCAAGCACGCTGCTTGCCTATCCCCTTGATACCAGCAAACAACAGCCCATGGGCCAAATTCAGCACACCATCTATTTTCTTAATGGCCCATGAGCTAAGAATGACGTTCCCATTTTTAAATAGTTGAAGGAAAAAAAAAAGAACACATGACAGAGGCTATATGTGGCCCACAAAGTTGGAAATATTTACCATCTTGCCATTTACATAAGACGTTGGCTGAAGGAAAGCCTGGCCAGTGACTGGAAATGGCTATTGCCATTCCCTCTCACTGCCTCCACCTCGGGGTGGAGCCAGGGCTCTCCTTTTCAGTTGACTCACTGCCCAAGAGACACCCCAGGAGTCACAGGCTCCCCACTCAAGGCCCAATTCCCAGGACCCAGGAGCTATGACCCCATCCCTCATCCTTGGCTCACTCATGCCCTCCAACCCCGCAGCTAACCCTCACGGCTCCACCCCAAGCCTCCATGTCCCCGCCCCTCCCCCTTCCTGCTGGGTCCCCAGCTCAGCCTGTCACCATCTCCTCCTGCAGCGACGGTGCCGGGAGGACGGGCACCTACATCCTCATCGACATGGTCCTGAACCGCATGGCCAAAGGTGAGGCCCCCTCCCGGCCACGGCCCCAGCCCAGCCCCAGATTAGAGTCTCCCCAGCCCCTGGGGTCACAGGAGTTCGTGGAGGGCAGGTCGCCACACCCCCAGGCTTTATCCAGTCCTCTGAGCCTCCCATCCCAAGATGCCCCAGGTTTTCTGGGACCTACCCTCCTCTGGACACCCTCTGAGCATCTCTGTGTCCCCACACCCCTCCCCGCCAGGAGTGAAGGAGATTGACATCGCTGCCACCCTGGAGCATGTCCGTGACCAGCGGCCTGGCCTTGTTCGCTCGAAGGTGACTGTTTCACTCTACACCCACCCTAGCCACGACCTTTCCCCAGGGAAAGTGGCAGCGGCCTGCCTCTCCTGCCTGCCTCCAAATCTCCCCCAGGAGGGCTCCCTTCTTCTCCCCCAAGTGGCCGCCCCAAAGCCGCCCCCATCCCAGGGCAGGAGCAGAGGCCGGGCCTCCCCATGACCCTCCTCCCTCTGCCCTTTCCCAGGACCAGTTTGAGTTTGCCCTGACAGCTGTGGCGGAGGAGGTAAATGCCATCCTCAAGGCCTTGCCCCAGTGAGACCCCTGGGGCCCCTCGGCGGGCAGCCCGGCCTCCACTCCCTCCTTGCCTGTGTGAGCATCTATCTGCGCACTCGCTCTCACCGCCACACCCGCCACCTCGGCCCCTCCTGGGCGTGTGCAGCCCTTCCAAGAGGAGTGTGTAAGGAAGGGGAAGCCAGAGGGGGCATACAGGAAACCCGGGTGTCCCCTGGGGGAGCTGGCAGCCGGTCAGGAGAGGAAAGTCATGGGTACCAAATTCTACCCACAGTCTCCTCCTGTCCAAGTTCCCTGACCCCCATTTCCCGCCACTCTGGATGCTCCTAATATGTCTGTGTGGACACCCTCCGCCCTCCAGTGGGGCTAGAATGGGACAGAGGGGCCACCATGCCCAGACTGTCCTGCTCTCCTAGCCCCTGCTGCCCGCTGTCCTGCCTCCACAACTCACACTGTGGCCCTTGCCCCTCCTGCCCCCTCCCCTCACCCTTCCGCCACGTGCCACTCAACTCGCTCCCCCGGCACAAGAGAACATTTCTGGAAAAATCTACTTTTGTATCAAAAATGTGAATAAAGTTAGTGTGTCGTGTGTGCAGCTGCAACCAGACCTCCTACGCGTTTCTCTGCTCTGCTTCCAGGCTTCAGCCCCAGCCTCAGCCTGGAGCGGGCCCCGCTGCTTTCTCAGATGTGGACAATTATGGGAGAGCCGAGCTGTGGGGTCAGGCTCTCCAAGGCGTCCATGGGAGCAAATGACAATCGGGCAGTGGTTTTTCATGCTGCACTTCCTATGAGTCTGATAGTCTCCAAGGTGCTTGACAACCATTAACTGGTTTAATCTTCAGGACTCGCTTCCAGTTATTAGCCCCATTTTACAGACAGAGAGACTGCACAGAACTTGCCTGAGGTACCACGACTAGTTAAGTGGTGGAGTTGGGATTCCAACACAGACATGCTTGGCCTCTTTGCTGCATCTCCTCTTAGTTCTCGGGCAGCAGCTTCGCACCCTTCAGCCTCAAGAATAATATACGTCACGCAGGATGGAAGTTAGGACTAAACGAGGTGATACAGGCCAAGTGCTCGCCACACCTTCAGCAGAAGTAGCTAAACTCTGGTAATGACTCACAGACCAGGCCTGTGAGACGTCACAACATTCATTCACCTGGGGGCAAAGGGCACTTTCTCCCCACTCCCCCAGAATGCCCCCACCCTGTGTGGCCTCAGAGGAGACTCCATCCACACGTCATGTGGCGTCCTGGGACAACAGTGGTACACATAGAAATGAGGCAGAAAGAGCCTTGAGCCTGGAGCTACTCAGGAATTAATTAGGGTCACCTTGCGAAACTCCAATACTTTGGCCACCTGATGCGAAGAGTTGACTCATTGGAAAAGACCCTGATGCTGGGAGGGATTGGGGGCGGGAGGAGAAGGGGACGACAGAGGATGAGATGGCTGGATGGCATCACTGACTCAATGGACATGAGTTTGAGTAAACTCCGGGAGTTTGTGATGGACAGGGAGGCCTGGCGTGCTGCGATTCATGGGGTCACGAAGAATCGGACACGACTGAGCGACTGAACTGAACTGCCAAGGCTCAGAAAGTGAAACTGTTGGTCACTCAGTCCTTTCCGACTCTTTGTGACCCCATGGACTGTAGCCCACCAGGCTCCTCTGTTAATGGAATTTTCCAGCCAAGAATACTGGAATGGGTTGCCATTTCCTTCTCCAGGGGATCTTCCTGACCCAGGGATCAAACCCGTGTCTCCTGTATTGCAGGCAAGATTCTTTACCATCTGAGCCTCCAGGGAAGCCCAAGGCTCAGGCCCCCACATAAAAGATGGGTGAGTACCACCTGTCCTGCTCAGAGAGCGAAAGGACAGTGAGTGGACCTCTAGCCCCCCACCCCTCACCTGTGCTCTGCTGCTGCTCAACACCACTGTTGGTCATCTCAAAGGCTGGAAGTGGGCAGAAACTTCCAACGGATTCTCTCTCAAGACGGAGGCTTGCAATTCCTTTCAGGGCATGCTGCTTCCTTGTTTTGAGGAAAAATACAAATAGGTCCTTTGGCCATTGAAGATGAAGCCCAGTGCTTACCCCCGAATGGAAGAGAGAGTCGGAGGCGAGCAACACTGACCTGCACGAGGATGGAAAAGTGCTTGTCCTGTGGCTGGGAGGGCATCTCTGCAGGTCTGGAGAGACAGGATGGGGGAGGTACCTAGTTTTCACCTCCCTGGGCCCTGGACCCTGTGTGGGGCAGACTTATGCCACTCCATGTGAGAGAGGCAGGCTTCTGCCACTGGATGCTAGCCATAAGCTAAGAGGACCTGTGGAGGGGGTGCTGAGTCTCTGGGCCTCGGGAGGAGGTTTTTAGAGGTGTTTCACCACGTGTTCCTGGCTTTCTGTTGGCCTCAGCTTTCAGTCCAGTCAGATCTGGTCCTAGCTGTGCTTGCAGACCCTGCAGTAGTTGGGTGGTGGGGTCCTGCATTCGGAGAACAATAGCTGCCTGTGAAAGCCCGCTGTGGGGCCCCCAGAGGTGAGGCATGTGCGCACGGCCTGGGATTCCACACCATATTAGGGGAGGGCCGCCTGGTCAAAGAGGGGGCTTCTGCTGTCAGCTGGGAAGGCGTGTGACCTCTGGATGCCTGAGAAATAAAGGGAGGTGTGTCACCCGCTGGCCCCACAGGGTTGGCCAGTGGGAAGGAAGCACAGAGGACACAGCACACCACCAAGCTCTCGAAACTCAGCTTTATTGACTTCCAGTGTTTCCCTCTTGGTCTGAGCTCAGCCCAGCTGGCTTTGATAGGTCACTGGGACTCAACGGCGCAGGGGCTGGCAACACCCCGGCTCCACCACTTCCCTCCCCGGCCACTGGGCTCCCCAGGGAGGGAGGAGGAGAGGCAGCTTCTGTGGTGTTGGAGAGAAGGAATGGGCAGCAGGGTCAGAGGCCAAAGGAGCCACACAAGCAGCAGCATGCCTGGAGCACCCATCACACGCTGATTCCAGTCACACACACACCCACACACACACCCCTGAGCACTAGAGTGGCCTTCCACCTTCCAAGCTCTCACCAACCCACGCCCATCAGCCCTCTTGAGACCACACCCTGCTCAGCCAATCTGCCCTGGATCATTCTCAGACCCTAGGACTGCCCACAGGAAAAGAACCTCTCCCAGATGCCTCAGGGCCTTGATTTGTACACTCTAACCCCAGCGCTAGCAAGAGGTATCAGAGGAAATGAAGCTCAGACCATTCCCCCTTCATCCACATTCTTGCCACCCCTGCCAGGGACAAATCAAATGACAAGATGTCCCCATCTCACGAGTTAACAGGCCGACCAGAGCTGGAACTACATATCCCAAGATGCACAGCTCTGTTAACTGCGCACCACTTCCCCCAAGCATGATCTAACAGAAAGGCGAGGTGCGTTGCATTCTGGGACTTGTAGTCCCCAGGAAACAACACCAAACACCCTGGGAAGCCTTTACAGGCTAAGCCTACCTCCCACCCGGCCCCCGCCCACCGCCCAGGCCCGGCTCTATGCTCAGCACAGGTGAGGGAGAGGGATGGAGGGTCCCCTCCCAGTGCACAGGGTTGGGCGCTGTCCTGTTGGAACTGTGCAGCAACTCTGGGTCCCGGACATCCAGCTCAGAACACATCTGGGGAGAGAGCGGGGGTGGGGTGACAGGAGAGAGGATCAGCCGCAAGCCTGGAGGGCAGAGCTAAGCATGCAGCCCTGGGCTAGCCCTGTGGCCTCTCCCTGAGCCCTGATGCATGGTGCGGGAGGACGGGGTGTGGTCCCTCCTAGGCCTCCCTCCTGGGGCACCCTGGCCCTATCCCCCCTCTCCAGGGTTAGCCGGCCTCACCTCTGGCTAGTCCGGAGGCTGGGGGCAGGCTGAGGCAGCAAGAGGAAGGGAGGAGGAGTAGGCTCCGGTTCTGAATCTGGACGGGCCGAGAGGCTCCCGCCCCACCCAGCTAGCCTCCCCGGAAGACCTTATGGCCCTACGGGCCACAGCATCTTCCTCGCCACAAAGAGGCCTTCTGGGGAAAAGGAAGAAGGGAGTCCCAGCCAGGCAGCAGGCAGTGAAAGCAAGCGATGTAGCCCGCGGGGAATTGCAGAGAGAAGAATGCGAGGGAGGAGCAGCAGCACCAGGAGGGAAGCAACAGAGACGTCAGAGCTCAACACTGCGCGGAAACCGGGGTGGGGGTGTCTGCAGCCGACCAGGAGAGCTGTGGCTGCCCACTCTGGCTCAGAGAACCTCAGGCCAAGTCCTCCTTCCTTGACATCATTCAGCAACACAGGTGGCAGAAGGCCTGGGCGTGAAAGGCCGGACCCAAGCCACTAATGCCCCTTAGAAACTCCCCGTCTAATTAGAATTAAGTTCATCCTGGCTCCTCAGGCCCTCCCGCTGCCCTGAGGTCCCCCACCCTGGACTTCACCAGGGACCTATCAGCCGTGGGCTGAGCACAGCAAATCCACGCTGGAGGGAGGGGTGGACCTGGGAGGGAGCCCGAGGTGGAGAGGGGCTCCTGCACCTCAGGCCATGCCCTTCTCTGACCAGGACTCCCGGTCCCCCTGAATCGGGTGGGCTGGGCCTGATGATCAGAGGATGAGGCAGCGAGCGGCCTTCTCCTCCGGAGAGGGGCTGGGTTTGGCTGTGTCACCCCTTGCACCCTCATGGGGCTCCCGCACTCCCGGATCGTGGTTCTGGGCCTTGGGCTGCCCCTGCCGTCGTCGCTGTGCCCCCCGCCCACCTGCCGGTTTCTTCCCAGCTGCCTCCATCTCTGACAGGCTGTAAGCCATGGCAAGCTGCAGGTCCTCGTCCTCCTCAGAGAGGCTGCCGTCGGGGGGTCGTGACACAGGGGTCTGCCGGACCTGCGTGGCCCCTGACCTGGAGGTGACAGACTGCTGCTGCTCACGGCGGCTCAGCTCCAAGCCCAGGGCCAGGTCGTCTGGGATACCTACAGGGGTCACGGCCACCATGAGGCCCTTTGATCCAGGCCTCGGGAAGTCTGCCAGGGAGACTCATGCATTCTGGCCACTCTCAGCCCCTCCTTTGGAAGTGGGGGTGCATGCATTTTGAAACCTAGCATGATGATGAGCATGGCCAGTTTTTCAGCTTCAGCAGATACAAGCTGTCTCTTTGGGCAAATTACTCAACCTCCCTAAGCCTCCCTTTCCTCATCCATAAAATGGGAATGACAAAGAGTGCCTACACTGTCAAATGGTTCCAGTGATTAAATAAGACAGCTTGCCAAGTGCCCTTATTAGCACACAGAGCTCCCAGAGTCAGCGGGCACCAAAGGGTGACCATCCTGTACCGCATGGCATTGTGGGAAGAAGAGGTCAGCCCCAGGAACCCTGCATCCTGTAGTTTCATTCCTGTCTTCACCCTTCACTAAGTAGGTCAAAGCCTCGGGCCTGGGGCTACCCGGGAGTTAGGACCATTTAGCTATGCTGAGGCTCCGTCTCTGCAAATGAAAAGTAGGGCAAGTGCAAACTGCCCTGCTTTCCCATGGTTCTTGTAAGAATATTGGGGATATGGTGGTGTGTGTGCAAGGGCTTTAAAAATAGTCACATGCTCTGCAAACTCCAGGCATCCCAACTCATGACAATGGTGACTAGCGGGCCCTCTGAGAGCCCACCATTCTGTGTCCCGGCCCCCTCCCCTTCCCCCGGATCACCATCTCCAATCCTGCCAGTCTGGCCTCCCTGGCCCAGGGGAGTTCAGAGAGGAGCAGGTTGGGGAGGGGGCTCTGGGGCCTCGGGCTTCCTGCCAGGGATCGGTGGCTGGGCCGTTCCTCACCATTGATTGTGACGGACTTCAGCTGTCCATCCTCCTCCACTTCTACCCGCTCCTGCCCGTTCTCCATGATCCTGTGGGAGACAGCACAGTTTACTGGGCGGGCAGGCCTGAATCCTGCGGGAGTCCGTCTGGGCTCCAGGCTGCATTGGACAGGACGGACTGGGCTCTGCCCTCAGGGAGCTGCCTCTCGAGTTGTCTGCAGCACCCCCACCGCCGCTTCACCCCCCAGCCCCGGCATGGTCCCAGAAGAAGCCCTCACCTGCGTGTGGTGATGCGGCGTCCTTGGACAAAGGTGGTGGATGTAGAGATGGAACGAAAAGCACCAGCCCCAGGACTGAAGGAGAAAGACGAGGAGGAGAAATCTGGCATCGGGACAAGGGGGTGGGGGAGGAGGGGGCATTAGACAGGCTGCACCCGGCAGGCAGGCTGTGCTCACAAAGGGCCGGGAACCTCTGTGAGGCAGGGCTCTGGAGACATGAGAGAGAAGGCGTGGGAGAACAACGAGCTGAGGTGAGGGGCTCCAGGACTCCAAACGCTTGCAGGCATGGGAAAGAATGGCACTTACCAGAGTGCCCAGGGAAGGAGGAAGAGAAGGTGAAGAAAGGGCCCGAGTGTCGGGAACCCCGGTTCTGAAGCTCTGAGAAGGGGCCCAGGTCATCTGCAATGAGTAAGCAGATGAACCATCATCTGGTGAAAAGATCCCCCCCTGCCCCCCAGAATGTGTGAACCCTGCTTTTTTTTTAAGATTTTATTTGTTTGTCTACACTGGGTGTAAGTTATGGCATGTGGGATCTAGTTCCCTGACCAGGGATTGAACCCTAGTCCCCTGCATTGGGACCATGGAGTCTTAGCCACTGGACCACCAAAGGAGACCCTGAACCCTGCTTAATCTTACATCTTGAAATACAAGCTGCTAAGCAACTGGGTACATTTTAGCTTGGACTGATGTATAAATCAAATTCCTCTTTAGTATTATACATGAAAAAGTTCCCTGGTCAATTGTGGCCACTGTAAATAAAGGAAGGGGCCGGGGAGGTGGGGAGCAAAGGAACATCTCCTTCAGTTTTAGGCATAAGCCTGGTGTGATGTCAGGCAGACACAAGTCTCTGCTCTGCCATCTGCTGTGTGACTCTAAGCAAGTTACTGGAATGTGCCTCAGTTCTCTCATCTCTAAGTGTGGATAAAGTTATCTATCTCCCAGGGGTCATTTAACCATTCAAATAGGTGGCGTCTGCTGTTGTCTGTAATGGCATTATCACTGTCCCATGATGTTCTGAGTCTTGCTTGCATGACTGTCACTGTGGAGGTTTAACAATGAATTACTGTTGTTATCATTTACGTAAGGCGAGTCTCTGAAGTGTCACTATAGGGTCACGCGGGTTCTGGCATGTGTGAGGTTTTGTCCCAGCGCTCACTTGGATCCACCCCCACAAAGTCTTCTGTCTGTGGAATTCTGTTTCCCTCTCAGCCTCCTGCCTAAGGCCTCCCGGCTGATGGAGGGCGGGCCTGGAGGGAGGAGTCCAGCTCGTCAGACGCCCACCAAGTCCACTCACCAAAGAGCTCTGCAAAAGGGTCTCCGCTCCCGAAGAACTCCCGGAAGACCTCCTCTGGGCTGCGGAAGGTGAAGGTGAAACCAGGCCCGCCACTACCAGCTTCTGCACGAGACGGGCCAGTTCCTAGAAGAAAGGCAGGATGGGGAGAGGGCTTAGGGCAGGCACCCTGCCCTGAGTGAGGAGACCCCACCCGAGGCTTGGAGACTGCAGGAGCCGGGAGTGAGAGCAAGAATCCACTGCAGGAGACTGGCCTCCCTGCTCCTCCCTGACCCACTTCTGTCCCGGGGTGTCCCCGCTCCACCTACCTGCCCCAGTCAGCCCTTCCCGGCCATAGAGGTCGTAGATCTCACGCTTATGCTCTGAAAAGAGAGACTGGATCATTTCTCCCTCCCTCTGGGATGACGACCCCCCCCCAACTTCCAGGCTAGGCCCCTCTGAAAACTGTCCAGAGACTGACACTTGGGGGGCAGGAGGGTGAACAGGGGACATGAACACGGTCATGGTTTTAGCAGCAGCTCAGCCCTTCACACAGGGGATCCTTCCCATCTGTAAAATGGACACAATAATAGCACTGACCTCATAGCTGCAAGGATTAAATGAGATAATCCACCTAAACTACCTAGCACAGTCCCTGATACTCAGTGCTTCATAAATGTTAACTAATGATTAATTACTGTGTTATCATTAATCAGGGCTTTAACTTAAATGTCACAGAGAGACCTTCCGTGACTACCTAACAAAAGTTGGTGCCTGTGATTCCCTGTTTCCTATCACATCACCCTATTATTCCTTTAGAATAACCTTGTCTCTGCATTTACTTGGTTAATGTCCATCTTTCCTGACCAGACTGTGATAAACCCATCAGGACAAGGACATAGCCTGTTTGTCCTTCATTGTTCCTCTGCCCAACAAGAGTCTGGTACCTTAAGCATTCAGTGAATATTTTTTGAATTAATGAATGAAAGACCTGGAGTCATATTCCTTGAGCAAGTTACCTCACTTCTCTCAGCCTCAGTTTTCTTGCCTGACAAATGGGATGATAAATCCTGTCTTGAAGAATGGCTATGAAGACTCATGGAGATTACATGCCCTAAGGCCCGGCTCAGAGGAGGCTCAGCACACCTTGGTTCCCTGCCTTGCTTCCTTCCCCTTGTTAGGACCAACTACCAGACCCTGGGGAACAGACACTGAGACGGAATCTGGGGAAGAATAAAAGGGTGCTTGGCACACAGTAGGTGCTCCTTTGAATTGAAACAAAGAATTCCAGAGTCCCTGTGAGAGAGGAGCACTTAATTGCCAGGTTGAAAGAGGCATGGAGGCGACGAGGGTGGTGGCAGCGTGGCTTTGGGAAGCAATGTGATGGGCATGAAGTGGGAGTGACAGGTGCTGGCCTGCCCTGACCCCTGACCCTGGCCCTTACTGTCGGACAGCACTTCATACGCCTCGGCCACCTCCTTGAATTTCTTCTCAGCAAACTCTTTATTATCTGGGTTCTTGTCTGGGTGCCACTGTAATGCCTTCTTCCTATACCTGCAGGAAGTGGGTTCAGAGGGGAGGGTCAGGGGACAAAGGCAGGCACTTCCCACCAGGGAACACAATGACCCATTTCCTGTTAGCCCACCATAGCCCGTCCACCACTCAGATCCGGGTCAGTCCCAGCTGCTAGGGCTGCCTCTGCAGCAGTGTTTTAATGGAGTCCCTCTCTCTCCCCTCCGCAGCCAGTGCTAGGACTACATACTTGTATCAGCAGATGATAACCGGAGGGTGAGAAAGTCCCAGCCCTAACCCCTCCCAGGGGCTAGCTTGGTCGGGTTGCAAAGGACAGTAGGTACATGTGTCCATGGAGGGTACAGGGGCCGCTGGTCCCTCCTGGTCTCAATGCTTGAGCATGTCTGCACTGCATGTTCAGAAAGCCCACACTTAAGAGGCTGGGGGAGGCGGTAGGAGTGAAGACTGAGGGAAAGGATGGGAGGGTGCACTGGAAAAAGAGCCCACACTGCAGCTCGTAAACAGAACTCGCTACACATTTCCCCCACTCATCCAGGGGTTTCCTTCCTCCCTACAGGGGGTCACTCTCTGAGGAAGCCTCCCACCCCACCCCAGTCCTTTCTAAGGACCTGGGTCTCCCCGCACTGCCTCTGAAGGGCCCCAGGGTGGTGGTGGTGGGGTGGGGTGGGGTGAGTGGCTTTCTGATGCACGGCGGAGGCACTTACGCCTTTTTGATGTCATCAGCGGACGCACTTCGCGGTACGTCTAGGATCTCGTAGTAGGATGCCATGGCAACTCGTTAGTCGTCAGGCGGGCCTCCTTGGGGGCTGCGGGGTAGAGAAGGTAGAGTCAGACCCGAAAGAACCGAGAGCCAGCCCCTCCCTGGGGCTGGAGACCCCCGCAGGGGGCAGCAGAGCCCGCTGGCTCTCCTCGCGGCCGGTGACTAGACTCCCTCCGGCAGCCTTATCGGCCCTGGCAGGCGGGTGCCACCGGCTATCTCGGGACTCAGAGCCGTGGCGCCCTATCGCAGCCCGCAAACGCCAAGGGCCCCCCAGCCTGGCCGGGGCCCCCCGCCCGCACCTCCTCCGCCGGGAGTCCCTGGCCTCCTGCAGCGCCCCGCCCCTGCCCCCCTCCGGGAACCGTCTGGCACCGGCTGCCCGGCTCGCGGCTGCTGCGTAGGACGCGGCCGGCCCAGCTGTGCGCGCAAGCGTGCGTCAGCGGCACGGAAACTACTAGAGACCCAGAGGAGGCCGGCTCGGCCTGTCACCTGGGGGGTGGACTGGGGGGCGTGCTGCTGCAGGGGCTGCCGGGAGATGGAGGCGGAGCCGGCTATTTTGGGCTTGCACCAGGACAACGTCATCCCCAGATGGGACCTGGGAGACAGCGGCAGGTTCCATTCAGGCGTGACGCATTCGCCAACAAAAAGCCGCCCAGCCTCTGGCCCTTCTGTGGCCTTCCTACAGACAGGCTCGATGACCCGGGGAAAATCGCCATCTCAAGGGCTCACAAACTTCCCTCGGGGCCTAAATCCTCCCCTTTCTTCAGATCCCTGCTCCAGCCCCATCGTCAAAAGAGGCCGCCCGATTTCCCTGAGTAGGTCAGATCTGCCTCTCATAGCTGTTCTTGGCATCTTTCCTTACACTGGTCAGAGATACAGATTAGCATTTATTTGTTTACTTGACTGACATTCACCTCCCCCACTAGGATGTCAATTTCGGAGGGCAGAGATTATGTCCTTTTTTTTTTTTTTTCCTCTCACTAGAGTATTAAGGACAGTTAGTGGGATTCAAAAATAATCCATTGGATGATTAAATAATGAACAGATGGGAACATGTTGTTAATTTTGACACTGGGGGCGGGGCGGAGAAGAAAGGAAATTCCCTAGATTCGAAGTTTTTCTTTCCAAACTGATCCTGAGTAGACCTCTTCCACTTTAAAGTGATTTCTAGCCCATGGCCTCATGGGAAATTGAGAGGACCTTCTAGAACTGGCTTCTGCTTGCTCTCCAGGCCAATCCACAAACATTAATTGAGCATCGTATATATTGTAGAACTGCCAGGATGTAAAAAGAAGACTGTGGTCCAGTCCCTAACTTCACAGAACTCCAACCTAAGATACCAGCCCAGCAGTATAGACCACTGGGAAACCCCAAGGCTTTGGAAACAGACAGACCTGGGTTTACAACCTGGTGCTACAGTGTGACAAGAAAACCTCTAAGGACTTGTTTTTTTTCTCCCTAAATACAGGTAATGCCTAGGGCTCTTTCAAAGTAACATGAGGTATAGTGAATAGGCGGTGCAAGTGGGAAAGAATCCGCCTTCAAATGCAGGAGACACAAGAGATGCAGGTTCGATCCCTGGGTTGGGAAGATCCTCTGGAGTAGGAAATGGCAACCCACTCCAGTATTCGTGCCTGGAAAATTCCATAGACAGAGGAGCTGGCAGGTTACAGTCCATGGGGTCGCAAAGAGTCAGACACAACTAAGCACACAGCACAGGCTCTTTAGTACAAAAACTCTGGCATCATGACAGGCTGAACAATAATGGTTATGTGAATCCAGTATTTTAGGCTGGGTGACCCAGAAATGCTTTCATCAAAGAGAAGGGCTTGAGCCAGACATGAAAGCAGAGCCTGGAGTGCATTTGTCCAGTTTTCCTGGCTGCTCACAGTCTCTGAGCCTCCTACCTACCTACACCTGGCGAATTCCCACTGTGTCGGCTTTGATGGGAAGCAGGCCACTACCTGCCACAAACCCCGACCCTTGCTCTCCCAGACTCCCTGGCTCCAAGGGTGCAGGCAAAAGCCAGACACTCTGCCAGTCGGGAGGGCCAGCTGGGACTCGAATCTGGAACAAGTCACAGAGAAGCAGGGGCAGTTGAGAATTCATTTCTCCAGCGGTAGCAGCAGAGCCAGCAGTGGCCTCTAGTGTCTGGAGGAGGGAATGTCAACCTCAATGCCTGGGTGGGAGGAGGCCTCTCTGCAGTGAATGGAGGGGACAGAGGTCTTTTAGGCAGCCTGTCCCGTGCCCTGACCTTGACTGTGGGAAGGACTGTCCAGCTTCCCTTGATGCCTACCTGTTTGCAGAGTCTTGTTTGACAGCCCTTGTATCGATTCTGTATGCTACCCAGTATCTCTCCAGTTATGTGTATGTGCGTGTGTGTGTGTGTGTGTGTGTGTGTGTTGGGTGGGGGTGGGATTGGGGGGATGATTTCCTGTTGTTGTTTTTTTTAATTTTTTCCAGAGTTTCTGCTGTTTCCAGTCTTGACTGACCTTGCTGTAAGAGGAATGAATCGATTAGTTTCAATCAGTTCAGTCACTCAGTCGTGTCTGACTCTTTGCGACCCCATGGACTGCAGCATGCCAGGCTTTCCTGTCCATCACCAACTCCTGGAGCTTGCTCAAACTCAAGTCCATGGAGTCGGTGATGCCATCCAACCATCTCATCCTCTGTCCTCCCCTTCTCGTCCTGCCTTCAATCTTTCCCAGCATCAGGGTCTTTTCCAATGAGTCAGTTCTTCGAATCAGGTGGCCGAAGTATTAGAGTGTCAGCTTCAGCATCAGTCCTTCCAGTGAATATTCAGGACTGATTTCCTTTAGGATTAACTGGTTTGATCTCCTTGCAGTCCAACAGACTCTCAAGAGTCTTCTCCACAGTTCAAAAGCATCAGTTCTTCGGTGCTCAGCTTTCTTTATAGTCCAACTTCGACTAGACAGACCTTTGTTGGCAAAGTAATGTCTCTGCTTTTTAACATGCTGTCTAGGTTTGTCATAGCTTTTCTTGGTTAGTTTAGGTCACTCCAAAGTCTTTCAAATCTCTTTCTTTTTACTTCTCTTATCTCAACAGACTTTTGTCTAGCACTTACCATGTGTGTGGTTTTATGTTAAGACTAGGAATATAAAGAGATTTAAGTTTCAGTCCCTGTACCGAGGAAGATGAAAACCTTGTTGGGGCACAGACAAATGACAGCTGAGGGAAATTATGTGGAACGCATCTAGCAAGCAAAGGGTTAATTTCCTTTGTTCACAAAGGATTCCAACAAACTTATGAGCAAAGACAAGCAATGTAATTTTTAAATGGGCAAAGGGCACAGAAAAGACAGTTCACAGAAGAGAAACTAGTGGCTTTTAAATATGAAAAACTTCAATCTCATTCATAGTAAGAGAATTATAAAGGAAAGCTGCAAGAAAATACTTTCACTTCTCAGATGATTGATGCAGATCAAAAAGTGTATGTTATATGGGCAAGGCTGTGAGCCTTTGGTAGTGGGAGGGATAATTTGGATATAACTTTTATTTATTTATTTATTTTTCATTTAATCCTTTTGTTTTATTCAAATGCCAAAAAAGTTTCAAGATACAAATCGTAGTTGTGTTTAATTTAAAAACATCAACTATGCTTTGTTAACAACTTTCAAAACCAAACAGAAGTTGCTATGACTGAAACATCTCCCAGTCATTTCTGGAGGACTACCTATAATACATTTAGTAGCTACTCCAATTTCCACTCTACAAAGAGGAAAACGATGAGCCTCTTTGAGCGGAGATGAGCGATGAGCTAAAGATTCGCGCGCCCGCCGCACCTCAAGTACAAGCTCCGCAGCCAGACATCTCCGGGGGCCTAGGCCGGGGCTTCGCCCCCAGCTGCCCTCTGGATCTCAGCGGCCAACTCTTACTCGCAAAGTTTGCTACCTTAGCTTCGGAATCGCTTGCCCGCTCTAGGCCCAATGCAGCGTTGACCCGCTTGGCACCAGGACCTCCACTCTCTTCGTGCCCCACTGCCATCTACTCAATAGACACCTAACCCCTTCCCCCGACCCTCCCCTCCTCTTTCCCCCGCTCCCTCCTCCCCGCCCCTGGATATAACTTTTATTTTTTTAATTTTGTTTTTTCAGACAAGAAAGTCCTAAATTGTTTATTAGATAAGAACTTTACAAACATTAGGTATATTAGCGGTAGCGGTGGAGCTGGAGAGTATTGCGCCTTCTCCAAGCCGCACGACGAGAGCCATCTATAGTGTGGTGGAACTTGTGGCCCTTGCCCAGGCCGCGGCTCCTTCTGCCTGCAGACGTCAGCCCCCCGCATCTCCCTGTGCTTGTGGACTGGTTTGGTGATCCACTGGGTGTCAGGGTTTCTTCTGATAGCTTTATGGAATGGATCAATGAGGATAACCTCAAAGAATTTGTATGTAGAATCTTCACCAACCCAGTAGGAATTCAGGACCCTCAGGGCCCCACAGTGGCGGCCAGCGCGGTCCTCCGCAACCGACTGCAGGCTTCGAGCAAACTTGAGCTGGTTGACACCATGGTGGACAGGCTTGCCGTAGGTGGCACCCTTAGGAACGGGGCGTTTGCGGCCCCCGCGGCGCACACGGATCCCTTATATTACATAGCTTTGCTTGGCCTTGTAGCCCAGCCTGCGCGCCTTGTCGGGCCTGGTGGGGCGCGGGGCGCGGTGCAGCGCCGAGAGCTGGCGGTAGCGCCAGCAGCGCACCCGCAGGAGGAAGCGCATCACGTCCGACTGCTTCTTCCTCCACAGCTCCTGCATGTACTGGTGGGCGCCCATGTCGGCTCAGCCCGGGCCGCGCAGGAGCCAGGAGAAACTCCCAGGACGCAGGGCCCCCGAGCCTGGATGGCCGATGTGAAGGGAGATCGGTGGCGGATGAAGCGGTGAATATCCTGACACTGCCTGGATATAAGTTTTAAAGAGAGCAATATGAGGTATATATCAAAATTAAAGGTGTGTGCCCTTTGACCCAGTAATGCCATTTATAGTAATCTGTAGTTGTACATATATGCAAAGAAGTATGTGCAAGTGTTGCAGCATTCTTTTCAATAGCAAAGAATTAGAAATAACCTAAATACTACATCATTAATAGCAGACTGGTTAAATAAGCAATGATACAGTGCACTATGGAGTACTATATTGTCACCAAAAAGAATGAGGCATATCTATATGTAATGCTATGTTATTGTTAAGTGAAAAAACAACATGTAGAGCAAAGTATATTTAAATGTGTGCACACATTAGTATACATTAGTGTGCACACCTCAGCAGTCTGGAAGGAAATACTATAATAACAAAAACCACGAACAATGATGGCTGCCAAGAGGGGAATAAATGAAGGGGACTTATTTTTGCTATTTGTAAATCTCTTTGGTACCTTTTGAATTCTGAAGTGTGTGTACATAATAACTGGTCAAATACACATGTAATCTTTTAAAATCTAGTTAGGGAAATGGGATATCAGAAAGAAGCTGAGTGCTACGCTACAAGGCGGTCCAGGCCAAGTATCGAATGAGTGATAGAGATGGAAGAGAGAGACTCTAGAGGAAGGAGAGGTCTCAGAGCTGGACAGGTTCTGGGTGACTGTGACCTAAACTGGAAGGAATGGCAACAGTGAGGCAAGCAGGGGGCGGGAGGCTAGAAGGGAATGCAGCTTTGGAGGTAGGCATGTTCCTGACACATCAGAGGCGAGGGAGGAAATGTGTTGGGTGGAATCCAAAGTTGGGGCTCTGGCTCTTGTGTCTGCATGCAGGAGGTAATTGTACCCTGGCTTTAGAAGCCTCCGGGATGAAAGCATTCCCCAACACTGAGGAAGTCCTCAGGAGCCGGGCTGGATGGGCGCTTCCAGCTACCCCATGGAGATCTGGGTTGCCACCTCCCACACCCACACCCAGTCCAACCTAGGCCTGCCAGGGCTTGCCCACAGAATTACTAACTGGGAGGCCTCACCGGATCCGAAAGGAGGTGGTCCTCCAACTGCCCAGAGTGGGCTAGCTGGTACAACCATCAGGAGGGGAGCCTGGCCACCTCTGTGGATGCCCAGCCATGTTGGCAGGTGAAGACCTCACCTTTCTCAGGGCCTTCCCTCACCTATTGGAGGTCAGTTGTGGGGAACGTTTGAAGCTTGGCCCCAGAGACAAAGGCCTTGGCCCTTGTTCAGCCCCAGCAGCTGGGTCCCTGCACCGGCCCCCCCTACGCCCTCTCCCACAGTGCCTGGGCAGGGGTGTGTCAAGCGTCACCCTCTCCCTGCCTTTGAGGCAACTGAGTCACCGTCTGGGCACCGGGGACCCGGCAGGTCTAGACGAGGTGACGTCTGGAGGGGTACCCCAATCTACTGCAGGCTGGAGGAGAGAACACCGAGGAAGAGAAGGCAGCAGTTTGGGCCAGACTGACCGGGGTTTCAATCCCCACTCCACTTCCTCACTGAGTAGCCTTGTGCAAGTCACGTGACTTCTCCAAGCCTCTGTCACCACATCTATAAAAGAGGCATTCATTAAACAGATTTGAGAATCTAATATGTGTCAGGCAGCATTCTGGATGCTGAAGGAAGAATAGGCCTTGTTCCCAGGGACCTTCCAGTCCAGTGGGTAAATTACATTTACCTCAGGATTAAAGAAGGGAGTATGGGCGTTCCCTGGTGATCCCATGGTTAGAATTCCATGCTTCTACTGCAGGGGCACAGGTTTGATCCCTGGTCAGGGAACTAAGATCCCGTAAGCCTTGAGGGGCGGCCAATAAAAATTTATTAATTAAAAAAACAAGAGGGTAGTATGAATGTAGGGCTTAGTATATAGTAGGTGCTTAATAAACAACAGCAATTTTTCTGGGGTTTTAAAAGCTCCTCAAATAATCCCTCTTCCTTCCCCAAGTTTGAATCCAGTTGATAGAAAGACACAGGATAGAGACTTGAAATTCAGCCCTTTTAGAGGAGAAAAAAAATCAATAAAAACAGGTTGGAGGATATAGCTGAGCTAACTATTCAGCCAAAATGGGTTTCAGAATAATTAAATGATTCTCCGAAGCCCGTCGCACAAGTATACACACAGTTGCAGGCCTCTGTCTTCCCAGGACAGAGCTTACCTGTCAGCTGAAATCCTCAGAGCGGCACTGAGAATCCTTTCTGTCTCTGAGCAAATCATTGCAAAATAGAGGGAGGAAGCTGTCGGCCTGGGTGTGCCTGTTTTCTCCTCTGAACTTCTCACCATCGTGGTGCCGCCGCTCCATCCTCTAATTACAAAATAATGATCAAGACAAGAGACAAGAGTGACAGGGACAGGTGAGGGGAACCATATAGGGAAGGGGAGGAGTCACTCCCTTTCCAGTTTTACCTGAGTGGCCTCCTGGGCTAGGCCCAGATGCAAGTGTGTGGAGGTACGTGTTTTATTCACCTCGTTCTGAGAATCACCCACCTTTCCTGCCCTGCTTTGTATCTCACAGGCTGCACCCCCTTTTCCCTCGGTCCTCTCTTACCAACTAGTGTCTGTCTTGGTTCAGCCAGTGGTTCCCACTGGCTGGAGATTGAGGGAGTAAGGAAAGGCGAAGCCAGTTTATTTCTCCTTCTCTCAAAATCAGAAAGGGATTCAGGTGATGCTGTGTCTCCTGCATGGCTCTGGTATAGTATAGTGTTATTTGCTCAGTCATGCCCTACTCTTTGCAACCCCATGGATTGTAGCCTGCCAGGCTCTTCTGTCCATGGAACTCTCCAGGCAAGAATACTGGAGTGGGTAGTTATTCCCTTCTCCAGGGTATCTTCCTGACCCAGGGATCAAACCCGTGTCTCCTGCATTGCAGGTGGATTCTTTACCGTCTCAGTCCACCAGGAAGACCCCGACAAACACCCCTCCCCGCCCCCCTGCTCCCTCTGGGTAGCTCTGCTGTGGTTCCAGCTCTCACCTGGTGATCTCAGCTCCAAAGCTCTGGCATCACCATCTCATACCTTGACTCTTCCAGCCCTAAGGGTGATCGCAGCTTCCTGGCTTTGCTGATTTTGGGATTTCCTTGCCAGCATCCAGGCCTGGGAAAGGGAGGCTGCAGGGCGGACAGTGCCAAGGACAACACCAGGCACTGCGTCTCTGCGGCTGGAGTGGGGGTGGGGACTGCCCTAGTTCTAGACCTCCAGTGGTCAAACCATCCCTCTAGCCCAGAAGGCGTTACAGAAAATCTACCCACAAGGATTTTAGGGCAGCCGTCCAGTTGGAAGTTGTGCTTGTGGCATAGGTTTGAAGACAAGTAGTTTGTCTTTATCGAAAAGTGATGAATGTGATGGTGATTTCAGGGAGGTAGGCTCCCCCTTGACCCCTAGCCATTGCTCCTCGGTTGCTGCTGCTGTGCCATCATTCTGCCTTAATGCCAGCTTCTGGACTCTCTACCTCTCTTCACTCAAACCTCCTGCCTGAAGAGGACAGGAGGGGCGCTAGTGAGCACTAGCTCTATCAGACACCATGTCAAATCCCCTGGCCTCAACCAGGCTCTTGTTGCAGCCCTGCGTGGCTCAGACCAGCTTCACAACTTCACAGCGCCTCACCTCCTGCCCCCAGGGCTTCCCTGTTGACCCTGCAGCCAAAGTGTGTGCAACCTGGAAGTACAGGCAAGTTAATGCTTGATGCAGGAAAGGTTTAACCAAGGCGAGAAAGGAGCCAGTGTAGAAATTCCCCACCCTCACCTCATCTCCTGCCCAATCTCCCAAGGAATGTTTCTAAGATGCCATTTATCCCGCTACATCCTCTCCAGGATGAATTCTCCCTCCTTCTCTGCTTTACCCACCACAGCACTCATTCTGCTCCCTGGAATGAAATCTGAAGTCAGATCTGCTTTCTGGGGAACCCAGTCTAAGATACTAGCCTTCTTATCTCTTATGAAGGAACCCACCCCCAGTGGTTTTCCCAAGAGAAAAAGACATTTGGGAGACAATGAGGCCACAGCACTTTATTTAGGACAGACACAAAGGATTCTGTTAGTATTCGTCCCCCTCCTCCTCTTCTCCCTCCCCCTCCACACTATCCATGCCCACTTCCTCGTAATCCTTCTCCAGGGCAGCCATATCCTCCCGGGCCTCGGAGAACTCTCCCTCCTCCATGCCCTCGCCCACGTACCAGTGCACAAACGCCCTCTTGGCATACATCAGGTCGAACTTGTGGTCCAGGCGGGCCCAGGCCTCAGCGATGGCGGTCGTGTTGCTCAGCATGCACACGGCACGCTGCACCTTGGCCAGGTCACCCCCGGGCACCACAGTGGGGGGCTGGTAGTTGATACCAACCTTGAAGCCCGTGGGGCACCAGTCCACGAACTGGATGGTGCGCTTGGTCTTGATGGTAGCGATGGCAGCGTTGACGTCCTTGGGCACCACATCTCCACGGTACAGCAGGCAGCAGGCCATGTACTTGCCGTGGCGGGGATCACACTTCACCATCTGGTTGGCAGGCTCAAAGCAGGCGTTGGTGATCTCTGCCACCGACAGCTGCTCGTGGTAGGCCTTCTCTGCAGAGATGACTGGTGCATAGGTGGCCAGGGGGAAATGGATGCGAGGGTAGGGCACCAGGTTGGTCTGGAACTCCGTCAGGTCCACGTTGAGGGCGCCATCAAAGCGCAGGGAGGCTGTGATGGAGGAGACGATCTGGCCGATGAGGCGGTTGAGGTTGGTGTAAGTCGGGCGCTCGATGTCCAGGTTGCGGCGACAGATGTCATAGATGGCCTCGTTGTCCACCATGAAGGCACAATCTGAGTGCTCCAGGGTGGTGTGGGTGGTCAGGATGGAGTTGTAGGGCTCGACCACAGCCGTGGACACCTGAGGGGCTGGGTAGATGGAGAACTCCAGCTTGGATTTCTTGCCATAATCAACAGAGAGCCGCTCCATCAGCAGTGAGGTGAAGCCAGAGCCGGTGCCCCCTCCAAAGCTGTGGAAGATGAGGAACCCTTGGAGTCCTGTGCACTGGTCAGCCTAGAGCGAAGAGAAACATGGGATCTGAAGCACTGCTGACCAACAGCAAAGAACCAGCTTGTGCTGTTTGCGATTTCCCCAAAAGTTTCATAAAATCCTTGTAAGACTTTTCCAAGGGCAAAAAATAGGCTCTGATATGGTGGTCCCACTCTCCTCTCCTTGCCCCTCCTCCTCTCTCAAACCTCCCGAGACCTTCCACAGACATTTCTCTTGACTCCTGTGCCAACGGTCATTTATTATCACAACTTGCCAATTCCACCTGGTTTCCTACCCATGCCCCCCTCCCGATCTAACTTCTGTTGTCTCTGGAAGGCTTCTTTACTGAGATCAACAACCCAGAAACCTGGTCCACATCCTTGCTGGAGGCCCAAGTTGATCAGAGAGCCTTGGGCCAGTGTTGTTTGGATCCCTGTTTTTCACAGGGCCTTCTGTCCACATCCCTACAATACAGGTGGACAATCTGGGACTGCTTATGGGTGTTCATAGCTTGGCCAGGCAGCCTACTGATTGGTGGCCACTCTGCACAGCATCAGGCCAGTTACTGTAGGAGATAAAGAGGATACCCAGCTCTGGGCTGGAACCCACCCTCTGCCTCCCCTCCTCACTAACCCTGATCCTGTGTGTTTAATTCTTGTCTGGGAGACTCTCCCAAGGATGGAAGCTGCCCTTCCTCATCTGGCCTCCAGATCACTTCACGACAGGAATGCAAATTCCCACTTCCCCAGTCCTCAACTCTTCTCTCACCAGCTTCCGAATCCGGTCCAGCACCAGGTCAATGAGCTCTTTTCCAATGGTGTAATGGCCTCGGGCATAGTTATTGGCAGCATCCTCTTTGCCAGTGATGAGCTGCTCTGGATGGAAGAGCTGGCGGTACGTGCCCGTCCGAACCTCATCTGCAATAGACAGAACTTTAGGTGCCCCTCCCCTTGCAGCCCGGCTCCCAGAGCCCCAGGGTACACAGAAGGGGTGGGGTCACCAGGCCCATTCAGGCAATTGCTATTGCTCTTGACTTTAAGGGTACGTCAATAAAAAGGAAAGGGATGTGCGGTGACCTTGAGACTCTGGAGCTGAGTAATAGCAGATCTGGAGTTCTGATTGGCTGCAGCAACTGGGAACCACAACTCCAGGGCTCTCCAGTTATGGAGAAGGACTTGCTGGGGTACCTGGGACAAGGCATGACAGGGCCTGATCATCACTCACCGATCACAGTGGGCTCCAGATCCACAAACACTGCCCGGGGCACATGTTTTCCAGCCCCAGTTTCACTAAAGAAGGTGTTGAAGGAGTCGTCCCCTCCCCCGATGGTCTTGTCACTGGGCATCTGCCCATCTGGTTGGATCCCATGTTCCAAGCAGTAGAGCTCCCAGCAGGCATTGCCAATCTGCACGCCGGCCTGCCCCACGTGGACTGAGATGCACTCACGCTGAGTGGGCAAAGGGCAGAGAGAAGGGTATCATGCCTGGACACGATTCCTGCCTTCCTTCCTTGAGTGGTTCTCCAGCTGGGAGCAGAAGTTCCTAGACTTTGCCCCATCTCCCGGGGGGTGTGGGATGGGGATAAAACCCTCAGGGGAAGCAGAAGATGTGACCATTTCTAAGATTATAGAGTCCTGCTCAGTGACTAAGCATCTTGAGGAACACTGAAGGGCTCAGATGAGTCTGCCAGAGCATGATAGTCAACCCACTCACGTCCAGAAATAACGTAGCGTCCATTAATAAGGAAAGCAAGAAACAAGTGAGGTTTTAGGGCTCAGAGACTAGGAGGAAGTTTATAAGAGCAGAAAGAACTCTGGATTCACTTTATAGTTAGAAATGCCAGTGAAGAAGGGGAACATGGGCCTGGAATGGATGTGTGTGTGCTGTTCTTTCCCCTTGGGTGTGCGTTCTGGAGTGAAGAGAGTCTGGGAAGAAAGTTGTTCCTCACATGGTTCAAGGCTGGTGGTCAAAGAACTCTTGCCCCTGAAGCAGGACTGGGGTAACCTGCTTGGTCCTAGAAAAGAGAAAGGTCTCTGCTCTGGGGAGTCCCATGAGCATCAGAGAGACTTGACTCACTTGCTTCATCTTGTATTGAGCCTCCATTATGTGCCTGACATTTTGCAGGTACTGGAAATTCATAACACTTAACACCTGGTCCCTGTGCTTAAGAAGCTCACTGTCTAGGAAAGGGAGACTTTCACATGATAAGATATGTGACAGTGTGGGAAGTGGGATCCCAGAGTGTTTCTCCCTGCTCCCCTTGAGAAGTGTTTATGGCAGACCTTAACAACAAAACGAGGGAATTCCCTGGCCATCCGGTAATTAGGACTCTGTACTTTCACTGATGAGGGTCAGGGTTCAGTCCGTGTTGGGGAACTAAGATCCTGCCAGTTCCATTGTATGGCCATAAAAAAAAAAAAAAAACAAAAACAGAAAACTCAAGCACATCCACCAAATTTCCCCAAGCTTTAAGGCTTAATCATGTGGCAGTTGTGGAGACATGAGAATTCTCACACTGCTGCTAGAAGCCCACAGTGAGGCATCTGTCTTGGAAAGTGATTTGGCAATATCAGAAAAGCTGAAGATGCTCTTGCTCTAGAGAAATTCTCACACAGGTACGCAAGAAAACAGGTGCAGGAACTGTCACAGCACCATAGCGACAGAAGCCAATTAGAAGGCCCGCAACAGGAGAAAATGGATAAAGAATGATTCAGAAGTGGGTGTGGGTGAATACAAGGAAGAATCTTACCCCAAAAAATTCTTACCAGAAAAAAAGTAAATTAAGAGGAATGATACTATTTATGTAAATCTTCAACTTGTATGCATCATTTACAGATACATTTTTATGTTGGCTATATATTCTTGGAATGTGTTACAAAAATTAAAAAAAAGCAAAGGAAATATTAACACCCAATTTGGAATAATGGTTTTGTTTGGTAGAGGAGGGAAGTGAATGCAGTCAGAGGATTCCATTGCTTAAGCTGGGTAGCAGGTGTTCATCATATTATCCTTTATACCTTTTTGCATATCTGAAATATTTCAGAGTTTTTTTTAAAGAGGATGCTTTCTCCACAAATTTAACACTTCTCTGACTTTGTAAATATGACACAAGGGCCTTAACTTCTTGTGATTTTTTTGGATAACTGGGATTAATACAGTGACCATCTGTATTCCAGCCCCATTACTTCCCCACTTGCCTCAAGCAAGAGTCTTCAATATTCTGAGGGCATCTTCCCTGAGAAATGACAATAATAAGAGCCCCCTCCTAGAATTACTCTGCAGATGAAAGAATGTAAGTTGCCTGGCTCACTGCACAACAGAGACTAGGGCAGGCCATATTTCTATTGGATCCGCTTATCCATTCCTCCATCACCCAACCCCGGAAGTCATAGTAAGAGAAAGTCACAGGAACTTCCCTGGTGGCTTAGTGGTGAAGAATCTGCCTGCCAATGCAGGAGACACAGGTTCGATTCCTGATCCGGGAAGATCCCACATGCCGCAGAGCAACTCAGCCCATGTGCCACAACTACTGAGCCTATGCTCTAGAGCCCAGGAGCCGCAACTACTGAGCTCTCGACCTGCAACTACTGAAGCCTGCAACTCTAGGGCGCCCTAGAGCCTGTGCTCCACAACAAGAGAAGCTACCATGACAAGAAGCCCACACCCTGCAACTAGAGAGTAGCCCTCGCTTGCCACAACTAGAGAAAGCTTGCATAGCAACAAAGACCCAGCACAGACAGAAAGAAAGAAAGAAAAATTTAAAAAGAGGAAATAATGAATTAAGCTGGGAGGGGTTCAGGGACAAAGGACTCCAGAAATCCCCAGGTCCATGAGAGAGGGCTGACTCAGCTCACCAATCACCCAGCAAGGCCAATGCCTGCTGCTGTATCTCAGAGCCTGCCCAGGTCCCATGCACAGAGCCAGACACTGACCTGGCCCCCACAGCTGAGGTGGAGAATGCCTGAGACTCTGGAAACAATGCCCCTCACTCTGGGTGTGGGCACAGAACCCAGGCCCTGGAGTCACACAGACTTGGCCTCAAACCCCTATCCCTCTGGGACGTGGACAGAGTTGCTTCAAGGCGGCTGCTCCCATTGCCTTTCCTTGTCGGTGAAAATACTATAATTTCATACTCTGCAGGCTTTGTCATTCGGGTACTTAATTCCACGTGTTAAGCACTGATTAGGTGCCAGGCACTGTGCTAAACGCTTCACACACTATCTCATTTAATCTTCATAACGGCCCCCTTAGGTAGGTATTTTTATTACCTTATTTTACTGACTCTCAGAGGAGTCAAACAACTTGCTCAAGGTCATGAGCAAAACCAGGAATATTCAGAGAAGGGACAGCCTGGCTCCAACCACACTTCTAACTGCTCTTCTGTCCTGCCTGGGGGGCAGGTTTGGGTAAAAGATACCAAATAAGCCCCACTCCCCCACACAGCACCCTCCCACCCCCTCTTACTCTCCCCCCTGGTACAGAGCTGAAATGAGGAGTCAGATCAAGGCTCAGGGAAAGGACAGCCTAGGAGGATGGGTCCTTACAGCTGGGAGCTGGAACCAGAGGCCAGCAGGAGCCCAGGTTTAGAGGAAATTGCCTGTACTTTCTACTTGTGTCCTACTCACCCCGCTCTCCCTACCTCTAAATTCAAAGCCCTTCAGCAACTGCTGACGCTCTTACCCAGGTCCTAGTTACCATCACCTGTCTCTCTCCACCCCCCGAACAGGCCCCCACATACTAGCACATTTGGGGGGGCACACACCCATCTGCAAGTCTCTTTCCCTCTCCCCTACCTCACCTGCCTCCACACTGTAGCCCACCAACCCCTGGACACAAGGGACCCTCATTTGCATCCTCAGCCCCCACCTCTGCTTACCATGCTGCCTGCCTGGGACTAGCTGGGGTCGTCTGCTGCAAGACAGAAGGCGGGGACAGGTCTGTGTGGGACACAGAGCCTGCTGGCCTCCTTATACTCTCTGGCCTGCTCTCAGTGGGGGGGAATGTTGTTAGAAACGGCCCCAGGAGGGCAGGTCTGTTGACTTGGTTACCGGGCAGCAGGCAGGCGCTGGGCCTGGGCCCAGGCAGGGGAGGAGGTGCCTGCAGAGGAGGGGCCCACTGGTAGCCCCACACAGGTATCCAGGTCTCTGGGTACACGGTGTCCGTTGCTCAGTCACACAACCCCTGGTGCCGCAGCCTGGCCATCACAGGTGGGAGAGGATTCAGAAATTAAGCCGTCTGAGCTCCAGCACCACCCCCCACCCCTCCCAACCCCCCAGGACTGGTGAGGACTGGAAGAGGAGTGGGCGGGGCTAAGAAAAGTCTGCAGTGGACCAGAAATAATGAGTTACCTAGGGCAGGAGATCAACTTGGGGCTTTCTGGGTGGAAACTCAGAATATTAGAGAATAGCAGAAACTAGAGCTCAGGTTAGCCCCATCTCCAGGAGACGTAAGAGACATGAATTTGATCCCCAGGTCAGGAAGATCCCCTGGAGAAGGAAATGGCAACCCACTCCAGTATTCTTGCCTGGAAAATCCCATGGACAGAGGAGCCTGGTGGGCTATGGTCCATAGGGTCACAAAGAGTCAGACATGATTGAAGCAACTTAGCACACACTTAACTTCTTTTGCCTCACTTTTCTCATCTGTAGACTGGGGAGAGGTAGTATACTGTGAGATTAAACAAGATACATGTGCTCCAGAATTGGCTGTTGTCCACGGGCAAGGCAAGATACCGAGCAGGGTTTCAAGGCTATTCCTAACAGTCTCTCCCTGTTCTAATGCAAGTCTTTGCTTGTCTAGTCTGGCCTTATTTCCCCACAGAAGTAGTCACCATATGGCCTGGGACAAAATTATGAAATAAAAATGTTACTCTCTCCCATTTGCATCCTGCTTTGTTTTCTCAAGGCAGCCTCAACCTCCCACCCCCCATGCCCTTATCTCCTTTGAGTCCCTCAACAACTTTGTGTGAGGTAGGCAAGGGAAGGCCTCTACTCCCGGAGGAAAAAAAGGAAATTGCTGCCTCTTGGCATGAGGGAGTTAATTAGTGGCAGAATTACGGTTCCTCTGGGACTCAGGGTCTGTGCCTCTCCCATTTCCACATGGCAGAGTTTTCGATGTTCCTCATCCTCTCCTGTGTTTTTATTTTAAATTCCGTGGTCAGTGGTGATCATTCCCTTACATACCCCTCAACTCCCTTGTCTTCCTCTAGCTTCAGTTTCTTTGACTGACCAAACCACAACTCTGGTGAAATCTATTTGTTCACCAGTTCTGCCTGCACTGACCTGCTAAACAGTGGCTGTAGAAAACCCCAGAACTATATTGACTGATCTGACTTCAAATGCATGACTACTAACCTCAAATGGTGCTTAATGCTGCCTGGAAACCACATTGCCTCTCTCCAGTCATACTTCCAGCCAGCGCCTTGACCAGGAATAGGAATGTCAGATTTAGCAAATAAAAGAATCTTGTCTATTAATAGCAACCCTCTCCAGGAAGTAGTTTCTAATGTGACTCTTCAGTCAGTATGGCAAATGGTGAAAGAATTATCTTGAGGGTGGGGCTTTTTCAGAGCCCTTTTCATCCTAGTATACCAGGGTGTGACCCAGATATTAAGATGGTTAACCCTGGTTTGGGCCATGAACTGAGGTCTTCTCTCTCCTACCTGGAACTAAAAGGCCAGGATCCCTGGAGAGAAGACACAACCAACCAACACTTCAAAGGTGAGAAAGCCCAGTCTACACTGGCTACACGAAGCCATAAACCTCTGGAATTATTATCCATCAGGAAGGATTTGGGGCCCACTGGGCCCCAGAGTCTCCTGCTAGCACTCCAACTTCCCCCAACTGGTCTTTGAAGTTAGGCATCTCAAAGTCAACCTTGACAACACTAATTCTGCAAAGGAAATTCTCTTCAAGGCAGGCAGGGGGAGGGGCCTCATATAAAACAAGAGTAAAGAGACTTATTTTTTTTTTAAGTTTTTTTTTTTAATATGGACCATTTTTAAAGTCTTATTTAATTTGTTACAATATTGCTTCTGTTTTATGTTTTGTTTCTTTGGCTATGAGGCATATGGGATCTTAGTTCCTGGATCAGGGATTGAACCCCCATCCCCTGCATTGGAAGCCAAAGCCTTAACCACTGGACCACCAGGGAAGTCCTGAGATTTTTTTTTAAGAGCATGTAATATATCTAAGTTATAAAATGAGAGGTAATCAATATTCTTCATTCCTTGAACAATGTTTATTGTCTGCTGTGTGCCAAGCACTGTTGCCAGAGATACAGTGGTAGTAGATAAAAGAGTCTATGCTTTCAAGGAATTTGTATTTTTATGGGAAGACATAATAACTAAACAAACAAGAAAATTTCAGATAGCAATGAACACTTGAAGAAAACAAAACAGATAATGGCACAGAGAGAGACAGGGTGAGGGGAGAGTAGGAGAGGGGGCTACTACTGAGAAGAAGCCACTCTCCAGGAAGGTGATGTTTGAAATTAATAAGGAGTGGGCCACACCAAGATCTGAATTGTAGTGCTCCAGGCAGAGAGAATAGCAAGTGCAAAGGAGCAAGCCTGGTGTATACAAGGAAATGGAGGGAGGGAGTTCACAGAGGTAAAGGGGCCTGGGAAGGAGAATGGCTTAAAAAAAAAATTATTTACTTATTTGGCTGCACTAGGTATTAGTTGAAGCCTGTGGGCTCTTTAACTGCAGCATGCAAACTCAGGTGTGGTGTGTGGGATCTAGTTCCCTGACCAGGGATGGAACCCGGGCCTCCCACATTAGGAGCTTGGAGTTTTAGCCAATGGACTACCAGGGAAGTCCTGAGAATGGCTTTTATTACAAGTGTGATGGGGGGTGGGGGGTTAAGCAAGCCTCACAGCTTACTTTGTGTTTTGTTTTAGAGGGAGTATTGCAGCTGCCATGTGGAGAGTACATTATAGAGGTTCAAAAATGGGAGCAGAAAGCTGTGAGGAGACCAAGCCTAATATCCAGAAATGAGGGGATGGTAGCTTGGACTAAACTGGGGGTGAGGGAAGTAACTGGGTTGAAGTGATAGGACATGCTAATCTGGGCTGTGCAGACCTACCCAACAGCCTTACCTAACCCCTACCTCCGTGTTGGCGTGGTCCTAATTGTGTATAATTTTTCACCCTTCCACCTGGTCAAGGAAGATGGCCTTTCTCTAGACCTAAAGGTAAGTACAGGTTAGTCCAAACCATTCATGGTAGTTCCAGTCCCCACTTCCAATGACTAGTTTAGGCCTGAGGTCAGTGAGATATAAGGGAAAGTCTGCTGGGGTGCTTTAAGGAAAGGTTTTTGTTTCTGATAAAAAGAGATGTGGGAGGAAACCACCCCCCCTTTTCTGCCGTAGGATGGTGTCATATGAGGGCATGATACTTGGAGCTGTGGTAGTCATCCTGTGATCAGGAGAAAAGACGTCACCAGGCCATTGAGGATGCCAGAACAGAAAGCTGGAAATACTGGACTTATTGGTGACATCACTGAACCAATCCTGGAACCGCCCTCCATTCAGATTTCTTGTGGGATAATAATACACCCATTGTTTAAGCTGTTGGTAGCTAGGCTTTCCATGATTTGAAGCTAAAACATTCTCATTAATAAAAGAGGAGAGGAAGAAAATGAAAGAGGAATACAGGACAGTCCTCCGTTTTTACCTAAGGACTTGGTAGGAAGGCGGTATTATTCACTCAGACTCGGGTCTTCCCTTGTGGCTCAGCTGGTAAAGAATCTGCCTACAGTGTGGGACACCTGGGTTCGATCCCTGGGTTGGGAAGACCCCCCTGGAGAAGGGATAAGGCTACCCAATCCAGTATTCTGGCCTAGAGAATTCCATGGACTGGTATAAACGTGGCTGAATGACTTTCACTTTCAGGAGCCTAGGACAGAAGCAGGTTTAGCAGGGAGTGTGATGAGAGTTCTACTTTGAGTGTGTTGTTTTGAGATGTCTAAGGGGCTTTCAAGGTATGATATTAAGAAGGCAAACAGTCACGTGACTCTGAAGCTCAGAGGAGAGGTCCAAAATGGAGGAGTACCTTTGAGAGTCATCAACATATAGGTGATACAGCTTTCTTTTTATTCTATTCTTGCACTGCAGCTTGGGATGTTTATACTCTAGCTATTCTTTATATATATACTCTAGCTATTCTTTTTTGAGTAACCCTAGATAAGGTACAATTGCTTTTAATTACGGACATTTAAAAATACACCCCACAGTAGAGATAACATAATAAAATCCCATATACTCATCACCCACTTTCAACTATTGCTCCTTCAGGGAGAAAGAGCACATGGAAAGCCTGGGAATGAGCTATGAGGAACACCCTTTAGAGGTAAGCCATCAAAGACCACCGAGAAGGAGTGGCTAGGACAAAAACCAGGAGTGGAAGTGTCATCAAAGCCAAGAAGGAAGTACTTCAAATATGAAACATTATAAAGGAAGGATCAGTTATGTCACATACTGCTGAGAGGCTGAGAAAGATGAAGAGAGAGGCATGATCTCTGGTTTGGCAAGATGGAGGTCACTGGCGACCTTAGCAAGAACATCTCAGTGGAACATGTGAACCAAGCCAGTGTGGACAGCAGGGAGGAGAGAAGACATGGAACTATCCCGTAGGAAAGATGGTGCTGTGAGGAGGAGGACAGCTAGTAGATGCTCCGACTGGGAAAAAAAAAAAAATGGATGTGCGGTAAGGCTCAGCTCCACCTCTCTCAGATGGAACCCATGGAGATATTTTAAACCTTGATGGGGACTTTCCTGGTGGCTAAGACTTTGAGCTTCCACTGTAAGGGGCTCAGGTTTGATCCCTGGTCAGGGAACTAAGCTCCCACGTGCCATGTGGCACAGCCAAAAGCAAACAAAGAACTTTGATGACCTTGCCACACTGCTTCAAGATGGAGGTGAGACTCTGAGAAGGAGTTAGGAAAGATGGAGATAACAATAGGCATGGTGAAGAGGGAGAGCGATCCAAAGAGAGAGTTGACACCCACGTTGGGTGAGTGGACTAAACAATACCTCATCAGGAAGACTGAAAAAGTGTTTGGCATTGTCTTCTAGATTCTATGTGAATGTCCAAGAGTTTTCTGTTTGGCGATGTGGACTATTATCTGCACACCTACCAAAAGCTTATGGCCCTTATTCAGGGGATCTGTCTATATCCTGAGAAAATACATAGACACTCGGTCATGCCTGTATGTGCATGAGCATGCACGCTCAGACACACATGCCCAACCAGATGCGGACTCTATATTCCACCAACATGCCTTGGGCGTGTCTCCCTGCACCCTTGTCTTCTCCGTTTTCCCTACCAGGAAGCCTGCTTAGGGCTGTGAACTCATTGCTGCAGCAGCCAGGCTAACATAAATGTGTGATGTGGGTTGCGCATGTGATGTTAAATGGCAGTGGGCCCTGGTCTTCTGTGTCAGGGAGACACAGAGTAACAGGGCTGGGTGAACTGGAACAGCTTGTTGCCCATCCTAAGAAGGTAGCCATCACCCAGCTACATTTGTTGCTGCACTGGTTTCCTATCCAGGCTGTAACAAATTGCTACAAACTTAGTAGCTTAAAACAACACAAATGTATTTATTATCCCACATTCTGGAGATCAAAAGTCCAAAATAAATCTTATGGGGAATGCAATCTTATGATTTATAAGAAAAAAATGTGGCTGCTTAGATGACCAAAATGTATTTCTTATATGTTATTTGTTCTTTGTCCATTCTTGTTGGCTCACAGTTCCCAAAACCCTGAGAATTCCCTAAGTGTTGAGAGTGATTAAGGTGTCTTGCTATGTTAATGAGGTAACTTTTGGACCCACCGAAGGATGGGGCCTGCTTGCCAGTGGAGCCAACTGAGCAATTAGAGGTTTAGAAATTTCAGTCCCATCATGCCCTTCTGACCTTCTGAGAGGGGTGGGTATCTGGAGATCTGAGTTCAATCACCAAATCGTCAGTGATTTAATCAACCATGTTTATGTAATGAAGCCTTCATCAAAGCTCAAAAGGATGGGGTTTGGAGACCTTCCAGGGTGGTGAACACATGGAGATGCTGAGAGAGTAGAGAACCTGGAGATGGTATGGAAGCTCATGTCCTTTTACCATACAGTACCCTCTGCATCCCTTCTATCTGACTGCTCCTGGCTTATATCCTTGTATAATAAACCAGTGACCTAGTAGGTAAAACGTTTCTCTGAACCCTACAAGCATCTTTAGCAAATTAGTTGAACCCAAGAAAGAGGTGATGGTAAACTCTAATCTGCAGCCCACCAGTCAGGACAAGTAACCACATGGACTTGCAACTGGTATCCAGAGTTGGAGGGGGTTGTTGGAACTTCCAGTTTGTAGCTGGAGGGTCAGAAGCTTAGGTAACAACTGGGATTTGTGACTGGCAGCTGAAGCAGGAAATGGGGGGACAGTTTTGTAGGATCAAACCTTTAACCTGTGGAACTTGATGCTATCTCCAGGCAGAAAGTGCAGAATCGAGCTGTATTCTCAAACCCCTTGCTGGTGTCTGAGAATTGCTTGGTGGTGTGTGGGGGAGCCCCCTCTCCCACCATTGGAACTGGAAACCTGTTTACAGATAAATTCAAGGCGTTGGCATGGTTGCCTTCCTTCTAAAGACTTTAGAGGAAAATACGTCCCTTGCCTTTTCCGTCTTCTAGAGGCTGTCCGCATTCCTTCACCATGGCCTCCTTCCATCTTGAGAGCCTTCACTCTGACCTCTCGCCTTGCCTGACTGACTCTCCTGCTTCCTTCTTCCATTTAGAAGGACCCTTCTATCTCTCTTGGTAAATGTCACATTCCACTTGAAAATAGGTGGGTTATTGTCAAATATCTTTTGATACTAATTTCTAACATGATTCTATAGTGATAAGAGGAGAGATTCTATATGATTTCAATACCTTTAGACGGTGAAAGTTTTGCACCTTGTTTTATGCCCCTGGATGTGTTCCAGTGTCTTCTAGTTTATAGTCTATGGGAACTTGAACAGAATTTGTATTCTACTGCTGAGTGAAAATTGTATAAATCTTAATTATGTTGAATTGGTTCATAGTGCTTTTCAGGTCTACTAGATCCTTCTACTCTGTAGAAGAGAATTGTTAATTTTTGAGAAAATGGTATTGTATTCACTGTATTAATTTTTGAGAGTTTGATATTGAAAGCCCAACTAAAAATCTTAATTTATCTATTTTTAAAAATAACTATAATGTATAGTGGAACTATATGTAACTTTGTTCTGTATTTTCCAAGTCTCCTGTTAATGTGTTATCATACTTTCACAATTAAAAAAAAAACTGTTTTAATTAAAAAAAGGACTTGTGATTACACTGGGCCCAACCAGAAAATCCAAAATCTCCCCATCTCAAGACCTTTACCTTAATCACACTCACACCATCTTTAGCCATGGAAGGAAATGTAGTCACAGATTCCAGGGACTAGGATGTGGACATCTTGTGGGTAGTGCTATTCTGCCTATCACAGTTGCTAAATGGGAATGCAGGCCTAGAATAGCCATCTTTTCCAATTTGTTTCACAATAAGCTAGAATCTGGATTTTTTTACATGATTGAAACCGTTAACCTAGCAGGCCTGAGACAGCTATCCTTGGAAAGGCCTGCTCGCAAGGTTGGCCCTCAGCTAGCATCTGAGAACTTGGCTCTTAGAGTGCTCCCAGTCAACAGCTGATTGATCAGGATAGTTAGTTGTGCCTGGACAGTGTGGGTAAACGATGTGATTTATGCTGAACACCCATTTTTCTTCTGAGTCTGGAATTTTGGCACATGTAAGGCAGAGGTGCCTCTGTGAACAGACCCCACTAAAAACCTGGGGTGCTGAGTCTCTAGTGGGCTTTCTTGGGCAAAAACACTGCAGGGAAATACTGCTCCCTTTTCATTTAGGAAGAGTACATTGTGTAAGTCCTTATGGGAGGGAGAGGACATGGATTCCTTCTGACTCCTGTTGTGTCTTTTCCCCTTTTTATCCAGGTGCGTATTGTTCTTGCATTACTGTAATAAACCCTAGCTGTGAGTACAAGCTTATGCTGAGTCCTGTGAGTCTGTCTAGTAAGTCTCCTAACATAAGGGTGGTCTTTGGCGATGCCCCATACAGAAAAATTTCCTAATTTTTTTTTTCATATTCTAAATGCAATGTGGGTTAACACTGTGGGTGCCAGATGAAACATTTCAGAGAGAGAATTTGTTTTCCAGGCTGCTAATTTGAAACTTCTGGCTGCTTAAGAGTTTCACCTTAATTTCAGTCCCATTTCTATAGTGAAACAATTCATCTGACACACACTTAGCAAATGTTACCATGTGCCAAGTGCCATACTAGGAACCAGGGAACACAAAAGTGAATAAGACACAGTCTTTTCCTTCAGCAAGATCACTGTCTAATAAGATGAACATATGCATGAATAACTGCAGCATGAGGTGCTACACACACTAAAATAAATGAACAAAATGCTCTAAGAGTCCAGGCAGCTGGACATATAGTTCTTTGCTGTGTACGTATGCATCCTCCAGTTCATCTGGTCCTCACAATCCAAAGTTATTATCCCAGTTTTACAGAAAAAGAAGCTGAACCTGAAGAACAAATAGGTTTTGGGTTTTGCCTAAGATAGCACAAGTCTCTTAAAATACTCATTCTGCAGGGTTGGGCTGCACAAGGAAAACAGAGGGCCAGGGAAGGTCTGAACGAGGCCACGTGTTCTGTAGTCACCAAGGCTCCTTGCTCTGTAGAGACCGTGACCCCATTTCCCAAAGCAACCTCATTATGTGCCCTTGCCAGGTTTCTTTTCTATGAATGAGTCTTGTTCTCCCAACCATATGGTTAGTCTACTGGGAAAAGAGACCTTGTCATATTTCACAGTGTTTCTTTCCATGCCTTGCTAAAGTAAGGTATCAGTTAGCTATTTTGTTGGTAGAAAGTTGCCATTGCTAGTTATTTTATCCTACTGTGTTATATTGTCAGGCAGCCTTGGCCCTAGGAAACACTATGATAGGAGAGACAGGTGAATCTTTTCCCAGGAGACAGAATGCACCAATAGGCACGTAGGGCACTTCTGATGATTTCTGCAGTGAAGAGAGACAGGTAGAAAATGTAAGGCATGCAAGGGAAAGCAGAAGTAGGTTGAAAAGCCCATTCTTGCAAGACATGGGAATGAAAAGTAGAAAGAAGGAATAGCTTTAGCTGAGACCACTGCCTGAGCTCCGAGGGCTTTGAGATGCAGGTAGCAGATCCTGCCCATGGCTTAGGGACTGAAGAGGATGGGAAAGTCAAAACCATCCATGACATCAGAATCTCCGTTTTCTTTTTTCCTCTTCAGAGTCAACAAACGTTATAACACCTCACAATGCTTTCTGGGGGTGGGATCGTTATCTCCTTTCACCGGTGAAGATGAGGTTCAAGAACTCAGTGAGGTTAAGTCACTTGCCCAAGGTCACAGAGGGCAGTCAGGTTGCGAATCCCAGAAACTCCGGCGGTTCTGGCTGCAGAAAGTGGGCAGGTGGCTATGGCGAGGGCCGGCTAATAGTGACGGTGCTGATGACGGGGCCACTGACCAGCGGGCAGCCTGCGAGACGCGACAGATTCCGGGGGTCGGCCCTCGCAGACAGACTGTGGGATTCGGCTCGGCGGAGCAACCTAAGGGATCGACAACCTGGGGCTCAGACTGTGCAGCTCCCGGTCCTCGGCCGCCCGCGGGCGTTGGCGAAGGCCAGCCGTCCCGGCCACGGACCAGCAGGCCTCGAGCGACTGCAAGCCGTTCCTGGGGGACGGGCCAGAGCCAGGCAGTCGGCCGGAGCCTTCAGAGAGGCAGGGCGGGGAGGGCACCGGCGAAGGCTGGCTGCAGCCACTCCGGAAAAACAGCCTCTACAGCACCCGGCCTAAGTCAGAACACCTTAGAGACAGGCGCCCCCACGACGCAGGGGCAGGAGAGACACATCCTGGCACCGCGCCTTGCGTCCCAACAGCGGAGCTCGGGAGGTCCGAGTGTCGGCGCAAAGCCGGGAAAGAAGGGTTTAAGCTCGGGTCGCTACTGCTCACTCACGCGGGACAGGTGAGGGACTCTGGCACGCCCCGGGGAGGGGACTCGCCCTGGCCCCACCCCTTCGGGCCGCCTACCTTTCGGGGGCGGGGCGTCTGGGCCGCCCCGCTCCTAGTGGGCGGTCGGAGCGCGCGGGCCCGCCCCCCGCCTATAAGAGCGGTGCGGCACTGCAGCTAGCGCAGTTCTCACTGAGACCCGTCACCCGGACTCTACGTGAGACCCACCACCCGGACTCACCATGGTGAGTGCGGCCCTGCCGGCATCGCGCCCGTCCCTAAGTTCTCCTCTTCTTCGGGGAACCTCCCGCTAGGTCCGCTCAGGGCCCTCTATCTGGAGTTTCAGGTCTCGAGGTGTTGGGGGGGGTTGCCTTCCCCCACCCCCTCCCGGTGACTTTGGCTGGGCCAAGTTGTCCACTTTCGGATGCTGGGGAGGGTAGTGGAGCGGGGTGGGAATCTTCAGTAGTGGAGAGAAGTCCTCCTGGTATCCCCTCCTGCTCCACCAAGAATTTGTGTCCTAACCCTCCTGAGGGGAGTCACGCGGTCCCGCGGCCCGTCCTTTCCGCGGTCTAGCGAGACCCCGCTTGGCTGCCCTCCGCCCTTAGCCTCCCGCTCACTCCCGGGTCCTTGGAACTGACCAAACACGCGCTTGGTGCTAGAAGGTGGGAAGGGGCAGATCACTTGGTTTAGCATCCCCCTTTCCTCCGACTGTGGGCGCATCCCTCCTACCCACAGCAACCCCCCCGTGACTCAGCACCCCTCTTTTGATCCTGGAGGGGTGACGAGAATGGGGTTCGGCCTAGTGAGGCGAGCCGGAATCTCTCCAGCCGGAGCCCGCGTGCACGGACGGGCAGAGACAGCTGGCGCTGAGCGAGAGCGCGGGCCGAGGCCAGGTTGGGGGGAGGGGAAAGAGGTGTGTGTAGGGGGTGGTATTTATAGCCTAGGGACGGGGGCCGAAATCCAATCCTCGCTTTCCACTGGGATGGACCTGGAAAGAATCTAGAAGGGGCGAATACGGGGCCAGAGCGCAGGATGGCGCTCACCCCGCCCAGGGCAAGGCAGGTTACCTTCGGGGCCTCACCGCAGGTTCCGCTTCCTTTTCTGGGTGTTTGCAAACCGTCACCCCGCCATTTCGGTGTCGAAAAGGGAGGCCGCACCGGCCTTGCTCTGCACCACTTTGGCTCTTCAGAGGTTAATTCCAGACTGGCAGGGATGAGCCTAGGGCAGCGAGTGCCCCAGTGCCCACAACCTTACTGGCGGTGCCTGCCGGTTTTTGCTCTCTGCAGTTTCCCTGAAGGTACAGCAGTGGGTGAACGCGGTGAAAATACCCAGGGTGTGGGGGTAGAGGTGGGGAGAGCAGCCAGATGGGATTGATCCCCAGAGCCAGATGGGATTTAAAGGTGGTGAGGGCCAGGGCAACCTGCTGGTCAGTGTGGTCAGTTGATGCCCGACTGGAAGGCTGAGACACCTCTACAGTTCGCGAGAATGAAAGGGTGAGAGGGTTATATGATATTCTAGTTGTTCATCCTCAAAGCAAAGAATTAATCAAGGGCGGACCTCTAGCTATAAATTTGTAGCTCTGGAAAACCTTCTGTCCCTTCTCAGGCTCTTGAGAAGCTGATCTGTGGGAGTAAGGATTGGGAACAGCTGAAAAAATCGCTTGTCCTTGTCTCAGCAACTGCAGTGTCTGCCTGTCTCACATGCACTTGACCTCTCCGTCCTGCCTGAATGTCCTGTGAATGTGGCAGGGTCATATGGAGCCACAGCTCTTACTTGACAAGGTCCCCATGGAGTAGACTGAGGGATCTGGCCAGCCCTACTGGGTGCCTCTAGTTGGGAAGTCCTATGCAGGAGAGCCTGGGCAGGATGCCAGCCTCCTTGACCTCTGCTCAGGCCCTTTTGCCAACTGAGTCATCCTAACTGGTAGGTGATAGGGTGGGAGAGAGGCTCGTGAGGTAAGGACTTATGTATGTGGGGTTTATGCCATGTCCCCTCTCTTTACCCTTCAGCGTGAATGCATCTCAGTCCATGTGGGGCAGGCAGGTGTCCAGATGGGCAATGCCTGCTGGGAGCTCTACTGTCTGGAACATGGAATTCAGCCGGATGGACAGATGCCCAGTGACAAGACCATTGGTGGAGGGGACGACTCCTTCACCACCTTCTTCTGTGAAACTGGTGCTGGAAAGCATGTGCCCCGGGCAGTTTTTGTGGATTTGGAGCCTACTGTAATTGGTGAGCAGAGGAAGAGAGGGTGGAATTGAGGGGCTGGAAAGTGACTCTAAGTTTCTCTCTGGAGAGAGGATGTCTAGACCTGGCTTTCCTGGCCCTGAAAACCCCTTGCCCTGCTGGAAGCTAAAGAAGGGAGGCTGATCGCAGACTGGGCTGGGCAGCAGGTCTGGGTTTCTCTCACACACTGCTATCTCAGGCTGGCAGGAGGATGAATGCTTCCATATATCTGACCACAGCCACTAGGCTGAGGGAGGGAGGTCTGTGCTGAGCACAGCCTTGTGGTTTCTGCCCTAACGATGTGGTGTATGACTTTTCAGATGAGATCCGAAATGGCCCATACCGGCAACTCTTCCACCCTGAGCAGCTCATCACTGGGAAAGAGGATGCTGCTAACAACTATGCTCGTGGTCACTACACCATTGGCAAGGAAATCATTGACCCAGTACTGGACCGGATCCGCAAGCTGGTGAGAATTGGGGGTAGAAGGAAGGAAACTTTTGAAATGATGCTAATGGTCAGAAACATTTTTTTCCAAATCCATTTCATAGAGTCATCTCTAATTCTACATGTCTCAGAGCGTGCTGCGGCTGTGGGATACTCATTAGTCTGCCTTAACACCTGAGAAATTTTAGGCTTTTGTGAAGCTAGAACATATGAAGTCCTCAGGCCCTTTCCCCACCCACATTGCTCTTTTCCTTCTTGCCTTTCAGTCTGATCAGTGCACAGGACTTCAGGGCTTCCTGGTGTTCCACAGCTTTGGAGGGGGCACCGGCTCTGGCTTCACCTCACTGCTGATGGAGCGGCTCTCTGTTGATTATGGCAAGAAATCCAAGCTGGAGTTCTCCATCTACCCAGCCCCCCAGGTGTCCACGGCCGTGGTCGAGCCCTACAACTCCATCCTGACCACCCACACCACCCTGGAGCACTCAGATTGTGCCTTCATGGTGGACAACGAGGCCATCTATGACATCTGTCGCCGCAACCTGGACATCGAGCGCCCGACTTACACCAACCTCAACCGCCTCATCAGCCAGATCGTCTCCTCCATCACAGCCTCCCTGCGCTTTGACGGCGCCCTCAACGTGGACCTGACGGAATTCCAGACCAACCTGGTGCCCTACCCTCGCATCCACTTCCCCCTGGCCACCTATGCACCAGTCATCTCTGCAGAGAAGGCCTACCACGAGCAGCTGTCGGTGGCAGAGATCACCAACGCCTGCTTTGAGCCTGCCAACCAGATGGTGAAGTGTGATCCCCGCCACGGCAAGTACATGGCCTGCTGCCTGCTGTACCGTGGAGATGTGGTGCCCAAGGACGTCAACGCTGCCATCGCTGCCATCAAGACCAAGCGCAGTATTCAGTTCGTGGACTGGTGCCCCACGGGCTTCAAGGTTGGTATCAACTACCAGCCCCCCACTGTGGTGCCCGGGGGTGACCTGGCCAAGGTGCAGCGTGCCGTGTGCATGCTGAGCAACACGACCGCCATCGCTGAGGCCTGGGCCCGCCTGGACCACAAGTTCGACCTGATGTATGCCAAGAGGGCGTTTGTGCACTGGTACGTGGGCGAGGGCATGGAGGAGGGTGAGTTCTCCGAGGCCCGGGAGGATATGGCTGCCCTGGAGAAGGATTACGAGGAAGTGGGCATCGACTCCTATGAGGACGAGGATGAGGGAGAAGAATAGAACCACTGCCTGGAGCCCACTCACTATGTTTATTGCAAAATCCTTTCGAAATAAACAGTCTCCTTGCACGGTTTCTCGTCCCCTCTGAGTGCTTGAGCTTTGCTGCCTTCCCCTTTTGTGCTGCTGCTGCTGCTGTTTCTGCTGCTGCCCTCACTATGTGCTGCTCATGACTTTTTCCTTCCGTGGCTGAAGGTTAGACCTGCCAAGGGGCCCTTGTCAGGCCCAGGAAGCATGACCCCATGTATCATCCTAGCAGTGCCCAGGATAGGGGGGAGATGAAGACCGGATCTTGGACCTGTCCAACATGAGCCATTAAAGGATCTGAGGCTTCACTTCCTTTCCAAGTAGGAGTTTAAGCCCAGCAGTTTCTGTGTTTGAGTTAGACTGCTACCCTATTCTTCCCACTGCTCTGCATTCACTGACACTGGAAGCAAAGCTTGGCCCAGACACCTCTGCGTTTTAAGGGCTTGGGAGTGGGGCTGAGCAGGCCCAGAGTTCCTGGGCATGGAGCCTAGTCATAAGCTTGGGGGCTGGGAGGGAACAAGGGCGATCTCCTAGAGTTGTTTGTGTCAGTGCACCTCCCAGCAGCTTTGCAAAGCTTACTTTTGGTCTTGCTGTTTTGCTGGGACCTAGGGTTGTGCCATTAAAAGTCAGGATCTCCCCTCTGTTTGTGCTTTCTTTCTGGCCTCAGCTTCTGTGCTAGCTGGTGGGAGCCTCCTGCCAGGGCCCTGGGGAAAACTTCAAGGTTGCTAATAGGCACCCCAGGACCCACACTGACGTCAGCAGTTGGAGGGTGGGCACAGTTGGGGGGCGGGGAGGAGCATCACTCTCAGGAGCAGGAGATGCCAACCCTGCCCTTCCCTCCCCTCCCTGGTGATTTAGGGACGCGGTGCCCTTCCTGAGGGAACAGGTTTCCAGCCCAGCAAAGGCAGGGCCCCTGTTTACTCAGCAGAGGAGGCAGGAAGTGGCAGCTGGATACTGCCACACCACACAGGCCCCATTAATCATTAACCATGTGTGAACCAGAACCGTCTCTGAGAGATTCTGGGCTAAAATGTCCACCACTTCCACTCCCCTTGCCCCAAGGCAAAGGCTGGAAACCAGTTGTGTGGTTGTCCCGAAGCTTCCTCAGGTGTCTCCACCCAGAACCCTTCCTGGAAAACCAGCTGGGCTGCTCTGACTAAGCTACCCACTACCCAGCCATGGGAATGAAGAAAGAATGAGATGAGGGTGCTTCAAGGGGGCCCTTGGCCCAGTTCTTAGCATAGAAACCAGCTCAGGCCAGAGCAGTTTGAAGTTTTTGACTAAGACAAGCTAGGAGAAGAAGTGCCCATTCCCCCACCAACCAGATCTAAGGTAGGGATACCTGCCTCTGAATGTGGAAGGATGGTTATGCCACTCCTGAGGCTTCACCAGTCCCTCTTCTCTCCAGGCTCTCCCCCAGAAAAGGCAGCCAGCCTTTGGGCGCCCTGCACCTCCTCTCACTCCAGGAACAATGAGACTAAGATCACACCAAGCTGCTTTCACTTTATTCTTGTTTTATACATTCTCCTGCCCCCAGATTTGGAGGCAGATCATGATGTATGCTCAGCAGTCCTGCTCAGAGCCTTGACTATATTCTATCAGTTCCCCTCTCCCCATCCCCCACCCTCCCCAACCCCCACCCAGGCAGGCCTCCAGTCCAGTTACTGCTCTTGGGGGTGAGAGCAGAATCAGAGACAGAAGGCCGAGCAAACTGTCCCAGCCCCCAGCTGCCCCCAGTGACAAGGGCGCGGTCCTGCACTGAATGGATGGAGATTCTACTGAGGGAGGGCAGCTCCTTGCCAAGGCACGGGGGCCACCTTCTCAACGTGGCCACAGGTTTGTTCAGATGTGGGTAGTGTGCTCGTCCCGAGCCGGGGTCTGCAGCACCTCCAACTGACTCAGGAGCAGAGGAATGTGAGGGCGCTGCTGGGGGTCCACAGTCATCATTGAGGTCAGCAGCTGCCGCAAGGCTGAAGAATGCCTGCAGAAGGAGGAGGGGAGGGTGAGGAAGGCGGCCACCCCCTGTGCTCTGACCCCTGCAAATGGAAGGGAGGAGCCTGGAGTGCCCCTGCTCCTTTCAGAGCTCACCTGGGGCTCTGTGGGATGCTGAGTTGGTTCTGTACTGCAAGGGCCACGCTGTCACCCTTCTGGAACACCATATCATAAGGGCCTTCCCCAAACATCATGGCATATAGCACACAGCCTAGGGACTGAGCATAACTTGGTTATTCCTTGGAAGGGGACCAATGGAGTCATCTCTGTTTCATTCTGTAGTGAAAGGAGACTACAGTATGCCGACTTCAGTCACGTGACACCACCAGGGCCCCAGAGAAACTGCCAGTTAGCTGGAGGCCTCTGTGTCTTGCGCTGAGCTGCTGCCTCCAGCCCTGACATTTAGTTATACTTATCCTGCTCAAAGGGCAAGATTATACCACTTCCTGAGCAACTGAGTAGTGTCAGTGACAGTTCCCAGGAAGGAAGTTGAGGGGGGATGGGGACATACATGCTTCCTGGGGCCCCATGCACTGGAAACCAAAGACTTGCTCCTCCAGTTCACAGCAGCCACAGAGCAGCACTCCTTCCCTCCCACATTCCCACCCACATGCTCCTCACCCAGACATCAGTCCGCTCATCGATGACACAGTGGCTCTGCACGGAAAAGAGCTCCGGGGCCCGGTAGGAGATGGTGCACCGCTGGGCTGCCCAGTCCTGGAACAGTGGCCCCAGAGCTCAGAAGCAGGGCACAGGTCTTAGTCATGTGACCAAACCAGGGCATGCACCAGAAGGGGTTGAGGATGGGGAAGAGGTGGGCAAAGGACTCTGGAAACTTTTACCTGGAGGGCCAGAGCCTGGCGGGAGCCCTCCACGTGGATGCATGCTTGATTCATGGACCCCAAGTCCATTAGAACCGGCTGCCCCTCATCGCCAAGCAAGATATTGGTGGGTTTCAGGTCCCTGCGGGGAAGTAGAAATGACCCATGAGCATCCCTGAACCAGAAGGCCAGGATCCTAGAGGGGTAAAAGAATCACAGGGACTGTTCCTGGAGAAGAGCACAGAGATCTCTCATTTCTCTTGATGAGGCTCTTCCTTTCTGTCCAGCAAGTACATGGAGCCTCCCACTGACCTGTGGGCATAACCCTTGGCGTGAATAGCCTCAAGGCCTCTGCAGATACCCAGCAGCAGCCGAATGATTTGCTCTTCAGTCAAAAAGTTGCCTTTGTCCTTCAGCTTTTCTATCTCATTCCACAGCGTACCTCTCTGCAAAACAAGTTTCCCCGAAGTTGATGTTTTTAGCCTCCACTCCCTGACCTGATTCTTTCCCTATGTCAGAGTCTATAGTAATTTCACCACACACCCTACACCCCAGGTGGGTTCCTTAAAACCCAAATCTGAAATGCTCAAACCAGAACATGACCTCTGCTTCCTAATGTGCATGACTGCTCATAATAGTCCTTGGCACACACGGCTCTGTTGCAACCCCCTCCATAGCCAGGAGACTTTCTGACCTTGAAGAAGGGTAGCAGCAGCCAGGCCTCATGTTTAGTGCCTCGCTCTCTCAGACAATAAGCCACGAGGCGAAGGATGTTGGGGTGATGGAAGAGGCGATGCATGTCTGCTTCTCGTTGGGCCTCCTCCCGGTCCTGCTGCTCATGACACAGGATTCGCTTCAGGGCGTAGAACTGTCCATCATGCAACCCCTCCACTAGGTCCACAAAGCTGAACCCACTGTGGGCCAAAGAGGTCAGTGAAGGACCAAGGTCATCTCCCATACTGCTGGGATCCAGAGGAATTCCCTGGGGAGAAGTGCAGGGGTGGGGTGGGGTGGGGGGTGTCTTTCCCATTTACTAGCCACACTCCCAAGGTGTGACACTAAAAAGAAGTCTGAAGATTATTAACATAGAGCAAGGACAGTCACTTTCTAGGTCCTATGGTCTTAATGCAGGGCTTCAATAAATATTAAATAAATAACAGTCAACCTTTATCAAGTGCTATGAATCAGGCAATAGGGGAGACACTTGATACGAATTATCTCATTTAGTCCTCACAGCCCCGCCATTGAAGCACAATTAGCTCTAATAAGCAGATAAGGCAACTAGGGCTTATCAAGGCTATACATGGTGAATCTAGGAAGACTGGTTCCACAATCCACTTTCTTGACCACCAAGGAGCTGGGCTCTGTCCGGTGAATTAGAGGCTCTGTGTCCCTATCCTGTGCTGACTGCTGTCCTTCAAAAAACCACAACTCTTGGGACTAAATGATTTCCAAAACACTCACCCCTCCCCCAGTTTATGGATGAAGAGGTAGCGCTTATGGTCAATGGTGACAGTTCCCCGAGAGCAGATGCAAAGCGCGTGGCCCATATTGTCTCAGTCATCCTCCTCAAGGACGGTCTGAAGCTGCTAAAGGGTTCGTCCAGGTCGAGTGGTCTTTTTCAGGCAAATTGCTGGGGCTCCAGCAGATCATGCTGGAAGGAAAAGAATAGCAGGTCATGGGCGGGGTACAATCCAGAAGACCCCCTAAAGGGCCAACGTGAGCGCTCAGGCCCAGGTCTTCGAACCTAGAGAAAATAAGCCCTGGCAACGCCCGCTCCAAGAAGGCTGGGGGTCAGGTGCCTTAAAAAGCCCCAGGCCCCCGCGGCGACTCCCAGGCCACTTCCTCCAACCCCGGCCCACCTTCAGGCGGCCCCTCACTCGCACACCCCATTGGGCTGCAGAGGCAGGGCACGGGGTAGTTCCGGGGAGAAGTGCGACGCCCGGACCAACCACTTGCAGAGCCCACTCTAGGTCTCGGTCTGGGTGGGCCAGCCAGGACACGGCACTCACCCGGCTTTAGCTGGAGGGAAGCGCCAGGGACCGGAAGCAGTAGTTACGTCATCAGCCCGCGCCGGTGTAACGGCCCGCAGTATCCTAGCAACCGCTGAGCACTAGGACGATGTGGGGGCGTGGAGCTGAGAGGCCGGGGGCGGGTTAGGCCTGGGGGAGGACGGGTCCCAGGACCCGGGTGAGGGTTCCACACCTGGCCTGCAGTGGGGGTCAAGACGCAGGCACCTACGTCAAAAGGGAGCAAAGCCGGGCTCGGCCCGAGGCCCCCAGGACCTGTATCTCCCAATGCCAGAGGTAGGAGGCGTCATACCTCCCGTGCACCGGGTGGCCGACTGGGGTCCAGCCCGGAGGTGGATGCTCAGAGGGGGCGAGTGCTGGCAGCCTGGACCCCTTTGCAGCTCTGATCAGTACAACCTTGGGGGCTCTGGCCTGTATCCTATTACCGTAGTCTCAGTAGTTAAGAGCTCAGGCTCTTGAACTAGACTAGGGTCTGAATCTTAATAGCCTGGACAAGTTACTTAGCCTGTAGGAACCTCACTTTCCCTAACTGTAAAATAGGTGTAAGAGTACCTAAAGTTAAATGCATGAACTCTGAGGCCAGACTGCCTCATTCAAATCCCAGCTCTACTAAACTAGTTATGTGACCTTGTTAACAGGCTAATATTTCTATCCTTCAATCCCCTCATCTGTAAAATGGAGATTATTATCTACTTCATGGAGTTGTTTGAAGATTAAATGAGAGGTGAATTGCTTACTATAGCGTTTGATGCATAGCCCTGAGTAGTGTCCATAAGCAGAAATAATAATAATAACTATTATTATTATCCTGGTCTTCACATCCCAGGCTTGGGACTGTGAAGGCAGTGAGTGATGGAAATTCACAAATTCCCAAACCTTGGAACCTTGATGTCTCTTGCCCAGGCAGGGGTAAATTGGAAAGGGGCACACATCCAAAGACGATAGGATGGCCTAGATGGTCTCTTTTGTTGAAACAGGACAGGATTCTCTAGGAAGAAGATTCCTCTTGTAACCTGATCCCCACCCCAACTCCCACTCCCCTTTCATATACTGAGAAGATATCCTCTGATTTCCCTTGGGTCTGAACCTGGATCTGACATTCATTTAGATTTAACCTGATGTGTACTGGACCCTGCGATAGCAGCAGAGGACTCAGGATAGACAAGGCTCTCCCCATCCTCAGGGGCTCCGTGTAGCAGAGAACTACTTCTCAATCCTGAATGTGCTCAGAGCACCCGGAAATCTTGTTAAAATACAATTTCTGACTCTACAGGTCTGAGGTAGGGTCTGAGACTCTGCATTTCTAACAAGCTCCCAGGTAATGTTGATGAAGCTGGTTCATGAACCAGTAGCAAGATGTAGAGGATTTTACGAACTAGCAGAGTAGCAGATAGCTGCAGGCTGGAGACAAAGTCCAGGCTAATCCCTGGCAACTTGCGGTGGTCTCCGCCCACTTGCTCGCTGAGGTTCTCTACCAGGAATCCGCCACGTGACGGTCGGACCACTGTCTCTGACTGGAAGAGCCCCGAAAGCGCCATGGCTCCCGAGAAACCTCTCTGCCTTCCCTCCCTGCTGCTCCCACTCCTGACGCTGCTGCTGCCCCAGGTAGGATGGGAGAATCGAACCAGCCGCTGGGTGCGGTGAAACAGGGTCAGAGCTGGCGGAGGAGAGAGTGAAAGTGAAAACAACAAAATACTGGGAAGGGCTAGTTCCATCTCCTCTGCTCTTGGCAGACGCTCACCGCGGACTCAAGCCCACTGTGAGCACGGTCTCTCCCCTTACAGGCAGACACTCGGTCGTTCGTAGTGGATCGGGACCATAACAGATTCCTCCTGGACGGGGCCCCGTTCCGCTACGTATCTGGCAGCCTGCACTACTTTCGGGTACCGCGGGTACTTTGGGCAGACCGGCTTTTCAAGATGCGAATGAGTGGCCTCAACGTAGTACAGTTGTAAGAAGTGCTCATGAGAGCCATGGAAGGGTGGGATTCACTCCTCCTACCATGCCCTTAAGAAGGGGATCAGGACAGGAAGACCGGCTGGGTATGAGGATTGTAGCTCCAGCGCTTCCCTGCCAAGGGTGGGAAAGGGGAGGGCCAGGACCTCCTTCCCACAGCTTCCTGGAGATTCCTGCAGGCCTGAGCCCCTTGGCCTCCCTGGCTTCTCCCTGTCTTGGGCCCTGTTAACCTCTTCCTTTTTCAGTTATGTGCCCTGGAACTACCATGAGCCAGAGCCTGGGGTCTATAACTTTAATGGCAGCCGTGACCTCTTTGCATTTCTGAAAGAGGCAACTTTAGCCAACCTGTTGGTCATACTGAGACCAGGACCTTACATCTGTGCAGAGTGGGAGATGGTGAGTTAGTTGGAGAAGGGATAGAAGCAAAGCTTCCCATGTACCCCCACTCTAGGGCCACTTCCATCACTACCCTCAACTCCCTCCCTTCTTACCTACCCTATTCCAGTCTTAGACAACAAAGCCCACTCATTTTTTTGTTGTCTTTATGTTTGTCTCAGGGGGGTCTCCCAGCCTGGTTGCTTCGAAAACCTAAAATTCATCTGAGAACCTCAGATCCAGGTGGGTAGAGAAAATAGACTGGACTCAGAAAAAAAGCAAACAACAACAAAATGGGTCATTTGGGTACCCAAAACAGAGATCATTCATTCAAATTATTTACTGTTTTAATCATGCCCAGCAGCATGCAGGGAACTGGGGGACCAGACAGATTCAGTGTGGAAGACACATTAGTTTTAAAAAAAAACACACCCAAAACCTATATAAGATTATTTTTAAAATACTGCACAAGAAAATGGACAAGGAGTTGAGATAGTGAATAACAGGGCCTCTTTTAGGTAGGAAAGCCAGAAAAGGCTTTTCTGAGATGACATTTCAGTTACTCTAGGAAAGGGAAAGCACTGGTCATATGAAGAGTGAAGTCCGAATGACCAGGTAGACGGAATGGTGTACTTTTCTGGGGGGAGGGCTGTGCTGTGAGTCTTGTGGGATCATGGTTCAGATGAGGGATTGAACCTGGCCCCTTGGCAGTGAAAGCTCGGAGTCCTAACTACTAGACCACAGGGAATTCCCAGGTATGGTGTGTTTTAAGACCCAGAGGTAGGAGAGAACACTGGCATGAATGAGGCCAGCATGGATGGAGCACAGCGGGTAAACGAGAGTAGTATGAGAAATTGGAGCTGTATAGTGAGTGTTAATGCAAGAGCACTGTAAGGGGTTTGCCTTTTATTATAAGCACAGTAGAAAGTCATTGAAAGAGTTTAGCCAAAATTATCTGATTTGTTTTCAGATTACATTAGCCTGGATGTGGGAAATGGATTGAGGGAGAGCAAGGGTAGAGGTGGAGAAACTTAACTGGGAGACTGTGATCATAGTTGAGGAAAGAGATGGCTCCTGGTTGTGATAGTAGTGGAAATGCAAAGAAGAGGGCAGAAATGAGCTATAGGTTGGAGGTAAAGGTCAGCAGGATTCAACTGACAGATGTTGATGAGAAAGGGAGTGGTGGTGGAGGGGCGGGGGAACAGTGTGGGTAGGATGAGGAGAGAAAGGAATCAAGCGTCCAGCCAGTCAAGATGATGGTGCCACTCACTGACTTAGGGAAGACAGAGAAGACTAGGGGTGGCAAAAGATCAACATTTGGGGAAAAAACAATAGTTCTTGTCATGTTAAATTTTTATCATTCTAAGGGATGCGATTTAATGTATGCTTGGATTAAAGGAGGCAGTGCAACCTGGCCCTCCTTTATACAGAACACAAAATGTAAAGGAATTGAATGTTTTAAAAGTGTAAAGATAGCCTCTAAAATGTCTTTCATTGACTCCAACTTTGAGAGTCCGCTATCTGCTAGGCATTGTCCTCAATGAGAGGGATGCAGCCAATGAGCCTGACAGACAAGGTTCCTGCTCACTAGTAGGGGAGACCGACAGGAAACAATTACAGACACACACACTTAATTTTAATTTCTTAAGCACTTGAAAAGGGAGTATGAGGTGATGTGAAAGAGTGTAACAGGGGGAATCTACCCTCATCTAGGATATCAGAGGTTTTCTTGGGGAAGTGAAATGTAAGTTGAGACCTGAAGCCTGAGTTGGAGTCGCCTAGGTAAGGAGGCAGAGGTCATGCATGAAGACCCTGAGGGTGAGTCAACAAAAATCACCAACAGGAGTTGAGAACTGAAGGCATGCCACCTCATATGATGATCTTTCATTTGCTGACTTAAATGTCCTGAACTGGCAGTTCCATCAGGGTGCAGGTCAGATATTCTACAATTTTGTGAAATCCCATGCTACTTCATACCTGAATCTGGTGGGAGCCTGTAACCCCTAGAGTCCATGGGGTCACAAAGAGTCAGATGCGACAGAGCACACACGCATGCACGCTACTTCATAGCGATATCAAGTATATATTATATATGGTTATGTAATAGCTCTATATGATGGGTTTTAACATTTTTTTTTCTGATATTTAAAAAATGAATTCTCTAGAAATACTGCTTTGTGTCCTGTGCTCAAATTTCATTGCCATGCAAATATTCAAGTGCTTAGGGTTCAGAGTTTCCTCTGACAAGTCACGGCTTCCCAGATGGAGTTATGGACAAGTGGGATGACACACAATGCTTCCCCGAGTTGAGGTGGCACTCAGGATGCTGGCACTGATGCTAGGGGTGGGGGCCGAGGAGGTGGCAGTGCCCTAACGAGCAGAGCACTGCTCCTTCCTTTAGACTTCCTTGCCGCAGTGGACTCCTGGTTCAAGGTCTTGCTGCCCAGGATATATCCATGGCTCTACCACAATGGGGGCAACATCATTAGCATTCAGGTACCAGTGGAAAGTTGACTGGGCTCGGGGAAGGAGGTGCCAGTGCCCTTAATTTCTCCACCTCAGAGCTGACCTCCACTTTTCCTTTCCCCTGGCAGGTGGAGAATGAATATGGTAGCTACAGAGCCTGCGACGTGAGCTACATGAGGCACCTAGCTGGGCTCTTCCGAGCGCTGCTGGGAGACAAGATCTTGCTCTTCACCACAGATGGGCCTGAAGGACTCAAATGTGGCTCCCTCCAGGGACTCTATACCACTGTAGATTTTGGCCCAGGTCTCCCAAGCAAGGGTTCAGAATGAAGTCTGGGGAAGGGGCACCTGTTTCATGTTGCTTACCTTGCACCTTTGCCTCCTTTCTGCAGCTGACAACATGACCAAGATCTTTGGCCTGCTTCGGAAGTATGAACCCCGTGGGCCCCTGGTGAGGAGCCAGAGGGGAGGCCAATCAAAGCAAGAGGCAGTGTGGGGAATGAGTGGCGCTCAGGTCCCATCTTGCTCACAGCTTCTTTCACTTCATGCTGTAGGTGAACTCTGAGTACTACACAGGCTGGCTGGATTACTGGGGCCAGAATCACTCCACACGCTCTGTTCCAGCTGTAACCAAAGGACTAGAGAAAATGCTCAAGTTGGGAGCCAGTGTGAACATGTAACTGGAGGCACTGGGGCCAACATAAAATCTGTAACTGGGTGTTGGGGATGAAGGTTAAGATTCAATGGGTCAGCTTCTACCTTTCCCCCCACTCTTCCCCACTTCAGGTACATGTTCCATGGAGGTACCAACTTTGGATACTGGAATGGTGAGTCTAGACGGTCTCTGGGGTGGAGGCAGGGAGGCAGCAAGGAATTAAAGAGTCTGAGGAATGCATGGATTAGAATGTCTAGAAGCTGGATATGGCTACCACCGCCCCTTCTGAGAGCAAAATTCTCTGCATGAATTTCTTTGCTTAGTGCCTACCATCTGAAAGATGCATTGAATTAATTAAATTGGTTTGACTAGGTGCTGATGAGAAGGGACGCTTTCTTCCAATTACTACCAGCTATGACTACGACGCACCCATATCCGAAGCAGGGGACCCCACACCCAAGCTTTTTGCTATTCGAAATGTCATCAGCAAGGTGCCCTACCACTTCATTAAGTGCCAAAGGCTTTTACTAATTTAGGGGGAGGGGTGCCCATAAGGCAGTGATTATTGTCTGAACCACAAAACCCTCTGAGCAGCCTGTTGCAGCATTTCTCACTTATTCAGATGGGACTTCCTGGGGAGATACAAATACATACAATATTAGAGAATCTTCATGACCCCTGAAGCCCTTCCCTGGACCCCAGGTTAAGAACCCTGCACTAAGGTGTTGGAATAGGGTTTCTTTGTGTGCTTTTCCTATGGCTCCTGAGAGAATTTGGGCTCAGTTCCAGGAAGTTCCCTTGGGACCTTTACCTCCCCCCAGCCCCAAGATGAAGCTTGGACCTTTGACCCTACACCTGGTAAGCTCCTCCCCATTATTCTCTGATTCTGCCCAGCCTGTCCTGCCCTCTCTTCTGAAAGTTCCCTTGTATTCTGATACTTTCCCCTTATTCTAATAGGATGGGAATTTGCTGGATTTCTTAGACTTGCTATGCCCCCAAGGGCCCATTCATTCAATCTTGCCAATGACCTTTGAGGCTGTCAACCAGGTAAAGCGTAATCCACCAACAGCTCTACCAAGGGTCCCCTCAGTTCTGCATCTTCCCAACAGTATCCTTTCTTGTCTCTCAGTACATCTCATTTACTCGTTCTTCCACACCTAGGTCCATGGCTATATGTTGTATCGGACCTATCTGACCTATACTGTTTCTGAGCCAACACAACTCTGGGTGCCAAACAATGGAGTCCATGACCGTGCATACGTGATGGTGGATGGGGTGAGAACCTAATTCCAGGCTACCTTGTGAGCCCATTTCCTTTCCTCGCCAGCAGAGTTTCTGGTATCTACCTTTTCCCACTGCCTGCTCACATTTGCAAAGGATAAGCTGGGATGAGGAAGAGTTTGACAAAGGATACGGTTCTAGAAGGAACTGACAGAAGGGCTACGCTCTCTTTGCCCTCTCAATAATAGTGTCCTAATGTAGCTTCCTGGGTGGGGCCCACAGGCTAGATGCTGAGCCACTCCCTCTCACAGATACTCTCATCCACAGGTGTTTCAGGGTGTTTTGGAACGAAACATGAAGCATAACGTATTTTTGACGGGGAAAGTAGGGGACAAACTGGATGTCCTGCTGGAGAACATGGGGAGGCTCAGTTTTGGGTCTAACAGCAGTGACTTCAAGGTGAGCTCGCTTTGCCCAGTCCCTCACCTCCATACTCTTCTTTACTGAACTCCCTAGAAAAGATAAGGGCCTAAAGGAAGAGCTACAGCCTTAGGGCTTAGAGAGCAAAGCAGCAGCTGGTGGGGGATCTGGACATGGCCACTAGGTGCATCCCAGGGCTTGAGTAGCAGCAGTCTGGCCTTAGAACTTAGTGAATGATGAATTTTCATTTGCCTTCTTCACAGGGCCTGTTACAGCCACCAATTCTGGGGCAGACAATCCTTACCCAGTGGATGATGTTCCCCCTGAAAGTTGATAATCTTGTCAAATGGTGGTTTCCCATCCAGCCACTGAAAAGCTCACATCCTCAGGCCCCCTCTGGCCCCACCTTCTACTCTACCACCTTCCCAATTTCAAACTCAGGCGGGGACACATTTCTGTTTCTACCTGGATGGACGAAGGTATTGCTGATGGTGGGGGTGGGGTGAGGGGTAGGGTTATAAGAGGGGAAAACCATGGAAGAAGGGAGAGCACAAATTATTCCTCTGATTAGGAACCCCCCCAACCCCCCAGCAGGGGGATAATTCTACCCCTCTGAGAGCTGATCCTTTCTTTTCCTCTACCCCCCAGGGCCAAGTCTGGATCAATGGGTTTAACTTGGGCCGCTACTGGACAAAGCGGGGGCCGCAGCAGACCCTCTACGTGCCAAGACCCCTGCTGTTTCCCAGGGGAACCCACAACAGAATCACGTTGCTGGAGCTAGAAAACGTGCCTCCTCAGCCCCAAATCCAGTTCCTGGACAGGCCCATCCTCAATAGCACGAAACACAGGACCTACATCTATTTCCTCTCAGGTGCCTCTGAGCCAATGGAGTTAAGTGGGCACTGAAGGAAAGGTAATCCGTGGACCTGGGACGAGCGCAGTGAGCAGGATCCCTTCATGCTAGCCACGCTGACCATAAGGAAACAAAGGCCACAGGCCTGAATGGAAGTACGAGAGCAGTTTCCTTGCCAAACTTTATTGTGATTAAAGTTCCAGAGACAGTACCAGCTCCACACACCTCTGTGGCCCTGTCTTTGCCCTGGTTCCTGAACGTCCTTCACCCTAATCTTCCAAACACTCTCTGGTTTTGTGGGGGAAGCAGCAGCCTAGGGCCAGTGGGGATGTGCCCTCTCAGGGCCTAGCACTGGCCCCAGGTGGAGCAGTAAGAGATCAGGAAGAGGGCTTCCCAGCCCGACAGCGGTGATCCTGGAGGCAGCGTGTGGAGCAGAAAGAGAAGTCAAGGTAGTGAAAAGGAACAAGGCCTTGGAGAGACATCCCACAACTCCAGCAGCGTCTGAATAAGAGGGAGAAAACGGCTGGAGAGGAATCCCAAAAACGTTCCAATCCAAGCCTTCCCCACCCACCCTCCTGTTACTTCTGTTTTTATTCCAGAGTTTCCCAAAACATCTCAAATCCCCTCAACAGCATTTCTGAACACAGAGCAGCACTTGCTCTACTTGTCCAGAATGGCCCCGCCCACATCACAGCCCACCCCCCACACCTGCCCCCTCCACATACGGAATATTGCTGACGGTGACAGCAGGGTCGGAGGTCTGAGGGTTGGGGGCTGCCAGCTGGGCAGCGAGTCGGCGCTCTGCAGCAAGAGCTCTCTGAGGGGAGGAGAAGCCGTGTTAAGCACAAGGCCTCAGTGGTGGAGAGTGTGTCCAGGAAGTGACGGCTGCACACGGGGGAAGCGATCAGACCTCTGGGGAAGTGTTGCTGTGGAAGGAAGAAGCCCCAGCCTCACCTTCTCCCGGTCACTGAGGGCAGCAAATCGCCGCTGCTCTTCTCGCTCCTGCTTCTCCTGCTCCTGCCGCTTCCTCTGCTGCTCCTCCCGGTGCCGCCGGGCTGCCTTCTGCTCCTTTCTCCGAGTGGCCTGCCGTGCCTCCATTTCTGCTGTTAGCGGCCCCGGCACCTGGAGGATTTCCAGGTAAGCATAAGGTAAAGATCTGTACAAACTATCCTTGATAAGACTGTAGGAGAATAGAAAAGATCTAGCCAGCATCTCTGATGCCTCCCCACTCTGCTGCTTCCTTCTTCAGCTGACCTGAGCTTTGCTGTAATCGTAAGCATCTGGATTCTTCTCCATGAACCTCCGGAACTCATTGCGTGTTGATCTGTCAGCTGCAACTGTATACGGTGGCCGAGCTCGGGAATCCCTAGGTGCGAAAACCCCCAAAGCAGGTTCCGTTTGCCTGCTGCACCTCCCAATGTTGCCCAAGCAGACCAAGGGAAATATTGTCAAGTAGGCCAAGGCCAAGGTTAGCATCCAGATCATCCTCTGTACCCTAGCAGGGATCGGCATGAGGACCTCACTTACTGCACAGTGGGGTCCGCACCTGCCTCCAGCAGCAGGCGAACCACTGAGCCTCTCCCAGCTGCGGCTGCTGCGTGCAGGAGAGTGAAGCCACCGGAGCCCAAGGGGGCAGTGAGCAGAGGCAGAACTCCAGGGTCTAGGGGGCTGGCAGTGAGCCGGTCCTTCAGCATCCCCACATCTCCAGCTCGGCAAGCAGCTAGAAGCACATCCCAGAGCTCCAACTGACCGGGGGACATGGCCTCATCCCAGGGAAGCCCCAAATGGGCTGACCCTGAAAGGGCCTCATCTTCCTTTGGTTGCTGGGAAAGAGTCATTTGTACCCCAGACTCCAGGTCTTGCTTTCTCTCCCTCTTATTCCTTTTTCTCCTCCTTTGCTTGGGAAATACCTCAAACTCACGAAGATCCAGCGTTCCCAGTGTCACCTCTACTAGCTCCAGCTCTACCTGGGAGCCATCCTCTCCCTCTGACTCTAATCCTAGGGGAAAAAAGTTGCTATGTTAGATCCATCTAAGGAATAAGCAGAGGGTAGAAGGGTGTGGGCTACCCCAGATGCCTAAGAATGTACATAGCGAGATAATCCAGATCACTTGAAATAAAATTGTTTGTATTTTGTCACCCAAGATAAAATAGCATATCAAGAGCTGAAGCCATTAGTATCATGTGAAGAAATGAGGCTCACAGCCCCAATAAGGGCAGGCCTAGAAGAAGCTATTCAGGGACGACAGTCCCTGGACATTCCCATGACAGCCTTAGGGTAGTCAGCAGAGGAGCCTGGAGCAGCTGACAACCATACAGGTGACAGCCTGCAGCAGGGGAAGCAAGCCCTAGCTCCAAACCAGTGCGTCCAAGGAGGCAAGTAAATTATGTTAAGATCCACACAACACATGTCCAAGCATCAACTTCATGCTAAGACTTTTCTAAGAACTAGAGATACGTCAGTGAACAAAAGAGATGATAGGAGATTTGGAAAAATCCCAAAACATATTTAAATAATTGCTACCACATACTGAACAGATGTGTCTGTTTGCGGGGCGGCGGGCGGTGGCAGTGGTGGGAGTATGTAAGGGCTTACTTATAAATAGGGAAGTGGATAAAGTTATGACAGTAGGGGATTTACCACTGCATTTCTAGGACAGACCCCCAGAGAGAGACCTGACAATTGCCAGATGGTGTACAAACCCTGTTTGGGAGCTTCCTCGTTCTGCCCGAATGCTTCATTTTCATCACTGGGGACCTTTCTTTCTTCCTCGATAGACTTCCTTTCTTTCACTCTCTTCCGGTGTGTCTGAGGTAAATCCAACCTGCCTGTCTCCCGGGGGTCTTCTCCTGCCATAAAACAAAAGATGGTTCTTAAATTTAGCTGAGGAGAAGCCAGCTCAGGTTTCTGTCAATGGAAATGTCATCAGACTGCAGTCCGAGTGGTAGAAAACCATCTGGATGCACGAATGAGAACCCAGGCTTGGGTGGAACATTTGGGGCGTATGGAGATCTAGAAAGAAAGCTCACCATAGACATATAACGTGGTCAGCTTATGGAGTACACGCTGTAGCTCTTGGAAGGTGGGTCTTCGGGTAGCGAGGGGGATATCCCAAAGTCGGGGATCACCCCGGCGCAGGGGGGCCTCATGGCCCCCGAAGAACAAGGACCGGCCAGAGCGGGGGGCACGCAGCAGTATCGTCCCAGCCTCCTCCAGTGCCTTGGCCCAGTCTGGCCCTGCCAGCAGGTCACGAACTTCCTAGAGAAGACAGTGACTCAGCTCTGTAATTCTTCACTTGCTACTTTTAAACTTCCAACCAAAAACTGACCCACAGATGATGTACAGATGACGTGCAGGGAATGGGGGTGGAGAATGAGAGGATTAAGACTCCTGGGCATCCACCCCATTCTACCTTCATCTACCCAGAAAGAACAAAGACAGGACACAGGAGCCAGCCTCCCTGCTGTACCATTTAATCAGTCAAGAGGAGAGAAGTGGGGATTAGAGGCGCGCCAGACCTGGACACATAACTCACCTTATAGAGTGCGGCTTCATTGTAGCGCCTCAGACTGGCCCCAGCAGAGGGAGCAGCTGCACCCCGCGCATCCCGGAGCCCCTGCGCTGTGCCCCGCTTGGCCCGCACTGTGTAGCGGTGAAAGCTTTTGTGTGTCAACACTTCTTGTCTGTAGACAGCACAGACTCAGTACTGGAAATCAGATGGTGCTCCCAGACTAACAGGATCCATTCCATCCTTGCCCCATGCAGCACCCTCTCACCCTTGGAAAATGGCACCAGCAAAGTGCCCAGCAGCAGCCATGAGCACCACACAGTCCCTGGGACCTCCACTCCGCAGGTTCTGAAGCAGCAGCTCTGGTTTTTCAAGGGGCACCTGGAGACACAGGAGCAGCACAAGCATCTCTGTGGCACTTACTGGGAGTAAGAAACAAGTGCCAGTGCTACGTGATACACAGGCAGCATCTCTTTTGATACAACAGCTCCATTATTGTCTCCATTTTATAAATACGAAAATTGGAGGCTTGCAGAGGTAGTCAAGATCAAGTAGGAGAACCACAATTCCAACCTAGATCCGTCTATATCCAAATTGAATTCCACTCCACTTGACCCTTGTAAGATTCAGGCCAGTTCAAGACTGTGCCATCAAGTGTGACACCCACCCTGAACAGGAAGGAAGGGAAGAAGTAAGAAATAGACTGTGCTGAGGGGAAATCTAGGCTGAGTGTACAGAAGGCTGGGGCTGACCACACAATGTGTGCTGGCACTTGCCTGGCGAGGGCCTAGGACACAGCGATAGGCATAAAGAAACTGGCCCTGGGCATTTTGGAAAAGAACCCGATGGGGGTGGAAGCCTCGGGGTCGCGTAGGCCTCTCAAAGTCAGCCCTCTCCTCATCCAGTATCTGCAGGTCCTCCTCACTGTCTGAGTCTGAGTCTGAGTCTTCTGATCCTGAGATGCTGGAAAGATCGCCTGAGAACAGCAAAAGTTAAGAAAGCTTGGTACCCCATCTTTGACCTTTCTTCAAGCTCCTCAACTAGGGTCTTTCTCCATCCCCATGACTGATTCGCACATGCTCTCCCACTAGTTATCACCTGTGGAACTCTGCTTTTCAAAGTCCAGGGCAGACAGGAGAGGCTTGTCCTTGAGACGCTGCTTTAGGTTAAACCGATGCCAGTCAAGCTTATAATGTTCCCTCTGGTATGAGACAAAGAGGGAAGAACAATGTGGAAATATGCCTGACCCAGCCTTTTATGGTACCCAAGACCTAAAAAAGAACTCCATGAAGTATGACCAGGTAATACTAACTTCCTTAGTTAATGTAGACCTTCATTAAAAACAAATTTCTACCTCTTTTCCCCAACCATGACATTTTTGCTTCCACATTTAGCTCTGCACCTGGTCTTTTACCTGTTCCTGGTGGTTCTGGAAGACCTGGTCACAGGTTGAACAAAACAACTTCTCTGAAATATCCAGAGGACCCTGTAGTGGTCTTCTTTCTGGGCTTATTTGCTCCTCTGAACCTAAAGGGGAGGGTAAACAGAGGTAGAAAGGGGGCCCAAATCCACACTATCTAGGATTACATTCAGTGTCTGATATACAAAGCAGAAGATACAAATGAGAGAGATGGCATGTCATTGCCTTCAAGGAATTTAACAATCTAGTAATCATGAAATAAATGACACAGCAATCACTTTATAGAATATGCTTCTGAAAAGATATGTATAGGAAGAATATAAACACTGTATGTAAATTAACAACAGGGATTGTTTAGAGGAATCCTGAAAGTGAAAGTGTTAGTCGCTCAGTCATGTCTGACTGCAATCGCATGGACTGCAGCCCACCAGGATCCTCTGTCCATGAAATTCTCCAGGCAAGAACACTGGAGTGGGTTGCCATGCCCTTCTCCAGATCTTCCCGATCCAGGGATTGAACCTGGGTCTCCCACATTGCAGGCAGATTCTTTACTATCTGAGCCACCAGTGAATGGTTTCTGGTAAGGTTAAGATTATTTTTAAACTGTGCAAATAACTCTCCCCCACTACCATCTTTTTAGCTTGTATTTCCAATTACAGTGTGCAGTTGGTTTTATTTTATTTTTTTTAACTATAAGAAAACAGTCAAACTCAAGTAGGATGAAACCAACAGTAAGTTGTTCTATATTCAGCAAGAAGGAATGATTTGATTGGAATAGTTAAATTTGGGTGATATCAAGGAACAGTGAAGTGTTTTTGCAGGCAGTGGTGTTAATGTGATGAGGCATAAGCAATGGCAAGAGATTTGCTTGGAGACAATTCAGGAGCCTGTTCTAGAAATCCAGCGATCAAGTGAAACTTTTTTTTTTTTAATCAGAAAACATGTACAAATGTTGCCTTAAATTCCTAACAGTTAAGAAAAATATACACAAACTTCAGCGTAAAAGTAAAAAACAAACACTCTGCAGTTGGGAGCTGATAAATTTTATCCAGTGGAAGGAGATGTCAACAAGAGCTCCCAAGCTGGGAAACACCAATAAGAATGTGTTCCCTGGAGGAGCAATAAGCTCCAAAGTGTCCTGTCATTTCTCTTACGGGTCCACCCCACACCTTCCCAGATACCTGGACAGGAAGTCTGAAGGGCCTGGGCCAAGGCCTCCTCGGGAAAGTGGCTCACCAGGCGCAGGCCCTGAAGGACCGGAGCATCCGTGCTGAGGTCAAACAGGGAGACCGACACAGGAGCCTGGGCTGCAGCTGGAGCCAGCGACATGGCTGAGCAGAAATTTACTTAGAAGCAGCTGCTGGAGCAGAAAGGTGGTTAAGAAACAGCTTCCCAAAGCAAGGTCCTATGCCGCCTCCCCAGCCAGCGTGACTTCGTTTCCCCTACTCCGCAAGGCACCACGGCCACTCACCCGGGTACCAGGGGTGGGCCCAAGGTTAATACGTGATCCCAGCCTGCTTTCTCAAATCCGCAGTCTCGGACCACACAAGAGTGAAATGGGCGTGAATTCAGCAACCAAATCGACTCCAGCAGAGTTAAAATCACAGAGGTCCCTTAACCAACCTCTCCTCGTTACCCATGCGGTGAGTTCCAGCAGTGACTACACCGCATGGACTCGCCACCGCCCGCAGAAGCTGCACTTAAGGTCAGAGGGAGCTGAGAGGTACGGGAAGTCTACAGTCCGAAAGCCGGATTTTTGCAATACCGTAACAAACTCCTCACTACGGAGTAGCGAAGAGGACAAAAGGTATTGGCTGCATCTGAGCCCCGCCCCACGTAGAGCGTGCAATTGGTTCCCTGACTTCCAGGGCCCGCCTCTAGCTTTTAGTCCCGCCTCGGACGCCGAGCATTGGCCATCGTGTCTCCACCCCCACGTTCATTGGTCAGGCTAACTGCGTCTGACAGTGAGTGGCAGACGCCGGGCCTAGCGCTCCCGGTCGGGCCGAGCCCAGTGAAGCCGACGGAGCCCCTGGAATCACCCGGGTGACCGTTCCTGTGGTGAAACGCGAGCCCGGTCACCGAAATCTCACGACCCGTGTCGGGCCTGGCCAGGTATGACCGCGGAGTCCTAAGCGGACTTGCGGTGCGTAACGGGGGAAGGGGCAACGCGGGCGGGGCGGAGGCGCGCAGCCGGAATGTTTTGATAGCGGGGGCGCGCGGACGGGGGCGCGCGTGAGCGGCGGGGCCGCGCGCAAGATTGTCCGCTGTTGGGAGCCGAGCCCTTGGCCTGGGGCCGGGCGATCTGGGGGCGCGCTGGGCTCGGGTCGTGGCAGCTGGGTGTAGAAAGGCAACCCAGCTCGGCTGGGTGTATCGGCTGTCGGACTGGCTCGATTCTTCCAACGTCCGCAGGAACCCCTGAGCCCGGGCCCGGCTGACAGGGGCTCTATGGGCCCTGGGTCTACACTGACCCAGTGAGTGGTGAGTTCCCTGAGGGCTTGGTCAGCTTCTTAGGATCCAGGGCTCTCACTAACCTGGGGAACCCCACTGGGGCCAGGCTGGGCAGTGCTCCACAGCTTCAAGGTCTGCACTGACTGGGTGAGTGCCACCTAGATCATGCCTGTCTCCAGGACCAAGGGAACCTACAGTTGAGCCAGGATCTGGGTCTACACTGACCCAGTCAGGATATCCCATCTAGGAACTTTGCCTGCCTGCTGGGTGTTTGCTAGGGAAGCAAGGGCAGCTCCTTTTTAGGAGAGACTCTCTTCTTGGGTTTTGGGTTTGGGACCTTGCGGACCGGGGAAGGCCCACCTAATTCCTCAGGCTGAGGTGGGGCATGGAGAACAGTCCAGCCCTGTACAGACAGTCTCCGCAGGTTCATTAAGCCACAGCATGGGACCCTAGAGTTGAATGAGTGGCCTCATATGGCACAACCAGAGGAAGTGTGCATAGCCTTAGGCTAGGAGGGGTGCCTCTTTCCCACTGCAGCCTCCCTGCCCCTTGCTTGGCTTCCCCTGAGTGGGGGTGGGGGGATTTGGGGGGTAGGGGGGAGTGGTAGCATTGGGTTTATTTCTATTCCCACTCCCCACTCTCTGGGGCCTGACACCTTCTCCTCCAGCAGCTGCAGAGCCAGGGCATCAAGGGCTGGAGCGGAGCTGACACTGTCCATGGAGCTGGTAGGGCCATGTACTTATCTCAAACTTCTGTTTACAAAGTGCTTCCAAACTGCTAGTCTCTTGGGAGACCAGGGCTTCTCTAGGAGGGGAATGGGAGGGCCCCTTCTCTCCACTGAATAGAAGATGAAACAGACCCTGCTGCCCCACCCCATAAAGGGGCAGAGTCTGTCTTCAGGCCAGCAAGGCCTCAGTAGACACTCAGTAAAGACTACAGGAATGACTGACCTCATTGGTCAGTGAGGGCCTCCCAAGCCCTGAGCATATTGCTTTCCTTGGGTTACTACTCCCTCTGCCTTTGATCCAAGACGACTAGTAGTGGAGACCAAGCCTAAGGATTCTTTCTCATTCATTTCTGTTCTAGTAGGCAGGGAAGATGACAGCAGAAGGTCTGAACCTGGGTCTGTCTTTCCTCTGTGCCCACAGGTGGACAGGGTGGACAGGGGGCGGTGGTGATGGCGCAGTTTGACACTGAATACCAGCGCCTAGAGGCCTCCTACAGCGATTCACCCCCTGGAGAGGAGGACCTGTTGGTGCATGTCCCTGAGGGGAGCAAGTGTGAGTTCTTGGACATGACAGCCAGAACTGGGACTTGGGGGAGAATTGGTGGAGGGACACTGAGGGAGCAAGGGGCTTCCATTTCTTCAGGGCTCTGACATCTCTGCTCCTGTACCCACAGCACCTTGGCACCACATCGAAAACCTTGACCTCTTCTTCTCTCGAATATCCTTTGTGTCTCTGTGTTGGAGCTCTTGAACCTTCAGCCCCTCTCTAAGCCAGGCTCCTTGAGGGGAAGAACTTGGTGTGGGTTTGGCTCTAATCCCTCAAAGGGGAGTGGAGTGCACCTTGAGCCTAAGTAGAGGCTAGGGAAATAATGACAGTTATAAATAATGATATCCCACATCTATTAAGAGCCATGTGCATTGTACTTTGTAGTATTAATTTATAAGGAACCTCTCTGAGGGTGATTCTATTGATGGTATGCTAATAATCATAATAATTATTGTCTTTTGACTTTGTGTCAGTTCTGTGTTAAATACTTTACATGCACTATCTCAGACCTAATGATCCTATAAGACAAGTGCTATTATACTACTATAGACAGAAGCTTAGAGAGGTTAAGTAACTTGGCCAAAGTCACACAGCTTGAAAGTCAGAGAGCCAGGACTTCATCGCAGGTACATGACACCAAAGTCTGTGCTCTTAATTGCTGTCTCTACCGACCACTTTTTCTTAACAATTACACGTTTATAATCTACACCAGAAGAATGGTTTCACTTGTATGCTCATCGGGGAGATCTTTGAGCTCATGTAAGTACAAGGGACGGATGGTGCGGTGAAGGAACACATCACAGTGTTTCCTGTCTCTGAGCTCAACCCCTGGCCCAAACTGCCAGGGCAACTAGGTGCAAGGCTCAAAAGTGCGAACCTTTATAGTTTAAGGCTGGGTGTGGCACCAAGTTTTACAGACTTATCTTTTTTAATCACCCTTATAAGGAAGGCTTTCAAGTCCTGTCTCTTCCACAAAGAGAAGTCAGACTCATCAGAGCTCCAGTAGAATGAGCATGGTTCCATCAGGAGGTATCAGATGCCAGATGCTTACTTGAGAAAAATGCCTCTGTTCTGCCTTGGATGTACCTTAGACCTACTGCTGAGTAGAGGGCCTTCTTGGAGGAAGGAGCCATATGGCTTTGCCAAAGAGTAAAGGGGTGGAAACCTGCAAAGGGGTTCTACAATCTCAACAGGAAATCAGGGACTGGCGACCAGAGACCACAGTGTAAGACCTTTGAAAGAGTGAGTGGTGGCAGAGATTACCATGAGATAGAAAAGCAGGCTGATTCTGTGGTGCCTGAAGCTAAGAGCCAAAAATAGGTGCTGCCTTGGGTCTCCCGGGGCCAAGCAGTAGAGAAAGGCCCTCCATTTCCCCAGAGGCTGCTCCCTAGTCTTGGTCTGCCACTTCCAGACTCTCACTTTTTCCCGGTTATTTCACTGGTGTCTCTCTGACTCTCAGACCACACCCCCTCTGCCCAATTCCCCAGGCAGTTCCTCTTTGTGGTTGCCTTCACCACCTTCCTGGTCAGCTGTGTGGACTATGACATCCTATTCGCCAACAAGATGGTGAACCACAGTCTTCACCCAACCGAGCCTGTCAAGGTCACTCTGCCAGATGCCTTTCTGCCTGCCCAAGTCTGTAGTGCCAGGTAAGCACTGCAGGTCAGAGGGCACTAGAGCCTGTAGTTCAGCTAGCAGGTGGGAGATGGGGTGTGAGGCAGTAACATTCCCCAGAACACAGGCTCAGCCTCTCCAAATCCTTTAGGACAGCAGCATTTCTGCCCAGAGGCCTCAGGCCACTCTTCCTCCCCTTCCCTGTTGCCCCACCAGGATTCAGGAAAATGGCTCCCTTATCACCATCCTGGTCATCGCTGGTGTCTTCTGGGTCCACCGGCTCATCAAGTTTATCTATAACATTTGCTGCTACTGGGAGATCCACTCCTTCTACCTGCATGCTCTGCGCATCCCCATGGTGAGACTGGGAAGTTGGGCAATTAGCACCACAGTCCAGGATGTCTTCCACAGCCTGGGAAGGGTGGGGTATATTCCTGGGCATCAGGCAACTTCCTCCATCCTTGGTAGGTCAGGCAGGGTCTGCTTAAAGGCTCCCAAGGACCCCTGAGCCTCACAGCTCATGGAGGGCAAGGGGCTGAGGCAACCACCCCGCCTTCCATCCCCCGTCTCTTCCCCACCGCAGTCGGCACTTCCATACTGCACATGGCAAGAAGTGCAGGCCCGGATCGTGCAGACCCAGAAGGAGCACCAGATCTGCATCCACAAGCGTGAGTTGACAGAGCTGGACATCTACCACCGCATCCTCCGGTTCCAGAACTACATGGTGGCCCTGGTGAACAAGTCCCTCCTGCCCCTGCGCTTCCGCCTGCCGGGTCTTGGGGAGGTTGTCTTCTTCACCCGGGGCCTCAAGTACAACTTCGAGCTGATCCTCTTCTGGGGACCTGGCTCTCTCTTTCTCAACGAATGGAGCCTCAAGGCTGAGTATAAACGTGGGGGGCAACGGCTGGAGCTGGCCCAGCGCCTCAGCAACCGCATCCTGTGGATCGGCATTGCCAACTTCCTGCTGTGCCCCCTCATCCTCATCTGGCAGATCCTCTACGCCTTCTTCAGTTATGCCGAGGTGCTCAAGCGGGAGCCGGGCGCCCTGGGTGCGCGCTGCTGGTCGCTCTACGGTCGCTGCTACCTCCGCCACTTCAACGAGCTGGAGCATGAGCTGCAGTCCCGCCTCAACCGAGGCTACAAGCCTGCGTCCAAGTACATGAATTGCTTCTTGTCACCACTGCTGACACTGCTGGCCAAGAACTGCGCCTTCTTCGCTGGCTCCATCCTGGCCGTGCTTATTGCCCTCACCATCTATGATGAAGACGTGCTGGCTGTGGAACACGTCCTCACTACCGTCACACTCCTGGGGGTCACCGTGACCGTGTGCAGGTGGGCCAGGGCAGCAGGGGGGAGCAGGCTGCCTGTCATTTCCAGGAAGGACTTCCATCTCACCATGTCCCTGATCCTACCAGGTCCTTTATCCCGGACCAGCACATGGTGTTCTGCCCTGAGCAGCTGCTCCGCGTGATCCTCGCTCACATCCACTACATGCCTGACCACTGGCAGGGTAATGCCCACCGCTCGCAGACCCGGGACGAGTTTGCCCAGCTCTTCCAGTACAAGGCAGTGAGTGGAGTTGGAGTCAGGGCCTGCTAGAGACTGGCTGACAGCTCGGTGCCGAGGGCTGGTCTCCCTCCTGCTCTCTTGTGACCTCAGTCCCTTTCTTCCTCTCTAGGTGTTCATCCTGGAGGAGTTACTGAGCCCCATTGTCACACCTCTCATCCTCATTTTCTGCCTGCGCCCACGGGCCCTGGAGATTATAGACTTCTTCCGCAATTTCACTGTGGAGGTTGTCGGTGTTGGAGACACCTGCTCCTTCGCGCAAATGGATGTTCGCCAGCATGGGCATCCCCAGGTATTAGGAAAGGAGGGGGGCAGTTGGCCAGAGGCGATGCTGGCCTATACAGCATTTTGGGGCAAACTGCAAAAAGATACCCCTTCTGAGCCAATGAATCACAAAGGGGCAGCCCTGCACCACGGGCTTTATAAACAGGAGCCTAGACTGGATTATAGCCTTAAACTTGCATCCTTGGCCAAGCTCCCCTGAGAAAGGCACAAACCAAGCAGCTAGCACACCATGTGGCTACTTGTAGGGCGGCCACTAGGGCCCCCGGACGAGATACAGCAGTGCATTGTGGTCTCTGTCCTCCAGGGGCAAGGCCTCCCCCCTCCACTGCAGGAAGGGTACCAAAAGGGCTTCTGTAAGGGGCAGTCCTGCTCACTGCAGCCTCCCTTGTGCAGTGGCTGTCTGGTGGGCAGACGGAGGCCTCAGTGTACCAGCAGGCCGAGGATGGGAAGACAGAGTTGTCACTCATGCACTTTGCCATCACCAACCCTGGCTGGCAGCCACCACGTGAGAGCACGGCCTTCCTAGGTTTCCTCAAGGAGCAAGTTCAGCGGGACGGAGCAGCTGCTGGCCTTGCCCAAGGGGGCCTGCTCCCGGAAAATGCCCTCTTTACGTCCATCCAGTCCTTACAATCCGAGTCTGAGGTGCGTTCCTAGGGACTGGGAGATGATGGGCAGAGTGGACACCAGGAGCTGGGACTTGAGGGTGTGGGGCAGAAGGGTCCACCCTCCTGTTGGTTTCCTTCTCTCTGTTCATTCAGTCTATGCCACTGGGTCCTAATGTGCAGAGTCCTGGGGGACCCAGAGGCCTCCTTGTGCCCTGAGAATTCTACCACCCCTTTTATTCACAGCCACTGAGCCTTATTGCAAATGTGGTAGCCGGCTCATCCTGCCGGGGCCCCCCTCTGCCTAGAGACCTGCAGGGCTCCAGGCACAGGGCTGAAGTCGCCTCTGCTCTGCGCTCCTTCTCGCCTCTGCAGCCTGGTCAGGCTCCCACAGGCCGGGCTCCCAGCACCATGACAGGCTCTGGGTGAGTAGCAGTGGGCCGAGAGGGGCGGGCATGGCAGTAGCCCAGCAGTTTGTGCGGGTCTCAGAAATGTTGATGACTGCTGTCTGTGCTGGCGTGGGGGACAGGGTGGATGCCAGGACAGCCAGCTCCGGGAGCAGCGTGTGGGAAGGCCAGCTGCAGAGCCTGGTGCTGTCAGAATATGCATCCACTGAGATGAGCCTGCATGCCCTCTACATGCACCAGGTGAGTGGGCAGGAGGGGCAGGGCTGTAGAACCAAGGTGGCGGCTAAAAACAGAATAGAGGGTTTTAGACGTGGAAAAGCAAAACATGGGCTCGAATCCCTTCTCTGCCATTTACCTGCTCTGCAATTTCCATTCCCGCGTATTTCCTCTTCCTATCCTTTTCAGCCAAGCTTACTTTCACCCAGGGCTTTTCCACACTTGTGGTTTCCCCTGCTAAGAATCCACTTGCCTGACATATCCACATGGCTCCCTCTTTCTCATTCAGGTCTGCTCTTTCCCATGCTATGAGACCATCTCTGGCCACCCTGAGTAAAAGCCTCCCTTGCCTACCCTCCTGAATCTTCCAGTTCTGTTTTTCTCTCCATAGCATTTAGCATCATCTGACACTGGTATTTTTTCCTTATTTATTTGTTTATTGTCTATCTCCCCCCACTCCATCCAAGTATATAAGCCCCAGGGAGTTGGGGTTTTTGTCTATTTTGTTTACTGCTGTATCCCCAGCACCTAAAAGAGCTCCTGGCACTTAGATTCACAAACAATTTACTCTGGAATCAAATGACTGGGGAAAATGAGAGCTATTACAATCTATGCACAGGCTTGTTCCAGGAATCTGCTGAGAACTTAACTTGTAAAACATCACATGTATGTTACATGTTATTAACATAACAGGTACTCTGAGTGAGTGGTTCTAGATGAGGCGATATAAATCAGAACTGGCCAATACCATGGTGGAGGGTAACTATTTCAGATATCATTCTGTCCCCAACTGCTTCCTTTGTGGCTCAGCAGGTAAAGAATCCACCTGCAATGAGGGAGACCTGGGTTCGATCCCTGGGTTGGGAGATCCCCTGGAGAAGGAAAAGGCTACCCACTCCAGTATCCTGGCCTGGAGAATTCCACAGATTGTACAGTCCATGGGGTCGCAAAGAGTCAGACGCGACTGAGCGACTTTCACTTTCTGTCCCCAACTAACGAATCCCCCACTTCTCAGCTCCACAAGCAGCAGGCCCAGGCTGAACCTGAGCGGCATGTGTGGCACCGCCGGGAGAGTGATGAGAGTGGGGAGAGTGCCCCCGAAGAGGGGGGAGAGGGGGCCCGGGCCCAGCCTATCCCCCGCTCTGCAAGCTATCCCTGTGCTGCACCCCGGCCTGGAGCTCCTGAGACCACTGCCCTGCAGGGGGGCTTCCAGAGGCGCTACGGAGGCATCACAGGTATGCACTGGGGATGCAGAAGAGACAGAGCCTTCAGGGAAGAGTGGTCCTTCTGGGGCCTCTGGGGAGGAGAGAGGTCAGAGGGACCAGACCCAAGGAGACTAGTCCCTCCCCGGCGCCTCCAACTCCCCCAGCAGCCCCAGAGCCCATCTCTTCATTCCTGTCTGTGTGCACACTAAGAGTACTCACTTGTGTCTGTAGATCCTGGCACAGTGCCCCGGGCTCCCTCTCACTTCTCTCGGCTGCCCCTGGGAGGATGGGCTGAAGATGGGCAGTCAGCATCAAGGCACCCGGAGCCTGTGCCCGAAGAGGGCTCAGAGGATGAGCTCCCCCCTCAGGTGCATAAGGTAAGGGCTCCAAGACCCGAAACCGACAGCCAGAAGTAGTAACTTCAGGCTGAGGTCAAGCTTCTCATGTGAAGGGAGGTGGCCTCCTGTGCACAGATGCTGCAACTTCTCCTCCAAAGTAGACTGCCTTCTCTCCCCTCACCAACTGTGAAACCCAGGACTCGATTTTTCCTTTGCTTACCTGCCTCAGAATCAAATTTTCCTTTTCCTTTATCTCCAGGCTTCTGTTGTGGAAGCAGATTGCTGAAGACCAGCTCCATAACCAACCCATATCTCTCCACAGGTATAGACGAGGCAGAGGAGGGTCCTATGCCTCAGGATGGAGGCCATCGTTGCCCTGCCATCCCAGAGGAGGGTCCCTGTGCCCCAGGATGGAGGCCATTGCTGCCCTGCCACCCCATCCGTCCGTCATGGAGGGCTCCCGAGTGCTGCCTGGCTCCACGCGTGTATTGTTTGTGTGTCCGTGCCTGGCCAAGGGAGGTGCCAATGCTGGGCTCGCCACAGCCCCAGGAGAGAGACAGGGGGCCTAGGAAACAGGGCACATGGGACTCTAGCCTCATCCCCAGGACCCCCCTTGGCTCAGAGTGTGGTGCTAGAAACTGGTCCCCAGCCCAGCCCCAGTACTGCCACCTTTGCACCTACCCCTGCAAGTCTCCAGAGGACTGCCCACCCCAGAAGCTGCCAAGCAGGGAGAACGTGTGCCAACTGTGGAGTGGGGAGGTTGGGCCTGGACCCTCAACCTCTGCAGCCTCCCTCCCCACCCCCGAACAGATGAGCAGCTCAGGCTGTGGCCCTTACCTCACCCCCAGTTCTCTCCCAGTGCTGCAGCCTGCTCACCTCTCCCCTGCTTCCTGCACATACATCACTGGCATGTTTGCCACTTGCTCCCCTTCTGTTCCCTTGCTCCCCCCTTCTGTTCAGCTTTTGCTTTGTGTTGGTGTGGAGGCTTTAGCTCCCAGCTCCCCTAATGCTATCTTTTGACACTAAGAAGGAAGGTTTCTAAACTGTGGAGCAGGGATGGACAGCAGGGATTTGCTGTCCTCCAACTTTTTAGGATGGGCCCCGGGAGACTTGCGGCCTTCCTGGCCCCCATTGCTGCTTATTGTACCCCGTACCACCTGCACATGGGATGGAAAGGGCCAGAGTGTGACCTCGGCTGTCTGTCTCCCAGCAAGAGCGCTCTGGCCTGCATCCCGCTGTCCCAAGAGGGGGATGGAGGGGCGACAGGATGGCTTCGCCCTCGGCTTTGGGCTGCCGCACTGCATGCTGGGACCCAACTCCTTTCCCTGCCCCCCCACCCCCGCCCCTCTCCCCCAGCTCGGTCCGCTGCAGGTGAGCGGTTCAACTGTGCAGCCGAACTTACAGCGGAATGGGGTGGGGGACCGTGTACAGCTTGACAACCTTTAATAAAGAAGGGACTGACTGCGGCTTCTTGTCCGGAGCGGCTAGGGTTTTGGGGGGCAGGAGGGGTGGGGTGTCTGTGAACCACCCACGTGGCCGGGGACTGGGTGTCCGCCCCGTGATAAAGCTGGTCTATGCGATCTCGGATATACCGACCTAGCGGGCGAGCAGAAGGGCAGCTTCCCAAGCCACGGTTCCTCGGAGGTCAAGGACTCCGGCAGGACGTGCGGTCGGATTTCCCGCCCTGAGCACGTGACCGTGCCGGCTCCGCCCTTCTATTTTTCCCTTTTCTGCGTGCGCCATCCCCCTCCCCGCCCCTTCGGAGACTCTCGGCCAATGGGGACCTGGGTAGGGGCCAGGGGCGGCCCCGGTGGGCGGGGCTGCTGTGGAAGAGAGTCGCCGGAGTCGGACATTGAACACTCCCGTTGGCCCGGACCCGGCCGGAGGGTCACCTGCCGCGAGCAGAGGGCGAACGGCGGAGACCGCGTACGTGCCCGGCGTGAGTGCGTGGCGGCGGCGCGTGCGCGAAGCGAGTGGGTGGTGTGGCTGGGTCCACGTGCGACCCTGCCCGGCGACCCCTGCGGCTCAGTGCCCAGAGTATCCATGACCCGAGATACTCGGGATTCCGCACCCCGCCCTGAGCGGCCGCCTCTCCAGTTCTCTGGTCCCTTAGTCCCCGCAGTCTCTGTCGGTGGCCACGCATTGCCATGGTGACTGTGGGCAACTACTGTGAGGCCGAAGGACCCGCGGGTCCGGTCTGGGCGAAGGGTGGGCTCAGCCCCTGCTTCTTCTTCACGCTCGTGCCCTCGACGCTGTTAGCCCTGGGGGCTCTGGCCTTGGTGCCGGCTTTTCCCTGCAGACGTCCGGAGCGGCCTGGTGGCGCCGACAGGGTGTCTTGGGCGGACGGCCCTCGCGTCGCTCCCTACGTGCTGCAGCTGCTTCTGGCCACACTTCAGGTAGCGCTGCCCCTAGCCGGCCTCGTTGGCCGGGTGGGCACTGCCCAGGGTGCCCCACTACCAGGCTACCTTTTCCTGGCTTCTGTACTGGGGACTGTGGCCAGCGCCTGTGGTCTGGCGATGCTCGTAACAGAACGGAGCCAGGCACTGCAGAAGCTAGCAATGGGCGTCTGGATCAAATTCAGGCACAGCCCGGGTCTCCTGCTCCTCTGGACTGTGTCTTTTGCAGCCGAGAATTTGGCCCTGGTGTCTTGGAACAACCCACAATGGTGGTGGGCAAGGACGAACTTGAGCCAGCAGGTGAGGGACCTCGTGGGGGGAGGGGACGCGTGACGTGCCTGCTCACATTGCTTCCACGCTTTTCAAATGCCTTTAAGAAAGGGAAGAAAGGAGGGGCCAGTACTGCTGGGAGCTGATAGCCAGCTGGTGGGGAGTGGCAGTGCTGAGTCACTGTAGGTTTTTTTGAAGCCTATTAGATGCTGGGCCCCTGAAGAGGACTTGGTGTGTGTACTACCCGTGCCCAGCCATATTACAAGTAGTGAAAATGGGACTTTGGCCCTCAGTGATAGTCTCCCCGCCTATGTTTAATTCTAGGTTCAGTTTAGCCTGTGGGTGCTGCGGTATGTGGTCTCTGGAGGACTTTTTGTCCTGGGGCTCTGGGCCCCTGGACTCCGACCGCAGTCTTACACCTTGCGGGTCAATGAAGAGGATCAAGATGTAGAGAGGAGCCAGGTACACCTCAATTTCTAAAACTTAGGGTCTATCGTAATTCCATTCCCCGTCATCATTTCTACTCACCATAATAGCTCACTTTCCTAAATCTAAATCCCTGTTAGCCTTCCTGAGCCCATCAGGGGTCACATGTGGGTCCAAGTTACCTGGGAGCTATAATCCCATACATTTTCCTTAGGGGGTTTCTGGCTAATACCATTTTGATTTCTGAGCTCCCCTCCCCTACATGTTTCACCATCCTAGGTTCCATCAACAGAGGGGCCACCGAGGTCTACCTGGCGAGACCTAGGCAGGAAGCTCCGCCTACTGAGTGGCTACCTGTGGCCTCGGGGGAGTCCAGCTCTGCAGTTTGTTGTGCTCCTCTGCCTGGGGCTCATGGGGTTGGAGCGGGGACTGAACGTGTTGGTCCCCATCTTCTATAGGGACATAGGTGAGGGGGAGAAGGAGGGGGTCAGCTTAGCACTCTGGTCCTTCATTGGCCTGGATGGTGGCAGAGACTAGCCCAGGGAAGTGTGACAGAGTTGAGAACTGGGTGGTCAGTAGAGGCTGTGGCTGATGCCTAGGGCAGTTTCTCCCAAAGAGAGTGCTAGGGTCTCTGAGTGGGCTTGGACTCATTTTCTCCATAGTGAACTTGCTGACCCAGAAGGCACCTTGGAACTCCCTGGTCTGGACGGTCATCATCTATGTCTTCCTCAAGTTCCTCCAGGGGGGTGGCACTGGCAGTACAGGTATGAGGGACTCTGCTGTCACCCTGGTTGGCATTGGCCGCTGTCCCTCCTTCCATAGGCGTCCCTCCCCCGGGCCCCTTGGTGCTCTCAGACCTTTCACATCTTGCTGCTGGGCTGACGTCATTGGGCCGCTCAGCCCTACCAAGGCCTCCCCTGGCTCCCTGCAGGCTTCGTGACCAACTTTCGCACGTTCCTATGGATCCGAGTGCAGCAGTTCACCTCGAGGCAGGTGGAACTGCGCCTCTTCTCCCATCTGCACGAACTTTCACTGCGCTGGCACCTGGGGCGCCGCACGGGGGAGGTGCTGCGGATCGTGGACCGGGGCACGTCCAGTGTCACGGGGCTGCTCAGGTGCCATGCCAATGGAAAGGAACTGCGGGAGGGCAGGGCTGGGGAAACGGGTGGAGGGGCTGTCAGGACAACCCACCCAGCTGAAGGAGTTGCCTGTCTTCTTTGTTTTTTTTCTTAAATTATAAAATTAATATACACATGCCCTTATAATAATTCCAATAAAGCAGACAGAGCAAATCTCTTGAATTCCACTCACTAGAGGTTCCCACTCTGTTTAGCATGTAGAGTTCTGCTTTTTTGCATTTTTTTACATATATATATGTAGAACTAGTAGGTATTGTGGAGGTGTTTCCTAAAACAGATGGTATCATGACGTAGGCGTCATTTCTCAGAATGGCTTTATTATCAAAATGTTATGGAGATGTATTCTTATCCGGGCTTCCCTGGTGGCTCAGTGGTAAAGAATCTGCCTTCCAAGCAGGAGATGCAGGTTCAATCTCTGGGTTGGGAAGATCCCCTGGAGAAGGAAATGGCAACCCACTCCAGTATTCTTGCCTGGAGAATTCTAGGGACAGAGGAGCCTGGCGTGCTACAGCCCACAGGGTTGCAAAGAGTCAGACACAACTTAGTGATTAAACAACAACAGTCTCATCCATACGTGAAGATCTTTCTCATGCATTATAATTGATCCAAAGCATTCTATAGTTTGGGCATGCTATGGTTTATTTAGCCATAATAAGGTAAGGGGCATCGATGTTTAAGGGGCATTTAGCTTGATTCTAGTCTGTTGCTATAGAAAACACAACACTATGTCGAAACCTCCTAGGTAGAGTTACTGACCCTGAGCCCTTAACCTATTCTTTGTTGCTTGACTTTGCCTCCTAGCTACCTGGTATTCAACATCATCCCCACGCTGGCTGACATCATCATTGGCATTGTCTACTTCAGCATGTTCTTCAATGCTTGGTTTGGCCTCATTGTGTTCCTGTGCATGGGTTTTTACCTTGGTGAGTGCTGCTTGGTGAAACCATCTCCCTGAACCATTTACGGAGTGCCTTGAACATGAGTCCTGCCCCGACTCAGATGGCCCAGCTTTGAGAAGCTGTAGATCAATGGGCTCCAATAGGCTCCTGCTGCTCCCCAGTGTGATGGGTGAGCATCCTCTGTCAAGGAAGCCCCAGCTTTCCATAGGGAAGGACATCCTGGTCACTTTAGATTCCCGCTGTGGAACCTCAAGTCAAGGAGGAACTTCACGTGATAGGATGCAGCTTGCCTCCATTGGTTCACCAAAACTGTTTTCACACAGGCTTTATGCAGACTTTGATGATGTCTTGGACACAGCCCCTTCCCTCAGGGAGCTTAGGACTCCCTCCCTTGGGAATCTGGGTCCCTGGGTTATAACACAGGGTTAGTGTACACGTGACCAGCAGCAGACATACACGTGGTCTCTGCTGCTGGGAGTGACTTGCTCTCTTCTCCTCCCTCTCGCTTCTCCTGTCACTCTCTAGCCCTGACCATCGTGGTCACTGAGTGGAGAACAAAGTTTCGACGGGCCATGAACATGCAGGAGAATGCTACCCGGGCCCGGGCTGTGGACTCTTTGCTAAACTTTGAGACGGTAACGGAGACCTCAGTGGCAGTGTTGTGAGGTTTGGAGATGTAGAGGAGTGTGCCTGGGGTTGTTGGGGCTGACAAGGACCAGGGAGGATGCAAAGTGTGCTGCTTACAATCAGGGAGGAGGGATGGGGAATGGAGCCGAAAGCTGTGGCCATGTGAAACAGCACTGGTTTGAAATTCATCAGGTGAAGTATTACAACGCAGAGAGTTATGAAGTGGAACGCTATCGCGAGGCCATCATCAAATATCAGGTCAGGATGCTGGTTTGCGGCCTACTGAGAGCAACAGCCAGGACTTGTGGAATCACCAGGCCTGAGAGGAGTAAAATTTGGGCTGTGAGGTTGATGTGCCTGGGCCCAGGTTGGGGTTTGGTGACTGTCAACATGTGTATGACATTCCTTCCTTATTTGTCCTTGCCCAAGAGTTTAGAGTGGAAGTCAAATGCTTCACTGGTTCTACTAAATCAGACCCAGAACCTGGTGATTGGACTTGGGCTCCTTGCCGGCTCCCTGCTTTGTGCCTACTTTGTCACTGAGCAGAAGCTACAGGTGAGGGAATTGTCCTGGGCCTGGGGACTTTGTCTAGGCCATCAGGTTCATGGGTGGGAAGTAGGTAGGGGGTAGCTAGTTGGCAGGGTGACAGCCCACCAGCCTCCTGTGACTCTGTCCTCATCCCTGGATGTCCACAGGTCGGGGACTTTGTGCTGTTTGGCACCTACATCATCCAGTTATACATGCCTCTCAACTGGTTTGGCACCTACTACAGGTAACCTGATGCCAGCCCTCACCTGTCCAGGGTGCACTGTTATCTCCCCAGCTCCCGGGAGGCGCTCCAACCAGACCTCTTCTTGCAGGATGATTCAGACCAACTTCATCGACATGGAGAACATGTTTGACCTGCTGAAAGAGAAGACAGAAGTGAGTGAGGAGAGAGGAGTGGGTTTGTAGGGAGTGGGAGCTGGCATGGTGTTCCTCGTGTCTGGAGGATACCAGGCCTGTAATGGCACACAATGGTGGCACTCTCCCAGGTGAAGGACCTTCCTGGCGCAGGGCCCCTTCGCTTTCAGAGGGGTCAGATTGAGTTTGAAAACGTGCACTTCAGTTACACTGATGGGTGAGCCCCTCCCCTTCCACTGTCCCACAGGCCCCTTCTCCCGTGTCCATTTACACACTGCTCCTCCCCTTGCCCCTCCCCCCTGCTTCTCAGCCCACCACCATCTGGGAAGACAGACTGAGCGAGAGGCGGCAGGGCCCAGTACTAGCTCTAGTGGTGGGAGGGGCCCCTGGCAGTATAGCCGGCCTGCCGACCATGCTCACCCTTCCTTGCAGGCGGGAGACCTTGCAGGATGTGTCCTTCACCGTGATGCCTGGACAGACACTGGCCCTGGTGAGAGGAGACCCAGCCCTCTGACCAAGACTCCTTGAGCTTCCCTTATTCCAGTGCCCGTGGTAGCTGAGGATCCAGGTTGTAGAGTCAGAGAGCCCTCTCATATTGGGTCACAGGACTGAATGTGGCTCCTCCGTGGACATTGGTGGCCTCTTGGAGAGAAAGCTTTAAAAGCCAACGGGCCTGAGAATGTTTTTCTTTCCTTAAATTTCTTTTTTTTTTTTTTGGTTGTGGTGGGTCTTAACTGCTGTGTGGAAGCTTTCTCTAGTTGCAGCGAGCAGGAGCTACTCTGTTGCCGCGCACAGGCTTCTTGTTGTGGTTGGTGGCTTCTCCTGTTACAGAGCACAGGCTTCAGGCACATGGGCTTCAGGAGTTGCAGCATGCAGGCTCAGTAGTTATGGCTCTCGGGCTCTAGAGTACAAGCTCAGTAGTTGTGGTGCATGGGCTGAGGTGCTCCGAGACATGTGGAATCTTCCCAGACCAGGGAGCAAACCCATGTGCCCAGGTGGGCAGATTCTTACCCACTGCACCACCAGGGAAGTCCTTTCTCCCTCTGTTTTTCATGCAACAGGTGGGCCCATCGGGAGCAGGGAAGAGCACAGTTTTGCGTCTGCTATTTCGCTTCTATGACATCAGTTCCGGCTGCATCCGAATAGATGGGCAGGATATTTCACAGGTAAGGATGCTCAGGGGAAAAGTATAATTTAGGGGCCCGTATGTGAAAGAACGGTACGCGCTGGGCATCCAGGGAGTAGAGAAAGAGCTGTCACCCCTACAAAAAGCTGGGTCAGGATACCTCAGCCTTTCTAGCGGCACATGGTTTGTATAAGGAAAGTAGTCACGGGAGCGATTCCTAGGATGCCGTATGAGACACAAAGATCTGTAGCCATCGAGGGCAGCAGGGAGAGAAAATGAATTTTCTCTCTATCAATGGGGAAACAGAGTTAGATTAAGCGATTTGCCCACACAGCTGGGATCTGGGGAGGTGAAGGCAGGACTCTCACGCAGAGCTGCTCATCCCATGTGCTTCCCACCAGCCCATCCTACCTTCCAGGCCTGGAGGGATCTCACAGGCCAGAGTATATGCTCTTTTGGCCCCAGGTGACCCAGACTTCTCTCCGGTCTCACATTGGAGTCGTGCCCCAGGACACTGTCCTCTTCAATGACACCATTGCCAACAATATCCGCTACGGCCGCATCACAGCTGGGAACGACGAGGTGAAGGCTGCGGCTCAGGCTGCAGGCATCCATGACACCATCATGGCTTTCCCTGAAGGTGAGCCTCCCCTTCAGGGTCTCCCCCCGCCCAGTTCAGGCCCGTTACTGCCTCTGACCTCCATTCTACCCCGTCCTTGCCCATCTGGTCACAGAAACCAAGTGTAGTACATGTGACTTGAGAGAGGTGGGCAATTTCCACAGGGTATGATACGCAGGTGGGCGAGCGGGGACTGAAGCTGAGTGGTGGGGAGAAACAGCGTGTCGCCATCGCTCGCACCATTCTCAAGGCTCCAGACATTGTTCTGCTGGATGAGGTGAGGGCCCTGAGACGCCTTCCCCACCTCCTTCCTCCCCGAGCCTGTGCCCAACCATTCCTGCTGAGCACCGTTCTTCATGTAGGAAAGCTAGCACGAATGCATGTTTCACAAAAACACTTTACAGTTTTCAAGTGCAAAACAAGGTCCTTGTTGATTCCTGAGGCCTCGGCTAGCCACTTGCATCCTCCTCCCACCAGGGATCTGGTGGGAGGGACAGTTTTACCTAAGTTCCTCTCTGTAGGCAACATCTGCGTTGGATACCCACAATGAGCGGGCCATCCAGGCTTCTCTGGCCAAAGTCTGCGCCAACCGCACCACCATCGTGGTGGCACACAGGTATGGGACAGGCAGCAGGTGGGGTCCCCCTCAGGTGTTGTGGTGGGTGACTGACCTCTGACCTCTCAGGCTCTCCACGGTGGTCAGTGCTGACCAGATCCTCGTCATCAAGGATGGCCGCATCGTGGAGCGAGGACGGTAAGGGACACAGCATGATAAACAGGGAAGGGCCTCTGAAGTGGGGGCCCCAAGGTAAGGTCGTGGAATCCCAGGAGTTTCTGGAAGGATCTCCTTCACCAGTTCCTTGTCATCGCACAGACTGGTGGCAAGGACTCTTGGGGTACAAATAACAGTTGGTTGGGACTTACGTTATTCTCCTTGCCCCAGGCACGAGGCTCTGTTGTCCCGAGGTGGGGTGTATGCTGACATGTGGCAGCTACAGCAGCAGGGACAAGAAGAAGTCTCTGAAGACACCAAGCCCCAGACTAAGGCATGATGACAAAAGTTGTGGCCACTTCCTTCCTGAAGGATAACTTTGAGCGGAATACACTGTATCCCTCTTCCCTGCCATGTTTCATCCTGGTCTTGGTGCTAGCTACAGTGATGGAACAGGGATTTTCAGAAGAGCATTGTGGGGGAAATAAAAGTGTGGACTGTGTTAGGATCACTATGACTTTGTGGTGTGGGGAACTACAGCAGGCCTCCACTGCAGGTCAGATGAGCATTCTTGACGGGACTCTTGTGTTTTTGATTGGAAAAGAGAAACACACCACTTTGGTGTCTTATAGACTGCCCATCCTTTATTGTTTCTAGTCCCCCTCCCTGCCCCCTATACATGGAGGGGAACCCCAGTATTTAGGGGATGACAAGATGCAGGGGGGCCAAGTGGCACCTGGCCAGGGAGCAGTTCAGAGCGGCTCACTCCCATGCAGCTGGAGCGGCCAGCAGAGCCCTCTGTAGGCTCAGCTCCACATGCTGTTTCTCCAGATGCTCCCTGGAGGTGGCCTCCACATCACTCCTCCTCGTCTTCACTCCGGCTGCTCCGGGCCTCCTCTCCCTGTGGACCCTAGAGGTGCGAGGGCCACAGTCTTCCTCAGCTGAGCCTCCCTCCCCAAGCCCAGGGCCCTAGCACAGGTTGCAGTTGGACGGCTTCAAGCTGCGGCTTTGAGCCTGGAGCAAGGGGAGGGGAAGGAGAGGAAGACAGGGTGCCACGTCAAGGAAATGAGGGACAGTCCTTGAGTGGAGTCATAGGAAAACAAAAGGATAAACACCCCTGTATACTCTACCACTTGGAAGAACACCCTCCCTGCCTTTCCCCCTACCCCACAAACTCCTTACTTACTCCTGGCACAGGGCCCATCTCTACGCCGTCCTCATACCTGTTGCTGTCGGTATTCTGCCTCACTGGCTGATAGTGCTTGTGCTAAAGCTAAGTCTTCTTCCTCCTGAGAACTGGGAGGAAGGAACAGCTTAACTTAGTATCTAAAATGTGAGCATCTCATCTGTTAGGCATCACTGTGCTGAGCCCTTCTAAGTATTGTTTAAATTTTCACATGTAGGTTTTTACAGGGTGTTGGTATTGTCCTCATTTTGTTGAACATATTAAGACCGTAAGGGGCCAAAGAACTTGTCCAAGGTCATATAGTTCAAAAACTTAATTTTGAGCCCAAGTTCCTATTATCCTGCGTTGGATGAAAGCAGTCCCTCTGCCCTCCCTCCCTCCAAACTGAGCCTTCACCCACGCCCCACCCTTTACCAGTGAGTTAGGTACCTTGGGACCTGGGGTTTGGTCTCTGCCAGGGACAGTTCCAGGGCTCGTTGCAGAGCCTCATCCTCACTCTGCAAAAGGGAAAATAAGACCAGGTGCCTTGGACTTCACTCTCTGCGGGTCTGCTTCTGCCCATCCAACCTCTGCCCCACTCACCAAGCCATTCTGCAAAGTAATCTCTGGAGGAGCCGTCCGGGTTGGAGACTGAGTTGTGGCTCTATGGCAGACATTCAAGAGGCTCAGGTCAGAGATGTGAAGGGGGAAAAGGGAGAAGGGAAACAGGCAGGCCTACCTGCTGGCAGAGGAAGACGAAGGCAAGGTCTGGTTCGGGCTAGGGACGGTCTTTGTAGAAGAAGCCAGGCTTTGTGCTCTGGAGATGGCAGCCAGTCTGTAGGAAGAGACACTCTGGGCATGCCTCCAGGCACCTTCGGCTTAACAGGTTCCTCTCACCCCCGACCCAGGAAGTCAGGAGGGGAGCTCCTCCAAAAGATCTGGAAAACATGCACTTGAAAAAGAAAGAAAAGACTCCCTAGCCAAAGGAGACGGGGTGAAGCTTCCCAACTGTTATGACAAAGGTTCATTCAGGTCCCAAAAGCAAGTAGAGAACTTGGTTGCAATTACCCTGCCCTACTGGTGGGGTGCCCCTCCCCAGAGCAATCATGGTCCAGTGGGTGACGGTGCTTGATGCAGAAATTTCGGCCACAGCGGTCGCAGGTCAGTTTCATCATTTCCCGCTGCCGGCAGCCAGCGCGTTCACACTTATTGGTGAAGATCTGAGGTGGAGTAGGAAGGATTGTCTCTGCTGAGATCTCTGCTCCCTTTTCAACCCTGTCCTAACAGCTGTGCAGAGTTCCAGGCGTTTGTAGTCCCAGGTGACCATGGTTGATCCCTCTAACAGTTACCTTACGTTTTTGTTGAGCTGGATCTGAGCGACAGTCTCGGTCAATGTGCTCCCCAACAGCACGGTCAGGGGACTCCCCTCTGGCCACAGGAACAGGCACGTTACAGAGCGGGCATACAGGCACCTGGATATCCTATAGTTAGGGAGCAGGGGTCGGTCTGTGGCCTACTCCCAGTCCAGTCAGATCTCTGATCCTGAGAGAATCCCCCTGAAAGAACCTGGACATGCCCTCCATAAACGCAAAAGGAAATAATGTTCCCAGCACTGAGCCTCAAGAAGACAATAAAGAAGGGAAAATGTGAGGCAGAGGGGTTCCGGAGATTTTGCACGCATCCTCCACCCGCCCCCTTTCACCTTCAGACCGCCCCCTCACCTTTTGGTAAGCAGATCCACAGTGATGCTGGGCGTAGGCCACATGGTCTGCGCAGAAGATGCCCGAGCAGGCATCGCACTTGAGCGGCAGAAAATCTGCAGGAAGTGGGTCAGACTGCAGGTCCAGTGGGACCTCGACGTTCCCGCTCACTCAAGCTTTCCAGTCAGGCGCAGGAAAACGCTGCCGCACTAGGAACCAACTGGACCCTGGCCCTACTCCACTATCTCCTAAGCCGCGCCCCAAGCTCGAGCCCCGCCCTCCTCGGGCACTCCCAGCCCAGGAGCCCTCCGCTCCGCCCGGCCCCGCCTCCCGCGTGCTCCGCCCCTCACCCCTTTACCCGCTTACCCAATCGCTTACAGCTCGGCTCCGAACAGTGAGCCCCAAGGTCCGGAAACTCCATCGCCGGGCCGGACGGGGACCTGCTGGGAGAGGACGCGATGCTGAGCTCCCCAAGGGCTCCAGCTCTGGATCCAAATCGCGACCCCGTACTCTGGGGGGAACTCCTCGTCCCGCCCCTTCCTCCCCTCGACTCAGGCCGCTTTACCGGAGCGTCAGCGCCTCCCGGACCGCAGTTCTCACTCCTCCCTTGGCGCGCGCGGGCGCGCTGACGTCGTCGCGCAGGGCGGGCACGTCCCGCTCAGTCTGCGGGGGCGGGGCGCATCCCGGAAGAGCCGAGGCCCGCCCCTCCTGTTTTGCCAGGCGTCGGGGAGCTGGATGGTGTCTCCTGGGCTACCGAGTGGCCGCGGGTGGGTTTGGAGACCCTGGGAGCGGGCCTAGGTCCACGAAGGCGTTAGGGCGGGCGAAGACAAGGAGAGATTACATCTTCGAGGCTGGGGTGGTTTGGGGTCTTTCACAATTGGGTCCTTCGCCTGCTTCTCACTCTGCACCCTCCCCCAGCCATTTCGTTTACAGCCGCTGCTATACCTACTCTACGAACTGAAAACAGCCATGTTTCTGTGAGATACACATTTCTCTTCAGAGCCGTAGCTCCTCCAAGTTTGGTTTCGCTGTCCTTTTGTAAGACTTCTCTGACCCTCCTCAGTTTGAGCCCAGTGCATCTCTTGTGGTTTCCCGTCGTTCTTTTCTAGCACCCTATCACCTTGTTGTAATCATCTCTTATCTCACTCCCTCACTGCCCCCTTCCCACATAAATATAGTGGTAAGACGAACCACGTCTGCCTTCCCTTGAGTTGGACCCAGCATCCAGTGCAGTGCCTGGAACTGTGTGGTTTTAGACCTTAGTGTGAATCACCTGCTTTAAAATGCGGATTCCTGAGCTCCCACCCCCTCCCCACCCAAGGAAGCACAGGAGAGAATTCGGACAGATTATCCATCTACTACAATTTGAAAAACATATGCCTGGAATATTCTGAATGCTTACTTAATGTTTCTTGAGTGAAGCTAGAGAGTCGCTGGATTGGTGTCCTGCTTGACCCTAGGGAGCCCCAGGTTGAGACTTCCATTTCAACACGTTTTCTCACATGCCTCTCTGGCCCTTCATGCATGGGCTTGGTTGCCCTAGCTTCCCATAAATTTGGGCATGGAGATAAGTAAACAGATGAAATACTTAGAGTTGAACATGTCCTCCAAAATGGAGAGAGAACCAGCTACAACTGGGAATGAGACAGCTTTCTTCTGTTCTCCCTCTCTCCCTCCAGCTTTTGGTTTTGCTTCCCTCTGTGTCTGCTTCTTACATTCTTACAGCTCTAACGCTACTGGAAATTAAAACCACTTTTCCCTGGTTTCTCAAGCAGAAGGCCTAATTTCAGCTCCGGCTGTGCCCATTTGCCTTGACTTGGATGGTCTGCCAAGCACTGACCTGTGGCCCAGGGTGTGTGGTCAGGGTATGTGATGTTCTGATGGGCCAGGCCTGAGTCTCATGTTTGGGGGAAGGAAGTCAGCACCACTAAAGTGAAAATTACCAAACTGGCTTGGACAATCCTAGAAAACCCAAGAGAGTCCATTCAATTCCTTCCTTCATTCAGCAGTATACTGAGTGTCCTCCCATGTGCTTGCCACTGGATGACATGTGCAAAGACCAGGAAGTACTAGGCAAGACGGCAGTGCATTTCAGGTACACCCATTCTGGAGTTGACAAGGCAAAACCTGAAGGGTGAGTAGATGTTGGCTAGGTGAAGGCCAAGGGAGAAAGGAAGGAGGTGGAAGTAGGTGCTATTTCAAGCAGAGGAATCAGCAGGGACAAAGACCTGGAGATAAGAGAAAACAAGATTCTTCAGATGAGCTTTTAAAAAGCTGATAGCATCGGGATCTTAGAGTGTAAGAAACAGCTTGGCAGGAGATAAAGCTGGAGAGTTCAGTTCAGTTCAGTCGCTCAGTCGTGTCTCTTTGCGACCCCATGAATCACAGCACGCCAGGCCTCCCTGTCTGTCACCTACTCCTGGAGTTTACTTAAACTCATGTCCGTCGAGTCGGTGATGCCATCAGCAACCCGCAGAGCATTTTCTTTAGGAAAAACCCTGAGGAGGAAGCGCATGCCTGCCTTGCTTGGATTGCGACTGTTGTCTCATACCCATGTTTACGACTGTTTCATTGTTTGCTCTAAACTTGGCCTGCTTTTCATGGGTCCTTCTTATCTTTGGTCCCATCATTCCTTTATGACTGTTCACTCTAAAAGGAGGTAATTGGATTGGAGGGAGACTCAGGTTCTCTTGGCGCACACTGCAGTCAATTCAGCTATTAAGTCCATCGTAAATCCCAGCAGACAGCAGTGTAGCAGCAATGTGGTTCCATACACTGAATGTGTGTTCACAGTAACAGCACCTGGAGGCCTACTCATGCTATGGTTCAGCAAACGAAGGAGACAGGAAAGAGACTGGAGAGTTAGCAGGGGTCAAATCTCAGATCATTGAGGCCACATTAGTTATTGAGAATTTTAACATAAACATAATATCAGCTTCCCTTGTGACTCAGTGGTAAAAAAATCCGCCTGCAATATGGCAGACTCAGGTTCGATCCCTGGGTCAGGAATATCCCCTGGAGAAGGAAATTGCAACCCACTCCAGTATTCTTGCCTGGAAAATCCCATGGACAGAGGAGCCTGGCGGGCTACAGTCCTTGGGGTCACAAGAACTGAACAACAACAAATGAGGAACTATAGATAGCTTTAAGAAGGAGAGTAATATGATCAGATTTGTATTTTGGGAAAGTCACTCTGGCTTCAGAATGGAGGACAGATTGGTAGAAGGGAGGCTAGGCTGAAGGCTGTTGCTATAATAGAAGCAAGAGAAAATGATGGCCTGAACTAGGTGGGGATGATGCTTAGAATTAATGAAAGCTCAGTATAGAACGTAGATGTGAGATAGATATTTTAAAATAAGTAACTTTCAGGACTTCCCTGGTGGTCCAGTGGTTAAGGCTTTGTCTTCCAATGTAGAGCGTGTGGGTTCAATCCCTGGTCGGGAAGCTAAGCTCCCACATGTCTTGGGGCCATAAAAGTTGAAACTTAAAACAGAAGCAATATTGTAACAAATTCAATAAAGACTTTAAAAATGGTCCACATCAAAAATCTTTAAGTAGCTATCCAATGTATCACTGAGAGGATAAAATGGTTAAAAAAAAGAAAAGAAAAGAACTCCTTGGACTTTCCTGGTGGCATACTAGATAAGAATCTGCCAGTCAGTGCAGGGGACATGGGTTCAATCCCTCCTCTGGGAAGATTCCACATGCCACAGGGCAACTAATTCTGAGCGCAATAATTACTGAGCCCATGCTCTAGAGCCCTTGAGCCGCAACTACTGAGCCCTTGCCTAGAGCCAGTGCTCCACAAGAGAAGCCACCACAAGGAGAAGCCTGCGCAGCACAGCAAAGAATAGCCTCCACTCGCCGCAACTAGAGAAAGCCTGTGCAAAGCAACAAAGACCCACCACAACCAAAAATAAAAATAAATAAATGATTATAAAAAAGAAAAAAGAATTTTTGGCCACACCACACGGATTATAGGATTTTAGTGCCCCAACCAGGGATTGAACCCCAGCCCTTGACAGTAAGAGCAAGTCTTTCAGGGAAATTCTGGCCGCTTCCTCCTTCATCCATCCTCACCCCTGGGGTAGGCTCTGGGGAGCAGTGTTTCTGCCAAAGATGATTGATCTGGGAGTGGACATCTGACCCACACTGGGTATCTGAGTTTGTGTTCCCCAAAAGCATAACCTGAAACAAGGATTTCGATGCAGATGATTCATGTAGGAGGTAATCCTAGCCAGAGTAAGAGAGTAAAGAAGAGGGAGATAGGGAAGGAAGGAAAACCAGTGAAGAGTTATTGAACTGGTTACTACTGTGGTTCCTAGTTCCACTGGGAACCCTTGGAGAAGGCATATAAAATATGCCTCAGAATCATCCTTCTAAAGGACAGAAGGCTGGGCTGACTCCTGTCTTCAAGTTGAAGGTTTCTCCTAGGAGGTGATAACTGCCCCATGTCCTCCTGGCACAGTGAGCCTGTACCTGTGTGCAAGCTGATTCAAGCTGATTGAGGTACGAGGGATTTGAGGAAAATTCTGGAGGCAGAAATACTGAATCTGGCTTGGCTTAGAAGTGGGACGCCATCAGGACTCAGGAGCTGTCCACAGTGACATCTGAAGTCCAATGCACCAAGCAGGCAAGGCATCAGGAGCATCTGCTATATTTGTCCAATCAGATTCCTTCCTGGGAATTTGGAATCAAGGCCAGAAGAATCAGTATTCATAAAGTATTCTGTAGCATATAAGCTATGGGCTTGCCATCTGCCATGCTACCATACTGTCATACTGAGGGACAGGGAGGGATTGTTATCTACCATCCTCTGACTGATGGGACACAGTCCCATAAAAAGAGACTGATCTTGTAGCTTACACACAGGGTTTTAAGTCATATCACTACCTGACTCTTGCCTCCTCCCAAAGTCTACACTGCCCAACAAAACTATGGCTAACTGCCATTATTGAATTAGTTTCACATTGTCCCTTTTAAGGATAGTTATAAGTTATCTCCTTAGATTCAGGATATTTCTCAAGGCACAATCACACTCTCTGGTCATACCATGAAGTCAGGCTGTTGATATGTGGGAGATTCTTGATCTGGGTATGCACCTGTCATGGGGATTCAACTTTCAGCCTAGGCTCTTTAGAAGGACAGTTTTTGAAGAGCTTGTTGTTTGTAAGTTCCAAGACTCCAAATCTGTGAAATCCAGTAACAGTTCTGATAGATACAAGCATATGAAATTGCTAAGACTTGACTATTGGTTTTATTTACCAAAACAACAATCACATATAGTTTATTAATAAGCAGCACATGTCACAGGCAAGAATTATTTTTTCTCTGACTTCCTATCTAATCCTCATCCTGCTGGGTTTTGGAGCCCAGATAAGACAAACAAGCACTGTGAGAGTATGATGTACAGTCTAGAGACTTCCTGGTGGTTCAGCAATTAAGTCACTGTGCTTCCAGTGCCGTGGGTGCAGTTTTGATCCTCGGTCAGAAAACTAAGATTCCACATGCTGCCCAGTGCAGTAAATAATAATAATAATAAGTCCACACACCTTAAAATCAGATGTGTCAAAAAAAAAAAAAAAAATCAGATGTGTCAAATGTCTGTGTACCTTCAGTTCAGTCACTCAGTCGTGTCCAACTCTTTGCGACCCCATGGACTGCAGCACGCCACGCTTCCCTGTCCATCACCAACTCCCGGAGCTTGCTCAAACTCATGTCCATCGAGTTGGCAATGCCATCCAACCATCTCATCCTCTGTCGTCCCCTTTTCTTCCTGCCTTCTATCTTTCCCAACATCAGGGTCTTTTCCAATGAGTCAGCTCTTCGCATCAGGTAGCCAAAGTATTGGAGCTTCAGCTTCAGCATCAGTCCCTCCAACGAATGTTCAGGACTGATTTCCTTTAGGATTGATTGATTTGATCTCCTTGTAGTCCAAGGGACTCTCAAGCGTCTTCTCCAACACCACAGTTCAAAAGCATCAGTTCTTTGGCAGTCAGCTTTATGGTCCATATGTGACTACTGGAAAAACCATAGCTTTGACTAGATGGACCTTTGTTAGCAAAGTAATGTCTCTGCTTTTTAATAAGTCTGTGTACCTTAGCACTTCAAACTTGCACTGTTTTCTGCTAACAGTGTATAAAGAGAGCATATTGTTTATGATATAGGTTAAGCTGCCATAACAGGGACTCAAAAATAGTGGCATAAACAAGAAAGAAGTTTAATTTCTTCCTTATGTAATTAGACAGGGCTGGCTGGTATGACAGCACCTGTCAGGGACTTGGACACCTCCTATTTTGTTGCATCACCATCCCTAAGGTGTTGCCTTTGTCTGCGTGGTCCCAAATGAGTCCTTGTTCTAGGCAGCAGAATGAGAGAGAAGAAAAACAAGGCATCTCCTCCATCCTTTCCCTGCCCCCTCCCCCCATCACCCGCCATTTAAAGTTATGACCCTGATTTTGCCTACATCATTTCTCTGATCCTGGTATAGCCCAGCACTTAGTCACGTGATCGTACTTAGCTCCAGAGAGACTGGGAAAGGTAGTCTTTAGCTGAGTGGCCATGTTCCCAAATAAAATTTCAATTATGTCAGTGAAGGAGAACAGATATTTGGGGGACAACTAGTGTCAAAAGGTGGGGGGGAGAGTGACTTTTATGATATTTGAGCCATCCTGAGCTTGAAGTAATGAAGCAGATAGTGAAACACGGGTATACAATAGCCAGAAGGCATTTCTCTCAGCTCAGGGGGTTTGAGGAGGAGAACAACAAGACCAAGCACTGCTTGGTCAGTCTTCAGTTGTAGGCTACTCAACCAAAAAGCCATTCCCCAGATCCCTCCTTGAGGACAAAACTCTGATTTTAATCATCCTTTTCCAAACAGTTGTGTTTCACATGGGTCCCTTTCCTGCTCCCATGAGGAGTCTTAAATGGTCTAAGTCAATATTTTTCAAACTTTTAAACCATTGCTCACAATAAGAATTACATTTTATAACCTAACACACACACACACACCCCTAATACTTGATCTTATTGTGCTTGATATACTTTGATATTCTGTTATATTTCATTTTTAAAAAATTTTAGTTGCCAAATACTACATTGATTTCCATCTACCATCCCATTAAAGGGCTGTATAACCTTCAGTTTGGGGGAAAAAAAAAGCACGCAACTTTTCTAAATCAGCAAAACTTCTCCTTTGTTGAGGCATGTAAAACAATTTGTGTCTGGAAGAAAAATTTATCCCAAACTTTAGAGAAGAATAGAATTGATCATTCTTTTTAAAATATACTTCTAGAGTTTTCCTAATAAGCCAACTTAACCTTTACCTGATACTCTTGGGATTATAACTGTTGTCACAATATATTTGATTAAGAATCCACCACTGATAAAAGCACAGAGTTTATACTTCTGTAACATTAACCTGTAGAAACTGATAAGGTGTTGTTCTTGTATAGCCTTGAAGAAACATTAACCTGAAAGGTGTTATTTTTTAGCCCTGTGGAATGTTAATCAGTTTTGTACCTAACCTAATAATTTTGTTCATTTATTGATATGTATACATTTCTTACCTGAAAACACTCAGAGAATTAACTTTTTGTATTCTTTATCAGCTCCCTCATTAATGATTTAAATGAAACCTTTCTATGTGCATACAATCTATTTGGATGAAAATTTGTTTCTGCTCTGGACATTACCTGTGACATCTAGCACTCAGGTTTTGTGACCATGAGTGGTGCCAAGCAGAGAGGACAAGCCAACATGTTGAAGATGGACAAGAAGAAAGATGGGAAAGTTCCAGAGTCACTGATAAATTAACCATCCTGGGGATATTACATGTGGCCTCTTGTTATATAAGAGAGTAAATGTCCTTATTAGCAACATTTTCTACATTTTGCAACCCAAAGCTCCCTTGGTGATACACCTGTTGTGGCAGCTCATCTTAATACAAATGAACATTTGATTCACCCAGTTGGAATTTTTGCCATGTATTGGCAACATATATTGGTAGCTGTGATGGTAGCAGTGGAATGATCATTGAACTTCCCAATCAACTTTAGAGAGCCTCCCCTCACAGCTCTGGAAAGACTCCTGATACAGTGACATCATATTCTGTGGATTCATATTCTGTTTACTTGTTTTTATTTTTATTGATTTATTTTTGTTTACTTGTTTTTAATTTTAAATTACTGCCAGGGCTTTATAAATACTTTTAGTATATAGCTGTCTGATTTTTATTTAAAATATTTATTTATTTATTTTTGGCTACGTTGTGCAGGTTTTTCTCTAGTTGTGGCGAAAGGGTAGCAGCCCTCTAGTTGTAGTGCAGGGGCTTCTCACTGTTGTGACTTCTCTTGTTGCAGAGCACAGGCTCTCGGTGTCGAGGCTTCAGTAGTTGCGGCTCCTCCAGGATCGAGAGCACAGGCTCAATAGTAGAGGTATATGGGCTTTAATTGTTCTGTGACATGTGGGATCTTCCCAGATCAGGGATTGAACCCGTGTTTCCTGCATTGACAAGCAGATTCTTTACTACTGAGCCACCAGAGAAGCCCTAGCTATCTGATTTTAAATACTTCTAAAATTTATTTATCTATTTATTTTATTATTTTTGGCTGTGCTGGGTCTTCATTTGTGTGTGTGGGCTTTCTCTAGTTGCAGAGAGCAGGCTCTAGAACTGGGCTTAGTAGTTGTAGTACACAGGCTTAGTTGCTCCATGGCATGTGGGAGCCTCCCAGACCAGGGATTGAACAAATGTCCCCTGCATTGGCAGGCGAATTCTTAACCACTGGACCACCAAAAGCAAAAGTATTTAGTTGCTCAGTCGAGTGTGACTCTTTGCAACTCCATGGACTATAGCCCACTAGGCTCATCTGTCCATGGAATTCTCCAGGCAAGAAAATGTAGTGGGTAGCCATTTCCTTCTCCAGGGGATTTTTCTGACCTAGAGAGCAAACCTGGGTCTCCTGCATTACAGGCAGATTCTTTACCATCAGAACCACCAGGGAAGGCCTAATTTTTTTTTCATGTTAAAATATAATCATTTGGCTTTAAGAATTTTATTTATTCATTTTTTCCCCCTCTACACTCATGACTTTAGAGTTGTCGGCTTTCAATTTTTGAAACCTTATTGGGAACAGACCTCATCTGGTAAAGAATCCGCCTGCAATGCAGGAGACCTGGGTTCAATCCCTGGGTTGGTAAGATCCCCTGGAAGGGAATGGCTATTCACTCCAATATTCTGACCTGGAGAATTCCATGGACTGTATAGTCCATGGGGTCACAAAGAGTCAGACACGACTGAGCAACTTTCACTTCACTTCACAAAGAGAAACACTGCCTCTCTCCCTTCTACTCCATGAATGCTCAGATAGTCAAAAGCTTAGAGAACCCTAAAAGTAAATTCTTTGCAGCTCTGTCTTGAGCATGAGCCAGAGTGTTTTAATTGCCAGAGACCCCAAAGACCACAAGAGAGAATGAAGCCCTCGCAGTTTCTTTTTTCTCAGGCCAGACTTTTCCTGACTGATGGGTTATAGTCCAGATTAAGCTTTCATGCCAATCAGTAGCCTAGAAGCTTCCCAAGATTTGAAAGGACGATGAGCAGACCAAAGCCACCACCTCCCTACATAGTGTGGATATAGGTTCCTTGGGTTCTGAATAAAGGAATAAGGAGGAACAGTGAGAAATCCAATAACACTTTCCACATTGAAAGGGCTGTGTCAAAAGATATCAATTAGCAATTGAGCACTGCTTCAGTCATTTGTCTTGTAGATCAACAGTGCATACGCAGACTTGCTAAGCAGCTTTGTGCTTCAGCTGAGCTGCAGCCTCCCGCAGGCACAGCAGGACCTCTACAAATCAGCAGGTGGAGCCGCGGCCAGACACCTCCTATATCAGCTTCAGCAGGTTTAAAGCAGACAAAGTCAAAGTGAGGATGTCAGTAAGGATGTCTCGGGCCCAAATCTACTCGAATATTAGTTTAACAGTTTTCTCTTTAGTGGTTTTCCTCCTCCTCAGTTGACTCTTTAGCAAGCTTTCCCAGTGGCTCAGTGGTAAAGAATCTGCCTGCAATGCAGGAGCCACAGGAGACATGGGTCAGGAGTATCCTCTGGAGAAGGAAATGGCCCCTGCTCCAGTAAACTTGCTTGGGAAATCCCATGAACAGAGAGGAGCTTGGCGGGCTACAGTCCATAGGGTTACAAAGAGTCAAACACGACTTAGTAACTAAACAATAGCTGTTGACTCTTAGAGAAACAGTGCATACTGAAAGGGAAAGAAAAACCATTTTGCTGACTGTCCTGTCCTACTATTACTCATCTCTTAGTTTATTTAATTCCCCATGAAAGCCTTTTGAAGTGGATATTATGCATTCCCACTTGGTAGATAAAGAAAGCTGAGATTGGGAGAGATGAAGTCATTGGCTTATGGAGATGGGCTTTGAACCCAGGACTGGGCATAGCCTTAAGTCCCATGTTCTTTCATTATACAACACTGCCTCTCCCACATCGACTCTGTAACCTCCTCAGTAACTGAAAAGATCTTAAGTGGTGGTTTTCTCAGAGTGTGGAAAATCCCAAATCTCTCCATGGGTTATCAATAATCAAACACCCTTTCAGCACAAGTGAAGTGTGTTGGTCGCTCAGTTGTGTCCAGCTGTTTCTGACCTCACAGACTATAGCCTGCCAGGCTCCTTTGTCCACATTAAAATTTTGAGCACAAAAAGATTTGTTTATAAAGCATTGTTGCATCCCACAGACGTCAAGAGGAATCAAAAGATGTCAATGGACAAAATAAACTTCTATTGCAAGAATAATAGTGTCAAAAAAAAAAAAAGAATAATAGTGTCTTTGTTCTAGAGCAAAGACACTTTAAACAAGTATGTTAGGAACAGGATACTGTCAAAATGAATATAGGGACTTCCCCAGTGGTCCAGTGGTTAAGAATCTGCCTTCCGGGACTTCCTTGGTGGTTCAGTGGCTAAGACTCCGAGCTCTCAACACAGGGACCCTGGGTTCCATTCCCGGTCAGGGAGCTAGATCCCACAGGCTGCAACTAAGAGTTCAAATGCTGCAACTAAAGATCCCACATACTGCAACTAAAGCCCTGGAGCAGCCAAATAAATAAAACTAAATATATTTTAAAAAAAATACTCCTTCCAATGCAGGGGAAATTGGTTTGATCCCTGACTTGGGAACTAAGATCCCACATGCCACAGAGCAACTAAGCCATGAGCTGAAACTAGAGAAAAGCCTGAGTGCTCCAATGAAGACCCAGGGCAGCCAAAAAATTTTTAAAGTTAGTATAGGTCCTTTGCATCAGAATCTCAATCTAGAGTCAATGAAATTGAAGAAGATGGATACAAATCAGAAATTTTCCGCTTGAAACAAAACTATACCTTGCTACAAATTAAAAAAAAAAAAAATATATATATATATATATATATAACCACCTAAAGAAACAAAAGGATTTCAAAGTTATCAAATGAGGTGAAATTATTTGAACAGGAAAAAGTTGGGGAACTGTATTTGAAGTTAGATTTATAACCATCTCTTCACATTCTTCTGAGTAGTACAATACCAGAAAGAGCTTTTTTCAACCCCTGTCAGGCTCCCCTGTCCATTGAATTCTCCAGGCAAGAATACTGGAGTGGGCTGCCATTTCCTTCTCTAGAGGATCTTCCTGACTCAGGGATCAAATCTGGGTCTCCTGCATTGCAGCCAGCTTCTTTACAGTCTGAGCCACCAGGGAAACCAAAGGAAGACATGAGGTGTAAAACTAATGCCATGATTTGGAGCAAGGTACTATTCAAATATCTATCACTATTTAACTAACCAGGTGTGGAAGCTCTTTGATTGGAAATGACTTCAGATCCCAGAAGATTTGAAGATGGGCCTGGCTCTGCCTTCACTGAGATTTGCCTTGCTTTCTCAGGTACATGATAGAGTAATACAAACTTTGTGATGACATTCAGTTACTTGTCCTGAAGTGCCTTAGCTCTCCCATGGTTTAATTGAAGACTCATAATTTAGGCACCTAGTTCAAATTCATATGATTTTACAGGTTACATGTATTTGATTCAATCCAAGACTTACAGATTTTATACAAGGCCCTGGGCATAGAGGTGACTAACTTAAGGTCTCTACCCTGTAGTTGTTCAGTGTCCAGAGGAGGAGGGGGATAGAGGGGGAGAGGGGCTTCTGGCATCTAATGGGTAGGATGCTGCTAAACATTCGACAATGAACAGGACAGCTCCTATCACCACCAACAAAGAATTATTTGGATCAAAATGTCAGTAGTGCATATGGTCAATAGTACTGAGAGAGTCTGATTTAGATGACGTATAAAACTGGAGTTCTTCTGAGTGAGTTCAAATTGCAGTGCCAATAACTACTAGCTGTTAGAGGTTGACAGATTGGCAAAATGACTTCACCGGTATTTCAGTATTTATTTTACAGAAAACAATAATTTACTTTTAAAGCCAAATGTTCAGCATTTTAAAAAGTAAAATTTCTTGATATCTTTGAAAGACACACACACATACAACTAAATGTAAAAATGTAAGCTTAAAAAACATGAATGTTAAATATACATTAATATTTTAATATGATTGTTAGGATATAAAATTAATAAAGTATTATTTTAGAGTAAGAAACTGAATGCCAATAAAAGTAAAGATATAAATAATTGGAAGTAAAATTATTTGCTCTCTCTTTTAAATGAAATTTGTTTTTACATTTTTAAAAAAATTCTTACATCTTTATTTTATTTTGTCTTGGTCACCTGGTTTGTGGGACCTTAGTTCCTGGTTGTTTGTTGTTCAGTTGCTAGGTTGTGTCTTACTCTATGCAGTCCCATGTGCTGCAGCACACCAGGACCCCCTGTCCTTCACTATCTCCTGGAGTTTGCTCAAACTCATGTCCATTGAGTTGGTGATGCTACCTAACCATTGTACCAGGGCTCAAACCCAAGACCATGGAAGCCTGGAATCCTAACCACTGACCATCAGGGAATTCCCTATTTGCCCTTTTCAAAAATAGTGATCTCTTAAAGAAATATATTAAGATATCACTGTTAAATTGTAGGTGTGTTTTGGTACAAATTTTTCTAGCTGCTTTAAAAAGCTCTTTATGGTGTTGTATTTCTCAAAGGAATGTGAAGAGATGGTTATAAATCTAACTTCAAACATAGTTCCCCAACTTCTCCTCGTTCAAATAATTTCATCTGATTTGGTAACCTTGAGTTATTTTTGTTTCTCTAGGTAGATATATGGGCTTCCCTCATAGCTCAGTTGGTAAAAGAATCTGCCTGCAATGCAGGAGACCCAGGTTCAATCCCTGGGTCAGGAAGATCCCCTGGAGAAGGAAATGGCAACCCACTCCAGTATTCTTGCCTGGAGAATCCCATGGACAGAGGAGCCTAGCAGGCTACAGTCCACGGGGTCGGCAAAAGTTGGACATGACTTAGTGACTAAACCGCCACCAGGTAGATATATATAAATATATTTTTAATTACTAGCAAAGTATAGTTTTGCTTGAAGTGGAAAATTTCTGATTTGTATTCATCTTCTTCAATTTCATTGACTCTAGTTTGAGATTCTGATGCAGAGGACCTATATTAATTTAAAAAAATTTGACTGCACTGGGTCTTCGTTGGGGTTCTTGGGCTTTTCTCCAGTTGTGGTTTAGTTGCTCTGTGGCATGTGGGATCTTAGTTCTCAGATCAGGGATCGAACCAGCTTCCCCCGCACTGGAAGAAGGATTCTTCTTCTTCTTCTTCTTCTTTTTTTTAAGTTTTACTTATTTATTTGGCTGCTCCAGGGCTTTAGTTGCAGTATGTGGGATCTTTAGTTGCAGCATTCGAACTCTTAGTTGCAGCCTGTGGGATCTAGCTCCCTGACCGGGAATGGAACCCAGGGTCCCTGTGTTGAGAGCTCGGAGTCTTAGCCACTGAACCACCAAGGAAGTCCCAGAAGGCAGATTCTTAACCACTGGACCACTGGGGAAGTCCCTATATTCATTTTGACAGTATCCTGTTCCTAATATACTTGTTTGAAGTGTCTTTGAACTAGAACAATTATTCTTGCAATAGAATTGAAATCTTCTGATTTCTCTTGAAGTCTGTGGGATGCAACAATGCTTTATAAACAAACCTTTGTTTGTTCAAAATTTTAACATGGCTATACCTCATTTATAAATCATTCAGAATTCAGATTTCTTTTTCCAATGTTGAAAGAATATTTCTACCTCAACTAAAATTATATTTTGGTATTTTAAGATATGAGGATATGTGCAAATAACAAAATGCTGAAAACCAGTATTTTAATCACAACCAGCTATGCAACTTTGGGCAAGCCATTTTACCACCATGCCTCAATTTCCTCACCTGTGAGATGGGGGTAGGGTGGATGGTTCCTACAGTAAAGCAGGATGGTGAAGATTACAAAAAGGATACATAAACTTAACGTGTATTTTTTATATCCTGTGTATAATATATTGTTACAAATTTGTTCATTTATTTGTCTTTATTTTTATAATGTGTAGCTTGTTGGCCGAAGTTCTTGAATATAATTTCCAGATCAGTTTGGTGTAATTGTTTTAAAATATGTCCACAAGGGAATTCTCTGGCAGTCCAGTGGTTAGGACTCAGTGCTTTCACTGCCGTGACCTAGGTTCAATCCATAGGTTAGGGAACTAAGATCCTACCATCAGCATGGCCAAAAAAAGTCCACAATATTTTTTCCTACTTTTCTCTTAAGGAGCATGAGCTGGACTCAGTAATTTGCTTCTAATGTATATAGTGTGATGGCAGTAATAGAGCATGACTTTTGACACTAGGTCATAAAAAGCACTGTGGCTTTCTTCTTGCTCTCCTGGACCATTTGCTCTAGCAAAGGAAGCTATCGTGTTGTCATGACACTTAAACAACCGTGTGCTGTGCTATTCTTAGTCGCTCAGTCATGTCTGACTCTTTGCGACCCCATGGACCATACATAGCCTGCCAGACTCCTCTGTCCATGGGGATTCTCAGGCAAGAATACTAAAGTGGGTAGGCTATCCCTTCTCCAGGGGGTCTTCCCAACCCAGAAATCAACCAGGATCTCCTGCATTGCAGGAGGATTCTTTACCAGCTGAGCTACCAGGGAAGCCTCCAAGCAACCAGGTTGGTATGATGAGGGAGAGGTTAGTATGATGAGGAACTGAAGCGTCTCGTCAACAGCAAGTATCATAGGAGCTATCTATCCACATACACATACACCTATATGTGCCATGCACTGTGCTCATATGAAGATTCTATGTGATCTTTGGAAAAACTGCAGTATACTGAGTAAGTATTATACTGGTCTGCTATTGGGGGATGATGTGGGACATCAGGGAAACCTTCAAACGTGGGGTGTGGTCTGAAGTACATCTTAAAAGACAAGTGTTTAGCAAGTGGAGGAATGAAAGGTGGGAGTGTAGAGCAGGGGTGGAGGAGGGCAGTGCAGCTGAGTGGAGGAAAGGATAATCTTTTGGGGGTTTGGTGCTGTAAAGAGCAAGACAGGGCAGATCTCAGAAGGCTTCTTAATGGTATTAGGAAGCCTGAATGATAGTTTGTAGGAAAGGCTTGACTACTATTAAACAGCAGAAAGATCATCTAATTTGTATTTTTCAATTATTTAGCCACATTTTTGGGCATAAATTTTGGTAGGAGACAAGAGTGTAGGCAGAGAAACTGTTGAGATGCGGAGGGTGTGAATCAGGGCTGTGGCGGGGAGTGAATCAAGAAATAATTAGGACATCAATTTAGCAGCAACTCGGGATTGCCTGGGTATGGGATGAGAGAGAAGTAGGTCTTTAGAGTTAGTGGTGAAAACAAGCATGATAAAAAACATAGAAAAAGCCTATCTGTGTAGGGAAGTCGGGGGGTGGAAGGTGAGGGGAAAGAGTATGTGTTCAGTTTTTGGTATGTTGAGCAGAAGTGCCCATGGAACATTCAAATGGAGATGCCTAGTCAAAAGTTCTGGGAAAGGAGTTAAGATTTAGAATTCATCAGCATATGAGTGGAAACTAAATGGGTGAACATGTTAAACTGTCCAGGCGGAGTGCAAAGAAAAAGTGAGCCAAGGATAGACTCAGTGAAAAACCAAAACTTAAGGGATTAGGAGGAGGAAGTCCATGAGACTTCAGACACTAAAAGCAAAATAACATGGTGATATACTGTTCTTGCATGATGGAAAATTCTTACACTCTCTGTCCTTGATCTTTGTACTTCTAAAGATCATTTAAATCTGTTTTGCAATATCCCTTGAACAGGGAAACAAATTCTGCCTACACGGTTATTTTTTTTTTTATTTTTTATTGAAGGATAATTGCTTTACAGAATTTTGCTGTTTGCTGTCAAACCTCAACATGAATCAGCGATAGGTATACATACATCCCCTCCCTTTTGAAACTCCCTCCAATCTCCCTCCCCATCCCGCCCCTCTAGGTTGATAGAGAGCCTCTGTTTGAGTTTCTTGAGCCAGACAGCACATTCCCGTTGGCTATCTTACACATGGTAATGTAAGCTTCCATGTTACTCTCTCCTTACATCTCACCCTCTCCTCCCCTCCCCTCATGTCCATAAGTCTATTCTCTATGTCTGTTTCTCCATTGTTGCCCTGTAAATTAATTCTTCAGTACCATTTTTCTAGATTTTGTATATATGTGTTAGAATATTTATCTTTCCCTTTCTGATTCATTTCACTCTGTATAATAGGTTCCAGATTCATCCACCTCATTAGAACTGACTCAAATGCATTCCTTTTTATGACTGAGTAGTAGTCCATTGTGTGTATATACCACAACTTCTTTATCCATTCATCTGTCAATGGACCTGCCTACACAATTATTAATCAAACTCTTCTCAAAGATTTTCTACCCTCAGAAGTCCTATAGATAACCCAGCAAAGTTTGATAGCCACTGAAGTGACTTAATTTTGCATTTCCTTCTTTGCTTAAACATTCTCTGTTCCTTCACAATTCCCCATGTGCTCCATGTGATGGTATTTTCAGTGTTTTATTTCTGGTGATTCTCTTCTTGGCACTCTTCAATTTTTCAATTTGTCAATTTGTCCACAAGCACAGCAAGTCACCCTATGGAAGTATTCTAATTTGTGCACAGTACACCTTAGGTATTATATTCTTCCCAGTAATACAGCCTAAAATTAAGTTTATGAGCAGCAACATTATATTACTAGCTGTTAGAACACAATTGTCTGTTTGATGATTAGAACTGTTTGCCCATTCTCTTCAGACATTTCTAGATGATGACAAGCTCATATTCCTCCAACAGCAAGACAGGGAGGACCCTTGAAACCCTGAAAGCCTTTCAGGCAAATGTGAAACACATGAAAGGGAAAAATTCTCACATACTTAGAAAAGATGCAGCACAGAAGTCAACCTCAAGGAGCCAGGCAGCATTGCCAGATCGAGCTTCCAGCTGAATGGAGGCCAAGGCTGTGAACTCATGAAAAAGGCCATCTGTCCAGTTCAGGCCTCTGAACGCTGTTCTTCCCCAAAGAGCAAGGACTGCTAAGCGACCAGTCTTTGTGAAGCTGAGATAAGCAGACTGCCCCTCTATCATTCCCACATCCTTGAGCATCTTCTCATCTGGGCCCTATTGATGGACAGGGGCTCCCTATTCTAGGGTGACTGCTGGAGCCAGACTTCCTGGATTTGGATTCTGGCTCCATCGTGAACTAAGGCCATAGCTTTGTGAAAGGTAACTTCTATAAAATAACAGTATCTTATCTCAGGGTCCTGATAGAAAAATATAAGTTAGTATAGATCACCTAGAGGAGTGCCGAGTAGGAATGTTGCATTGTTAGTGTAGACACTGTTTCATGTTCCTGGGCTTGGAATCAGTCTTGTGTCTTTTTCGACTGTGCTCTGTGGCATGTGGGATCTTAGTTCCATGACTAGGGAAGTGGAAGCATAGTCTTAACCATCAGACTGCCAGGAAAGTTTTTTAATATTTTATTGATTGATTGATGGCTGCACTGGGTCTGTATTGCTGCACACGAGCTTTCTCTAGCTGTGGCGAGTGGAGGCTCCTCTCAAGCTGTGATGCACAGGCTTCTCTTGTTGTGGAGCACAGGCTCTAGGTGAGAGGGCTTCAGTTGTGGCGCAGGGGCCCAGTAGGTGAAGATCAAAGGCTCAGTAGTTTTGGCGCATGGGCATAGTTGCCCTGCAGCATGTTGGATCTTCCCAGACTAGGGGTCAAACCGGCGTCCCCTGAATTGGCAGGAGGATTCTTAACCACTGGATCACGAGGGAAGTCCCTTGGAATCGATTTTAATACAGGTATAAGTCCTGCTTGTTTGCTTCTATCAGGAGAGACAAATAAGGATTGAGGGAGTTAACCGTCAGCACATAGATAGGTAAGGACTTATGATAAGTGTTAAGCTTATGGACAACAATAGAAAACAACTGTTGTGGTGCACAATGGTCTCAAATTTCTGATTGGGAAGCCAAAGCAGTTTCCTCCTGCACATACTTATTTGCACATGCTAAACCTTACTATGCATATCACAGAGAACTGCTAAGGGCAGGTTACGGCTGTCAGGGTAATCCTTGCTTCTGGCCTTGTTTTGCACCAAACTAAATAAACAGCCAGGAGCAAAACAGGGGACAAGGCAGTAGGGGCAGAGCACAGAGTGAGGGAGACAGAGCTCACAGTGAGGCAGGCAGCAGCAGTTGTAGCCATCAACACTTTATTTTTCCAGTCAACACCTGCACAGATGTTACTGTCCATTTCCTGACCCTAGTAGGGGGTCCCACCACACTTGGACCATGGCCCAGAGAAACAGATCTCCTTACTCCTCCCTAAGAAAGTCCCTTGCCCCACAAGACAGAGGTCCTGCTCACTACCACAGCGCTGGCGTATGTGCTGTGGGATCCCTGCTCTCATCCTGAATAGGGAAGGGCCGGGACAAACGAGGGTAAGGGCGCAGTGGAGGTTCCACGGGCTACAGTGACTCAAGTGCATTAACTACTGACCCGACCCACCACCCCAGGTTTCATCTGTACCTCCCAGACGGGAGCCTCCCTAAAGCTTAGCTGGGGCCTGCTGGGGAGGAAGAGCTGGTAAAGAGTGGGGATTGAGCTGCTAAGGACAGGACACAGCAGGGAAGTAAAGCAGAGAGGGGCTGGGATAGGAAAGAAAAATGATAAAGTGCCTGAACTAAACAACCGAGTGGGACACGAGGACAGAGCAGCACAGGTCCCTGAGGAAAGGAGGAAAAAGAAAAGGACAGACCGTCAGGGCTTGGGGCATTGTGGAATGAGACTAGAGATGAGGCGGGGAGGCAAGTGGGAAGGACTCCCCTAGCCCTGTTCGTAACCACTAAACCCAAATGTAAAATTATTTACAAACTTAAAAGAAATCCCAGGTACTGTACCAGGCCTGGGACGGCAGGCAGGCAGGCAGGCAGGTGGAGGGTGGACTGGCTCCATCTGATAGCCAGCTTCCCCACATATTGCTCCTCCCCAGGATAGCAGGGAAAGGAGCCAACAGTGACATCCCTAGCCAGGAAGCCCTACTGTGCCTGCAACTCCTTCCCCCAGGCTTATGGCTCTGCCACGGCCTGAGCCTCCTGGTCTGACTGTACCAGAGACAGGGTGTCGGGCCCTAGGGGTAGAGGGGGTGGAGCGTCAGGGGGCTCTGGGCATGTTGGCTCTGGACCCAACCCCAGCTCTGCATTCAGCTGCTCCAGCTCCCCCTGATCCAGCAACTCGAAGTCCTCAGTGGTGAGTGCCTCTTCTTCCTCAGGGGCAGGCAGGGGCTGGGGTGAGTCCTGGGGCAGAGACGGGAGGACGGAGGGGGAGGGGACCGGGTCACTTTCCGCAAGGCCGAGTGGGGGCGACAGGGTGCTGGGAGGAGTGGTGAGGTCACCACTCGCTGCCTCCAGGCTTGGTGTCTCCACTGGTCCTCCAGGGGAGAGCGTCACTCCATCTGTGGGAGACCCTGCCCCATTGAAGTGCGTGTTCACAAAGTGAAGGGGGGATGAGAGTCGAAGCAAGGTTTCCTTGGATGCCACATCTTCTTCCTCCTCCAAGTCCAGGTCTTGTCGTGAGAGGGCCTGAGGGGGGCCCAGCAGGTCTTCGGGAGGGGCCAGGTCTGTCTCCTCTCCCTCCCCTAGCTCCCGACTCAGGGCCTCCTCTGGCTCACTTGGCAGGCTCTGCTGGTCCAAATCTGTGCAGAAAACAAAGGGCCAGGAATGGGCCTGCTGTTCTGAGTAGCTGCAATGGGCCATTCAGCTCAAGGATGAGAACTCAGGACATAGGATGCTAGGCCAGGCCTTAGGTGTTAAGGTCTTTTAGGAACTTGGTGTACAACTAGGGGATAGGCTCCCCAAAGAAAACATTTATGGCGGCAATCACCAGAGAGCACAGCCAGCATCCCAAGACAGGGAACAGGAAGATCAGGAAGGACAAAGGACTTCCCATACCCTCTGACACGTCAGTTAGTTGTGGAGTGGTTGCCCGGGAGACAGAGAAGCCACCGCTTTCCAAAATAGAAGCCTCCTCATCTGACAGCTCTGAGTCTGTAATGGCCAAAGCCAGTGCTGTTTTCTTCACATCCACCTGCAGGGGAACCACGATGAACACAACAGACAAAGGGGTGAGAGAGCCCATTTCCAGGAGCATCCCTGCCCTGCCACCGACTCCCATCCCCTTGAGAGGTCGCTGCTCTAAAGCAGATTCTCCCCCAGCCTTCTACTCGACAGCCCATCGCCCCTGGACCCCTGGACCTCACCACCGGGGAGAAGCCAGCCAGTTCTGCCTCGCTGTCACTCTCTGTCTCCGCCAGTGGCTCATCCCCTCCGGGCAGTGCATTCTTCCCCTGCCGCTCTGGAGAACAACAGGAGGGCAGTGACCAAGCAGGAACAGAGGTGGGGGACAAACATAGCCACAGGTCTGGAGAGTATCTAAATCCCAGGGCATTTCACAAGTCTCAAACCAAGGTCCTCCCCGCCTTCCCCTCCTGGGTCATGGGATCCCCTTACTCCTCTTGTCATGTTTGTGATGCAGGGCATCAGCTTCTGCCTTCATGCTGTAGTCCAGCTGCATGAGGAGGGGCTCCAGGCGCGTGTACATCCTCTGGATCAGTTCATGATACACCACCAGGGGCCAAAGCAGGATACTCAGCACTGAGGGTCAGAGAGTCCACTCAGAGCTCCCTATGCCTATTACCTAAGAGCCCTCATTCAACTGATGCCTAAACAGGAAAGGCTGAAGGAGACAAAGTCCCTTCCTGAGGCTGTGCCAACTTCTTCCCACATCCACTGCCCTCCTTCCACCAATCCCACAGCATCCTCCTGAAGATCTCAGGAGTACGTGGGTAACTGGGCAAAGAGACTGCAACAACCCCCCTTGGGTCAGTCCAAGAAAAGAAAACAAAGAAAGGGCTTTGGAAAGGGCAGGGGCCCGATGCTACTCACAGACAATGTAGGAAATCATAATCCCTGGCACATAGTGTCCCAGCACAGCCAGCACAGCACAGCCAGAGCAGACGCGAGCGCAGAACTGCAGAGAAGAGCACAGGGTCTAAGAAGAACAGGAGACTGAGGTATGTGCTCCACTTATCCGGGGAAAGAAATATTATTGCTCCACTGGTGGAAGGAAGGGTATCTCCTCTGAGAACGCAGTGATCCAGTTTAGTCAAGAGGATGCCCAGGATCATCGATTCAGGAAGTTTGCAACTGACATAGCCAAACACCTATAATTCAAACTTGGTCTCTCTTGGCAAGAAATAGTGTCAGGACACCAAAAGCTTACTCTGCGTCTTGTATCAGGCTACTAGCAGTAAATTTTGCCTTAAGAAGGCCCCAGGCCTTATCCTTTGTCTCCAGTCAAGGAATTCGAGTCACTCCTCCCCATCCCCACCTCCATTTCTCCACAGGGTAGAGCACTGTAGTGTGATGAGGGGGAGGTTACCTGAGCTGGATTCTGCCTCTTGTACTGCAGCAGCTCCTGCAGATGAATCTGGAAGGTGAGCCAGCTCTCAGCCAGGTATCTGCACAACTCGGGCACACTCAGCAGGTGCGGCCGGGCTCCTGACCCCGCACCCTCACTGGGGAGACATGATATGACCCCTGGAGGCCTCAGACACCAGCTTCCTAGGCACTCAAATCCCTCTGAGAATGCCCATGAGCTCTGTAGTCTAAGGAAGTGGACAACCCTGCCTCCCAATGGGAGGCTGTCTAGGTCCTGGGAAACAAAGCCTGGGGCTCCCAACCCTTTGCCCTGAAAACAGCAGGCACACAAACACCTACACAAGAACCCAGGACCAAGCCAGCTACGGTGCATTCACTATGCTGGGGGCTGTGCCCACAGAACTCCGGATTGCTCTGCACCGTGGTGGTGACACTGGCACCAAAGCAAGGGTGTGGACATTTGTCTGTTCTTCAAAGGGTGGTCTGCACTCACCTGTCAGAGTGTGGCTCCTCCGGGGATGATGCTATAGAAAGGGAAGGGAGACAAGTTACTGAGGGGCAGAGCTCTGGGAAATACTCCCCGAGCCAGAAACAGTTGCCCTTCCTCTGCAGTCCCAAAGCGCTTTCTTCAAATGCCATTTGCAGGAAGTATTACATTGTTATGTTGTTTGTATTGTCTCCTTCCTCAGACTTTACCCTTTTCAACAACAGGAACCCCATCTTATTCACATTCACATGTACATACACCCCAAACAGTTCACACACAACCTGGCACCCAATTCTCTAAACTGTCTATTAAGTAAACATGTGGACAAGAAAACCCTGGTTAAGATCTAATACTCCTACCATACGTGAAACCCTACCATAAGCATATGAAATGTATTTATAAATTCAAGAATATCCTCCTCTTCATGAAACTGGAGATCGAGTGACTTTTATAAGGTCACATACAGGGTAAACGGGAAGCAAGCAATGGAACCCAGGCAATCTGGATGCAGAGGTCCACAATCTTTACTACTACTACTACACACAATAAAGACTGAAGTCAGGAGGAGAAGAGGTCGGCAGAGGATGCGATGGTTAGATAGCATCACCACTCAATGGATAAGAATCAGACACGATTTAGCGACTTAACAACCACACACGATAACATGAATTTTGAGAAAGAGGAAATTTATTTCCCACCTGGGGAAGTAAGCAGTCGTGCTTTGGGAGGCAGGTGGCCTGCGGTACATGCGTCTCACCATTCAACCCAATCCGGGTGGATCAGGCACAAAACAAGTGCTCACTGGGGCTTGCTGAATGAATCAAGTCACACTCACCAGAGATGTCTGGGAGGAAGCGAGGCTGCCACAAATCCAGCAGAAAATAGGCCAAAAGTGAGATGCTGAGTAGGAAGAAGGGCCGTAGGGAGGACGAAGACAGCAACCTTAGGGAGAGACAGGCACCTCAGCGATGAGTGGGTGAGGGAGGCTCCTATACCCGTCGCGAAAGGCGGAGAAGCGCCCACTGATGCGGAAATGGGAACCTCCAGGCCTAATCCGACACCGGAAGACAGAGGAACGGGGCACCCCAGGCTGACAGCGATCTTTAAACACCAGGAGGTGGACCAGCCCTCCAGGACAAGCGTCTTGCCCAGAAACGGGAATGGGACTCCGGGCTCGCCCGCCCCCGCTCTCCCGCGCGGCCCGGCCCCGCCCCCTCCTCCGCGGCCGTTACCAGAAGAGGCCGTTGAGCGCGGCCGCCGTGACTAGGCTGTGCAGCGGCTTCTCCCACACCAGCAGCCGCTGCGCTGCGGCCAACGCCGCCTCCCAGCCGCGGAGCCGCAGCCACAGCGTCGTGGCGAGGCGTCCCACCGCCTCGGCCGTGGCCGCCTCCTCCTCCGCCTCGCCGGTGGCCTCACCCATGCCCAGACCCAGGCCCAGACCCAGGCTCAGACCCAGCCCCGGGCCCCCACCAGTGCCGGTGTTGCCACCGCCACCGCCACTCGCCATAGCCCCGCCGCAGCCGCCGCCCGAGCCCGCGAGGAGCCAGGGCTGCGCGGCCGCCGCCTGGGGCGCGTCAGGCGGAAGGGGGCGCACACAGCGGAGAGGGCCGCCCAGGCCGCGGACGGGCGTCACGTGACGGCGGAGCGACGAGCCCGGCACGTGATGTGCCCTAACCGCCGGGATAGGGTGACCGGCGCCTGCGCGCAGGGGGTTGCGGGTGACCCTGCTCCTACGCAGGTGTGTGTTTTGGCGGCGCCGGGCGGTGTCTGCCTCTTCCTGACAGAGGGGCTGTATCTCCGCTTTCGCCCACCCCAGCCAATTTTCTTCCCTCTGTGTGGGCAGGGCGGCTAGGGCGGCCGGTCCTGGCCTGGATTTCTGGTGTGAGGCGACCCGAAGCGGCAGGAAGTCAGCTTCCAGATGCCCCCGTGGGATCTTTCTGCTCTGGTTAGGGCGGCGGCCGTCCTTTTACTCAACCCTCGACGTACTGGTCCTCCCAGTTCCCTCCCCTCAGCAATAAACAAACACCAGCGCGTGACTCGATCGACTCAAAAACAGCTTCGGCTACACAGAAAAGTTGTATCCGTCCCAACTTTCTGTAAACTCTCCCGCCTTCACGCATTGGAACTCCTTCCAATCCCTTAAGCGAGATATTGGGGTCTCGAAATCTAAAAACCCTGTCTAGGTGCTATTTACTCTTGGCGGGGGAGGAGGGGCGTTAACGCCATTTATTGAGGCTTCCAACGTAACAAGCGTGTTGTTACGTGTTCCCTTGAGAACATTTAATCTCTGCAATATATATAGCCAAAAATCAGTGCCCTTGCTACTTTGTACACAATTCACCAGTTAAAATTTGTGTACTCTTGCTTTTATTTTTAAAATGTATATTGTTCTGTGTGTGCATACATCTCCCCTTTAAAAGAAAACAATCGCGAGCAACTCCCTGTCCCGAGTCTTTGTTTTATTTACGTTTATATCTACACCGGCACGAAAGGGTCAGCCGGGCTCGCTCGTCCTCGTGTGCCACGGCCCCCTAGGAATTGTCCCGATTTCTCAGACACGCCGGGGCTCAGCGATATCAGGAATTCTAGCCCGGCTCGGCCCAGCTGGCAGCAGGAAGTGCCCGGTGCTGACTTCGCCCGCGACGCCCCCGCGGCTTGTAAACACCGGGCAGACGCGCGGCGCGGCAAAGGCACAGCACGCGCCTCGAAGCCAGGACTCCTCTCTACTCGGTGAGGTGGGCGCCCAGGCCCTGCAGCTCCACGCCCCGAGTCCGGAGGCCAGAACCGGGAGCCGGGAGCCAGGAGCCCCGCCCGGAGCGGAACAGGAAGAGACTCTGCTGCCCGGCCCCGCCTGCCGCGGCTGGCGCGAGGGGAGGGGGCTGCACCGGCAAGGGCGGCGGCCCGCGTGAGGGAGGCCGGCGGACAGGTGGGCAGGCTGGCAGGGACGGCTCCGCGGCCCCTTTAGAACTCGTTCCCTTCCCTTCGTAGGGCAGTGGCTGGCGGCGCGATGGACCTCGCCGGGCTCCTGCTGGACGAAGAAGGCACCTTCTCCCTCACCGGCTTCCAGGACTTCACGGTGAGCACGCGGCCCCCCGCCTCCCTAGCCTCCCAGCGCTTGGAGCCGTGACCGTGGGCGCTCCCTCCGCGCCCGCCACGCTACCGGAGCCCGAGCGGGGCCGCGAGCTCGCCTGATGGCTCTGCCGGGAAACTAGGCGGTAGCCGCTCCACCCGTGCCTACTCGAGGCCCTGGCTCCTTGGGCCCATGGGGAGAGCCGCGGGGTACAGGAATGGGGTAGGAGGTAACCAGCCCGGACCCTTCTTGGAGAACTTCTCCTCCAGAGCCCTCGGTGAGGAGGACTCCACCCCCTGTGGACAGAGTGCCACTAGCAAACAATCCAGAGAATGCGGGGCCGGGTGGGGCGCGGGCCCCACTAGCCGTGAGGCAGGCCTACCGCCCCGTAGACCCCTTCCAGCCAGGAGCCAGGATCTCCATCATACCCTTTCCTGCCCTTCACCCTCCACCCCACTCCTGCCGTTTCAGTTCCTCCCAGGACACCAGAAGCTGAGTGCCCGAATCCGAAGGAGACTCTACTATGGCTGGGACTGGGAAACTGACTGTACTCTGGAGGAGCTCTCCAGCCCCGTGGCAGGTTAGACAGTGTTGTACGACCCGACAAGTGAGAAGCCTGAAATTGGGGTTGTCAGCCATCATCAAAATGACTCTAGGTGTAGCCTGTGAACTACACTGCCTCTTGGTAGCTAGTATGTTTGACAGGTGTAAGGACTAGATTTGTATTTCATTTTTTCCTTAAATCCAGATGATTAGGAAATATTGCTGCCTTACAAATCTATATTATTCTTGACCTATAGACTAGAAACTTTTTAATTTTCCAAGCATACCTATCGTATATTTCCCCCTTGAACAAGACATGTTTATCTTCTCAAATGAGCTAGAGTGAAGGACACATCTAGGTAATTAATTGCAGGTGACAGGGAAATAAGCCTTCCTGTTGGAAGGAGCTGGAATTCATATTTGGAATAGGCCTTTTGTTTCAGCGTGGGAGAATTGGATCTCTGCTTTGTTACTGTGGTCCTGTCTCCAAGACCCCAGAGAATGTAGATCTGGGTCTTCTGCTGATAGCAGTGGGCACAGCTGTGGGGGAGTTGTTTGCTCACTCTGTTATCCTTCTGCCTCTGCAGATATTGCTGTGGAACTGCTCCAGAAGGCAGCCCCCAGTCCTATTCGCCGGCTCCAGAAGAAATATGTAGCCCATGTGTCCCGGTGAGTCCACAGTTCAGAGATACAGAGTGAGAGTGTTTGGGCTCTAGAGAGAGGGGAGCAGTTATCTCTAAAGAGAACTTGTAACAGGGATGAGCATCATAAGTTACAAGAACTGAAAGATCCTTGCATTTAATTCCTAATCCTTTCTGATATCCAGAGAGGCTTGCATCTCTCCGTGTGCTATGATGCTGGCTCTGGTATACATTGAGCGGCTCCGGCATAGAAACCCAGACTACCTACAGCACGTGTCATCCTCTGACCTGTTCCTGATCTCCATGGTAAGATGCCCCCTTCCCTTCAGCTCCCTGGTAAGCCCGGAGCCAGGTGTGAGCTCTACTGATACCACCTCTGGTTCCTCTGCAGATGGTGGCCAGTAAGTACCTCTATGACGAAGGGGAGGAGGAAGAGGTCTTCAATGATGAATGGGGAGCTGCTGGGGGTGTGGCCGTGCCCACTCTTAATGCCCTGGAGAGGGGCTTCCTGAGTGCCATGGTGAATAGCTCTTCTCTCTCTTGCTTTGTTTTCCTGACCTGTTTTTATGTTCTTTTCATCCTTTGTTTTTTATCTCCCAGCCTTCTCTGGTCTCTTTATTTATTTTTCTGTTTGTCCTCTTTATGTCTTCCCTTATTAGCATCTTCCCCTCTAGCTTTTCTGGAATAAGCACAGTCTTTGGAGGTTCCTGGCATGGTGAAGTCAGAAGTGGAGACCTCCCATTGTCAGTCTTCCAGGTCCCACAGAGTACACTCTGAGCCAGAGCTTATCTTACTGGGCTCTGGGTATTTGCTTCCAGACTTTGCCTTTCCCTAGATTCTGGGCTTCCTATGGGCATGAACCATTCCCAGGATTATTTTTTTCTCTTTGCTTTTAATGGAGGGTGCAATGTGAAACCAGATATGTGGTGATTAAATAAGTTAATACATAAAAGTTTTTGGAACAGTATTTGGCACATGGTAAGAGCCAAGTGTTACCTGTAGTGGAGGTTGTAGTTGCTGCTGTGGGTCTGGTTATTAATTGACTGTGGCTCATGTCCAAGTCGGGTTGGATGCTCTTCTCTTTATCCACAGGATTGGCGGCTCTACACTGATCCTCGGGAAATCTTTGAGGTGCTGAGCTGGCTGGAGGGCTGGTAGGTTCTAGGAATTGGAAAGAGGGACTTGAGGATTTGGAGGCTGAGGCTTAAGCCATAGGAGCTAAACAGAGGTGAGGGTCTGTGTAACTGGGGGGAGGGAGAAAACGAGAAAGAGAATTGCCCAAGGTCATGGTTCCCAAACGAGTCTGCTGTCCTCTGTCACCTTTGGAAGAGTGGGAGAAGCTTATTTAAAATGCAGATCTTGGTCTCACCCTCATCTTTGGAATCAATGGGTATACCTAGGACAAGTTCACCTGTGTTCCCTGGTGGGTCCCCAGGGGAATGAGGGTGCCGGTGGGCCAGCTGCAGGAAGATTGCAGACCCTCTGTGTCTTTTCTCCTATCCCTGCAGTGTGGCTGAGCAGCAGGGGCGCCGGCGGGGCTGGTACACCTACACAGACCTGTGTGTGCTGCTGGAGCAGCCTGCCTGGCAACTGGCGCTGGGCTCCCTCTGCCAGCGGCTGGCAAAGGTGAGGTGGGTCAGGAAGCAGAGGGAGCTTGAGCTGGCTGATAATGTAAAGCAAATACAGAATGGCTCAGGAGATGGGGTTGGAAGTAGATGGTGACTGAGAGCTCTAAGTTGAGTCCACGAGTCCAGAGATAAGGGGCGGGTGTGTTAAAGACAGTTAGAAGAGGGTTCAGGGGAAGGGGATTTGGGCACTGACCTTTCTTAACCCCTCTCCCCCAGCTGTCCTGCCTGTTGGCTATGGCATATGTGAGCAGCGTGGCCCTCGCTGTGGCATCGATGGCCGTAATACACCAGTCCTTAGGGCTGTCCTGCAGCCCCCCGCCTGGCCCTCCAGACCTTGGACTGGCCTCCAGGTGCCTTTTGGAACCCTGCATACCTTCCCCCATGCCACAGTGCCTGCCGTCTCCTGCTAACGTCACCGGCTGCCTGGAAGGCGATGTAGTGCTGCGTTCACTGTGGGGCAGTCTGCTAGCCTCGCTGACTCCCCCACCGTTGCCTCCTCCAGACCCTCCTGCTCCCCCCACTCTTCTTCACAACTGCCCCCTTTGCCAGAAGCTCCAGAAGGACTCCCCAACCTGCCATGCCTGCCATCACCTCAACCATACTGTCCCCACGGGGCCCCCCAGTCCTTGGTCCCACTCCCATGGCCTGGCTCCCCCCTGGCCTTGGAGCCCAATGCCCCCTCTGCTCCCACAGCCCCAGCAATGTTCCCTTTTCAGCATTATGGAACTGGCCCGCCTGAAGTCTTTCATTTTCCCAGGCTAGGTAGGGTTCTCAGGAATGCATTAAGAGGATTTGGGAGTCCCTGAGAACCTGGAGGGGCAAAGTTTGATCTGGGTCCTTGGCTGGTCTCCTGTCCTCCTGGGTGATGGAGCTTAAGGGGGTCGTGTGGCAGAAGGACTGAAGGTCACTTGCTCTTCTGTCCCTCAGTGGCTGACTGCCTGGCCAGGGCGGTGGTGGTTCCAGGGAAAGCCTCAGCTCAGTGACCAGGGGCGTGTCACAGGTGGACAGGGGCAAGGCCCCTGTCTCTCCATGTCCCCTGGGCTCTTCTAGACTTCTGCTTTTGAGTTTCCTAGGATTGGGTGAGGGAGGGAGGAAACACTGATGAGGGTCTGTTTGATGTCCCTGGGGTAGGAGAGGCGGGGACTGACAGGGCCCCCGGTGGTGGGAGTTGCTGAGGGAAGGCAGGAGAGGGGGGAACCTCCCACACCCGCGCCAAGTCTAGAAGAACCAGGGCCTGCTGGGACCTTCACCCCGGTCCTTTTGTCTTCCAACATTCTCTTCTTAGTCCCCTGCTCCTGGGCTTCCCTCTCTTCCGGTTCCTCTCCTGGGTGTTCTTTTCACAGGCCTCTCTGGCCACTGCTTTATATCTGGGTTTTTCACGCTTTTGTAGAACTAAGGTTTCAATAAACAGTTTTAGTTGCATGGCCTGGACTCTTTATTCTGCAGCAGCCCTCAAAGAACTCTCCTCTCCAGATCTTCCTTCTCAGCCTCCCTACTCCCTCATCCTATCATCCTGCTGCTCATTCTCTCTGAGTCCCATTCCAGAACGTCCTTGTTTGATGGTCATAGGTTCTCATATCAAGCTGCTTCCTCGTTCCTGCTCCCAGCACCCTGGGGCCCCTAACACTCCTTGACTGGTGCAGTGGGGCACAGATGGTGACTGTGCCCTGCCTCGGTGTAACCCTGTCTGTCACAAGTTCTGAGTGAGAGCCATCTTTGTGGATCCCAAGGCCCATGTCATGGAGAGAGTATCCAGTAGAGCCCCATGAGCTCCTTGAGGGCAATCTAAAGGATACTTTGTCTGCTGACTTCCTTTCTGGGCTGACAAATGGTGGTTATTAGCTTAAGGGCTTCCGTGGTGGCTTAGTGGGTAAAGAATCCGCCTGCAATGCAGGAGACCCTGGTTCAATCCCTGGGTTAGGAGGATACCCTGGAGAAGAAAATGACAACCCACTCCAGTATTCTTGCCTGGGAAATCCCATGGGCAGAGAAGCCCGGTGGGCTACAGTCCATGGGGTCACAAGAGTCAGACACAATTTAGTGACTAAACCACCACCAAAGAGAAGACCTAGGCTGGGTTATCACTGAAAGAAGAGCAGCCAGCTGAGCTGAGAGGATTTGGGACCACAGAGGAAGATACACAGTGGGGGTGGTGCTGCCACCTAGGGGGCATGTGGAAATTTATGGGGCATTTTTTGGTTGACAAAAATTTGAAGGGATGGGACTTACTGGCACTTAGTTAGCCTATATAGTAAGCTACACATCCAGAAAGGCTCAGGAACTCCCTTCTTATGAAGAATTCCCAAGGCAACTTTTGAATGACTGGGTGGACATCATGTATGACTATCTGAGCCTGGAACTACTTATTTTCTCTAAGCATGTAAACAGAATAGATTTTGCCCATTTGGAAAAAGACTGTTTCCCAGGAATGCATCTCTGTACATTAAATCTACACTTTGTTCAGCACTTTACGAAGAACTTGTTCACTCTTTTGGAACACTGGGTCATGAATGGCAGCACTGCTGATGGTACACATGTCATCAGGGAAGCACCAGTATTAGTTGGAACTGTAGCTGTTGCATCCATGGCAATTCCACATGAGGGGTGGGCACTAGGCTACTTCATTGTCTTCCAGTTTAGTTGGACCCAAGCTTTCCCATGGTGAAATACATTATTTAAATTACTTTGAGGACTTCCCTGGTGGTCCCGTGGCTAGGACTCCATGCTCCTGATGCAGGGGGCCTGGGTTTCATCCCTGGTCAGGGGAACAGGATCCCACATGCCACAACTTCAGAGTTTGCACGCCTAACTAAAGATCCCACATGCTGCAGCAAGGATTGAGAATTCTGCTTCCCCTAATTAGGACTGGAGCAGCCAAATAAATATTTTAAAAATAAATCACTTTGATTGCTTCTTTATATTACAATGAGGACATTGTATACAGAGTTGTGATCACAGTTGTCATACATGACGAAGGGATGTTTTCTCTTGAGGTAGTCCAGGAGGCTTGACCCTAAAAGGCTTGAGAACTACTGTGTAATTGTGATGGTTCCAAATGGCAGTGGTGAGGAGGTAGTACAGTCTATCAAACTTCCCCTGGCTATGCTAGGGGGCGGTTTCCTCCCCACCACTCCTATCCTGGGACTGGAGACCCAGATGGAGATTCTTGGGAGGGGGAGGGACTCAGAACTTGGTTCCCTGGTTAATGGGTGATGGAATTTGCACAAGAGCTGGGCAAAGGTGAAAGGGCTGTGTCCTGCCCCAAATCCCTCATCTCTTCGCTCTGCTTCATTGACACTCCCGCCCCCTCCCTGCTCCAGGCAGCTAACTTCATACAAACTCTGACCTCTTTCTCTCTCTCTCTCCCTACTTAACTCTGGCCCAGGGCGGCCAGGACAAGATAGAAGGCAGGGAGTATGAGCCAGTCAGCCCCCAACGCCATACAGCTCCAGTCTGCGGGTTCCCAGAGCACCCTGGCTCCCCTGCCACGGCCACCTGATGTCCAAAATCCCCCCTCTCATTCTTGGGCCTCTCTGTGCGGGCCTCCTCCCTGGGGCCTCAGCTGTCTTCTGGCTCTGCAGGTAGGAGGCAGAGGTGCCTGGGTTGCTGCTGCTGGCTGAAGAGGGTGTTTGGAGGGTGTAGGTGTGGCATGAGAAACCCTCTGGAAATATGTATTTCTGCCTAATCGCCCGCAGCATATCTTGGTGTTGGCTTCTCTACTCTGCACCTCCCACCTGCTCTTGCTTCAAAGTCTCCCAGCAGGAGGACTCTCTTTCTCCCCTGCCCAGCTCCTGGCTTCCAGCCTCTTTGCATGTGGCGTGTCTACCTCCCTGCAAACTTGGATGGGCAGCAGGTGAGAGGAACTCCCTGGAGAGAAGGTGATAGGGTCCCAGCCGGGAGGCAAGGCTCAGGGAGGCTGGCGACTGCCCCCACATTACCAGACCTGCTGTTCCTACAGGCTGCCTCTTGTCCAGGCTCCATCCTTACAGTTTCTTATCCCCGCCCTGGTGCTGACCAGTCAGAAGTTACCTCTGGCTCTCCAGACACCTGGAAACTGTGAGCATAGAGCAAAGGCACAGGGTGAGGGTGGGGTTGGCTGCTCCTCTGAGCACACAGGTGGATTTGGGTGCAGGGTTGAGATGGGGCAATAATGAAAGGGCCAGGCGCCAACCAGAACTGTAGAGCAGTGGTTCTTCATCCTGTTTCCATCTCTCTTCTCCACGCCCCCAACTTCTCCCAGCCTCCCTTGTGATGCGCCTCTGTGGGGGGCCTGGCTGCCATGGCTTGGAGCTCTGGAACACTTCTATCCGAGAGGTATGTGCTTAGGGATGTGGAGGAGGAGGGCTGGACTAAGAGTGCTCCTGGGGTTGGGGAGGTTCTTGTTTCCATTTTGTAGGAACTGAGATGCTCTAGGGGAAAGAGGTGGTGGTGGGGAACCCCTCCTGGAATTGTTGGTTTTTTTTTTTTTTTTTTTTGCCACACCATGCAGCTTGTGGGATCTCAATTCCCCAACCAGGGACTGAACCTGGTCCATGGCAGTGAAAGCCTGCAGTCCTAACCACTAGGATTCCAGCGAACTCCCTGGAATTAGTTAAGAAGTCCAGGCTGAGGTCACCTTGATCAAGGAGAATGTTTGCTCTTTGTCCTTTTCTCCTCTCCACCAGGTGTCCGGGGCAGTGGTGATCTCTGGGCTGCTGCAGGCCACTCTGGGGCTGTTGGGGGGTCCTGGCCACTTGTTACCCCGCTGTGGGCCCCTAGTGCTGGCCCCCAGCCTGGTTGTGGCAGGGCTCTCTGTCTACAGGGAAGTAGCTCTGCTCTGCTTCACTCACTGGGGCCTGGCATCGCTGTAAGTAAGTCCTGAGAGGCGTGATGCCTGGTGGGCTATGTGGGAGTGGGAGGAGAGAGCTGCTACTCTACCAGTCCAGCAGCTGTCTCAGCAGGGATAACACTTGTGGCTTTGGAATCCAAGACTTTTACTGGATTCATTTAGTCACCTTGGCTTATACCTTGTCTCCCACTGACCCCCAAGATGCCCTCCATCCCTCTCTACGAGGGCATTCTTTTCTGGAGCCCCCTTTCGTGGTATCCTGCCCCTCCCAGCTCTACTCCCTGCCTCAGGGTCAAGCTTCCTCTTGCCCCTAAAGCCCCTTCCCTCTTCTAGGCTGATTGTGCTCATGGTGGTCTGTTCTCAGCACCTGGGCTCCTGCCTGCTACCCCCACGTCCCTGGAGGCCAGCTTCAACCTCTTCAACCCATACTCACATCCTGGCCTTCAGGTTCCTCTCGGTAGGTGGGGGTTTGGGCGGGGCAGTTGGAGTTAGGAGGGCTGGCATGGATTGCTCACTTGGCCCCTACTTGGTTGTTGTCTACCCCTTTAAGAAGGTTGGAAGCTTCTGGGGGAGGGGTTCTTTTCTGAGTCTTGTCCCTCAGGTGCTGATCCCAGTGGCCTGTGTGTGGATTGTTTCTGCCCTTCTGGGTCTCAGCATCATCCCCGGGGAGTTGTCTGCCCCCACCAAGGCACCGTGGTTTTGGCTGCCTCACCCAGGTAGGCTTTCTCCTAGAACTCAGAACCTGCACTCAGGAAGCTTATAATATGTCAGGGAATACAGATACTAATTCAATAGTTACCTAAGTGAATGTAGAGTTGCATGTAGTAGATACAGCAAAGGACATGTACCTGGTATGATGAAGGTTTATAATGGGAAAAATCTGACTTTATTGGAGAGGTTAGGAAAGGCGTTCTTTTTTTAATGGTTTTTATTTTTATTTATTTATTATTATTATTTTTTGACCATGCCACATGGCTTGTGGGATCTTAGTTCTCCATCCAGGGACTGAACCTGGGCCCTCAGCAGTGAGAGATGGAGCCCTAACCACTGGACTGCCAGAGATTTCCCAGGAAAGGCATTCTTGAGGAAGTGATCACTGAGCTGAGATGTGAGAGATGAGTAGGAGCTTATTAGGGAAAGGCAAGAGACAAGAGCATTCTAGGTGGAGAGAACAACATATGCAAAGGCCCTGTGGTGGCCAGCAGCGCAGCAAGTACAAAGGCCTGAAACAAAGGCCAATGTATCTGGAGTGAAAGAAATGATGAAGAGTGTGGTTGTAGATGAGGCTAGAGAAAGAGGTAAGGGTCAGACCAAAGGGACCTTGTAGATCGCAGTAAAGGAATGAATGGGTTTTTACCTTGAGTTTGATGGTTTTGTCCCAAGACATTATCTTCAAAGACAATGGGGCCTTTAGGCTTCTTGTGTCACAGGCTTTTGTAGGCAGGGGGATGCTTCAGACTTGAGTCTGGCCCCAAAGTGGCTCCTTCTCCCTCCCCAGCTGAGTGGGACTGGCCCTTGCTGACACCCAGGGCTCTGGCTGCAGGCATCTCCATGGCCTTGGCAGCCTCCACCAGCTCCCTGGGCTGCTACGCCCTCTGTGGCCAGCTGCTGCATTTGCCTTCTCCACCTCCGCACGCCTGTAGCCGAGGGCTGAGCCTGGAGGGACTGGGCAGTGTGCTGGCTGGGCTGTTGGGAAGCCCCATGGGCACTGCATCCAGCTTCCCCAATGTGGGCACAGTGGGTCTTCTCCAGGTATGTGAACAGGGGTGTGGGGAGAGGAGCTGGAGGTGCAAGAGAGGGAAGGGAACAGATGGCTTGCTGTGCCCAGCCCTCTGTCAGGCTCTTCACAGCGGCCATCTCATTGACAGAGATGCTTAGAAGTTGTGGGGACTAGGAGTGTGAGGGAGACACTAAATCACTACTGAGCTCCTTCTGTGCCTCAGGCGTTTGTACCAGGGCTGAGGTTCTAGAGAGAAAGGAGTCAGATAAGTCCCTGTTCTCTTGAGGACTTCAAGAAAGAGAGAGGCGGACACGTTAGGAGAAAAGCAAATAAGATAATTTCCAAAAGTGATAAGTGCTATTAAGAAAACAAAGCAGGGGCTGGGAAGCGGGTTGAGTAAGAGAGAGCCCTTTAGAATGCTTTTTGGGAGAGTAACATTTGAGTTGGGATCCAAAGGATGAGATGGTGTTGGCCAAGCAAAAGGCTTGAGTGGTCGAGGAGGTGTGTTCCAGTGTCTCTTCATCATGTAGGCTGGACCTCGGCGAGTGGCCCACTTGGTGGGGCTGTTCTGCGTGGCGCTGGGGCTCTCCCCAAGGCTAGCCCAGCTCCTCACCACCATCCCGCTGCCTGTGCTTGGTGAGTGGGCCTGTTCTTGGTGAGCGGATGTCTCGGCAGCACTGGTATTGAACCGGGATCCCTCAGCAGGGCCCAGCTGGTTGCTTGTGGGTGACACCCTTTCTTTCTGAGAAGCCTCCCTAGCATATGGCTGTGAGTATGTGGCAGCTGCCCTCGTTTTCTCAGTCACATCTCGGCCTCCTGACTGGGCTTCTGGGCTCCTGGGCTTTTTGATGGTCTCTGCCCATCACAACCTGCCCCGCCCTATAGTAAGTACTCTGCTGTGCCAGCCCTCTCCCAACCTCTTTGATTACTTCCGGATGAGACAGGTGGGGTGCTGGGGGTGACCCAGGCCGTGGTTCTGTCTACTGGATTCTCCAGCTTCCACTTGGCTGACATTGACTCTGGGAGGAATGTCTTCATTGTTGGCTTCTCCATCTTCACGGCCCTGTTGCTGCCGAGGTGGTTTCGGGAAGCTCCAGTCCTACTGAGCACAGGTGGGAGGAGGGGGAGGGACAGAGGAGTTGCCTGGCAGTGGGCAAGCAAGGGCTCAAGGCTTGAGTTTCTCTGGACTCCAGGCCTCACACCCTTCTCTGGGCTTGGGGATAAATAGTCTGTCCATTTGTTTAGCAAGTATTTACTGAACACCATGCTAGCTTCCTTGGGATACAAAGGTGCCTGTAGATTTACAGTCTAGTAAAAGAGATGAGATGTGTAGAAATGTAACTAGAAAGGTTCAGATAAAGAGCTGTGATGCTCTGCAGTGAGAGAGATGGCTTGTTTTGGAGATGACCCGGGTAACTTTTATGGAGAAAGTAACATTGAGTTGGTCTTGAAGGATGGTAAGATTGAAATGTATTTGATGAGAAGGTCATTACCCACCGAGGAACCACGGTAAACAAAGATGCTGAAGTAGGAAGTCATAGCATATGTCCCAGGAGCAGCAAATAACTTAGTTTGTTAGCTCAGCTCAGCAAACAGCCGTGATTTTAACTGAGGATGGTTTTGCCCCACAGAGAACATTTGCCAATGTCTGGAGACATTTTTGGTTGTTATAAGCAGGGGAGAGGTTACTTGCATTTAGTGGTTACAAAGATGCTGCTACACATCCTATAGTGCCCAGGACAGCCTCTCTCAAACAGAGAAGTATCTGGTCCAAAATGTCAGTAGTACTGAAGTTGAGGAACTCAGGCTAGAGCATAGAAGGTGAAAAGTAGGAAATAAGGCTGGGGATTTTAATACCAAACTTTCCAAAGACAGGGAGCCTGGAATGATCAAAGCATATCTGGAAGGCACATGGATGCTCAGAAGATAGGGTGTTAAGCAGGGGTCCTGTGGGAAGGGTCTGGGTGTGGGAAATAGAGAGCAGGGGGACAAAGTAGGGAGGGGGAGATAGAACAATTCAGAAAGACCTGTCCTCCATCCAGTACTTAAGCTTAGGTTGGAAGTATTAGACCCTTGGTTTTGCATAGCGTCAGAGTCCCCCTCCTGCCTGGTCCCAACCCCTTGTAGGCTGGAGCCCCTTGGATGTGCTACTGCGCTCACTGCTCACAGAGCCCATCTTCCTGGCGGGACTCTTGGGCTTCCTCCTAGAGAACACCATTCCTGGTAAGTTGAGGCCAGGCCCCGGTAGACTGGGGAGTGGCCAGGAAGTCATCACTCCCTGGGTTGGGCAATGACCTGACCACTTTGTCTTTTGCAGGGACACGGCTTGAGCGAGGTCTAGGGCAAGGGCTGCCACCTCCTTTCACTGCCCGAGAGGCTCCGATGCCTCAGAAGTCTAAGGAGAGGGCAGATCAAGAGTACGAGCTTCCTTTCTCCATCCAAAACCTGTGTCCCTGCATTCCCCAACCTCTCCGTTGCCTCTGCCCGCTGCCCCAAGACTCTGGGAATGAGGAAAGAGGGCCCTCTGAGCCCGGAGAGACAGCTGACTTGCTGCCTGACTTTGGGGACCAGTGCCCTCAGCCTAGCAGAAGAGAGTCCCAGTAATTACTAGGATTCCTACTCTGGTTAGTTTAATCCTACCTCCCAGCTTGCTGGAGAACCAGATCGCAGGCGCCACTTTCTCCCAGGGAGAGGATGTACTTGTGTGTCTCACATGGGCTCCCCAAAAGTCTCACTTCCCAATAGGTGTGTTTGCCTTTTCCTTTCTTAGTTAGGCCTATTCTAGAGCAGGGGCTGTGAATGAATGAGTGATATTTTGCCTGTGAACGATCTATACTCAAACCCTAGCATTCACTTAACTGATATTTATTGAGTATCTCCTATGTGTAAGGTCCTGGAAATACAGATATGGATAAGACATGGTCCTTCCCCTCTCAAACACTTATGATTTAAAAAGACATGTAATTACTGGACTTCCCTGGCGGTCCAGTGGTTAAGACTCCGAGTTTCCAATGCAAGGGGTGTGGATTCGATCTCTGGTGGGGGAACTACTAAGATCCCATAAGCTTCATGGTGCATCAAAACAATAACAATAAAAGACATGTAATTACTAACTAAAATCCAAAGTGGAAGTCAGTCTTCAATAAAGATTAAAAGAATGCTATGGGAGCTATGGTTTTTCCAGTAGTCATGTATGTATGTGAGAGTTGGACTATAAAGAAAACTGAGTGCAGAATTGATGCTTTTGAACGGTGGTGTTGGGGAAGATTCTTTTTTTTTTTTTTTTTTTCTTTTTTTTTTTTCTCTCTTTCTCTTTTTTCTTTTTTCTTAAAATAACTGATTCATATCAATGTATGACAAAAGGGGAAGATTCTTGAGAGTCCCTTGGACTGCAAGGAGATCCAACCAGTACATCCTAAGGAGATTAGTCCTGGGTGTTCATTGGAGGAACTGATGTTGAAGTTGAAACTCCAGTACTTTGGCCACCTGATGCGGAGAGCTGACTCATTTGAAAAGACCCTGACCCTGGGAAAGATTGAGGGCAGGAGGAGAAGAGGACAACAGAGGATGAGATGGTTGGATGGCATCACCATCATAATGGACATGGGTTTGGGTGGACTCCGGGAGTTGGTGATGGACAGGGAGGCCTGGTGTGCTGCGGTTCAGGCGGTTGCAAAGAGTTGGACATGACGGAGCAACTGAACTGAAAAAAAAAAAAAAAATGCGAGCAGAGAGGAAGAAACAATAAATTCTGATTGAGGACAGTGGGAAGGACTTTACATAGAAGCAGCACTGGGGCTGGCCTTAAGAGGACTTTGGGTTGTGGAACATGGATGAGGAGAATTTTTCAGACTTGGGTGTCCAGATGGAGTGAAACTAAGTTACACAAGGTACAAGATGAGTTGGATTGGTGATGGAGCATAAGTATGGCGGTGGATGGAGGGAGAAAGGAGGCAGGAGAGGTACAAGATAAGGTCAGACCAGGGGAAGTATGCCTGGGAGACTCATCTCTTAACTAGCGTGCTGGTGGGACCCAAGAGAGAATATCTAGTGAAGTTCAAGCCCCTCATTTTATTTAAAAACAAAACAATAAAAAAGACACGGTAGGGTACGGAAATTTGACTTTCGGTTTTTCAACAAGTCCAAATTCGTGGTCCCCTCTCCTGCATTTCGTCTGGCATTCTTTCTACTCTGCCAGGGCAACTCTGCTGTGCTGTGCTTAGTCGCTCAGTCGTGTCCTACTCTTTGCGACCCTATGGACTGTGTCCAGCCAGGTTCCTCTGTCCATGGGGATTCTCCAAGCGAGGATACCGGAGTGGGTTGCCATGCCCTCCTCCAGGGGATGCATCTTCCCAACCCTGGCCTCCCGCATTGCAGGCCAATTCTTTACTGTCTGAGCCCCCAGGGAAGCTGGGCAACTCTAAGGAGTGCCTTTATTCTTCCACCTCCCTACCAGGGGCTCCGGCCCCGGTAGCCCTCCGCTCGGAGCACTCCAGTTATCAGCTCCTGGGGCCCAGATGTCCCGCCCACATCAGGCCTGGGCTCCGCCCCAGTTTCCCAAGACCCCACCTCCCTGTAGTGGGGGTGGGAAATGCTTCTACTCTAGGCCTTTTCGTTGGCGCGGGCGGGCCAGCCTGCCGCGGGGAGGGTGAGAGCTGTCCCGGCCGCTCACGGTAGGTGGGGTCGAGCTCTAATCCGGGCCAGGGCCGGGGCCAGGCAGTGAGAGACTTCTCGGGCCCTGCGGGCTGGTCCTGGCAATAGCGCCTCCTTCCCCCAAGTGTCCTTCCAGGAGGTACCCGCGCGCGGCCGAGGTTCTGGGCCAGGCCTCCGGGGATGGGCGGGTGGGTGGCGGAGGCCGCGCGTGCGCAGCTCGCCTCCCGGCCGCGGGGCGGGGCTTGTGGAGGTACTCCTAGCCGGCAACTTGCTGCGAGGAAGCAGCCCGTTTTGGGCCTTGTTGCCCCTTGGGGAGTCCCGAGCCATGCCTCACGCAGCCGGCTCTGTAAAAATAGAAACGCGGACTGGAAGGCCTTTCTAGCGAGAGCGAATGGAAACTGACTGCCACCAGGCGGGGCTCTGGGGTGGGGCTGTGGTAAAGTGAGGCAGGGCCCGCCCTCTCCCCGAAGGGTGAGGCGGGGCGGGGTCTAGCCCGGACGTTCGTTGGCGTTCTGCTGCCCTCTGCAGGATGGCGGAGGAACTGCGCCTAGAGGGGCTCATGCCGACCCACCTTAGGCAACCCCACTCCGCTGTTGGCCCTCCGGACCTCCCCTTCCTTCATTCAGTAATTATAACAGGTGTACACTTGACTTCCCTCACAGCTCAGTAGGTAAAGAATCTACCTGCAATGCTGGAGACCCGGATTCGATTCCTGGGTCGGGAAGACCCCCTGGAGAAGGAAATGGTAACCCACTCCAATATTCTTGCCTGGAGAATCCCGTGGACAGAGAAGCCTGGCAGGCTACAGTCCCTGGGGTCACAAGAGTCGAACACGACTTAGCGACGAAACCACCACCACCACACTTGAAGCTAATATAATATTGTAAATCAGCTATACTTCAATAAAAAATTATTAGGAGGAAAAAAAAGAATAATAAACGGGTGAATCTGGTTCATGTGAAGTCATCCTAGAAGGAAATAAAAGCTGAGATATTGAGGCCTCAGAACTGGACGTGTGTGGTGGGAGCAGCTAACTCTAGGTGTAGTGCTGAATTTCTCAAACCTTTTTGGGGGGCTTGTTGACACCCCCCCCCCAGCTGCATTTTAAACTCCTCCCCGCCCACAAAACACCATATAAGTGTGAGCATCTTGAGCATCCTTTCTGAAGTGACAGGCTCAGATAATCAGCCCAATTTTGGTGACTGAGAGTGCACCCTGGGGAGTGCCTAGAAAGGAGAGAAGGGCTTGGTGACTTGCTGTTTGTGATGGACTTGAGGTGTGTGATCTTGGGCAAAGTGGGACTGTGGTCTGGTGAGGACTGTCTTCGTCATTCCCAGATCTTCTCCCAGTAGGAACAGCAGGGGAAATGTGACTGAAATACCATCCTCCAAACAGAAGGCTGTTTGATAAAACAGCCTTTTTATCTGAGGCTGCAGCTAAAAATCACAATACGTGCATTTCTATTTCACCTGCCTAGTGACTGTACAAATTATGTTACAAGACTGCAGTAGGTTATGGTTGGAAGAATAATGGCTTAGATTGAGATGAAAATGACTGGAAGAACGGAGCCATGTTAACCATATTAATGAAATCCAAGGATTTTCATTGTTATCTTTATATTCTTAAAGATCTGCCTCCCCTAACTTCAGTTTGTATTTATAGACTTTCATTTTATCACTTTTTTTTAACCCACAGGAAAAATGATCAAACTGCCTATAAAGTAGCCATAGTTACTGAACATCTGTTAGGTTAAGGCTACACATTTAGTTACTGAAGTGGAAAGATTGGCTTCCAGGATGTTCAGCAGGGCGTGATATCATTGGTGGCAGTGCCTTGGGAGGGGAGGTGGGAGATGAGGGAAGTGGAGTTATTTCATGGTCTCTACCTTTGCTATGTTCTGTATCTTATATTGACTTCTTAGTCATTCAGGTTCTTCTTGAAATGGAGTTGGGGCTTTTCTCTTTGCTTCTGGACATGGAGTTATTAGCTCTTTATTTGACCATAACTGTGGACCTCTTCCCTCCAAATGGGTATATGCATTTATGCACAAATTTTGCTTTTATAAGCAAAATTCCAGAGAACTTACATGCATTGACTCTAGATTAAGAATCCCTGTCTTAGAGAATGTATCTATATTTAGGGGAAAATGTATTTAGGGGACATATAAATATATATATATATATATATATATATATATGCATACAGTAATTTAGGGAATATATATATGTTTAGTGAATATACACACCTCTAGTATTCTTGCCTGGAGAATCCCCATGGACAGAGGAGCCTGGCAGGCTACAGTCAGTCCATAGGGTCAAAAAGAGTCAGACATGACTAAGCAACTAAACACACACACACACACATACACACATATTTAAAATTCTGAGAGCTTCCAGAGTTTTGTTTTTAGATAATGACCAAATAATTTGAGTTTCCTGCTCATGACACTTACGATGTTTTATAAAAAAAGAACAATTTCTTCTCTTTTGGAAATTCTGGGAAAGGATAACACTGACATAATTTATTAGGAATGTGATAAAGATGTGACAAGAATGGTGTAGGTTTCCACATTGTTTTACCATTGGAAAGCAGAAATACTAGTACCCATTTATTGAGGCTTAAATGCTATAGAAGAAGGAGATATTTTACATCCTCTAGGAATTTAATATGAGAAAAAAACTGTCAAAATTCTAGATAGATTTTTAGCGAAAGGACGTAGTAAGATTGATGCTTAGCTTATTACTTATCGGGAGGGTGGAGGAGAGGGGGAAGAAAGTAAATCCATTCCTTCTGTTTTCTTAGGATTTTCACAAAGCATATTTGATACAGAACTGTCTGAGTGGTGTCAGACCTGCAGGACCCTGGAGGCACTTTGCTAAATTAAGACTCTGCTGCAGATGGAGGAACTGGAGCAAGGCCTGCTGATGCAGCCATGGGCATGGCTACAGCTTGCTGAGAACTCCCTCCTAGTCAAGGCGTATATCACCAGGCAGGGCTATGCCTTGCTGGTTTCAGACCTTCAACAGGTGTGGCATGAACAGGTGGACACTAGTGTAATCAGCCAGCGAGCCAAGGTAAGTGTGAAGAGAAGTACTGCTGTGGGTGGCAGTGGACATAATTTCTTCCCTAGTGAAGGTCAGGGAACCTTACCATCTCCCAGCTTGTTGGCCTATAGGTTGCCAAGGAAGGTCAAATCAGGATAAAACAATTGCCACCAGTGTTCTGCACTTCCGCCTCTAACCCTGGGATCTTTCCATATGGGTGTGGGTGTGGGTATATTTCTGTAGTGTATTCAGTAGAAGGAAGAATTGTGAAGTAGGTCAGAATTGTTTTCTTCTTTCCTGTTCTGATGTTTTTATTTTCCCTCACCTTCCTCTTCTTCCTACTTACTGTCTTCTCTTTTAAAAATATGTCTTCATTTACGTTGCTGCATCGGGTCTTAGTTGTGACATGCAGGATCTTTCATTCTGGCTTGAGGTCTTCTCTAGTTGCGGCGTGTGGGCTCCAGAGTGCACGGGCCCAGCAGTTTCTGCACACGGGCTTAGTTGCCCCTCAGCACGGGCCCCTCACTTGCCCCTCAAGTTTCAGGATCTTCCCAAACCAGGGATTGAACCCACATACCCTGCATTGCAAGGTGGATTCTTAACCCACTAGACCACCGGGGAAGTCCCCTGCCCACTGTCTTCCTGTTAACCAGAGCTTTCCTTTGCTATTACCTATGAGGGAGTCCCAGGTGGTGCTAGTGGTAAAGAACCTGCCTGCCAATGCAGGAGACAAAAGATACTTGGGTTCAATCCCTGAGTTGGGAAGGCCTCCTGGAGGAAGGCAAGGCAACCCACCCCAGTATTCTTGCCTGGGAAATCCCATGGACAGAAGAGCCTGGCGGGGTCACAAAGAATCGGACATGACTGAAGTGACTTAGCATGCGTGTACAAGGGAGTCAGTTTCCTTTTAGCATTCTCACTCTGTACAACCCCTGCTGTCTTTTTAGGAGCTGAACAAGCGCCTGACTGCTCCTCCTAAGGCTTTTCTTTGTCATTTGGATGATCTGCTTCGCCCGTTGTTGAAGGATGCTTCTTGCCCTGGCACAGCTACATTCTCCTGTGATCGTGTGGCAGAGGCGCTGATACTACGGGTGCGGAGTGAGCTTTCTGGCCTCCCATTCTATTGGAATTTCCACTGCATCCTAGCTAGCCCTTTGCTGGTAAGTGCAGTTTGAACATGGGGTAGGGAAAGGGGTGCCAGCTGCTCCTTCTTCTCAAAGCTTCTCATCTGAAGCTTTTGGTACTATTTTTTTTTTTTCTTTGTAAACCCCATTTGAAATTCTTCAATTAGAAAACTTTTCTTAACTGGAAAGAAGGCATAAAGGTTTCTTGACCTGTATATCTTTTCCTTACAAAAGAAGCAGAGTTTGGGTCTACATGCTTGACTGGGTATCTTTAGTCATTACTTGATTTATTGAACATTTATTAAGCATCTACTGTGGGCTAATTGTTGGGTGTTCAGATTTAAAACAATATAGCCTATTGGTGGCTCAGACAGTAAAGCATCTGCCTACAATGCAGGAGACCTGGGTTTGATAGATCCCCTGGAGAAGGAAATGGCAAACCACTCCAGTACTCTTGCCTGGAAAATCCCATGGACGGAGGAGCCTGGTAGGCTACAGTCCATGGGGTTGCAAAGAGTCAGACAGAACTATGTGACTTCACTTCACTTCACTTCAGCCTATTTCTGGATTCATAATCTAATGAGAAGACAGACAGAAAGCAGGATAAAGGATGGTATATACGTTGATCAAGATAAGCCCAGGATGACTGAGAAATCTGGAAAGCATTTTTGAAGACAGCTTCTGAGATGAGTTTTGAAGATGAGCAAGAACTAATTGGAGAAAATGAAAAAATCATTCTAGGCAAGAGTGCATTTTGAGAGGAGTGGAGGTGTGTAAGTGTGGGGCAAGTGGGGGAACTTCATGACTGCAGGAAGTCGTGAGAGAAGAGGTAAACAATGGCCAGATCTTGAAAGATTCTAATGAGTTTGGATTTGATCCCAAAGGCAACAGGGATTCATTGAAAAACTTTAAGCAGGGGTTTAACCTTATCCAAGGAGAAGGCAATGGCATCCCACTCCAGCACTCTTGCCTGGAAAATCCCATGGATGGAGGAGCCTGGTAGGCTGCAGTCCATGGGGTCACGAAGAGTCGGACATGACTGAGCGACTTCACTTTCACTTTTCACTTTTATGCCGTGGAGAAGGAAATGGCAACCCACTCCAGTGTTCTTGCCTGGAGAATCCCAGGGATGGGGTCGCACAAAGTCGGACACGACTGAAGTGACTTACCAGTAGCAGTAACCTGATCCAATTTGTCATTTATTAAGATCACTCTGGTAGTAGGGTAGGGTATTTACCAGTGGTGAGTACCTTTCTGAACGTTATCTTGTCTTTTAATCCCCACGACTGTTCTGCAAGGTAAGTATTATTATTGATGTTTTTCAGAGTAGCAAGCTGAGATTCAAGGTAATTTGTCCAAAGTCATCCAGTTTATGAATGAATGAGCTGGAATTTGACTTCCAGCTAGGTCTGATTCATGAGCCCATTTTCAGGGACTTGGGAGATAATGTCCTCTGCTCACTTGTAGCTATCTAGGTCCCAAGAGCTTTTATTTATTTATTTTTATCTTTTGACTGCACTGTACGTCATGTGGGTTCTTAGTTCCCTGACCAGGGATTGAACCCACATACATTGGCAGCATGGAGTCTTAACCACTGAACAGCCAGGGAAGTCTCCCCAAGAACTTTTATTAGTGATTAGTTAGTTGAGAGTGAAGAACTAGTTTAAAGGAATTACTTCTGCTAGTCTTTCTACCCTTCTATATAAACAGAGCTTGTTTCAGCATTAGAGGACAGGATCTTCTGTGGGTGTTTGAAGGTTGGAGTTTATCAGCAGAGAGAACCGAAGACAAGTGGGCATCATTTCTTACCTTCCTTCTTTAGTCTCCCAGAGGTGCTGTGATGCTTTGGCATCAGTAGGGTGATGGGACAAAGTGCTTTTCAATAAACTGTTCTGTTTTCGATCTGGTATTTTTGACCCAAGCTAGACTTGAGTGTTTGGAGAACCACTGCACATTAAGCTGTGTATTTTTAAGGCTCATTGACAGTGCTTAGCAGGTAATAATCACTCACATTTGTTGATTTTAGTTGAGCTTATGAAAATTTCCACCTTGCTTTAGATAGAATTTATGTTTTTGTTCAAAACCCCTGTACCTTTTTCTGAGTAACACCAGGGGGCACTGTTCCCTCAATAATGCTTGTGGCACCAAAACATTACGGCAACCTTGGGGAAGCCCTTGCAATAGCTACTCTTATTTTGTGTCACACAGCCCTGGAAATTCAGACAAGTGAGACTGGAGAGGCAGTTCTCGTTGGAAGCTTATGAGCTCTAATAGTTATTTCTTTCAACAGAATACAGTAAGGGATACTTGTATAATGATAGTATAATGGAAAGTAATATGTTAAGAACACTTAGCTCTCCTAGGCAAATCCCTCTAGTTGGAGAACGGCAATTTAAAAAGAGACAGCAGTATTTAGAGTTGAATGAGTCTTGGTTGGCCATGAGGAAAGCAGTTTATTAATAATTATGCTTCAAGGTATATTATTCAAAGAAGAAGAATGCCATCTCAGGGAAACCCCTGTACCTGAGAAAGCTTTATAAGGGAAAATTTAGAACCAGTGGACACGGGCGAGGATGTAGGTGGATTCTATTTCAGGCTTGTATGTGTCTGTGAGGTCACACAGTCATAATTTTTGTTTGTTACTCATTCTTGTCATAGTTCTTATTTAATTCTTTTTGAATGAGTAACTCATGCCAAAGGCAAACACTTCAAATGGCATTTAAGGGTATGTCGTTAAGAAATCGGTCTACTTTCTATTCCCTTCCCAGTCCCTCATTTTCCTTTTCTAAAACAACTACTGCTATTACGTTCTTGTGAATTCTTAAGGAAAGCTACATATATGTTTGTGTGTATGTATCTATACACTTATGTATGAATATATGTATATATATGAATATACTCACACAGTCAGATACACATCTTTGGATATGTATGTATTTTCACAAATGTGAACATGCTGTTCAGTGTCCAGGTCCTTGCTTTTTTCACTTACTTTTAGAACTTGGAAATCATTCACAGTAATACATTTAGAAGACGTGCCTTAATATTTTTTTAATGGCCACATAGCATTTTGATGAATGAATATATCAACATGTATTTAGTTGATCTGCTGCCAATAGACACTTATACTGTTTCCATTCTTTTGTTGTTGTATGTAATAAACACCCTTGTATTTACTTTTTCTATGTGTAAATGTGTGAGTAAATTCCTAGAAGTGGAATAACTAAATCAAGGAATATTTGCATCTTTAATAAATCACTAGCATAATGCCGTCTTGTCTTCTGGAGAGATTATGCAGTCTAACTCCTCCTCGTCATACAAGGGAGTGAGAGCTTCCCTCGTCATACAGGGAGCTTCCCCACCTCCTCTACCACATGGTGTATTCACGTTAGTAATGTGTTGATAATAGTTTTCCTATCTCTGCAAGATATTATGGGATATATAAAGCTTTCTAACCCAGAGCCCGTTTCCACTTCTGGCCAACCTCTCTTCATCACCCACTCCTTCCCACTGTTCAGTCTTTCTACTATCTAATCTAATTCTTTTTTGTTGTTGTTATCTTTTTCCCCAGTGTAATTCTTTTTTGTAAATAATTTTATTTCTTTGTTTTTGGCCACGTTGGGTCTTTGTCGCTGTGCCGGCTTTTCTGTAGTTGCGGTGAGCTGGGGCTTCTCTCTAGTTGCGGTGCACGGGCTTCTCTTCGTGGTGGCTTCTCTTATTGCGGAACACGGGCTCTAGAGCATTATCGCTTCAGTAGTTGTAGCACGTGGGCTCAGGAGTTGTGGCTCGCAGGAACTAGAGCACAGGCTTAGTAGTTGTGGCACATGGGTAGTTGCTCCAAGGTATCCAGGATCTTCCTGGATCAGGGATCGAACCCATCTCTCCTGAATTGGCAGGTGGATTCTTTACCACTGAGCCACCAGGGAAGCCCTAATGTAATTCTTGATATTCCATATTTTGAGTTTCAAATTTGTCACCTCTTTGGCAATTTTATGATTCCCAGGAGTCACATCCAAAGGTTTTTTTTCTTTTTTCTTTTTCATAGTGGAAGGAGCACATGGTTTGGAACCAGCAGACCTGAACTTGTAACTTAACTCCACCACTTTGACTACTTGTATCAGCTTGGATAAGTTACTAAATTTTTATGAGACTCAGTCTCTTCATCTGTAAAATGAAGATAACAATCATGACCTTACTACGGAGTTGTGAGGATTAGATAAGAGAATATGTGTCATATTACTTGGCCTTAGCATTAAAGTGGACCTATGAGAGCAAATATTCCCAATTCCATAATTTTTCTTTTTAAAAAAGACAGGGACCATGAGAGTACTTGGGGGTGAAGTCATTTTCACAGTCCAGGTGTAGTTAGAACCAGGGCTAGCATGTTAATCTGATTCCCAGTCTACTGCCTTTTTCATTAAATTCAAGCATGCTGTGTTTCATCTTGGGATTGATAACTGCTGTCCTGCTCTTCTGACTCATGAACATTTCTATGGGAAATCTGAAGACGTTGGGGAAAATTATAAATAGCTTTTCCTCTAGACAAGATTGGCGACTCCTGCTTCTATATCCACCACACTTCCTGACTTCCTTAGCTGTTGGGAGCTCTGTAAGGGCAGAGGCCTCACAGGGTCAGAGCACATATTCGACACCCGGTAGGTATTTATTGAATTGACTTATTGAACTGCATATTTCCATATGTTGCTGTCCGTAGATGAAGGGGAAGGAGTGTCCTTGGCCTCCCACAGCACTTCAGCGTTTTTCCTTGTAGTGTCTGTGAATTTGCTTTGAAATCTATTGCTTCAGCCAAAATGTCTTATTCTAATTAATTGATCTAAGACAGGGTTCAGCTAATGTCGAAATGATGATTCAGAGTGGTGTAACCCAACTCTGTGAAATTATTTCAGAAGCTGAAATACTCAATGATAAAAAACTTAAAAAAATGCTGTATAGACATTGGAATCCTATCAATAATTGAAATAATCACCACATTCCATTAGACATGGCATTGATTAAAAGCTGTTTCTCATCATGTTTCATGCTGTTTTATTTACTACCACTCAAAGGAATTGCTGTGAAAGTAACCCCCAGAGAAAGGTTGGTTATTAACTTTAGGAGTTTCTATTATTTGAGTGCTGCTACCAAATAGATGGTGACACCACTCAGTTAGCAGTGGCAGTTATTTTCAATTCAGCTCACCAACCATTGACTTGCTTTCAGATAAGTATTCACCTGTTTTTCCTCCTGGTCTCCCTTGAAAAGGTCCAAACTTAAAACAATTCCTAGGAAAGAGGGTTGAGTCTGAAACAGATACATTTGCCAAAAGCAGGACTTCTGCCACACTCTGAACAGTACTGCCTGGAGGTTTAAGTTCATACTAAGGACTGAGCTGGGAGATAGTACTTGGTTGGGGTGTGCTGTGGGACATAAAGCAGGGACTGGTCTCTGTGGCTGGACTTGACTACTGGCCTCCCACGCTGCACTGTTACCCCTGCATTTCTTGGATCATGGTGCTGATACAAAAGCTGTTGCCATTAACCCCTCAACTCCCCCACAGTATCACACACCCAGTGTCTTCTCTTCTAATCTGTCTGTAGTGAAAGATCTCTTCCTCTCAGTTTGAACTGTGATACGCTTGAAGTCTTTAGTAATACGTTTTACTAGAAAATTAATGGAAACGCACACAGAAGAGTCTGAAGAATTCAGACTTCTGATCCTGGTCCAAATGAGTCTGGGTTGTACATCTTATTTGCCACTTCAGTACTTTTTCTTCACTTCAGGCCTGTGTGGGCTATCTTATCTAAAAGTTCTCCTGTTCAGGTCTAGGGCAGGGATTGGCATACTGTGGTCAGCAGGCCAAACCTGGCATGCTGCTTGTTTTTGTAAAGTTATATTGGAACCCAGCCACTCCCATTTATTACATGTTGTCTATGGTGGTTTTCTTGCTACAACAGCCGAGTTAAGTATTGTGCCAGGGACTGTATGGGCCACAGAGCTGAAAATATTGACCATCTTGCCCTTACAGAAAAAAATTTGCTGACCTCTGATCTAGGGCATTTCTTCTTAGTGCCTCTTAAAAGAAACAATTCTCCTTGAGGGAAAGGAAAGGAACTTTCATACTACTTCCCAGGCATAAATGATCGAATTTAGCTTTTTTTTTTTTGGACTGGCTATTGTATACCATGTGTAGGTGAATGGAATAGTTATTCTATATAACTATGCATTATCATATAAGCATCACCCTAGCTGCATTGCCATATAGCCATGCTTGCATCCTTCTTTACCTCTGGTTAAGAGCAAGCTGTGTGGAGGGCTGGCTTATTCCTTCCTAGGCTGGTCTTTCGGTGACTGGCTTGCTTCAGCTATAACAATGATCTTAGATTTTGCTGCATTTGTGGGGACAGATTGAAACTCTGGCCTCATTGTGGGCTGTTATCAGCCCTGAGCATTCAAAAAGCTAAGATCAGCCCTGAACATTCAAAAAGCTAAGATCATGGCATCCAGTCCCATCACTTTATGACACATAGATGGGGAAACAATGGAAACAGTAATAGACCTTATTTTCTTGGGCTCCAAAATCACTGCAGATGGTGACTGCAGTCATGAAATTAAAAGATGCTTGCTCCTTGGAAGAAAGGCTATGACCAATCTAGATAGCATATTAAAAAGCAGAGACATTACTTTGCTGACAAAGGTTTGTCTAGTCAAAGCTATGGTTTTTCCAGTAGTCATGTGTGGATGTGAGAGTTGGACCATAAAGAAAACTGAGTGCCAAAGAACTGATGCTTTTGAACTGTGGTGTTGGAGAAGACTCTTGAGACTCCCTTGGACTGCAAAAAGATCAAACCAGTCCATGCTAAAGGAAATCAGTCCTGAATAATCATTGGAAGGACTGATGCTAAAGCTGAAACTCCAATACTTTGGCCACCTGATCTGAAGAACTGACCCTGATGCTGGAAAAGACTGAAGGCAGGAGAAGGGGATGACAGAGGGTGAGATGGTTGGATGGCATCACCAACTCAATGGACATGAGCTTGAGCAAGCTCCGGGAGTTGGTGATGAACAGGGAAGCCTAGGATGCTGCAGTCCATGAGGTTGCAAAGAGTTGGACATGACTGAGTGACTGAACTGAACTGATCAGCCCTGAAATGGTTCATAATTAGTGTCTGGGTCTGATTTGACTTTCAAAGTTCTCTACTTTCTGCTGTTGTTTGTCTTCTGTTATACTCCAGCCAGAATACTCTGTTTTAGCTGCACTCACTTTCTTGAAGTTTACCTGGATCTTCTTTTTTTGTCTCTAAATTTTTCCTGAGAGTGAGTCCATGCTTACCTTCTATCACCTGTATCACAGCATTCTCTTTACATCACGAGGTTATCTGTTCATGCGTGCTCTCCTTTATTCTTCCCATCCTCTTATCTGTGCCACAAAGAAAATCCCTGGACCTCTTTCACATACTTATTAAATTATTATATCTGTGTTTGCATTCACGTAAACATGTTGCTTGCTTGTGAAAATATAAATTCCTGTGAAAACATTTGTGTTTTTTTAGCATTTTTTCCTAATACCTTATATTAGGGAGTACTTAATGTTAATCTGTTGACTAATTAGTATCTCTTCCATGGAAGGTCTCCCAACATTTGATTCGTCCTCTGATGGGCATGAGTCTGGCATTGCAGTGCCAGGTGAGGGACCTAACAACGTTGCTTCATATGAAAGATCTAGAGATCCAGGACTACCAGGAGAGTGGGGCCACACTCAGCCGAGGTGAGAGGACATTCTTTTAGACATCATGTGGGGTTTTTCATTTGTTTGTTTTAAATAATTTCATTTATCTATTTTTGGCTGTGCTGGATCTTTGTTGCTGTGTGGGCTACTCACTAGTTACAGCAAGTGGGGACTATTCCCTAGTTGTGGTGCATGTGCTTCTCGTTGCAGTGGCTTCTCGCTGAGGAGCACAGGCTCTGGGGCGCACGGGCTTTAGTAACTGTGGCTCCTGGGCTCCGGAGCGCAGGCAGTAGTTGTGGCACACGGGCTTAGTTGTTCTGTGGCATGTGGGGTATTTCCAGATCAGGGATCAAACCTGTGTCTCCTGCACTGACAGGCAGATTCTTTACTACTGAGCCACTAGGGAAGCCCAGGACATTCTTTGGGAGTTGGGTGGGGAGTGGTTGAAGGGCCTTTGGAAAGGGGGAGACTCATTTGTATTAGGGAGGTGCTTCCCCAGGTGCTGGGTGCTAACCAGGAACTGGAGATTAGATGACACTTCTTTTGCTTCAAGTATCTGGCTGGGGCCCAGGTGTCTAAGAGATGCTGTAACTGAGTCAGACATGCCCTAGGCAGTGGCCAGGAAAGACTCTGGAAAGGGGCCAACAGCTATACAAAATTGCGTGAGGGCAAACATGACTTGGGGCTTTAGAAGGCTGCATAGCTCCAACTTCAGATTAAAAATTCAATCCAACCTGTCTTTGCGGTGGGAAGACCTTCGAGAGCACATGCTGCCACTGAACCTGTTGTCATGGCTAATCACCCTTTCCTCCTCCTGCTTGGGCTGTTCTCCCACTGGATTGATGTCTCTGGATGTTGCATCTTTATCCTTTTCCCCAAGAAGTCCTAGGTTCTGTTTCCTTTCCATCTCACAGGTAGGGAGCTCATTCTAAGACTCATATTTCCTTTCTGTCTCCCTTCTTGTTACAGATCGGTTGAAGACCGAGCCATTTGAAGAGAATTCCTTCTTGGAACGATTTATGGTGGAGGTAAAGTGTTCGTTATTTCCTTTCTCCTTGTGCAGCCTTCACTTTGCTTCCTCTTTCCAGGTGCCTGAGTGGTGACTTGCATTTTGGGTATTGGGTTTGATTGCATGATTGAAAAATCTATTTTCTAGAAAAATCACCTATAGAAAGTCTGAAAAGCTTAAGATGGAGAAGCTGGGGAGAAGTAGGGTGAAAGATATAAAAGGTAGAAGTGGGCTGATTAACATTTGTAAAACGTCTCTGCTGCAGTACATAGGCATTTTATTTGGAATTCTCTTGGAAAGCTTGGTTGACCAGTTGCTAAATTTTTGCTTGTTGAGATCTGATCCCAGGTCTGGATTGTGGAGTGAGGGGCTAGTCATTATTACTTGTCCCCTTGTACATCCTGCAGTAGGGGAAGGTGAAAAGCGCAGGGCTGCCATTTGGGGACGGTCTTGTGGGCGCAGTAGGCTGTGGAAAATCACAGTGTTTATGCAAGGGGACTGGCAAGGGAATGAATGGGGAGTAGATAATTGTGGCCTGTCAGAAGCTCCTTCCTAGGTTTCCCTTCTAAGGATTGAGCTTGGCCAAAAGAAACATCTATTAAATGCCAAGCAGGGGGAATATTAATAATAGTGACCTTTGATAATACCAGTCAATATTGATCTTTTTTCTCTAACTCTTCTGGGAGTTGTTGGTTGTACAGTTAGTACCCTAGTATTATTGCACTATTTTCTAATTATACATGTTACGCAGGTTGGTACCTTATTGTGTAAGTAAATAATGCTGTTATAATATTTATCATATGTATGGATTATTCATCTTTCTGTCCTGTCTTCTAGGCTAATTTGTCAGCTCCTTGTGGGCAAGGACTATGACTCATACTTCTTTTGAACCTGAAATTCGTGCTTTTCACAGGGCCGGGCAACAGGCAGGTGTTCTTGATTCGGATCCTTCTGTCCTGCCTCTGTCTATTGACTGAGCAGTAGCTGCATGATGCTTGAGGTCTTAACAGTGAGAACCAAATGTGTGAACGGAGCCCTGAGTCCCTCTGCTAAAGTGGTTGTAATTCTGGAGGAGGAGAGATGCATTGCTAAGTCTTCAAGCAGAACAGGTTTTAGGTATTCATGGGGAAAGAGAGACCTTTAAACCAAAACTTGGGACAGAGAGATTTCCTAGGCCATTTTTCTTTCAGATAGCTTCTCCTGTCTATAGGTTTAGGTATTAAGGAGGTTATTGTGGGCTGGTATGGCATGCTTGTTCCATGCCTCAGCCTTTTAGTCAAACAATGTTAGGCTTATTCTTAGCTCATCAGGGAGGTCCCTTCCTATCTAGTGCCTGCATACCTATTCAGCTTGGTTTCTCAGCATTTTTTTTCTGTATATTTTGTGCGTCAGCCACATAGAATGGCTTTGAATTGCCAAAAATGCTGTTTTCTCTCGCCTTTGTGTCTCTGCACACATCGTTCCTTTATCTAGAATGCCCAGTGCCCTGGTCTTTTCTCCCATGTGAACTTCTTTTAATCTTTCAAGTGTCAGCTTCAACTTCTTTGGGAGACCTTTACAGACTGTCCTTGTAAAGATAATCCTTCTTTCCTGAGTTGATAGTGCCTGGGTTCATGCCTCTATTTTTTAGCAGTTATAGCTTCATAATGATGCTGTTTGTATGCTTGCAAGAGTATGTCTTTTTCCACTGAGCTATGGATTCTTTGAGGGCAAGAACCATGTTAAATGTGTTTCCATGTTCCCAGCACCAAACATAGTGCCTGGAAGTAATAGGCTCTCGATGAGTTTGTGGGTGAATATGTTGATAAACCTATGCTAGAGGGATTTTATGAAAATTGTGGCTGTGTGGGCTGTGGATCCAGTGTTGCTTGTTAGACTCATATTTGGGATCTTCAGTTTTTCTTCTGATTTATTTTGTGGCTTTGATAAATCACTTCTCTCAGAGCCTTTATTTTCTCATTTGTAAAATTGGAGGCTCATTTCACACTATCGGGGTGGGGGGAACACTGTGGAACTGAATGAGAAATCATGTAGAAAACAGGTGTTAGCCCAGGAAGGAGATTGGTGTTTTGGAACCAACTGCTTCAGGAATACTGGTCCTCTAGATTCTGGGTGGATCACATCCAAACTGCATAGACTTGTAGAGTTTTATTATATCTGGAAAGGATCTGAGATAGATAGTAGATTTCCATTTCATCGCTTAAGAAATTGGGCCTCAGGGACTTTCCTGGTGCTCCAGTGGTTAAGAATCTGCCTCACAATGCAGGGGATGCAGGTTTGATCTCTGGTTGGGGAACAGAGATCCCACCTGCCATGGAGCATGTTGCAACTAAGACCTGACACGGCCAAATAAATAGATAAATAAAATAAAAGAAATTGGGCCTCAGAAAGGTTAAGTGACTTGCCTAAGGTCATATGGTGGTAGCTGTAGGTTTAGGACCATCCACACTTCTTGACTCATAGTCTAGGATTATCCCTATTTTGTTTTGATACTTTTACTTGTTGTGCACACAAATTAGAGAGTCAAGAACTGGAATAATGTAGAATTCTTGTGACCTCTGGGATCACTGCACTGTCCTCAGAATGTCCTACAGAGCTGCTAGAACTGAAAGATTTCTTCCCAGGACTGCAGCATTTCTTCTGGCCACTGCATCTTTTCAGCAACCCTGCTCGCCTGGGGTCCTACAAACAGGACACAGAAGGGTCATAGGGTCACCCAAGACTGAGCTGAAAGGATGTGCCATCAAAATAAGCAACATAGGAAGATAAACAAACTGGGGACAGAGAGCTTGGGATGAAGGTGCAGGGGGCCAGGGCCGATGTCAGAGGGCTGTGCCGTCAGTGCCTGGGGTCTGTTTCCCTGGTTCTCACTGGGACTGTTGCTCGGCAAGAGGCCATCGAGATGGGGTGCAGGGGGCAGTGGATGGGAGGTTTCTAGGACACTAAGGCCAGGAAAAATACGTAAGGATTGAACAGGGGTTACCTCTCCATATTTAGACCTTTTGTTTTTCCTCTTCCCTTAAGAGCCTGATTTTCATTTCCAGGGACCCCAAAGGGGCCAATCGATGGTGACCTAACTAGAGGAGGAATCCTGGCAATGCCCACTCAAGGCAGGGCTGGCCCTGTTCTCACAGAGGGCAACATCCCCACATAGAACATTTCCCAGGACGAGGGGCTGAGAGGCCCCTTTAGGAATGGTAGACCCATCAAGGATCTGGGGGCTGTGACTACACGCCAGTCAGAACGGTGTTGAGGAGGAAGTTTAGGATGAGTGGGCTGGTATGGCCCTCCTCGGCAGGGTCCACTGGAGGGAGTTCCTTCTCCTGGCTCTGTCGGTGCCTCCCTCTCTTCATCTGGTTGCCATCAGGCCGTGCGGCTGCTGGCGTGCTCTTTATTTATTTATCCCAGTGTAATGGGGTGAGGAGGGAGCTGGCCTAAGGCTGGCATTCCGAGGCCATGCCACGAGCCACAGGCGGTTTGCATGGGTGTGTGAGTCACTGGGGCTGCCTGCTGCTCAAACCAGAGGCGGCCGGCTCAGGGACAACAGGCAGCCCAAAATAGAGCCCCGCCCTCTGCAGCTGGCAACCCCTGGCTGGGAATCAGCCCCGGACTCCGAAACCTGGGCAGTTGCGTGAAGCCGGCTTCCTCAGGGAGGGGAGGCTTCTCAGAGATAGACATTTTGCAGTTCTTCCTCTCTGTCTTCAGAGGAGAATATTCGGCATAGCAGTTACTCCCATGACTGCTTTCTGAATGCCTTGTCAGACTTAAATAATCTGTTCCATGTAATACCTTAACCAATTTTTTTTTTTTTTTACTTTTTATTTATTTTTTCCCACTTCTTTAAAATTTTTTTTTCTTAATATATATATTTTATTGAAGTAGAGTTGACTTACAGTGTTTCAGGTGCATGGCAAAGAGATTCAGTTATACATATACACATATATTATTTTTGAAATTATTTTCCATTATAGGTTATTACAAGATATTGACTATAGCTCTCTGAGCTATACAGTAAACATTTGTTGCTTGTTGCATATCTGTTTTTTAAATTAGAAATTTACCATTCTATTCATACTAAGTCAAACAAGTGGAATCAAATGTCATAAATTTTTTTAGTTAGGCAAACATTCATGTTTTCTATAATATATATATTGTACATGTTATTTATAAATATGTATACAAAGGCTTTTCTACCATGCTTGATAATAAACTTTTTATTTTGTATTGGGGTATGGCTGGTTAACAATGTTGTGGTAGTTTCAGGTGAACGGTGAAGGGACTCAGCCATACCCATATATGTATCCGTTCTCCCCCAGACTCCTCTCCCATCCAAGTTGCCACATAACATTGAGCAGAGTTCATGTGATCAATTTCTTTTATACAGTTCTAGTTCTACAGCTATAATTCACATTGATTTGACTCAGCATCCTGAATGCAGCCATGCCCTTTGTGTCCTGCCTAGTTTTAGGTAGTATTTTCATCCCTTGTCTGGTTTCAGCATGATTCTAGAGCAGAGACCTCAAGCTCTGAAGATCTTCATGGCTGCTCTTGTGAAGCTGGAGCTTATGTCAAAGACACTTGGGGAAGATGGGGAGTCCTTTCACCTGAAAACTGCTCTGCTGTTAAGTTCACAGACAACTTCTACTTGGTTTCCTTGGCTGGCTCTCCATCCTTTCGCCGACCCTCACATGTTAGTGCTCCCCGGGGCTGGTAACCCTCCATCCTCCCACCCTTCACTCTCTCTCTGGTGATCTCGTCCAGACCCCAGCTCCAGCTATCACTAGCACACCCCTGAGTACTGGTTTTCTATCTCCGTTAGGTTTCAGGCTCATATTTCTTTCTGCATCTTTGACATTTCCACTTGGATGTCCCACAGGCAATACCCTAAACGTTTACAAAATTAATCATCTACTCCCCCAAACCCAGTTCTGTTCTATATTCCTTATCTTGGGGAATTGTACCACTATCTGTTTAGTTTTCTAAGCTAGAAACTTGGGAGATAGCCCCTCTTCTCTTTGTCCTTACTTCCAGAGTCTAACTTGTTAACCCCTTAAACATTTTTTAAACATTTCTTTATTTTGGCTGCCCTGGGGCCTTCTTGCTGCACACAGGCTTTCTCTAGTGGTGAGTGGGGGCTTCTCTCTAGTTATGGTGTATAGGCTTCTCATCATGGTATCGTCTGTTATTGCGGGGCATAGGGCTCTAGGGCAAGCAGCCTTCCGTAGCTGTGGCCTGTGGGCTCAGCAGTTGCAGTTTCCGGGCTCTAGAGCACAGGCTCAGTAGCTGTGGCACGCGAACTTCGTTGCTCTGTGCCATGTGGAATCTTCCTGGACCAGGGGTCAAACCTGTGTCCCGTGCGTTGTCAAGTGGACTCTAAACCACTGGACCAACACGGAAGTCCTTGTTAACCCTTTTTTGAATCTACTCTTCTTCTCTATTCCAACTTCCATTGCCTAAGATTAGCCATCGTCTGCCCCATTTTTGGTTTGACTGTGTCACAGCTTCCTAATTTGTCTCCCAGTTGGTACTTATTTCCCTCCAGTTGGACTGGAAGTTATGTCAGAGTGGTCTCTTTGAAGCAGAAACCTGATGATGTCACTCTCCTGCTTAAAGTCCTTAACTGGTTCCCAGTTGCCTGCAGAAAGTGAAAGTGTTAGTCCCTCAGTCCTGTCTAAATCTTTGCAACCCCATGGACTGTAGCCAACCGGGCTGCTCTGTCCATAGGATTCTCCAGGCAAGAATACTGGAGTGGGTTGCCATTCCCTTCTCCAGGGACTCTTCCTGACCCAGGGATCAGACGTGGGTATCCTGCATTGCAGGTAGTTTCTTTACTGTCTGAGCCATCAGGGAAAGTTCAAACTCCTTGCATGCCACACAAGATGGTTCATGATTTGGTCCTGCTGACCTCTTCAGCCTGACCTTCTGTCTTTCCCCAGTAGAACCCGCCCTTTCATCATGTTCAAGTATTGACAGCTTCCTGTCCATACATCTCATGATCCATTAGCCTGGTAGTCTCTTCTTTCTTGTCCTCATGGCTTTTCTTGTTCAGCTTTCCCAGCTCCGCACTGGTGTCATCCCTTTTGTGAGTCTCCCATGACAATTTTTCCCTCCCTCAGTCTGCTCTCCTTTCCCCAAACATAAGTATACTACCCTGTTATCCCTACAGCCTCTTGTACTTTTTCTTTTTGACTATATCACATGGCATGTGGGATCTTAGTTCCCCAGCCAGGGATCGAACCTCCGCCCCTTGCAGTGGAAGTGCAAGTCTTAGCCACTGGACCACAAGGAAGTCCCTCAACCCCCTGTACTTAGCACTGCTGTAAAATTTGTCAACAGGGAGGATGTGGAAATGAAAAGGAAGGGTAGGGAGGCAGAGGACAATTGAGTTGACTGATCCTTTCTTATATAGGTTTTTCCTTTATAACGCTTGTCAATTCCTTTTCCTTAGTATACTGTCTTAACATGGCTTCCACAGTATAATACTCTCCTGTTTTTTCTGTCTCACTGGTTGTTCCTTCTAGATTCTTTTTCTGGTTCTTTTCCCTTACCTCTTAATGTTGGAGTGCCCTAGGACTCAATCCTTGATGCTCAGATCTTTTTTCACTCCTTTAGTGATCTCATGTAGTCTCATGTCTTTAAATATCATTGCACTGATGAATCTCAAATTTAGTCTTCATTCTAGACCTGGCCCCCAACTCCAGACTGCCTGCTCAACATTTGACATGGAAGTCTAACAGCATCTCACCTTTAACATGTCCACAACTCCTAATCCTAACCCTCAAATTTGCTTTTCTAAAACCCCCTTCTCATGTTGATGGAAAGGGCTTCCCAGGTGGCACTAGTGGTAAAAACCTGCCTGCCAATGCAGGAGACAGTAAGAGATGTGGGTTTGATTCCTGGGTTGGGAAGATCCCTTAGAGAAGGGCAGGGCAACCCATTCCAGTATTCTTGCCTAGAGAATCCCATGGACAGAGGACAATTCATAGGGTTGCAAAGAGTCAGAAACGATTGAAGCGACTTAGCACATCTAACACAGCACATGTTGATGGAAGCTTCATCCATTCACTTCCTAAAGCCAAAAACCTTGGAGTCATCCTTGGAGTGAAATCTGTCCTTTTCCACCTATATCTAGTTTATCAGCCTCGTGGCTTTACCTTCAAAGCACACCTGTAATTTCACCTCTGCTGCTGCTACTCTTGTCTGAATCACCAGCATCTCTTACCTGAAGTTTTACATGAACCTCTTTATTAGTATCCCTGTTGCCACTTGTCTCTTCTGGGCCCATTACCAACAAAATGGTCTTACTAAAACCAGATCCCATCATGATACTCTCCTGCTCAAAGCTGCCTTCACATTTCATTTATGGAGTAAAACCCAAAGACCTGATGATGGTCTGCAAAACCCTACATGATCTGGACCTCATCTCTTCCCTCTCTCCTCCCATCACTTCACTGAAGCTACACTGAACTTGTTGCTGTTTTTCTACATTTTGAGCATCACCTCCTTTAGGCCTTTATATTCCTATTCCATCTGCCTGGAATGCTCTTTCTTCAGGTATTTGTATGGCCCAAACCCTCCCTTCTTTTCCGTCTGTATTAGTTATCTATTGCTGTATAACAAATTACTCCAAAACTTCGTGGCTTAAAACAACAAATATTTATCCTCTCACACAGTTTTGAAGGTTGGGAATCTAGAAGTGGCTGGCTGGGTGATTCTTTCTAGACTCAAGAGTTTCTTCTGAAACCGCAAGTCAGGATCTCAGCTGGGAAGGCGTCATCAGAAGGGGCTGGAGGATTCATTTCCAAGCTCTCCCCTGTGACTCTTGGCAGGAGGCGCCATTTCATTGCCACATGGCCTATCCATAAGGCCACCCACATGGCGCGGCTCTGGCCTCCTCCAGAGCCAGTAATCAGAGAGGCAGACTGAGAGAAGGAGACCAAGAAGGCAGCTGAAGTCTTTTTATAACTTGATCTCAGAAGTGACACCCCATCTTGACACCATCTTGCTATATTCTCTTCCTTAGAAGTGAGTCACCAAGTCCAGGTCACACTCCAGGGAAGGGTCATTTAAGGGGAGGGGGCTTCCCTGGTGGCTCAGATGGTAAAGAATCTGCCTGCAATGTGGGAGACTTGGGTAGATCCCTGGGTCAGGAAGATCCCCTGGAGAAGGAAATGGCTACCTACTCCAGTATTCTTGCCTGGATGATTCCATGGACAGAGGAGCCTGGCGGACCACAGTCTATGGGGTCGCAAAGAGTCAGACCCAACTGAGCAAGTAACGCTTTCATGTTTTTTTGTTTTTTTCCTGAAGGGGAGACATGTCAAAAAATGTGTAGACATAACTACATGGACTACAATCATGCCTTTGTTCAGGTGTCACCTTCTCAGCAGGTTTACCCTGATTATACTATTTAAGATTGTAAAGCCACACCCCCACCCTTCTGCACCTGGCACTCCCATTTCACTTCACCATGCTCTACTTTTTATTTTTTCACCATAGCACTTATATTCCATATTAACATCAACTTTATTTTATTATGCTTATGGTTTATGGCCTTTCTTCCCCCTGCCAGAATGTTTAAACTCAGTGAGGACACGGATGTGTATTTTGTGCACTGGTTTATCCAAAATACCTAGAACAGTGCTTCCACACATGGTGGGCACTCAGGCAGTATTTATTAATGGATGAAGAAATCATATCTTCTCACTTTTCCTTATTTTTACTGTCTTATGAATAGTAAACCATGAGACCATCACCATTTGGTAGCCTGAGACTTAGACAGTACTGCTATGAACAGATGAGTAGCTTAAGGAGAAGACCACTGTCAGATTCCCGTTCTAGTACCTGCCTTGTTTCTTTGGCACTTAGTTTACTGGGACATAGTCCCTTTTTGGGAAAGAAGTATAAACCTTGACTCTTTCATTATTGAGAGATCCTGTGTGTGTGTGTGTTAGTCACTCAGTCATGTCCAACTCTCTGTGACCCCATGGACTGTAGCCCGCCAGGCTCCTCTGTCCATGGGATCCTCCAGGCAAGAATACTGGAGGGTTGCCATTCCCTTCTCCAAGGGATCTTTCCGACCCAGGGATTGAACTCAGATCTCCTGCATTGTTGGCAGATTCTTTACTGTCTGAGCCACCAGGAAGCCCATTGAGAGATCCTAGAACCTCTTTTTTAAGAGCCAGTTAAGAAATTAAATATCTCAAAAACCAAAGGAATAAGAACCTGACAAAATCCTGGAAAGAACATTAGTCATAGAGCCCAAAGTAAGTTATTAAGTTTCTCCCTTCTTCAGCCTTTCCTCTCTCTGGGCTCTGCTTCCAAGGTTGGCAGGGCTGCTCTTCTGCCTTGTTTCTGTTTTTCAGCATGTAGAGGAAGACATAGCATTCAGAGGATGTTTTTTTCCGTCTCCTTCATGGGCATCTCGAAGAGGGGCAAGTCTAGATGCATAAGAACATCCTCCCCACGATTGTATGTGTCAGTTCTCTGATCCTTGCAGCTAGTTCATCCTTGTAGTATTCAGTATTGTGCATGTGTACCATGCCAGGTTCTATGAGCATAAATGATAATGTTGCCATCAAAGAGCTCACTGTGCTTAATGAATGGTTATGGGGCCACAGTAGTGGAGTGATTGGAAAAAGCTTCCTGTAAGAGACAGGACTTGAATTGGACTTTAGTTTGGTTTTTTTTTCAGATTTTCCTGGGGAACTATGTGGAAGACATTTTAGGTGGGAAACACATGGACAAAGGATGTAAATTAACAAGAGTGGGTGAGGATCAGTAGAAAATAAAGTTAGTAAGGTAATACTTGAGTTGGGGAGCAGGGGGCTTAGATGCTGGCCTGGAAGATTGGTGCTTTGTGCTAGTGGTAAATGTTTTGTAGTTCTTTTCTGCCTGTAATTCATTTATTTACCCATTTCAGTCCAGTTATTAACATCTGTCATTACATGAAGTGATGCTCAAATAGGGGTATGTCTCCTAGGACAAAGATAGGGCGCTTCCTGCTTGCAGTTAACTACTGTTATAGAGAGTGGGAAACCATGGGAAGTTTTGACTGGATAAGTGACATATGAAAGTGATCTTTTAGGAAGATTAGGCTGTCAGTGCTTTGCCTATGTGATCTGAAGAATAGTGCTGCCATTGACAGACTGGAAAAATCATGGGTGGGGCTCAATTAAATCTAATCTTAGGCCTATAAAGGAATGGCTTTCCTTATTTAAAACACAAGTCCACAGTATTTGAGGTCTGGAATTAAAATCTCCAGGGAGGCAGGGATGGCCGCACATGTTTCTCAACCATATTTCTTCTGAATTTTGCCTTTTCTTTGGGGTTTTCTCACTGGTATTCCTGTAGTCACCATCAAGCCCTGCTATCAGGGCTCACCACTTCTTTTTGTCCAAAGAATGTATAGAAAGGCCTCTTTGTTTATTTTTCTTTTACAAAGTTTTATGAGGGCTTATACTTTCAAAAGGAAATGTATAAAAAAAAAAAAAAAAGGAAATGTATTAAAAATATGAAAAAAACCCACCAAAAATCTGAGGGAAAAGCTAAAAGGAAATTGATACAGAAAATACAATGGGTTAAAATTACTCATTTCCAGAAGATAGGCTCTCTGATTCTGGGAATTCCAATAGTGAAGGGCTCTATCGCATTTAAATTCTCTTATCCTGAGTGAAAGTGTAGTTGCTCAGTAGTGTCTGACTACCAGGCTCCTCTGTCCATGGAATTCTCCAGGCAAGAACACTGGAGTGTGTTGCCATTCTCTTCTCCAGGGGATCTTCCCAACTCAGGGATTGAACCCGGGTCTTCCATATTGCAGGTAGATTCTTTACTATCTGAGCCACAAGGGAAGCCCTCTCTGATCCTAACATACTCAAACCCAGATGACTACATGGGATAGGTATAGTACAGAAACATGTGTGTCAGACTGGATAAAAGACAGCAGGGTTTGTAGGGGCCTGTGGGAAACTAGATGGTGTACATCTAGACACATCTAGACCCAGATTGGCTAACATAGATAACAAACACTGCTGCAGGGGGTGGGCATCTCGCTTCATTCAAAGGAAGTTACCCATTCTTCTAAAACGAAAACCACTTTTTTTTTTTTTTCTGTTTAGCTTCACCATTTGGTTTTAACCTCTGGTCTGAGAAATCCACTTAGTTCAGAATTGAGTCATGAGGCAATGATCATTGATACCTTATTTCTAGCAAATATTGAATCTTTTTAGGCTTAACCTATAAGCTTCATGGGCTTCCCAGATGGTGCTAGTGGTAAAGAACCTGCCTGCCAATGCAGAAGACATAAGATACATGGGTTTGATACCTGGGATGGGAAGATCCCCTGGAGGAGGGCATGGCAACCCACTCATGTATTTTTGCCTAGAGAATCTCATGGACAGAGGAGCCTGGTGGGCTACAGTCCATGGGGTTACAAAGAGCCAGACATGCCTGAGCATTCACACACACAATAAAAGCTTCACACACCTCTGGAACATCTTGCCATGATTCACACAGTTGAGTCTCCCCCCTCATCCCCTAGTAGAGGAACAATTTCATAAAAGTCCATTCATTTCAGTATGACCACTTAACATAAGCCTTAGCTTGTTAGAAAAATAGTCAATGCCTTATATATAATCAGAATTAATTTAAAAAACATGAGATGAGGATCTTTTTTAATACATGTTGAATTTAAATTGATCATAAAACATAGAAGTGGGAATGTTCAGGAAAAGAGTTAAAAGAAATAGAGTTGAAGCTTAGGTTGATAAAAGGACCCCTAGAAGTAGATTTGGGAATATTCTACAAAGGAGCAGCATTTGAAAGCATTAGAATGGAAGCATCTTTTACTGGGAACAGCATGGAGAAAAGAACAAAAGTCCAGTGATTGAGATTTGGGGAACAAATATAATTGGAAGGTCATAGGAGCCAGTGAAGGAAATGTGGGTGAGATAGGAAGGGAATCTGGGTAGAGGAGTAATTTAGCTAAGGAAGGGGAACTAGCAGTCATCTAATACATACTGCCTGTGCTAGACACAGTGATAGGTGCTTTAGCTAAGGAATAACTTTTAATCCTTACAACAAACCCATGAGGTTGGTGATATTATCCTCATCTTGAAGAAGCAGAGGCCCAAAGGCTCAGTAATTTGCTGCAGGTCACTTCAGGTCATGGAATTTGTCTTTTTTCAAATCCCTTGCTCTTCCCATCACCAGGGAGGTGACCCACTGTGCTACACACAGGAGAAAGGCCAGACTGACTGCCCGAGGAAAGATCATCGTGCTGTTCGGAATCTTGGGCAACATCAGCGGATTACAGGCAGCTAAAGAAGGGTTGATTGATATGGTGGAAACAGTCAATTTAGAACTTTCACTGGAAGTTTCACAGTGAGAAGGTAATAAGAGCTAGCTGGAGAGCTAGAAGTGGCCCAACAACCTCCCTTTTTAAGATGGGAAGACACATGTGTGTTTGAAAACAAAGGAGAAGCCACTGGAGAAGGAGACATTTATGCTGGTGACGTGAAAATGACAGTGTGAAAGCAAGGACCTACGGAGTGGAGCAAAGCGAGGGGCTAGGCCTTCCCCTGGGATTTGTAGGTGGAGTGAAGGCACAGGTGATATTTTGAAGATTGAGGACTTGATTTCTGCCTATTTCCGTCTTCTTTCCCCAGGAGACATAGCCTTTTCATCCAGGAATTTTGCAGTTCTTTTCAAGGGCATTTAATTCTCCTAACTTAAAAAGAGCATCAGATGGTTCCGTGATGTTTCTTTAATGCCAGAAATAGTGAAACGGACAGAAGTCAAAGTATAAGCTATATTCTTTCCTTCGTCTGAGCTCCCACAATGCTTTGTATCTTTCCTGTGTCATGTCTCACTTTGGCCTTGTATATGAGAGTTTCTATACTTATCGCCCCTTTCAGGTGATAAACTCCTTCCAGGGCAAAACCGTCTTGCTCATTTTGTTTCCCTTCTGAGTCTACCGCAGTGCCCAGTAGTAGGAAGTCCAAAATAATAAATGCTTGTAGCTCAGAGGTCTTGGCATTGGAGAAGTTTCTCCCGTTGTTCAATGTCTCTGGTTATAGAAATGAAGAGAGAAAACAAAAGTATCAAACGACTTACCTTTAAGCTTTGCCTGATCTGTTGACTTTACAGCTTCAGCCTTACACCCATGTTCTTTTACGATGGCTTTTGCTTGTGGGTGAAGCCTCCTTTGGATAGTGAGCCACAGTGAAACGTGAGACAGGGAGGCCTGGCGTGCTGCAGTCCATGGGGCCGCAGAGTCGGATGTGACTGAGCGACTGAACTGAAACGTGAGAGTGAGGCTGAGGTCTGTAGTTTGGCAGCTCACCTGTCCAATGTTTAGGGCACAGACGGCAGGATTCGTGGGTGTCCTTGCTATCTCTTATAATGAAACTGTCAAGGGGAAATTGCCCCAGAGTCTCAGAAAGCTTTTTTTTTCATTCTGTGTGGGAGATCTTTGGTCTATGTGTTTGTTGTTGTTGTTTTTTAATTTGGAAATTTAAGCTCTATGTGGACAGTACTTTTTAAGCACCAGTGAAAATTTAAACAACATGGAGTCATACTGAAAAGTTAAAACATGGTCTTTGTCCTTGAAAGTTGGACTTTTGAGAGATTAGGCATATTTACACATATGCAAAGAATATTCTAAATACATAAAATATATGTTGTCTGAGAGGAGGAAGAAATAGATTCATTTGGGTGGCATCTGGGATTCATACCAGGCTAGTTTGGGTAAGGTATTTCTGAAAGAGGGAAATCTTGAGCTAAAAGTTCAGAGGGATTTTGTATGGTGATAGGCTGTTGAAGGAAAGACATGTCTAGGGATTTTATTCAGTTACGCAATCTGAGAAGCTCTCCTTAGATATGGTGGTTTGAGGGAATGCTGCAGAAACTCTTAACGAGCTTTCCTCATAGCTCAGTTGGTAAAGAATCTGCCTGCAATACAGGAGACCCTGGTTCGCTTCCTGGGTCAGGAAGATCTGCTGAAGAAGGGATAGGCTACCCACTCCAGTATTCTTGGGCTGCCGTTGTGGCTCAGCTGGTAAAAAATCTGCCCACGATGTGGGAGACCTGGGTTCTATCCCTGGGTTGGGAAGATCCCCCGGAGAAAGGAAAGGTGACCCACTCCAGTATTCTGGCCTGGAGAATTCTATGGACTGTATAGTCCATGGGGTCACAAAACGTTAGACACGACTGAGTGACTTTCACTTTCACTTTTTCTTCAAACTTTTGGGCATCTGTTACTCTTACACTTGAAGGCTGAGCAGTTCTAATGCTGCTTCGAATCTTTTACTCCAGTGAAATCCTTCCAACTTGGTGTAAGTGAGGCTAGGAATGAAGAGGAGCTTTTGAGACAAGGATGCTGCTGCTGCTTGGTGTAAAGAAGGAATAGTCAGGGACTTCCCTGGTGGTCCAGTGTCTGAGACTCTGTGTTCCCAATGCAGGGGCCTTGGGTTTGATCCCTGATCAGGGAGCTAGATCCCACATGCTGCAACTAAGACCCAGCACAGCCAAATAAATAAATAATAATAATAAAAAGAAGAAATAGTCAATGAGCCTCTTAGCATTTAGTTCTCTGCAGCGCCTGGCAGCCTGGGAAAGAGCAGATTGAAACTGCTGAATTTAATGGATACCTAATGAAATGCTAGTTTCAAGCAGAATATCCCCCCCAGTTTGGAGTCATCTCTGATACTGAGATAAATAATAATCAATATGACATGGCAAATAGATGGGGAAAGAGTGGAAACAGTGGCTAATTTTATTTTTTTGGGCTCCAAAATCACTGCAGATGGTGATTGCAGCCATGAAATTAAAATACGCTTACTCCTTGGAAGGAAAGTTATGACCAATTTAGACAGCATATTAAAAAGCAGAGACATTACTTTGCCAACAAAGGTCCGTCTGGTCAAGGCTATGGTTTTTCCAGTGGTTATGTATGGATGTGAGAGTTGGACTATAAAGAAAGCTGAGCGCAGAAGAATTGATGTTTTTGAACTGTGGTGTTGGAGAAAACTCTTGAGAGTCCCTTGGACTGCAAGGAGATCCAACCAGTCCATCCTAAAGGAGATCAGTCCTGGGTGTTCATTGGAAGGACTGATGTTGAAGCTGAAGCTTCAATACTTTGGCCACCTGATGCAAAGAGCTGACTCATTGGAAAAGACCCTGATGCTGGGAAAGATTGAGGGCGGGAGGAGAAGGGGACGACAAAGGATGAGATGGTTGGATGGTGTCACCAACTCAGTGGACATGGGTTTGGGTGGACTCCGGGAGTTGATGATGGACAGGGAGGCCTGGCGTGCTGCGGTTCATGGGGTCACAAAGAGTCAGACACGACTGAGCGACTGAACTGAACTGAATATAACATGGGTGAGATTAGCTATCTACAGAAGGAACCCACCCATCTGTTTGTAAATATATTGATTCTGAGATGAGGTTACAAATCTCAAGGGCCCAGGCTAGTACCTTAAGAAGGAAATCATGGTGTCTTTGGTACCTTGTTGAGAAGATTAGAGTTGTAGAATTTAAGAGCTGGAAGGGGCTTTATCAATCTAAGGATATATCAAGGCTCTTTGTTTTACTCATAAGGAAAAATTAGAGCTTGCAAAGATAAAAGAATGTAGTGGAAAATCAGTGGTAGATTGGCACCAGGACCCAGGGCTCTGAACTTGCTGCCCAGTATTCTTCCATTGTGTCCCATTGCCTTGCTACATATTACACAGCTACAGCTAGACCTTCATGTGGGCACTAGGCAAGACTGAGACCCATCTATGAGCAGCAGGAAGCCTCCTAACTACCTCATAACTTAATTACAAGATGGGGAAATGGCCATGGCTAGAGAACTGCCCCAAGAACTGCCTCATTGCTTATTCCACCTCCTTTTCTTCTCTTTGTCTTGCACACCTATAGGCTCTTATAAGCAGTTTGAGAAAAGCTGTTATATAATTAATTCATGAAGTCTGAGGAGATGTACTAACAAAGATCAGAGTTGTATAGAATATGGGAAGAGAAAAACCAGGGAGTGACAGTTGATTAATTTGTCTACTCCAGTGCTGCAGCAACGCTAGTGTAGAATAAGGATGAATGGCCAGCTTTTTCTGCAGTGTACATGCACTATTCCATAAAGTCATTTGTTGTTTTTGCCTTTTTCCTGTGTTCAGCAAGGGGGGCTCTCAGTTTTTATCTCTCTTCTCAGGAAAAGTCAGCACAAGGTGTATCAGCCACCGGAATGGTTATAGCCCCCACCTTATAAACTAGTAAGTTGGCGTTTTAATTTCTAAATTGGTCTCTTGTGATTTTAGTTAGTATCAGTCAATCCTCTGGAGTCTGATTATCCCTAAATTAACCAGTGAAGACCAAGTTAGAGACTCTGGACCTTTGGTGACGCCTTCAAAGTATAGACTCCCACAAGATGCTGCTTTAGCAGCCATTCAGGGTCTCTCAAACCGTATATCTCCTTTCCTGCCTCGACACTTCTTATGGAAAGCCCTCAATCTCAGGGGCTCCTCTAATGCTCTCTCGGAGTATCAGGGCGATTTTAAATGCACCATAAATCAGTCCTCGGAGAGTGCTTATTGAATGCTCTGCCTTTTGCTCAGTGCGATAGATGGACACCTGGCCCCTTTCACTGAACCCAACATGTACAGTAAGAAATCCTCCCATCAGTTGTGAGGCTTTGCCCAGCTAGAGAAGCTCTTTGGATGGGGAATGGGAGGTATGAAATGCGAACTGGAAGGGGGTCTCTCTCAGCACTCCTTTAACTTGTAGCTTTCCTTTCTCTGACTTTACCCACCAGCGGATGGGGAAAATGCTGGTGCCCCATTGTCTCTCTCTGTCTTCTCATGCCCATTTTAGGAAATTTAGTGTCAGAGGACTTCCTGGAGTTTTGTTCCCCTGATCTATCGAGCCCTGATACCTCAGAGTTCGAGGATTGGTTCTGGCTGTACCGATCTGGTCAGAACCGCCTGGCTCAACTAGCAATCAGCTGACACACAGACCCCATAGCCTCTCTCTCCTGAATCAAATGGCCATTGTACTAACCTCGTATTGAGGTTCAGAATGTCAGTTTCAAGCTTGTCCTCATATATAAATATAGGTTTCTCTAGATATAAAAAGTGAGAGAGTCTGTAAGTTGCTTTTTTTTTTTTTTCTATACCCTCTTTCATGGGGAAAGCTAATGAGATGCATATCATTAAAGACCTGATGTTTTGTGGGACGGAGCCTTTTAAACTGGATGTGCCTGGCTTAGTCATGGCAAATATTTACCAAAAAAAAAAAAAGGGACATACCATATAAAATTAGAGTTCTGAAAATAGTACTGAGAGAGGGAGAAAGAAAAAAAAAAAAACCCAGGACAGAAAATACAGGCCAGTCTGTTTGGGGAAAAGGGAAAAAGAGATAAAATGAGAGAAACCTCGCAGTAAAAACAGCATCTTGGTAAACAGACTATAAAAAAAATTGTGACCTGCTTTCTGGCAGGCCTGGCGGCTGTCGAGCGGGTGAAGGTGGCGGAGCTGGCGTCTGTGTGGACACACGGTGCCCCGGGCGCACGGCTCCCCTGGCCGCGCAGGGCGTTAAATTTAGCCACATAATGATGGGCTTGAGGACAGCCTCTTGTTGACCACACCATAATTACTGCTTCGCTTTATGAATTTTATTTTGCTTATTCTGTTTCCTCCTTCTTTGGCATGAAGGAGGCTTGGAGTGGGGGGGAGTCCCGCCCCCACACCCCTCCCCTTACTGGACAAATAAGTCTTCATAGAAACTTGGACTCTTGAGCCATCAGGGTAAAGAGTAAGCTCCCTTGATGAATCAGAAAGGGAGGAAGCTTTCCTGGTCCCCCATGCTCTTGATGGATCCTCATAAAGTCATAAGTAGGACTTGCCAGCCCTGCTTCTCAGTGCTCTTGGAGAAAATGTCCCGAAGTCTCTGGTCTTAGAAGACACTCTCCTGTGAGTCTGGGAGGTTGACACTCTTACTCTGTTTATACCCCGAGAGCTAGACTAGCAGATGCTGTCGGATGTTTGTTTGGGTCTTTGGTCCCTGCTCCCTAGCTGGCTGCTAGAAGTTTAGTTTTAACAACATTCTGTGTCATGAAGAGGTGCACTGTTTTATATACGTTAGTCTTGGTGATAATTGGGTTCTTGAAGCTGACACTCTAATATAATTGACTCTTCAGATAACTTAAAAATACATGTTGAGAATAAGTTGTTGAAACCTCAGATATCACTCTTCTTGGGCCCTTGGAGAGGTGCCGATCTTCTTGATTTTAGACTTAAAATAACATCGTTGGCCAGAGCATACCATGGGCTTTGTTGGAATGGTGCTCTGAGGCCTAGCTTTACCTACCACTCCCCAGAAGTATGCCCTTGGTCTCAGACCAAAAGTACCATATTGGGAAGAGAAAGTAGGCTGTAGAAAAGGCATAGGAAGAGCTGTGTGGAGAACATACTGGGTCATGGGGGGTGAAGTTCTTGAGTAGTGACCTAGGCTGGCAGCTCCCTATGGCCCCACAGTGGCCCTCCAACTGAGGAAGTGGTGGAAAAGGAAAAGCAAACAGGGGTTGTGGTCAGGGTACTGGCTTGTCTCTCATTGGCCAGGACTGTCCTGTTTGTGTGTTAGGGGTGGTTGGGCTCCTCCTGAAGCCAGGCAAGAACGTGTCAAGGAGAGGCTTCTTGCAGCTCTTGTTTTCCCAAAACAAAGGAAGCTCCTTGCATTGCTGGAAGTCGCGTGCTTGGATGCTGAGTTTGTTATTGCCTGATAACCTGGCCACCAACTCCTGCCCTCCTCTTCACCCCATACAGCCAGTGGCCTAGGAGGAGCAGCTTCCTGTTCCTCATCCTCCACAGCAGATTCACTCTTTATTGTAACCAGAAGAGGGGAAAGAGCTGGTCCTCCTACCCCCAGACCTCTCCTCTTCTCTTGTTGTGAAACATTCTAGAATGGTGCTTTTCAAAGTAACCTGGTCTTACTGTGCATAACTCATTGCAGCACATGCCGCACGTGACGAGTTCAACAAAGCTTGAACCGTTTTATTCCCTGTTCACTGAGGTGAGTCCTCTGAACTTGTGTTTGGCTGTCATGGCAATATCAGGTTGCTATACAGACTTTCAAATGCTTACACTTAACTTCTGTACTTAGCCTGTGTGTGGTAACAAGGAGTCCATGGACCAGGACCAGTTTACTGATAACACTTTGAATTGCATTATTCTAGAACCATAAGACCTAGTGAGTTACAGCCATTCTCTACTGGACATAGAGGTCCTACCCTAGACCTGTCCAGTGGGGGATGAACATAAAAATAAGTTCTGAAGGAAATTTCAGGCAGTAAGAAATAATCTGATTGCAATTGCCAGATCACGTCAAAGGGCTGTGATACTCTTGTGGAAGGCTGGACTGGAGGATTAAAGGTTTCTTTCCCAGTGCCAAGGTTCTGCGATCCTAAGGTTAAATGGTGAGGCCAGGAGATAAAGTTAATGGCCATGATGCCTTCCCCTTAGGGTATTGATTCTAAGCCTTAAACTGTGGCTCTAGGTGACTTAATGAGGTAAAGAAAGAAAAGGAGGGGATGTTTTCCATACACTTCATTTACTAGTCTGTCATTATCATCCAGATATGAGGTCTTTCTTATACAGATTGATCATGTGTCTGGGCAGTATTAGCTTAGTCTTCTGTTAGGAGGCCCCCAAATTGTTTCTAGAGGTTGAAAGATCTAGGATTGAGGAGAAAGTAAATATTGGCAAACTTGGTGGAATTTGAGTAAGAGATAAGAAATGGGCCTTGGGTTAGAAATGTGAACTCTTGGCTGGGTGACCCGACGGTCCTCATTGGAGAGTGGGGGCTGGGTGGGGATGATACTCAAGAAAGGACAACAAACCAGATGGAAGCTCCTGATTAAAGTAAATCTGGTCATGTGTGTCTGCTGAAAATTAATTGGTCACTCCCTATTGACCTTAGGATAAAGTCCAAGCTCCTTAGTGAAACCATGAAGGCCCGTAATGATCTGGCCTCTGCCTGCCTCTCCAACTCTTTTGCTAGGCCACAGTTCAGTTCAGTCACTCAGTTGTGTCCGACTCTTTGCAACCCCGTGAACTGCAGCACTCCAGGCTTCCCTGTCCATCACCACCTCCCGGAGTTTGCTCTGACTCATGTTCATCAAGTCGGTGATGCCATCCAACCATTTCATTCCCTGTTGCCCCCTTCTCCTCCTGCCCTTAATCTTTCCCAGCATCCAGGTCTTTTCTAATGAATCAGTTCTTCTTATCAAGTGGCCAAAGTATTGGAGCTTCAGCTTCAGCATCAGCCCTTCCAGTGAATATTCAGGACTGATTTCCTTCAGGATTGACTGGTTTGATCTCCTTGCAGTCCAAGGGACTCTCAAGAGTCTTCTCCAACACCACAGTTCAAAAGCATCAATTCTTTGGTGCTCAGCTTTCTTTATGCTAGGTCACACTCGCCTCCAAATCTACACTTCCAAATCTGTACCCCTAAACCCATCCCTGATCTTCACTTCAGTCCAGTGAACTATGGTCAGCTCCTCGAGCTCACTGTTGTCTGTCTCTAGTCCTGGGCATGTGCTCTACCTTCTGGGAGTGCCCTGCCAATCAGCAGCAAAACCTTCTCATCTGGATGATTGCTGTTCATTGTTTGGGTTTCAGAGAGGATGTCACTTCTGCCAGGAAATTTTCCCTGGCCCTCTGAGCTCAGGTTGAAAAGTGAAAGTTGCTCAGTCATGTCCGACTGTTCTTTGCAACCCCATGGACTATACAGTCCATGGAATTCTCCAGGCCAGAATACTGGAGTGGGTAGCCATTCCCTTCTCTGGGGATCTTTCCAACCCAGGGGTTGAACCCGGGTCTCCCATATTGCACATGGATTCTTTACCATCTGAGCCACCAGGGAAGCCCAAGAATACTGGAGTGGGTAGCCTATCCCTTCTCCAGCGGATCTTCCCAACCCAGGAATCGAACCGGGGTCTCCTGCATTGCAGACGGATTCTTTACCTGCTGAGTCACCAGGGAGCAAAAGTTAGTTGTCACTTTTTTTTTTTAAAGGCTACTCTGTGTGGCTTGTAGGATCTTAGTTCCCTGACCAGGGATCCAACCTGGGCCCCCAGCAGTGGAAGCATGGAGTCCCAACCACTGGACTGCCAGGGAATTCTCTAGCTGCTCTTCTTATGTGCGACTTTATTTGTTCTATCATAGGCCCTATCAACACTGCACTGTAAGTACTAGTTTTTCTGGCTCCTTCTACCACATGGTAAGTTCCCCAAGGGCAGGGATATTATCAGTCTTGTTTAATTTGTCTGGTCCATTTTAAGTACTCAGCAAATTTTTTGGTGCTATGTATTCTGCAGATAATTTCTGCCTGCATTATTTAATTCGATTCTCATAACTATCTGGTAAAATAAGCAGGTTTCATTGAGGAAAATTCAACGTAAATATATTGATCACCTACTCAGATTTTTTAAAAGGCTATGATAAGAGAGAAGAAACTTACATATAAAAACTTTGTTTCCACTCCCCTCAGGCCACTTCAGGATAAGGAGATATGATGGATTGGCTCAGAGAAGTTTAATGACCTTTTGTCCACAAGTCATTGCAGTTGAAGCCAGACCTCATCCTTTGACTTTCTAGGACAGAGCTTTTCCACTATCTCACACTGTCTCAGAGACTCTGTTCTAATGAAATATATTTGAGAAGAGAGGATACTCAGAGAGTAAAAAGCGTTCCTGTGACGCCCTTATATGTGCCCTCTGAAACATAGTTCTGAAATGATAGAAAAACGGCCAAGCCCCAAACCCGAGCCTCATCACATAGAAGGTCAAGGAAAAATGTTAGGACCATGGGATGTGGACATGACCTGAGACACAGTTAGAGGGGAGTCCTCTCTGTAGAGGGGAATCTCTCTATCTGGAGAAGGATCTAAGAAACACTGACGTTTTCAGCTGCCAAAATGTTTCCCTTGGGGCTACCCTGGGAACAGGATGGCCGAGTGGGATGAGAACAGGGTGGGATACTTTCTTGCTCATCCTCTTCCAGTTTCTAACAATTTCTCAGCCACTGAACAAGTAAGGCAGAGTTGGAACCATTCAGGCTGCCTTTTGGTCCTTTTTTATTCTTCAGCTCTTGGGAGCTGGAGGGAATTGGTATCACCCAAATCAGTGGAAACCTCGTCTGTAGGCAGAGCTGGCCACAAGGCCAGGTTTCAGAACTATCCCTGCACCCTAGCCTTTGGGTAGGGAAGAGCACGGCCGGGTTCCCTCGCCAGCAGGGATCAGTAAATTCTAGCCATACAGGACCCAGACGCTCTTTGTCCGGCAATGTTTCCCCAGTGTCTCCTGGGGAGTGATTCAGGGCCAAGGTAACAGTGGGTTTGGAGCCTAGATGAAAGGATCGCGGGGACCACAAGACAAGATCCCTTGTGTGGTGGCCGGCTGGAAAGAGGAGGGAGTGAGTGTGTGTGGAGGTCAGTGACGCAATTCCCCTGGCTTGCAGCGATGGAGGAGGAGAAGGCTCCGCGGGTATGTCTCCTTATAAAGAGGCCCTTACCACATGAAGCAGGGGTGAAGGTGAGCCCACTGTGAGTCACCCCGGAAGGGACGCCGTGTGCCCGAGCCCAGAGGAGAGGACTTGTGGATTTCCCACCCTTTCCTTCTATGATTTTATGCGTAATATGGGTTGGTTTAGTCACTCAAGCTGCTTCTCTTTCTGTCTTCGAATCCATTCTGTCTCCTTCCCCTGCACCATCCCTGACGTGTGGAGATTCTAAATCAATTTGCTCTTGATTTTTGTGGTTTTTTTTTTTTAAATCCGAAGTTTGATATCTGTTGATTTCAAGAAACCCAAAGCATTACTAATTGTGTTTGCCTTGGAGAAGATGGCCTGGTGGCTCTTTGCCAAGCATGGTTGTTCTTAGACTATATTTGCTCTTCCTTCTTATCTTCCAGCAAGGCAGGTTCATATCCTGGATTGGAATCTGTAGAGATTCTAGGGGCCCCCCGAATCCAACTGCCCCTCAGTTGAAAAGCGACTCTAGTCTGGGCTTTATTGAGGTCTGGGACTGCAGAGAGCTCCGGGGAGTGTCCCTGTAATCAGCCAGCCACCAACCCCACACTGCCTTGTAATAAAGCAGCTCTATATTTGTTCTGTTTATAGTCTCCTCTGTAATAATGCCACAGCCCTCACTGTGCTCTCTTTGGGGAGATTTTCTGGGTAATAGAAAATTTTGAAATGTTAAAGAGGGTGGTAGACTCAGAAAACATTTTTTATCTATGATGTGCCTTAATTTGGGAAGATGCCTGGGAAATCCAGGCAGCCAGTGAATGCTCGTGGGGAGGAGTGTGCTGTGGCGAGTCTGTTGTGTGTGAGATGCTGTTTCTCTAGGGACCGTGCAGAAGAGGGGAGGTGTGGGAGACACTGTGGTTGTTGTAGGTGTGGAGCACACCACGCTGGCTCGTGGTGGCTACAGGTGGAGCATATGGTCGGAATGGGGAGTGAGAGGTGTGCAGAGGGGCCAGTGCATTGATGGAAAACCCTGTTTGGGCAAATTTCAAAGCTGTCAGGTATGTTGGGTGGTGACACTAGAAGGTTAGCCTTTTAAAGCTCACATTCCATTCATTCTTTGACTGCCTTCCCCTGTCCTCGGATCCCCAACATTTTCAGGCCTCTAGTGGTGCTGACATTCCTTCTTCTTCCTTCCTGTTCCTTTCAGTTTCTCATCTCTTTCTTTGTTAAACCAAGAAGAAGTTAGAGACAGACTATTCAGGTGAAGCAGTGGACGGGGAGCCACACTGATCTGGACCAGTGAGAGTCAGTCCAGTGGCTGACGCTTTGAAGTCGAGCTACATGATGAATGCTCGGGGTTGTTGTCGCCGGAACTCTCACGAACAATTCTGATTCCTCCTTTTTCCCTCCCCACCTCTACCTCTGCCCACCCCCACCCCCCGGATTCTATAAATACTTTATTATATGGCACTAGTAAAACTTCAAGTATTTCTTTTATTAGAGCTGCATAATATGGTAATTGTGTGACAGAACACAGCTCCGTGAGCAGCCGCCACCCTCTTCCTAGATGTGGCCTCCCACCACCTCAGCTGGGGCTTGGCCCACAGGCCTCTGTTCTTCTGCGTATGTGTGTAAAGGGGGCTGGGTCAGATTTGCAGACAGAGCTAAGGGGTCAAGGCCTTAAGTAGGATCAGGCAAGAGGAGCAAAGAGGTGTTTTCTAGTTTTAAACAAAGTCTGTTTTGGGGTGTGAGTACAGCAGGAATCCAGTGATTAGCATTAATTCCCTGCATGGGGCACTTAACCTGCCTTTCAGTAGTATTATCATGTGCCATAGGAGTAGGCTTTTTTTTTTTTTTTAATTGGAGGGTAATTACTTTACAATATTGTATTGGTTTCTGCCATACATCAACATGAATAACTTATTTATTTTTTACTACCCTAGGTCTTCGTTGCTGTGTGAGGGCTTTCTCATTGCGGTAGCTTGTCTGGTTTCGGAGCATAGTCTTTAGGGCACGCAGGCGTTAAGTAGTTGTGGCTCACGGGCTTAGTTGCTCTGCAGCGTGTGGGATCTTCCTGGACCAGGGATCAAACCCTGTGTCCACTGCATTGGCAGGTCAGTTCTTCATCCCTGGACTACCAGGGTAGTCTTGGCAGTAGGTTTTGAACTTAGACTCAGAGCCAGGAGTGCATGGGTTTCTTTGGTTGACTCTGATTCAGGGTACTTCTCCTTTATTTTTAATAACAGTCATCATTCGTTCTGGTGTCACCTGGGTTCAGAATCTGTAGATGCTAAAAGAACCCAGTCTCTCTATCTCTTGCTCCTTCGGTGTTAGAACATCTTTTCCCTTAAACCCAAGTCACTGGTCTTTATGTCCACTTATTTCACGGAAGGTGTGGGGCTGGAAATTCCACAGCCTGTAGGTCTTTCATTATGTTAATGTGTGACCTGCTAACTGTATTTTGTTGTCTAAATGAGCCTGATTTTTTGATTCTGGTTTTTGTCCAATGAAATCTGACTTTGAACCTTCCCTAGCCCTCTACGGTAGCTCTTGAACTAGGTCAGGGTATCCCTACCAGTTCTCTGCATTGAGGATGACTTGGGTTTTCTGCATCCTTACTTCTGCAAAGCTTGTGAACTGGGATTTCTGCCTGGATGGCAGCTAACAGTGCTCTCGGTGCCAGGGACGTGGGCACAACGTTTGGTCCTTTCTTAACTGCCCTGTGCCCAGTGTTTGCATAGGGGCCAACCCCCAACCAGACTCCGCCATTCAGTCTTGACTCCGCTTGGAGTCGTATGGGCATATGCTCTTCCCACCTTTTGGGGCTAGCCAAGGTTAATATTAGACCTTCTAGCTGGGCTGCTGTTCCCGAAAGCCACAGGGTGTTGTTAATATTCATGTGACCACAGAGGCTCATCCATATGCATGAGGTATCTGCAGCCTTCCTTCGAGCCCTTAGCTTGGAGAAAACAAGAATGATTAGAGTTTCTAGAAGTTAAAACTAACCCTATTTCCTGGAGTCTGTTGAGGAGGAGGCAAATCTTAAGAGTAAATGTCTGGGCCAAGAGAAAAAGGAGTTTTCATGCCAATATCCTGAACTGGTCTGACGACTTAGTGGAGTTGTGCTGGATGGCTGTTGTTCCTGCCATTGTCCTTGTTCCAGGGTGTTGAGGACCGCTGGGTTTAGGTTCTTGTTCGAGGTGCTCTGGGGGGTAGGAAACTAGCAGTGGTAAGTACTTAGTGAGTGCTAGGGATCCAGCGATAACTGACATGATTCCTCCCCAAGAAGCACGTGAAAGAGAAGGGGAGATGGTTAGGTGTACACGAATCCAAAGTGAGAGTGCTGTTCTGGAGATAACACACAACACACTGAGCTAGGACAAATGAGGAAGTCATTCTCTGTGGGGAAATTAGTGAAGGATTCCCTGGGAGCTCTTGAAAGGAAAGGAAAGTAGAATTTCCTGTGGTTCCTTTAATAACCGTCAACGAGGCGTAAAGCCCCTCTAAATGCTCGCCCTGGGTGCCCTGCTTACCAGCCTTGCCTGCTACACCTTTTGTTGGATGCTTGGCTATTCCAGTATCTTATTTAATAGAACTTCTTTTCTCTATAAAGTATCCTTGTACTTCCTAGGTGAGAAAATTTCCCCCTTTTTTTTTTCCTTCAGATTTAACCAGTAAGAGTTCCCAACAGCGACGTAATTTTTGGCATAGTTTGGTTTTTTAAAAACATGAACAGAATTCCAGATTATATAATTAAAAGAAGAGGAGGAGAGCCTGAGGGCACCCTTCTATTACAGGATTTTGGTGTCATGTTTGAAAGATGCATAGAGCCTTAGTGCCCATAGGAAAATCAGAACAGTAGTGACAGTGGTGGAAATAGAATTAAAAAAAAAAAAATCCAAGGAAAATAGGATTAATTAAGAGAGTAGATTGAGTTGTAGCTCATTCTTTTAAATATGAAAAATTAGTGCCTGTAGGATGTGCTTTTCAGCATTTCAAAATTATATTACAAGAAAGGATGAACTTGCATTATATCAATAAGGATATAGTTGAAGTAGAAAGAACAATTTTTCACCTGACTAGAATGTCACCAGGGAAACTTTGGAAACTACCCTGCAAGAATTCTTTAAGACTCTTTCCCTAACAACAGGTGTCATCTAGCCCTGCTTAGAAAGCAATAGGAGAGGGTATGGCTACCCCTAAGATTCTATGGTTAACTCTCTATTCCCCTTGATTTGCTGGCTTGTACTACAGCCCAGCAGAAGCTTCTTCCTCTTCTACAAGATGACAATAGTTTTTATGGAGCCCCACATATTTCCTGTGGTGACATTTGGGGAATTACTTGCATATAATTTAAGCTGTCAATCCCAGGCAGCCCTCCATACTTTCTACTAAAGACCTACTAAATCCTTCTTGAGGTCTGAGGAAGCTGACCTTGGAAGCTGGCATGCAGTTCCTAGAGTTAGGTCCAGGAATGGGTTTTAGGAAAAAAACTCTTCTTCATAAGGAATATGAGGAAGGAATAATATTAACAGTTCTTTTTCTGTACACATTCATTGTCCTACTCTGTGTATCTTTCTCCTTTATCCGCTTATATTTCTTCATTCTCTTTACAAATTCTGTTTACATTTTTGTCTTGATCTTTGCTGTTCACCCAGATATTCTTTAAGATGGGTGAGAAATTGCTAGACTGCCTGAAAGAATCAGATAAATGATGCTAAAATGAAGGGTCCTGGAGAGCTGGGTACTTGTATGTCTTATTCACCACTGTACCTCCGGCTTGTGCCTCCTAGGTGCTACAGAAATATTTGTTAAATGGATGAACAAATGTTTATATTTGTAAGATGAACTGGCTGCTCAATGAGCATGTTGCTTATTAGAATGTTTGCCCAGACCATAGTTAGGACCACAGGAATGGTGGAGCAATGCGGAGTATCTAAGTCATTGCTTGTTGGGGACACTGCTTTCATTCTACTGTTGGATGACAAAGGATCATGTCATCTTGGTGCAAAATTAGAATTTCTACCAAAACCAAGAAAACCAGTATGATACAGAAATATTTTAAAATTATGTAGAACTTATTAACTAGAGTAAGGGCTTGTTGAGTATTCACAGTTCTCAAATCAGCAAGACTCTTGGAGAAGGAACTTCAGAGACCCATGGCTGTTAAGACTGGAACTCAGAACCCAGTAAGATGGTTCTGGCTAACTGGAGTTCCTACGATGTTGGTCCAGGGGAACCAGGAGAAGCTTGGAGTCCTGAAGTTGTCCACTGTTTGGATTCCATTCCTTTAGGGCTTGTGATGAATTAAAGAAGGTGAATTCGAGGTCCATCCAGTTTTAGGATGTAGTGTATGCAGCTGTTAGGAAAAAGACAGCAGGTGGCGCCAAAACATTGTCCTACTTCTGGCACTGGCTTGGGGAACACTTGAGGTGGAGAGGGTTCTCTCAGGGACAGGGAGCCGGGGACTGGCTACCTTGGTTGTTGCTCAGGTAAGAAATCCTTGCGGGCTCATTGTCTGCTCCCTCCCCCTCACCCAGGGTCTGGACCCCCACTGTCCTACTTTGGCCAAAGGACTGGTGAGGAGAGGGGGTTCCCAGCAAACCCAAGAGTGGAGGAGGAGCCCGTTAACTTTCTGTCCCGGCCAAGACTGGGTCTCCTTCAGGGCCTGATGCTGCCAGATGCCCTGGTTCCTGAGGCTCTTGCCTCATTCTGTGAGCCTCTATTTTTTCCTTTCTGTGAATTTCATTCTATCTTTTGACAGATGTCCATCTTAGGATACCTTTCTTGTTTCGGGACACTTTCCTCATGGGTAGATCTCTTTTTTTTTCGACCCCAGTTTCTCTGAGAGGCAGGGAGTGGTGAGTGGGAACACTGGCTCCCAGATGAATTTAAACTGGAGGTGCTGCCCAGAGGGCGGAGAAGGACAGGGAAAGCTGTTTCATGAGAGGCTCTTTGGTTCTGAGAAGGCGGCAGGGCACTGTCCAGACCATGGGACACCAAAGCGAGTGTTACGAGTCACCTCAGGATCTGCCAGAACTCAGAGGCCGGCTCTTTGGCGTCCAGATGCTGGAGCAGGCACAGCTCCCCAGCCCTGACCAGTTCCCACAGCCCCGTCGCCAGCTCTCTGCCATCATTGTCCCCAGCGCCCCTTGCCTTCCCCACGCCCTGCGCACACCCGCCGGGCTGTCTCCAACTTTCATTCCTTGAGCTTGTTCCTTGGGCCTCCCCGCTTCCCCGGGGCGGGCTTAAGGGCTGGGCGGAGCTGTCCGCCCGAATCCCCTGTGGGCCCTTTGGTTCCTGGTTCTATATATATCCCTGTCCTTCTCTGCGCAGGGTTTGATACGGCTTTATGGGCATTTCCATGCGCTTCACAGGCACAGCCATCACAGAGGCGTGTTTCACCCGAGAAACCTCAGCGGAGCCTGGCCTGTGGCGGACTCAGTCTGGCCCCTGAATCAAGGCTCTCTTCTCTCCCTGCCCTCCCCCGCCCTCCCCCGCCCTCCCTCTCCGTGTCCCCACTGCCTAGCCCCAAGTGAATAACAGAGCTCTGGGGAGCACTCAGCCTCATTGGCAAAGCGTTTTGGAACTCAAGAGACTCATGGAGAATTCCTGAGTGTCCAGTTTCTCCACTCAGTTAGCTGGGGAAGGTGTGAACCCTGACTTCTGGCTTAGACTCTGCTGTAATAGGGCAGGTGGGCATTCTCGAACAGAATGGAACCTAGCGGCTGCTGGCAGGTTCTCTTGAGGCATATGAAAAAGGAAGAAGAACCTTATGAACTGGGGCCAGAGGAGCCAATGGGGCCCTAGTGAGATGATCAGAGGCAGACCTTGGTCATATGAATTCAGAGTGATCAAAAGGGTACTCAACCCAGTGGGCAGGGAAGATGCTCCTCCAGGGACCTCCCTTTTGTCTCATTCTCTGGCCAGGAGATGAACTGGTGGAATCTGGTTTAGAAAGAGAAAGTTTTCTTAGAATAAAAGGGAAACTTGTTAAGCAGGCTAAAATTTGCATGAGGAAGCAATAGACCCTCCCCCCATTTTAGGATGTCTAACATCCCCAGGAGTCATAACAGGTACCATTTTGTGGGGTACCTTTGAGTGCTAGGCCCTCTGCCTATAAATCTTGTTGGGACTCTTCGCCACCTTTTTATGAATTGGTATTTCTCATGGTATAGAGAGTGAAACTGAGATTCAGAGAGTATAAGCTTCCTGAAGTCACTTAGCTAATAAATATGGGATGAGGCCAGCTTTCAAAGCAAGTCAGCTAAATCTGAACCCATGCTCTTTCTGCTGCACCGTGCTGCCTCCCTAAGGAGCCCATATAAGCAGGTGACAGAGCTGCTTCTGACTTAGTTTGTGGGCTGAAAAATGTTTAGTCTCTTTCCGTTATTTAAAACTTCACATTTCCACATGATTCTCTGAACCTGACACCTGTGTTTACTTGTGAGTTTCCCTGACATTTTGGCTGATTCTTCCAGCCTGGGAATTCCCAGGGCACCAGCATGCTTGGCTGTGCCCATAAAGGACTGGCCCATCTGTGTGTTCATCTCTTTGTTATTATCCAGCTGAGCTCAGGCAAGAAGGCAGCGCACTGTACTGTTGTTGCCTTGAGGCCTTCTCCTCTGGCTTAGAGACATCGGTCCATTTGTGACTCTGCTGTCCAGAGTGGCCTGGCTAGGTATTTTCGTTTCCCTGTGATGTTTACTGTTCTTTCGTGGGATTTCAGATTTCCATGATGGCGGAAGGCTTGTAAAATGTAGGGGTGGGGAAGGGTTACAGTGGCAGGAGCCTGGGCCAGGCCAGGTCGAGCCAGCAGCACAGACAGCTTTTATAATGGTGTGCAGGGCTGGGAGGCTTGTAAAGGCGATGCAGGCAGATAGGGGGATAAATCATGCAAGCAGTGGGCAGGGTGGTGAGCCGAGGTTAGGAATTAACTTTGTGTTGGATGGAGCCCAGGTTGTGGGATGGGAAGAGAGGCCTCTCCTCTTTTCCTCTCCTCTCAGCTCTGTTCTTTGCCTCTCCTTTCTGTTGGCCCTATTCACTACAGGCTGTGACATGTTTGCGTAGCCCTTCCTGTCCCTCCTCCAAGTTGCCTGAGCTAAATCAACAAAGGAGAGGGTACCCCAGAGCAAGGGAAGAAAGTCCTTCATGCTTCCACCAATCAAACTGCTTTGTTCTATTGCAAATACGGAATGGAACTGGCTGCCTCTTTCCTTTCTATAGCCATGTGTATATCAGGGTGCCCATCCCGAGTTCCGTTCTGCTTGTTCTCATGTGTTATGACTTTTACCTAGAAAATGGACCTGATTCCCTCAGTATCATAAGGAAAGCAGAAAATACTCTTTCAGCCCTTGTGAGGTTACCCATCTTGATGTAAGACCTTGGCCTGTCTGAGCCAGGGTGTAGACCTTGACAGGCTTCTTTTGAGGGCTCAGGCAAATCCAGATTGCTTCTTTCAGGAATTATATTGGATGATGGCCTCTTTTCCTCATGGAGTCTCTGTGTCTCATGTATGGAAATGAGGAGGGAGCTGGGAGCAATGCAAAGTCAGGCCACATGAGCAGTCAGAGTGGACTTTGTGTGTGAAAGAAGTCAAGGTTAAATTTTCTCTGAAGACGTGTGCATGTGTATATAGTGACTGAGGGTTAGGAGGTAGGTATTTATGCAGGGGTAGTGTTTGTAAGCCTCTGCAGGTCAGAGCTACATCTGTTAGGATCTTTATTCTTCTTTATTCCTTCCTCTTTATTTGTACAGCCCTTCATGGGGCTTTACACTTTACAAATCACTTTACAAAGTGATCACTTTACAAAGTGATCACTTTACAAATTGCAAGTGATCAATAAATGTTTTTGACTATGTGCTTTGGCTGCTGACTGGCATGAGCAGTCAGCCCCTTCTTCCATTGCTCCCCCCCTCAGCATCTCTCACCATAAATTGTCCCTCTAATCATCACAGCTTTCAAGTGGATGGCTCAGCCCAAACGAAAGTCTTTGACTGCATTTCTTCCTCCCCAGATCTGTAATAATAGCACTGCCACTTTTCTTTCTAATTAGGCCCTGATTGAAAACTGGTTGTATTTGGACTTTTCTTCTTCTGTTCAGCTTTTTAGTTCCAGTGGTGGAAAAATATTCAGCTGAGGTTTGGGTTTTTCTTTTCTCCACCCCCCCAACCCCCAGTTTTTTTCTTCTCCTTTTTCCTTCTTCTTCTTAATATGGTGGATTCTTTTGGAAAAGCTGTCCCCAGCCTGTTGGATCCCCACTCACAAACCCCAGCCTTCTCCTAGAAGACCGGGTCTTTTCAAGTGGTTTGCGTTGAACACGTCGGAGCCCCCAGTGCCTGTGACAGTTTCTGTTAATTATAGAGGCTCTTTCCCCCTCTCACATTAGTCAAAGGAGTTTTGTGTATTTTAACAGTGCTTTCCCTTGGCTTGAATAAGACTCTGTTCAGACATTTCCTAGGGCTGGTGAGTGGGCAGCTCTCACTGGTACCCGGTAGCAGTGTTTCCTTATTTACTTCTCTAGGGGCTTCAGAGATTACAGGGGGAAGGATCTTTCCTCATGTGCTCGAAATTTAGTTGTTTCTGGGTTACAGACATAGTTCTTACCCAGTCAAAAACTCCTGCAGTGTCTGAGCCTCAGATAGGGAAGAGATATGCACTAGGGTATGGAGATGCTCGCCAGGTTGTGAGTCCCTTCTTTGTTCCTTCACTTTGCTCCCAGCCTTATCGAGGCCCTGTGTGAGTCCCCTGCTTGTCCTCACTGTTGGGCTACATCAGAGTGTTTCTGGGACCCTGGCTTCATCTGTAATTCTTAGACCTGAATAAGCATTACCTCTTATAGCCCTCGGAGCATTTTTGGAGCCATCATCTTCGATATTAAAAGTGCCTTTCTGTCCTGAAGGCTCCCAGAAAGATATTTTGCTGGCTTAGTCAGGTGAAGGCCTTCTCAGTGGAGATCAGCCCTGATACACGATCTGCCCTGATAAATGGGTTTGAGCAAACTCTGGGAGCTGGTGATGGACAGGGAAGCCTGGCATGCTGCAGTCCATGGGGTCGCAAAGAGTCGGACACCACTGAGAAACTGAACTGAACTGAACTGAGCATGATCTGTTGTGGGACTTCCCTGAGAAGTCAGTCTCCCATTTTGGCTAGGAGAAAGCAGAAGATCACGGAAACAACCAGTGTTCAACTGCATGTCCTCAGTGGAGCTGCATTCTGTTGAATTTGGACAGCCTTAATTTAGTCTGGGAGGGGATCGAGAGGTTCTCACAGATGAAGCTGTGGGTAGGGTTAAGAGACCCCCTCATCAAGCATCTCTGAACATGTCAGTTTAAAAAAAAATTATTGGAGTATAGTTGATTTACAGTGTTGTGTTAGTTTCAGGTATATAGCACAGTGAATCAGTTATACACATATCCAGTCTTTTTTTTTTTTTAATGTATCCAGTCTTTTTTTAGATTCTTCCCCTATATAAGGTATACTCTATATACTGTTTACAGAGTATTGAGTAGAGTTCCTTGTGCTATATAATAGGTTCTTATTAGTTATCTATTTTATATATAGTAGTATGTATATGTCAATCCAAATCTCCCAATTTATCCCTCGCCTCCTCTTATCCCCTGGTTATTTGGACCATAAAGAAGGCTGAGCACTGAAGAATTGATACTTTTGAATTGTGGTGCTGGAGAAGACTCTTGAGAGTCCCTTGGACAGCAAGGAGATCAGACTAGTCAATCCTAAAGGAAATCAACCCTGAATATTCATTGGAAGGACTGATACTGAAGTTGAAGCTCCAATTCTTTGGCCACCCTGACGCAAAGAGCCGACTCATTAGAAAGGACCCTGATGCTGGGAAAGATTGAAGCAGGAGGAGAAGGGGACGACAGAGGATGATATGGTTGGATGGCATCACCGACTCAATGGACATGAGTTTGAGCAAACTCTGGGATATAGTGAAGGACAGGGAAGCCTGGTGTGCTACAGTCCTTGTGGCTGCAAAGAGACACAATGACTGAAGAACAACCTTAAGTTTGTTTTCTCTATCTGTCACGCTATTTCTGTTTTGTACCTAAAGAATATAAAAAAAATAAGTTCATTTGTACCCTTTTTTTTAGGTTCCACATAGAAGTGATATCATGTGCTTGTCTTCCTCTGGACATGTCACTTCTAATTGCTGGATAATAATCATTGGTCCCACTGTGACCTTTATTATTTTCTTGGAGATTTACTTAGCTGTGAATTTCTCCTTAAGAATAGTTTGCTTTTGAAGAGCTTGTTTTCAGCTCCTGCATCATTTTCTGAGCCAAGACACCCCCTCTGTCTGAAGCACTGGTTTTGCTTTGGATGGGAACATTGAGGCAGGAGGATCCTGAAGAGTGACAGACTAGCATGTTCTGTTCAGGCTTCTCCTGGGAACACTGGCACTTAAGAGTGAAGATGGATTTTTTGGAGTATTAAATGGGTGACACTCGTAATTATGGTAATGCCTAGTTCCCTTTTTCTGGAAGTAGGGAATTCTTGAAAATGGTATCATTTCTGGCTATAGCTTAACAGGTAAGGAATCTTAGGCCCCCTACAGAGAAGATCTGCTAGTTTAGCTAGCCTAGATTCTTCTACGTTCACAGAAGGTGGAACTAAAACTTACAGGGGGGAGTCCTTTGCTCATGGAAAGGAAGGGGCTGGAGTAAAGAAACTACTCTTTTTGACAAAAGAATAACACAAGCTCTTAGAGGCCCTGAGTGGCTGGACCTGAGGGCATTCTCTTTATCCCTGCAGAAGGGTAAAACTGGAGTGTTAACAGAAATTCACAATGATTCCATTTTAAAATCACTTCTTGGGTCACAATCCAGGGAAACTGATTCCCCACATGGAGTGTAACTTCCCCACTCTCTTCTTTCCTGTCTCCCCCTCCCCAATTTGTTTGGAGTCTCTGCCTCAGCACGTGTTTGGTCTACCAAATGCAAGTCATCTTCCTGTCCTGTGACCACAGAGACTGCAGCGTTGGAAATTCCTCCTGAATTGCTGACATGGTTGTGCTGTACATTGTTTATGTTTTATGACACTCGTTTAACAATATAAACTGTAATATATTAAGGTAAAACATTGAACAAGTGAAGCAGAGTCGAAAGATACCAGTGACGTGTTTGCTTAGCACGGAGGAGGTAAAGGACTTCCATTTCATCACTGCCTTTCTCACTTGCCGTAAGTGATAGATACTGGTTTGCTCCATGCTTTTAAGGTGTGGAGTGTAAACAGTGCAAATAGTGTGCTACATAAAGGCACAGGAGCTGTCTATAAAACTGGTGATTAATTTCAGCAAAATCTATTCATGTATTGTTCAAAGTTGAAATACTTTCAGAGTTCTGATTCTTGGTGGCACAACTAGAGGGGAAGGTGTTGTCATGCCTTATGTCGAGATTGGATCCAGGCGTTTTGTGTGTATTCTTATTGGTCATGAAAGTCACAAGTGTAAAGGAAAGTGTAAAAAAGGCATCAGAGGTTGGGAACAGAACCAAGTTGCCCTGCATCTGTGATGTTTGTTTCTGAAAAACCTTAGTTTGTCAGAGATCAGCTTTCAGGGAAATAATATTGATGAGTCCTTTCTCCTCCTGCTTATCTAGATGTTTTGCAGCTGAGAGTGTGGCTTTGGGGGGCTATTTCAGCAGGCTGACCTCCTTGTCATCCTGTAGCAAGGGAAGGATTGGGTACATGCCTTTGTTGTTGTGTTAGTTGCTCAGTCATGTCTCTTTGAGACCCCATGGACTGTAGCCCATCAGGCTCCTCTGTCTGGAATTCCTCTTGCTTGGAATTGTCCAGGCAAGAACAGTGGAATGGGTTGCCATTTCCTCCTCCAGGGGATCTTCCGGCAGACCCAGGGAATTCGAGTCTCTTACATCTCCTGCGTTGGCATGCAGATTCTTTACCACTGAGCCACCTGGGAAGCCTGTAGGTATATGCCTTTAGGAGGCTTTTAAACAAGTCCAGAAGAAGCTTAGGCTCTCCCTTCTGACCCCTGACTTTGCTCTTAGAGAGACTGCAGTTTATTGGCCAGTTTGAGCATAAAGCTGCACAGTTAGCTGGAATAGAATGAATAAAAAGAATGATTGATATCTGTGTGGTATTTATAGTTGGCAAAGTGCTTGCACTCACATTGTCTTTTGGTTGTGGTCTTTGTGTAATTCACAAATTAGGGCAATGTTTTTATATTACCACCCCTATTTTATAGATGAAGAAACTGGGGTCCCCAAATGTCCCAAGGTTACATAGCAAGTAAGCAGTGGAGCCAAGACTCAACCCAAGTCCATTTAGGTTGTTCCACTGGGTTAAGTTGGTCACCTGGTCTTCTACCTTATGACTCTTGGTTTGACTAAGGGCCAGGGTTCAAAAGGATAAGCTCCCCAGTGTTTTCTCCGTTCAGTTTCAATCTCTGTTCTATTTCTCACTATTTTTAGCAGTTTTTCCTTCCTGACACTTCCTTTCCCCTCTCTGTCCCTACTTCTCTGACCCCCCACTTTCAGAGACGGCTTTATTTGCTTTCCTAGAAATTCCTCTTTTAAGGCTTTTGGGAACTTTGACCTACCAGTAGTAACTACGTTTAAGAGAGTGTTTAAAATGTCTCCTGCCCCTCTCATTCATCCCCCACCCCCAAAGCGTGGCCTCGCCCCATCCTGCCATCACGCCGGCCAAGCGCGTGGGGCAGCTGTGGTCAGTCCCATTTATAAAACTGGTAAATATGGGACCAGTTTCTGTCCCCTCCAAAGGTCAATATTTGTGCAGAGTTTAATTTTAACTTAACAAGCAGTTGTTTTCTGCAGCTGCCCTGGTGTGTTGTGTTGTGTGTGCTTTCCTTTTCCTTCGTTCCCCCTGACTCTCTGCGTCTGTGTGTGTAAGTGTTTATCTGTATCCACACTGTAGACTTGGTCTGGTCTTCAGACCTGCAGCCCACTGGCTCAGCCAGGCTCTGTCTCACGAAGGACATTTGGACTGAAGGCAGCTAGATAAAGAGCAGTGGGCCTCGCATGTGGAGATAACAGAGTTTTTTCTAGGGGGTCAGGGGACAGAGAATGCTACTGAGCCTTCAGTGATCCTAATATCATCATTAGGATGTCACCTTCCTCTGCAGGAAAGATTCTAGAAATGTGAGATTTGAGAGAAATGGTCCATTCTTTTAAAATCTGCACCATCCCCCTCCTTTGCTTTCTAAGGAGTGTTAACCCTCATGCAAGAACCCTGGGTTCTAATTTTGGTAGATGCTTCTTGCATAAGGTGAGGGGAATGTGTAAGATAATCTCTTAAGGCCTCTCCAGGTTTTTTTTTTTTTAAGTTTGTAAAGAAATTTTTTTAAAGAAATTTTAAAGAAAGTTTTTTTTAAGTTTTTAAAGAAATTATTTATTTGTGGCTGTGCTGGGTTTTCGTCGCTGTGTGTGGGCTTTCTTTAGTTGCGGCGAGTGGGGGCTACACTCTAGTTGCAGTGGGTGGGCTTCTCATTGCACTGGCTTCTCTTTCAGAGGGTGGGCTCTGGGTGAGTGGGCTTCAGTCACTGTGCCCCACAGCATATGGAATCTTCCTGGGCCAGGGATCTAACCCATGTCCCCTGCATTGGCAGGCAGATTCTTAACCACTGGATCACCAGGCAAGTCCTCCAGTTTTTAATATGCTATGATTTCCTGAATAATAGAGCATCAGCCTGGGTATCAAGAGTAAATTCTATTCCACTTTCTAGCTTTAAAATCATTTAACAATTGATTCTTGAGCTAGCCATTTCCCCGTCTAGCCCTTAGTTAAGGCGATAATGACCTTTGTTCCTTGGAAGGATTTTGTGTTAATGGGTGAGATTTTATTTAAAAGAACTCTGAGCTGTTTAAATAGAAATACTTTAATACTAAGTTCATCTTTCCTAACTACCTAAGTCCCCTTTCACCAAGGTATTTACGTTTTTTTTTCTCCTGCTTGTGATCAGTGGAATGTGGGCTTCAGCCTCAGTGGCCACCTCCTTGCCATTCCTTGGACATCCCAGACATGTGCCCCACCTTAGGACCTTCGTACTTGCTGGTCCCTCTTCTGAGAATGCTCTTTCCCCAGATACCTGCTTAGCTGGTTCCTCCACTTCCTCCAGGCCTTTTCCCTGTGCCTTCTAGTTGAGAACTTTCTGGCCACCCTATCTAAAATTTCACTCCCACCCCTACCAGTTATTTTCTGTTCCCTTTCCCTGCCCTTTTTCCTTAGCAGTTATCATTACCCAACATACCCTGGTGGCTCAGATGGTAAGAATCTGCCTACATTGCAGGAGGCCCAGGTTCAATCCCTGGGTTGGGAAGATCCCCTGGAGGAGGGCATGGCAACCCTCTCCAGTATTCTTGCCTGGAGAATCCCATGGACAGAGGAGCCTGGTAGACTACGGTCCGTGGGGTTGCAGAGAGTCGGACACGACTGAAGCGACTTAGCGTACACAACATACCCCAGATTTTACTTCTTGCTTTTTTTATTATGTTGTTTTCCTCCCTTGTGGAGGCATGGATTCTCAGTGAGGGCAGGGATCTCGTTTATGTGTTCAATGCCATCTCACCAGTGCCCCTAGAACAATGCCCGGCATGTGTATTTGTTGAATACATGGAAGGACGGAAGGGGGAGGGAAGGAGTAATTTCTCTAAACTGATGATTCTTCCTAGGGGGTACATAACCCATAGTGGAGGTGAGGAGAATGCTTTGGAGGCCTTTTCATACCCTTACCGAAAAAATTCCATTATGTGCCCCCACCAACCCCAGGATGGTTAAGAGTCATTCCATGATGACATATAGTTGCCGATGAAAATATTTGGTATGGCTCATATGTGTTGGTGGGGGAAAAAGTCGAGAACCACTGTCCTAGGCAGGCTGACGGCCGTGCCCCTTCTTGGCCTGGGTGTTGCAGGCAGCCCTCATGGTAGGAGATTTGTTGTTTGCTGTTTTTCTCCTCCTTCCCACCTTTCCCTACCTCCTATATACCCCCAGCCTGTGCCCCCTTTCCCCTCCCTTTTCCTTTATTCTCAGCCAGACACCCACCCACCTCCAGCACACAGAGGCTGCCTACATTGTGAGTGGTTGCAGTCAGGACACAGAGAGCCCTTGACGGCAGCAGGCACTTCATGTGACATCAGCTCTGTGGCTTTAGGGGGAAGGCTGTGGCTCCAGGTCCCCAAGGGAGGGGGCTGTTTTTCTCTTCTTGATCGTTCACGTTGGTGCCCGTCTGACTTATAAACTTTAATGGCCAGTTTTAAAGGTTACTGCCATGGGGCACCTTTGTTGCCAGTTTTAGTTTTTTAATTTGGAAACTTTTTTCCCCTTGTGGTCTTGGGAGGAAAGATTTGGGGCCATTTGGGGCTGAGAATTGGTATTTGTGGGTGATGATGAGATAACATAGCAGCATTCTGGTTCTGGCTCCAATAACCAGAATCTCTGGCATATTATCCAGTGGCCCAAATGAACCCCAAAGTGAAAAGGGGAAGGCTGACATTGGGCTGTATAGTCTTGGGCAGTGTCAGTTGAGGGATGTAGAGGATTGGGAGCTTGTTGGGCGGTCTGAGAAGAAGGGAAACCAAAGTTTGGGCATTGGAGAACCAGGAAAGGAAGGAGATGTCTCACTTTAATTCTAAGCCCTTTACCTCTTCTTTCACATCTAGTTGTAATCCTTTGCTCTGAATATGAACATCATTGACAATGGTCAGGTATACTTGATAGTTGAGAATGTGGCCCATTTTTGGTTACCTCGATGTAGCATGGATATAGACCTAACACAGAAAGCGTCACTGAGTCTTTTTGCCAAGTCTTTTTGCTGTTAATCTGTATGCCTTTATTTATTTTTTAAAAAAGCAAAAAAATGAAACAAAAACCTTTTTCCACTCAGGGTAACTTCACAAAGCTTCGTATGTCCAAAAATGGTCATTGCCCACCTCAGAATCATCTGTATTCCTAGGGGGAAAGCCATAGGATAGAATAATACTCAAGCAATAGCATCTTGGAATCAGAAGGGATTGTTTATAGATGGAACTCTAATAAAACTAAAAAGTAACCGAGTACTTGTCTTGTTGTAAGGTAGTAATACAAACAAATGGGTAGATCATCTAACAAATAGACCCCAAGAAGGGGCAAGCATAGCAATCCACAAATGCTTGGACACTTGCTCAAGAGACATGCTCTTTATGGCCTGTTGTCTAATGTCCTTGATTATCTCCCTAGTATCTGAATGGATTAGCCTGAACTCAGGATTCATTTTTGGATGATCTTAAAGAATTCAGGAAAGGATGCTGGTATAGAAGAAAGGGATAGCTCAGCTCCCCAAGATATGCAGTAGGCGGGCAGACTCCTTGGAACAGTTTTGATACCTTCCACAAGACCTATAAAATAGGGTCTTGGATTCAGATCTCACTTCAGGCTGTTCTTCCTGGGCTGGACAAAGCTGGGTTTGCTTCTTGTTCCCTGGGCGGGGGAGGAGGTGTGGGGGTTGGCTCGGGGCTGGGCCACAATTAGTGACCTGGAAGCTGGGCTGGGCACCCAGAGGCTATAAATAGCAGGCATGGAGCAGTCGCTGAGCGGACTCGAAGCCCAGCCAGACTAGCCGCGTTTCAAGTGGTCTGGGTGGGATTTTTTTTTCCCCCTCTGTTAACTATTTGTACATCTGGTTTCCTCAGTGTTAGTGGGGGCAAAGGAGGAGGGTGGGACTGTGAGCAGAACCAGGAGTTCATACGTGGAGTAGCTTCTTGGTTAGTTTTGCCATGTATGTATCATGGTGCTTTGGGGGTCCTTAGACTTGTAGGCATCTGGGACTAAAAATGGTGACTGCCAGAAGATAAGATCTCAGAGCAGGACGTGGTGTGGGAAATGCAGAGCTCCCTAAAGCATGGTGAACATTCCTGAAGAGGGAGAGAAGTGGAGTCTCACACGGAGCCACCCAAATTATTTTGGAGTAGAGCGGGGCTTTTTAGTTCTCAGGAATCTATGAAACAAGCCCTCTGTCACAGCCAAGCCAGTCTGCTCACTTTCCTCCTTACAGGCATTGCTAATTCTTGCTTTTTTGCTTGAGTTCTTGTCATCTGCCCTGGATTTGAAGGCAGAATACTTGTTTTTTTTTTTTTTCAATTATTGCAATATGGTTGATGTACAGTGTTATGTTAGTTTCAAGTGCACTGCATAGTTATTTGACATTTGTATACATTATAAAATGATCACCATTTAAGTCTAGGAACCATTTGTCCTCATATAAAGTTATTACGGCATCATTGACCATATTCCTTATGCTATAGATGACATCTCTATGGCTTATTTATTTTATAACTAGGGGTTTGTACTTCTTAATCCCCTTCACCTACTTTGCCCCCACCTTACCCATCTCTCTTCAAGCAGTCACCCATTTGTCCTCTGTGTTTATAAGTCTGTTTCCATTTTATTTGTTTTGCTTTTTAAATTCCACATATAGGTGAGATCATATAGTGTATGTCTTTGTCTAACTTATCTCACTTAGCATAATACTCTCTAGATTCATCTATGTTGTCACAAATGGCAAGATTTTATTTTTTGTGGCTGAATAACATTCCATTGTGTATATAAATATATGTGTGTGTGTGTAATATCCCATTATATATAGCATATGTATAACATTCCATTATATATGTGTATGTACATATACATATGTGTATATGTATATATTCTTTATTCATTCATCTATTGACACTTAGGTTCTTTCCTTAACTTGGCTCCTGTAATCAATGCTGCAGTGAACATTATTGTTACTTTGACTTGAATTCCAGTTCTTCCACTCATTTATTTGTCACTTGGACTAACAGATATTTAAGTTCCCTGGGCTTCTGTTTAATGTCCCTGTCAATGAGCAATTTTAATAAAATACCCCCTAAGGTTCCTTCTAGCTTTTATAAACCCATATATTGATTTCAGTCAGTCCATTTTTATTTTTCTTCTCCAGAATGTATATCTCTTCTCTGTTTGCATATATCATATGTTCCCTTGCAGCTATTTTCTTGCTATTTTCACATATTTATATTTTGTCTCTTCAAGTAGATTACAAGTTCTTTGAAGCAGGAAGCCCTATCCTCTCTATTTCTACCACTCACTGCACTTACTATGAATGTTGTAGGCGGCATTGAAGCCCACTAACACTTTCCTGGGAGGCTAGCAGGCAGACTTGGAGGGGATTGGAACAGGAAGCAATGAATCTGTTTTCAGCAAACTGCACTTTGAGAGGTGACTTTGTTAGCGTAAAATGGAAAACAACGATTTAGAGCATAGATAGGAGATTGCATGTGTTTTTCTGAACCACAGGATTCCAGTCCTATTGCTTTCTGATTCTCTTTCTTTCTACTGTTTCTTCTTTTATCTTCTCTTGGAGGAGCTTTTACTTATGGGTACAGTCTGAAGCAGTGGTTTTTTTGGACACTGCTTTAATATAACCCTGAGTATGGGGCTATATTTTGCATGAGGGTAAAAGGACTTTCTGTTCCAAGCATAGGCTCTTTGTATTAGGTTTCAGTTCTTCTAGTTTCAGCAATCCGTCTGTTTGTAGACCTGTATGCCTAAAGATGAGGATAATAACACTTGTTGATAGCTGTGAAAATGTATGTGACATTGTTTTCTCAGTCCAAGGAGAGCAGGGTCTCTCCTGGTTAGCTTTCGTCCCAAGGCTTTGATCTTCCATCCCTTGTTTCATCCTTTCTCCTACTTTTAGCTCTTTGGACCAGGCTAAACAATTCCTCCCCTCTTGGGTGTTTACACTCTCCCAAAGTTAGCAGCAGGTTATCGTGTCCAGTCTCAGGCGTCACTGAGGCCGTCTGCCTGGCTTAAGCCCCTAATCACTCCTTTTTCATCCTGTCCTCTCCCACCCCAAGTCAGTTATGTGGCTCTTCCTAGAGCTCCCCCAAACTTATTTCCACAGTTTTGGTTCCAGAATGTCCAATACTTGCCACATGAACCAGGCAAGAAAGAGACCGGTTCTCTAACCCCAAGGCATGGTGCCTCCCAACCCTGGGATTTGAGGCCAGGAACTTAGTTTTGTTCTTCATGTAACAAACATTTATTGAGCACCTATTATATGCTTTCTTCTTATTAGACACCAAGAACGTAATTCTGTTTTATTAAACTTAGCAGACATTTAAGTAACGACTATTTACAAGGTATTATGTTAGAAGATGGGAGTTCAAGAGTAACTGAATCCAGAACTTGGCCCTCAAGGAGCTTATAACCCATTAGAAGGGTCCCAGACATGTATATACTGAACTATAATGTAATGCAGAATGACATGAGAGCAAATGTGGGTCTAAGTAATAAGCTTTGGAAGGAAAGAATAAAGTAGGTTTGATTTTGGCTCTTTGAAGGAGGTGGAGTTGTGGGCGGCAGGAGGGGATCAGGGAAGATTTTGAAAAAGAGGAAAATTTGAGCTGGACCTTAAAGGATAAGAACTTCCCTAAGTAAAGAATGTGGAAAGGGATATTAGACAAAGTGAACAACATTTATTCTTTGTTCCCAGAAATATTTTTTGAGAGGATGGGAAAAGGACATATTAACCAGAAGAGCACCTATTCCTTCTTTAGATGTTTGTGAGTGCCAGCTATGTGCCAGTCACTGTCCTAGTGTCAGTGACAGAGCAATGAGCAGAACAAAGTCCTGGCTCTCTGAGAACTGATAGTTTGGTGAGTTGTCTAAATGAATGTGGTCTTTTTTCCTCTGTTCCATTGCTATATCATTCCTCATGCTTCCTACTGTGCTAAGTTCTTTGAACTGAGAAAGATCATGTCTCTTAACTCTGTGGTCTTTGTAATCTATTTGGTGTCACCTACGTGTTTCTATATTATTTCTTCTTAGCTAGAGTTTTGATATATCAGTAACAGGGACCAGATTCTGCACAATCCTTAGACAGTAATGATGACTGATACTTTTGATCAACACCCCATGTCATTAGAAGGGTTTCTCTGGTGGCTCAGTTGGTGAAGAATCGTCCCGTATTTTGATAAACACCTCATGTCATTAGATGGGCTTCTCTGGTAAAGAATCCTCCTGGAATATAGGAGACCGCCTGCAATACAGGAGACCCAGGTTCAGTCCCTGGGTTGGGAAGATCCCCTGGAGAAGGAAATGATAACCCACTCCAGTATTCTTGCCTGGAGAATCCCATGAACAGAGGAACCTGTCAGGCTACAGTTCATGGGTCTCAAGAGTCTGACACGACTTAGCAGATAAACCACCACCACCACCATGTCATTAAAAAGTGATAAGGTGTCTTTATTTTAGTGTTATTTTTATTTTGCAATATACTTTCAAATTCTTTGAAAATTGATAATCTGTATATGTAACAAATAGTAAATATTAAACTAGAAAATGGAATTAACTAGAATATCCCCTTCTCAGTCAAGCATATGATTTATAGTATAATCATAGTTACCTTGGCTGAATCTTCTCTGTTTCTTTCAGTTACTATACTGATTCTCAAGGCCCATATTCTGCCCACTGATGTATGTTTCTGTTTTACCCATGGTCTTTTCATGGCTTTAGGCCATTTTAATTTGGTCAAGTTAAGCCTTTCTTCCCAAGTCTGCAATTGCCTTTGCCTCAATTCTAAGAGAGGCTGACAGTAGGAATGAATCCAAAATTCCATTCATTTTACATTCACCACATCTGGGTTTCTTTTAGCATCATTTTTCCTCTTGAGAACATTTTCAAGGTTCTCCCAATTTTCTAGTTTTTTTTTTTTTTTTGGCGGAGGAGGGGTGCCTTTTATAAGATTACTAAGAAGTTTCCAGGGCTGATTACCTAGTCTTGAGTCGATTTATGTATATCTCCCTGCCTTCTCTTTTTTTAACTTACTTATTTTAATTGGAGGCTAATTACTTTACAATATTGTAGTGGGTTTTGCCATACATTGACATGAATCAGCCATGGGTGTACATGTGTTCCCCATCCTGAACTCTCCCCGCCTTCTCTACCACCTTCTCTAGTTGGGTAAATTCTAAAATTTTAAAAGGTAAATCCTTTCCTTTTTTCATTTACTCTGTAGGTATCTTATTCTTGAGACCCAAGATGTGGGTGATGTTTATCATCTCTTCCACTTTGTTTCCTATAGAACCATTGATTGTCTAAAGAGTAGTCTTGATATGTCTTGCATGCTCTTAAAAAGGGACACTTCTAGGCAGAGAGAGCAGCAATTAGTTTTCATGTCTCTTGATTTCACTATAGCAACTACCCTTGTTCAGCAGTTCTGGACTTCTCTAGCTAGATTTTGCAGTTGTTAACACCATTCTCAGCCGCTAGGGGACACTCTGTTTCCCTTGGCTCTTTTGGCCTATTTGTGGGAGAAATATCCCCTTGTCTTTAGTCAACTGGGCTTCCCTTGTGGTTCAGCTAGTAAAGAATCTGCCTGCAGTGTGGGAGACCTGGGTTTGAAACCAGGGTTGGGAAGATCCCCTGGAGAAGGGAAAGGCTACCCACTCCAGTATTCTGGCCTGGAGGATTCCATGAACTGTATAGTCCATGGGGTTCCAAATAGTTGGACATGACTGAGTGACTTTCACTTTCACTTTTAGTCAGTTGGTGTCTGGTCCTGGGGCCACCACATTCAACCCTTTGGGTTGTATACTGCACAAATAAGGTATGATGCCCCGGTATCATGAGATGCAGTGGTTCTGCATTTAGTTCAGCCAAGGGAATTTCACTTAAAACAAAAACAAAAACAAAAAAAACCTTAGACAAAACAGAACCCAAAATACCAAAACCAGAATCGAAAAAACAAAAAACACATTCGGTTAGGAATAAATTCTTTCCCACACCATCACTACATTATTCATATAAATAATGCAAGTTCTACTAAACAAATACCTTACGTATGTGTGCTCTGCGAGTTAGACAGGCCTGGGTTTGACAGTCAGAGTTGACTGTACCATTTACTGGCCGTGTAATTTTGGTTGGGCAAGTTACTTAACTTTTCCGAATAGGGGCTCCAGAGTTCAGGTGGTTTGGGTCCAAAACATGGTTCTACTCAGTTTTTAGCTATGTGACTTTAAGAAAATACTTAACCTATCTGGCTTCAGTTTATTTTTCTGTAACATGGGCATATTAATGTACTCCATAGAGTTGTAAGAGCTCAATAAGATAATATACTTAGGTACTTTTCATAGCGTCTGGGCATGTAATAAACACTCAGAAGTACTGCTTATGTGTAGAACTATTCTCATATTTCTTTCCATTTAGGAATCAGTATATTTAATAAGGATGGTATCCCATTGGTTCAATGTTTATGTATATAAATGAATTTGAAATTGGTTCCCATTATCCTTAAACTGAAATATCCTTCCCCGCATAAACAGAAAAACAAAACAAAAAGAGTTCACGTTAAATCAAGAGTGAGATCTTCTTTTATCAGCTGGCAAAAATTAAGATGGATTATTATAACTTTGGCAGGACTGTGGAGAATTGGGCTTTCCTTACACAATTTTAGTGGGAGGGTAAGTTGATACATTATTTTGGCAGGGCAGTTTTTAATCGAGCAGGTAGGAATGTAATCTGCAGAATTATTAACATGTGAAGATGTACACAAGTATGTTCAAAGGAGACTTATTTGTAACAGGGAAATTTGGAAACAGTTTAAATGCCTATTGTTATGCACATAAGAGAAAATTATGGCTTGTCCATTCAATGTAATACAAGGAAGCCATTAAAAAGAATGAGGTAGACTTTTCTATACCTTGAAAAGGTGGCCATGATATACTATTAAGTGACCAAAGGAAAAAGCATAAAATCCCATTTTAGGGGGAAAATCATCTCTCTGTATGTTTATATAAGAATAGAAAAAAGTCTGGGAGGATATACACCAAGGTGTTCACAGCAATTGCCTCTGAGGAATGGATTGAAGGTGAAGAGAGAGTCTTTTACTTCTGTACTTCTGGAGCATTTAAGTTTAAGTGTTTAGTGTAGAACTTAGATATTGTCAGTATGTTTCTTTGTAATTTTTTTAAAAGGAAGAAAAAGTAAATTGATGAGTTTACCCAGCTCCAATTCCTTATCCTGAGAGAGTTCTTTGCCTTTTTTTTTCTTAGTCCAATCGGTTTAGCTTTCAGGGCTCCTCCCTGGTCCTTGTTCCTTTCCTCAATCTTGTCTGGTTGGTTGGGTGTGTTGTGGGGGTAATTCTCAGTCCATCTGGGAATTTACATTCTAATTCTCTTCCAGAGTGTAAGCTTTAGATCAAGTCCTCTGGATTCTTGGCCATATTCCATTGCTCCTTTAGAGCCCCTCTGGCCCTCATAGATCACCCTAATTTCTGATCTTCTAATGAGGAAAGCACTTTCCTAATTGGCCTCAAGAATTCTACTTACCTGTTTAGGCCTGTCTGGACTAACCTTACATCAGTTTCACCCTTCTTAGCTACTGGACCTTTGAAAACCCCCTTCTCATCTCCTGAGAGAGATGCATCTGGTTGGTTGACTTCCTAATATTAAAACTGGTGCAGACATTTATCCTTTTGCTCTAGGCTAGTTCTAGCCTGCTAACAAAATAACAGAAGCCTTCCTTCTTCTCTGTTCTGAAGATTTGTGTCCTCGACACCACCACTCCCCTTGGTGGACCTCACACTGGATTCCGCCTCCCAGCTAGAGGAGCACATCTTGCATTTCCCTATTCTGTCCTCTTCCCACCTTTCTGCAATTCTGAACGCTTCCACTGTGCCTTCTGGGATTAATAATACAACATCAGCAGACTCTTCTTTGTCATCAGTCTCTTATCTGGGCATTTCTTTCTCCTTCCTGCTCAGAAACCTGGCTTTCCCCTGAGGATTCTTTTTCCACCCCCCTCACATGGTGGCTATTCTCCCATAGTCCTCTTACCGCTGAGTGGCTTCTCTGGTGGCAGATGGTAAAGAATCTGCCTACAGTGTGGGAGACCTGGATTTAATCCCTCGGTCAGGAAGATCCCCTGGAGAAGGGACTGGCAAGCCCTTCCAGTATTCTTGCTTTGGAGAATCCCATGGACAGAGGAATCTGATGGGCTATATAGTCCATGGGGTCACAAAAAGTCAGACATGACTGAGCAGCTAACAGACACACACGTGAAGATGGGGGGTAGGTGTCCTCCGTGCTTCTAATCGCTGCTTTCTGACCGTTCTCCCTCCTCTTCCCTAAAAAGCCTGGCTTTGAATCTCGTGTCATCAGATTCTATCGTCCATTCTCCATTGTTGTTGTGACACACCGACTCTGAGTCATTCCAGTTCATTTCTTGAGGACTTTAGCTCCTGACTCACCATCACTTTCTCTAGTCTTCTCTAATTATCTTGACTTCTGCTCTGTCTCGTTCACTGATTGCTGTGACATACTCTAGAGCACTGGTTCTCAACCAGGGGAGACTTTTGCCCTCAGGGAACATTTGGCGACGTCTGGAGACGTTTTTAGTTGTTACCATTTGTGGTGTGGGTGCTCCTGGCATCTAGTGTAGTGTGTAGCATCCAGAAATATTGCTCAGCAGCCTAGAGTGCACAGGATATGTCCCCCATGACAAAAAATGTCTAACCCGAAGTGTCAGTAGTGCCACTGCTTAGAAGTTACCTTAGGCTCTACTGTGGACTTTGTCATCGGCCGGTAATCGCAACCCCTCCGTAATCTCAATTTTAGACATCCTACTTTCTAACCATTTCCTTTTCTTATCATTCCGGCTCTCTCGCTCTACCTTGACTCAACATTCCTTTAATTCCACAGAGACCTCCAGTCCATTGATCTTACCCTCCTTTCATTGTCCTGACCCCTTTGATGTCCTGCTTCCTTTCTTTACCCAGTTTCTATGGTCAGTCATTATAATCACTTCCTTATATGCACTTTTGATTCTGTTGCCCATCTCTTGTGTTGTATACAGTTAAACCCAACCTTTCTACTTCTTCATACCTGCATATGCAGCCAAGTACAGTCAGGGAGAAAAAAACAGAAGCATGCCAAACTAATTTCAGTTTCATTTTTGTTTTCTTACTTTTGGCTGCATTGGCTCGGTTGTGTGGTGCTCAGGCTTAGTCACCCAGCAGCATATGGGACCCTCGTTCCCTGGCCAGGGATTGAACCTACGTCCCCTGCATTGGCAGGCAGATTCTTAACCACTGGGCCATCAGGGAATTTCCTCAATTTAGATTCTCGACCAAGAACCTCAGATGTACTCTTAATACTGCCAGGCAGTCATACTTCCCTAATCCATTCACTCTCCCATCACTCTAAATGACTGTTTCATACCTTTCTCTCACTGCTTAAGTCCCTATCAACTTAAGCTTGCTTTCTGATTTGCTGGGGGTTCGGGTTGGGGGAAGAATCAACAAGAAGTGAACTATAACAGACTTACGTCTTCTACTTGCTACTAACATATATACCCTCATCCACTGCCTTCCTGCTTGTTTGCATAGATAACTTAGCCATCTTCCTTTCAAAAACAATTCCTCTATTTGTGCAGTTAGATGCCACGTCATCTACTAAGGAAATTGCTCCAGTAATTCTTCCCTCTCTAGTTTTTTGCTTTCTATAAGTTTATCACATTAGTGTACAAATGTGCTATTATTTTTTCTATATTTTAAATTTTTATTTATTTTTGACTGTGCTGGGTCTTGGTTGCTGTGCTGGCTTTTCTCTAGTTGTGGCGCACAGGCTTCTCATTGTGGTGGCTTCTCTTGTTGCAGACCATGGGCTCAGTAGTTGTGGCTCCCAAGCTCTAGAACACAGGCTCAACAGTTCTGGCACGTGGGCTTAGTTGCTCCACAGCAGGTGGTATCTGCCTGGACCAGGGATTGAACCTGTGTCTCCGGCATTGGCAGGCAGATTCTTTACCACTGAGCCACCTATTTTTCCTATCTTAAAAATCCTTCTTTTGATATTTTTCCTATCTTGAAAGGGAAGCCCTATTTTTCCTATCTTAAAAATCCTTCCTTTGATATCTTGCTTTACCCAGAAGTTACTCCTGTACTTCTTTGCCCCCTTTGCTGCACAACTCCTTTCAAGAGCTATCTATTTTCGTGATGTTCAATCTCTCTCTTGTTCACTCTTAAAACCGTTTCAGTGGGGTTTTGACTCCCCCCTTTACTAAAGCTGTCCTTGAAAAGGTCATTGCTGACTGTCTCCTTGCAAAATCCAGCAGTGAGTTCTTGGTCCTCATCTTTTTTGATCTACAGGAAGCTTCTGATATAGTTGGTCATCCAGTCCTTCTCGACACTGTCTTCCTTTGGCTTGCAGAGCTGTGCCCTTTCTTGGCTTTATCTTCAGCTTCTTGGTTACTTCCTCACACCTCCTTTGCTATTCCTTCTCTTCTGCACTCTTTCTGGGGCTGTCCTTGGTCCTCTTCTCTACCCACATTCACTCTTATTGGTGATTGCATTCCATCTCATAGCTTTAAACACCATCTTTACGCGTGTATCTCCAGCCTGGATCTTCTTAAACCCCACGCTTGTATTTCCAATTGCTCGTTCAACATTTCCACTTGAAAGTCTAATAGACAGCTCAAACTCAACCTGTTCAAATTGAATATTTCCTCTGTTTCGTGCTCCCACAAATCTTAAAAAGCCATTCCGGAACTAAACTCAGTGGAAGTGGGGAAGGAAGAAGGCTGATTTGGCCAAGTGTTTCCTTAGCTTTTGTCTCATATCCACTGCCCACCTTTCCTTTCTAGGAAGGGACTAGTACAGCCTTTCACAACCCTTGGTCAGTTTTTTCTTTTGGACCCTCCCTTTAGTGCCCTTCTACTCTGGCTGGTGGCCTTTGGGATGGAGTGGGGGATGGGGATTGTTATTCTCTGGGGTGGGTATCAGAAGGAATAAAATTCCTCTCCCACCCTCTTCCTGTGTTTCTGTGGGTTGGAGGGCCAAAGCCCTGACAGATAATGTTTTATGATCGGCAGGTGTTCCCAATGCCCTGTAACCAGAGCTTAGGTTTGGTCCTTCCTTCATCCCCTCACCTGGAGATGAACCCTGAAGTAGCTGTTCTGTTCCCTTGGGTCAGCCTGGTTGTCAGGGCTGCCTGTTCTCGCCTCCTAAGTGAACCTGAGGGTAGGGGTTTAGCAAACTCAGTGGGAACCTTAAACCCACAAGATTATGGCCTCCTGCAAGGAAGTGGAGAGTGTATCAGTTGGGAAACGCTTCATAAGGTAACCAGGGCTTTCTCTCCTCCTCAATGAAACCTGTATCCTAAGGAGTATGAGATGTACTGTACCTAGAAATGAGCCCCTTGTCTACACTCAGGAAAGCAGACAAGGAGTGCAGAAACCCCAGGCTGAGGGACTAGAAAACCTCAGGAAACAGCTTTTAGCCTCAAGCCTGATTATATCCATATAGGAAAATTCCCTCCTAATCAAGCCTGCCTTGACCCCCCCCCGCCCCACCATAGTGTCATTCTTCTCTCTTTTTTCAGCCCCCTTCTCCCACCATCACCGTCAACTCCACCATAGGATGACCACACTCCTGAGTTGTGGTCTGATTGAAGTGTATCTTTTAACCTCCGCTTTTCTCCCAGTATTCTATCTTTTACTGATATCTCTTTAATCCTCATTAGGCCTGCTTAGTTTTCCCCAGACACTGGATTTCAGAGTCATCATTGAACAACTTTGGGTCACACCCTCCATCACCACCCCAGCCATGCATTAGGCAGGTGCCCTGTTGTGAGTATTTTGTTGTGAGCTGAACTGGTAGCAAGAAACTGAGGTCTAGCAATTAACCTGCTAGCGCTTCAACTTTCTAAACTTGAGGCCTCCTAGGCCTCTTGATTTTCTGGAAAATGACTTTGTATCCAGAAATTTTTTTCTTAGAACCTCAGACTTCTTGGAATCTGGGCCCATCTTGAAACTCAGAGTCCAGGCGTGCCAGGCACTGGTACAAGTCTGAAGAACACATCTCCTGGTGGGTTTACTGTGCTTGGACTTTGATGCAGTGTTATGTTAAGTATTTTTTACTTTTTCATTTGGATATTTGATTTGATTTGGTTTTCACTATCTTTTCAATACTCTTACTATAAAATGTTATTAGAAAATATATGACATATATAAGGTATGCTGTGCTGTTCTCAGTCTCTCAGTTGTGTCTGACTCTTTTTGCCTCCTTGGACTGTAGCACTGCAGGTTCCTCTGTCCATGGGGATTCTCCAGGCAAGAATACAGGAGTGAGTTGCCATGCCCTCCTTCAAGGGAGCTTGCCAACCTAGGGCTCGAACCCAGGTCTCCCATATTGCAGGTGGATTCTTTACCATCTGAGGCACAAGGGAAGCCCAAGAATACTGGAGAGGGTAACATATCCCTTCCCAACCCAACAAACCAAGGTCTCCTGCATTGCAGGCAGATTCTTGACCAGTTGACCTACCAGGGAAGCTCCAGAATACTGGAGGGGGTAACCTCTCCCTTCCCAACCCAATGAACCAGGGTCTCCTGCATTGCAGGTGGATTCTTTAGCCCCTTAAGAGGTATATAAAAGATAATAAAACAAATACCATGTACCCAACACTCACTGAATTTTTAAACAATTGACAGTAATATTCGGTCCCTTGTCCCCTCACTTCTCCTTTCCTCTTTTCCCCCAGTGGGATGAAAAACAGTGGGAAGAGCAATGGGAGAAGCCTTGGAGGTCATTCTGTTCTCTTCTCCACAGAAGTGGCCCCAGGCCTACATCTGTCAAGGGGGAGTTAAATGTTGACCATCAGCATTGCTTTTGTAATAGGAAAGCTGTTCAGGACACAATTTATCCCCCTCAGTTTTTCCCCCTCAATAAAATGGAACGTGTCAACTATACCTCTTCTAAGAGGCCTTCTGACAACTTTGGTTTCTTTTTTTTTTCTTTTTCTTTTTTTTTCAACTTTGGTTTCTTCTTCTGGCCATTTGTACCTTTTTCTTGCTCTTGCCCTCCCTAAACCTAGAGCTGTACAATGATTCAGATGATACCAAAGCGCCTTAGGTGATTTGTCATCCTAATCCATTTCATCGGGCTCCTACAAGCTCACTCTGTAAACTGCCCAGGTTTGCTGGCCAGGGTTAGCCACACAGGAAGAAGAAAGGCATGTTTCCTTCCTCTTCAGAGGCTTTGATATTGTCAGTATCTGCTATAGTGGGTTCGTGTACATCAGCAGCAGTGGGCTTTTCAGAATTAAGATTATACATACTCTGAGCTCTAAAGGAATTCATAATCCAGTAGTACGTTAATGTACACAAATAAACACAATGTACTATAAATATGGTACAATACACTCATTTGTTTAAAGGATTATCTCAGTAGTTAATTGTAAAGAAAAAAATCCCCTCAATTAGTTTAAGTTAAAAGGAAATTTAGTGAAAAGGCTCAAGAAGATCTGTCAATACCTAATTTCAGGATGAGATGGTTGGATGGCATCACTGACTCAATGGACATGAGTTTGAGCAAACTTCAGGAGATGGTGAAGGACAGGGAAGCCTTGAGTGCTGCAGTCCATGGGGCCTCAGAGAGTCGGACATGATTGAGTGACTGAACAACAACGACAATGGCAGCCATGTCTCACAGAAACTGGAAAGGCAGTGTCTTTCCCCAGGATCTCCAGATCCACCCATCTCTGCACCTCATAGTGACCTGCTGCCTGGTTTGTTTCTGATCCTATAAGTTATTGATCGACATGTGGCTTTGGCTCGCCTTGTTACTCTGACTCGGTCTGCATGGTCTTTCTGTTGATAAGTAAGCAAGCACTGTTACCCAGTGAGAATCTTTATAGCAGAAGTTTTTCACCCTGGTTCATGAATCCTTTGAGAATTCGTATTTAGGATTCAGGGTTCTGTGAATTGGATGGGAGGAAAGTTGCATCTTTATTTTCATTAACCTGTAACTGAAATTTAGCATTTCCTTCTATTATAAACGTAAGCAAGGTTAGAATGGTCATCATCAAAAAGCCTGCTGCTGCTGCTAAGTCACTTCAGTCATTTCCGACTCTGTGCGACCCCATAGACAGCAGCCCACCAGGCTCCCCCATCCCTGGGATTCTCCAGGCAAGAACGCTGCGGTGGGTTGCCATTTCCTTCTCCAGAGTGTGAAAGTGAAGTCGCTCAGTCGTGTCCGACTCTTCGCAACGCCATGGACTCAGCCTACCAGGCTCCTCCGTCCATGGGATTTTCCAGGCAAGAGTACTGGTGCCATTGCCTTCTCCATCAAAAAGCCTACAAGTGATAAATGCTGGAGAAGGTGTTGAGAAAAGGGAACCCTTCTACACTGTTAGTGGGAATGTAAATAGGTGCAGCCGTTGTGGAAAACAGTATGGAGATTCCCTAAAAAAACTAAAAATAAAGCTACCATATGACCCAGCAATCCCAATCCTGGGCATATATTCCAAAAAGATGAAAAATGTAATTTGAGAAGATATATGCACCCCACTGTTTATAGCAGCATTATTTACAATAGCCAAGACATGCAAACAACATAAGTGCCTATCAACAGATCATTGGTTTAAGAAAACACCATACACACACACACACACACACACACATATATTGCAATATTAGCCACAAAAAAGAAAGACAAACATCATGTATCACTTATGTATAGAATCTTCCCTGGTGGCTCAGATGGTAAAGAATCCTCCTGCATTGCAGGAGACCTGAGTTTGATTCCTGGGTTGGGAAGATCCCCTGGAGAAGGGAACAACTACCCACTCCAGTATTCTGGCCTGGAGAATTCCATGGACAGAGGAGACTGGCAGGCCACAGTCCATGGGGTCGCAAAGAGTCAGACTTGACTGAGCCACTTTTACTTTTCATATACAAACCAGAAACAGACTCAAAGACAGAAAACAAATTTACGGGTTATCAAAGGAGAAACAGAGGGTAGGCGGGATAAATTAGGAGTATGAGATTAACAGTTACAAACTACTATACATAAAATAGATGAACAATAAGGATTTACTATATAGCATATGGAACTATATTCAATATCTTAACCTATAGTGGAAAATAATCTGAATATCTATCTATCTATATCTGATCACTTTGCTGTAACCTGAAACTAACACAATTATTGTAAATGAACTGTATTTCAATTAAAAAACTAAACAAATATATGCAGAAAATCACCATGTCATTAGCACTTTCTGTGACTTTGTCACCAATAGAAATCACAGATGATTTTATAGTTGCTACAGATATCGTGAAATATAGTTTATGCTCATCACTGTTTGAAATTTTGGTGGATATTTGATCCACTGTGAGAGCTTATAATTTAATGTGTTAATAAAGAAGTACATGTAAGCATTCTAAAAGCAAGAACAGTCAGTTCTGGCAAGGGATGTATGTCTGGGGTGGGGTGGGTGGGAGGTAGGGATAGGGAGGTGAGAGTCTCCTTTTAAGTCCTACAGAGAAGGAATAACTAGAGTCCCCAGCACTTTTCAAATTCAGTGCTCCAAGATTCTCACTATGGCTGCTTCCAGTAGTCTGAGCTTCTTTAGCATTGAACCTGACCATCCCAAGGTGGCTTCTTACAAAAGCCAGCCTGAGCTCAAGGGATGCTCCATGAGGCTTTAGTTAATAGAGTCAGTGGCAAATTCTCTGGGAATAGGCCAAGGGAACACTGTTTTCCAGGACTGGGAGATAATAAGATGGAAATAATTACTTTAAAAGCTGCTTCACATTCTTTATTAAATGAACAAGGTGTGTATGCAAACACATACACACACATACATGGTCTGAATCCTTTAATAGCAGGAGATGGTTGTGACCCTGATCCCCTAGTCCTGAATGCTAACAGGAGTAGCTTTACAAGGAGAGAATTTGCTGAAATGACTCCGAGGTTGTGTTGTTTGGCCTCGCTTAACCTCGGCTGGGCTGTGAGCATGGGAATCTGGGACTGCAAAAGGATAAGATGTCCCTAGAGTTGCAGCCTCTTGTTTCTGGACTCAGTGAGAGATTGGCAGCCCGGGACTCATCTCTGACTGGGCTAGTCTGAAGAGGTCCTCAGCCAGGATTGGGATAAATGTCCATCCCAAAGCTCTGCAGCAAATATAGACTATAAGCTCTATGAGGGCAGTGGCCATATCTCTACCCCCAAGCTGAATTCCCGGTGCATACTTCAGAGCCTGGCACATAGAGATACTCAGTGAATATTTGCTGAATGAACCTGAACTCTAGGAGTTTACTGGGAGAGATAGGAAACAAGTAAACAAATAATTGAAAATTATTATGACTGCTTTGAGGAAAAAGAATAGAGTGCTCTAAGAACAAATACTTTAGGTAAGGGTGCCAGGAGAGGTGCCATTTAAACTGAGATCTGAAAGATGAGAAAGAACCAGCCACTTGAAGAGCAGGGGAGATAGATATATAGGAGATGCCCCTAAGCCCCTGCCTGGTTAGCAGTAATGCTGAGAAGGAAGTCAAAGTCTGCCTGGCTGTTTATCTAGATTCTTGTAGGCTATTTGTAGAAAAAAGAAGGGGTCTACTGTTGATTCATGGTTAGTCTGTTCGCCACTGCCCCCACCCTACCCCCGTTCTTCACATATCCAGCTTGGTTTTATAATGCCTCAGACCTAGTGTTTCTGACTGGCAGTCAAAGACTCCAGTGTGTGCCCAGCAATAAGAACAATTATTTGTTTATGTGACTGACTCCCCAACCAGACTATGAGCTCCTTGAAGGCAGAGAACTCTTTCTTATCCTTAGGACACAGCATACTATCTGGCACAGTCAATAGTTTTTTTTGTTTAATGACTTAATTAATAATAACAGTTAATATTTAGTGAGTGCTTTCTGGGCTTCCCTGGTGGCTCAGATGGTAAAGAATCCCCCTGCAATGTGGAAAACTCTGGTTTGATCCCTGGGTCAGCAAAGACCCCTGGAGAAGGGATGGCAACCCACTCTAGTATTCTTGCCTGGAGAATTTTATGGACAGAGAAGCCTGGTGGACTACAGTCCATGGGGTCTCAAAGAGTTGGGCATGACTGAGCGACTAACACTTTTCTATGTGCAAAGTGGTGTAGTGAGCGCTTCACATGCATTACTTCATTTAATCCTCAAAATTACTCTAAAATGCAGGTAGTATTCTTATTCCCATTCTACAGTTGGAGAAATTAAGTTTAGAAAGATAAAGTGATGGACTTGGGATCTGAGTGTTTTGCCAAATTGAAGTGCTTCTGGCTTCCCTGGTGGCTCAGAGGGTAAAGCATCTGCCTGCAATGCGGGAGACCTAGGTTTGATCCCTGTGTCGGGAAGATCCCCTGGAGAAGGAAATGGCAACCCACTCCAGTATTCCTGCCTGGAGAATCCCATGGATGGAGGAGCCTGGTAGGCTACAGTCCATGGGGTCGCAAAAAGTCAAACACGACTGTGTGACTTCACTTTCACTTTTCACTTTGGTTGTATTCACATAGCTGAGGTTGCTTAGAACTTCAGGAGAGTAGAATTAATATCTTACATACATGATCTCATTGAACAATCCTCGCAACAACCCTCATTGATATGAATTATTCTACTCATTTTATAGAAAGAAAATTGAGGCTCAAAGAGATTAAGACACTTAACCAAGATCATGAAAAGGGGGACTTCCCTGGAGGTCCACTGGTTAAGACTTCGCCTTTCAGTGCAGGGGGTGTGGATTCGATTCCTGGTGGGAGAACCAAGGTCCACATGCCTTGTGGCCAAAAAAGCTAAACACAAGACAAAAAACATTGGAACAAATTCAATAAAGACTTCAAAAATTGTCCCCATTAAAAAAAACTTTAAAAAAATATAAAGACACTTAGCCAAGAATATGTAAGTGGTGGGCTTATTTCCAAGGCTAAGCCTGTGTGACTCTAGAGCCCATGCCCTGTCCCCATTTGATGCTAATGCCAGTCACTCAGCCACTAGGTAGGAATCTACTGTTAAAATCCTTTGAAAGAAAAAAAAAAAATCCTTTGACAGTTGTTCAGGCCTGCCTGTTGGGAGGCTGAGTCTATTCCTGAAAGAAGGAACAGAGAACAGACAGAGGAGAGTGGGAGAATAGAGACTTTACCTTTTCTAAAAAATAAAACATTTTTTTGAAAAATTGAGGTATGATTCACACCATAATATTTACCAAAAGTATATACAATAAAAATGTACAATTCTGTGGTTTTACAATATTCATAAGACTGTATAATTACACCTGCTATCTACCTCCAGGACCTTTTTATCACCCCCCCCAAAAGAAACACTGTACCCACTTGCAGTCATTTTCCATTCCCTACTCCCCCATTCTTGGAAAACACTAATCTACTTTCTGTCTCTATTTGGAGTCACCTCTCCTAAATGTTTCATACAAATGGAATCATATAATATATAGTCTTCTGCATCTGACTTCTTTCACTTAGCATTGTTTTCAAGGTCCATCAATAAGCAAGTATCTACTTTATTCCTTTTTATGGCAGAATAATATCCCTTTATATGGATATACCACATTTTGTTTATTCATTCATCAGTTGATGGACAGTTGGGTTGTTTTCCACTTTGGGATTGTTGTAAATAAAGCTACCATGAACATTTATGTATAAGTTTTGTATGAACATACATTTTCAATTCTCTTGGGTATATACCTAGGATTGTAATTGCTTGGTCATATAGTAACTCTATTATTTAACTTTCAGGGGAATTGCCAAATTGTTTTTCTTCTATTAATAAACTTTTAAAATAAAAATATAAGATGCATATAGAAAAGTGCCTCTATCATAAACAAAGAGCTTGAAGAATTACAACATGAACATAACTATGTAATCAGCACCCAAATCAGGAACTAGAAAATTTCCAGTCCTCAGTACCTACTGTCTCCAAAGGGTCACTGTCCTGACCTCTAATACGATAAGTTAATTTTGTCTGTTTGTGGAATTATATGGTATATACTCTTTTGTGTCTGACTTCTTTCACTTAAAATTTTTTTGAAATTCATCCATGTTGATAGTACTTTGTTAATTTTCATTTTTGTATTTTATTGTAAGACTATACCACGATTTATTTATTCATTTGTGTTGGATGTTTTATGGTGGTAGTGGTTTAGTCACTAAGTCATGTCTGACTCTTGGTGACCCCACGGACTATAGCCCACCAGGCTCCTCTGTCCATGGGATGTTCCAGGCAAGAATACTGGAGTGGGTTGCCATTTCCTTCTCCAGCGGATTGTTCCCACCCAAGGATTGAACGTGGGTCTCCTGAATTGGTAAGACTGATTCTTTACCAACTGAACTAACTGGGAAGCCCTGGATGCTTCATAGTTATGCATATATTTAGATTTCATAGATACTGCCAAGCAGTTTTCCAAAGTGACTACATCAATTTATACACACACAAACAATATATAAGAGTTTTAGTTTGTACCACATCCTTGCCAGCACTTGTATTATCTGCCTTTTCCTTTTAGCCATTTATAGTGCATGTGTAGTGGTATCCTATTGTGGCTTTTTAACTCCTCCAGTAACTAATGAGGTTCTGAACATTTTCATGTAACTATGGATCATTTAGCTATGACCAAGCCTTTTGTCAATTTTCTATTGGATTATTTGACTTTTTCCTATTAATTTCTCAAGAGTTCTTCAAATATTCTGAAAATGAGTCAGTCCTTTGTTGGTTATATGTTTTACAAATATCTTCTTCTGCTTTAGAGCTTGCTTTTTTCCTCTCTAAATTGTATCTTCTGATGAACAGAAGTTCCTAACTTTGATGTAGTCCAATTTATCAGTCTTTTCTTATGATTTATGTCCTGTTAAGAAATCTTTGCCTACCTAAGGTCATGAGGATCAGGCCCTTATCATGAGCACACGTGTGTGTGTGCGTGTGCATGTGGGTGTATGTGTGTGTTATGGGAGGGCGGTGCATCACCCTGTAGAGGAAGATTTCAGGAGGTGGAGAGGATGGACGGGGTGGGGGTGGGGAGGCCCTGAGATCACAGCCGCCGGGATCTGTGTTCCCAGCTGTCACGCATGAAATCAGGAGTGAAAGAGAATCCCTTTGGTGGTAGAGGTCCTACAGATCATACTAGAGGTCCTCTAAATCACCTCTGTGCCCTGCAGACCCAGCTGACTGTCCTCTCTTGTCCGCTAAAACAGGGGGAAAATGAAATATGTGCTCCTGAGGAGTGCTGGGGGCACAGGGCAGGGGTCACGCGCTTCAGTCAGATGCCTGCTGTGTGGCTGTGATTTTCTTTCTGTCCTTAGACCTGATGCTTTTTTGTTTCTGGTTCTCACCTCCTCGTTTCATTTCCATCTGGAGAAAGGATGGTGAGGCGGCTGACTTGAGAAGGGGGCTAACCCATCCTTCAGACTGGTTGTCCCGGAGAGGCGGGTCGGTGCCCCCGCCCCGAGCCAGAGCTGACAGGAGCTGCTTGTTCTTCCTGGAGAAGGAGCGGGAGTAGAGAGAGAAGGAATGAGAGTTGCCGCTGCATTTTCTGAGGGGCTCTGAGGATTCCTCCCCCCAGGAAACCACTCATGTCCTCCCCCCACTGCAGCCTTTTTGCTGCTTGTTAGTTAGAAAGCCGTGGTTTGTGCTAGGGCTGGGTGGGGCTTCAGGGACAGTTTAGGCTCTGGCTCTCCAGAGGGGAGGGGGTGGTTATGGAGCGAGCAAAGGGTCACCGCTTAGGCTGTACCATTTGCTTGTCACCTTGAGAAGTTCCACCTTGTCTAGCAAAACCTCCTTTCAGAGGCACCACCACAAAGGGCTCTTATGAGAGCAGCGGCCCCTGCCCCCACCTTCACTTCCACTCCCTTTAGCATTATTTTTCTTTTGGGGGCAGAGCTGAGGGGCCTTCCTGCTAGGACTTTGAGGGGCTGTACTTATTTGAAAAGGAGATTTAGAGTTGAGAGCCTCCCCGTACCAGAGATTTCATTTCTCTGATTTTTTAGTCCCATTGGAGGACAGTCAAGGAGTTAATAAGTAAGGTGTTTCTTCTTTGGAGGGTGTTTTATCTTTTCCCTCTGTCAGTCTCTTGGGCTATTTGGAGATTTAAGAAAGAAGGCAAGAGAGGTACATTCTAGTACTTTGAGGTCTCAGAATGGATCAAGCTCCTCCTGGGGAATGGCAGGTGGGGGATGGGAGAGACAAATGGCTGTTTCTGGGGGTGATTTTTTTTTAATATTATTTTATTTATTTATTTTTGGGTGTGCTGGGTCTTCATTGCTGTGAAAGCTTTTCTCTAGTTGCGACGCACGGGGGCTACTTACTCTCTAGTTGCAGTGTGCAGGCCTCTCATTGGGGAGGACTCTCTTCTTGAAGACTGTGGGCTCTAGGGCACCCAGGATCAATAGTTGTTGCACACAGGCCTAGTTGCTCCGAGGTATGTGGGATTCTCCTCCAGGGGTGATTTTTAAGAAGCCACATAGTGGAATGGTTCAAGTGTGTGTATGTTCTGGGGTTCAGCTTCCTGGGCCTTTTGCTGCCCCATTCTGCTACTCTCTAGCTGCGGTCTTGGTCAAGTTTCATAACCTCTCTGAGCCTTTGTTTTTTCCTGTATAAATTAATGAGACTGATTATTAGATTATCAGATTACTTAATAGGCTTACTGTGTAGATTAATTGAAATAACACATTAAAATGCTTTGTAGGACATGTATTAACTATAAAAAGGCATCCCAATATACATTAAGTGTGGACAAGTATTATTTAATTCCACTTGTACGAGGTACCTGGAATAGTCAAATTCATAGAGTCAGAAAGTATACTGGTAGATGCCTGGGAGGAGAGGGGGTGGGGGCGGTGGGGTTGGGGGGTGGAATGGGGAGTTAGTGTTTAATGGGGACAGAGTTTCTGTTTAGGAAGGTAAAAATTTCAGGAAATGTATGTTATACATTTGTATATATACATGTATGTTATACATAAATGGGTATAACACAACAATGTGAGTGTAGTTAGTGCCACTGATCTGTACAGTTAAATATGGTTAAAATAGTATATTTTATATTATATGACTTTTAACCACAGTAAAAAAAAGTTTTTTAATGTTTTGCCTAGTGCCAGTACACTTAAAACATTCCAAAATGTTAATCTTACTAATAAAATTCAAGCTTTCTGTTTGGACTTCTCTTTATAGTTTTGTTTCCCATCTCCCTTCTCTTCTTACTGTGCAGTTCAGGGAGCTACCTAGGCCTTCTTTAAGCAAAGCCAGAAAAATCTAGACTTTATCTTAAACTGTTTTGAATTCTGCACCTATTTTATCTCAGTTGCATTTCCAGCTCCGTGAGGGAGAGTGAGGCACAAAATGACCCCATTTTGAAGAGCAGGCCACCCAAGATAGTGATGTAAGGGTTTGCCTGGACTGTATGCATGCTTGGATGGGTGAGTGCACGCGTGTGTCCATTCTCCTACCTGATTGTAAAGGTAGGGAGGACAGAGGTGAGCTATAATGAGTGTGTAAGGTCTCAAACAAAAGATTAGGTTCAGACCTATTTGTGTTTTTTCCTTGGCAAAGCCCACCGCTGTGGGGGTGGGTGCACAGGAGCCAGAGGCCGACAGGAGAGCCGGGCGAGGTCAGTCTCGGTGGGGCATGGTGGTCAGGGTGGGCCTGGTGCGACCCAGACCCAACAAAGCCAAACCAGACCAAACACAGGGGCAGGTCAGCTGTCTCAGCAGCTTCACAGACGATCTCAAGGGCAGCTTGCCTCGTATCCTTAGTGTGCCGGATCTCTCCCAAGTCACCAAGGTTTGTGATCACTGAACTGAGGGAATTCAGAGGGGTATTCTGTGAGGGTCAACACACACAGGGACCCCTTGGGCTAGGATATTGCCTGAAACACTGCATCCAAGTGAGCCTCTGTGGAATCATTTCAAGGGAGGCGAATGGAGATTGAGCTGGTTGTCTTTTAGAAACCTGGACATTAATAAAAAAATTTTTTTTTTTAATGGGACTTACCCAGCGGTCCAGTGGTTAAAACTCTATGCTTCCAATTCAGGGGGCGGGGGTTCAATCCCTGGTCAGGGAACCAAGATCCCACATGCCACTCAGGGCCACCAAAAAAAATTGAAAAATAAAAACCTAGACATCACCACCACTTCTCTTTTCTCTGTCCTATTAATGTTTTTTTGTTTTTTTTTTCTCAAACTCTGAAGAAACTGTGAGATTAATCCCATCAAAGACATATGACTTAAAAAAAAATATATGACTATTGGGACTTCCCTGGTGGTGCAGTGGATAAGAATCCACCTGCCAATGCAGGGGACATGGGTTCGATCCCTAGTCCAGGAAGATTCAACAGTGCGGGGGAGCAACTAAGCCTGTGGGCCACAACTACTGAGGCCAAGCTTTAGGGCCCGAGAGCCACAGCTGCTGAGCCCGTGTGCTGCAGCTGCTGAAGCCCATGCACCTAAAGCCTGTGCTCTGCAATAAGAAAAGCCATTGCAATGAGAAGCCCATGCACTGCAACAGAGTAGCACCTCCTCACCACAATTAGAGAAAGCCCACTCAGCAACAAAGGCCCAGTGCAGTCAAAGATAAATTTTAAAAAATTAAAAAAAAACCCATATTTGGATGACCTATCTGCAGATCATGTTTTTCTGCTTTCCAAATAGCATTTTGTGAGTGTATATTGCTTCACAATGGAGACACCATAGCAGAACCTCTTGCCCAGGCCTCACTAGGGAGCAGGAAACAATGGCGAGAAAAGTTTCCTGGTGGAACCATTGTTGGACAGGTTGGGCCATGTGGAATACTTTAGCTAAAATTTTTCAGAGAGTAAACTGTGCTTTGTGTGCTTCTGAAGTAGGAAGCTTTATTCTCCACTATTATACTCACCACCTCCCCAAAAAAGAGGGTAAGGAGAATGGAAGTGAAACCTAGCCTTGTGGGTAGGTCCTGTACATTGGGAGAGTAAGGGGGATCTTTGGGAGGCAATGAGAGCATTTGCGGGGAGGTCAGGAGACATCATTTACAAGGAGCAGGCAACCCTTACATGTGTTATCTCATGCAGTCCTTCTAACAGCCTCATAAAAGTAGATACTGGTATCCTCATTGTTCTGGTGAGGAGACAGAGGCTAAAAGAGGTTAGTAGCATAGCTGCTAACTGGCAAGGCCAGGGTTTAAAGCCAGGACCTTGGTCCTTACTAGAGACTGAGGATTGGGCTTGTGTGGTGATAGTGACGATGAACTACCCAGAGGTTACTAGCTAGGTTTCTGACCTAGCTGTATCCCCCTGACCTAGGCTTTGACTAGTCACTGAATTGTTGGAAGATCATATATTTTGGGATGCACTGGAGAGAGGTTCATAACTGAGTGAGACGCCGGCTTCTCTATGTCCTAGAGCATCAGGGCATTTCTTGAGCTTCCTTTGTCCTGCAAAGGGAGGGGACAGCATTTCTTGGTGACTTATTCTACTGTCTCCTTTAATCCTTTCACAAAGCCTGTGGTGTAGATGTTGTCTGTCTCAGTCCTCCCTCCCCAGCCCCCATATCTACCCATCCCTCCATCTGTTTCTCTCTCAAGATAAGACTGATTAAATACCACAACTTGCCCAAAATGTCACAGCCAGCAAATAGAAGACCTTAGGTACAAATCTGAGTCTTTGAGGCTCTAAAGCCTGAACTTAAATCTTGTTTTTACTTCTCTTTTCTTTTAGAGAGTTTTTTTTTTTGTCCTAATTCCTAGATAGTTTTGCTTCTTCTTCTTTGAGTGAGAAACCACTTTGGGCTTCCTCTTTTTAAACTTTCTGATACTTGGGGTGGTCATTGGGTTCACCTTTCTCACTCAGTCTCCCTCTTTTATTATCCACACTGAGTCTGTGCTGTTGATCCAGGGGCCATTTCAGGTTATCTCTGATTTTATTTTAGGTTTCTGGCTCATCACTCTGTAGCCTCTGCCTTATGTCCTGGAATAGAGTTATCCTTGATCCTCTCACGTTCTATATACCCAACCCATCACTGAATCCTATCAGCCATTCGTTCAGTTCAGTCACTGTCATGTCCGATGGACTGCAGCAACCCCATGGACTGCAGCACGCCCAGCTTCCCTGTCCATCACCATCTCCTGGAGCTTGCTCAAACTCATGTCCATTGAGTTAGTGATGCCATCTAACCATCTCATCCTCTGTCATCCTCTTTTCCTCCTGCCTTCAATCTTTCTCAGCATCAGGGTCTTTTCCAATGAGTTAGTTCTTCACATCAGGTAGCCAAAGTATTGGAGCTTCAGCATCAATCCTTCCAATGAATATTCAGGACTGATTTCCTTTAGGATAGACTGGTTTGATCTCCTTGCAGTCCACGGGACTCTCAAGAGTCTTCTCCAACACCACAGTTCAAAAGCATCAGTTCTTCAGCACTCAGCTCTCTTTATGGTCCAACTCTCACATCCATGCATGACTACTGGAAAAACCATAGCTTTGACTAGATGGATCTTTGCAAAGTAATCTCTTTGCTTTTTAATGTGCTGTTTAGGTTTGTCATAGCTTTTCTTCCAAGGAGCAAACATCTTTTAATTTCATGGCTGCAGTTACCATCTGCAGTGATTTTGGAGCCCCCAAAATAAAGTCTGTCACTGTTTCCATTGTTTCCCCATCTATTTGCCATGAAGTGATGGGACCAGATGCTATGATCTTAGTTTTCTGAATGTTGAGTTTTAAGCCAACTTTTTTACTCTCCTCTTTCACTTTCATCAAGAGGCTCTTTTCTGCCATAAGGATGGTGTCATCTGCATTTCTGAGGTTATTGATATTTCTCCCCACAATGTTTATTCCAGCTTGTGCTTCATCCAGCCCAGCATTTCTCATGATGTACTCTGCATAGAAGTTTAAATAAGCAGGGGGACAATATACAGCCGTACTTTCAAATATATCCAGAATCTGGTCAGGTCCACTGTTGCCAACCAGGCCCAAGCTACTGTCATCTCCCGCTTAGTTAGTGCAGCAGCCTCCTAACAGATCTGCCCACTTGTCTTTCTGCACTCAAAGTGATCTTTTAAAAATGTATGTCAGATTGTTTTACTCTCTTCTGTATAACCTCCAGTGGCTTCCCGTCTTACAGAATAAAAGATCATGTGCTGTATTATCTTATGATTTCACACAAACATGTGTCCACATACCTGCCATGCTCTTCCTCTGATAATAGGGGGACCACCTAATTTATCATTCAAATTGGGACACTCGTAAGAGAGAAAAGGAGCTCTACTGATAAATGACAGTAGATGCAAACTGAGGCTGACCAGGCAAACTGGGAGGAATCTGGTCACCAGGTCTAGAGAGCCACATGGAGTATTCTCTTACTTTCCCTAGAAGTAAGAGACACTTTATAAAGTGTCACCTCACAGTGAGGCCCTCTTTGACCACTGTTTAAAATTGCAACACATTCCTGCCCCGATCCCATATTGCCTGTGCTGATTTATTTTCCTCTGTGGTGCTGACGCCATCTGATAGAGTCTATGTTGTTGTTGTTTTTAAAATTTATTTGGCTGTGCTGGATCTTGGTTGTGGCATGTAGGAGCTATTAGCAGTTCCCTGACCAGGGATTAGACCCAGGCCCCCTGCATTCAGAGGGTGGAGTCTTAGCCACTGGGCCACCAGGGAAGTCCCTAGAGTATTTTTTTCATTTATTTTTAGTTGGAGGATAGGTGTTTTACACTGTTGTATTGGTTTCTGCCATATATCAGCATGAATCAGCCATAGGTATACCTATGTCCCCTCTCTCTCGAACCTCCTTCCCACTCTCCACCTGATCCCACCTCTCTAGGTTGTCACAGAGCACCGTCCTACAGCAGATTCCCACTGGCTGTCTGTTTTACATATGGTAATGTATAAGTCTCAATGCTGCTCTCTCAATTTGTCCCACCCTCTCCTTCCCCTACTGTGTCCACAAGTCTGTTTTCTATGTCTGTGTCTCTATTGCTGTCCCACAAATAGGTTCATCAGTACTGTCTTCCTAGATTCCATATATGCATTCATATGCAATATTCGTTTTTCTCTTTCTGACTTACTTTACTCTGTATAGCAGGCTCTAGATTCATCCACCTCACTAGAACTGATTCAAATTCATTCCTTTTTATAGCTGAGTAATATTCCATTGTATGTATGTACCATTATCCATTCATCTGTCAATAGACATCTAGGTTGCTTCCATGTCCTGGCTATTGTAAATGGCGCTTCACTGAGTACTGGGGTACATGTGTCTTTTAGAATTGTGGTTTTCTCTGGGTATATGCCCAGTAGTGGGATTTCTGGGTCATACAGAAAATGGCAACCTGCTCCAGTATTCTTGCCTGGAAAATTCCAGGGACAGAAGGGCCTGGTGTCTTATAGCCCATGGGATCACAAAGAGTTGGATGTGACTGAGCGTACACACACACACAAACACACATGGTATTTTTTTACCTGATTTTTTAGAGAACTCTCCATACTGTTCTCCATAGTGGCTGTATCAATTTACATTCCCACCAACTGTACAAGAGGGTTCCCTTTTCTGCACATCCTCTCCAGCATTTATTGTTAGTAGATTTTTTTGACGGTGGCTATTCTGACTAGTGTGAGGTGATACCTCATTGTAGTTTTGATTTGTGTTCCTCTAATAATAAGTGATGTTAGATATTTTTTCATGTGTTTATTAGCCATCTGTATGCCTTCTTTGAAGAAATGTTTATTTAGGTCTTCTGCCCCATTTTTTGATTGGGTTGTTTGTTTTTCAGATTTTGAGCTGCATGAACTGCTTGTATATTTTGGAAATTAATCCTTTGTCAGTTGCTTCATTTGCAATTATTGTCTTTTCATCTTGTTTATGTTTTCCTTTGCTGTGTAAAAGCTTTTACATTTAACTAGGTCCTGTTTGTTTATTTTTATTTTCATTACTCTAAGAGTATATGTTTTAATTGTTGCTTCTTGTTATTGTTCAGTTGCTAATGTGTCTGACTCATTGCAACCCCATGGACTGTAGCACACCAGGCTCCTCTAAACCTGGAGTTTGTTCAATTTGATGTCCATTGTGTCGGTGATGCCACCCAACCATTTTATCATCTGCCACCTGCTTCCCCTTTTGCCTTCAGTTTTTCCCAGCAAGTCAGTTCATTGCATCAGGTGACCAAAGTATTGGAATTTCAGCTTTAGCATCAGTCCTTCCAGTGAATATTCAGGGTTGATCTCCTTTATGATTGACTGGTTTGATTTCCTTTATGATTGACTGGTTTGATCTCCTTGCAGTCCAAGGGACCCTCAAGTCTTCTCCAGTACCACAATTTGAAAGCATCAATTCTTCAGCACTCAGCCTTCTTTATGGTCCACCTCTCACATCTGTACATGTCTATTGGACAAACCATAGCTTTGACTATAAGGACCTTTGACGGCAAAGTAATGTCTCTGCCTTTTAATATGCTGTCTAGGTTTGTCATAGCTTTTCTTGTGAGGAGCAAGCATCTTTTAATTTCATGGCTGCAGTCACCATCTGCAGTGATTTTGGAGCCCCCAAAAATAAAATCTGCCACTGCTTCCACTTTTTCACCTTCTATTTGCCTTGAAGAGGTAGGATTGGATGCCATGATCTTAGTTTTTTTAATGTTGAATGTCATGCCAGTTTTTTCATTCTCCTCTTTATATGTTTTAGTTAGTTATGCTTACTGTTGCTCTCCCTTCTGTAGAATGTAAACTTCAAGAGGACAAGGGATTTTTCTTTCTTTTGTTCAATGTATTGTATCCCCAGCATCTACATCATCCCAAACACTGTAGATAACCAGTAAATATTTGCCAAATGAGTGGAAGAGGGAGCAAGAATTCTGTTCTAAAGAGTCTTTCTCCTTGGAGTTCTCTTCCCAAACCAGTTTTCTTGTTCCTTTCTATTTATTTTGGTGACCCTTTGGTGATTTGAGACCTTAGAATGGTTTTCCAGTGTGCTCTTACCCCTAAGAGGAGCTAATGATGCAATTCATAGGAAATGGCAACCCACTCCAGTGTTCTTGCCTAGAAAATTCTGTGGACAGAGGAGCCTGGGGGCTACAGTCCATGGGGTTGCAAAGTCATGACGGAGCACACACACCATGCTTTCCTAACCTGACTTGGGCCCCCTATGGAGGGAAGTTTGTACAAGAGGGAGGAGAGGATTCTTACCTTTGGGAAGTCATGTGTTTGGGGCCCTGCCCTGGAAGTTATGATATTGAGACAGGCAGTGTCAGATCTTGGGGCTGTGCCAGCTTCTGGGGCTGGTGCCAGAACCAAGGACCTACTCAGAGCTGGTGCTGGGAGCTCCAGTTTGCTCCTTTCCCCTTTCTCCTCTGTCTTATAAACCTGAGTTCTTCACTTGTGGGTCCGTACAGAGTAGAGTGAGCAGGGTCTTGAGGTCCAGCCTTTCCTGACCCAGACTTCTAAATGTTGTTGTTTTTTTCTGAAGCAGCCTCAGAGGAAAGAGTGGATGAAATGGGGGTGAGGTCTGGGGGTCAGATCAGACGTTTTGTTTCTAATTGGAAGTGGCAACTGGGATGGCTCCAACATCCTGTTGGGGTCAGGGGTTAGGAGGGAGTCTTAGAATTTCCAGACCACTGGGAATGAGTTTTAGACTCAGTGAAGGTGGGAGTTATTGTTAAACAGGAGGGAAGTTTGGGGCCTAGCAACCAAGAGGAGCTGCTAGAGGGACAAGAAGGGGCGATCAAATGCCCTTTGTGATTTCTGTGACTTTGGTTTTCCTAACGCTTTTTTTTTCTCTTTTTTTTTCTCTCCTAACGCTTTTGATATGGCCATAAAGCAGGGGCCAAAGTCCTGGTGGGCTGAAGGTGAGAGAGTGACAGAGCTCTTGGGACTAGAGTGTGATGTGGCTCTTAGTCACAGTACTAGCAGGAAGTAGTGAAGAGGTTCTAGTGTAGCAGAAAACCTAGAAATGCAAACCTAGAGGAAACACCTGATTACTCATTGTGACTTCTGTAATACTATATACACTGTATCAGTAACAGTTTGAAGTCAGGGAAACCTCGGCAAGTAGTTGTGTAGCAGAGAAAGCCACTTTGTGAAACAAAAGAAATTCCTATGGGCATATCCTTAATTCAGAAAATGAAGTCCTTTGCAGTTTGGTGGTTATGAATTAGCTGTCCGGTCTTGTTTCCCATCAGATATGCCCACCTAAGGGCTTCCCTGGTGGCTCAGATGGTAAAGAATCCACCTGCCAATGCAGGAGACGCAAGAGACACAGATTCAATCCCTGGGTTGGGAAGATACCCTGGAGTGGGAAATGGCAACTACTCCAGTATTCTTGCCTGGAGACTCCCATGGACAGAGGAGCCTGGTGGGCTACAGTCCATGGGGTTGCAAAGAGTCAGACACAACGGAATGACTGAGCACATGCCCACCTGGCTTATCTTTTCACACCTTTGTGCCTCAAATATTTCTACTACAAAGTCTAACCTTGCAAAGGCTTAACTCAGCTTCACCACCTCTGAAGTGTTTTGCAGGACTCTCAGTGAGACTTTGTCCCTTTCTTCTTCGCTGGGTTCTTATTGCTCTTTGTTTATAACTCCCTTATAGCATAATGCCTGAAAGGAAAAAAAAGAAAAACACCTACAGGTTCCTTCTTCTATCTGAAAGTAAGACCATTCCTATGAAACCTTTCATAAGCTGAAATGGTGTAAAGTGAAGAAGCAATTACCTTTCTTCATAAAAATGAAAATTTTTTTTGGATTTCTTCTAGTTAGCAAAAACAGGTACTAATATAGGCTTTTCCTAAAAGCAAAGTTGTTGTTTAGTTGCTGAATCATGTCCAACTCTTTGCGACCCTATGGACTGTAGCCCACCGTGTTCCTCTGTCCATGGGATTTCCCAAGAAAACTGGAGCGAGTTGCCATTTCCTCCTTCAGGGGATCTTCCCAACCCAGGGATCGAACCTGTGTCTCCATGTCCCCTGCCTTGCAGGTGGACTCTTTACCTCTGAGCCACTGGGGAAGCCAAAAGCAAAGTGGCAGAAAGCAAATTTACAAAACGTGGGGGATACCTGAATCTGCCTCTTTCCTATGTGTGACTATAAACCCTTGGAGGCAGGGCCTCTGACTTATTTATCTTTGTACTAACTCTGTCCTTTATCTGAGGCAGGAGGGACTGGTGCATCTACTTCCCCTCCCCCAGTCCTGTAGTAACTGGCTCATGATAGAATCTAAGTAGCCTTTTTGCCAAGTAGGATTGATTCTGGGCTGATCAGATGAGCACATTATACAGTAGACTGACCTGGCTCTTCTTCCCCTCCCCATTCTGGGCAGTGACCCGCTTGTGGCTGGTACACCTTGCTCCTGGCTCCAGTGTACTATAGCAGGGGGCACTGCTGTTTGCTTTTCTTAGTCCTGACTCCAGCTTCTCCCTTTGATCTCTGCTGCTTGCCCCGGCTCACCCCTACCATTGTCCTGCCCAGGGAAATAATGTTTCTCCTTCCCAGGCTCAGGCCTCACCACCTCTTCCCTCTCATATTCTGAGAATGATGCCCAAGGAATCCATGATGATGGAGAACAGAGAGAACAGGATTATGGGTATGACCCTTCAGCCTTCTGAGGGTTCCCGGTAGGGCCAGTTGCCTCCTTGTTATCTGCTCCCTTTTTTTTTCCCTTGTCCCCCAAGGGATCTTGTTTCTGAGCTGGAAGGGAGTATATACAGATGATCTGTGATGCCAGGAATTAAGGGCCTGTAATCCTAGGGAAGGTTGTGTTGTCCTTTAGATTAAAATTCTATGCTTCAGAGAAGTCCCTAGGGTAGTTGTTATATGTGAGGGCCCTGAAGACTCATGGTCTGGATTCTAATCCTGTCCCACCAGTTACTAGCTGTGACTGGGTAACTGCTCAGCAGGTTAGGGTCATCCTCATGCCCACCATGTCCATTCATTCACACATAGTTACTGAGCCGCTCCTATGAACCAGATTGTTCTAGGTGCCAGGGAGATAGCAGTGAATAAGACAAAATGGGTTGAACATTTAAATCCTTAGAACAGTGTCTGTGCTGTGCTTAGTCGCTCAGTCGTGTCCAGCTCTTTGTGACACCATGGCCTGTAACCCACCAGGCTCCTCTGTCTGTGGGGATTCTCCAGGCAAGAATACTGGAGTGGGTTGCCATTTCCTTCTCCAGGGGATCTTCCCAACCCAGGGATCAAACCAGGGTCTCCCGCATTACAGACAGATTCTTTACCAGCTGATCCACCAGGGAAGCCCTAGAACAGTGTCTAGCACATAGTAAATATGTGTTCTCTTCCTAGTGCTTTTCTGAGAAGGATTACTCAGATGGGATGACCTTTGGCAGTAGCTGCAGGATCAGATCTCTCGGAGAAGGGGAAGGATGGAGGAAGGGCTAAGATACAGGTTCTGGATTTGGACTTAGTTCCAGGACAGCAATAGCTTGAACGGCCTTTTATTTCTGGCACTTTATTTTGAGACTAAATACATGCACTGGTTAAAGGTCACTCTGGAAATTGTATGAGTCTGTTTAGTTCCGTAGAAAGGGCAGGAGGAGATGCCCCCATGGACTGCCTAGATTCCGGCTGGCTTTTTTGTACAGACAGCACAGTTCCCACCCAGCCATGTGTGGGTGACTCTAAGAGAGGCCACACTTCCTGAGCAGCATGAAGGGACATCCCAGAGATATGAGATGTGAGGACAGAGAACAGCTGTTTGTCTCTTTGCTGTCAAAGCTCTCTGGCCATGGGATAGAGGACTTTCTGCTGGAGGAGATGGCTTGGGGGTTGGAGAGCTGAACTTAGGAAGGAGAATGAGGTGAGGCAGAGGTCCATGACCTGTTTCAGTTCATTCCTTAGGGAATGCTGCTGAAGAGGACATTGCACTCTGAGTGTGATTGCTGCTGGAAGCAAAGTCTGCATTCAGGGCTCCTGATTCACTGTCTGTGGTTTCCAGTGAAAGTTCAAGACTGACACAGTTTTTTTGCAAGTTGGGTTGGAATAGAAATCTATGGAGTAGAAATCTTTCCTGGAATCAACCAGTTTTTCAGCTACCACCATGCTTGGGGGAAAAGAGCTGTGTAATCTTGACTATGGTTCAGCAACTACTTCGCTGCTTCTCCCACTTTCTCTTCCGTCCTTCTCCCACCGTGGGTTTGCAGAAATGCATGCTTTTATAGCACAATGGAAGTGCCCTCAATGTGCGATGTGGGCAATCCAGGATTCTTGGGTTCGTTCCCATGTGAGCTGTTAGCTTCAAGACCTGCTAACCTGGCTGGGAACCATGACAATCGGCATTCACAAGTTCAGATGAAGTGGCTCTGGGCCCTTTCCAAGATTCTAAAGTACAGTCAGGTTTAGGTCCACTGGACACCATACTCTTTCATCTCATTTTGATTGCACTTTCTTCAGTTTTCAGCCATTACTTAAACTCAGTTCAGCCAAGTGTATGAAACTTGAACTAGGCAAAACATTTTGCTGTGAATATAAACTCATAGTTCCTTCCATAATGAAGGAAACAGATAAATATGGTGTGATTATGGCGGGGTTTCTCAACTTTTTTTCATTATCAACTTCCAGAGGAACCTTTTAAGACATTTTTCCCTAATTATCCCCCCTAAGGAAATTTTAATACCACAGGTATACCAAAACTCTGTTTATGTACTATTTGTGTATCTGTGCCATATACATTAAAAGAGTAAGATTTTTTACCCCTCCCACCAAGAGCAAATTTTCTCCTCCCTAGGGGGAGGGGGTGGGGCACGGAATATCACCCCTATTGTGAGTTCATGGATTATAGTAAAGCACAATGGGATTGCATAAGTAATGTAAAATGGCAAGCAAGCCTCCAAACTTTGTAAGCTGTGTTTCTCCTATCTCCTTTGACTGAACATCATAGCTCCATAATTTATTCTTGTCTTTCAGTCTGTCATTTCCATTTTGCTCTCTTTCTTCTTTCGTTGATTTCATCCCTTTTCTCTCTCCAGTGTAGAAGTTTCGGAGTAAATTTGATTAAAATAGTAGGCTGGGAACTTCCCTGGTGGTCCAGTGATTAACAATCTTCCTTGCAATGCAGAGTATGGGGGTTCCATCCCTGGTCAGGGAACTAAGGTCCTACATGGCATGCAGCAGTTAAGCCTGTGCACTGCAACTGCTGAGCTGGTGTGCATCACAACTAGAGAGTCCATGCACTACGATGGGAGATCCCACATGACAACTAAGACCAGGTGCAGCTAGATAAATAAATAAATAAAATAGTAATTTACAACTCAGGGATAATTTAAAGAATGTGATTTTCTAAGAAAGTTCTCTAAAAGGTTATCCTTTTGGAGGAAAGAACCTACAAACCTATGAGGTATTCATGGGGAAGCAAAATAGATGTAAGTATTGAGAGAAATAAAAGTATTCATTTGGAGTTGCCTTTCGGAAGAGATGACCTCCCAAGAGGTCTTTATATCAGTTGCAGTGGGTTTGGCTATGATGTCTATATTGGACCTAGTGTGTTAGATGCTCAGTCATTTCCGACTCTTTGCGACTCCATGGACTATAGCCTGCCAAGCTCCTCTGGCCGTGGAATTCTCCAGGCAAGAATAAAAGAGTGGGTAACCATTCCCTTCTCCAGGGGATCTTCCTGACCCAGGGATCGAATTCTGGTCTCCTGCATTGCAGGGGGATTCTGAACCATAGCTTTACCATCTGAGCTATGACCAACCTATATAGCATATTAAAGAGCAGAGACATTGCTTTGCCGACAAAGGTCCGTCTAGTCAAAGCTATGGTTTTTCCAGTAGTCATATGTGGATGTGAGAGTTGGACTATAAAGAAAGCTGAGCACTGAAGAACTGATGCTTTTGAACTGTGGTGTTGGAGAAGACTCTTGAGAGCCCCTTGGACTGCAAGGGGATCAAACCAGTCAATCCCAAAGGAAAGCAGTCCTGAATGTTCATTGGAAGGACAGATGCTGATGCTGAAACTCTAATACTTTGGCTACCTGATTCAAAGAACTTACTTATTAGCAAAGACCCTGATGCTGGGAAAGACTGAAGGCAGAAGGAGAACGGGACGACAGAGGATGAGATGGTTGGATGGCATCACCAATTTGATGGACATGAGTTTGAGCAAGCTCTGGGAGTTGGTGATGGACAGGGAAGCCTGGCATGCTGCAGGCCCCAGGGTCACAAAGAGTCAAACAGGACTGAGTGACTGAACTGAACTGAGCCACTAGGGAAGCCCCATATTGTATTTAACTTCTGTATATAAACTCTTTTGGGGTTGATGCCAGTTCTGCCAGTGGGATATCAAGTTTTTCTCTAGCAATCCCATGTAACCCATGATAAAATCTCCTCTCCCCTGTAGAAACTACCAGAGGCATGCAGTGTTGGTGATGGAAGACCCTTCGTCACAAATCTGCAGAGTATGTATGTGGCAGTCACCAGACAAGCGATCCAGGTGGGACAGAAGCATCATGACGCTGGTACGTAGCTCCAGAGGTGTTGGTCTCCCTGGGGTTAGAGTTAGGGTCTAGGTTTGTGCTGTCCATTATGGTAGCTCTAGGCAATAGTAACCACTTAAATGTAAATAAATAAAAATTAAATAAAATGAAAAGCTCATCTCATTTGTACATTTCAGGTGCTCAGTAGCCACATATGGCCAGTGGCTACCAGGTGGGACAGCACAGATCACAAGTATTCATTCTATCGCTATAGAAAGTTTTATTAGGACTGGTCTACATGCTTAGGAGAATTTTGTTGTTGTTCAGTCACCAAGTCGTGTCCAACTCTTCACATGCAACCTCATGGACTGCAGCACACCAGGCTTGCCTGTCCCTCACCAGCTCCTGGAGTTTGCCCAAGTTCATCCCCATTGAATCAGTGATGCCACCCAATGGAGAATTAGAGAACCAGGAAAAAAGTTAATCCCCCTACCTGAGATGTGGCAGGCAATATGGAGAACAGTTAGCTGTTTTGAGTCACAGAAACTCTTGTCCTACATGGTTACAATTGACCTGGAGGATCTTCACAGTAGAAACAGCTTTCGGAAAGTTAATTGGAAGTGAATTTGTGTCTGCTTACATACTAGTACCAAGGCTTGGATAGAGGGGCCTGGGATGCTACAGTCCACGGGGTTGCAAAGAGTCAGACATGACTTAGTGACTAAACAACCACAACAACCAAGGCAGGCCTTTATCAGAATGCTTGGTAAACGCTAATGCTTTCCTGGTAAGAAGGCATTTATCACTATCTTCCTTTGATCTTTCTGGTTTCAGGAGATCCCCAGACCTCAAGCAGTGCTTTCTCACGGGGAACTGATAACCAACTTTTGAACCAGCTAGAAGAGCCGGTCTCTTCAACACCATCCCTCCCAGGACCTGAGACAGAGCCCACAGTAAGTCATGAGCAGCTTCCTAGATAGCATTTCAGGAGTTGAGAGTGTCTGGGGAATTTCCTGGTGGGCCAGTGGCTAAGACTTCTCGCTCCCAATGCAGGGGGCCCAGGTTAGATCCCCGATCAGAGAACTAGATCCTATATGCTGCAGCTAAGAGTTTGCATGCTGCAACTGAAGACCCCACTTGCTGTAACTAAAAGATTCCACAGGCTGCAGCTAAAGATCCTATGTGCCGCAATGAAGACTGAAGATCCCGTGTGCCACAACTGAGACCTTGCACAGCCAGATAAACGAATAAATATTAAAAAAGAAAAAAAGAGTTGGGAGAATCTGCAACTATAGCTCCCAAGCTGGTGGTGCCTGGAATTGTCACCTAGTTGACCCTGCCTTAACCCAACATGGGGCGATATTTGTGACCTGGCATCCAAATTGTGGATTGTGGATTTCTGGCTGGAGAGTCATGGTCTTTTCCATCTTCCCTTGCTGTCGTCTCTCTGCAGTTCTTCTGAATGATGGACCTTGGCTCCCTTTCAGCCTTATTGCACTTCCAGGGATGGTCTATGAACTTGTTCCCTAGGGGAAAAGGGATGTGGCTTGCCTCTCCTGCATAGACTCTTCCTTCGCGTTCACAGCCTGACATGGACCTCAAAACCCCTGCGTCAGTCACCCTTGTTAGCCAGAGCCGTGGGAGCACGGAAATTCCTTTCCTAACTTAAGTGCAACTGTTCAAAACCTCTATTAACTTGGATTCCTTTTTTTCTAGGTTTCTTCAGGCCCTATGCAGAGACCTCAGTTGTTGAAAGTCAAGAGGAAGAAGCTAAGGGGGCTTTTCAGTTAACTTGTCATCATCTCAACTGCTGAGGATGGACTCGGAGAGTAGTTTCCTGGTGTCACCTTGGAAGGAGCTCCCGTGGCAGCAGCATGTCTGACACAGAGTTATACAGTCAGAGACTCCACCATAAGGGCCGGATAACGGAAGCTTATGTTGACAGGCATGGCTCCTGTTAACAAGGGAGTCCTGGCTCCAATCCATTGGGCACCGGCCTTCCTTGTCCGAGTGGAAGACAGTTTCTGGGAATCCCACACCCTCCTTTCTCTTAGTGAAGGTTCTCTGGACTCAGGATCTACCATGGACTTTAAGTATATGGGGCAGGTCAGCAAAAAGGCACAATATACTAAGGGAAGTCTTGCCTGTCTTTCTAAAGAGTCCTTAGCTACTCCCAGATGATCCTCAGAGACACTCTCCTCTCTAGCACAGAATAAAAAGTGCTCACACTCCTGCTTTTGAGATTGCTTATCTATGGAACATATAACCAACTGATTACTGGATCCCAACCCACTGATGTCTCTGGCTGAAGTCTAGGCCCTTGTCCAATCCTTCAGGATTCTTCTTATGCTTCTCTTCTGTGGCTTGTGCTAAGCCTCTATTGGGGAGCATTGATCTTGAAACCTCTCTCTGTAGTCTTGTGCCCTATGGCTTCTGTGCTTCTTGGTCCAGCTTGATATGGGGTGTTTTTATCTGTTTCTGAGGCATAGACAACAGGTTAAACCACAACATGGGATTGAAATGACAAAGAACCATGAGCCGTAGGGCCAAGTTAGTTTCTTGGAGTGGGAGAAAAAAGAATTTTGCTGTCCCATCCTTCACTTCAGATAACAGAGTAAATAGAAGAACTAGAAAAGATAGGATGACTGGGAATAGGAAATGGCCACAGTTCTCTGGGACCAACAGAATTGACGTATAGAATGAATAGTGCTTAGCAGGAAAAGATATAAAGCCTGTATGAGATAGACTTTCTCAGTTAGAAGGTCAGCTTTTTGGACAAATCTGGCAAAATTTGGAACTTCCCTGGTGGTTCAGTGGTTAGGACTAGGTGCTCTCACTGCCACGACCCCGGGTTCAATACCTGGTCAAGGAACTAAGATTCCACAAGCTGCATGGCTCAGCCAAAAAAAAAAACAAAAAAAGGATTTAACAGACCAACAATCGTAAAGCTCCTTGGCCTTCTCTGCTAGGTTTTCCTCTATAGGTAAGACCATCTGAATCTTTACCTTGGAGAGACAGGAAGGAGAGTAGAACTCAGATGTGCACTGGGAGCTGTTAGGTAGAGGAGGGGGTTGGGGCAGAACCCACAGAGGCCTTTTCTGGTTTATTTACTTATGATGGTCAAAGGCCTCCTCAGTCACATATCCTGTCTTGGCACTGAGAGAGAAACACATAGGACTGGTGTTTCTGTCCCCATGTCAAGTCTTGGGAGAAAGAGGACCATCCAAGTAAAAATAAAATGATGATGATCCTAACAACAACAATAAACAGTTACCGTCGGTTAAGCAGTTAATGTACACCAGCTACTCTACTAAGTGGCAATGGTGGTTTATTCAATAAGTATGTCTGACTCTTGTGACTGCATAGACTGTGGCCTGCCAGGCTCCTCTGGCCATAATTTCCCAGGCAAGAATACTGGAGTGGGTTGCTATTTCCTTCTCCAGGGCATCTTCCCAACCCAGGGATCCAACCTGCATCTCTTTTTCCTACCGCATCGGCAGGTGGGTTCTCTTCCATTTGTGCCGCCTGGGAAACCCGCTTATCAGAGGTCACACGGCTAATAAGTAGCAGCCAGAATTTGAACCCAGACCGCTGAGTTCTGAACTGCATTATTATATACCCCACTGAAAACATTTTCCAGGAAGGATGTAAAGTCCTTCTTTTCTGTCTTCAGCTGTGACCATTCTTTTCCCGTGACCCTGCCTGTTTTTAAGAGGGTGTTCTTTCTACTCCCAGTTAGCTCTTCAGGGCTTTCCCAATGGCTCAGTGGTAAAGAATCTGCCTGCAAGGCAGAAGACACAGGTTCGATTCCTCGGTTGGGAGGGTCCCTTGGAGGAGGAAATGCAACCCACTCCAGTATTCTTGCCTGAGGAAAAAAAAAAAAAAGCCCCTGGACAGAGGAGACTGGCGGGCCACAGTCCATGGGGTTGCCAACAGTTGGACCTGATTGAGTGACTGAGCATATTAGCTCTTCAAGGGAGGAGCCTTGGCAGACTCCAGGACTTACCCCAGGCCTTCACCTGCTGGCAGAGTCTGAGAGCTCCACCGTGGCTCATTCCCAGTTGCTGCTGATAAGTTTCTTTACCTCCAGGCCAGTGCCCCCATCTCTGCCCTGGTGGTGACTGTCATTTGAGTACATAGGGAACTATGTAAAAACAATCTATCAGATGACTCACTTTGTTGTTTAGCGTCTCTTGGCGTAGTATAGATAGACAGATTTCAAGGTATGAGACCACATGGAAAATGGAGAGACTTCCCCAGCAAATTGGAAGAAAATAAGGGTTCTTCACTCTAGGTAGGTAATCCCTCTGCCCTAAAAGCACAGTCTCAAGAGAAGGCATTTTTTAATCAGAGTGGGGATCAGGGGCTTGTAATTCCCCTAAAATTATAAATAAAATCCTAAGAGCATATTTTTTTTCATGTTCTCAAAAGAATGTGTAACTTTTTAAAAAGGTTAAATGAGAATATGCCTAATGACTTCCCTGCCCACCGCCCCTTGTATCCCCAAAGCTTGCTGACCCCATGGGACTATTGCCCAAATGCACATCCTTAGAGAAACATTGCTCCCCGTGGCTCTGCCTCGGGCATTCTTGCCCTGAAGCCCTTGCCCCCCAAAGCAAGGGGTGGTGTTTGAAAATCATTCATCCCAGGGCAACTCCAGGGAAACCCCTGCCTTGACAAATTGGCCTAGCCAGGCTGTATTCCAGCCCTGCCCCCTGGCTTGGGCCCCTCCCTGAGGCCCCCAGCCTGGCCCAACCCCCACTCCGCATGCACATAAAAGGGTCGAATTCTCGTGGCTGCTCCATAAATTTTATTCCGTAAATATTAGTTTTCCCTGTGTTTAATAAAGCAGTGGCCCACCTCCCCGCCTACCCGCCCGCTCCCCGGGGCCGGGGCTGGGGCCAGGGCTGGCTGGTGGGAGAAGGGAGTCTTTCAATTGCTTTGGAGTATTTTTAGAAAAAAAAATAATATAAGGTGGTTTACAGCAGCAAGCCAGCAAACCAGGAGCAGGACTAGGGACCTCGAGGAAGTTCCTGCAGGAACTTGACCTAAAAAGTAGAGAAATAGCGCCACCTAGGCTGCAAGGCCTTCTTGGCCTTGCTGGTGGTTCACCCCTCCCCCACAGTCAGCCCAGACAGACCAGCTCTTTGCTGGGAGACAAATCTTCATCCCCGAGCACTGCAGCTGGGCAGCACCTCCTGTCCTCCAGCTTCACTGAGGGCTTCCCCAGCAGCCCCCCAAAGGCAGAGCCCGAGCCAGAGCCTGGAAAACCCCATGAGGGTCATTGTCTGTTCTGACACCGTTCAACCAACCTCCAGACCAAAGAGGGTCTCCAATGGGTAGTGAAGTTATGGAAAAGGGATGAAGGAGCTTCTAGTCTCTGCACACTGAATCCCGGAGTCCCTAGGGTGTAAGGTGGCAGAGAGTGAGATCTGAGCTCCTGTACTCTGGACTGGAAAGAATCTGTTCCTTCTGGACTGGAAAGAATCTGTTCTTCTTGGACTGTACATCCTTCCACGGGTCTGATGCGGTTCGCCTTCAGGGAGCACTTGCGGAAGAAAGAGGTGCCCAAGTCTCCTGAACATTCAGCACAATGCTTTTTAAATTTTGTCCTGTGGTCCATTTGAACTCCCTTTTCTCGCCTCACTTGTTCACGTAAACCTCCTTACCTCCTCCTCCCAGGTCGACTGGGAGATAAGCAGGAGCCTGGGTGTCATTCTCTACAGAGATGGTGGGAATGGGAACGGGAAAGGCCGTGCCACCTGAATTTGGTCTCCTTCTTGACAGTATTCTTGCCTGGAGAATCCCATGGACAGAGGACACTGGCGGGCTACAGTCCATGGGGTCACAATGAGTTGGATACGACTGAGTGACTAACACTTGACGTTGTCATCGGGGGCATTTCCTTCTTTCCAATTATTCTGTCCTTCATTTCCTCCTATTTACAAAGCTAAGGGGATTTGCTCCACAGAGTATTGGGGAAACCTAAAATCCTCTTAATTAACCTTCCTCGTGACGTGGCAAGCTCATTTTATCTGTTCTTCCCACCTCCTCACTGTGCTATGAAAGTAATCAGCATTTATATACACATTTCCTGTGGGCTTTTTGTTTCCATCCTTACATTGGGTTACACTCAAGAGTATAACTTTGAGAACAGGGTCAGTGTTTAATGCTAACTCAAAAAATAGCACTGTGCTGGTATTACACTACTAAAGGGTGCCACTTTATGTTAACTGGGCTTTCATACAATCATGATATGCTTTTCTGAGCTCTACCCAGATGTATTTTTCTGTCTTTTAATTTTCCTGAGGAAGAAACAGTTCAAAAGGAGCAAGTGACTTTCTGCAAGGAAGCCACCAAACTCAGAGCTCAAGACCTTTGGTTCCTAGTCCCTGTTACCAACATGAGTAAATGTATGGACACGCAGAATTGTAGTGGATTCTGCTAGGCACTTAGATACAGAGAAATGCCAGATCAAGGGAGCCCACGTTGTGGAGGGAGGATTTTCCCCAGCTGCTGTGCCCTCCTACGAGTTGCCACAGGGTATTCTTGTCAAGAGCTTCTTAATGCTCTAACTTTCTTCCAGGTTCTCTTGGACAGAGCTTCAGAAGATCCCACCCTGAGAGGAAACATTCAGAGAGGGGAGGGTGTGAAGTAGCTTGTCTGTGATGGGGAGGTACCCTAGGGAATCCATCTCTACCTGAGGATCTAGAAGCCCACCTATCCTCTGTCTCCCAGCCCAGACCCATCAAGGAGTACTGTCTCCTGAGACTTGGTTTATGGTGGCCTCAATGCTTTCCCTCAATTCTAGGGTCTCCTTTCTACCCTGGCTCGTGGGAAGCCGTGAAGTAGCACCGAAACATTCTAGAAAAGGCTCAGTCTCTTCTCAGTGGAATCCTACCTGCTCTCAGTTTCTCTGTCCTGGAATCCAGCTGATTTTGCGTGCTTTCTACACTTCTGGACCCTCTGAGTGAGCGCTAGCCTCTCAGCACCTAACTCGCATGGGTTCCTGAGAATCTGGGCCAGCCTAGGGGAACCCGGAAGAAGCACTGGAAGAACTCCAGGGTGTGGGGAGCGCACAGCCATTGACTCACCTGGGAATACCGTGCCAGTAACTTGTCTTGCTGGGCCGAGGGCCAGGATTTAGAGGAGTACGCAGTACCACACTCTTCCTCCCTCCCCTCACTTCGGGGTCAGAACTGGGGAGTAAGTTTTGGGGGGCTGCTGGGAGTCCCTTCTGAAACCTGGGTGTTGTATTTACTTTTTCATATTGGCAGCTGGAAGGGGAAGCCCATCCCAGCTCAGCATTGTTGTCTAAAGTGGTTAATCAGATCCCATAATCCTGCTGTGGAAATATTGGGCCTCACTCAAAACAATAGAGACCAAGAATATTGTGGTTAAATTTCAACCAGCTGCCTCCCTGGCCTGTTTGCCTAACCCCTACCCCCCTCTCCTGGGCCAGAGTCCTCCTGGCTTTATGGACCCCTGATAGGATCGACAGCCAGTCAGAAATGGGTGACAGGAGAAGAGAGGATGGGGTAGGGGAAGGGTAATCCTCTCGACTGGCACTCCATCCTGCCTCCCCGCTGCCCCACCTCCAGGCCTTGAAGAGTAAGGAGGGGGTGGTGAAATGAGTTTCTGCTTGTGGGGAAGCCCCCCACCCCCCAGCAGGGTCTGGATGTGTGTTCAGGCGTTAAGAACAGTACTGCTAGGAATCCTGGGTGGTAAAGAGATCCTTTACTCAAGGCAGAAAAAAGACTCCTGCCAGATGAGAAGGAAAGACTGCCGATTTCATCTGTTACTGCTGCCTGGTGCTTCCAGGGCACAAAGCAATGCCAGTTGGTCGTAGGTCGCCATATAGGGAATAGAAAGGCACTGGTTGGGGGAGAGGGAGCTGGTAGTAAACATTTCTGTTTCATTAGTAACCTGATAAAACAGCAATATAAATTATACTGTGATGGTGTATGAAGGTGGTACTGATATCCCAACTTGAGTGGTTTTCTAGTAGTAGTAATGTCCATTATGTAGCTCTTTAATAAGTATGAGTTAACTGTGGCAGGGTAATTTATATAATTAGAATTGCAAGACAGGGAATAGGTGAGCTGTACAATGGCATTTTGAAAAAAAGAAAAAGATGCAATGTCTGGCTTGTGCTAAAGGGCACAAATGAACACGGTGCTACACTCAGGAAAAGGCAGAGGCCGTTCCTCTTGTAGGTTCCAGGACACCCAGCTTGTGAAGTGGCCAACTTTGAGTTGGTACTTGGCTGTCATGCTCCCAGGATGCACTGGGTACAAGGTGCCCCCACGCTGCTTTCGGAGGTGTCACCAATGAAGTGAAGCAGAGTGAGGCCCCAGTTCCACACTGTGGACTGTTGAACGGTCAAAGTGTACGTGTGTTCTTAGGACTTGAAGAATGAAATAGCAGAACTGTGCCTGTACTTAATTTCTTCATATTGACTTCCCAGGTGGGTAAAGAATCTGCCTGCAATGCAGGAGACATGGGTTCAATCCCTGGGTTGGGAAAATTCCCTGGAGGAGGGCATGGCAACCCATCTTGTATCATTGCCTCTCCAGGGACAGAGGAGTCTGGCGGGCTATAGTCCGTAGGGTTGCAAAGAGTCGGACACCACTGAAGCGACTGAGCACGCAGTCTCTTCATATAGGGCAGGGATGGAGCAACAGCAGAGAAGCTTGATTTTTCCCACCTGGGGTGCTATGTGATGATTCAGGGACAAGCATGGCTCCTGTAGGTCATTCATCAAAACCATTTTAAAGCAGGGACAACTGGTGGGAGCTGAGTTTCCCACCAGAAAGACATCTGGAAAATACCTCCTGGGACTGAGAATCTAAAAGATGTGTATGCTTCTGGGTAGGAATCTCAAAAATACCTTCATGGTAGTCATCAAATGGAATGGAAGCAGGTATGAAACTGATATCAAAATCATTTAAATGTGACAGAAAACATTTCAACCATTAAGAAGCTTGGGTAACTAGTGGGAAGAATTCAATGTGAAGAAAGAGCCCCCGTGGAATCTCTAAAGAATGCTGTGCTCCTGGCCAGGAAGGGATATGTAAGGAACCAAGTTGGTTATACTGCACAGAGACTTGAATTGCAAAATGAGAAAGTCCAACAGGAGCATTCCAGATCACTGCAAAGGAATTCAAAGGAATGGCATGGGTTTGTTGGAACTGTGTTGGGAATGAGCTACAAAAACCCATATTCAACAAGAAACAGGAATACTTAGATGTGTATTAACTCACATATATTTGAATGCTCATTCACTAGCACTGTCACCAATGGGGGTATTATGCTATGTGCTGTATTTTGCCACAAAGACATATCTTTTGCTCTCAAGAAGTCTGCAGGCCAAAGATGATATTTAAAGCACAGTTTTTTCCCGCCAAAGTTTTTCAAGAGTGTGTGGTAGAAAGTAACAGCTGTGACTATGTATCTTTTAAAATTTTTTTTAAATTTATGGATAAATCCTGTTTTATTACTCCTTTTACTTAACTGTCTTGTGTCTGTAGTTACATGTCAATACATAAATTCCTTTAAAGGATCAGTTATCTTCACTCTGAGCTTCATAAAATGCTTGGAAAACACCCTTGTGATCAGAATTCACTCCATTGCACCCTTGCTTCTTTTTTTGGGGGTGGGGGGGCTTGCCACATGCCTTATGGGATCTTAGTTCCTTGACCAGGATGGAACTCAAGTCCTCAGCAGTGAGAGCGCTGAGTCCTAAATATTGTACCACTGGGGAATTCACTAGCTTGCTTCATCCTTGATCATACTGGTCCCCTTGTTATTTCTCTAATATGCAAACACCCGAGGGCTTTAGTTCTTTGCATTTCTCTCTGCCAGAAACTCTCTTCCCTTAGGTATCTGCTTGAAATCCTCACCCTCTTCAGGTCTGGGCTTAAATCACACCTTCTCAATGAGTCCTCCACTGACTACCCTGTTTAAGTGTCACCTGCCTCCTGACCTTGGATGGCTGCCCACAGGCTGGCTATACCCTCAACCTTTCACCCTGTTTCAGGTTTTGTGTTCATAGTCCTTATTCCTTTCTAACACATTATATATTTGTTTTTTTTTAAACTTTTATTTATTTTTATTGAGATATAATTGGCTTATAATGTTGTGTTAGTTTCTGGTGTACAGAAAAGTGATTTTTTTCATATTCTTTTCCACTATAGGTTATTACAAGATATTTAATATCTTGGTGCTATGCAATAGGACCTTGTTGTTTGTTTATTTTATATATAGTAATATTTTGTTTATTTCTGTATTTATTTTTGTCCCCATGGTGCCTCCCCACTAGAATAAAGCTCCATAAGGGCAGGAATCTTTTTTTTTTCTCACATCTTGAGCACTTGACACAGTGTCTGGCATTTAGTAGGTGCTCAGAAACACTTGTTGAGTCAATATATGAAGGATTATCACACTCACCCATCCCTCCCACACATACACACACCCCTCTACACCAGCAGTATCTTGAAGTGGTTTTAGAAATTTGTGTATATAAATGAATGTAATCTTTTTTGTTTGGGGCAACCAAGGCAAGGAAATTGGAAAATGAGTACTGAATGTGTACTAAATAAAAGTATGCATAGGCGTGCATGCTCAGATGTGTCTGACTCTTTTCTGACCCCATGGACTGACCCCAAGGCCCACCAGGACCTTCTGTCCATGAAATTCCGCAAGCAAGAAGACTGGAGTGGGTTGCCATTTCCTCCACCAGGGGATCTTCTTCCAGGGGAATCTTTCCAACCCAGGGATCAAACCCGAGTCTTCTGGAGTTTCCTTCATTGCACGTGGATTCTTTACCTCTGAGCCCATCAAGGAAACCCAGTCATAAGGTGAGAGCGGGAGTTAAATACCATTTTGTTAGCTATAACCATAACAGAATGAATTTGTCATTTTGCAGAAACTAAGAATACAAGTTATTAAAATGCAAGTGGCTGTATACCTTCTTGCTTTCTTTGGCTATTGACCCTTGGCTATATATCAGGCATCCTTAGGGTGCTATCTTGACCAAGAGAGATGACTTGAGTGTGGGTGGACTAATACAGAAAGCTAACAGGTGTCTCAGGAGCATTGCTTGAGTATTAAAAGAGTAGAACCCTGCCGCCTTTATTGAACATTCACTGAACTAGTATCTTCCAAGAGTCTCTTTAAGCAACTAATTTCTTCCAAATAGAGACATTGGGATGGAAATAAAGCTCATTAATCAGTAAACATGTTATTATCCATACTCAGAAATATATATGTGTGTCTTTCTGTCTGCAAAGGTCTTTCTGTCTGCAAAGGTCTTTCTGTCTATAAAAGTTTCCCACAGCTTTTAGTCTCTGACTTGAAGGGAAAATACTCTTTGTAACTAATTCTGCTACTTTTTCCTACCCTGTGAAAGTCTGTCAAAGCAAGGTCTTTAGAGCTTGAATCTCTCTGAAGTGCCTTGTAATGAGCTTATTGTTAGGGCAAAGGTAACTTGACATTCCCATTTTTAATCAATAGCCAGTATGCATAGCATTGTTAGTTTCGAGTGGCTCTAATTGAATCTCCAAATGTGTCCTGCCCTGATCAGAAGCTTGAAAGACAGACCTGCTTCTTCCCTTCATGCATATGGGTGAAATTTGGTGGAGTTCCTAACCTCTTCAAAAAATCAACCATAAGAGTCAGGCTGATGCAAACCAGTTGGGGAAATGATTAGTCAAAGAGAGTATGAAGCTTAAAAGCCCAAGATGAAGATAATAAGAGTCTCCTGGATTTAGAGAGAAAAACCTGTGACTTGAACAGAGGTTAACAGCCCAGCATGCTTGCCTTAGGAATTACTCACCAAGAAGCTGGATTATTATGGAGTCTTCCCCGGTGGCTCAGCGGTAAAGAATCTACCTGCAATGCAGGAGACAGAGGTTTGGTCCCAGGGTCAGGAAGAGCCGCTGGAGGAGAAAATGGCAATCTGCTCCAGCATTCTTGTGGAAAATCCCATGGACAGAGGGGCCTGGTGGGCTACAGCCCACAGGGTTGGAAAGAGTCGGACATGACTGAGCATGCACACACGCATGCAAGCAGGCCTGGATTCCAACTCCTGCCCCTCCAACTCCCTCACAAGCTCTGAACCTCAGTTGCTCATTCATAAAATGAAGAGCGTTGTGTATACATCATAAGGTTTGAGTGAGGAGGTCACATCAGATAATATTAGGGCTCCCCCCCTTCACTAGGTCATCCAACTTGGCTCTTCATGATCACAAGTGCCACTGCCCTTTCCTGAATGTCCTCTTCATTCCTTTCAGTCATTCCTTCCTCTCCTTCAAAACTGATTTCTGGATTTCCCTGCTGGTCCACTGGTTAAGAATCCACCAGCTAGTGCTGAGGATGTGGGTTCTATCCTTGGTCCAGGAAGATTCCACATGCTGCAGGGGCAACTAAGCCCATGTGCCACAACTACTGAGTCCTTTTGCCCTAGAGCCCTGGAAATGCAACTAATGAGAAACCCAAGTGCTGCAACTAGAGAAAGCCTGGGCTAGCAACAAAGATCCATCACAGCCATAAATTAATTAATTAGATTTTTAAAAAAACCTGATTTCTTCCAAGAGGTCTAACCCTAGGCCAGTTGTTTCTTAATTCCATATTCTTCTAGATCAAGTTCATCTATTAACTATCTAATTTAGAATGCATTATTCTGTACTTGTTTATGAGTGGCATTCATGGCTTTGATTGCCTTTTAATTTCATGATTTACCTTTGAGGTTGAATAGTAAATACCTTGAGGATAACAACTGTCTCTTCTATTTGTCTGTTTGCATTTTTCTGTCCTTTTGGGCCTATTATACCAGCTTGCATGGGGTAGATGATTCCCTAATGGGGTGGCCCTAAGCCCCACCACTGTCTTGGGCACACATATATGAGCATTCTTATATATTTCCTGTGGATGCGTACTAGGAATCAGGTGTTTTATAACAATTTTTAAGAGACGTTTTGCCCTAAACTCGATCTTTCTCCCTTCATCTCTAATGCAAATTCAACTCCTTTCCTAAATGTTTTCTGGCCTTAGAGATTAGGGCCATTATCCTGCTTATTATCCCATATGCATGGTCTTGAAGAGTTGTTAAATTCAGTTTCAGTCTTCTTTTCTCCAAGTGAAAAAGTTTCTTTAAGCTTCTCTTAGAGGTTCTACCTTATTAATGCTGTCATTCTTCCTCTCACTTCTTCTCTTAAGCTGTGATCCTGTTGAATACAGATCTCTGGGTAAGATCTGATCAGTGTCAAATAGGAATTATTTATGCGGTGCTAATGTAGCTTGATCAAGGATAGGTGATCTAGGATAGGCGACCATGGAAGCCTATGGCATTAGCCCCTGTTTGTCTGGATTGGGAGAGGTACTGACCTGGCTGAGTAGTGCACCCCAGAAATCTGAACAGGATTTGGGGGGGGGCCTAGGTTCTTGAACCCGGGAACACATAAGTTTAAAGCACTTGAAAGCTTTCAAGGAAAAGAAGCAATGTTAGAGTCATCTGTAACTGGCAAGTAATCTGTGACAGGGAATCTGAATGCAAATAGAAGGACGAACACAGGGTGTGGGGAGGAATCACAAGCAAAGGGAAGTCAAGTAAATGATCCATTTTGTTTCCAAGGGACAGACACCCCTCCACCCTGGTGGAGCCATCCTAAGTACCCCTTCTGTGGGCCTCAGTTTCCTCTTCTATATTATGAAGTGCTTGGATTAAACACTCTCTTTTGAGTCCCTTCTAATTCTGAATTTGTATTCACAAAACTGACTCAGAGAAAATGTGAGTATATCTGTGAAAAGCTACCAATGTCCCAAACTCAGACTGAACTGGATGAGTGAGCACTGCCCAGAGAGCCAGCCTGCTGGGTGGGCACTGGGGCTCTGGGGTCAGCTGGTGGCAGGTGCTGCTGGGGTGGGACTGGGGTTTGAATCCTTCTGCCAGGAGCAAGTTGCTTTTCTTCTTAGAACTGCAAAATCTTCATTTGTAAAATGGGGAGGATACTAACACATTTGGAATTGTAGGTTTAAATTAGATAATGCAAGCAAAATGCTTGTATAATAATATCTAAAAGCTTCCATCTATCAAGCACATGGCCAGTATCTATTGTATTAATATTCTTGAAATGAGAATTTTTAAACCTTTCTCACCCTTTTATTTCTATCTCTATTAAATTTGTAGAAAATATTGCAACCAAATCAGGTAATTTGTTGTAGTGGTGTTTGTTTTTTAACACACTTGCCTTTTCTTGTTTTAACAGAATGAATCCTAATTCATTCAGCCTTCCTGAATATCCTATTCAGATACACACACCATCCATGCTTACATCTCTAACTGCCATCACTCATTCTCTGTTCTTTTTCATTTGTGAAATAGAACCGAGAGAGTAATTATTTAGCAGCTCCCGTGTGCCGGCGGCAGCCAGTCGGGATTCCTTATTCGTTGATGTCACCATTTAGATGCTCTTCTCTACACCTTGGCCTATTCCTCCGGAACTTCACTTTGCTCGTTTCAACAATGTTTCCACGTCCACCTCGTCCTCCATCTGACTCGTCATGAGGCTGGATGCCCCACTCCCAGCTTCGCACCCGGTTGATACAGAATTCAGCTCCACCAAGCTGAGAGGGCGCGCCTCCCCGGGCCAGGGTGGGGCACCAGGTTACCAGCGGCCTCCTGCCTTTTGGGTTTAGTTCCCCGCAGGGGACACCGTAGGCGGCTATGCGGTCCGGCCACTGCCCCCCACCCCTCGCGTCCGGCCGCGCCGTGGGTTGCGGTCTCCGTGGGGGCGGCAGCTCCTGTACTGGAGGTTTGCGCCTGGCGGGGCACCCCGGAGCCGCGGGGAGCCCAGAGGCGAGGCCAAGGCGGGGTGGGGCGCGTCCGGGCGGGGAGGGCACACTCAGGCAGTGCGGGGGGCGCAGAGGGCAGGGGCGGGCGGACGCGCGACGGAGGAGCGAGAGGAACGAGGGCTGGCTAGTGCCGGGGCCGCCCGCCCGAGGGGGAGGAGGCTGCGCTGCCCTTGCCGCAGGTTTGCTGTCGAGCGCGCAGGAGGCAGGGACATGGGTAGGGTGCGGTCTGCGCGGGGCCCGAGCCCGGATCTCTTCCATTTCCCCTCTCACTCGGCCCCGGGCTGCGCCGCAGACGGCAGCAGCTCCCGCTCCGCCCCAGCCGCCTGACCGCGGGGCCGGGGTGCTAACCGCGGGGCCCGCCAGCCGGCCGGCCCGGCCAGCCCAGCCCAGCCCGGCGGCCCGCAGCCCCGCCGCCCGCCGCCCCCCGCCGCCGCCGCGTTGCCAAAACAAACGGGCCGGCCTATTTATTGGCGGCCGGCGAGCCGGGCAGCTCAGAGTCGAGGCGCCGAGGGGGACAGCGCGCCGCCACCAGCCAGGGCCCCGGGCCCCCGCCCCGCACCTGAATCCCGCCGGCCGTGCGCCGCGCCGCGCAGCCCATGGCGCCCCCACCTGGAGCCCCCAGAAGCCACCCGGACGCCTGAGCCCCCGCAGCGCTCCGGTCGACTCGCCCACCCACCAGCCCACCAGGCGTCCTCGCCCGCCGCTCCTCGGGGCTCCCTGGCCATGTCTCCCGCCCGGCTCCGGCCCCGCCTGCGGTTCTGCCTGCTCCTGCTGCTGCTGCTGGTGCCGGCGGCGCGGGGCTGCGGGCCGGGCCGGGTGGTGGGCAGCCGGCGGCGGCCGCCGCGCAAGCTCGTGCCGCTCGCGTATAAACAGTTCAGCCCCAACGTGCCCGAGAAGACCCTGGGCGCCAGCGGCCGCTATGAAGGCAAGATCGCGCGCAGCTCGGAGCGCTTCAAGGAGCTCACCCCCAACTACAATCCAGACATCATCTTCAAGGACGAGGAGAACACCGGCGCCGACCGCCTCATGACCCAGGTGAGCGCGACCCGCCCTCGCAGGGCGCCGCCGCCGAAGCACCGCCACCTGCCCGGCCCTACCCGCCCCCTGGCACCTTTCCTTGACTGGCTGGCACGCCCCCTGGCACCTGCCCCTCTCGCCGAGATGGGCCGGCTAGGGTCCCGGCGGAGTGCTGGCAATCTCCGAGCCCGCCGGAGGCTGTGAGAAGAGCTCCCCTCTGCCAAGCGCCACAGCCCAGCGGGTTGGCGGTGGCCCCTTCGGCCCTGGCGTGCTGGCAGCTCAGGTCAGACGCGGCTCCTGGAGGTACCTCTGCCCGACTGCCTCCCGCGCCTGCAAGATGCACCAGTCCCTCTGGCCTAACCTTCCGCACGGCTGCGCCCCTTTCAAGTCGAGGCGATTCGGCAACCCGAGAGGCGAAGCTCCGGGCGTGGAGGGTCCCACTGACCTTTCCTCCCCGCGCGCTCTCGGTTCGCTGGGAGGCCCGCTCCGGGGTCTAGGTTAAAGGAACAGCGGGCAATGGTAGAGCCAAGAGGCGGAGGTAGGGAAGGGATCTTGCCGGGGAGCCCACGTGTCTATCCCCAGAGCCAAGCGGCGCAGCTGCAGTTGAAGGGTGGGGGTGCCGGGCCGCCGGGCTCTGGGACCGAACTTGGGGGAATCCCTGGGTTTGGTACTGTGGATGGATTGAAAGAGAGGGGCTGGGGTGCCGGGAAGCCCCACAGCAGAGCTAAGCTAGTCGTAAGTGCTCGGAACAGGAGGCGCGCTCAACCCAAGTACCTGGGGGAAGGGTGGGGGCGGCGGGGCGGGGAGCACACTTTCTTCCTTGAGGCCGAGTTCGAGGGAAAGTGACCTAGGTCCCCTTCCTCGGTGGGCTTCCACTGGAGGCAGGCAGCCTGCTTTCTAAATGCTTTGGGAAGGGCAGTTAGACCACGGCCCGCAGCACGCGCCCAGGCGCCGGGGCTGGCCGGCGGTGTCGGGCGAAGGTTGACTGGTGGCTGGGCCGGGCCGGGCGCCGAGGAATGCAGATAAGGATCCGGGCCACGGACTGGGCAATCATTGACAGCGCGTGCCCGGGCTCTGGACCCGAGTAGGGGAGGGGTGGGGGGGAAACAGGGGCGGGGAGCAGGGGCCGCGGGACAGACATAGGTGGGTGGCTAGAAGCCTGGCGGCCAGGAGCACGCGGAGCTCCCTCTGGGGGCAGTGAGCGCCCCCCAGCTAGATTGCAGCCTCGGAGGACCGACGGGGTCTTGGGTTTTAGCCTCTGTTGGCTCCTGGGAGACCGAGTCCAAGGGTCTGTGGGGGCCCTCGGCTCTGAGGGGTGGAGTAGGTTGAGAGGTGGGCTGCCCACATCTGGCAGCTCCTGGCACCTCTGTGTGAAGGACTGTGGAAGGACTCCTCTTCCCAGGCTCCTCTCCTAAGGCAGCTGCGGGGTTCCTCGGGTTCCAGGTACGAAGAGAGCCAGCGCAGACGATGGTCTCTACAGTCCTTCCCCCAGCGCGGCTCGTCTCCCACTTCATGGGAGGCGGAGCATGAAGTGAGCACCCCGAGGTCAAACGCTCCGTTTCTCGGGTCCTTTCCCAGATAGGGGCGGCGCGGGGGTGCTGAGTGCTCTTGACTCAGGGAGAATGCTACTTGGCTGTTTATCAACCCGGAGCCCACCCCTCGCATCGGGAGACAAGCCGCGCGGTCCTCCATCTGGCCGGGTCAGACGCTAGCCGTATCACCAGCTCTGGTTCCCGGGCTGCCGCTTCCCCGGAGCGGGCGTAGCTGGTTTGGGATCGTGAGGGTCCCAGCGGGAATGCCTCATGGCGCCGAGGAATCCCGGCAGGCTTGGGATTCCCCTCCAACACACCCCTCAAGCTGCCGAGGCGCTCCGCACCTGCCGCACCCCGGCCGCTTCTCGGGCCTCAGCCCTGGGGCTACGGTGACACCTACTGGGCACCTCTAGCCTTGCACGCCTAGCAGGCCGGCCGCAGGCAAGTCAGCTCCGGTACGTCCTTTACCCTCTAGGCAGCAGGCGGTCCCCTGCTGGTCCCCTGGTGAGACAGAAGGGCCCGGCGCTCAAAAGGTGCCGTAACTCCAACAAGAGAGCGAGCTTAGAGACAGGTCCCCACGGGTGAGCGGATGGACGCGCCTTCCAGATTTGTGGCGCCATCGCGCGGTCCAGATCCCGGTGGGGTCAGGGGATGCTAGAATGGAAGGAAGCACTTTAGGGCTCTCTGTTTCTAAGAGAGAAGGACGGAGCACCCTCCCGGGTTTCCAGGCTCCAGCGAGTGCTGTAGGAGAGTAAGGGGCGGGGCTGCGCGCTCACCTGCACGCGGGCTAGCCCCTCCCCCAACTCTGCTCCCTCCCCTCCCGCAGCGCTGCAAGGATCGCCTGAACTCGCTGGCCATCTCGGTGATGAACCAGTGGCCCGGGGTGAAGCTACGGGTGACCGAGGGCTGGGACGAGGACGGTCACCACTCGGAGGAATCGCTGCATTACGAAGGCCGCGCGGTGGACATCACCACGTCGGACCGCGACCGCAATAAGTACGGACTGCTGGCGCGCTTGGCAGTGGAGGCCGGCTTCGACTGGGTGTATTACGAGTCCAAGGCCCACGTGCATTGCTCCGTCAAGTCCGGTGAGCCGCTGCCGGGGGACTGGGCCCGGGGCCGGGGCCGCAGGGCGTGGGCAGGCGGCGCTGGGCCCGCGGGAGCCAAGAAGGTGAAGAGGCCCACCCAGGGATGGAGGCGGGGACCCCGGGGACCAGGACGTCAGCGGCGCTCCCCACTGCTGCCCTTGACCACCTGCTCGGCCCGTGCCTGATAGTGTCATGGCAGGAGCCTAGGGAGACAGGGTCCTGTCCCAGCGATGCTGGGTGCTGACCAGGCGGTCCACAGTCCAGAGCCTGCTGCAAGTGGTGCAAGACAGAGCAAGCTGGCCAGATGGAGAAAGCCAGGCTGACAGAGAGACGGCCTCCCCATACACAGTGGTGCAGAACTGGGAGGTGGGGGTGGGGCCAGGGGCCAGGCTGTGCCCAGACATCCGCATGACTGACTGGGAGCTAGGAGCCCAGAGGTTCAGAGCGCACAGCCTGGCTGCAGGTCAGGCCCTTTAAGGCACTGTGTCTGCTCCTCTCAGGGGGCGCAGGCGTCCCCAACCTCTTCCCCGGGACCCTGAAGCTGGACTTTGGGGGGCAAGGACAGCCGTGAGGGCAAGAATAAACAGAATGGACTTAATAAAGTGGATTTTCCCATACTGGCCGCTTTGTTGATCAGAATTGGCAGGCGCTGGGGTCTCGTCCCCTCCCTCAAATCTTGTCTGCATCCCTGCCACGTGCACTGAACCCCATCATGGATGCTTCACATGGCTCCTATGTGGACTGCCTGCAGAGTCCCCTGACTGCAGGCTCGGCCCTCTGTGCTGGCCCCATGCAGCGATCACACTCACAGACCTGGCGCATTGAGACCAGGCTCTCTTTTGTTCCTCATCCCACTGGGCTCACAGTGGTGACCCTATCCTGACCTTTCCCCTCTGTACTTCCCTGTCAACTGTATTTACTTCAAGTCACATCGACCCCTCACTTACAAACACAGGCCCGATGCCAGTTCCCAGAGGGACCACTTCCCTGCATTACTACTGACCTCCAAATAGTATCTTGCATCCCACCCACTGATGCCACTGTGTCCTGTCCCCGCACAAGGACCCAGCACATGAATTGAAGATGGTGATTTCATCCTGGCCACTGAGCCACTCCCTGGCCTGGCCATTCACTCTGAGCTTCCCCGGGAGTCTGTGTTCTTGCCACTGACTGGCCCTCCTCTCGCTTGGTATATAGACGCCAAGGGCCAGTTCTGGCATAGAACTTGGGATGTCAGTCCAAGAGGACAATTTCGGGGGGGGGCATCTGAGAAATGGGTGAGAAATAATGGGACATCCAGACCCCAGAGGCATGAAGTGACTTACCTTCTCCTCGAGGCTGCAGCTTTGGGGTGTCAAGTCACAGCTGACCCCTTCCTGGCCCAGCTGACCCTCAGCCTCTCTGACTGCTTCAGTCTTATCAGGATTGGGAGCAGGTGGGGGAGGGGTTTCACCTGGGCTTCTGGAGGACCCTTTCCCTCATGCTCCCTGGGCTTGGAGCCTCAATATGCTCCTCTCATGAGCAAAGGATTAGGCTAGGGAGGAAGGCAGATCATACTGTGGGCTGGGGGTGGGTTCAAGGCTGCAGAGAAAGTGGGGGGCAGGGAACATGACATGGTGATGGGGAAACAGCCTGGGAGTAAGGGGCACCTTTGGCTGTGCTGGGGAGGATTGCAGTGACTGGGAATCCGAGCTCCACCCAGTAATGCCTTCATGTCCCTTCTTCCCACAGAGCACTCAGCCGCAGCCAAGACAGGCGGCTGCTTCCCTGCTGGAGCCCAGGTGCGCCTGGAGAGCGGGGCACGTGTGGCCTTGTCAGCTGTGAGGCCCGGAGACCGAGTGCTGGCCATGGGGGAGGATGGGAACCCCACCTTCAGCGATGTGCTCATTTTCCTCGACCGTGAGCCGGACAGGCTGAGGGCCTTCCAGGTCATCGAGACCCAGGATCCCCCGCGCCGCCTGGCACTCACACCCGCCCACCTCCTCTTCACGGCCAACAATCACACTGAGCCAGCTGCCCACTTCCGAGCCACGTTTGCCAGCCAAGTGCAGCCTGGCCAGTATGTGCTGGTGGCTGGGGTGCCAGGCCTGCAGCCTGCCCGAGTGGCAGCTGTCTCCACGCATGTGGCCCTGGGAGCCTATGCCCCGTTAACGAGGCATGGGACACTGGTGGTGGAGGATGTGGTGGCCTCTTGCTTTGCGGCCGTGGCTGACCACCACCTGGCTCAGTTAGCCTTCTGGCCCCTGCGACTGTTTCACAGCTTGGCGTGGAGCAGCTGGACCCCAGGGGAGGGTGTGCACTGGTACCCCCAGCTGCTCTACCGCCTGGGACGTCTCTTGCTGGAAGAGGGCAGCTTCCACTCGCTGGGCGTGGCCGGGGCAGGGAGCTGAAAGGATCCTTCTACTGCCCTCCCAGAACTGCCCACATGAGTCCAAAGGCCTCCCCACCAGGAGGGCATTGGCCTTGCAAGGGACCTGAATGGGGACACTGGTTCCCACCATCTCCTCCACCACAAAGATACATCACTGAGACTTGTACTGGGTGATGCCAGCGTCCCCCCAGCCCCATCTTGGTGTAGTGACAAAGCTGCAAGCTGAGCTGGTGATGGGGCATGGTCTCTCCTTCTATCCTAGAGACCAGTGGGTCCCAACCCAGCCAGCCCTCACTACGATTTTTCATTCCTGCCTCCCCCAATGGGGAGTGCCCATTCTGTCGATCTTAGGCCCCTCTTGGGTGGGCTTGCACCTCAGTTGATGCTGCTAGATTCCCTGGGAGCCAGCAGGGAGCTGGCTGGACTCAATGCTGCCCAGAACTGAGCAGGCTGCAGGGTAGGACAGCCAGTCTGGCCATCCTGAGGCATGACCTTCCTCTCTGGCCACACTCCTCGGGACACATCCAGAGACTGTTGCTGTCAGTACACAGAGCTGTGTGTTCCAGCCAATGTGATCACAGTGCCCAGGATGGGGGCAGTGGGCTAGATGTCCTGCCCACCCTCTGCCCAGGCTATACATTCCCATTTCTGCTGAACCATGACCCCCAACCCCTCCTCCGGTCAGTCTCCCCCACCTTATTTATTGGCACCGAGGGGGAAGCCCATGGGAAAATTTGGGGATGTTTTGGTCTTTTCTTCCTTTTGTAATAAAAATTATTTAAGTTGTTAGAGCCCTGGAGTCCAGAACACCAAGTAGGGCTGATACACTGCTAGCCTAGAACCATGGGTGGGGCCGTCCAGGGCTCTGTGCACCTTCCTCCAAAGACAAAACCTTCAGAGCTCCCACCCTCTTTGCAGGGCCTTTCTCATCCAGTAGGTCTGCCAAGTCACAACAGAGGGCAATTCAGAATGGGCCACAAGGCAGATGTGAATTCTACAGAATCTCTTCATGATCCACAGTGAAAAGTCAGAGACTCATGCCCCAAGAAAGACCAGAATAAGTAGGGGAAGCCCCTTTACTTGGAAACAAGGAGATGTTTCTAGATAAGTAAAGTGATCATGGAATTTTTAGATCAGTTCTTTCTCTAGTCTGTGTTAGGCAAACTTTGGGGTCAGCATGCAGAGGCCTTGCCTGGCCCAAGTTAAGGTGCCTCCCCTGCTTATTCTGGTCTCTCTCAGGGTCCAAATCCTGATTCTTGGTCCCACTTCTAGGATTCTTCTTTAACAGATCTAGATCAGGATGACCCTTGTGGTCCAGTAGATTAAGAATCTGCCTGCCAATGCAGGGCACACGGGTTTGATCCCTAATTCAGGAAGATTCCAGATGCCTCAGGGTGACTAAGCCTGTGAGCCACAGTTACTGAACCCGGAGCTTCTAGAGCCCATGCTCTGCAACAAGAGAAGCCACCATGGCGAGAAGCCTGCACCCCAAACTTGAGGACGCCTGTGTGCCGCAACGAAGACCCAGCTTGGCAAGAAAAAATAGAAGATCCAGGTTGAGGCCTAGGAACTGATTTTTACAAATACTCCAAACATGGCAGGTAGTCCATAGATTACACTTTGAGAAACATTGCTTAGTCGGAAGGACACCAGTTTATTGCCAAAACAGGATGACCCCTGTCTTCATTTTCTCTTGGTCTCTGCATCCACAGCAAGTTTTACCGTACTCATTATAGACCAGCTGAGAGTCCCAGATCCATTGATAAAATTGTTAAATATTCAGGAATACTCTGAAGCAGTTGAAATAGGCCATAGTGGGAATATTTACACCATATTGGCATATGCTATCAATTAGGGCTCCCTTGACTGTGGAGAGCTAGTTGTGAAAGCACACCCCTGCCCAGGTTCTAGCCTCTGATAGACATTTCTGTCAGAAAGTGGCGGGGGGAGGACTGCCCTGACTCTTCCTTTACCATCCCCACTTCCATGGAGGAATGCTCTAGAGAAAACTTCATTGCTCTGGAGACTGTCATCTGGGAGGAAGAGGCTTCCACAGGCTGTAATGACAACTGCTATCATTTAATGAAGACTAGATCCAACCAGTCCATCCTAAAGGAGATCAGTCCTGGGTGTTCATTGGAAGGACTGATGCTGAAGTTGAAACTCCAATACTTTGGCCACCTCATGCCAAGCGTTGACTCATTAGAAAAGACCCTGATGCTGGGAAGGATTTGGGGGCAGGAGGAGAAGGGGACGACAGAGGAGGAGATGGCTGGATGGCATCACTGACTTGATGGACATGGGTTTGAGTAAACTCTGGGAGTTGGTGATGGACAGGGAGGCCTGGCATGCTGCGGTTCATGGGGTCGCAAAGAGTCGGACACGACTGACCGACTGAACTGAACTGAACCATTTCCAAACATTGTTCTAAGTGGTCTACATGTAGCACCCACTTCATTTTCATAACAACCCTATGTGGTATATATTATGCATGCATGCTAAATAGCTTTAGTCATGTCTAACTCTTTGTGACCTATGAACTGTAGCCCACCAGGGATACAGTAATTTTTGTCCATGGGATTCTCCAGGCAGGAATACTGGAGTGGGTTGCCATGCCCTCCTCCAGGGGATCTTCCTGACCCAGGGATTGAACCCACATCTGTTATGTCTCCTGCACTGGCAGAAGAGTTCTTTACAACTATCACCACCTGGGAAGCACAGTATATACTATATTCTTACCATTTTCCAGATGAGAACACAGAGGTACAGCGAGGTTAAGTAACTTGCCCAGGATGATGCAACAAGTGACAGAAGCAGGATTTGACCCCATGCATCTGGCTTGC